>NC_072794.1:119728502-120978502 GCF_028583425.1 Eublepharis macularius | reverse complement strand
CTCCACGTCCAAAAGATGGTAAAACAGGATCCTAGGATCCTAGCCAAACTGGCCTGGGGAAAATTGCTACCTGACCACAAGGTGGTGATCGGCCTTACCCCGGGCATGTAAAAAGGGGCCGTGAGAACTAAGCACTGGTGGAACCCTTCCTGTCCTCCCTCTCTTGATCTGCCTAGATTCACAGAATAAGCATTGCTGTCAGATGGCCATCTAGCCTCTACTTAAAATCCTACAAAGGAGGAGAGCCCAACACCTCCCGAGGAAACCTGTTCCACTGAGGGACCACTATAACTGTCAGGAAGTTCTTCCTAATGTTAAGCTGAAAACTCTTTTGACTTAATTTCAACCTGTTGGTTCTGGTCTGACCTTCTGGGGCAGCAGAAAACAACTCTGCACCATTCTCTATATGACAGCCCTTCAAGTACTTGAAGATAGTTATCATATCATCTCTCAGTCATTTCCTCTCCAGGCTAAACATACCAAGCTCCTTCAATCTTTCCTCATAAGACTTGGTCTCCGGATCCCTCACCATATTCGTCCCCCTCCACTAGACACGTTCCAGCTTGTCTATACCCTTCTGAAACTGTGACACACAATACTCTAGGTAAGGTCTAATCAGAGCAGAGTAGAGTGATACCATTAATTCATGTGATCTGGATGAACACTATGCTTCTTTTGATACAGCCCAAAATCGCATTTGCCTTTTTAGCTACCACATCACACTGCTGACTCATATTTAGTGTATGGTCTACTAAGACCCCTAGATCCTTTTCGCACATACTACTGCCAAGACAAGTCTCCCTTATACTATAATTATGTATTTGATTTTTCCTACCTAAATGCAGAACTTTGCATTTATCACTGTTGAAATTCATTATGTTTGTTTTCACCCAGTTTTCCAGCCTGTCAAGATCATCCTGTGCCCTGACTCTGTCTTCTACCATATATGCTACCCCTCCCAATTTAGTATCATCTGCAAATTTAATAAGCATTCCCTCTATTCCTTCATCCAAATCATTTATCAAAATGTTGAACAGAACAGGTCCCAGGACCAATCCCTGAGGAACATGTGGGGGTGTAGAAGGTGAAGGGGAGAAACAACGGTTTAATGAGGAAGGATATCCACACATACCCCCGCAACTTCCAAGACGGATTTTGAAAAGTCAGCCCAGCAGCCCCCTGGGAGTTCCAAAAAAAAAAGCCTTCAGGAGTCCAAACAAAGACTTCCCAACTCTTTCACAGTAATTTATAACATCTGACAAACTTTATAAAACCTCTGGAACTTTCTGAAGCTCTCTGGCTGAACCAGACAGTGTGACTTTGGCAATTCACTCTAAAACCTCTTAGAAAAATGAATCTGGCTTCCTTCTTTTAAAAAGAGAGAAGGATTGGGAGGGGGGTTCGCTTCTTATACTTCAGCACAGCAGGTCTTTAATGAGTCACCCTTCTAAAATATCAAGACTTTTTTGTGCTGGCTTAGGAATGCTCACCACTAGAAAATAGGCTTCTTCAAAAAATTAAGCTATTAGATATCCACTCAAAAGATCGAGCTGATGAAGTAAACATGTGGATGTATAAATATTGTTGTGCAAATATTTCAAGGGAAGCTGATATTCAACCATTTTTAACATTGTCTCATCAGTTCTCTTTGAGACCAGTATCTAACAGAGTCTTAAAACGTATATAGCCCATCTCGAAACACAATTCGGAACATTTTACATTGGTGTTTCATAATCCACTACTCCCCCCTGCAAAAAACATACACTATTATAGAATTTCCCCTTTATTAATATATACACACTCTTTGCCATTGACAACATGGCTCACAGCAGATTTCAAGAAACAAGTTCAAGTAACAAGGACCTGGGATGATCTAAGGTGGCAAACAGACTCATAATAAGCGCACAAGTAAAACCATTAAGAAGAAAAAATCCAAGCCATTCATATCTATATACATAAAGACAAGTGTCCTGATTGACTCATCAACACCCAGCCCAAACCCCTGGACCTAGAAACATGAAATTTGGGGAGAACGTTCCTTTTGCAATGTTGAGGCACTAAGAAGGGATTTTAAGAAATTTGCCCCCTAAGGGGGTAAAAAGGGGTAAAATGTGTTTTCCCATAGGGATACAGCTTCCCTGTGTGGCTGACAGGCTGCTCATTCCCCTCCCCCTGCCAACTGCCAACTCAGCCACTCTTCCGTGAGGTCATTTGCATATGTGGCCTGATTGGTGGAACTCTGTGTTCTGAGGTAAAAATCAGGTCAAGGAAACTGCAGACAGCTGAAGAAAGACAGTACAAGACTCCTGAATAGGGATTTTATATAAAAGTCAGTATGGCAACTGAGTTTTTAAATGTTCATGGGAAGATGGTATATGACCTTTCTAGGGGCCATTTTAATGAGAACCTCACACATAAACCTGCTGAAGGGCCCACCACACCACCCCTCGCTCAGTCCAACTCCACCTCACACCTCTTACTGCCACCAAGAAGCCTTATGGAAGACGTCGTGCAAGATACACCAACGTTAAAAGGAGGAAGCAACTTAGAGATGCGGAAAAGAAATATGCACGTCCTGCTCCTGTGGTGTACCAAACAGCAGTGGCCAAGTACCAGCAAGATCACCCCAAGGTGCAAAGAGTGGCAGAGTCTCTCTATGAGCAAAGCAATCCTGGAAGATGAGTAGAGAGGCGCTCACTTCCATGGAAGATCAAGGCTCACTCAGGCATGGCAGATGATCCTTTGCTACCTTCAAGCTGCCTCTTAACCTCATCCATTCAGCATCCCTGTTCAGCATCTCAAAACAAAGCAACATGGCCCAAGTGCTATGGAACTGTAAGCTCATTGTTTGGAATGGAAGCATTATGGTGCTTAAGGGGTGTTTTGAGGCACTGAGCATAACCCTCAAAGATGTCAGGGGCAATGAGAGAGTGATGGGAGGAGTCACAGTGCTGCTGGCTAGAGACTTCTGACAGACTCTGCCAGTAGTCCCAAGGGGAACTCGAGCTGACAAGGTTACTGTGTGTGTCAAGGCATCATATCTGTGGCCCCTCATCAGGAAATTCTCACCAAGAAAGAACATGAAGGCCCACTTCAGAGGTGAGGTGTCCGCTGGGGAGTTCTCTGAACTCCTACTAAAAATAAAGAAACGGAGCGTATCCCGAGTCCAAAGGAAAGGTGACCATCCCTGCAGGCCTGGGCACAGTAGTGACAACCCCAGCAGACTTAACAGGCCCGTTATACCCTGATATCGTCACTATCATGGAGAAGTCCATGGACTGGCTGTGCAAGCATGCCATTCTGACCCCCAAGATTGACAAGGCTGCCATCATTAATGAAACACAACTCAACTCACTCAAAATGGAGTACAGATCTGTGGACTCAGTGGTACAAACGGATGATGCAGTCCACTACCCTGTGGAGTTCCTCAACATGCTCAACTCTCCTGGCTTACCAGCCCACAAACTTCTCCTCAAAGTGGGGGCTGCAGTGATGCTGCTCCAGAACCTCAGCCCACCCAAACTCTGGAATGGCACCAGACTGCGAGTGAAAGCTCTCCACAGGAACTTCATTGAGGCCACATTGTTCACCAGCAGTGCTCGAGGGGGGTGGTCAGTGTTCATACCTTGCATACCACTCATACCATCAGAGAACCCCTTCAAATTCAAGAGACTGCAGTTCCCCCTCAAGGCCTGCTTTGCTATGACAATGAACAAGTCCCAGGGACATACACTGAATGTGGCAGGAATTGACTTGAGGGAGGACTGCTTCTCACATGGGCAGTTCTCCGTGACCTGCTCCAGAGTGAGCTCACCCAGCAGCCTGCTGATCCTAGCACCTGAGGGGAAAATCACCAATGAGGTAGTGAAAGTAGTGAAATACCATAGCAAAGCATGGGCATCAAGCTAGTTGGTATATATTTATGATGTGTCAATACAATACATAGACTTCAGTCAAACATTTGATGAGACCCTTGTGCATGATGGCCATCAGCCAACTCCATGTTAGGTTTGATTACTTTTCACTGTGTGCCACTTAAGGGTTTCTGATAGAAATCTAGGATGAACGCTATAAAACAACTCTCCTCCACTAGCTGTCAAAAGCTATTGCAAGTGGGGAGAAAGGACTGTCTAAAGTTCCAATTTTCTCCCAAAACTTCTAAATGCATCCCAAGATCTAGATTGCCCCCAGAGGTGGATAAGGCACCCCTCTTCATAATCACCAGCTTAATTCTGTGCTGTATCTCCTTAACTTCCGAGAAAAAAAGATAACTTTTTGATCTTCCCTCCCAAACCTCAGAGGAGTTCCAATTAGCTATAACATAATCTTCATTATAAAAACCCTTGGTCTTCTTTGCAGCCTCTGTGTGATACAATGTTATCAAGCAACGAACAGATTGCTGCTCTAGAAGTCTTCTGAAAATTATTCCCTCCTCTCCCCTGCCCAAAAAACCACCCCAGTTAACATAAATTAAACAAAGAATGGCATAACTGTTGCATGGACTGCCTATCCGAAATGTAAATACCGCAAGATCTTCTGGTCTTCTGATGCCAGACGTGCAAGAATACACACTAAGATCTTTCAGCCTTAGAATTCCTTAAGAGTAGGGAAATGCATCTAGTGCAATACTGAAAACTGGTTTTTTGATCAAAGAATGAATTTAAGGCATGCCTGGCAGGGAGCAGTCTGATTTTCTGAATATTCTGGAAACATATCAATAAGACTTCTTTGAACCTCCGGAGCCCCTCAAGCCCTTTTGGACACTTAAGTCCACAAGATAATAAACAAAGCTCTTAAATCTCCTTCCAAAAATACAAATACAGGCAATAGAATCAGAAATCCAGGAAAGGCCATTTGCCCATCTCTGGGCCATTATTTGCAGATCTATAGGAATGCCACCTTGTCTAAATCAATTTCCCTCTATCAAATACATTTTAGGTATGTTTATTCAGTTTTCCTTCTACCGTAAATGGGTTGCTCCATCCTATTACAGCACTGATCTTGAAATTGTACCAGTGGGCTCTGGATCCCAAAAAGGCACCAATCAGAACACAATCCAAGGCCCACAAATGAGAAGACTGGTTCTGACATTTTGACCCAATGCCATCATTCTGCACTAAATAGAGACCAATAGCAGATTTTCTCCACCGGCACTCAGGTAATTCAGATGCTTATGACAGGCATTCCCAACCCCCCAACACCACCATTTTTGTAGCTGGTTCTTACTATCACAAATATGAAGTTGCCAGACCCTTCTTCATCAAGAAAGATAGGTATGATTTCTTCTCTCCTTCCCAAAATCAGCCCTCTACATCTTTTTTCTCCTGTATACCTTTGCTAAACTTCTGCATTCCCGTTACTGCCTGCCTCACTGCCAGCCAGCCCTTCCCCACTGCACCCTCTTTAAGGACTCCCTCCTTTCTATCTTAAGTTTCATTCTTGTCTATTTCACTACATGTTCTAGTCCCAATTCAAGCAACCCCTCACTATTTGGGTTGGTTGCGCTGGACTAACCAAGTGGGAAGAACACTATTTGGAGCAAAAAGTAACTTTAACTGGGCATTAAGCTAAAGGAATACAAACTCACATTTCTTTATCTGAGATTTATTGTTCCAAACTGAGAGTTGTGTATTAAAATGTCCCCCTTTTACCTCAGGCTTGTGTTTTGGGTAACAGAAAAATAGACTAAAAATCTATTTTCAACTCCTACTTTGTTCTATTTATTCAGCTGAAGCAATGCTCTTAAAATCCTTTTCCCACTACTGCCATTTAAGCCTTCCACAAGTGGGTATAATTCATATAAGGTAAGGAGTACACTGAATATTGAATATTCATTCATTTTATATCATATTCTATCTTATTTTAGCAATCCATGCTGTTTCACCCTGAACTCTATTCTCATTTTAGCATGCAAGATCCCAACTGACCTTGTTCCATTCCTATAACTTTACAAAACCATTACAGGCTGTTCTTCATTTCTTAACTGTGCGATTATAGTTCGGATTCAATCTCACTTGGAGTCAACTCATTCGATGGTATTATTTACTCCACAATATGTTTACATAAGGAATTCATATGTGTAGATGTTAAGCAGCCTACTTTAACATAAATGGTCACTTTAACCATAGCTCCAGTTAAACATCATCAAATAAGATTAACTACTACGTAACATGAATGTAATAAATTTCACAGCAATTCAAAATGTGCCCCTTACGGACTGCTTGTTAGAATGGGAAGATAAGTGCAAGTTAACACAACTATGTTCATCACTTTATGACCAACATCAAGTAAAGACTTCTGCATGCATGCAAAAATCAGCACAAGTCCACTGTTACAGGGAACTTTACATATCATCTCTTAGCTTCTGCACATAATACTTTGAGGCTGCACACACATTCTGCTACAAGTCAGACTAATGTAAATAACAAATAAAATGATGTGACACTGAATTACTGCATTCCAGTAACATACATACATGTAGAAATCAGCGCTTACAGAAGGATCAGTAGGAGTGAATTAAAAAATATCTTTGCCTAATTAAATCATGTACCTTGCTAAATTTACTGGATATGTTGAATAAGAATGATGGAGGGAAAGTTTTTATTAAGGTCTTTTCATGCTACAGACATACTACTGATTCTCGGGTAGAAACAGGAAACTAACTACTACATGACCACTGCTTTCAAATTTCACCCAGGTGACTGGAAAATTAGCTGTCGGGTAGCTCACTCATACAATCAAATAAGCCATCATTTGGGAATCCTCATTTTAATCATCTGCTCTCTGAAATTCCAAGTCTTATACCCAGAAGACAAAACTGCTATATGAAGAGGAACTTGGGAACCACCACTTACTTCCACTCCTTCTGAAAGCCTGTTTAATAATTAATGTGTAGCTGCCACCTCCTCCTCACCACCTTCCACAAAATTCAGCAAACAGGAAATATTCCTAATGTAAACTGCATTAATACAACTTCTAGCCAGTCTGGTTTTGCTATCAAGCATTGTAGAGCTGCCATGGTTCATTCTTCTCAATACACATTCCTAAAGACTCCATATTACATGTTCCAGTCTCTCACATATGTAAAACTTATAATACCTTCACATCAAGTGTTTAGCAAAAGTCCTTCATTTTCTGTGTCAGGTTATTCTTATTCCTGAAACTCTGACATGTTACAAGGCAATACTTCCCCACCGTGACAGAGTCGCAGAAACACATTCTCTTCCCAGAGATCTGTCAGATGGGACATTAAAACAGTTAGAAAAATAGATTCAAATTAAACATTCTCCACCGCAATGGAAGAATCTCAACCCTTCACCCTTCCGCTTTTTTCTCATTAAATTCTCAAATGCACATAGGTTTCATATTAATGAATTAGATTCAACATCTGAGTAGGCATAATACACCAGAAGAATATAGAATATTTGACATGCAAAATTAATAAACAATCTGGCACGTAATTTATGAACACTTCAGGAAATCCACTTTTCTCTGAAGGTCAGAGTCACATAACATAGAAGTATCTTTAACTTGATTAATTCTACCAGTATTGGTCTGCCATGGAGACCACACAGCAAAGAGAAATTCTGAGATGTAACTACTTGGGCCTCCGATTCCCACTTACATCAGCAAGTTAAACATACTAGGTTTTTTCCCCATGCATATCATTTTCAGAAGTATGAAACTTAGGTAACAAACACCTTGGATAATGGATGGTTCCATATATAAATTATTAGCTTCAAGACAATATTGACAGAGTGAGACAATGCTTGAAACTTCAATGAGATACCTGGGAAAAGATGTGATCTTGTCACAGGCTTCAAGAAGAGTATTTGAAAATTAACATATTAACACAATTGTGATAACACCAAAGCACCAAAAGAAAACATTAGATCTGAGATGTCTGCAAAAGTGAATTTAAAACCTGCTTATTAAAAAAAGCCAAGAGGCCAATGTCAAAAGAACACAGCATGCAAGCTGTGCATTCAGACACCATATCTATGAACACAGTTTAAATTCTCAGATAATTTTGTGAACCTAATCCAATTTAGGTCCCATTTATCTCAATCCTCCAAGTCAACAGAGAATGGAGTGATACAAAGGCCAATCATGGGAGCCTCTGCTCTCTGATACTGATACATTATCAAAACAGTGTCAAGGAGACAAAGTACTAGGCAGATGCAAGTGCCTCAATGAAGTGTAAGAAAAGGCATCGTAAAGGCCTTGTGAATAAAAGCTTTTGCTTCAGTGCCCTAGTTTGAAACTGAGCACCTCAAAGCAAATGGTAAAGTATCAATTTGGAATGCTCTTGTGAGAAGCATACATTGAAAAAGCATGGCAAATAATAAAATGCCACTTGAAGGTTTCATTTTATTAATGCTGAATAGTTTGCATATTTATTCTGCTCTAACTAAATTTCATTGGAGCTTCCCTTTAACAAATGCAACCTTGTAAATCACGTGGGTCCAGATAAGTCAAAGTAATACTATGGTAAAAACATCCTGATTCACAATGATTAATTCTCCCTTTATATAGGTAAAAGGTAAAGGTAGTCCCCTGTGCAAGCACCAAGTCATTATTGACCCATGGGGGGACGTCGCATCACGACGTTTTCTTGGCAGACTTTTTACGGGGTGGTTTGCCATTGCCTTCCCCAGTCATCTACACTTTACCCCCAGGAAACTAGGTACTCATTTTACCAACCTCGGAAAGATGGAAGGCTGAGTCAACTTTGAGGCAGATACTTGAGTCCAGCTTCTGCCAGGATCAAACTCAGGTGAGCAGAGCTTGGGTTGCAGTACTGCAGCTTACTACTCTGCATCACGGGGTTCTTTTTTTCTCCATTTGTATAGGCAATATAAAACTTTCATACCAACAGTATCAACTGATGCAAAATGAGAGCCATACCACAAGTGAGACTACAACTAAGAAATCAGAAGAAAACAGACTTGGAAGAGCAGCCATGAGGCAACAAGAAAAGATCTTTAAAAGATAATGATGTTTCTTTGGAGACCAAGATAATCCACACTATGGTATTTCCCATTACTATGTATAGATGTGAAAGTTGAACAGTGAAAAAAGCTGACCAGAATAAAATTGATTCATTTGAAATGTGGTGCTGGAGAAGTTTTAGGGATACTACTGACAGCCAAAGAGACAAATAAGTGGCTACTAGATCAAATCAAGCCTGAATTCTCTCTAGAAGCTAAAAAACCAAAACGGAGGCGATCATACTTTGGTCACATCATGAGAATACAAGATTCTCAGGAAAAGTCAAATTTGCTAGGAAAAAATGAATGCAGTAGGAAGAGAGGAAGACTTAATAAAGGAAGCCACGTCCTCCAGTCGTCAAGATCTGAGCAAGCGTGTTAATGACAGGTCATTTTGGAAGTCTTTCATTCATAGGGTCACACAAGTCAGAAACAACCTGACAGCACATAACACACACCACTAGACTTCAGCTGAAAAACTGAAAGTGACTAGGGATCATTCCAGTGAAGCCACAAGATTCGAAAATACAATTAGAAGCTTAAAGAACCACTTAAATGTGTTAATGGGATTTTTAAGCTAGAAAAAGACTGAAATAGTTTTTCTCAAAGCACAGAGTATTTGGACATTCAAAAAAGTTTAGCAACTAGTAATTATGGACTGGATTCCATGAAGGCACTGGTGAATTTTTCCTGCCTTCCAGCAGCCTCCTGTAAGTATCAAAAAAGCAACACAGGGTTGCGGAGCCTAAGTGTACAGAAAGACAAGAAATACAGTTGCAGCAGACAGTTATGATACACTACAGAATGATATCTGCTGGAACCTCACACCTCTGAGGTCTTACTGGCCCAGGGTTCAGCAAGAAGCATGTAGTAATAAATAACATACATGACTTATTGGGTCATTTACAATGCTTAAAATCAGAAATCACTTCTCTTTTTCACATAGAAAAGCAGCCTTTAACCCAGTGTGCTTTACTGCCATTTGAGAGATCATTGCTATGCTTTAAAATGTCTGAAAGGAAAATCTAAATTTAATACAGGTGATAAAAAACACCTGTTTATAATCCAAATTAAGAAATCCATCCCCCCACCCCCCACCTTGATTTATTAAAGAGCCTGAACAGCACATCACAACAAACCGAAGTTATAATGAACTTTGGGTTTTAACCTCAGCATGGTGAAAGAAACACAGGATTGTGTAAGCCTGACAATAAATTGGATCCCTGCCTAACAAAAATAAGTTTTGTTTATGAAGTCTGAATGCAGCTGAACAGACACTTGCCAAAGTGACCCAATAAGCTTCATATCTAACCAGGATCTGAGACTCTGCCATCTAACAAACTAAACACTACAGCTACCAACTCTCTAATATGAATGATACAAGAGAACCAGGCCTTGACTTACTAGCTCTCAATTTTTATATAAATCATGTTTAGATTTAAAATGCTATGTTTCAAACACAGTCAAGGATTAGAGACAAGTTACCAACAATGTGCCTCAGAAACCACACATTTCATTTGACCTTTGAGAACTCTGTCGTAGGCTGCTTAAATGTTTATTAGGGGAAAGCTAGATCAGATCAATTCAGAACATATTCAACTGGGGCCTTGAGAGCGTAGATTAATGCCCTTTAATCTTACAGTTGTTTCAAAGGCTGAAAATTCTCTACAAAGTGAAACTGAGACAACATAATTTATAGTGTAACCAGGTTTTATCCTTGAAGCTTTATGCTGTGAGAATAAATAACTTTTTGAACTAGTAAAAAATACAAATTCAGTATAGTAACCAGAAGCAGCACATCTTTAGCCATTCCCCAGAGGCATACTTTTTCAGAATTTTAAACTGATAAAACAGTCACATATTCAGTGCATTAAATTCTAGTGAGGAACACAGAATCTAGAGAATAGTATCTGAAGAGTAACCAAGCATATAGAATCAAACCCAGAAAATTATTCCTTAGAGGACAAATTGTGGAGGAAGACAGCATAGACAAATATAACTAGTTTTTAAAACTATTCCACAGCACAAACAGAAACATTCATTCTATTAATCCAAACTAGGGGAAAGTATGCAGAGGATTCACGCTCTTGTTATGTGTTCATTGATTTATTTAGAAAAAGTATATCCTGCCTTTCTGCCCCCATCAGGGGTATGAAGGCATCTAACAGATTAAAAACATATATAATAAAAACATCTCTTAAAAACATTAAAACAAACACATCAGCAAAGCCAAAGCTAAAATACAAAAAACATACAAACAAAAATTAAAGCCTAGGGAAAGCAGGAGGGACCACAGAAGGAAAACTAGATTAAACAAGAGTCCTCACGCACTGGAAGATAGCAGCAACAGGAGGGGATGGATGAGTCTCCTTGGAGGGAAAATTCCAGAGTTTTGTGCTGTGTGCCTCTCCCCTGGGTTGTCACCTACCTAACCTAAGAAGGTAGGGCAACTCAAATCAGGGCCTCCAAAGATGACCGTAGTGGTGAGATAGGTTCCTAAGGGAGTAGGTTGTCCTTCAGGCAAGCTGGTCCCAAACCATATAACCCTTAAAGATCAACACCAGCACCTTGACTTCTGCCCAGGAACAGACTGGGAGCCAGTGTAGATGGAGCAAAACTGAGGTAATACGTTCCATATGACCCTCTCCAGCATTTGGCACTGGTTGAAGTTTCCAAACACTTTTCAAGGGCAGCCCCTTGTACCATGTATTGCTATAATCTAATCTAGATGTACCCAGGGAATGCACTATAGTGGCTAGTACGCCATTCACAAAGGTTCACGTGTTTCCAAGAGAGTCCGTTGTCCAATATCAGAGGTATGAAAATCTCTAGAGCTACAGATGGAAAACAGTAGCTGCCACAGAAGTTCAGAACAGGTGCTTAAATAATGACAGAAAGGGTTAACAAAAGTAAAGTTTCCTATGCAATACTTGGTGTTTATTTTCATGATAATTTGAAGTTCTAAGCATGTAATATTAAAACAGAATTCTAGAAAACATCTTCATAGAAACCTGAATAAAAGTCCAATAACTTGGATCCACTGGAAACTGTGACTGACAGAAGGGATTTCCATTAGCAGAGCATGATTTTCTCATCTTTCTTATCCCAATGCAGCTCAAAATGTTGCTCTTGTGGGAAAAGGATCCCCTAGGAACAGCAAGGAGGGAGATGGGTACCTACAACAGGTGAGGAGAGGCAAAAGTTGCCCCCATCTTCTGTCTTCAGAAATGCTCTGCTAGATTCAAGGTTAATCAAGGAAAATAAAAGTAATGTAACTCAACGGTCTTCATTTCCACCTTAGATATACACAATACGCCAGCAGATATCCTGGTTGCATAATAAAACTATCTGAAGTGGTCATAATTTTCTTGTGTATAATGAACAGGCACAAGCAACTTCAGCTATCAGTGGAAACAATTATTTCAGAGTTTCATGCACTGCCAGTATGCCATGCACATTAAGAAATAGGAGATACTCAATAGACACAGCTCAATCTACTTCCTCACAATTCTATGAGTGCATCCTGACTAGGCTGTAACAGGTTGCAACCTTGCCTACTCTCAACATACTGTCAAAAAATACAGGTTTCACATCAAAGAAATGAGCAAGTTGAGCATTGGCTGGAACAGACTATTGCGTGCATTTGTTTCTCGAGTACAGCATACTATACTGCTTCTTTTTCTTTACATAAAACCATTACTGACATTCATATTAGCCAACACTAAACTACTTGCTTTCTTTGTTATCCTTGAAACCTGGTTATTTTCATTCCCCGCCAACTACACACCCCAACTGTCCTCCAAAGACTAAAGTTATGGTTAGCCCTAAATATTGGTGATGTGGGATAAGGCCTAGGAAAAAGGCACTTTAGGAAAAGTGCACAAAAATTAATCAGTTATCACTCACTGCTACCACTTGTTTGTATGTAGGAAGCAGGAAGGGGTGAGTAGGAGGAATACTCGTTTCGAGAAGTCAAACATGCTTGAAAATATTTTACGCACAAAATTATGCTTGCCTATCAATCAATCTAGTAGGACGTTATGAAGACTTGGGCCCCAATTTATGCCTACAGTACCCGATTGTGCAACAAATGTTCTCTTGGCATTGGTTTAAGTAGTTCTACCTCACTTTTCTCCCAATCGATAGGACTCAAAGCAATTTACATGATTAAAAACTAGCTGAAATCTAAATCCACAGAAACAATACAAAAGAACAAGACAAAAAACAAGCCATCTCTAATTGCTCATCCTACTGACTAACCTCTTCTCCAAAAGCTCTTGAAGATTTTGGAATCTTTGCAAAGCTGGGGTTTTCCTCACATGGTTGGGAAGATCATTCCATCAAACAGGAGCAGCCACCAAGATGGTAAAAGCAGAGTCAGTTCTTACTGGCCTGTGTGGAGGACCACTAAGAATCCCTGCTCTAAAGATATGGATTTTTAATTATTAGCACCAGCTCCTTGTACTGAACACAGAAGCAAACTGGCAACAAATGTAACGATCTTAAGCTTTGGGGTAATATGTTCAGAAATCTTAACTGCTGACAGCAGTCTATTTGCAACCAGCAGTCTTTTTGTTATGTTCTGCGCTCATTGCAGCATCTGCATTTGACTTCATCTAAATAAATACTGTGCCTGTATTTTATTCCTCCTCTATATAACACCACATAAGTGCTACTAGGACACTGCTTTGTGTACCATCAGGCATGTTGCTAAACTGACGCATAAATTCTCCCTCTCAACACCTCAAATCTGTTCTTATTTGACTTTGGCCTTACAGGCCAATATTCCTAGCCTAAAAGAAGTCAATAACTGCTATACAACTTAGTAGTGAAAGAAATTCGAAGGCTAAAAACAAACGAGCTCTTCTCCCTCTAGCATAAGGAAGAATGCATTTAGAGATGTCTAAGAGTTAAATGAGCCAACATAACAAAGCATATCCTCAATAAGGGTAGCTCCACAACAGATATGGAAGATAATGTGGCAGCGGGTTCTCTAGTGTTACACCGCTGCTTCCCAAGGATAACATGCCAATTTCTTCAAACAGCTATGTGAGCATGTCGGAAAGTCCAAGTGCAAAGTTTCCAAGTGTACATACATAGATTTATAAAGGCACAAGTTACAGCATCCATTATTAGCATAACTACTGTGATTGCATTGGGGTTCAGTACAAGAATCACGCAATATGCACACAGGTTCTTTCAGGCTAGGTCTGTGGGATGTTTCTTGTTTTCAGAGAGACTCCTCTATTTCTCATCCTCAGATTCATAGAAAACAAGGACATTTCTTATTTTAGAGTACCATAAATCCATAGCATTCTACTAATGATCCACTAGAGTTCTGAAAAACATTCTGGTTTTGAACGTTCTGATCTGGCGATTTGCTACATCACTCACTATCTCCCACTGAAATCAAATTAGTGTTGGATTATCACAAGTGTATACTGTTACATCTGATAAAAATTGTGCCTCTAGTTCATGAAAACTTATGCCACAATAAATTTGTTACCCATTTAAAGGTGCTACTAGATTCTTTGGTGTATGTATTGCACGCTTTATAAGTTTTACATGCTCCGATGCATTATGCTTTAGGAGATCCACAGCTTTGCCACAATCCTTAATCCTCAAAGGATTTACCACAAATAATAAACTTCAAGCTCAAAATGTTTGCCATGCTTTGGGTATTTTGCTGCCAGCATATGTTTATATGATTTGTAAACACAGCCATGAGTAGGAGTACCAATATGGGCTCAAGTTCAGTTTCTATAGCACAAAATTGAATATATTGCTTAGAAAAAAGTAATTCTGTATCAGCATAGATTTCTAAAGGCTCATTCCCACAAAGATTTTTTTTTCTTCACATTCTGTAGCTGCCAAACTAAATTCCTCTTGATGCCAACAATGCCCTCCAGTGTGTGGGAAGGGGCATGAAATCTATAGCATTTGGCACATCAGCACACATGCTTGCTCAGTGTGTGATTTCAATTGTGTGAACTATTCCAATAGTCTTTATAGAACTGGATGACAGAAGCATTAGAACAAATAACTATAAGCAACCTGCACTAAATTCAGCTCCAAAAGCTGGATCTAGGCTGAAAAACACACTTACTAGGGAGTAATTCCCACTGAGCTCAGTGGAATTTATTTCTGAGTTAAACATGCTTAGAATATGGCTGAAAAGCTATAGGTAGTTCAAGGTAAGTACAGTTCTAATGGCAGCAGGGAAATAACGGCATTGCACTTGTTTTCTGAAGCATACACAAAGTATGAAACACACATAACCATATATCCATCTGGAAACCCTGAATGCATTCCCAGATGTATGAGCACATAATGTATATAGCAGCCCCAAACTATATTAATTTTTAGTTAGCCTTTATATTCATGTATGTATCAGTTTTACCATCTACAAACTCTATCACAACTTGCTCAGACAAATACAATCTACCCAAAATATGACCATTGTGTGCCTGATTTATCCATAACATTTACTCTCTGATTATTATAAGGGCATAATACAGTTTCCTTAGTAATATTAATGGCAATTAATGGTAACCCAATTGCTAGAGGAGAAATTCATCTGCCATACATTTATTAAAGCATATGAAGCAAGTTCTTCACTACCATGCATGATCTTACAGCCTTCTGAAGCAGTAATCGTTGTTCTGCTGAAACATTAAGCTTTGATGAAAATATCCTGTATGAAAATAGAACACAGGACTTCCTGTTACAGTTCAACTCCACCTTACGAACTATCCATGTGATGCTATTGGTTCATAACTGTCCTAATCTGTTCATCAGTTGCACGAAAGACTTGAAACTTGCAAGATGAAAAGTTCAAAATTCAGTTCCTAGAACAAAAGATTAAATATTTGCTTATGGCAATGACATTTATTCATTTGGAGCAGTCAATTTTTCTTAATTTGCTGCCACAAAAACTTACGGGCACAATCCTCTCAGCTCCTTTTCCATATACACCCAATTAAAATAAATATAGTCGCACACAACAGCTGCTCTTTTGCACAAACATCCATTCCTTCAACAAACTGGAGAAACTTCAAGTAAACATTTTACAACATAACAGCACAATCCAAAGAATCCTTTGCATGCGGTCAAAATGGAGAGAAGTTACTGATTTCTTCTGGTTGTGGTCTCGTGTGTCAGATTCAGAGAGAATCCCATAACAGGAAATCACTTTCCTTGGAGGATGCCATGGACTGTAACAGAAATGGGGACTTGAAAACCCAGCTAATTTATCTTATTTTAAACCTTGCTTCAAATTGCACAACATTCTTTAGCACAAACACTTTGCACTTTATAACAAACACTGTCATACAAATATAGCAAATTGCTGCTATGTTTAAAACAAGCAGTAAAATTCTACATGATCTGGGCAAACAAGCTACTTACTAAACTTCATCTCAGCTTCACTTTCCCATTCATTCACACAAGATAGCAACACCTGTGTTGTAAGTATCTGTTTAAGAGGGGGGGGCGTATTTCAGTTTAAAGATATATGCCACAATAATTTCGTTAGCAGGAACTACTGCTGATTTTTTAAAACTCACAACATTTTACTTACTATTTCAAACCAGTTTCTCATGTGTATAGATGCTACTCTGGTTTCCTACATTGTAGTATAGATATAGAAAGTTACTCTACTCTTTTTAGCAAATCACCTAACAGCTAATGGCACAAGAATACCACCCCAGGGATTACTAATGTAGCGAGTCAACTATTTTGCAAGTCTTATAGTCACAAAGATATAACCTAGTCCTTTCCCGATATACACGGGATGTTAGAGGTTTCAGAATTGAAACATGATATATACTAAGCCAATGGCAGGCTTAAGTTATTTAGGATAACTTTACGAGTCACACAAATGAGATTTCAGTCTCTCAGGACTCTTTAAATACATGCAAATTTGACAAGATGAGGGTACTGCTCAGGAAGGAAGTGATGTACATAGAACAGAATCACTCACCTCCGTCATACTGGCACCAATTTGAGTCAACATGACACTCAACATACTCCTTTCCCTCCCCACACCATCACTGCCAGCCCAGAGACAAACTGCAAATAGTAACAATATGTCTAAAAAGGAAATGCAATATGCTCTTTCAAAATAGGAAGTGCTACAGACAGGCAACAGCATGAATGATAGAAGGTCACTTTTCCCCTCAAAAGCTCACTCAATGATGCCAGCAGGGATAATGCACTACAAGACTTATACCTACCAATAATGCCTGCTTGTTAATTTGATAGCTCTACCAACTTCAGCAGCCTCTGGCTGCTCCAAAACCTCAGTACCATACTAAAAGCAAGTTGCTAGCAAAATGCTCACCTTCAAATTTCACTACTATGAAGAAACAGCCCTAATTCCACTGCTGAAATAATCAGCTACCAGAAGGCACAAAATAGTCCATCTTTTACACAACATAGCTCATTTTTATTTACCCTAATCAAATCCAACAATGCAATTTCCCCTTACAATGACTCCTGGCTAGTTACATGAAGAGGTTTTCCGTTGGTGTGTAGTTATAATGCAAGGACTGCAGTTCCATAGCTAAACCAGCCAGACAAGGTCACCTCAGAAAGTACACCCACTGAACGAAGAATTGCTATTAAGCAGTAATGAAACCATCAACCCACGTTCCTGGAAAACAGAGATTCCTGGGCCCCAATGATTCCTAACTGCTGCACTTTTCTCATTGTGGGGTAGGAGGACGCACACATAAATGCCTTGTGGACGGTGCCTGTGCCAGCAACACAAGGCATCACAAAACCCTGGCTGTAGAACTTATCCATCAAAAACTTGGTTACACTGAGATTCTCTCTATATTTAAATTCCAGGGCTATGCATTTAGCCTCTTGAAGAGCTCTAGCACAAACTTCCTACAAACTTGATAAAAGGGGTATCCCACTGTGTCAAGGTTGTCAGAAACATACATTGGTTAAAATGGTCTGTATTAATGAAAAGCAGTGTTAACAAGAGAAGACTTTTGTCTAGAAACACACACCCATAAAAACAGGTACCACAAAAACCAACAGACATCCTTCAACTGAAATACACCACCAGCAAAGTCACTCTTACAGAAGGGATGAGAAGTCCTACCACTGTTCTAATCCAGAAATAGGGTGGCAGCATCAGGATGAACCCAAAAGCAGCATGAAGAAGCCAGGCTACTGAGGACCTTCCCTACCAACCACAACAACCAAACAGAGAAGTACTAGATCTCTGGCGCCTGCTTTCTTCTTCTTATATCCTGTTGCATGGGAACTGTGGGGAAACTGTGTATTTCACTTCCCCATTGCTGGCACCAGCAAAGCTCCAAACAGAGTAGGGAAGGAAGGGGAGCTGGCTCAAGCATTTCACTGCAAAATGTAGCACCACGTGCCAATGACTCTAAAGTGAGGGGTCAGGCCCCAACCACTGCATTAAAGAAACTGTAGGTCGCCAGCTGTCAGGGTACATGTTGGAGACAAATGGCTAAAGGTGTTCCATGTCTGCTTTGGGGATGGTAAGATACTAGAAGATCTCAAACAAAGGTAAGATGCCACTGCCAAAACCTAATGAGTAATTATACTGACTTTTAAGGAAATGCAGTTATATATCACAAAGACGCCAGACACACAAAGAACTGATATCATGTCAGTGCTGAGCACATTACACAGTAGCAAGCATGAATCTGAAAATTAATCTGCATGGGCTCCACTGCACACACCCACTAAGGGGGAAACTCCAACACAGTAGGACCAGAGTATTCCAGCTGCCACTTGCCCCACAAAGACCCATCCCACCATTCATCTAATTCCCCTACAGTGAGCAACCATCCACTCCCCATGGGTTACCTGCAAGCACCTCGTTACTCCCTTCACTTCGCTAGTGGCCCCTCACCACCTTTGGGGAGCTCTGCGTTTGCGATATCTTTGGCTGGAACATCCTCCCTCCCTTGCCAGTCCATTAAATTTCCCTGAAGCAGGCCTGCTAATTTCCTTCAAATGCGCGGGGGGGGGGGGGAGGCATACACTGAGGAATCGCATAATTGCCCTATTCCCGCCTCCACCAAAACTGGACAATTCCTCGTTTCAACCTCTTGCTCGTCAGCGATTGTCCATCATTCTCCTTGCAACCGCGGGCGGGGGGCGAGGGAGAGACCTCATCCCCGCACCTCTGCACACAGGCCGGCCGGCCGGCCACTTCCCCGGCCCAGCTCCAGCCTGTCACTGCCTCTTCCTCAGAGCCCCTTCCCCGGCCAAGCGTCATGCCTTCTCGCTGCTCTTTTCCTCCCACCCCACCCGGCCTTTTGCCTTTCTTTCTCCGGGGCGGACGACGGGAGGCGCCCTCTTGTCCTCGCCTGCTCCGGAGGAAAGCGCTGCGGTCTCTCGGCCCTTCCTCCGTCCCTCCCGGGCCCCGAGCCAAGGGAAAGCGGCAGGGCCCCTCGGCCTGACTGCGGGAGAGGGAGGAAGGGAGGCGACCGGGCCCCACTTCGGGCCGGCTGGGAGAGCCCAGGCCCGCCGCCGCCGCCCCTTCCTGCCGCCACACTCACCCCGTTGCCGCTGCCTGCCGGGGCGAGCCGAGTTGGCCGCCCGCTTGCCTCCTTCCCTGCTCCGGCTCTCGGCTGCTTGCTCTCGCCGGGGCTTCGGCAGCTCCACAGTGCGCGGCGGCGGCGGCAGGCTCATCCGCTCCGCCCCCCTTTCCTCCCTCAGTCTGGGGAGGGGCAGCCGGGCCGGCGGGGGAGGAGCCTGCGAGACCGGGGTGGGGGGAGGCGGAGCGGCACGACGAGTCCTGGGAACTGGGCCGGGTGGCGGACTGGCCAGAGGGGCGGCGCGCTACGCGACACGCGGCGAAACTCACCTCCAGACCTCCTTTCCGGAACGGAGGAGGCCGAGCGAAAAGGGCGTTTCTGAGCATGTACAGAGAACGTTTCCTCTCACCAGTCCCCACTGCGAACGGCTTAAAGTGGAGCTGCGCTTGCATTTGCCGCAGCAGGAGGCGATCGAGTCTTGGAGGGGGACAGTAGGCTGTAATGCCTCGGCGCGGTGTCTGCAAGTAGGAAAATAGCTCAGCGGAAAAGCGGTCAGAGTCGAAATGATGCGTTTGTTTTCTGCTTGCAGGGATTTTTTTTTAAAAAAGGGAGACATAATTGCTATTCACTGGTGGCTGGAGATCTTCTGGAATTACAAGTGATCTCCAGGCCACAAATATCAATTCCCCTGGAAAAAATGGCTGCTTTGTAGCATAGACTCTATGACTCTTTCTCCCGAAACCCCAACCTCTCCAGGCTCCGCCCTCCAAATATCCCGGAATTTCCCAGCCTGGAGCTGGCAACCCTAAAACATATAAAGACGTTGCCCCCTCTCCCACGTCTGCAAGCAGATACTTGTATGCTTCCTCCATATGTATGGAAATATCCTTGATACTGATTGTACTAATCTCACACTGTGTAATCCGCCCTGAGTCTCGGTGAGAAAGGCGGGCTATAAATGACATAAATAAATAAAATCGTATCCCCACACCCATCGACCATCTACCGTGCCATGCAAAGCTGGGAGAAGCAGCTCATTTGCTTCCTAGAGCAGGAGATGCCAAACTTAGGAGTGGAGCTCACGTTCCAGCCAAGCCGTCCTGTGAGACCCAGCCATGCGAAACTTCCTGCACTGACTTCTTCCATGCATCCCAACTGCTCAGAAAGGACTGCAACTACTGGAAACAGCAGCCAAAATGTGTTTGTGTGAAACAAAATAAGGTGTCCAGAACCAGCAAAAACACTAGTCGAGTGCTATTATGGGCAGACCCTAACAATGTATCAGTAAGCAGAGAAATGTGAGTTTAAACACGAGGGTGTTTTACATCGTTTGTTGATTTACAACAGTATTAACACGTCTCTGTTTCTGAGGATTCCAAGGATCCACAGTAAAAGTTGCCTTCCAAAGTATGTCTTGGATTTGCAATTCTGAACAGGCACAATCACTTCAGTTGTGCAGCCAGGTTAGTTTCCATGGAGAAATACAACCTGTGATTAACCACTGGAGACTGTTGCTCTGTTCATGATTGCAACTATCAGGTGATAGCCTAGTCACTTGAAACTTCTGACGCATCCACCTCTGATAGAGACTTTCAGTCAAGTCCAGGCAGTAGTCTCTAAATGGGAAGGAAAGCTTACACAAATTTAACACCTAACTACTAGTTATGGGAAAGAATTTAGCATAGTTTCTTACATGAGATTACTTAGTATGCAGCACTTTCTTTAATAGAAAACGTTTTTGTAATGTACTTACTTTAGAGAGCAACCATAAGCAGATCTCTTCAGCGGGGATTACTCCAAGGAAAGGGTTTGTGCCAGCAGTGGGACATGCCCCCTCCCAAAAAAAGTTTTAATTTTTCTGATAATCTTGTTTTGGTTTCATTATATTAGCTATTAAAGCTATTTGTTTAAAGCATTCAATCCAGTTTTTGTTTATGCTGGATTCATTAGGGAAGGACAGTTCCATTTGTACCTTTTTTCTCTTTGCAATTGGAATGAAAATCATAAGGATACTAACGCTCACAAGTTCACAACCCTACCAAACTTTAGACAAGTGAAAGTGTCCCCATTTTATAGTAAATTAAGAGTGCAGTCCTAAACCCATTGATTCAGACTGGAATAACTCTATTTAGGATTGCACTGTGAAATTCTGAATTGCAAAGCAGGCACAGAAAAGAATTTGGAAGCCCAAGCAAGCAGCAACAAAATATACATAATAATAGACAGGGGGAGGAATTGTGTATTTAAACAAATCCACTTGTTCCTGTCTAAAGCAAGGGGGGCGTTGTTTGGTTTTTTAGCAAAAAAACAAGCATTCAGAGAAGGGGAGCTAAACACCACCCTCTCCCAGGCCTTACTTCACTGGATTCCATTGCTTTCAGCATGCACAGGGGCTACTGAATTTTTAGCATAACCCAGACGTGCTTCAGTTGCATAGTAACTGCTGAATCTCATTGGTGGGGAAACATAGTTGTCCCATTAAGTGAATCCATGAGTGAATACAGTCATGAGTGATGCAAGAAACATGAATTTTCATAAAGTTAATTAAGTGTGTAGTTAATGTTGAGGAGATTTAAGACAGTCTCTATTATGTATATTATGCTATGTTTATTGCATGGTCTTCCCATTTTGTATGTATTGTTTTCTAATTTTGCAATCCAGTTGTATCACACTGTATATATTGTATTGCACTGTTCTCCAGTCCTGTAACTCCTGCATTACTATCCATACTATACTGTGTTTTGGTGATATGTTCTCTAATTTTGTTTGTAGTTACTATGGAGTAATTGTTGGTTGTGTGCATTATACTGTTCTTACTGCTCCATTTTTAGTTGTAATCCTTATTAGTGAGAAAGGTGAACTATAAATAAAGTAAATAAATAAATATGATTTATGAATGTCATGGGATTGTATTGATTGGTACCTGTTGCATCAGTGCTAAAAGGAGTTATGAACACAATAGGTTATATGCAGATTTTTAAAAAAAATGTTTAGAAGAAATGTAGCCTCTACAGTAGAGCAGAATGTAAAACTCTCTTGTGGCTTTTAAACATTTGAAAGACTGGACAAATACAGCAAAGGTTATCAATTCCCATTGCAGGAAATGTCCTCCTACCATATAAGCATTTTTCTCCCCCACCCAACACACCCTTTTCTTTCGCTAAAAAACTGCTCTTTTCCTCAGCACTGGATCACACTATATATCTTAAAAACTCAATAGTGACAGGTGGTGTCCTCACAGCGTGATACTCCTTTTGCAGCAAGACTACACACTCTCCCTCCATCTGCTTGGCACTGGATATAGTGCTAGTTCAGCACAAAGAATAAAAACTCTTCCTCTAGAAAAGCCTGTGGTCTCCTCCCATCCCTCCATTTCTATCCCATTAAACAGTGATAGAGATATGTCAATTTAAGTTTGACAAATGTCTCAAAATTTTGTTTTTTGGGTCAAATGTATGGTTAGATTTATCCTCAAATAAGACAGAGAGATGGTGACAGGCCCAAGATCACCCAGCGAGGTTCATGGCTGGAGCTTTGAATCCAAGTCTCAGCAGTTCTAGTCTTAACACTCTAACCAATGCACCACACTAGTATTTCTCTGATATCCTTGCCTTCTGTCCAGTTTTAGTGGGTATTAAACACTCTGATCTACCTAGTTTCATTCTTTATCATTTAGCAACCCCAAAATTGTGTTAAGTGTCTCACAGTACAAAGTGAGTACATAATACTGAGAATTTAGTAAATCATCTGACAACACTTTACCAGCTGAAACAAATCCAAGTGAAATAGTTTCAATAAGCGTGAAAATGATGTTCAGGTCAGAGAGCATTTTTGAACAGTATGAAAAAACTGTTGGTTCGTGACAAAGTAAAACGGAAGACATTTTATGGTGCAGTGGTATCGAGTCTATATTGTACTTGACAGAAAAATGGAAGTGCAATGTGATGATACATGCCAATATCTCTCCTTTCAAATACCAGGCCTAGTGAGTTTCGCAGCTGTATACAGAGTGAGCTGTAAGATCTTTATAAGTCCTTTGCTGAAACCTTTGGTGAAATTTTATGAGGGACCCTTGGTAGAGTTTGAAAGAAGATTTCATCACATTAAACTATTAAAATGCCTTCCCGCAGATGACCTGGTAATTATGGATCTTAAGGAATAGTACCATGTGCCATTTTTAGCCTTACCAGTTGTGCATCTTGCTGCCACTTCAGCAAGAGTTTTCTTGAATAGACTCACATTAATCCACAATATATGTTTGCATACAGACTTTGGAATCAAGATTAAAGAATCAGTGATAAGATAGGCAAAAGCAGAAAGACAATGCAAAAGGAAAGAGCAGGGGCTTTAGGTATTCTTTTTCCTTCTCCTTATCAGGCCAGAAAGTGTGTTGTTGATTGTTCACAGGGTAGAGCAGAATGGAAAGCAAATGAGATGGCATGATTTCTAGTTCCTTTGTCATCTAGTATGTGACTGAATTGCTTTTGAATGTTTTGGAATAGGCTATGACCTGAGATGATAACCATGTTCAATTTTTTCGCAGTCTTGTCCTATATCCATAGTAGGCCATTCCCTTTATGCAGCCTGAGCCTGTACTTCAGCATACACATTAATCCTCTCTCATTGCCTAAAGTATTCATTGGGTTGTCATGTGAAAGTTTTATTAGAAATCCAATAAAACAAGTTGAAGAAACGTCCTGTGGTAGATGACAAATGACCATAAAGTTACTCAAATGCTGCTGTAGGATTGTAAAAACATCTTGATCTCAGTCAAAAGAGACTGCCATTGTTTGAAATCTTTGAATATTGTAATAGGCTGGAAAAAACAAACCAGATGAGAAATGGCCTGACTTGCTCACTGCGTAGTCAAACTCAGAATGTGGATGAAAAGTCATCTGTGGTGACTAATTCTGACTTGGATCTGCTCTTGCCCTGGTAGCTTACTCCTTCTTCCACATATCACATGAACACATTAAGTAGTCCTATACTGAGTCAGATCTTACCAAGATTTGTATTGTCTGCTCTAAGTGGTAGTAGCTTTCCAGGCTCTCTGGCAGAGATCTTCCACATCACCAACTCCCTGATCCTTTTAACTAGAGATGACAAGGACTGAACCTGGGAACTTATGCTTGCAAAGCAGATGCCCTATCACTGAGCCACTGCCCCTTCTGATTCTGTGTCCTGCACAAGTTCAGATAGAATATGGATAGGAAATGAACTGGAGTAGCACAGGAGAACCAATCTTGTTTTATTTAATTCTTCTGGGAAATGGATATTTTTGGAACTAGATCATTAAATAATTACTGACTAGACAATTCCAGCCAAAGATATAGCTGGATAGTTCAACATGCTATGTAAATTATTATTATCGTTATCATCATCAACATTATCATTATTATTATACATCATCATCATCATCATCATCATCATCATCATCATTATACCTCATTTATACTCCACAATTCTCCCCAATGAAGACTCTAAACAGCTTACATTGTTTTCCTCTCCTCCCTTTTATCCTCACAACAGCACCTGTGTGAGGTAGGTTAGGCTGAGAGTGTGTAACTGGGCCAAGGTTATCCAGCAAGCTTCCATGGTAGGGCGGAGATGCAACCCTGGGTCTCCCAGATCCTAGTCCAACACTCTTAACCACTACACAAGACTGGCTTCCAGTTACTAGCACTTCCTTATTTTCCCAGCCCTCTTGGCAGACACTCTTTTTGACTTCCCAGTTCCTTTCTCAATCCACAGCAATCTTGACTGATAAATTAATACACAAATCTATATGACGTAAACCCTGTCTGGGTTTTCCCTAGACCTCACTTGTCTTTTATTCCTGCTTCCATTCAGGCATCTCTTCCCATCCATGCACCTTATATCTTTGCAGATACTCTGCTCTTTGTTTAACTTCTTTCAGTGACTCCTAGGCCTGCTATGCCTTATGTCCCCTATTTCCTATTTCCTCGTCTTACTCAATTTCCTGTTATCACAGCATTCCTAGCTCCGGGCTCCCTTCAGGCCCAACACCACAAAATCCGTTCAGTTCTGATGTCCTATGAGTGTGCTAGCACCAAATCTTCATTGTTTATTAACAGCATATTAGTGAACCTTTTCCTCACAAGTTCTATTGTTTGTGAACCTTCTATGATATCACCAGCAGCTTGTCCAATGGTAAAGAGTGATTGCATGCAAATGTCAAGCTCAATATTTTCAGCTTAATACACAATGAAATAACGTTACTAAAAATGTTAACTGTCAGTTTCATATATCTTTCTGTCAAAGAATTTTCATTTTCTTCCAAAAAAATAACACATTCAAGAAAAATTCAAAAATGCCTCAAAGCACTGCAGAGAGCTTGAATATATATTATTTTAAAAGCTCACAGAGAGATAACATTTGTTTGTAAGCTCAGTTACATAATCAGTTGCTAAGGGACATCCATCTCACAAGATATTCAAGGTTAGACTAGACAAAGGACTTTTGGAATACTGTGAGAGTTTTCTGCAGACATATTGAAAGAGGACAGAATTTAATCACAGATGGCTTTAGACAGTGTTTTTTTGCCTTGTATGCTGTACAAGTGCTCAATATGTCTGAAATCAGAATACTAGAAATCAATGCAAGTTTGCCTGACTGCAGAGTGTGAAGGAATGGACTTGAAAGCTCATCCCTTTTCCTTATGATTGGAACACACACACACATACACACACACACACACACCCCGGAAGTCAGAAGAGCCCAAGTCTCTGCTTGATGAAGCTTGCTCTCCAAGGGCGCCAGTTACCAACTGGGCAACCAGTGATTGCCACCAATGACTCTTAAGAGTATCGCCTGCCTTGTTTAGAGGCCCTGCCCAGTTGCCATGCTTCCCACTATGCTTCTGCAAGCAAGCACAGAGGTGATCGACTGCGCAACTTCACACTTCAGTGCTATCATGCTCCAGGGATGGCAAGCTTCTCTGCTGCCTCTCCCCGTTATTACACTTCAGATAGCTAGATCAAATAGGCATGGTGAGTTTCCAGAGATCATACTTAGAGTATTCCAAATATAAGTTAAATAAAGGAATAAAAGAATACACGTGTTCTGTCCAAGCTTTCAGGCTTAGTTAGGGCACATGGAAGATGGAAACATTTCGTCCTCTTTCCCTTGTTTAGGTACTTCCTAAATAATGTTTGATTTAGGACATAGATCCAGAGGAGTTAGCCGTGTTAGTCTGTAGTAGCAAAATCAAAAAGAGTCCAGTAGCACTAACCAATTTTATTGTAGCATAAGCTTTCAAGAATCACAGTTCTCTTCGTCAGATGCATGGAGGGCAAAAAGAAACTGGTCAGATATAGAGGAAGAGAGGGGAGGGCGGAGTAAATGCAAACAGCTCCTTCTGATATGGAGATCAGTTTGGACATAAGATTTATTTGAAGTTGCAGTAAGAAAAAATTCACCATTATCTTAGATCTCCAAGTTAAGACTCCTCTCCATTGTCCCCTGCCTTGTGGACAAGATCAAGTCCTTAAAGAGGGAGTGACTAGCTTCAGGCAGATCGTTTTCCAGCTTACCACCCACATTTATGTACAGGGCCAATCTCTGCTAAAAGGAGAGGATGAATGGCACACTAGCTCCAACCCCAGTTTGCACCCAGGACACTGGCCCTTCCTCCACCAATGCATGTTCACTTGAACATGGGAACAGCAGCACCTACACAAATATAAGCTATACTTGCATTAGCTCAGAATTAAGAATGATAGATGGAGTAGGCAACTTACATGTGCATAGTTGCTGCATCCATGATTGAGTGAATGCACATAGGAAACAAGATCCATTGCACTCCATTGCAAAAAGGTCTCAGAGCCAACCTACTCATTCCTGCTTCCCCTCTATGCACATTGGCCCTGTATACAGGTATGTCATCATGAGCACTGTAGCTCTAATCATAGGAGGATTAGATCTGCCACAAGGGAGCACCTTCAGCTCTGAGATTTTGCACAACAGTTGAGATGTCCTTAATACTGATTGTACTAATCTCATACTATGTAATCTGCCTTTAGTCTCAGTGAGAAAGATGGACTATAAATAAAATAAATAAAATAAATAAATGCTGATAGCCTTGTTGCTTCACAATGGCTATCTACTTCTGGGCTATCTGAGGCCAAAAGATCGAATTGGTATTCCCAGCTTTAAGGGCCAGGTCCTCCTGACTGTTCACTGCCTAGTACATATGTAGAGTTATCAGCCAAATTCTCAGTAAACATGTGTAGCTCATTTGATTTCAGAATTAGGCTGCTATACACCAGCTCAGCACCTAACATATGACTGGTACTAAATTAAGTAGTAGTAATTACAATGGAACTGGTCTTCTTCCCAGCACAGCACAATTGGGCTAGAAGCTACAATTCATTACCCTCTAGAGCTGCTATTTATGTCTTATGTCTGAGCTCACTTTGAGCTTTCCTTCATGCTGCTGATGCACTATAAGAGGCTACGGTTGGCTGGGTGGGCTAAAATGCAAAACACCTGTCAACTCTTGGGGACAGGATTGCCTGTTCTACCTGGAATCCACAGAGAATACTAAAATCATGTACATTTCTTCATTGCAGTGCTTCTTTTGTACATGCATTAACTGAATAACTATCATCCATATTAAGGTACAAAAGTTCCCAACTCTGTGGGATGATTGACTTTACCAGTTGAAACTGCAAAGTCAACTTAAAAATGTTATTCCACATGTGCAAAGATTGACATGTTCCCATGATCTTCCAGGCCTATTTTGGTCCCTCTCGTTTGTCGCTCTGCACTGCTCAGGGTTGCCACTGGAAATCGACATTGTTCTGTTCTTTTGACAAATTATAAATGTGTCTTCAAATAGTCCAACAGCAGGTTAAAATAGTTAAATTATTATTTTGTCAAGAACTGACAAAAACTGTGGGCAGAATTCCCCTTTTAAAAGAGACATTCCTCCTGTTCTCTCACACATGAAAGAATGCCTCCTCTTTTATCTTCTGTAACCTGTGTACATCATTGAAGAACAATGAAAATATGTCTTTTTATTCAAAACTATTATTTACATACAAAATATGCAGATTAATCCATTTTTGTGTGTGTGTGTGTGTTGTCAAGTCTCAACCAGGAGTTTTTAAGATAAGTGAGGAACATGGGTGATTTGTAACAGCCTTTCTCTGCAAAGCAACTCAAGTCTTCTTTAGTGGTCTCCCATCCAAGTACTGACTCTGCTTAGCTTCCAAGATCTGACAAGATCTGGCTATACCATGCTAAACCAGTAGATAAACCAATTAATTACAACTAAAATTGATTAATCAGAAACATATAAGAATCAACAAAGATCTCTTTAATCATCAGGGCAGCCACTCACCAACACCCCCTGGTCACATGGCAGACATTTTTTGTTTGATCAAGACTTTACAACCAGCTACAATGTTGGCTGCTAGGGTTGGCTGTGGGGGCCATGGATAACAGTATGCATCACCATATATATTGTTGGTGTTGAGAAGCATGAAAGTAAATGGATGGGTTATAAACCAAACGGCCTACAATATCTGTAGGCTACATTACTAACTGAATTGATCAGTTCATCCTCTGTCCCTGATAAAATAAAGGCATTATACAAGAGATCAATTTGATTTTAAATAAAGGCATAAAATGGACATCAAAGACCATTACATATTGGAGAGGGGGTGTGGCTCAGTGGTACCTGCTTTGGAAGCATATGGTCCCTGGTTAAATCTCTGGCATGTGCACTTAAAAGGATTTTAAGTAGAACATGTTGGGAAGGCCTGTCTCAGCCTGAGACCCTTTACAGCTTCTGTCAGTCTGGGAACCTCACCAGTGGCTGAGAGGTGAGCAAATCAAAACTGAATCTTGACAAGATGGAGGTGATGCTGATCTTTGGAGCTGCCCCATCTATCTACCTACCTGTGAGAGATAGAAGGGGACGCTCCTCATTGGCCATGTGCCTACAGCCTAAGACAGTCAAGCATATTCATCCTGTGCATACTTGTAGTGGAGGAGAAGAAATCACAGAAAGCGGAACTGCTTTCTGGGTGGTGGTGGAGTTTTTTTACCCAAAGGATTCTGATCAGAAATATTGGCACGCAGCCAAGCATTCTGTTTGCAGAAGAGAGGGGCTGTGATTTCTGCCAATTGGCCTTCTGCTCCAGGCCCCCATCATCTAATATCCTGGTTGAGGTTGTGCTAGAATGGGTACTCCTATTGTACTATCTTAATTACACTAAGCCACTTTAGAAGACCAGTTTCTAGAGGGAAGGGTTGCTGACTGTCCAGCTCCCCTCCCCACCCAATAAACCAGTCTGACCAGCTTCTGTGCTTTTAGTAGTAGTGCAGAAATCAGCAGGTGAAGATTTCAGTGGTGAAACCCCCCCCCTTATTTTCTCTAAAGGGGTTGCAAACTTGTGCTTCCTCCAACCACATATTTTCTGAATGTGTGCCTGCATGAAAAGCAGAAAAAAACTTTGCCCCTACTATCTGTTCATCTGTACCTTTTCCCACTCAGCATGTCCTGCTCCTTATTGTGATAAATGACTTGCCGTGCTCTTATCTCTTCTATACCAAACAAGACCGAGGTATGAGATTGTCTCCGTCTAAATAGGGGATCCAGCTGTGCATTTGATTCAGTGTGGAGACCCCCATTACCTTCAGTTATGCTTGTGAGCTTGTTTTTTGTAGCAAGGAATGAAAGTTGACCCAGTTTATTGCTGAATCAGATTTCAGGAGGAGGTAAAACCAGATCAAGTAGAACAAATACTGTGTAGTTGGAAGAATGATACATTTCAAATTACACTTTCCTTTTATTAATGGTGCCACTTTGAGCTTATTTGGCAATTGATTCTTTGTATGAGTCAGGAAGGGATGATTATTATAGGATGCAGAGCTGAGATCCAACAGTTGAGAACTACTAGTGCTAGAAAAATTTCTTCAAATTGAACTGTAATGGTACAGGAGAGAGACTGGGACAGTTTTATACAGGGCTGAGGGAGGGGTTATATGCTATGAGTAAGGTTATATTTGCCACACTAATTCAGAACTAATTGTGAATTTCTGACTGGCTATTTTTAGTCAATTTTAAACTAGCAATGTGCATATTCAAAGCTTAGCTCATTTTGCAATCAATACGCTGGACAGGGTTTTAAAAATTACTCATAACTATCTGCACAAGGCCAACTGTGCACTAGGCCTTGTACGGAACATAGTCTTTAAGATTTACTGTGCAATCCTATGGATAGTTACTCCAGTCTAAGTCCATTTACTTCAATGGGTTTAGAGTAGGAGTAATTCACAATAGGATTGCACTGTTAGCCATTCAGGTGTTTCTGGTGACTGGTAATTTTTATTCAGCTTCCAAACAAATGCTGTACCTACAGCTGCAGTCTTAATCTTCAAGGCTATGTCTAAATGAGGGGTTTTCAGCCATAGTTTAATCCTGGGTAAGAATTCAAGGTACTGGGACAGAAACTAACTTTAGTTCCCCCCCCCCTAATTGCCTCTTCTCTCTCCTGCTCTTCTGTATTTGACCAGTCTCTGTATCAGGCATCTGACGAAGAGAACTTGATTCTCGAAAGCTTATGCTACAATAAAATTGGTTAGTCTTAAAGGTGCTACTGGACTCTTTTTGATTTAACTTTAGTTTGTTAAAGTGCTAGCATTTGGACATCATAACAAATTGGATTTAGAAGAAGACCATTCTTGGGACACTGAAAGGAAGCAGGCGAGTCTGTGCTCATCAAGAATTAACTCTGCTTGGTTTATGATGACATCTGAACAGACCTTATAAGATTAAAGGCATGAATTCCAGACAGAACTGCATTTAAAAGTTCATTTTGAAAATAGCTAGCTGAAATGGGACATCAATGGTGAAATGTTTAGTAAAAAAAAGCTTTTTACAGATACACTGAGGGCCATATTAAGTTGTGATTCCTGAGCTTATGTCCCCAAGTCTCTCCTCCAGATTTTATATATTTACCCTAGAAAATATGGGGGGAATGCTAGTCTATTAGGGCTGCTTCATAAAAGTGTGAAGCAGCTCTTGATTTGTCTGTAAAACAGAAGGTCAGTTCTGCAGCTCACTCAAAGTTTTGAGGAATAAATAAATTCAATATCATGAAGTGTTCAAATACTACAGACCATGGGGAAAAAGGATTAGTTATATATGCATTCTGGACTTGCTCTATACACTCTGCTGTTCAGTAGAAAATGAATCATAAACCCCATGAGATCTTTTTCAAATTCAAAATTGCAGTTGCCCAACTGGATACATTATCACAGCTCATGCTGATGAAAAAGCCTTCCTAATGCTAATTTGCCAATTTAATGAAATTCAGAAACAAGTTGCATGCTCATAATGAACACAGATGCCTGCATGATGGGATTATAACACCGGGAAAGAGAAGAAGGGCAATTTCAGAACAAGAGATCAGTATAACTGTTGAATAAAAACACATTCATTTGTAATGAATGCATAAGCCATTGGTATTATGTTATTAGTATCATGAAATATGGGAAGTACTGACTTCATTTGGATCATAATAATCTACATGCATCTACTTTTAAAACTGTGGATAAACAGGATTTTATTGTCTCCACCTCCAATGTCAGTGATTTCAAATATACAGTCTAAGAATAAGCACAGCTAGAAGACTTGCTAGGACAAAACAGTCACAAGGACCTCTGAAATATGGGCATACAGATCACTCCTCCAAATGCTTACTCTAGTGTATCATGAGATTCAATTAGTATTAACAAGGCATAACACTCACTATAACATTTTTACTGTGCTTGAGGGTTTTGTGCATTAAAGTGAACACAAGGATCACCCATTTCTTTGGGACTCAAGTCACAGTGCTATGCAACAGTTCGATGTAATGCACCAACCCCCCCACAAATTCTCCACATGCAAAATTTAGACCATATTAAATAGTTTTAAAGGCGTGTTTTCTTCAGCAAACCTGAAGATATCATAACCAGTTATGCCAACGATCCCCCACTACTCTCCACCCCCCGCCTCTACTGCCGGCGGGGGAGGAAAGCTCGTAGAACAGTCCTCCCAGGCACACTCCCAGTCCAGCATGACAATGTCATCTCTGGGAGTGACATCATTGTACCGCTCCTGAAAGTGCCCCTGCACTTCTTAGAGGGCTGATTTTGGGCCCAAATCAGCCTGATGAGAACCGCGTGTTCGCTCCCACACCTACATGATGACATCAGTTCCTGGAAGTGGTGTCATTCCGTGGGTACAGAAGCATGGAATTCTGAGAAGGTAAGCACTGGGTCAAACCCCCAGCTGAAAGGGTAAAGGGACCTGGCATCCCTATTTGCCACCCACCCCAAACCTCCCTTCATAGGTTTAGGGCCTCCCGGGTAGGTAAAGTGCCCCTGCACTTCTTAGCCTGTCTAGCCTGTCATGATACTTAGCCTGTCTAGCCTGTCTAGCCTCCACTTCAGCAGGCAGAGAGCCTGACCCAAACCCTCACAGGATCCCCTCTCACCTTTTCCAGAGGCTTCACCAGACAAGGAGCCAGTTTCCTGTATGTACCTCCCCTCACTCAGCGACAGCCCAAGGCTATTGGGGAAAAGTAACTCAGAGGTTACTTTCCCTATATATACATTACCACCATTTAAACTAGGCCCATTTAACATGACCAGAATGTTTGAGCCCTGTGTGTGAGATCTTTTCACTCAGCCAATGATTTCAAGCCAGCCAGGGTTAAACAAAACAAAAACAAACTTTATTTACAAGATGGAGCATAGGAGTGAATGGATTTTAAACTAATAAAAAAATTGAAGTTAAACAGAGAATGTTTCAATGTAACAGGTTTGTAATCAGTGTTGGGGATTTGCAAGTGTTTCCATTTCACTCATGAAATAGTTAAACTATTTGTGTTACTTACTTAATTAGTAAACTTACTTTGCATGTAACCATTAGGGCTTTGGGTAAAGATTGCCACCATAGAAAGGGGAGTCTCTAAGCATAATGAAGTAGAATTAGGATTTTCTTTTGGGCAACTTGTTTATTGGGGGGAGGGAATTAAGTGATGCTATATTCTGAAGTTTTATTGCTCTTTGTTCTGTAATCTTCAGTCCTCTGTTAGTTCACTATCTATACTAGCAAGATGTAGTCTGCATAGCATTTATTATTTTCTTCCGAAGTAACCCCATTTTTATCATCTTAGTAAAGTATTTTTCAGAGCTACACTGGAGTCCGTGTCAATTCTCATTACTTCCAATGCGCAAATTCTGCATAATCTCAGCTGATTTCTTACAATCAGCTCTCTCTTTCTGTTACCTTCCCTCAGCAGAGTCAAAAACCTCCCTCTGCAGCTCCCAAAAGACTTCTTTCCCTCCAACAGTCACTAATTCTCCTTGGCCCAGCAGACAGAACTGGAGCCAGTCCTGTCCATCACATAGGGTTCCCAGGTGCCTGCTGGTAGCAGCCAAACTCCTGAGGGTTTGCCCTGTTGCCAACTGCTCTGCCAGTGATTGGCGGGAGCTGACAAGCCCCCCAGTGCTACTGGCAGGCACTCTGGGAATATGCGCAGTGCATGCCCTCCCAGGGGCACAACATCAGGCATAAAGGGAAACAAAGTGACGCTGTCATGTCAGCCGCAGGCATATTTCCTGCTTTGCTGAGGCCAATTTGCACCCCAAACAGGTGAGAATTAGCCTCATGCAAAGTATAGGAGCACACCCGTCACTAGCATGATGACATCACTTCCTGGAAGTGACCTCATCACACAAGCACTAGGAGCAAATGTACAAAAAGGATCATGGTCAAGGCACAAAGTAAGTGCCAGGTCCCTCCTCCTTCTGGAAGAGTAAGGGGATCTGGCAATGCTACCATCACACCAGCATCTTCAGTTAAAATGATTAGGGAGTAAGGCAATATGGAAGACCTCCTCTACCTGAGATTCTGAAGAGCAGCTGCCAAACAGACAGTCTTGAACTTGATGGACCAATAGTCTCTCAGCATAAGGCAGCTTCATTTGTGACTGTTTATATAGCAGTGAAAAGAGCAGGAAAATGGTTTTATGGGTTCATCTGCTCCTTTCATCATGTCGTCAGGCTGTGGTCTCTGCAGTCCATTGCTGCTGATACCAGGGTTTGCAGGGGCCTTTTTGCACTGGGACTTTAAAGTGTTTCAGTATCTGTTCTGCTTCCCATGTTTGCAGGAGTTTCACACTTGCAAGATAGTAATGGGACGCAGTACCAAAGTTTGTCCGTGGTATCCCCAATTTTTTCTCCTGCGGACATACTGTAATTTCATTTTGAAGTCACTGCTCAGTTGTGTCTGGCCCGATTAATGTCAGTGTGAACCCTATACTCCCCTTCTGCTTCTCTTCTCTTCCCTCTTTTTTCCCCTGGGAGCTGATTGGTCTGTGCAGAATTAACCACTCCCACCATTCTCAGGTCTTTGAACTCCTGCCATTTTAAAGCAAGGTAAGGGTCATAAGGCTGCTTCTCTGTTGGCTTCCTTCCTCCCAGGTATGCACCACTCTTCCCCCCCCCCAAAGCCGGGAACAATTCCTAATGTTGCTGCTGCTTATTCCCTGCTGGCTTTAAAAGCCAGGGAAGGGTTAAATGACTGCTTTTCCCTTCTTCTCTCGAGGGTATGTGCACTCTCTCTCTTTTTTTCAAAGCCAGGAATAAGTTGAAAGGTTACTGCTCATTTCTCCTGGCTTTAAAAGTCAGGAAAGGGTTAAATGGCCCCTTTCCCCTCCCTCACTGTGTCTTCTGCTAATGCCAGAAAACCCTAAGTACTTTGCACAGCCCTTTGCAAAACAAAGTAGCAGGGAAGCTGCCAGGAGGGGATGAAGCAGCAGAATTTTAACCCTTTCCTGGTTTGGCTTTAAAACAATAAATGAGAGTGGAACAAATACGAAAAGTATATTTCCCCCCCAGAACTCTGCCACCAATTGCTTCTCCAGTGGACATGGGCCAGCCCAATAAACAAATATGGGGAGGGGGGATAGGTTTCAACATTGCAACATTACTATGCCTGCTCAAAGTGTTTTTTAAAAAGTGTGATTTGAATTGCAAAGCCCCAAAAGCCTGAAACTGCACTGAGGTTTCAATGCCCACCTAAAATGAATAAGATGCCAAATCAAAACTGCCTTGGACAGTGTGGAACTTGGGGGTGCCATGCCGAAGCCATTGTGATCACAGTGAATGCTTATACATTGTGGTTTAAACCATAAGTACGAAAAGGGCTCAGGTCTCCAGCTCTGGTGGGAGACCTCCTGCCACTCTCTTTCCAAAGACACTCCAAGTGGCAACAGGAGAAAAATAAACAACAAAATAGCCATTGAGCCATCAGCATAACATCACTTTCAGGAGAAACCCAGAAATTATGCCAGTCCTCTCTAGGAATCATTGGGAAGTCTATGGTAAAATCATAGAGTTTCCAGTGATTCCTACAGAGGTATGAAGTCCCTTTCAGGTTTTCTCCAGAAATGACATCACTGTCTCCAATGGCACCCCACTTTCTTGCTCCCCCAGACTTCTGCCAGTTGCCTGGCAACTCAAGCTGATACTGTTAAATCTCTTTGAAGGAGACAACTGTGCAATGTTCCTTTGTACAGAGAACAGTGCATCAGAGCAGGTAACGGAAGTAGCAAGACTAGACAGGTCAGTTCCTATAAGCTTTCTTTTGTCTACTCTCCTGCCCAGAATCTACTTGTAGGTAGAGGTTCCTTTATCTACCCAGAATGCTACTTGTAGGTAGAGGTTCCTTCATTCATGGTAACTGAAGAATTTTCAAAAGGGCTATTTGTCCATATGAAAACAGCGAGGTTATGGGGTTTTTCTATGGTAGGTTCAATCCTCTGGAATGGTTTACCACAGCAGGTGCAGAGGGCACACACTTCAGCTTCGTCATCTAGCCCTCAGCTGTCCTACTGGATCCCGACAACAGGTCTCCCAAAGCTAAGGATATCAGGTGTCTGTCAATGATAAGCAATCTCCTGGGAATCCTTGTCTCTGCCTGTCAATTACTAGTTAGTCGGCCAAAGGAGGCTAAATGGGGAGCATGCACTCGGGAGTGCCCTTCTGGTGCAACACAGAAACACCAGAGCCAACTATTTCGGAATTGGTCAGTGTCACATTGCTACGTCCAGGTCACACTGGAAGTGACTGATGTGCACACGCACATAAAAAGGCAAATCATAAGCATTCCCCCTACCTCCCACCAATTGCTAGAGGAGACTAAGCAACCCTACCCAAGAACTCAAGCAGAAGGCATCGCTTCACCTGAATCTTTCTCTGTCTCAGGATAGTCACTCTGTCCTCCTTCCTCTTCAGCCTCTTATAGGAACATTTCTTATAGAGGCAATCTACCCAGCCCTTCACCACCACCTGCCATCCCACCTTCATGGCCACACCTGGTCCAATTCTGGGGCATGGTGACTGTTCCTTCCTTTCCCTTTCCTCCTGCAGTGCTGCCATCCTTCCTTCCTCCTCCAGCCACCCTCCATTAGCTGTGCCCTGGGGCTATCTGGAATAAGCTCACTCCTGCTTCCCTTGGGCCCACCCTTTCCCCAGGCCTCAGTAATGGCCTTGCTGGTGGTTGCTGGTGCCAATGCCTTGCTGAGGCTTCCATGAGGCTTGGCCCCAGCCAGCGTTGACTGCAAAGGCTGTTTCGCCTCCAAGGGGCAGCTTGGAGTCTGGCACCATCCCCAGACACAGGCATTCAGGAAGTCATGAAAGATGGTTTTATTTCAGGGTGGAGGATAAAGTATTTTGGCAGGTTTGGCAGTGATTTTTAATGCTGTTTTTAATCTTGTTAATGGCTTTTCCATTGTTTTTGTGTCCTTGCAACTTGCTGTTACAGGGCTAGCCACCAGAAGTCTAAGGAGATAAGGTGGGATATAAATATTTTAAATAATTAAATCCTTCTATTTTCTGACCTGCTGTCAGACTCATCAACTTGAAGTAACAGATTTTTATTCTACCCACTTTGAAAGAGAAAATATCATTTTGAGTCCCTTAGATGTAGCAAGAATTCTAGACTAGTTGTCCAACTTTTATTCACTAGCTCCTAGCCTCCTAGCTCCTAGCCATCTTAAATGACTACCTTTTTAATTTATAAAGAGCTTTACAGTTTCATTTTGTTCATTTTCACAAGTTTCCTGTGAGAAGGATACTTGTGAAATTAAAGTAAGTTGGATTGCATATTATAATTAGAAAACTTTTGTTTCAAAGAGCAAAGGAAGGAAAGGGAGATTTAGATGGATATTAATACCTAACAAAGGATTATTATTTTATACCCCCCTGTGCTGTTCCAGCAGCAAGCTGAATATATTACTCAGTTAATAGGACTAGAATGTATGCTTATAGTTTTAAGAGAAGTGCATCTTGGGAGTTGTAGTGCCTTACCCCACGGGTTTCAGTTCCTGAGGCATTCAATGTGTCATATACGCCTGCCTGCATATCTGCCATGTATTCTGTCTGCATAACTTCCACGAATGTATTCTGTGTTCTGTACTGGTCATCTGAGGGCATGAGAAGTTTCTTATTGATATTAAGGCAGTAGGTTATCTCTCAAGTATTTACTTTCTCTTTCCCCGCTGCTTCCAGAAGTGTCCTTGAAGGCTGCTTGCAGCCTGTCTAGACCTAGCTCTTCCCTGGTGACCCCCTTGGCTCTTTCGTGCCCAAAAACTTTAACGGTCCTTATCCTGATGGTGGGAACGTTCCCTGTAATTAGCATCACCAACCCCAGTTACGTCACTTCTGCCAATGCGCTTGTCTGAGCACCTGGAACTTGCTGAGTCTATAATAAAATTACTTCAACCAATACACCTGCGTGTTTGCTGTGGAAAACTGGGGGATTCTACCTGCCAAGGACTGACACAACGCCCACCAAAACCTGTTGGCATGTATGCTAACCATGGGAGGCTGAGGCCGGCGGATCACTTGAGGTCGGGAGTTCGGGACTGCAGTAAGCATATAACATCAGAAGACGAATGTATGCCAGCATACCTGCCAATATTGTGTTTTGCATTTTGTACTGATTATAATTGTTTGCCAAAGTTGTATATCATCTGAGTGTGTGTAAACTGCTAACATGAAATGTATAGGAGAGCCCGTGGGGCCTCTCTGTTATCTGTTGAAAATATTTACTTTCACTTTTGTAGCAAGTATCCTTGGATGCAAGCTGCGGGCAGCAAGCGATGTATCTTTTCTCAGAGACTGGGATGATTTCACTTTGTCTAGCCTAAACTAATCAGTTCCCATGTATCTCCTTTGAGTTTTCGTGCCAGAATGTCAACGGACCTGAAGGGTGGGAAGTTTCCCTATAATTAGTAATGCCTTTGTTTGAATGGTCACTTCTGCCAATTGCTACCTTTTGTGTGAACACCTTGGACTGTAGGGATCTCTAATAAAGTTACTTCAACTGGAACACCTGTATGTTAACTGTGGAGAACTTGAAGGGACCTAACTGCCAGGGACTGACACCTGTTAGGGCCATTTCCTCCTTTGTTCAGTCACACCTCTGCAGGGAGAGGAATGAGTCATCTGTTTTTGTTCCACTATGCCCATGCATGTCCAACATGGTGGAATCTGTTACTCACATACTCTGATTCTGTGAATTCTATTGTGAAGAACGGTCTCGCCTCATATTACCTCTCTTGTCTAAATTTAATCCTTTGCAATCCTATTTGGAATTTAGACCAGAAATCTTGCGCAAATTTCTTCTAGAAGATTCTCAGAGCTCAGTAACCTATGCTGTGGCCAAATTTTGCTCTTTAGCTATTAGAAAACGTAAACTTCTTTTAGTGGAAAACAATATAACTTTTTATTCCCATTACTGTCATTCTATTTTAACTTTTATCCCTTTTATATCCTAGATCTTTTTGTAATGATAGTATTCATTTATTATTTGGAACTGTATTGCTTTACACTGCTGGCTTTTGCTGTAATAAATAGAATTGTGCATTGTTTTTGTTCCACCACATTCACTGGGTCTCTAAAGCTCCACCATGGACCTTTAGCCATGAAAGATGCACTCTCTATTTTCATTGTTTAATAGAACTGTGAGTAGAGATTCCTTGCATGGTATGAAGACATTAAATAAAACAATTTAAGCTTGTAGCCCGTGCTTGTGCATTGACACTTGATGACAAAGGGCTGGGATTCCCTCCTCACATCAGAATACCCCCAATACAACCACCTTTTTGATCTGTATCAATGATGCAAGTCTGTTGTTTATTGGTTGCATGTTGATAGGTAATGGATTTCAGGGTCCTGAAGGCAGACCAGTAGAATTGCTATTATTATGGCAATTCTTGTGCCAGCACTTGCATGGGATTTAAAGCAGCAGCCAATTGTTCCTGGTTTAAGACATGTAATGTACCAGGGGCATTGTGAAGTGAAGATATAGTTCATGGGTGTTTTTAATGAGATCTGACATAGGGTGTAAACAAATGAACATTTACAACTGACCACAGCATAAATGCAACCACATGGTAAGCTAGTTGACTTTGTCATCCTGCCAAATGGTAAGAAGTTACTGCGCATCAGATGCAGATGTGAAATATAATGGTTGTGAATGGGAATGAACATTTGCAGAATCCAACCAGGAGCACATGCATTGTTAATATAGTCAATTTAAAAAAATGGACCAAATTGTGAAAAGCTTGCAATGGGGGGGGGCGGAATCTTTGGGGTCATATTACTTGCTGTGTGTAGTTTCAATGCAGCAAGAAATCAGAGACATGTGATATGTGATTGACAGAGACATTGTCCAATCAAGGCATTCTGCCAATATTCACGATTATGCTGATTGGCCTTTATGTGCACAGCATTTCCACTTGCCACCAATCATTGTACTGTTTCAGTGGCTTGGGGGCAGGGCTCAGATTCTGTATTAAGTGTGAGTTCTGTTTTTATGAGCTGTTTCATTTTCTGAGACTTGGCTGTAACCACTCAAAGATAAACAGTGTTGTATAAAGCGGGAAGGAGTTCCAGCATGGACTTTTCTCATCCAAACTGAATGACACATGGTATCTAAGATGAAGAAGGAGCTAAGTTCTCTCTCTATGCAGAAAATGAATGGTGAGAATCAAATTTCTGAGATCTTTCAATATCATTATTTCATGTAAAAGAAGACACACTGTGTTGTATCCTGTCTAAAACTTAGATGCATGGAAGTATGATTTTTCCACCTCCCTCTTCCCACAACAGCCCCAAATCTGCCCCCAATGCTGTCCTGGTGGGTGGGGTACCCCTAGGAACAGCATCAGGGAGAACTGGCAGGGGGTCAGCAAAAATTCTTCCCCTTCCACATCTGGATTGTTTCTAACAGGATCCAAGCCACCATTTCTCTGATATGCTCCCTGGCCCCTAGCTCATCCATTATCTTCAGTTCTGTGTAAATAAAGAAGGTGGAATGTTCAGTCCAGCAAAGCTCAACCCCTGCCCACACCAGTTCCTTATTTCAGACTTTGAAGCATTTTTCTCCGCCTGGCTGACAAACAAATGCTTCAAGCTCTAAAGCACAAGGTGAGACAAGGAAGGGGGGCAGATTTACCCCTCGTCACCCTTGAGCACATTCCATTTGTGTTCAAAAACATGCACCTCAATCCAGTTGGGAGAATGTGATCCCAATTAGGTAAAAAACAAAACCAAAATTACCCATAGATGTGTGTTTCATATTGAAACAAATAGAAATGACAAACCAACAAAGGACTGAAGCCATCTTTTTTTAAAAAAATAAAAAACCTCTAATTTCCAGAACTTTATCTTCATGAAGCAGAAGACAAACAGGCAACATTTCAAGAGGCAGCTCATTGTCCCATTGGTTGTCCTTTCCTGAGCCAACGTAGTTGTTATCTCCACGAAGTCCAGCCGATATAAGAAGTTGAACTGGTCTCCTCTAGCCATCCTTGCCTTTATATGGGCAGCTGATGCATTTCTTTCCCACTGACTGCAGTCTTCTAATTGAATCTCCCCGAAGCCAGAAGAGTTGGCTGGCAAGAGCAGCCTAGAGCAGACCTCCTGCTGCTTGGTCCTGGCAAGTGCCTGCTCATTAGCACAGATGGGGGTTCTCATTTTTTAAGCTAATGGGAACTTAATGGACTGGTTTTATTATCTAGCTGCTCCAAGCAAAAGCACCACTGCCTACAGCATTGCAAAGTTCTACTTCAGCTGCCAGGTTGTACTGCAGGTTGAGGAGTGACCTCAAACAAGCAATGACCTAAGCAAAGAACTCTTAACTCCAGTTGTATCACTTCCTTCCTTTAAATCTTGTCCCAGGAGCTTATTTCATTTCTATATTTGCAACAACTTTCCTGGCAATCTTTTAAACCAATCACTCTGCACTGTGCTATTTTATTCAGGGAGGAGAGAATGCCATCCACAGTATTTATTTATGGATGAGTAGCAGAGGGAGTTTTCTGCTTTGCCATGTGGGAGTTACACTGTGGGAATGATTCGCCATTGCCTGGTATACTGCGAGTTCATTGTCACTGGAGCAATTTCAGAGGAAAGTCAATGGGAAACTCTCCTTGGGCAATGTTACACACCACCAAGCTTTCTGGCTACAATTTGCTGAGCAAAACACTCTATAGCCCAATGACCTCCTAAAAAGTCATAGTGGCAGGGTTGTACCTCTTGCCAGTGCGCTGCTGCTAATTTTTTTCAGCTTTACCAAGCCTGTTTACTTTTTTAAAAAAATCTCCCCAGGCAGCAATAGGCAAGACTGGCTCAAGATCATTCTCTAGCTAAAATTGGATTTGCATGGAAGGAAACTGGAGGGGGCATATCTTAAAACCGGTAAAATTATCTGCTTAGTTCTGGCAATGAGGCCCAGCAAAAAGTGTGTGCCGCCAATCAAGGACCTGCTTCCTCCAGGCAATTAGCAACGTGCAATGTGTATATGAGAGGCTGATGAGGCCCATTTAAATGATTAATTAATTCAGAAGAACAGGGTAGAAAGGTGGCTAATAAAAGTTTTAAAATATATATACATAAACAAATATATGGCACGCACTTCTAAGAAAGGTCATCAGTTCCACCTCCTCTGTATCCACTTTACCTACAGGCAACAGACCAGACATTCATTTCCTAGAGCAATTCTAAGATCTCCTAAACCTAAATTCAGTATGGAATCCATATAGCAGCATAAAGGAAACAATTTTAAAAAATGGTAGTGCTTGATGTCTATAAAGTCCCTTTAACTTGGCAAGAAGAGGCCTGAAAAGATGTATAAACGGATGAAAGCTCAAGGTGCAAATCCCATCCAAACTTTAGGATCAGGTGATCTTAGGCAGATCTCCATCTCTGTTTCACGAAGGAAAATATGACATCATAATACCTACAACACAGAAGTGTTATTGGGATTAATGGATATTATGAAGGGACAGAAGTGTCATTGGAACAAAAAGAAACATCTACTGCCTAATGCCACACAAGCAAGTTATATAAAGAAACTATATACAAAATTTTTTTTAATTATCAGACCAGGGAGCTGGTTTAATATAGTGGCCAAGAGAAAGTCTGTTTGAGCAAGAAGATAACCAGTTCAAATCCCATGTCATCCAAAAACCCTGCAAGAAGAAGTTAAGAATACTGGCCTACCTTATAAAGCAGTTGTAAGTAGTATTGTGATAAATTATATTTATTTATTTATTTGATTTATATACCGCTTCTTTTCAATTAAGAGCTCAAAGTGGTTCACAACAATTTCCTCAGTTAAAACCAATACAAAACATAAGATATACAATCTGAAAGCTCTACATAAATGCAAGTTTTATTACTAGGAAAAGCCTGGTTGGGAAAAGTGCAAGATGCTTCATGTTTTAAAGTGACAGTTCTTGTTTCAGAACATCCTAAATCCACAAAGCTGTAAAAAGGACATTATGGGAGCAATCGCAGCAGGTCTATTGGGGAGTAAATACTATTTTGGTCATGGGGCTTACTTTCAAGACGATGTTCTTTGAACTGCAGCCTATATTCATCTTGACAATATACCTTACTTTTACAAGAAAAATTCTCTGTCATCAAAGATGTTGAATCCATGTAGTGGTCAAGGAGCCAGCCTTTAGATTTAAGAGGGCAGAGTGCAAATCATGAAACTCTCCTGGCAGGAGCTCTCCAAGGTTTCAGGAAAAAGGTTTTCCACATCACCTAACAGTCGAAACACACAAGATGAAATACCTAGGTTCAACTTGTGTTCTCTTACCTAAAGGTTTGTCGTAAAGTGTAGGCGTCCTTGCAGCTTAAAGTTTAGCATTTACAGAGCAGCAGAGAGGGATGTGCGGGGGTCCTTGCAGCTTAAAGTCTCCCGGTGCAGCCAGGGAAAATGCCGTGATGCACCTTGAGAGTGGGAGGAAAGGCGCCCCACGCCTGCACTTACCTCCTCGCTGCTCTGTAAATGCTAAACTTTAAGCTGCAAGGACGTCTGCACTGTAAGTGCTAAACTTTAAGCTGCAAGGACGCCTGCACTGTAAATGCTAAACTTTAAGCTGCAAGGATGCCTACACTTCCCGGCAAACCTTTAGGTAAGAGAACATGAGTTGAATCTAGGTATTTTGTCCCGTGTGTTCTGACTCTGTGTATAAGTAAAGTGCCATCAATTTGCAACCAACTTACAGTGTCCTCATGGGGTTTTCAGGGCAAGAGACATACAGATGTGGTTTGCCATTGCTTGCCTTTAACATTACCTACTACCTGATCTAATTGTTTTAAAGTTCAAATGTTCTAATGTCTGTTGTTCACTACCTTGGAGACCCTATGTGGGTGGAAGGCAGTATGTAAATGTTTTAAATAAATAAATCCTTAACTGAAGATGCCAGAGACTGAACCCAAGACATTCTGCATGTCAAACAGATGCTGTACTACTGAGCCACAACCTCTTCCCTTAAACTTACATTTGCTTCCATAGTGACTTCACCTCTAAAATGATGTGCATCTCTATGCATCCAAAAAATGTGAAGGGTAAACGGTTAGGTGCCAAATCTCCATGTAGCCATGAACTTATTAAGTGGTTTTAAGCAAACCAGCAGAACTCAGCCTGTCCCATAGCTGCAGTACTAGGGCAAATCCACATTACTCATTCTAAGTCGCATGTTCCCCGCATTCCCCACGCAATCCCGAGTGCCGGTCACATTACCTCATTAAACAGATGCACTTCATTCGCATTTCTCCCGAATATGTGGTCACAGGTTTTCAACAGGAGTTTCATGGTGGCCGTGAACGGGCCAATGTGCAATTTACGCGGTTTTTTTAAAAACCACCCCCCTTCCTGTCTCTCTGGCTGTTCCGAGAGTTCCTATTGGCTGATTCAACTTGCAAGTGCTCCGTAGTCTGCAAAAGACTGTTTTTGACTTCATAGCATTGGATTTATTGATTATGCTGTTTCTGAATCAAATCTGGTAGTTTGAAAAATCATTTTGGGGTGAATCCATCCTCAGAACGGACTCGCGAAACTTCCTTTTTAACTGTTTTTTATTTTTTTATTTTATATTACTGTAATATCGAAATTACAAAATATCAAAATAATGACACTCCAAGGAAGTGAAACTTCAGTAAAATTCAGGCACTGAACTGTCCTGCATAGGAAATGCCCACGAAAGCTTCCCACATGCTTCCAAATTTCCAAAAAAGAAACGGGAAAGAGCCATCAGTGCTGTCAGTGGGGGAAAGAGAGGCATCATTATCTTCAATGATGTTTCTTTATAAGGCAAGATCGAAATAATGGAAAAGTGCGCTCAAAAAAATTTTAAAAAATGGGCGGGGAAAAAAGGTCTTGCCCCAAAAAACAGGTTTCGAGTGGCCGCGTGACCGGAGGGACGCGTGAGAAAGACGGATTGGAAGCAGGAATGTGAACGAAGAGGAAAAAATCGTGGATTGGAGGCAAATGGAAGATATCTGATAAACATGCGGGTAATGGGTGAATGTGGATTTGACCCTAGACTAATAATACTTAAGTGTGAGGATCAAGTATGGAGAGGTATTACCCACACACCACTGTTGATTAAACATTTTTCAGAACAAAGGAAGTACATCAGCATGCAATTCCTGGTCATGGTGGCTTGTAAAAAAAAAAAATCATGGCTTGTTGCCATCTTGATTAACTCTTCTCCTGCCCTTAATCTTGCCAGAGCCAGACACTTTTGCAACTCTATAAAATTTCCTCTTTTTGTATTTTAACACATAAAAGCAAACACACATCATTACACCAAATTGTTTAGCTGCAATCATGTCTGTGATCGTGATGGTCTCTTACATTAAAAGCTCAAAATGATTAGAACAAAACCAGATCCGTGACGGTGATGATGCAAGACTTTCTCCCACTGACCTCCTGGCTGTTTCTCTGGCTTCATTATTTAAAGCCCTAAAAGCTGCTCCTCCACCTTATTGCTGTTGAGGCTTATCCCAGAAGGATCTACTCATAAATCTTTCTTCCTGGAGCAGTTGCATGCCATCTCTAGCTTTCCAAAACTCCATGAAAGAACAACTAAAAAGATTACTTTCTGGTTGCATACTGCTGGATATCATAATGAAACTGAGTAAGAATTGCATTGAAAATGTATTTGTCCACAACCAGAAATTTTGAAACATGAATCAGAACACAACCAAAACTAATTTCAAGTTTTCAGTTCCGATTAAGGATTTTAGATGTTGCAATATTTTCATTGACCCCAAGCAGAATGAATCATTAACTCATAAAACCTATATCTGTGAGGATTTTTATATATTTTGGAACTTTTTTTCAGGTGTGTGTAGTCTGCTTTCTTCAGAAGCAAGGAAGAAACAGGTTTCTTTTACGACAGTTACTTTCATCATAGGACAGCAAAATTCTAGTCCAGTGACACCATAAAGACTGACAAGATTTTCAGTGTATAAGCTCTTGAAAGTCAAGGCTCCCTTCTTCATATACATGAAGAAAGTATCTGAAGAAGGAAGCTTTGACTCTCAAAAGCTTATACTCTGAAAATTTTGTTGGTCTTTAAGATGTCACTGGACTTGCATCTTGTTATACTACTGCAAACCAACACAGCTCCCTACCTGAAACTATTATCATAGGAGAATAGTTGATTTCTAGGCAAAGTCCCAGATACAATTCCTAATATCTCTAGTATGGCTATCAGGTAGCAAAGCTGGAGAAAACATGAGTGTGTTATCCTGGGAGTTGTTGAGCATGCTATACTAAATACACTCTTGGCTTCATTGTGGGTAATATGAATTCATAAGACCTTAATTGCCAACTACGGAAACACTGAAGCATTCATAACTCAACCCAGCAAAACAAACGAGTCTTAACATTTCTCAAAAGGCTAGGAATCAAATGAGGTTCAGGAAGCAGGGCATCCCATCATGGGAGTAACAGCCAAGGAAGCTCTGGCTGTTTTCACATTGCTTACCGGCCACGGAACATGATGCCGAGCTCCTGGAACGACAGCGTCTTCCTGGCGCGACTTCATGCAAGAACGATCGTTCTCGCACGAAATTGCGCCAGGAAGATGCTGTCATTCCGGGAGCTCAGCACGATGTTCCATGGCCAGTAAGCCATGTGAAAACAGCCTCTGTCTCAGGTGCTCACTGCCTTCGCAGGTTCACAGAGCAGAGCATCACCAGCTGATTTCAGGCAAGTTCACATTGGTGGAAACATTTCACAATTCATATTGGTGTACATACATTTTCTTTAGCTCTTAAACCTTGGTTAAACAGGAAGCTCACATGATAAGCTACTGGTTTACTTCCTACCAACACAGTTGAGCTGTTGTGTACTGGGCCGAGCAAGGCCTCTAAAGTACTTACTGTATTGATTGTAATGCACTATACTGTGTTGAGCTTGAGGTTCAGTCAAGGCTCCCAAAGCCTGCATTCTCATTGGTCCATAATCCCTGCAATATCACTGGTTACTTTCTCAAGGCAGCAGCCAATCGGTCCTCTATAATAAAGACCAATCAGTGGCCTGTTTACTTCAAACATTGTATATAGTTTATGCAAATGATGGTATTCTAAAATATGTATTCTCATTGGCTATCAGTTATTCTGGGGGTGGAGCTGCTGTATATATATTGAGGGCTTCTGTTCAGTCAGTCAGTGTGTGTTGTGTTCCTGCTAAATAAAGAGCTGTTGAATCACTTCGTGTCTGAACCCACTATTAACACTGGCAACGAGGATGGGATCTCTGATTGGGTATGCAGCCCCAATATCAGAGCAAAATCACTAACAGGGTGCTTGGGTATGCAGCCCCAAGACCTGAGCTGAAATATTAAGCTTGGGTAGGCAGCCCTGAGAAACAGAGCAAATGACTTGCCGGTGAGGAATTGTCGCCTCACCCATCTGGCATACGCTTGCTTTATCCAGAGGGCAGACATGGCCGCTAAGGGCTACTTGGAGCTGTTTGACTCAACAGCCGAGGACTGGGAATCATACATTACCCAGTTTGAATTTTACCTCAAAGCGAACAAGATTGAGGACGCAGATCTTGCGAGAGCGATGTTCTTCAAAGTGTGTGGGCGTTCCACGTTTGATATAGCGTGGGCACTAGTGGCGCCAGCCCCGCTTCAAACTACAGTGTTTGACATAATAAAAAACAGACTCAAGGAGCACTTCTCACCACAGCCATCTGAGATAGCCTGCAGACATGCGTTCTACAGCCGAGACCAGGCTCAAGGTGAATCAATAGCGGCATTTGTCACAGCCCTCCGACAGGCAGCCAGACAATGCAACTTCCCTGACCTTGAGATGGCACTACGTGATCGCCTGGTGTGTGGCCTTTGCGATGAGAAGCTACAGCGCCAGCTTTTCACGCAGAAGAACCTCGACTTCCAAACAGCATTCAAAGAAGCACTAGCAGCTGAAGCAGCAGATCAGTCCACCCGGGAGGTGCAATGTTGGCAGAGTCCAGAGCTGCCCCTGAACGAGGAGCCAGTCCACTATGGGGATTTTGACAGTGGCTCTGAGGAAGAAGACGGTGTGCACAGATTCCATGCAGTGCAAGCCCAGCACTCTGAGAGGCAGCCATACTACGGTTCCCCTTGTTCTAGTTGTGGGGGAGACCACGAAAGAAGGAGATGCTGGTTTCGTGATGCCAGCTGCCGGGCATGTGGAAAGAAGGGCCACATCGCTCGGGCGTGCATAACTGTCAGGAAAGGAGGCTCTCTGCAGCAGTCTCCTCGCCTCACTCCGCGCTGCCAAAGGCCAGGAGGGAGAGAGCGCCAGCTGAATGAATGCCACACCACAACTGTCATCATGCACACACAAGCAGGCAACAAAGACAAGATCTACACCACGGTTTGTATTGAGGGAACACCGTGTGTCATGGAGGTTGACTCCGGGTCAGTGCTCTCAATTGTCTCCAGGGACACCTACATCCACTTGTGCTCCAAGGGCAAGAACCAGCTGCTCAAGCCCAGCAGTCTATGCCTGATGGATCTCCAGGGTCGTCGGGTTCCAGTGGTCGGAGCTGGCCGAGTTGCGGTCAGCTACAAGGACTTTCAAGGCCCCCTTCCTATTGTTGTGGTTAAGGGGCACTGCACGAGTTTGCTGGGACTTGATTGGTTCAAGGCATTGGGCATCTGTGTTACCGGAGTCCAACAAGGCAGCCCATCCATAAGCAAAGCGGCACACAGCAAGTTCCCTGCCAGGCATCAGGGCGCCACAAAGGGCCACCCATCTCCACGCCAGCAGTGAAGACAAGCCGTCGGAAGGAGCATCAGGTCCACTCCGCACTCAATCACATCAGCTTCGACTGCCTTGGCCGCTACAGGAGCAGAAACAGAACCGGGACTTTTCCCTGCAATCCCTGGCCTCAAGCGGCTCGCAAACTCCCACAAGAGACTGCACCTCCAGAGCAAAGCCGGCAAGGAACACTGGGCTGTCAGCCCCAAAGAACTCTGGCGTGACTGCACCGCGCAGGCTCTGGCAGGCTCACCCTTCCCCAGTCTCACTCCTGGACTCTGTTGGCAACAGGTAGTTCCACACTAAGGGGGGAGGGGTGTGATGTATTGGGCTCAGGGCCTGTAATGTATTCTGGCTCACCTTCCCCAGCCTATCTGCGAACAACAGGGTATTCCAAACTAAGGGGGGAGGGGTGTTGTGTACTGGGCTGAGCAAGGCCTCTAAAGTACTTACTGTATTGATTGTAATGCACTATACTGTGTTGAGCTTGAGGTTCAGTCAAGGCCCCCAAAGCCTGCATTCTCATTGGTCCATAATCCCTGCAATATCACTGGTTACTTTCTCAAGACAGCAGCCAATTGGTCCTCTATAATAAAGACCAATCAGTGGTCTGTTTACTTCAAACATTGTATATAGTTTATGCAAATGATGGTATTCTAAAGTATGTATTCTCATTGGCTATCAGTTATTCTGGGGGTGGAGCTGCTGTATATATATTAAGGGCTTCTGTTCAGTCAGTGTGTGTTGTGTTCCTGCTAAATAAAAAGCTGTTGAATCACCTTGTGTCTGAACCCACTATTTAACATGATCTATGATCCTCAGGCTCTATCTTCTGCCCTCCAAGTTTTTCCACACTGCAATATTTTTTGGGAAATAGGAAAGGATTACAGCAGCAGTAACACAGTAGAATGAAGATCCAGCAATGCCGATGTGATATGCAGGCATATTTTGGGCAGCGAGCCCATTGTGGATCAGCATCAGCACTCATTTCTTTTTAACAAACATACAGACTTCTAAACTGAATTTACTTCAACAACCATTTCTGCCTCTTTCCAGTGCAAGTCAGGCATGTGAAGTGCTGATTGGCTGGCCCTTGGGACTATCCATTACATTGCAAACCCCTTTCCCCTTCTCAGCTGGCTGTGCAGAGTTTTGATTGGCGGCAATAACAAAACTGCTTCACCCAGCCTGTGTTCCGAACAGCATTTTAAGTTTTAAAAAATGGACTGACTTCTTTTTTAAAAGTACCAAGTAAACAATTAGATGGATGATATGCAAGGTTTGGGGTTGGAGAGTGGGTCAGAAGCCTTCCAAAAAGCAAGAAGGAGGGGGAAATACACAATGGAATGAATTTTGTTTGGTAGTAGAGGAGGCAGGGCACATCAGGGGGAGACAAGAGAGCTTTTCCCCCAGCAGAAAAGCACATGTCCCCTGCTGTATGCATAATATGCATGCTGGCTCAGAATAGGAGATTCACAGAAACATGAGTTTCTGTGAATCCAGAGCTGCAGTTTCTCAAGATGAGAAAAATCAAACGGCTAACTCCTCTGGATCAAGATGAGAAAGTATCTCTTTTCTCTTCTTAAGCTGAGGCTGGCTCTATCTAGGTTTGCCAGCTCCGGTCAACAGATCAGACTCCTATGTATCTTTCCTTTTGTCTGTTCCTCTGCTCTTTATTTACCCAGAATGCTAAATGCAGGAGACTCCCTCTTTCTGACTTCCATGAGGGCAACATATGCTCTCTGAACCTCCCTCAAGTTTAGGTTAAATGTATAACTAGAATATCTGTCTCTCTTATCTCATAGATTTCTCTAACAATGAAGGAAATATGGTGCTGAACTCCATGCATGGGACTACACGTTATAGGTAATTGCATGAGCCTTTTAAGGAACATTTCCCTTGTTTAAACTATCAAGTTACTGAAACTTCAATTTGAAGCCGAAAAATAGAGAAGGGAGAGGAATTTCTTAACCCTTTCCCCTCATTGTATTAGGTGTTAATCATTTTCCAGAATAGAAGAAACAGCGGGCAGGAAGACAATTTTCAGATGGAAAATACACAAGGGGAAAAGGTTGAAATGATTCTGTCCCTCCATGGTGATCTTTCCTTTCAAAGTGCAAAATCAGCAGCTGTATTATATAAAAGAACAAAGCTAAGAAGAATAATAGAACTTTGTGTAACATGTCTAGATAGGCAGGCAGGCAGGCAGGCAGAAGTCAGTCCTTGGCTGATTAAAGGGAAATTTTGTTTTCTACCCGCAATTGCTAGATTAAACTCCAAAAATAAAGAGCACCCATCTTTTTTTCCTTTAAAGGGTAATATGAGCATGATTTGCAAAACTATTTTGAGATGGAACGGTTAAGCCCCCATCCTGCCATCCGCATGTGGCCCCTAATTCAAATCAGGGTTCCTCACAGCTGTAATTGAGTATTTAAAGACCAATAAAAATCCATGATCTCTGTTTCATCTACACTGACTCTGAAGCATAAGTTTTTCCACCAGAAAATCCAGGAATAGAACACACATTGGATATGGTGTGGGCTATACTTCTTCCCTTTCTATGCATAATTTTCGGCAGCAAATTGCATGACTAAAATGCTACTCTGTATGGATTCCAAAATATACTATTTCTATAAAAGTATTTTCTCTAACAAGTCTAAAACTCCTTATCACTTACTGTGCCTGCATTTTGGTGCAAGAAAAATAACAACTAAGAATATCCAGGAAGTTCTAGATACCAGCTGAGATAAGCTGCACTAGCTCTTATTTGAACGTTCTGTGATATATCACAGGAAAAATAGCCTGTGCTGATGCACCTATGCCTCTTCCATGCTTGTAACCCCATCCTCATTCAATTATTAGTGTTTTATTACCTCCCCAGAAATATGTGCGCATATTTAATTGCCTCCTTTTCCTTAGGAGGAAAAAAGGATAGCAAGTCAAAATTTCATCAAGATATACTCTGATCTTGCTTTGGGAAATGCTTGATCTCTCTCTCTTTCATACACACACACACTCGTTCTAGCCCCCCTCTCCCATCATGTAGTTGTAAAAGGAAAGCCAAGTGCATTTTTTTCCATTTCACAGAAGAAACAAAGTCTTCATCATAAACATTGCTCTAGGCTTTGGATATAAAGCATGGAGTTCAGCTGACAGAATGCCTCATAAACTTTCCATTGCAGAGGTAGAGAAGACTTTGATTTACTCAGGTACCTGAACTGTGAAAAGAAGCAGCATGCTGAGCATTTTGCACATTCCTTCCCTGAATTCTTCAGAGTGACACTGGGACAACCCTCTCTTTCTCCCCCATGACACATCTTTTTATTTGCTCTAGAGCTTGTGAGCAGTTTTCTCCAACCTGCGTGTAATTATTCATGATCTCACATTCTCTCTGTGATGGGCAAGTTTCAATGTGATGTTTGATTTTAAAACATCCCAAATGGCAGCCCCTCAGCTGAAAAGCAAAGAACAGTGGGCTGATCCAGCAGGGCTCTTCTAAAGGTCCATCAAGGCCAGTATCCTGTTTCTCACACTGGCCATCCAGACACCTTTGAGAAGCCCTCAAGAAAGCACTGTTGCCATCTAGCAACTGGTATTAGTACATCTCAGCCACCATACCTAATTAGATGGTGCAAAAGCACATATTCCCCAAGGTCACAGTCAGGTCATGAAAATGACTGACTTGTAAATAACAACAACAACATGTGACTTATATACCACCCTTCAGGATGACTTAACACCCACTCAGAGCAGTTTACAAAGTAAGTTATTATCCCCACAACAAAACACCCTGTGAGGTGAGTGGGGCTGAGAGAGCTCCTAGAAGCTGTGACTGATCCAAGGTCACCCAGCTGGTTTCAAGCGAAGAAGTGGATAATCAAACCCAGTTCTCCACATTAGAGCCCTGCACTCTTAACCACTACACCAAACTGGCATGTAATCATTTAACATCATTTCAGTCTTTTCACCTATGCAATCACAAGCATACTTTATTTTTTTTACTTCATTTATATTCTACTTTTCTTGACAATAGGGACCCAAGACAGCTTGCATCATTCTCTTCACCTCCGTTTTTTCCTCACAACAACAACCCTGTGAGGTGGCTTCTGCTGAGACTGTATGAATGGCTGGTACTTTAAATGAGTAACATTGGCTAGATTTCATTGCCTTCTTCTTGTGCCTGCACAGTCTTGTACCCATCTGAGAAGTGATTGCAAGAACAGATTGCAAATTAACTGAATAATGATTAGACATTGTAGCACATAAAGATATCTAAGTAGTAAGTCTCAACTAAAAATTACAATTCTTTTTGCTTTTTACTATGTTTTTTATAAAAATAGAGGAGGTGGCAGTAAGGACAGCACATGAGAATACAGTGTGATAAAAAAGACACATCTAAATTCAATCAAGCAATCTAAACAGCTTGCTGAATGATCAGCTTCTTGCTCAGTACTGGTGAGCAGGACATGAGTCAAACTGGCAGGTAATAAACCATTGATAGAGTAGTTGCAACTAAGGTAGTCCAATAGCTCTCAGCACTTTAGGTAACTCCACCTTGGCTCCAAATATGGCCAGCACTACTGCCAATTTTGTTTTTCCTAGCCAGTACATTAACTGAGACAAGAGGTGCCAAATTTCATCCCCACTTCTGCAATGTGCTGCTCAAACAACTAAGAGTTTGATTGCTGCTGCTCAGCACCAAGGGTGTTCTCTGTCCAACCTGCCCCACCATTCCAGCCAACAGCCTTTCACCCTTAAATGACTTAAGATGCTCTCCAGCTGTCCTTACCAGTTTTAGTAACTAGCCCTTCCTATGTTTGGTCTAATGTTTCATGAGATCAGGCTTAATGATACACCATACCAAAGATCATCTTGAACAGGTGGAAAAAGATTCCTTAAAAGAACCAATTTGAGGAGATCCCCAAAATTGCTGCTCAACTCTTAATGACAATCTATTAACCACCCCTCCAGTCCCAAACAAGTGGGTGGATGGATCACACACATGCTTAGAGAAGGTAGGTCTACTTTTAAGCATCTCCCTTCAGCCTTCCATTGGCTGGAGCTCCAGCCCTACTTACCAATGATGACTCATGATGACACATTTGAAAAAAGGGGCAAGCAAAATGACATCCCTAAAGCTATGACACACATGCCCACCCACCCACCTACCTTGCTGACCTTTAAACATGTCTTTCAGTATCTTTTCTGTCAGCAATACCTTCATAATTGCATTACACCCAACACAAGGGATCTTTTCACTCAGAGGTTTTTCTGAGTCTGACCTGCAATGTTTTTTTCTCTGAGCTTCTTCATGTCCCTGTTTTCCATGGGTTGTTCTTCTGTGGTTTCTTTATAGTTTTCACGTTTTCTCAAATCAGATCAAAGCTGACTTGAGAAAGCATAGAGAAATGATGAGGAATATCATGGAAAGACAACAAAAGGAAAACAAGAATGCAAGGAAGATTGGAGAAAAACTACTGTAGGTCAGCAACCAGACTACAGAAGACCTCTGTGGGGAAAGGGTGCAAACATATGCACGTTTATTTGTTTATTCTGTCAAAGTGACTTACAGTCAAATACATTAAATTACCATAGAGCATTAGCAGCAAACAATTAAGCAACATTAAACCACCTATATAATTAATTCAACCCCACCACATTTGTAAAATCTAAACTACAAACATCAACAATGTCAGTGCAGGAAGAAAAATCTCAGTTCACATCAAAGGTTTCCCAACATGAATATGTTGTGACATTGCTTTGGAGTATGCTTCACAGAACACAAGTGGGTCTTACTTTTGACTAAACATGCATAGGATGGGACAACATATCCTAATGGCTTCACACAATGAAATCTTCAGGCTGTTGTTTAGGACAAACTTAAGAACTTTAATTATATGTAAATCATAAACTAACAAAAAAAATTGAAGCAGACCTTTCCTGTGAATTTAATCCCCTTCAATTCATTTTAAAACATAAGATCTCCAAGCTGACATCTAAAAGGAAATATAATTTTTCTCCTCTTTCCTTTTGAAAATAAATATTAGTTTCCAAATCTGCTCAGTCTTTTTTTCTCTGAAAAAAGAAACGTTCCCTGTTCAAAGTTGTTTTACAGTTAGATTCCACATTTTTTTTCAAGGAGATCAAAGTACTGTTCTAGCACAATTAACTTTATTGCTGAGTGGAAATTTAAGCTGGGGGTTTGTACAGCTCTCTTACCATAGTGGTTGTCAGAAAGAGGAAAAAAAGCCCTAAGCAGCTAGAAAACACAAATAGGCCCAACAAAATGCACCACCATACAGTTAAAATCATGTCACAAATCATTCAAGAATCAGGGGAGACACAGATATCCTCCCTGTGTTACAGGGATCAAGCCCTCCGACGGTAAGACCTGGGTTCAGTCATCTAAGGGATTTGGGGGATGAACTGTTATCAGCATTCATGTAATTAAAAGTAAATTCTTGGAAATTCATAATAGAAGGGAGAAATGCTTTGTGAGGAAAAAATCCACAAGGCACAAAACCGGCACATTTCCATAAAATGCCAAGCTTATGAAAATTCACTTTTTAAAAAAATCCACTCTTCTTTACCACACAGACAGGTATTTTGATAGTTTTGGTTTAGGGACATATCTTAGTCCTGATTTGCACCTGTTGCTGTTCTCCAAATTTGCTAGTCATGAGCAATTCAAGACTGTACCCAGGATGGACAGCTTGGGCTGAAAGGCACTCCATCACGTTTGGCCATGACATGCAATGACAGAAGGAAGCTTAATGCATCATCTCATTTCATCATTCGAGCTGCATTTCCCAAACTTCTTTTCATCTCATTACAGAAACATTTACTTTGGTGGAGATCTATGGCAATCCCCTTCTGATCCAGAAGTCATTCAACAGCTACAGGCACTCTGGTGAACCAATCAGCAAGGCTCTCGAGTTCTATGGATTGGTTCTCGCTCACCACTCAGAAATCTGCCTCACCTCCATCCACAGAGCTATTGTGCTATGCATTGTTGCACTAATCCTCTAATTCAGGCCTTTCCTCAACACATTAATCCACTGTGGCATGTGTCCACTGGCACCTTATGTAATGAGCTGAAAATAACCGTCTTCTGTCAACTTAAATGTACCAGGGCCCAGGGCATCCTCATAATCTTTCCAGCCTCTTCTTCTAACTCATGTGTCGACAGACTACATGTAACTCCTAGATGCTATGAAGCATCTAGCTATTTTGACAAGTTCCCTTATAATTCTTTCAAAAACCTTGCCTCTTGTGATTGTGCAAATGAATTTGCAAATACAATATGAGAAGCGTTTGCAATTTGCAATAGGAGAAGAGTTTGGAACTACTCTGCAAAAAGAAGCCCAAATTGCTTTTTCATATTTTATGATTTTTAAGCGTACTTCACTGCATTGGGTGGAAACATGAATCTGTGCTCAGAATATGATGCAATTACACACATGCACCAAAAAGTATGAGTGTGTACAAAGCAACCCACACTAAAATTGTCAACCTTTTTCTTGTAGATCTCCTATTGCTCTTAAGAAGTGCAAGAAAAAAACCCCAGAATATATGAAGCTACCTTATATCAAGTCAGGCAATTGGCCTATCTAATGCAGTATGGTCTACTTTAACTGATGGCTGCTCAGATAAAGATAAAGATCTTTTCCAGTATCTGCTACCTGAGATCTTTTTCAGCCAGGGATTCAACTTGAGCACCTCTAACATGCAAAGCCTGTGTAGACCCACTGAGCCATAGCAATTCCCCCCTTCAGGATATGAAGCTTGTCCTATGAGATGGGGAAAACTCCCTGCTGAATTTTGCCTGCCATGGAACAGTTCAAAAAACAGAGGCCTTCTCTGTTTGGCTGAGAGCTGCTGTAGCACAGAGGTTAAGTGGCTGCAAATCAGTACTCTACTGGTTAGAATCCCACTACTGCCATGAGCTCAGTAGGTGGCCTTAGGTAAGCCATTCTCAGCCCCAGCTCCCCAGCTGCATTATGGGGGTAATAATAACACTAACGTTCACTGCTCTAGGTGAGGCACTAATCTGTCTAGAAGAGCAGTATATAAGCGCAGTTGTTGTTATTTCTAGTCAAAGGCAGGCAAATGCACACATAAGCATGGTTAGGAGAATGGCAGCTTCAGTCTGGACTGAACTCTGACCTCTCTTTCTTGAGCACAACACTGGCTGATTGTTCACACTTGAGTAACAGTTCTGAAGTATTTAGCACATACACTTTCCAAGTAGAAAGGATGCACGAGCCAATTGCCATGATCATGCAGATCCTCTGGGCTACCTGCAGCTAAACCACGTAAAGCAAAGGTAGCTCTTGACTCATGGAGACTTCTCACTATGATGCCTGGAGGAAGCTGAAGGAGTTTCTCAACCCTGCAGTTAGACCTGGATTTTTCCCCGAGTCAGAAACAGACGGAACCCCTGTTTAATGCTTCCTACCAAGGCCAGCCCACTTATCTAAAGCCATATTAGGCACCATTTCAGTCAACTTCAGTCTTACTCATGAAAGTGTTGCTGGCTGTGTGCTGAGGAAATGCATTAGGCAGGAAATAGACCGGGACCGGTTTCCTTTCCCATGGGGGAGGGAGGTGATGAGCCTACAGAGAGGGTGGAGCCGAACATTACACAGCTGGAGCAGAGTTCCACTGTGCAAGGATGTTATTCTTGGGTCGTGGGAGGAGAAGAATTGCCAGCAAGGAGGCTCCAGGCCCTTGGGCAATGGCACAGTCAGCCACTCCCTTGGAAAGACTAATTGATTCCAATTTTGCACTGCATGAAGCTGTCGTTTCAAAGAGCAGCCTAGCAAACAGTCAGGATTTGATGGAAGAACTTTCCAATCCAGAGAGTTCGGTTTCCAAATAGTGATGAACATGAGTGGGTGGGAATATAGATGTGACCTTTCCAGGGCACTTAGTTATGGGAAGCAGGAAAGGGATAAAGATGATTATATGTGCCTGGCTGCTGGACTGATATTTCTTCTTTTTCCGGCAGTCACAGAGCTTGGGGCTTGTGTTGTTTTCTTGCAAAACTTTTGTTCTGCTGAAGGACAAGGGCAGAAAACAATGCATTTAAAGGAGAAAAATAATTTAACTATGAGGATTTTAACACATATCAAAGCTGTTTAATTCTGCCTAAATAAAGAACAGTCAAAACAGGAAAGCAAGACAACTTTCCTCTGGCAAAAAGTGAGACTGCTGTATGCCCCACCCAGTCTGCAAAGCCACTCCCATAACTACTAATCTTGGCTCCACCCACCCAACCATACTGACTTGTGGTGCCAGTTTTGTGCAGAAGCTTTGACAGACAGCTATGCCTTGGTGGATTGGCATACCTGGCTGCAATCCTGTGTGCAGTTACACTGTGTGCAGTGTGCAATTCTCTTACACCTTTCTAAATCCACTGAAATCAATGGGGTTGTTTGTAATTCTGCTTGGGACTGTGCTAACTAACTGAATGCAAGAGTCTGGGCTCTTAATCGTCCATTAAAAACATATACATTTCTTACCAATTTTACACTGGATTATGCAGCTGAGGAAAGGCTACTTTTCTCTTTGGCATGTTGGAGAGTTCTATGTAATCTTAATGTTTTCATTTGCATTCCACATATTCCAGTGTTAAAGAAGCTACCCATTGGTCATTCATGCAATAACTGTCATCCCACTGGGAGTTTACCACTGGGGATTTACTTTGTAACTACTGGTAGATGAACTTTAACTATGGCGAAGTTCACATGTGTTGACCAGTGGTACTTTGATGTTACACTACTTCTAGAGGATTAGGTAGTTGCTTTTTCTTATTTTCACTTGGGATGCTTGAAAGAAATAAAACAGATGACACTGGAATGGAGTGCAAATACATTTGCTCCCTGGGAAGAATTAGCTAGGTAAAGTGCCCTTTTCAAAGTAAGGATGTTCCATACTCTTTTCCTCAATGCTTGGCAGTATAGGATAATTTTCTTCTCAGAATGGGGACAAAGTAATAGGATAAGACTAGCAGTTGTTTGGATACTTTACTGCCAAAGTGAATGTGGGAATAAACTATGTAGGTTTTAAAGAGTAAGTATAAAAGCATCACAACTGTCAAAGTATACATTCTGCAGGATAGCTATGTTCTAATCTCCCAATGTTTTTAGCACAATGGCACTGAAGGGCAGGTATCCCCAGTTGGGTAAGTAGCAATTTAAATTTGGAAACTGGCAAAGGGAAAGAGTTAAGCCTTCCTTACCACATCACTGCTGTCAGTTTTCTGATGTTTGTTTCCATGAAAGCTTTTTTTAAAGTATTAACTGAATAAAAGTACCATCCAAAGCCTACAGGAGTACCATCTAAGCTCACAGAAGGGTGTTGCTCTGTTTAGGATCGTCTAAACAAGATCTACTGAGGCTTGTTCATGCTTAAATGGTCCCTTTCGCAGTAAACTGTAGTTCATTTCCCCCTCAACTTAAGGGGAACTAAATTAAACAGGGCATATTTGCCATCAAAACAAAAGAAATAATTTTAATATGGCTAAATCAATATTTGGAGAAAAGCAATGGAAAATGTAGCTTAAGATAGAATGGAACAAAAGCCCACAACCAGGTTGTTTGGGTAGAAACTTTAATTATGGGTCTGGTTTCAGCTGGAATAAGAAGCTCCTCTACATGAAATGTCTAATATATTGAATAAAATCATTTGTACAGACACACACACACCAGCATCAGGTTCTCATTTGAGAAAGGAATCAGCAAGTTCAAGAAGAACGTGATTTCCTAAAACTATAGAAAGTTAGTCATGATGAGACCCACTGGACAGTCATATTCAATGTGGCAGCATTCAGCTTTAGGGGTCTTTGATATGACTCCGTAAAACAATTCCTTATTTCCTTTTCGAATAGTATTTTTCTTGAAGTGAAATTTTACCATTTCAGAAAGTGAATGAGTTACTAATGGCCTCAAAATTTAGAAGACGAGCATATTAATAGTTCTGATGCCTTACATAGGGAAGGATCCTGTGAGCAATCAGCAGAAAGCATTGATGAATGTGCATCTTCCTGGCTTCCCATAAACAAACATAGGCAATCCACAGTCATTTCTGACCACAGGGAGGTTTATTCATGCAACCTGCATGGAGAAATAACCAGGTTGTTTTGTGGAGAGGTAGGATGACTGACTCTAGCAAATGGGGTGGAGCATACAAGGGACTATACAAGGCCAAGAAGGAAATTTTCAGGACTGCTCCTTTTCTTCATGCCTGCAAGAGTGGGGTGGGGGCAATCCAACAGAAGATCAGGGTGATCCTAACTCCCTCCCCTTCACATCTGAGGGCTAAGGGGCCTGGAGGCCCTGGACCAACTCCACCTCAGAGGAAGCTAATGCCAGCCAGGGCAGCTCCTCCCTGCTCAGCGTCAATACTTTGCCTGGTCTTGCATGGCTGCATTTCTACAGTCATTCATCCTTGCGGCAGCCCAGGCCTCCCACATGTCTTTTTAATAAATCTTAATTTTTAAAAAACCTTCCCATCTGCAGAATTATAGTGACAGACATGCAAAGAATGCATGCATAGCAGCAGAGGTGAGAAGCCACTTCTAAATCTGTTTTCTATGTGTACACACAACTAGAGATGGGCACAAACAGCAATCTGAACTAAAAAAACTCACGAACAGCCCAATCTGCTGTTTGCGAACAAGCTGTTCGTGAGGCCCCATTCTAAACGAACAGGTGGTCGTTGCAAGCCTAGTTCGTTGCTGTTCCTTGCTGTTCATCAAGCCAGACAGTCTGGCACCTGCAATCAATTCCATTGGCAACTTAGGCAGGGATTGTCTGAACTCTGTCTGAACTCCTGCTGTTGCCCTAGAAACCCCAATCTAAGCCCAATTTAGCTTGATAGGCAGGTCTTCCTTCCAAGTGTGGACTGGAGCTCCAAATGTGTTACAAGAGGAAAAGACCAGGGGGGAGGGGGGCTCCCAGCTCTGGCTTTCAGGGAGAGACAGCTGCTGTCAGAGAGACACGGTAAGTGCACTGGAGCTTGAATTTTCTTTGTGTGTAGTGGGATAGGGATCTATCCTTTCAGGTTCCAGGGCTGCTGCCAGGCTCTGGGGCCAAGCTACTATTTATTATTGGTACCTTTCCTGCTGCCTGCTCAGGTAGGGTTTCTGGGAGTGGTGCAGTAGGGATCTACCTCTTCAGGTTCCAGGGCTGCGGCCAGGCTCTGGGGCCAAGCTATTATTTATTATTGGTACATTTCCTGCTGCCTGCTCAGGTAGGGTTTCTGGGAGTGGTGCGGGAGGGATCTTGATGGCTGGAGGAGAGCCTGCTGGCCCTACAAACAACGAATAACTAACATGTTCATGAACAGGATCATGTTCGTCAATGTTCATTGTTTGTTGTTCATGGATGGCAATGAACAATGAACAACATGTTCGGGGGGTTTTCTGTTCATGCCCATGTCTACACACAACTGGGGGAGCAGGATAGCTTCCTTTGCATTGGGTTGCTGGTACTCCGGCAGTGCCACAAGAATTTTTTTTTTTAAAAAATGGCTGTTGGAGAAAAAATAGTGGTGGAATCATGCTTCTCTAGGAATCTATGGTGAAACTGTAATTTCTGGTGATTCCTAGAGAGGATTGATATCACTTCAGTGTTTTTCCTGGAAGTGACAACACTCCATTCCTGATATCCCCCCAAGTCTCCAGCCCCTACTCACAGTCTCCTGCTGACTGCCAGTCTAGGCCTGACAACCTGACTTTTGCCTCTAAGCATCAATTTCTCTTCACTGTTACTAGACAGCAGTATTGAAGAAGACCAATATCCCTGGCCTATAAATTACCCCTTTGACGCAGTTTTGCTGCTATTTCAGGAGCTCTTTAAAGGTTTGCTTTAGATTACCTAGTAACCTGAAATGCAGGACTTTTCCCCTATCTCACTGATTCCCTCATTGAGCTTCCTTCAGTAATAACACTCATATAGTGTATGAGGTCATCCTGATGCCAGCCATGTACAGGGAGGTGGGGTTTCCTCCATAAATGGCACTTCCATGTGATAAGAAAGTCAAACATTTGCCAGCATTCAGCAAACAACCACATAAAGGCTATAGAGACACTGAATGGTAAATGTCATGAAGAACTTTTCTTCCATGGAAGCCTTTCTCTCTAAGCACAATATAAAAAGTAACATTGCAGGCCAGGTACTTTTCTGTAGTCAGACTAAAGTGCAACAGAAAAAAGAAGAAGAAGAACTGGGTTAACAATAATATACATATCCTCAATGGGCAAAGGTCATGTCAAAAGCACATCTGAAACAATGGATTGCCTACCTTCTCAGATCTAGCTCCAAGTTTTTGTGGGCCCTGAGTAACAGAGTATAGATAGGTAATCCAGCTTTTCCACTTTGGTACCACTCCTCCTTCCTCCTCTAGCCACACTTCTTCCTCACAGGCTCCATCCTTCCCCGGTCTAACCACACCCCTTGAGGTGGTGGCAGCCATCAGGCTCCAGCAAATGTTCCAGCTCACCAGCTGCTGATGCCAACCCTTGGTTCCACCCTGAAGGCTGGCTCAGAGAGCTCCCACTAGTTGATACCTTGGACATAGCACTTCCAGTTACTCTGGAAGCTCTACCTGTCTCTTCAAGAGCTTACAGGCTGCAAGAGAGTAGGAACACCTTCCTTTGAGTACCCTTTTGTCCTGCTTTCTGGGCTTTGAGATGCAACTAATATCCTTTTTACTTCAGTTAGCTGAAGAGGATGCTGAAAGATCTGATCACTAGAGTACACTGATTTTGGTTTTTCCAAGAATTGACAGCCAGAAACAGAGTCTCCAGATTTGTCAGTAAACTCTAAATTCAAAATCTCATTCCAGCCCTTCCTCCAACCTTTGCCATTCCCCTGCCAAAACATCTTTAATTTCTGATGATGATTTTTAAGGTTAATAAAGAAATCTAGGAGGAACACAAAATTGTAATGGTTGGAGAATGAAACTACTTTACTTTCACTGAACAAATGTAGATTTGGGTCAAATCAAAGACAAACTGTCTAGGTGGGATAAATGACAAAACTGAAGACAATACCTGATTTAGTACTGATTCACTACACCAGGATTTATTTTATTTTTTACATATATATTTACATCATTTATAGTCCACCTTTCTCACTGAGACTCAAGGAGGGTCACATAGTATGAAATTAGGACATTTCAATAAACAATGCCATAGGGTATATAAATGCAAATTTACAAAGACATAACATCAGCAAAAAGCTTATACCAAGTTGAAGAAATGCTGAAAGAGAGTATAAGCAATTCTAAGACTGACATTAAACAACATAGAACTATCCAGTAGGATCATATTTAAAGCAACAGATAGTACATAGTAATGAAGTATATGGTCCCTATCTCTTCAGAGAAGCATCTCTGTGAGACCACCTCCGTACAGTACAGCCCTCCTATCTCAGTAAAAAAAAAAAAAAAACCCTGTTGAATAATTCATTTTTGCATCGTTTGTGGAAAGCCAGGATAGTGGGGGCTCTTCTGACCTCTTCAGGCAAGCTGTTCCATAGGGTGGGGGCCACCACAGAGAATGGGCAGCTGTTGATTTTGCCCATGTGCTGTGTGGCACCTGCAGGAGACTGTTCAGATGTGTGAAGCTGCTATGGAAGAACACAGAGAAGAACATAGTTTAGTGTGAAAATGTAACTATTGCTGAATTGTTGGGGAACAGTGACCACAGAACTATAAATTTCAGCATAGATTTGAATGGAAAATTGCCTCCAAGTCCAGCATAGCCAGACCCATTTGATTTCAAAAGAAGGGGCTTCTAAAAACAAGCAGATTAACTAAAAGAACTATGAACTTCCTTCAGGACGCTTAGAGATTATAGCGGATTTAAATAGAGGCTCAGGCTCAAAACAGAGGAGATGCAAGGAGATCTGTGACTGGATCTTCCCAGTGACCTTTTAAGTTCAATTGCAATTCCTCGGGTCCCTGACTCTTTCACACATACCTCCAAACAGTTTTGCAAATCAAAACCAAGCCCCCTATGCTGTAATCATCTTTCCCCTTCCTTTAAGGAGCTGGCAGCAATTACAAGGGCTTGGTTTTGATTAATAAAGCCTCAAAGAGGTGGAAAGATTAAACCCCCTCTATCTTCTCCTCATGGTACCACATAGACACATGGAGATCCAAGATGGTTCATCATGTCTAGTTTGTCCCACAGATAAGAAAGAATGCAAACAAGTCCAAGAGTTTGTGGATCATGTTGTTAAACAGACATGAAAGTTGTAAGAGGGCTTCTTTTAAAAACGGAGGGACTTGCCCCCAAATAAAGAAAGGGGATGGGCAGGAGTGCAAAGTTTGGCACAACAAATGGTGAAATGGGAGATGCTATGTAATGATTGTTTTCCCACCCAACCCTTCCTTTCTATTCTCAGATACGAGTAACTTTAATGGGGAAAAGAAGGAAGACCATATGAGGATATAGGAAACATATACAGGCAGGGTTCCCAAGTTCCTGCTGGGGTTGGGGAAATCCCTTGCCCATGGTTCTTGCTTCCCACTGCTAATTTGACAGATGATAGGAGGAAAAAATTGCTGTTGGACCACATTGTTACTTCCTTTCTAGGAAAAAAACTGGACGTGGCACCAGTCCATGATTGGAATCATGGTCTTACCCAGGGGTCATTTCATAGAAAAAGAGCTGGAGGAACTCATTAGCATAACTCATTAGCATATGTCACACCCCTTGACATCACCAGCAGCATAACTGATTTGCATATGCCACACCCGCTGACCTTACCTATCCTGGCTGTTTTGGGCCCAATCCTGACCATTCAGAGCCAAAATTGGGCCCAACATGGCAAAAAGGGGCTGAAAATAGCCGAAAAGGGGCCCAAAATGGTCAGGATTGGGCCGCTGCTGAGTGGGAGAGTGATCCATCACCCATCAGAGGCCCGATCCAGGGCGTTCGGGCCCCAATCCAGGCTGAAACAGGCCCCAAATGGCCGAGTCAAGTGGGCGGGGCCACCTGACATGTGACCTCCTTGGGGTTCAACCTCAAAATGAGCCCTGGTCTTACCATAGAACTTTCATTGATTCAGAGAGGCATGGTGTCACTTCTGGGTTTTCCTCAGAAGAAACATTGCACCATTGTCTTACAGTGCCCTTCCCCCCCCCATGTCCTTGCCCTCCTAGTAGGACTTGTCCTAATGTCCTATCCCAGCACCTGTACATGTGCTCTAGCATGTGCATAGGTGGAGGTAGGAGACATAGCTCTCTTGAGCCCTACTAGAATCAGCTTGAGAGGAAATTGGCCCTCTAGAAAACAACAGTGTGAATGGACAGAGCTGCAGTGCCTGGTTACAGTGGTGAGTATTGTGATAGGGCTGTGGTCTTTCAGAGTTTGGAGAGGCTTGAGGGTTCAGTTGAGGAAAGACCTCTGGTGCAGCAGTCCATTTTGGAGTGGAGGGTTCAGGGTCCAAGTCTTTGGTCTGAAGGCAGGGTTGCTTCCCAGGGTGAGCAGACAGACTCTTGGGGCTCCTCTTGTGCATCAAATGGGGCTCCTGGAGATGTCCCAATTGCCTCTTTCTATGGTGGTGTTAGGAGCCCTCCTCCTTTGAGTCTTTGGCCTGTTCATCTAATACTGGTCCATAACCTTTATATAGAGAGAGGACAAAAAGATGAAGTTGTAGAAAACTGACAAAATTCTCTGGGAGTACATGGCATTCTCCCAAGAGTACTTAAAGAGCAGAAATGTGAAACTGCTGATCTAATAAACACACACAAGTTATCATTATAATCAGACTCCTTACCAGAGGATTAGAAGGTATCCAGTTGTTAAAGGGGGATCTAGAGGAGCGCTAGGAAATTACAAGCAATCAGCCTAACCTATTTCTGGTAAATTGGAGGAAAGCATTATGAAAGTTAGAATTGTCCTTGAACCCTTTTCTTCAATAAGGTTGCAACTTTATTGCATTGCAGAATTGAAACAACTGTTCTAATTATCTGTTATAGAAGATCTCTGTGTTTTGAAGAAATAGGTCCCTTCTGCTTTGAGTTTACAGTGAAGTACAAAATGTCATTACATGGAAAGGAACGAAGCATGTAAGCAAAAAAGTTTGGAGGGAGGGAGGGAGAGAGAACCAATGTATAGATGTCACACCCAGCATCTATCACAGTGGCTTGTTTAACTGTCTATCTTGGAAAATCAGTAGAGAATTTCCCCTAGTCTGACACCCATTCCCGGCCCTTTGCACCCTACTTACTCTTTGTACTCTGTACTATATAATGCCTAGGAGCCTAAGGGGGACGGGGAATGGTTTAATCTTCTTTTGATGAGAGTTTTGAATGATCCCACCTCTTCCACATACACATTCTTCCTAACTGGATTGAAAAGGGAACTCCGTGCTTCAGCAAACCCTTTGAAATATAGGGCAGATAGGAGCAAGCCTTTATCTCTCTTTTTCAAAACCAGATGTTTGCTATGGAAAAGGGGAGCCATCTCCAGGAAGGAGATGACTCAAATAGTACAATTCTTTAAAAAGCTATATCCTGTTAAGTCAATAGTCTTAGAAAGGTATAACTCTGTTTAGGTTTGCATTAGAAGTTCTTGTAAGGATCCATACATAATTGGATACTTTGCTGTGCACTACAACAATCATTTTTAGCTGGATTATCCTGTGTGGTCAAGTCAATTCAGTTGTGACAATAGTACAGTATCTAAACAGTGGGGATACAGATAAAATTGGCAAGCAAATTGTGTATTTTCCTCTTTTCTGAATCCTTCAGTTCTCATCTGTTTAGATGTCCCTATTAGTTTATTTTTATGTGCACAAAATAAAAAAAACCCTGCTTGCAATTTGTTGTTTTGCCCTTTAGAGACTTTCTGGGTTATTCTCATCCACCAGCTAGCTGTTTTGACCACGCATACCAATGAGACCTAAGAGGGGGGAGTATGAGCTTTTCCTTATCTCTCATATGCATGTAGATTAGGGCTAACCTAGACGTGACAGCATCCACAGGTCAGAACCATGGATCCACTGCTGCCATTTTAAAGTAATTTGAAAATGCTGTGAGGCACCTTTACGAGTTCTGAAATGGCAACACACACGGCTGTATTGGCACTTGGAAAGGTGCACAGAGAGGGGGAAGAATGCCTCAGCCCACTCCTTGTTGGCATTTTTAATCAGTTTGCAATGGTGGTGGCATCTATGAGTTGAACCCATGGACTTCGGGATCCCATTCCCACCTTTTGCCCTCCGTCACCGCTTACCTTGCTGGCAAGGGGGAGGGGGAGGGAGGCAGAGAATGAGCCTCCCAGGTGTGCTCCCAGGGGTGGTGTGACAATGTCACTGATGCCATCACACTGCCCGGAGAATGCTCCCGTGCTTTGCAGTGAGCCCAAATTGGCCTGCTAGAAAGCGCACACGCACTATTGCATTGGTATGGGAGCACACACACACTTTGCATGTGCATGAGGGACAACAACAAGGTAAGCACTGGGTCTCCACCTTCCCATCAGGAAGGAAAGGGGACCTGGGAACCCTACATGGACTCCATCCCATCTAGTTGGGCCCCAAGTTAAAGAGGAAAATACTAACTGACCTAGGGCAGCATATTCTAAAATAACACTAGGTAGTGGCAACGAGACTACCCACGGTGTAACTCTAGTGACCAAGAAGTCTGGGGCACATACACACAACAGATTCAGAAAAACTTGGGGAATTGCCACAATCCCAACCTCCACTGAAATGGAATGCTGATGAGCACCGGCTCTCAGCCCTGGTTGTCTGAACCAATAACCCGGGGAAATTGACAGGCCTAAGGAAGATTCTGCTCCAATATACTTTCCATTCAATAGCCTGAAAGAGGATGGTTCAGGAAGGATTCCTCAAGAGGTTGTATACAGAAATCCATTGGGACAAGGATGACAGATCTTGCCATCTTCTCTTCTACTTGCAACGGTCTCTTCTAGCTCTATGAAAGTGAATTCCTGGAGTTACACGACCCATGTAGCCAAGTAGATCAGAAGTTGTAAGGAGAAAGAAGGGGACAAAATAATTTTCTCTCGGTTGTTGCGGATTTTCCGGGCTGTATAGCCATGGTCTTGACATTGTAGTTCCTGACATTTCGCCAGCAGCTGTGGCTGGCATCTTCAGAGGTGTAGCACCAAAAGACAGAGATCTCTCAATGTCACTGTGACACTGAGAGATCTCTGTCTTTTGGTGCTACACCTCTGAAGATGCCAGCCACAGCTGCTGGCGAAACGTCAGGAACTACAATGCCAAGACCACGGCTATACAGCCAGGAAAATCCACAACAACCATCGTTCTCCGGCCGTGAAAGCCTTCGACAATAAATTTTCTCTTGCTTTTTCCTCAAGTGCAAGAAGGCTGAATGCCCCAACCAGATATTGTGAGAAAGGTGAAGCATCTGCGCAGACTAAGGGATCTTCCCATGTAGTTATTAAGGGGCCTATATGGGTGTACACGCACCCATTGGCTGGATGCAACATACCAGTTGGCTCTTTAGTGTTATGGGAACAGGATGGGGGAAATAAGCCAAACAACCCTTCCTTCACATAACCTTTAAAAATACCAGTTCCTCTTCCTCCCCCTTTCACTAAAGATCCCAAAAGAGGAACTCAAAAATATGCCTGCTTCAAACTAAAGATGCAAAAATAACAGCTAGACCAAGCCCCACTACCCCTGCAGAAAGACAGGTGTTCAGCCATCCCAACACAGTTAAAACTCCAGCTCAGATTCTCAGCAACCTCTGGCTGCTGCTATGGCTACTCCAGGAAGCACAACTGGTGCCAACCCTCTAGCCTCAGCATGGCAGCCATGGCTCCCACTATCATTGATGCTATCATCACTTGCTATGCAGAGGGCTGATGGAGCAAATCTTTCTGTATCAAGCATATAGAAGACCAAGCCTTGCTGAGGAAGGATCAGTCTGGTAATTACAAACGTAGTCCTGCCTCACTGACCACTTATAATTATTTGAAACTGTATTAACAAATGTATGAGATGATCCAGTAAATATTATATACTTGCATATTTATTTATTAGATATAAAAGATATACCAAATATGTAGTTGCATACTTCTATGCTTATTAGGTATAGTAGTAGCTCTTAAACAACAGTGCTGGAAGCACTGTTTGCTGGGAGATGTAGTCAGATAGGACTAGAACAGGTAGGAGGAGGGAGGAGATTTGGCCTTAGGCTATTTTACTCTGTGATGCAGCCATTGTTATGCTGTGTTTAGTTATACAGTAAAACTTATTTGGAACTTAAATTGACACAACTTGGCCTTCCAAAAAAAAAGAGGTATTTTTATGAACTGGCAACTGGTTAAAGAACAGGAAGTTTAAAAAGACAGTTTTCACAATGAGGGGAAGTAAACAATGAAGTCACTAAAAGTTCTGCTTTGGAATCAGTACTATTTAACTTATTCATAAATGATCTGGAATCATGGTCTTGTAGTGACCATGGTTCAAAGACAGAGTAGCTTCTGTGCATGCAAAAGATTCCATATCCAGTTTTTTGCATCTCCAGGTAACAGGATCTGGTAATAGAAGATGTGAAAAACTTTTACGTGAGACCCTGGAGAGCTGCCAGTGGTCAGAGTAGACAATACTGATCTTTATAGACCAATTGGCTGACACAATATAAGGTAGCTTCTTATATTTAGGGAAGAGGAATGGGACAGCCATGTTTGTGGATGCCACCAAATTCATTTAAGGCAAGGTAAGCCTGAGCAATATTTGAAAGTTCACTCCAAGCTGAAAGAATGGGAGATTGATTATCAATGTCAGCAACTATAAAATGATGTACTCTACACCAAGAAATACAAGCATTATGTATACATTGATGACGAGTCAGAACTGGATATTCATTGAAAATATCAGCTCAGCATGAGTGGCAGTGGAAAAAGTCAAATTCTATATGAGGGATTATTGGGAAAGATACTGAAAATCAAACACTCTAATGTCATTATGGGATTTGATACTACTGAGAACATTTATTGCCACACTAGTCGGAATGAAGAGGCAGACACCAAGTTGGATCTAAGGGCCACTTTATTAACTAATTACAAAGATAACACCCGCGGCAAGGGCCTAAAGCGGTACAGGTCAAGACACGGGGTCCCCCCTGGACCACCGCCTTGACCTGTCTGGGCGAGCCCCGAAGCCCCGGGTGCGACCCATCTAGTAGATGGCGCGGACCCGGCCAGCCAGGCAACGTGGTCACCCCCCTTTTAAGCTCCTAACCCTTCAGCCGTATAGCAGTGAAGGAAGGACTCGCAAGCGAGGGTTTCCAAAGGCAGCCTGCCCTGCCTGGCAGCCGTCAAAGCAGTACCAGGCCCTCAGGCAGGCCCCTCTTCCCCGCTAACGGGGAAGCGCCAAGGGTGCTCACCAGCCCGCACCCTATCCGACCCCAAACCTGCCATGGCACACTAACCAGCACCACCTTAAGCCAATTGCCTCAACCCATCCATGGTGCAAGGTAGGCGAAAAAAACCCCCTTTCATAAGTCCAATTAGAAAGGAGGGAAAAAATTCCTACCTGGCTCTGATCACAGCAGCCGGCTAATCCTGCATCGATACTGGGTGAGGAGGGTGGGCCGAGCGACAGAAGGCAACTGCGGCTGGGCAAGGGCAGAGCAGCCTCAACGGCTCTAGCTCTGCCCCGCCCAGCAAACCCATGCATGGAAGGAGGGCGGAGTTGGTGCTGCCTCCCTCCTTCCAGTGCTGCAATTCACGGCACCCGGCTGTAGCTGCGTGCAGCCAGCCAGGTAAGTGCCGTATTGCCACACTAGTCGGAATGAAGAGGCAGACACCAAGTTGGATCTAAGGGCCACTTTATTAACTAATTACAAAGATAACACCTGCGGCAAGGGCCTAAAGCGGTACAGGTCAAGACACGGGGTCCCCCCTGGACCACCGCCTTGACCTGTCTGGGCGAGCCCTGAAGCCCCGGGTGCGACCCATCTAGTAGATGGCGCGGACACGGCCAGCCAGGCAACGTGGTCACCCCCCTTTTAAGCTCCTAACCCTTCAGCCGTATAGCAGTGAAGGAAGGACTCGCAAGCGAGGGTTTCCAAAGGCAGCCTGCCCTGCCTGGCAGCCGTCAAAGCAGTACCAGGCCCTCAGGCAGGCCCCTCTTCCCCGCTAACGGGGAAGCGCCAAGGGTGCTCACCAGCCCGCACCCTATCCGACCCCAAACCTGCCAACGCCTAGGCCAAGCCTCTGCTTAGGCCTTGGCGCCCCACCGATAATCTAAAGCCAGCAGCAGCCCTTGCCGCAAGTCCTCTAAAAATATCTTATTGCCTTTTTCAGATAAGTGCACCCCATCACCTCTGTAGAGGCCGGGACTGGTGGCCCTAAGTCTGGGGTGAGGCAAATAAACGCCCAGCCCCCCTTCCAACGCCTTCTGGATAGCCCGATTGGCCTTAATTCTAGCCCTCTCAAGAGCCTGTCGGCTCCCAGCCTCCCTCCAAACCAAGCGCGGAACCATAGCTGACCACATGATCAGCACCCCCGGCCAACGCTCAGCAACAACGCACAAATCGGAATGCGCCTGTGCCGACAGGGCCTTGCCCTGCATCAGCCCAAGGTCATTGCCGCCCAAATGAATCACCAAAATGTGAGGAGGTGCTCTCCCTCCTAAACCAAACAACAAAGGCAACAGGCCCGGCCATCGCATGCCCCGGCGCCCTTGCCACTCAACCACGGCCCTCTCGCTCAGTCCCAACTGGGACCCGACCGCCGTCCGTCTTGCTTGATGGGCCGCCCAAAACACATAACTGTGACCGCAGATCAGGATCCTCTGCCGTCCACCGCTCTCCAACAAACCTAAGAAAACAATCATTAGCAACGCTCTCATTGTGAAAAAGGACGAACATAAGAACGGTAGGCCGTGGATTTCCACCGCCCCACCCGCTGAATCACTTGCGCCGGGTATCCCATAGCTGCTGCAGTGGATGCAGCACCTATTCTAAATGAGTGAGTGCCAAAATTGACACCACATAAACCCAACCTAGCCAACGCCCGCTTAGTCACAGTCCAGAACTGGTAACGAGTCAAAGGAGTGCCATCCTGATGCAAAATCAAACAACCACCCTGGGACCCCCTAACCTCCCAGTACTCACGCAAGGCCCGAACTGGGCATAAGTCACGATCAGTACACGGGCCTAGCTGGACCACCAACCCCTTCCTCCGTTGGTCCGTCTTAGACCAACGAATGGTGAGGGTAACACCATCTCCAATAAAACTCAAATCCTCTGCACCCAAAGCCCGACCAGAAGAGTCCTTACCTGATTGGGCCACAAGTTCGCTGACCCGGAGCGCCCCAAAGAACGCTGTCAAGGCTGCCGCGTGAAAAAGAACCGCCTCATACTTAGAACTGCAAACCACTTTCCACGCAGCCTTAAGCCCTCGCAGGACAGCTGGGGATATTGGCTCCCGCAAGTCCCTACGACTCACACCCTCTCTAGTCCATCCTTCTAACATCTTCCTTACCCGGAAGTCTCCCGTGGCCTCCGAAAACCCCCGGGCTTTGCTAACGAAAGCAATCGCCGCTAATTGACCCCGGATGGACTTCACTGCCATCCCTTTATCCTTTTGCCTAACGCAAAATTGTAACAGATGGCTAACTGGCACAGGCCAACTATCACCCAGACCTGCGGTCGTCCTAAACTCCCCCAACTGTCCTACCGCTCTCCGGTATGCTCTCCTCGTGCTCGGCGTGATGGCTAACTGGATGGCCCGGTACGCTTCGGCCTCCCAAGTCGCCACAGCTCCGACGGCATCCGAGCCGGTTGCCGATCTGCGTCCGGGGCAAGCGTCCAAAAACGCTCCATCTGTAGGCGAGACAAAGCGTCCGCCACACCATTATCCACCCCCGGTACATGCCGTGCCCTAAACAAAATATTCAACCGCAAACAACGTAGCGTAAACTCCCTAACTAACCTCATGACCCTAGGGGATCTAGAAGTCAGGGAATTAACTACCTGCACCACTGCCTGGTTATCGCACCAGAAGTGGACAGTGTGATTAGCCAGTTCCTGACCCCAGAGGTGCACCGCCACCAAGATGGGAAAAAACTCCAAAAAGGTCAGATCCCGAACCAGGGCGCCAGCCCGCCAATCCGGCGGCCATTGCTCCGCACACCAATGCCTCCGGAAATAAACCCCAAAGCCAGTAGATCCGGAGGCATCCGACGTCACCTGTAGGTCCGCCTCCAAGAGCAATTCTTCCCGCCATAGAGTAACCCCATTAAACTCATGAAGGAAGCTCTCCCAGACAGCCAAATCATCCCTCATACCTCTGGTCACCCTCAGCCGATGATGAGGGGCCCGCAGGTGAGACATAGCCTCGCACAACCTGCGCAAAAAGGGGCGCCCAGGCGCCACTGCCTTACAAGCAAAATTAAGGTAACCCACCAGCTGCTGCAGCTCAGTAAGGGACACCTTATGCTGACCCCTAAAATTCCGTACCCTTTCCTTAATCTCTTCCAGCTTATCCGTTGGTAGGCGCAGGGACTGCTGGACTGTGTCCAACTCAATCCCCAAGAAAGTAAGAACTCTAGAAGGCCCCTCTGTCTTTTCATGCGCAAGCGGGACCCCAAGTTCCTCAGCCAGCGCCATGAAGACGGCCATCAGCCTGGCACATTGTCCAGACCCCGCCCGCCCAACGAAAAGAAAATCATCCAAATAATGGGCGGTGTCGCGGCAACCCGCCCGCCGCCGCACCTCCCACTCTAAAAAGGTACTAAAGCGCTCAAAGGTGGCGCAAGAAATGGAACAGCCCATCGGTAGGGCCCTATCCATATAGTACCTGCCCTTGAACATAAATCCCAGGAGCTCGAAATCACCAGGGTGAACGGGCAAAAGGCGAAATGCCGACTTAATGTCGCGTTTCGCCATTTCCGCCCCAACCCCGCACCCACGCACCACCCTGACCGCTTGGTCAAATGTGGTGTACTTCACCGAGTACAAGTGCTCCGGTATAGCATCATACACTGACTCCCCCCTTGGGTATGACAAATGATGGATAAGGCGAAATTCACCCGCCTCCTTCTTTGGCACTATCCCGAGGGGGGAAACCCTGAAATTCTGGGTAGGAGGGGCCAAGAATGGCCCCAACACCCGGCCCTCTGCGCATTCCTTATCAATCTTTCTCTGCACAATGTCCTCCTTTCCCACAATCGAGCGTAAATTATCAGACATAAATGGGGCACGAGGACCTAACGCCGGTATCCTAAAACCATCCCTAAAACCCTGTAACAAATAAACTGCGTCATCTCACCTGGGATAACTGGACAACAGCTGCTCAAGGACCCTCAGTCTTACCGGGCTGGGGCCCTTTACCAGAGGGGTGCTGCCCCCCAGCTCCCCCCCCTCCTGACCTCTTACCGCTCCAACCTTGCTTGACCCGGTTACAGGAGTTATAAGGGTGGGCACCTCCACAGGAAGGGCACTCATGCCTGAACCGACATGGCTTCCTAACACACGACCCCTTGTATGCGAACTCCCAGCACAAAAGCCGGGGTTGAACCGGCTGGCCCGCTGCGCTGCGGGCACTGGGGGTCTGAGAAGAGCGGTAAACCACATGCCCACTATCCGATCGGTCAGCCGAATTCGGCTTGGCTGGGGCCATAAGGTGCAGCCATAACTCCTGATGCACCCTATCCCAAGGGATGTTCGGGTTCATGGCCGCGCGCATACGGAACTCCTCGTCGTACTGCATCCATGCAGCACCCGAGAAGCCCGTGTACGCTTTAAACACGATGTCCAGATATTGAAACAACTGTATAGCCCGATTGGGCTGAGCCCTGGCGATGACCCCTGCGTATATCAGAAAGCCAGGCAACCAGTTGTTCCACGTCCTATCCACTCGCCGCCTTTTAAGGCGCTCCTTGTCCCTCTCATCCAACTCATCCTTGTCTTTTTTCTCCAGCTCCCGAAAGAGTAGAGAAAAAACATCCACATACTCCCCCTTCAAAATCTTATCTTTTGTGGCCTGGGTAAGGTGATCACCCAGTGGCAAAGCCGTTTCCCCAAAAGGCAAGGCACTGTAAGGAACTTGCCCATAAGCTAAAGCAGGGTGGGGGCAGAGACCCCACAGGCTCCCGGGAAAACCGGGCCATCCCGTTGGAAAACTAGATAAGGCCGTGACACCCCCGCCACCCCATGTCGAAGCAGCCGGAGACAGCTGGTGGGAGGCAAACCCCATGCCTGACCCCGGCCATGCCAACTGATTACCCCCTGTGGACATTCCATGCAAGGGCGCCCCCGAGCCATGTGGCGAAGACGGAGCCAAACCGGCTGCCACCTGACCCCATGGTCCCCAAGGCCAATGTGTACCAAAGTGTGGTGTGGAGTCCTTACCCGCATCCGCTGGCTCCACCGCTACCGCCACCGGAGATGAGTCATCTTGCCCATCCCGGTCCAACTCCACAGCCGGCTCTTGCTGCTCCACTCCAACCGCATCCTTCCTGCTGCTGCTTTCGCCAGCTGCTGCTCCGGATGCACCCTCTAAAATGGCCAAGCGTCGCAAAATATCCCTGTTAGTTGCGTTCCTAGCTGCACTTCTAATAGGCCGAGCCACGCCAGCTGCCGGAGTCACTACCCCCGGTACGCCTTTAGCCTGCTCCAAAGCCACCAACCTTTTAATTATGTCATGCTGGTCTATAGGACCCTCCTCCTCAGATGAAGACCCAGGCACGTAAAGGCGCTTTGCTGGCCCCTTACTAGCAGGCTGCTTCCCTTTAGGTGCAGCCTTACCCTTCTTGGGAGGCATATCTGCTATAGCAGTTGGCACCACCCAAAATGGCCGCCCTTCAACCTCCCAAAATGGCCGCCGCTGCAGTAAAGGAGCACACCAGCCACACAATAATCGTCCCCAAAGTCCCGCTTGGCCCCCTTGTGCCCGTTTCACACAAAGAAGAAAAAGGGGGGGGGAATGAGGCCAACCCCTTCTCTAGGCCGCTTTATTACAAGAACCTCACACACCCCAACCCGGCCGGGCCTCAAGCCCGACAAGGAGGCAAGCAGACCGACTGTAGCCCTGCCCTGTGGACCCACCAACTGCCGCCTTATTGCCTCACCCAACAGGGCCCAAGCAGCCGCCCCCACCCCGGGAACAGAAAGGCCACCCCACTCGCCGGGCGCCGCCGCGGCCTAAGCCTGCACTGCCGCCGCCCCGTCCCCTGAGCAGGCCCACAGTGCCCCCAAGCCTCAGTCGCCCCGCAGCTGCGGGCGACTCCAAACTCCGCTGCCGCCGCGACGCTCCCTCGCCGCCACGCAGCTGGAGGCCTCCTCTGGCCGCCGCCGCTGCGATCCGCAAGCGGCCGCCGCTGCTCCAAGAGCCCTCGGCGCGCCGACGGCTTCCCCGCCGCCTCTCCGATCGCCGAAGGCTCTTCCCGCCGCTGCGCTGCCGCTCCGCCGCGCAAAACCGCCGCTGCTGCCTTCTCACTGCCCCAGTCGCTCGGACCAACCACTCCGGCCGAGCGACAAAAGGCAACTGCGGCTGGGCAAGGGCAGAGCAGCCTCAACGGCTCTAGCTCTGCCCCGCCCAGCAAACCCACGCATGGAAGGAGGGCGGAGTTGGTGCTGCCTCCCTCCTTCCAGTGCTGCAATTCACGGCACCCGGCTGTAGCTGCGTGCAGCCAGCCAGGTAAGTGCCGTATAGTTGTCTCATGTCACCAAGGATGTCATAGCACTAGAAAAGGTAAAGAAGAAGAAGAAGAACCACATTTTTAAGGGACTAGAGTACCTTTCCAGTGTTTAAAGTCTAAAACCTTTTATTAGTTTAGAAATAAATATGACTAACTAAGGACATGTTAGAAGTTTGGAAAATTAGACATTATAAGGAAAGAATGATTAGGAAGAATTTTTCTCCATCTCCCATAGTATTAGGATTTGTGGCCATGCTGTGAAATTGATCAGCAGTAGATTCAGAGCTGACAAATGAAAGTATAAAATATAATTAGTTCACTCATTATTGGAAGTAGTATTCTGGATTAGATGGATCCTTGGTCTGATATAGCAGGACTATTTTTATCTTCTTGTTTTCATGACCTCTTTCCAGTGATCCATGCCTTGGCTCCCAATGCACAAAGAAATGGACTGGTTGAATCACAAGCCCCCAATTTACGCTTTTAAGATTTGGTCTTATTCTTCAAAGGCAAAGATCCAGGTCCAAAAGTACCTTAAAGACTAACTAGATTTCCAGGGCATGAGTCTTGGAGAGTCAAAGCTCCCTTCATCAGGAGTCTTTTTTCCACTTCTCATATCTGATGAAAGGAGCTTTGACTCTCAAGGGCTCATACTCTGGAAATCTAGTTGGGTCTTTGTGTGGCCAGCTTGAGGAATGGAGGGGCAAGGAGCACATGATAAACCACACCAAGACCTACTGGAGGTAAAAAAGGCCACAACTTTATTGATTACAGCTTATGGAGCATTGGCACTGCACAGACCTCTGATCCATTCATTGGCTGACCCGCCTGCCAGCCAATGACCCCCACAGCCTCTGACCTAGCTACAGTGATCCATGCAACAGTCACCTCTAGTCTGGACTACTGTAACTTACTCTACACAAGGCTGCCCTAGAAACTGACCCAGAAATTGCAACTGGTTCAAAATGCAGTGGCATGTGTTCTTACGGGAACGCTGTTTAGATCTCATATACGTACGTTCAGCTGCATTGGCTTCCAGTTGAATTCTGAATCAAGTTCAAGGTTTTGGTTTTGGTATTTAAAGCCCTTAGTGGACTGGGACCAACATACCTACAGGACCACCTCTCACTATATGTCTCCGGAGGGCCTTATGTTTGGCTGGTCAACAACTGCTGGTGATTCGCAGCCCTAAGGATGTTCGCCTGGACTTGACAAGAGCCAGAGCCTTTTCAGCTCTTGTGCCGGCCTGGTGAAACACTTTTCTTATTGAGATCCGGGCCCTGCAGGACCTGTTGCAGTTCTGTCAGTCCTGCAAAACGGAGCTGTTCCTCCAGGCTGGCTGAGGCAATGGCAAATTGTCCTTCCAGCCCCTCTTGCTTCTGCTTTGGCTCCAGGCCCCACAGTGCTTTGAGTGCCTTATGTGATTACTGAATCAGATGCCATAATTGGACTAGTGTTATTGATGTATATTTTATCTTATATATTTATGGATTTTTTATTTTAAATTTCTTTATATTTGTAATGTGATTATTGTTGTTGTAACCCACCCTGAGCCTTCTTGTGAGGAGGACGGACTAGAAATCAAACAAACTAACTAACATCCCCTCAGCCTACTGAGGAGGGAACCATGGGGTGACAGTGAGTGGGATTCCACTTGGGCATAAGCCTCTGTATGGTTCCCTTGCCAACTGGAAGCGATCATGCCCAGCCAGCCCCAGAGCTGGGCTTGTCCCTGCCATGCCTCGCCCACCCCCCGCCAAGATCCCTTAAGGGGATCACCATTTATAGAGAAACAGGGCACACAGGCAAAACCACCCCACAGAGTTGTGACAAGGAAAGACCCTCCCCAACCATCTCAGTTGACATTGCCTACTGAACAGCCACAAGGTACCCCAACCTAAAAGCTGCAACTGAGCAGAGAAGAGGGGGGTGGGACAGGTGGACAGCAGCTCAGAAGCAGACTGCATGTGGGGCTGGGCAGCTCCCACTTTCAAGCCCAGCCACTGGACCTGAGTGGAGAACATGCATCCCAAGTCCGGGGCCTGCTGGGCCTGCCCTAAAGCACCTGCCCAGCCTGTTTATTGGCTGGACAGGTGGTTTGAATTGTATTGGCTCCCCAGTAGCCTTAAAGGGCTCCTGGGAACAGCCCAAGCCTCAACCTCATGGCAGCTGCGCTGCTCATCACCCCACCCACAGTCCTGCAAACATGGTCCCAAGTGAGTCTGTGGGGGGTTGGGCCTTAAGGTGCTACCAGACTCAAATCTTGCTCTTCTACTACAACCCCCACCCTAAAAAAACCATGGCTACCCACCAAAACTGTCTTTTAAGGCTGCAAGCTTAAAAACATACATGGGAATAAGCCTCATTAAAAAAAAACAGTGCAACTTAAATTCTGCTTAAAGTATTTCAGTCTTTCTTCTGCTGTTTGTGTTAATATATAAAACATAGCTCTAAATGCACATTATCAACTTTCTTACCAGTGAAAAACAGAAAGGAACTTTTAAATACTTATTCATTGGATTCCTGGATCAGCTAATGCATATACGGGAAGGTTGATTTGCATTTGTATGTCAGTCTTCCTGTGCTTTGCAATGCACCTGTGAATTTGGTCTTTCTTAGAAGCAAATGCCACAGATTGCTATAGAACTTCTGAATATGTTGATTAAGTTTGAGTTGCAAGGTTGCAATCCTATGCTGACTGAGAGTCTGCCTGGAATAGGTTAGGGTATCAAACTGGAACCAGGGAGACCTGAGTTCAAATCCCTGCTCAACCATCAAGAAGGCTGGTTGTCTCTCTCGGGACCTCTTTCTCTCAGGCTAATTTATTTGAGGGGGTTAACATACACAGAACAGAGCAACAAGAAAGCCAAATGGATTGCATGATTTCTTTTGCAAAAAGAAATGCACATTATCTTCACCCATTGTTTCCCTGGTTGGGTCTTTAAGCATACAATGGAAGAAAAGGAACAATATTTCAACTCGTGCTTCAGATCACCCGTTGTTAATATTTCTTCTTGAGCAAAACCTTCCCAGCAGTGGTAACAACAGCTCCTGCACAGTACTCTATCATGTTGTATCCTTTTTACAGTGCTCTGAAGAGCCATCAGCTGCACAATTGTTTTCCCACATCACTCGAAACCACATCAATATAACTTGGCAAGCAATAAACACTATTAATTTCCCTCCACTTTCCAATGTATATTTTTTTCTGAACCAGCCAGTCACAGAGGCGAGTGGATTATAAGAGCAAGCAGGACTGTTCTCCAGATGGAGCTGAAAGACATTCATTTTGGATATTCCTGGTGCTTCTGAGATCACGGGAATAGTAACAAGGATGACAGCAAACCCCTCTAGGGACAGTAGTGCTTTGAAGGCTACTGTCAGGCACTGAGTCCAAGTGCTGGCAACCCCAAGTGAGTGAGCATGGAACTCTTTTTAAGAAGAGAAACTGAGTACAGGAAGAAAGGAAGGACCATTTGACTTTGCCAGGGAAGTCTCCCTTAGGGCTTTCTTAGCAGTGTATAAGGCCATAGCATAAGGCTGAGTATACTCTATGCTTTAAAAACAAAAATCAATTCAAACTATGTGCCAAAAGAAACTCATCACCTGCATAAATTATAGAAATGAAGCAAAAGTGTGTGTTTTCTTGTTTGTAATTGTGGATAGGGACAAAAAATACGTATGGCACTGAAGCTTTACCTTTGGACCGCTAGAAACTTACAGTCTCCTCCCATAATTCATGGATACATTTTTAAATATATCTTCATACATGAGTAACTTTGTTTTTAAACAGAAAAAGGTGGCATCCTCAAGTTGTGCCCACATTCTGAGCTTGTGCAAGTTGTTTAGTGCAGCCATGGAATGCTGTGATTAGGAAGGCCACTATTGGTGCTATGGTAGCCAATACGGCAGGTCACAGCAAACCTGGAAAGGGTCCTCTCATTGTGTTGTCAGTGGAAACAACCATTCATAAAGACGAGGCAATACAACATCAACTTTTTGTCCTTATCCTTTCAACTTGGGCCCCAGGGGAGTTGCTCATTCCTGCACTCTCATGTGCCAAAGAAGTTGCCTCTCTCCTTCCTGTCATGCTCCAGCCGTGGCTCATACCAAGCCACCCTTTTCAGGTCTTGCCTAGGCTTACATGATTTTCTTGCCCATGCCTCCATCATTCTTGCTCTTCAGTAAAGCCTCTCCCCCAGTCAAGAGTGTGTTCTGGAGGTACTCCTCAGGCTATCCATCCATGCCTCAGCCACCCACTACAAGGCCAAAGTCTTACTAAAGTCCCGTCTTCTCTCCCTGCAGTCTGCAGAGCCAGACGTCTGACAGGAGGGCCTCCATCTGCCCTGATCGCTGGTCTCTGGGCAGGGAGAGGGGTCCTGACTAGGTGGCAGGCTCATCCCACCACAGATGCATACAATGCTGACCATATTGAGACCTTTGCAAGTCCTAGACTTCAGATGAGCAGCATTAGCCCACCACTTTTCCTTCATCTTGAAGCAGAGCCTTGGGGGATCTGAAGGAGGTGTTTGGCCTCCTGACTCACGTCCTGTGAACTAGAGATATTAGTGTAGGGTAGTCTGGCACAATCTCCTGTTATGCTACAGGCACGTCATAGGCTTCCCTGGACACTTATTGTGCCATCAGTGGTATAGTTTAAGAGGCAGAGTTCACATATTGCATGAGCTGAGAACATGTTTTTTGTCCTGAATTTCTGCCACTGTGCACAGGGTTAAATCAATTGCATCATATGTGTCACAAGAGTTCTGGATTTGGTAAGAAGATCCTACTTTTAGTGTGTTTAGGTACAGGATACACTGCATTGCTCCCTACCCACAGAAGCCTTGTCATGTTCTCTGTTGCCAGTCCTGAAGAACTACTCTTGTCCCAGGTACCTTGTACAGTACCACCAAGGCCTAAATGGGAGCAAAAGTGAAATATTTTTCTGCAGTGAATGCTCTAGTTCCTCAACTTTTCTTCTGTAATATTGGACCTGCAACCTTTTGGTCAAATCCTGTCCTTGCCACCTGCTTCTAATGGGCCTTTTCTTTGGGTTTTTTTCCCCAAGCACCTGCATACTTACCATCTTAAGTTTACAGTGCATTTCAAGGGCCCCTCACTCTTCCTTTTGCACTTGTAAAATCAATTTTCAAAGATGCTTAATGACTGACTCAGGGGCTTGCTGCTATGCAAATCCAGTTTCTTCTCCGTTCTGAATAAAAGAGTCCCCTGAGCTCCATCTGGGGGAGGAGATGGCATGCATAAGCGAGAGTGATGAATGTGTTTTCATAGCATCTCATTGCAGAATTCATGTGTACCTGGACATACCTTCCTAACAAATTAAACTGCCCTATATTGAGTCAGGTCGAGGTCAGTATTATGTACTGAGACTGGCTGTGGTTCTCCAGGGTCTCAGGCAGAGGTCTTCACATCACTTTTTTCTGCCTGATCCTTTTAGCCAGAGATTGTACCTGGGACCTGTGCATGCCAAGTAGATGCTCAGCCACTCAGCCATGGCCCTTCCCCTTGTTCCTATTGCCTCAGCCCAGCAGCTGCCAAATGGGAACAATAATGCTGGATTTACATTGCACTCTTGTAGGGTTTACATAGATAATACATGTGCTGACTGACAGTATATGCAAGGCCCATGTCAAATGTGTAGTGAGAGCATGCCTTACAAAACTATGAATGGTTATCACATTGTCACAGGTAACAGATTTCCTTTACAGAGGCGGGGTCTGGGGGAGCTCAGTGGCACCTGGCGTGGGCTTTCGGGGACCACAGATCTCTTTGTCAGATGCATCTGGCAAGGAGAGCTGTGGTTATCGAAGGCTCATACTGCATTGAAATTGGATGGTCTAGCTGTTTGGCTGCTACAAACTAACAGGGCAAACTCCTTTGAAGCCAACTGATCCACACACCAAAAGGAGATGTTTACATATACTAGCAAAGGAATGTTTTGGTTGCACCCTCCCCTTTCCCCCCCTAATTTCCTCTTCTCTCTCCTCCCCTTCTCTCCCTCCTCGTCTATATTTGACCAGTCTCTGTATCATGCATCTGACGAAGAGAACTTGATTCTCGAAAGCTTATGCTACAATAAAATTGGTTAGTCTTAAAGGTGCTACTGGACTCTTTTTGATTTTACAAAACTAAGGGCGTTGGTGCCACCATCAGGAACACTCTTAGTTTCAAAGTTACACATTTATGTTATTCAAGTTCAAAGCAGAGAGCATATTGCTGACAATTTCAGAAAGAAACAGTGGCCAGTGCCACTGAATCAAAAAGAGCCCAGTAAAACTTTCCACTATGGAAAGGCAGGCTCCAAAACATAGGAATTGCAGCTAAAATAAGATACAGTACTTCCTTTCCAAAGACCTTCATTCCCCAAATATATAATATTAGTATCTGCTTAGATTCTTTGCCAAGATGGAGCCTGCTTTCTGAAAGGAAATAGACTATCTGAAATTGCTGAACTCCCTCTGGGAATTCCTAGGGTTTAGGGTCTTTTGGAGGGACAAGGGACCCACTGACAGCTTACCTAGCGCCATGTGCTACCTACACACAAGAATGACCAATTGATTTAACAAGGGTTGACTGCAGAGAGACATAAAACCGGGACTGAGATGTAACCAGGGCTCAAGCAGGGGAGGGAAAACAGACATTTTAAAGGGGTCCTGAAGGACCTAGTGTGGCTTACAAACCCATATGATCGATTACTTTCTTTTGTCACTCCTGAGATTATAGGTATTAGTTGATGCCAGGGAAATGTGGGGCTGTGTTCACAGGTTTGTACCAAAGATATGAAGCTTGGCTATAGACTGATTCCAGCCATCAGGCTTGTATCTTCCATAGAGGTGATCAGGAGTGGATTGGGAATGAAAATGGTCCTGAAGCAAGCTAAGTTGAGAGGTCCCTGTGAAACAACAAGCCAGCACTGCAGAGTCACTCAGCTCAGTGGGGCAAAGAATGAACATTAGCTCACCCACTGCTTCCTTCTGAAAATTGACGGCAGTTTAGGAAAACACAGCTGGTGAACTAATATGAACTACCATTGCTGATGAAGAGTCTAAACCATGAAGCCCCTGAAATGCTGGTTGGGGCTTGATTCTGTTTGCTGCTGGCCACCAGTTGCCCTCTAGGGCATTGGCCCACTGGAAAAGTTCCCTGTAAGTTAAATAGCCATTCCTACAAGAGCTGCCACTATTGGTTTCGTATCACTGAGATTTCAGCAGAATCTCCTGAATTTGAATCAACGAGTGCAATGTCTGCCTTATTTTAATGCATGGATTGTTCCAGCACCATGTGGTTATGTCTTCAGTTCTGTCAACAGAAGTTCAGCAAGAGGAGACCAAGCCTGTTGGATTCTGTCAAGTCAGGTCTGACTTGTTAAATGTCTGGCTCCACCTCCCTTTTCTAACACTCCCCCTGTCCCATCTTTCACTTTGATACCCGAGAGATACCTGGAAAACTATTCCTCTCTAATATGTGATGAGAGGGCTAGCAGAACTCTGCAGGTTATTTTCAAATCTTTCACTCTCCTTTGAACTTCCTGTACAATTAAAAAAAACAAGAAAAGCTTTCTTTGGCTCCAGTACTGCAGGAAGTTCATGAAAACTTCATGATTACTGCTTGACCAGTTGTTTCCATCATCTCTTCCTTTAGCATTCAAATAGAATTAGCTATGGGTACCACAATCTATTTCCTATCATGCTTTGCTTCATCTATTTAAGCGTTCAAAATACTTATATACTACACTTTCAGTTAGTGAAGTGACTACTCATTGCTACCTGGTGATACCTAATCAGAGATATTATAGGCATTCAGAAATCACTGCAAGAAGGCTGTGGCACTTCATAGTATAGAAGTGGGCCATTTTCACACACGTTAAATAATGCACTTTCAATGAACTTTAGCAATCCTTTGGAAATGGATTTTTTGTTTCACACATGGAAAAGCAGTTTCAAATGTTCACTAAAGAGTATTGAAAGTGGATTATCCAATGTGTGTGGAAGCAGTCGTGGTCTAACACCCCAAAGGCTTCAGTTCCTAGTTCTACTGCAATTTTGTTCAGGCACTAATGCTAAAAGTTAGATGCTTGCTATATCCCACTGATGAGGAAAATACCTTCTTAATCCTCCTCCTTCCAATAGAATGCAAGGGCTACTTTTTCACCTTGTGTCCTCTGACACAAGTTAAAGAATGAATTACATGTTTCCATTTTTACACATACAGATACAACTATCTTATAAACACCTCAGCAAACGTATGTCAATGCTGTGTTCACTTCTACAGGTTTTTTGCTGATTTGATTAGTTTATCTTTGGCTGTATCTACGACGTCTTCTTTATTAGTATAAAAAAGAACACCAACCTTCCTGTTCTTGGAAAATGGCTTTACTGATCTAGAACTGGTATAAGACAGAGAACAATTAAGTCTTAGTTTTCAAAAAAAGGCGATGTATTTGATAATCATTCCATTTAGCACAAAAATTGGATTTTTAAAAAAATTAGCAATAGTTCTTATGCAGGGACGCAGCTATGAGGAAAAGTATCTGCAGTCTTCAAAGTTTAAAAACATAGACACTTCCCAGGACATTTTTCCCATTCAAAACCTCAGGAGGGGGTCAACAAAACAAATCAATCCAGAGAGGCTAATATTGGCATCGTAGGAAAACAGCCATTATGTTTCTTATGTTTCTTAAGTGTAAGCTTTCTCCATGTTTTGGATCATTTAGGCTTCAATATAGCTTGGACCCTGTAATCGTGGCAAATCAATAGAGTATTAAGTGGCACAACAAAATCTATACATTTAAATAAACTGAGTCAACTACAATCCCAAACACATAGGAAAGTTAAGGACACATACTTCTTTAAGACAAAGACCATGGCGCAATAGACAGAGCACATGCTCTGCATGCACAAAGAACATGTTTGATTCATGCCATTATTGGGGGACGGTAGCTGTTGGGAAAGATCAGGCAACCTGGAAGGCTGCTAAGGTGTATTATTTGACACGATTAAAACAACTTCATAATCATATAGCGTAAAAGTATAGCTGATTCCTGCCCTCAGTACCTTGAGATAAGATACTTGATGTTTTCTATGACATCTCTTCTGTATCCCCTACATTTCAGTAAAGGAAGGCAAGGAGAAGGCAAGATTCTCAGCCAGATTTAAAGGCTACTTTAGGATACAGTTTAATTGCAGAAAAGAGCGTTTATTTTAAGAGCATTTGTTGTGTTTATATTATCTTATAACAATACCAGTGCTTTTAACAAAAATCATATAGACCCCTCACTTTTTAATGCAAGGAGTTTCCATCTTTCTATTACTCAAATAATAGTAATAATTAAATACAGACTGTTCAAATAATAGTCACTCATGCTTAAATCCTAAGGTACAATGGGCACAACAGTGCTTGCAGAAGGGAGCTTGCTGATCTCCCCTCCCCTGCTACAGACTATCATGCCCCCCAATCCTGCCTCTGGGTCAGTAGAGCCCTAGAAAAGGCATGAGGATTAAACTGGAGTCTATACAGGGAGTAGGGGGTGGCAAAAATTGTTCCTCCCTGGTGGGCGTGGCTTCCATCAATAAGAAAAAATCATAGTCAAGATCTGGATAAAGAACTAGAGAGCAGGAAGTATAGATGTTCCTGTAGAATAACCATAGGCTGCTACCTGGAAAGTGCAACTCTGCCTTAAAAGGTTCCCCTGTTCCCACCACCAGCAATAATTTTGGGGATGTCCAGTGTTAACTTCATATTCAATATCTGACTGATTGCCATATTGAATTTCTCCTTTGTTTGGCAAGTTGATGTGGAACTAGACAGGTGTCCTTGTAACTTCTCTTATTTCATTGTATCATTTGGAGCTGTTTGCTCTACAGCCCCTTTTCTGAGAAGTTCCTACTCGCTGCTTGCTCCATGGAAGGCAATGTAGGCCATTTCCACACAGCTTACCTTTTGCCGGAACACAGCATCTTCATGCACAAAATCACACCAGGAAGACGCTGTTATCGCGCGAGAACACGCTGTGTTCCATCGTTGAATGGTCCTGCCTTTGGACAGGAAATTATGGATGATCTTATGATCCCCTTCAAGCTCTGTGACTCAAGACACATTTAGCAACACAAACATTTTATAAAATACCAGAACAGTTTCAACAGTTTTTCTTCACTGGGATCATTTTTTAAAAGGAGAATATTCTCTTCAGCCTCTCAGGGGCATTTCTCTCACACACTATCATCCAACAATGGAATGGGCTAAGTTTTTAAATCTCTGGAATGATATATTTAAGGAGTCCTTGCTTATGACTGACATCTGTCAGAGCCCTCTAGAAGAGTTTGTTTGCTGTCAGGTGCAAGATAACAGGCAAGTGAAAAGACTTCCAGAAAGAAATTGAGAATTAATTTCCTTGTAGCATTATGCAGGAGATGAAGGCTCAAAACTATTGTCCTTTGAAGGGTTTTATAACTATATCTACTGAGCAGCAAGCAGGAGAATTACTCCCAGGAACAAAACACTTTGACAAGAGCATTCAAATTGAGTCTGAAAAAGAAAAAAGAATTCATTCTAAGGCTGCTTATTCTAATTAAAAAAAACATTGTTTATCATTATGCCAGATGGATATGTGTGGATATGGAGGACCAATAAACAAGGCATAGATGTTGCATCTTAGATATTTAGATATCCTAGATATTTAGAGGTTTACTGCAGCTGAACAGGAAAGTTCCAAAATCTATCCAATTCCCCTTTATGCTCATCTGCACTCATGAAAATCTATGCTAAGAACATCAATGCACTGACAGTGAATTCCACTATTCAGTTATTCTCTGAGAAAAGTATTTCTTTTTGTCTGTCCTGAATCTATTGCCTGTCAACTTCATTGGCCAGAATGGCATACTAGTTACAGTGTTGGACTAGGATTTGGGAAGCCCAGGTTGGAATCCCTAGTTACTCGTCCGTGGAAGCACCCTCTCAGCCTAACCTACATCACAGGGTTGTTGTAAGGAGGGGAGAAGAATCTAAGCTGCTTTGGATTCCATTGGGGAGAAAGATGGGGTATAAATGAAATAAATAAAATTGGGTGCCCTCAAGTTCTGTTATTATGGGAGGGGTGTTAGGAAAGACCTTACTTTTTGCGTGCCTTATTGAACAATGGCTGAAGAAGGGAAGAAATGATCAGAACAGTGATTCTTAACACAGGCCATAAAACTCCTGAGCCATGATCTAGACATCCTGGAGAGCATTCAGAACTTTAGATGACTGAGTGACTGCAATCTTTTAATTTTAGGCATCCCCCCCTTTCCAACTCCAATGGCTTCTAGCCAGCAGAGGAGAGTTGTCATATACTGCCCACTCCAAGCAGCAGATACAATTCCAGATCCTAGATTTTTAAGCTAGTCTCATTAAAAAATTGCACACAGCAAACAAGAATTAAACCTAAGAATAAGGAATTGGCTTGTGGCCTTTGATACAAGGGTCTCATTTAATGTATGCTTGAACTTTGTAGTATTTGAGTCCTTAGATACCTAGATTTTAAGCATGTAAGCTTTCAAGAGTCAGCGTCAGATTCTGAAGAAGAGAGCTCTGACTCAAAAGCTTGTATCTTGAAAATCTTCTTGATCTCTAAGGGACCACTGGACTCAAATCCTGTGGTTCTATTGCAGACCAACAAAGCTACCCACCTAAAACTATCTTCTCTCTCCTCCTCTTCTGTATTTGACCAGTCTCTGTATCAGGCATCTGACGAAGAGAACTTGATTCTCGAAAGCTTATGCTACAATAAAATTGGTTAGTCTTAAAGGTGCTACTGGACTCTTTTTGATTTTGCTACCACAGACTAACACGGCTAACTCCTCTGTATCTTGAAATCTGTGTATCATAAACATATCTCATCAATTTACTTATCTAAATAATTTGCCTTGTTTTTTTTACTTAGTTTTACTTAATTTTTTATTTATAGCTTGGGAAGCATTCAATTTTGATATTGCATACATGAAGGGTAGTAGATTACAGAACCTCCATATTAGAGAGTGACCAACTGCAGCTGATGCCACTGGATTTCTGTTTTATTGAGCACTTGCAACCGATTGGGCCAATTCTACTCAAACTCGATTCTGCACAGATTGGGCACTTTGGTAGAAAGGTGCTAGCAGAAAGAGTGTTCCTGTATGCTAACTACTAATGCTTACAGTTCATATACAAGTGAATGTGCCTAAGTCTTGGGTGCACACTTGTGGGAGAATAAGGTGGAAGAGCCCCAAGGTAATAAAAAGATCAGTCTGAAAGTGGTGGATTCTAGCTTTTAGTTTTCCTTTGCATTAAAAAAATCTATTAAAATATACTAGCATCACAGCAGCAAGAGAAATTCTGCTGCTTCTTATTTCTTGCTGTGCTGCCTTTCCCTATGAGTTTAACACAGGGGAGCATTCTGAGATCCTCCATCACCTCTCACCTGTAGTCTGAAGTGAGTTAGCCCATTTCACCACTTCAAGTCTCTGCTGTCTCATTCTCTATGAACGTGTCTAAGCAGAGGCATATTGGGAAAACCCATCCATTATGGATGGAATGGTAAGACCTTTAAATGAATAAACAAAGGCTACCATTGTTAGAAGGAAAAGACAAGTTTCATTTTTTCTTTTTCAGTATGGATTGTAATAAGATAGACCAAAAGTGGCATTTAACTCATAGCCCATCAATTAAAATTTGCACCCAGTAATCAACAAACAAGTTAATTGATTAATATACTGATTAAAGACTGCAACCCTAGGGAAAACCAAGCATGGTTTATTAAAGACTTCAGTCAGATAACAGGAGACTTTCGTGGCATTGGTGACTCTGGAAAACTGAATGTAGCTCATTAGTAACAGGTAGCTTAGTACATGTCCCTATAGACAGAGGGGGAAAGACGCCCTCCTAGAAATCAAAAGAGCTTTCTCTTTAGGCATAATACAGCCAGAGTTCAAGTAGATGCTCTTTTTTGGAACCAATTACATGCTCAGCCTTCACATTAAAGGGTATACTCTGAAGGCTGAAACTCTCCCACTTAACAAGCAATGAGCATGCATGTGTAAATATGGGAACTCTCTGCACCCTGCTTCCCTCTGAATTGCCGGATCCTTATCTGATCTTTAATCCTTTGATAACAGGGATGGTCAGTAGGAACATTATTGCATTAAAGGTTCAGAAATGTACATTCAAGCATACTTAAAGCTTTAGGAAAGAAATAAAATCTTCCTTAACTATAAGAAAATTCAAGTAATGGGTTGCTGGAGTTGGGTGGGTAGGGACTTACCTGAGAAACCAAGAAACTGTGTTCAGAATGTGATTATTGCTACAAAAAGTTCGGCATTATGTATCATCTTTTGTGTCCTCTATGTACTAATGAAATAAGTGTCCAGTTCTTGCAGGTGTGTAGTTATTAAGTGGCTGCTATTTAATTAGAGAATATCTGTGCTTCATTCTCAGTGTTTTGTAGTACAAGAAGCATATGAGTGTGCTTTTAAAAATAAGACCCTTTTACAAAACAAGAAAATCTATCAGAAATGGCAAGCCTGATTCAATGGAGAATGGAATACTCTTCCTGAAATATATATACATGCAAATAAACAGCTGTTACTTCTTTTATCGGGGGGTGGGGGTTGTGGATGCATGTTTGCAGCAATACTGAAATCTCAGGGATGGAGAGCTACTAATGTAATCAAGCCCCACCAAGCTGGAAGACAAAGAACCTCTCCCTGTATTATCTTGCACATGGAATGCAGTCACTGAACATTAATGTAATTTGGACCTTAAGTGCTCTGTGATAAACTGAGGATCGCCCCTCCCCCCACTGATTCAAATCTTTCCATTGCTCCCAAAATTGCTACCACAGGTACGACTCAGTGTCATGCCTTCAGTTTTGTAATGCTGTCTCTGTACCAGTCCCTTGTATTCTTGTCAGTTCCTGGCAGGTAGATCCCTCAGCCTCTCTCCAGTGAACACACATTGATTCCAGTAGAAAAGCTTTTATTAGGATTCTTACAGTTCAGGTCTGAACTCCATCACGGAGCTTGGTAGAAGTGACAAGGCAAAGCAGATAAGCATTGTTATACTTGATTATACTTGATTTTCCCGCTCTCCAACAACTGTCTGGATTTTGGCAGACAACTCTACACGGGTCCTGTGAGAACCCTTTATAGTTATGGCTAAACAGTGAGTACACAATAATAGGTTCCCAGAGTCTGGGCAAAGTAGCAAAAGCAGGCACCTAGAGTCTCCAAGGTTGTTTCTAGCTCGGAGATGCATGGTTCTGTGAGATAACACGAGAGGCCCTTCCTGGCTAGAGGGCCTGAAGAAATAAGAGTTATAATATGGAAATAACCTGGCTAAGGAGAGAATACGTCAGGTTAGCATTAAACACTCAATATACTGTGGCATCAGTGACATGACAACCAAACATGGCATGGCTGTACACAGATATGACAATTCTGAAAGGACTCTCTATTCTGCACTCTGGACAATGTTACTTGCTTCCTCAACCAGACTTTTTGATTAAAGCTTTTCTCTGTGTGGTTTTCTGGTGTGTTTTTAATCAGAATTACTTGTACATTTATGATTGGTCATACAGGCACACCTAATGATTGTTTGATAGTTTAATAACAGTTTGACAGTAAGTTTAATAATTTTAGTACAAATGTTTTTAGTATGATTCCACTGGAGGCCTAACCAGCTTTGGTGAGAAATTCCCTGCTCTTACCCCTTCCTGTATCTCTCTTTGTTGTCTCTAACAAAAGTAAAGGCCACCTCTCCCTCATCTCAGTAAGAACCCCATCTCTCTGATTATTTCCCTGCAAATCAGATCATCCCAAATTCTACTCAGAATAGCCGTTTTGGCTAACTGTGACTCTCAGAGGCCATGGAACTAACTGATCCTGATTAGCCTGAATGCAGTAGCTTCTGATACCAACAAGTGTGTGTGCTCAGTTGTAACCTTGGAAGCAGCCCTGAAGCAGGAACCATTATTTTGGTCACCTCCATGGCTTCTCATGCCATATGCCTGAGTAGGGTCACCAGCCTCCAGGTTGTGGCTGGAGATATCCCAGAATTACACCTGATCTACAGGCCAAGGGGCTCTGTTCCCCTGGAGAAAACAGCTGGAGGGTAGACTCTATGGCATTATACCTTGCTGAGGTCCCTCCTCCAAACACCACTCTTTCCAGGCTCCATTCCCCAAATCTCCAAGAATTTCCCTACTTGGAGCTGGAAACCCTATGCCTGAGTGTGGTGGCCCCCAGTTTATGGAATGGCCTACCTGAAGCTCCCACTCACCAGGCTTTCCATAGATAATGCAAAACAGAATGATTCAAGATGACACTGTACTCAGAGAGGAGGGCTGTTCTGTTAGGAAGTGCTCTCAAAGAGATACATCAGTAAAGAGATAGGGACTGTAGATATTATTACTGTGCAATATCTGTTGCTTGAAGTGTGATCCTACTGAGTAGTTCTATGTTGTTTAATATGTCAGTCTTAGAATTGTGTATACTCTGTTTCAGCATTTCTTCTACTCTGTATTAGATTGCTTCTAGGAATCCCAAAGGCACCCCAACACTAGTTTGGGAGCTCATTTTTATCACATTGGCCCCACTTCCTTGTCACACTGGGAATGTCATCATCCCCAGTGCAACAAGGAAATCCTCCAGAGTATGTGACACGGTAATTTCCCCCCATGCCTCCCCCTTCCCCCCCCCTTTGGGCCCCAGGGGATCTGGCAGCCCTTATTTCTGCTGCTTTTAAATCTTTGCAAGTTTTCATTATATACCCTCTTATGTTGTTTATTGAAACGTCCTTGAAACTGACTGTACTAATTCACACTGTGTAATCTGCCTGGAGTCTCAGTCAGAAAGCTGGACTATAAGTAACATAAATAATTTTTAAAAATATAATGCATCTGAAATTGTAGGAGAGAGAGAGAGATATAAAAATTGAGAATCTAAGATCAGGCTACAGGAACACAAAAGCTGACTCACTAACAAGAAAGTAGCCAGGCTCCACTAGGGGCCTTGATACTCCTTCAACAATAGTTCTATTCTTTGACTTCCTGGAGGCTCATCAAAATTCAGGCCACATTTACAGATCATGGTTTGCTGGACAATGATCAACCTTCTAGGACCATCCAGGAATCTGCCTTCCAATTCAGAACCCCCAGAAAATAAGTGAGGCCAGGACATCAGCCATCTCCCAGCCTTGGTTAATCAGGATTGCCACTCAGGTGAATCAATCAAGCAGCCACCCAGCCTTTGTCCAACAAGTCTGAGCTGTCAGGGAAACTAATCAAAGTTTCTAGCCTGGATCCAATCCCACCACAGCAGAGACATTCTCCCCTTCTTGATGCAACTAAAAGTGCATAAAAGCCACCTCTCAGCCCCCACTTTGGTAGCTGGGTTCTGTGTCCTACCTGCCGTCCCAACTCCAGAGTTGGTCTATCCCTTCTGAACTCATTGAGTCTCCTCTGAGCTTTGCCTGCACTGAAATTGGTTCCCAGTGCACTGGATCTCTCCTTCTTCCTTCTGACTTATACAGAATAGGAAAGGTATATCTTTCCTATTTTTCCCTTATTTTCCAATTCATATTGTGCCACATAGAGCAGGTATTTTGCTTCTATCTACCAGTTAGGACTAGACACGTCTCTTCTGTCCTGTTCTCCATTTCCCCCACCTTTAACCCTTTAACTTAGAAGTATCTACTTGACCTTGGGGCAGAACACATTTCACAAGGCAAAGGAAAGAAGGGAAACACTACTGCTACTATTCAGCCCCAAAGCTGTTTAGCTGCTGCTTGAGACAGACTGTAGGCAAGGCAAGGCTATCCAAGGCTCAGCTCTTCAGTAACTGTGGTTGATAAACACACAATATGTTCACTTGTCAAACCTGTTCACTGTGAAGGTCATAGCATCCCTAGTAAATTGTACATTTTCAAGCACACCACTTGTGTAGTTCTGTATTTTTCTGTACTCTGAAATCATGTCTTCCATGTTCCTCCCCTTAGCAGTCTGCCTATAGAAAAACACGTCTTCTAGGAGTCTGAAAACAATGATGGAGGGAGTAACAAACAGTAACAAGTTTATTCCCCATCAAAGAAAACAATTAATGCATATAACTAAAATGTAGGTAAAATAATTCACTCCTGGAAAGATCACTTTTGTGTGGACTGCAAAGTGTGGGTGTCAAATACAACTACCAATCACTTTTGGAACACAAATTTAAAACACAAGTGTGTTGGAAGAGGCAGGATTCGAAGCTGCTCTTGGTTACAAAGCAATGTTATAAGATAAACCTGGCCCTCACTGCAATGTTGATGAACCTGGCCCTCACTGCAATGTTATGAGATGAACCTGGCCCTCACTGCTGATCTTCAAGAGGCAGCTGAAGATTTTTTTTTTGTATTTAGTATTGCCTTTTAATTAACTTTGTTTTATGTTTATTGGCAGTCCTAAACTGTATTTTAAACTTTGTTTTATTCATTGTCTGACTGTAATTTTATTTATATTGTAAGCTGCCTTGAGTTCTTGCAAGGTAGAAAAGTGGCTTATCAATGTTTTAAATGAAATGAAATGCTTCTAACTGGAGGCACTGAGAGTGCATGTGGCTGAGTTTTTTCAGCTGTCATAGAGAGAAGGAGGCTAATCTGTTCTCTAAGAAAGAATTCAAACAGCCATCCGTTCAGAATGTGATAGTTCTTCTCTTTGAAAGAATACCACATCCCTATATGGAAGCAGCAACTAATGTGTGAGCTGAACACCCTGTACTTACAAGGAGCTAAGTTCGCTTTGCAGTGAAGGCTGTAGCTAGACCTGGCAGCCCATCTCTTGGAGGCTCCCTGCCCAAAATCACTCATATAAAATGTTTCTTCATCTCATTACCTTTCTGTCCACACTACAGGCCTGCTGTATATTGCTGAAACAAAAGGCTGGGGCTATGTTTTTTTAAAACTGTCAAGTTGTCATGCTATTAATCTTTCCCAAGCCAGGCAGCCTGCAAAATCCCCAGAGAGCAATGCAGAAGGTTCTGCTATTGTTTACAATGTCAAATCTTTCCAGGGAGAGACAACATTTGCCAAGTCTATGAACTGTTGTGTTTGCTAAAAAGGGAAGGGTATGATTTAAGTTTCACGGTGTCACCCTATGTTATCTTGATATGTAGCTTTGACTGGAGCCTTGCAAGGTACAATCTTTTAATACACATGTACCAAGAGTCATTTTAACCACTCTCCAGAGACCTTTATTTTTACTCACTGGAGTTCCGCACTTCTGCTGAACAAAATTTTGTACCAATCCACTGCCCAGTTTTTGTGTTCATCAGAGCAAAGTGTATTCATTAGAGTAATAAAAAATAATAAAAATAATAAAAATAATTAAAAATAAAAATTAATAATAATAATAAAAATATAAATAAATAAAGCAAAAAAGCCAGTTTGGTGTACTGGTTAAGAATGGCAGGACTCTAATCTGGAGAACTGGGTTTGATTCCCCTCTCCTCCACTTGAAGCCATCTGAGTTCTCTCAGCCCCACCCACCTCAGAGGGTGATTGTTGTGGAGATAATAACAACATACTTTGTAAACCGCTCTGAGTGGGTGTTAAGTTGTCCTGAAGGGTGGTATATAAATCTAAAGTCGTTGTTGTTGTTATTAAAACATTTTATGTTCTGAAGCACTCAAACTACTCTTAATCATTGTCCATGGGGCTGATGTGTATAACTAGCTTGCATCAGGACAGCTGTGCACTTTAGTTGGCCAGTGCTACTTTCTAGTAATACTGCCATGGGTTGAGGCTGTTGTGGGATTGCAGGCTGGCATTCAAAGAACTCTATGCAAGTGAGATTCTGCTCGTAGTAAGTACTGACACTATGGGAGAAGCTGCAATTTAATTTAGCCAACTTGGTGGCCCTGGCTGGGTGGAAAGGCAGGATAAAAATTGGTTATGTTATTTATAGTCCGCCTTTCTGTCTGAGACTCAGGGCAGATTACACAGTGTAGATCAATACAATCAATGGCTGGGACATTCAATAAACAATTCAATAAGGTATGGATTGCAGAAATTTGAAAATAACAAAAATCTGATACAGAGCTGAAACAAAATATAAGCAATTTAACACAGCATATTAAATAACACAGAAACTATCAAGTAGGAAAATACTTACGGCAGCTGAAAGTATATGGCTGTATAGTCTACAGTCCCTATCCGTTCACCAAAGCATCTCCCTGAACCATTTCCAAACCAAATGCTTGCTTAGAGGTTAGACTTAGGTATACCTAAGACTTAGGTATACCTTCCTTTTCTTCTTCAATACACTTGAAGCATCTATGTATATATAATATTCTCATTAGCTAGCTGATGTGATCTTATCATCTGAGCAGAGACGTAGTACAGTATTGCATCAGCTAAGACATCTAAGACAGATGTAGTACAGTATTGCATATCAGCCAAGATGTGATTTTGTAAAAGGGCCTGCATTGCACAAATACCAACATCTTCATTATGATAACTGTAATGCTAAGACCTGATCCAAATGAATTCCACCGACCAGTGATTATGTACATTCATCATTTGAAAGAGTTTGGTATGATTTATGGCTGCCATGCCTCCCTAAAACCAGGTTTTTGAGGATGGTTTCCGAGCTAATCGCCTTCAAAGATATACAAATGTCTGGACGTTTTATATGAATCAGACCTTCTCGTTCAGCACTGTTGTCGGTGACTGGTGGTGGCTCTTCAGGGTCTCAGGCAGACAAAGGTAATTTCCCATTACCTTCTAACTAACATCCTTTAACAGGAAAAAGCAGGTATTGAAACTGGACCTTCCAAATGCCCAACAGGTGTTCAGCTCCAGGCCATGGCCGTTCCCCACTAAACGATGTAGTTTCATGCGGTTCATTGTTGTTGTTGGTTTGATTTATAGCCCGTCCTCCCTGCAAGCAGGCTCAAGGCAGGCTACAACAATAATAATACAAAAATAGTCATTTAAATATATTAAAACTGGACTCATCAATATAAATACAATCAAAATACCAAGATGGCCATGTAGTAAGAAAAAGCCTTGTTTAGTTCAATCTGAGATCCCTTCTTAATCTGTCAATGCTATTTTGCAGTTCATCTGTTTTTACCTGTGGCTTAACGTGGCAACTGGACATGATAAGAACAAAGTTATTCCATATAGACAAAGATCAATTATCAATCAGGTTGAGTAAAAATAAAGAAAAGAGTTACAGTGATCAAAGTAATATTTGATGCCACTAATATCACCACTGGATTGAGAATAGATTGAATGCAAAATGAAATGTATTATAAACATATGTTAGGGTAGTGAATGTTATATAGTTACAATAATTCTGCATTAGAGCATAATGCTCATAATCCAGTTTATCACATGAAAAAATGTATTTTCATCATCTTCATGAGAAAAACAAATCTAGCAGCCAACCAAGCATTTTTTTTCTTTGCAATAATAAGATAATTATGCAAGCCTGCTCAGATAGAGATGCCTGATAGCTAGCATAACTACCGTTTTCACAGTTTGAGGTTTTTATTTCATTGTTATTCATCCTTAATTGCTCATTATAAGGAGAGAGCCTGTGTGATGACTTATGAATACAAATATTATTCTACTATTTTTTAGACTTTTGTCTTTAATTTACCTTCCTATCTCCCAGGTGTCACTGAACCATTTACACATGCTGTGTCTCTAACATCTGATGCTGCTAGGTGCCAAATACTTTGGAGACAAAAAGGATACATGCCTTGCTGGTATAAACCTCTTTCCATATGGTGGCAGCCAATGAAGAAAACATCTAATCAAACCAAACCAATAGCTGCCCTTTTGGTCCATGTTGACACCAGCTGTCATCTGGTGGGTCAAACTAGATGAGCAGGTTTTTAAAGAGTTGAGTCCAGATTCCTCAGACCCAACTTGGGTTCCCTGCAACCACACAGCATCTGTGGAAAATGACTGTTTAAAAATAAAAGAGAGCCCAAATGGCCTCAGAACTCCACCGTGAGGCGTGCCTCCCCCCTCAAGCTGTTTTCCAAAACAGTGGGGGGGGGGTCTGTTTTTGCTGCTCCACATAGAGTATTCTGTGTACATGGAACTGTACAAACAGGGAAAGACCCTTCCCCATATTATTTTGACAGGGGGAAAGGCTGAGGGGAGGAGAAAGGAGCTCTTCCTTCCCCTGCAGTGGTGTTCTGAGGCCATTTTAAAAAAAAAAATTAACAGCCATTCTCCACAGCTGCTGTATGGCTGTGGAGAACCCAAGCTGGGCCTGGAAATTCCAGAACCAACTCTTTAAAAACCAGCATGTCTAGTTTGTGGCCTTGGTGCTAGGCTAAGACAAAGCTGTGTCTCTGATGCTGAGCAGGGCTTTGAGAGACAAATTACATACCCTCAGCCAACACACATCTTATCTTCTTTCCTGTCAGAACAGCTTGATACTATGGCAGGAAAACCTACATATGGGGCTCAAAGAGTGACAAGCTACAGTATATCGTGTTTTTCTCTGCTGTTAAGGCATCTGCAGTCTTTTCCATTACCTTACTCAACAGAGATTGTTATTGGCTTAATTAATTTGCTGTTATTACAGTTAGATTTATAGAAGGCAGAGCCTTCTATAAGCAGTTTTAGCAGTTTAGCTGCAGACCTCGAGTCACATATGCCAAAATTGATGTCACTAATTTAATTGGGATCATTTGTGAATAAGTATCTGATGTATTGTGGCCTGTTTCAGCTTTTGCTAATTGTATTTAAATGTTTAACATTTTGGAGATTTTATAAAATACATTAATTTCCCTTCTTAATAAGGGGATACTCTAGACCCAGTGGGATATTCCCCAAGAAAATACCTAAAGATTATAAGGCCAATACGGGATCAGGAAGAGGGGGATGGGATGCAAACACTATTCTGTTCCTAGGGCAGCTGCCTCCCTGCACCTTTACCTTCAAGTATTTTGCATGATATGGACAAAAATGGTTTCAGGTGGATTGTCATGTTGGTCTGCAGTAGATGAGCAAGGTTTGAGTCCTTGCTCATCTACCTTAAAGACCAACAAGACTTTCCAGGGTATATGTTTTCTAGAGTCAAGCTGACAGTGGTATCTGACAAAGGGAGCTGACTTTTGAAAGCTTGTGCCTAATATACTCATTGATCCAGCAATGCAGCTCTCTCAAGCCTCAGTCTAAATATGCTGAGAGCCAAACTACAAGTGACGCCTGACACAGGTTGGACACTTGTCAGCTTCCCTCAAGTTTTGATGGGAAATGTAGGCAGCTTGGCAGAATGTTGGACAAGTGACAGTTGAAAAGTCCATTGGACAGCAGTTGGAGAGCCAAGCTGCAAGACCAGGACACCTACATTTCCCATCAAAACTTGAGGGAAGCTGACAAGTGTCCAACCTGTGTCAGGCATCACGTGTAGCTTGGCTCTCAAAGCCAAGCTACAAGAGGCAAATTATATGAGGAGGAGCATGTAAAGGGAGTAGCAGCGTTAGCCAGGAAGCTGAGTTTTAAAAGAGATCAGAAGGCTTTGCTAATTTCCCCTCTCTACAGAGCCAGAGAGATCACTGCTCAGAGGGTTTATTAATTTCCTCTTTGCCTCCTGAAGGCTCTGTCAGTTTCACTCTCCCCTTCTCTGTGCATAGAGAAGGTGAGTTCTGGGTACCTGACATCCCTAAGAAAGTAGCTTTTACTGAAAAGCAAGGTTAAAATTTGCATAATAAAATAAAGAATAAATATCAATTCACATCACTGAAAATGTGCCAACTTCAGAAGGAACGTGTTCCAGAGGGGCAGTTGTATCAGTCTGTTACAGCAAGACCATAAAATGTCTTGGGTCATCTAAAAGACCAACAGTGCATTCATCAGGACACTTCCCTGGGAGTAAGGCTCATGAAGCAGACTTGAGTAGACCAGCTTAGGACTTTTTTGTAAGACATCTCTCTGTGGCACACCCTTTGTGGAGCAGAGTTCACTTTGTCAGGTGCAAGGAATATTTCTGAAGGGCAATATTGCAGACATCTCTGTATTGTGGGGTAACTGGTTCTGGTCCAGAGAATGTTAGTCATAAATCTCACTGTAACTTAATTTAATTTCACTAAATGTGATCCATTGTTTTCAGTGGGACTTAACCAAGAGTTCATGAACTAGGACTTTTGTCTAATTTCCAAAGAAAAAAGGAACCCGCTTGCCTTTTCTGTTCAGAATCGTCGATTTTTCTTCTGGATACAGAGAAGCTAAAGACTTTTTTCAGTATGAATAGTTTTTTCACAACAAATGACACATGAAAAATCAGTAGTAATGAAATCATAATTTCTGTGTGTAGATTCTGATTGGACTCAGATATGGAAGCAGAAGTTTAAAGGATAAGCATAAATGTTGCATGAAAGTAATTGAAGGTCTCTGTTTTTTCAAAGCTGCAAATGACAGGAGCTCCCCCTTATTTTAACAGTCAGTTAGATGTTGCATAAGAGGAAGGAAGGAAACACATGATCCAGTGTCAAATCTGATTTTCTGTTTATTGCAGTTAGTGCCCTTGGCAATCTGCTGCCTGAGCTGTAAATACAGATTCTTTGAGGAGAATTGGAGAGTGGTGATTCTTTGTTGCAGATAAAGTGGATGTCAGGAAGAACAAAGATAAGTGAATTTAGTGATAACCTCTTAAAGAGGCAATGGTTGGGGGGGGGGGACAACATGAGATCTTACAGAAGATGTTCAATCATCTACAACCCTTCTTGTCTTGTTAGATGGAAAACCTGAAACCAGCAAGGAAAGGAAAAACCAAAACAATCTTTGTGGTAATCTCGAGTGCCTTCTGCTATGGAGGCAATGGGTCAAGAGAGGACTGTCCTGCCGCTTATGGTGGATTCAGATTAACAACCACAATTTTGACTAAGGTAGTGACATTCCCATGGGATGGTTTCCTGGCTACTGGACCCTCATGTAGATCCTGAGTCAGTCCACCTGAATATCATCCTATTTCTTGATTAAATTACATAAGTGTGCAACCAACCAGAGGCTGAAATGTTAAATTCATGGAGAAAAGTACTCAACTAGATGCGACAATGTCCCCAAAATTTGGAAATAGGTTTCCCTGGTCCTAGTCTACTACTCTAACCACTATCCAACACTGACTCTCATGTCATGTGGCATAGAGAAGTGTTACGTGTTTGTGGCTCATTTGTGGTCAGAGGCAAGGCTGAGTAAGTGATATAAAAAGGAGAAATTCCTATGTGAAAACTGTCCTAAGACTGGGAGGAGTTCCAACTCTGCTTAAACCTCAAGCTGGGGTCTGAAGATGCTTGTGTTGTAATTGGTGTCACATTCTGCTCCTGTTTAAATACAATATTGGATGTATTAAAAATATTTATCCATGCAGCATTCCAGCCACGTGTCATATTATATAAACTGGGTCACAGGTACCTGAGTGTACAAAATAAGCACACAAGGCATATGTGGCCTAGGACTACAAGTCTCTGAATATAGAGGTGTTGCATGTGTCAGCTGGAGCAATATGCTTCCTAAATTATGCCAACCACAGTGACCCCATGTAGGATGGGATTTTCTGTTTTGTTCTTAACACACCCAGCCAATCTCCAGACTTGGAGTTCCTGATGATTCCCAGAGGCTGGGAATCTCTCCACTACCACAGAAGCATCTTTTGGTGCTAAATGCATACACAGGTTGAAGTGCCTTCCAGCGACGGTACAAGATCCTTTGCTAGCTAGGTTTGCCAGGCTGTGCCTGGCAGCCAGTGGGAGGTTTTGAGGCAGGGACATGGGTGTGTGTGTGTGCACGCAATGTCTTGTATGCCACTATATCACTTTCAGGGAAAAGCTGGAAGTGATGTAGGGTAACTCTCAGAATCATTGGAAACTCTATGGTAAAACCATAGTTTCTGCTGATTCCTAGATATCATACGTCGCTTCTGAGTTTTCCCCAGAAGTGACGTTGTAGTGCAGAGGACACCTTTTAAAAAAATTTCTCCCAGGCAGCCAAGGACAGCAGCCAGTGGGAGGCCTCCTGCTATAGTAGGAGATATGTCAACCCTACTGCCAGTTGAGCTCACTTAGTAATTCCATTGCTAGCAGATACAACCAGTCTCTTTACTTACATGAGTATGGTGAGAGACATGTATTAGGAAGGTTAATCTGATCCTTAAAGAGTCCTAAACTTCAGTTAATTTAATGGAAAGCTAATAAAAAGGAAGTCCTTTCTCAGCTACCTGACTGATTTAAATAACCCCATTGGTTAAATAAATAACAAGGAAGGCAAAGATATAAGAAACACAGCCAAACTCCAGAAGAAATTAACCCTGCTACAACTTCATTGCACAGGGTTGGGAGGGTTCTTTTTCAAAATTGCTTTGCAAGCACACTATTTCTAGAAGTGGTTTAGAAACAGGAGGGATGTGTGCATATTGAAACAGGAAGTGTATGGCTTGTGGAAGGCATGACACCCTCAAGCAATGGCTTTGCTGTGAGTAACATGGAGTGCCAGATGCACAGGGACTGTTACAGGGGAGTTCCACAGGAGGATTAGAGAAAAATATCCTATGGTATACACTGCAAGTCCAGTAACTTGATTGTTTGCCTTTGGGAAGGAAGCATCCCAAGGCTAACAGCAGCTCAGGAAGTGGTCAGTTAACCCTTTCTCCCTCTCAGCACACTACCACTCTAAATCAGGGGAAAATCTATTCACTGATCTTCCAGCATCACCTCTGGTTTGATGCTTGGTATTTACTAGGTTGCCAAGCCCAGACTGGAAACAGATGGCGTGGGGGGATAGGGGGGGGCAGCTGTCAGTAGCTGCATGACATTATTTCCAGGAAAACCTGTAAGTGACATCACACATCTCTAGGAATTTCTGGAAACACTTCCATGGAAGAGACATCACTCCAGGGGCCCAACAGCCATTTTTCTATTTTTTTTTTCCTTCTTGCTACTGCTTTGAGTGCCCTGACCTGAATAGCCCAGGTGAGCCTGATCTCATCAGATTTCAGAAGTTAGGCAAGGTCAGTCTAGTTAGTTAATAATAACACTTTGTAAACCGCTCTGAGTGGGCATTAAGTTGTCCTGAAGGGCGGTATATAAATCGAATGTTATTATTATTATTATTGGATGGGAGACCTCCAACAAAGACCAGAGTTGCAGAGGCAGGCAATGGAAAACCACCTCTGTTAGTCTCTTGCCATGAAAACCCCACCAGGGGTTGCCATAAGTCAGCTATGACATGAGGGCACATTCCACCACACTGCTCTGAGCAGCAGCAGGAAATAGGAGCTGAGGGTGGGGGATCCAACACCAGAGGACTGGCAACTCAAGTCTTTACAAGGTCTAGGAGGTAAGCTATTATAACCCAACTTCCTTTCTATCTAGGGTTGCCAGTCCCCCAGTGGGGGCATGGGATCCCCACTCCCAGCCTCCACCCCTCACTACCACTCACCTGGCCAGAAGGGGAACAGGCCTCCTGGGGCAAGCTCCTGGTGCAGCATGACATCACTCCCAGGAGTAACATCATCATGCGGGCTCCAAGAGTGCTCCTGTGCTTTGCGCCGGGCCAATTAGGGCCCCAAACAGGCCAGTTCTGTGAAGTGCAGGAGTGCTCCCAGGGCTTACACAAAGACATCACTCCTAGAAGTGATGTCATTGTGCCGAGCCAGGAGCACTCCTGAGTTTTGCGCCAGGCCAATTTGGACCCCAAATGGGCCCAGAGTGACTTGCAGGAGCACTACTAGGGCCTGCACAATGACATCACTCCCAAAAGTGATATCATTGCGCCACACCGGAACCACATGTGCGCTTTGCGTGCACACAAGGAGATTCCAAAGGTGAGTGCTGTGTCCCTTCACCACCACCACTAGGATGAATGAGGGGAGTGAGGGGATCTGGAAACCATATTTCTATCTGTCACATACTTTATAATTTAGTATAAAGAATACTCTTTGGTTGTATAACAAATGTAAGTTATTCAATAAGATGCTACCTCAAAGAATCAGTTCTTTAGATATAATCAGAAACTGGAAGGGATAGAAATACTAAAAGGATTTTCATTCACAATTAAAAACTTGAATAGAATTGCCAACAGGCCTGGAGAGAAATGTCTTGACCCTCTATTGAGGCTTTTTTAAAAAAAAATAAAATTTTATTAAAACTGTAAAACACAACTATAAACTGTTAAACAATAAGCACACAAAATTTAAAAACATGCATAAAGTCAAAGCAAGTAATAAGTAACAATTAAATATACAAAGATTTATAACTCACAAGAAGTCTATGTTACTAATGAGTAGTAATTATACTAAGTTATGCTTATTACAATATAAGGAATTATAGTTGATCTAGTAAAGAGAGGGAATTCTTACAAAGTACATCAGATATTCTATGAAACTTGAAATATAATAAAATGTAGAGGGGGGTGACTTTACCGGGGGGGAGAAGAGGTAAAAATGAATCTCTAAGCAGTTATGTTATTAGATTGATATATATAGAATAATAAATAGAATATTGATAGAAAATAACTAACCACAAGGGTTAACTATAAGGATTGACTAATTAATAATATTTTCTTTTTGATTTTGTACAATGTACCAAACTGAATATGGTAATATGAAGGTATATATGAGTCAAATTGATTGATATCATATACAAAATATTAACGTAAACTAATATAATTAAAACAGAAAGAAGAAAATAGAATGAATAATATATAGAGTATAAGTTAAGTTGGTTGATATATATGATTGTATGGCTTATATAGTTTATATAGTTTATGTTATTCAGAAATATTTGAAAATGGAATTATGGGATAAATTGTTTATCTATTATGGGTACAGAGTATTAAAAATAGTCAAAGAAGTATTGCTTAGAATAAAAGGAGAATACATATTTGATTAGATAGAGGAATATATAAAGAGTAAGGGAAAAGGGACAAAGGGCTGGAAAACTGTTGGAAGTCAATAAAAAGGGGGGGGAAAGGGAGGGGGTTAGAAATTGGTAAATGGGAGAATTGATTGTAATGTGAAAATAATTGATACTAACCCAATAAAAAAAAATTTCAAAAAAAAAAAAAAGATATTCTATGAAACTAAGAGGTATTTTATATATTTGCATATGTATGAAAAAATTTTAGGCCGGGCATGGAGCTGTTATATTCCAGATATTCAAAAAATGGAAACCATTTCTCCATAAAATTAGTTGTTCTTGGGAAGTGTTCTACTTGATAGATTTTATCATACAACTTTTCCGATATATAATGGTCCCAATTTTTTTTTTGCCAGTTGTCAATTGAGAGGGTAGCCTTAGATTTCCAAAGTGTAGCTATTGCACTCTTTGCAGCTACCAGTAAGGTGGTTATTAGGTTTCTCCTTAATGTGGGAATATGGGTCTGCCAATTATCCCATTGATCTAACAGGATAATTTCTGGTGCCAGAGGAATTTCATATCCTGTTATTTTCCGGATTTCCTTTAGCACTTCTTTCCAAAATGCTTACACCTCCACCAGGTGTATATGCTTACACCTCCACCAGCAGTGGGCAAAATCTCCTTCTCCACAATCTTTCCAGCAATTAGGGGAGGATGAGGAAGAGATCAGGGATATTTTCTTTGGAGTTATATACCATCTGTTAACTATCTTGTAGGTTTGCATCTTAGTGACAATTGACTTTGAGGTATAGGCATTGCAAGACCAAATTTTTCCCCATCTTTCTGTAGACTGCTCTATTTGACAATCCTTGTTCCATTGGGCTTGAAATTTCTATAATTTATGTTTTTGGATGGACAGCATTATATTGTAAATTTTGGATAACAAACCTTTTTTTATGAAGAGAAGGAGAGTCTAATAGGCATTCAAACTCTGTTTTGGGGGAGGTAATTATTTTTGATAAATTGATGTGATCAGCCAAATTTTGTAATTGGAAGTACCTAAACCAGTGGATTTTATGATTCATGATATTCTCTATTTCTGATTTTTCTGCTAATCCTTTAGGCGTGGTTATATCTATTAATCTAGTTATTTTTTCTTGGCTCCAAAATTCTGAAAAGGATTTATCATGACTCTGAGGTAACCAATGTTGGTGCGTGAATGTAGAATATCTTGATATCACTGGAACTAGGTATTTTCTATTCTTGTCCCATACTCTCAGTAGGGAAGCTAAATAATTGGGTTTTTAAAAATTTTCTTAGGACGGTCTATTGAACGTTTCCAAATTATATCACTTATGGTATATTTTCCCAAGACAGGTTGAAATATTTTAGCCCAAATTGGGGGATTTGCTTGATTGAGAATATGTAGTACGTTAGCCAATCTAGCTGTGGTATGATAGTTGTAAAGGTCTGGATATTTAAGACCTCCATTCGGACGTTTCCGGCGCAGTATTTCAAAGGCAATTCTCAGCCTTTTGTTTTCCCAGAGAAATTTGTTTAGCATACTTTGTCATTGGTGTAATTGTTTTCTTGGAATATCAATTGGAATGGTCCTCAACAGGTAGAGTATTTTGGGAAAAGCAAATGACTTTACTAGATGTAACCTATCGTACCCTGATAGATGCAGGTTGGTCTAGTTGTTAAAAAGTAGTTTAATTTGTTTCATTATTTCTGTGTGATTCAGTTTAATGAGTGAGTTGATGTTGGATGAAATGTTTACTCCTAAATAGTGAATTTGCTTCAAGGCTATTTGATATTTGTAATTTTTTGAGATTTGTTTACACATTGTTTTATCCAAATTAATTGGGAGAATATGAGATTTTGTGATATTGACTTTCAGGCCTGCAATGTTTCCAAATTCTGTTAGTAGTTGCTGTAGATGGTATAAGGATGAGTGTATAGGTATAAGCCTCTATTGAGGCTTAATGTGTGGAAATGGGCAGCTGAAGCTTTTCATGGCATGGAGTTAAATAACATCACCTGGTAAATAACATCCCCTTCACAAATTTCCCCCCAGGCCTTTTGGTAACTCTAAAGGGGGAGGAAGGAACTAATACACAGGGCCAAGTCTCTATATCATGTTACCAAAATGAAAAACATTGTGGTAGGTTATCTTCAGAAACCTCTGTGAAAAAAACCCAAACTTGTTGATTATTCCAGTCAATGTCTATAATACTGCACAACCACCATTCAATAGTGGAATACAAAGCAATGAGAAAGCAATTATTGTGGCAGAAGTTTTTGCCAGTTAGAGGCTGTCAAAGAGAGAGGCTACTTCCTTAAACACGTTACTGAAAGTTCTTTGCTTCCTGCTGGAAGGTATTGCCATCTTGTGGTCTCACACAGTATAATTGCCCCAATGATATGTTGAAGCAAAGTTAACCTTGCCAAAAATAACATTTTTGCTGATGTAGGTGGATGATAGATCACAGTTCTCAATAATTTGAAACAAAAAATAGAAAAAAAAATCTATTTGGGGTTTTGCACAGGTTTGTTATATCTTTATTGAATTGCTTATTTATTACTATTGGTTTCATTGGTAAACATATTTTCACTTTTTTTTGCTTCTCAACAAGTTGGGATGAAATTTTTCGAGTTTGTATGACTCCATTAAGAGTTTGTATGCCAAATTTCAGAAAGATAAAGGAAAAGTTCCCCTCATTCAAGTGCCCTAACCTTCTGAGATTAGGCAAGTGGCAACTCTAGAGAGGGAACCTCTCAGTCATGGCACTGAAATTTTCCCCAGGGACACTCATCTGTCCTCTTCTTTTGCCATCTTCCACCAGCTGTTGAAGGGGTTTTTTTTGTTTCATTTGTGTTCCCTCCTTCCTACCCAATGTTTTGTTATTTTTATGTTTTTGTATGTGTATTTTAGCTCTGATTTTAATTGCTTTAATCAGATGTTTCTATTGGTTTTAATTATTTAAGATGTGATTTTATTACGTATGTTTTTAATTTCTTAGATCAAGATGGATAGCCATGTTTGTCTGTAGCAGTAGAAAAGAGCAAGACTCTAGTAGCACCTATAAGACTAACAAAATTTGTAGTAGGGTATGAGCTTTTGTGAGTCACAATGAAGTGAGCTGTGATTCACGAAAGCTCACACCCTACCACAAATTTTGAAGAAGTGGATGATATAGCTAGTGGACATGACAGCTGTATTCATATGAAAGGAGTTGCAGATACGTTGTTGAGAAAACAGCAGGAAATGAGGCAACAACAAGCCAGGCCCCTTGTCAGATGGTGTCTGGAATGATGAATTTCTCTTGCAAAAAATAAATTAATGGACTGATTAATAGAATTATATGTACTTAAGGATTATAATACGGGTGATCCTCTTATGACTATGTATCTGTAAGAGTGTTGTTACCTGACTTGCATATGAACAGGCATTGACAAGTGGTTATATATTCTGTTGGTTCATTTTAAAAGTTGAACTGAAAGCGTGCAAGCAGTTAGATTGTTATGGTGGTGTTTTTCCTTTTTTTGCTACCTGATCCAAGGCAGAGTGAATGCCAACTAGGTGGGTGCCTGGAAAACTATCACAGTATGAGTCAGAGGCAGTTGGGCATGGAGTAGGGGTCACTGGGGAAATTGGGGGGGGGTAGTTATGAAGTTCCTGCATTGTGCAGGAGATTCGACTAGATGACCCTAAACGTCCCTTCCAAACCTATGATTCTATGACTGACTGATGGCCCCTTCACACCCCGTAGAGACGCAAAGATAATGAAGTTTCCCAAGGAAACCCTTGTCTAATCCCATCAACACCCTGCTACATTTCCTCTCATCCACCTATCCTAATCAAAGTTATTTGGCAAACCTGGTAGCTTTTCCCACTCAGTACTAAAAGGGTCATCAAGCACCTTTCACACATTAGGTAACCTCTCCCAACTCCATTGTTCACCTCTGGAGACAGCCATTAAGCCATTGTTTTTAGGGCAAGGACATCAGCTCACCCCAGGGAGCACTTCACCCTATAACTAGTCTCTCTAGGCATGTGCTCTGTGTGCATGTGTGTGTGCATTCTGGGACCCCATCCACACACACCCAAATTCATTTGGGCCTTCTCTTCCCTCCATGAAACACTAGTTGTTTTGCTGCCTCTGTGGACCTCTGCTCTTCAAGAATGGTAAAAATTGCCCTCCCTGAAACTATTTTCTCTTATTTTCCTCCCTCATTTTCTTGGTTAGCCTTGTATGTGTGCTGTATTTGTGTTATTGACCTTTTCCCCATTTAATAAAAAAAACTTTCTGGTTGAACCTCTTTCTGACTTATTTGAGGGTTCTTTAAGGGAACAATCCCTGTAAACATTGGTGGAGATTTCTAGTCACCCCCTTCCCTGTGCCTCAATGCTAATTCTCCAACCCATTAAGAATACCTTCTATTTGTGTAGCAGTCTAATGGTGGATTACGCAGGCATCACCCTGCACATCTGAGTATTGTGAGTTGCAATATGAGGCTTAGAGTACAGATGTAAGGAGAGAAACTCTTGCTGAAATGCGTGTGAGTGCATGTGTGCAAATCTGTTTGTGTGACACTACAAGAGCAACTATCAGGGTGGGAATCATTCCCCCTTTTCATCTCTTTGGCTCATATCATTCAGCCGCACCTATTGGCCCACACAACAGTGCAAATGAAGTTCTGTAGAACACAAGGGTACGGCATGTTCTTTCCAAATTTTTCCCCATCTTGAGTTTGTTCCAAGTTGGTTGGAAGTTAGGGTAGGAGCCTGCAGAGCAAAGCACCTCTCGCCTCTGAAAAATTTGCTGGACTAGGTAGCATAGGTTTGGTTCTTGACCAATTACTGTTGCCAAGTAGGCCCCCTCCCCTGCTTTAAGGCCTGCCATGAACTGTGTTAAAGTTTCCTGCGTTACTGTTTTACTGCTGCACAAAGATTGCTTTACACGTGTGTGTTCTGATACACGTGTCAGTTTCCTGCCTGCGTGTCAATTACCCTGCTGCTGTAATAGACTGTGTAGTTTACTGACTCCATGTTTGAATAACTGCACAAAGGACTCTCTTTCTGGGCAGCCCTGCCCTGACCTGTATCTGGAATTCCCAGTGTGTGTTTGGACTCTGTTACAAGTGTGCCCCATGCCTGCATTGCCATCTGCCACGGACCGTGTCTGTTCCCTGCCTTGGACTGTGTTTTAAAGTGTTGTTCCCCCTGCCTCCATGGAAGCCTGCCTCATATGGGCCCAAGCCGCTGCTAGCAGCCGGGCGCCTGCCGGGGAAACCTCCAGCGAGCCTGGCTAGGCGCTCCCTGGTCAGTTCCCGCCTGGAGCCTCCCGCGGGCCGGTCCCCGAGCTTGCCCTCGCTACCGGGCAGCCTGCAAACCAGCCTCAGCTATGCCCAGCCGGCGTCCATGTTCTCAGGCAGCCAGAAGACCCTGGGAAGAAGACTGCTTTGGGAAGCCATTTCGGCGAAGCGGGCACACCACGTCCGCAGCGAGAGTACCTCGCCCCGCTCTGCATATCTTAGGAGCCGCCCCGGAGAAGAACTAAGTGCCGACCATCCCAAGCACTTAGAGAATGCATCTCAAAGAAACCTCCGCATTCCAGAGGCTGATGACATCAGGACAAGCCCTGTCCGCTGGAACATCCTTTCAGCCCACTTGGATTTCCCCCTCCCTCTTTTGTCCCCTCTTCCTGAGGTGTCACTTATCACGATCAGATTACCAAAGTGGCCCATCCAAGCCATTCAGTAGCCCATTAGAACCTTTGTTTTAATCTGTGAGAACCACCAAGTACAGCACCAGCCCCAGGGTACGTTTTGGGGTATTTAAGCTGGTCTCCCAGACCACTCGGTGCTTAGGCCATTCCTATCCAGACCCCCCCTTGCTGTCTGTGGCTTAGGCCATTCCTATCCAGACCCCCCCCTTGCTGTCCGTGGCTTAGGCCATTCCTATCCAGACTTCTTTGCTGTCCGTCTGTGGTCCCAGTGCTGGCATTGGGCCACCCTCGCTGTTGTGTCTCTGCTTCGCTCCAGGATAAGTGAGTATTCCCCCTATCATCGTTGGGAACCAGCTAATGCGAACGTCTCTGTATTTAATACTCTGTACTTCCTAGATCTTGTGTGTTTCTTGTATGCTTGTGCAAGTTCAGGCTTACGCCACATTGTTAGACAATACACGTGTTTGAACCTATTTGTAGTCTGCCTCTTTTTCACTAGAGTGTCTGGGATCGGGACCTCCGTATACATAGGTTATGATCCGCGCTTAATTTTAAGTTACAGACTGCTATAGCTAATTCCCCATTATAATAAAGAGCAGTTCTGGTAACATTACTACCAGGGAGTCTATGATTATGATGAGGATGACTTTAAGTGGATGCTTTATGCCAGCCTCAATTCACAATCTAAAGTACCATTAGGACTATTAGAGCAAACAAACCTCGCCTGGAGGGAACTTTCAGATAGAATTAGAAAGGTAGGAGACCTTTTGGGGGAGTCTGGAACCCTTAAGGCCCCAGCACAGAACTACTGCAGAAAATTAGACTCCAGGCACCCTGAGCCCATTTATATGGTTGTGTATGCCAATAACAGACACCATTCCCTGTACATGAATGATGGAAATAGCCAATTTGCTCAACTTCATGTAGGCTGGGGGTGGGAACTGAGAGTGGAATGGGGATGGCAGGAGCAGCTGAAACTGGAAGGGCTAGCACAATGGTCCTGGTTCCAGCCCTGCATGCCATTTCCAGGATGATCATGAGCTGCCCCAAAATACAACCCAGGGCTTCCCGGTCAGAATCAGCACTCAGCTTGCAGGCAGGCACAACATCCTCACTCACCCCAGCCACTCACAAGGGATGAGTATTGCCCAGTGATCTGGGCTCAGCTTGAAGATACTGGGGCAGACATGACCCAGTATGATAAGCTGCCCATGTCTGTGCTTTCTACAGCCCAATTTGAGGCCATGAGGAGCAAATCAAATAGGAACACCCAGCCCATTGCCACCCTGATGGAAGTGCTCCGGCATTTTAGTCAGCTCCCAGATGTAGGAGGTTTGTGCTAGGGAGGCCCGGGGGTCCCACACTCTTCTGCAGAGTTAACTGCCCTCATGAGTGTTGCAATATATGTTGCAAGGTCTGGCATTCAGTCATTATGGGGTTAATGTGTTTACCTGGTGTTCTATTGTTTGTATTGACCTGGAAGAAATACTGGCAGAGAGCCAATAGCCGTATCTGATTGAAAGCTCAGGAAACTGAGATGTGTTTGTAAACTGTTATTGGTTAATAGGTCAGTGATTTCTCTCAGGGGTCAAGAAGAAGGAGGAGGAATCTCCATTACTGAGTATGGTCTAAGTTTAGCATGCGGCAGCAAGATGTAGCCAACAGAGTTCTTTGTGTACCTTTTTCCTTTAGAAGTAAATATTTTAAAAGCAAACAAAGTGTCTGACTATTGATTCAAGATCCATTGGAACTCTGAATTTAAACTATTTTTACCCACTTTTCCAAGCAATGAGAAGACCAAAGGTTGCAGCTAGCCTTAGACCTCCAGGAATTAAAATTAGCTCAAACTATAAAAGAGAATAGAAAAATACTCAAGGTGTGATTCATATCCAGAACCCCCCAAAAACTTTCTCAGATGCCCCTAAAGGAAAACTGGCAAAGTAAAATAGCAGAATTTATAAGCCCAAATAGGGAACAGAATTTGAAAATAAAGGTGGTGAAACTCAGTGGGTTGCCCTCAGAGAAAATGGTCACATGGCTGGTGGCCCTGCCCCCTGATCTCTAGACAGAGGGGAGTTTAGATTGCCCTCCATGCCGCTGAGCAGCACGGAGGTCAATCTAAACTCCCCTCTGTCTGGAGATCAGGGGGCGGGGCCACCAGCCATGTGACCATTTTCAAGAGGTTCCGGAACTCCATTCCCCCTGAAAAAAGCCCTACATAACGTAAATAAATAAGGTGCCTGGCTAGATATTTTTATTCTGGCCATAAAGTTCTGGTTACCCACTACTTAATATTTCCTGGTTCCTAAATCCTGAAGAGAACCCAATTCTCTAATTTAACCACATAGATTCATCTGCTTTGCATATCCCATTTCAGCAGTGTGGTCCCTCATATATTTCTCTTCAGTCTCTGTTATAGTTGTCTTTGTAACCCCTCCAGGGCTTCACAAAGCTTGTCACAAATTGATGGGTTGCCAGGCCCCCTTAAACTCCCAGCGGGGGATTGGGGCCTGGCTCTTACCTTTGAGAAGGGTGGGAGTGCACACGCGAAGCACGCTCACGCTCCCACAAGTGTGATGATGTCACTTCTGGGAAGTGACATCATCATGCAGCCCTGGGAGAGCACCCACAGTCCTCAGGGGCTTGGGTTGGGGGCTGCTGCAGAGCGCAGGAATGCTGTTGTCCTCCACAGCAGCCCAAAATGCACCCGTGGATCGGGCCCATTTTGAAGTGCTGTGGAGTGCGGGAGTGCGGGAGTGCTCCACAGCGGCCCAAAATGAGCCTGATCCGTGCCCGTTTTGGTGTAGATTGGGCCCGTTTTGGGCCGCTGTGGAGCACAGGAACACTCCCGCGCTCTGCAGCGGCCTCAATCTGGGCTAAAACAGGCCCGATCCTGGTGGCTGCTGCACGCAAGAGCGCACAGCACTGCAGGGGAGCATGCACAGAAGGTGTGCGCCCCCCGCTGGCCAGGTAAGTGGGGGTGGGGGGTGGGGGGCGGAGCAGGGTGGGGTGGGGGATCCCCCGCCCCCACTGGGGTCTAGCATCCCTAGCATGTTCCATGATATGTTTGGTATGGGTATTTTATTTAATGTATGTATTTATACATTATTGATTTACATATTGTTTTTCAAAATGGCTTTCAACACAGATACAACATAAGATTTAGGACGCATGTGTATGCAGCCCACATCTGTTCCAGGCTCTTCCCTTCAATACTAGAGAAAAAGAATGAGCTGTAAAAGGTGGACTCAGATGCTGGCTGACATTAAAGATGTCAATTGAGAGAAGTGTCTTTCTGTTGAATCGCAGCTCTTGTTTGCTTTGTAGAAGGAAAGAAATTTATTCATTAAAAATAGATATGCCCCACTTTATCTCCACAAACTCAGGCAGCTAACAAAACAGCAGAAACTGCAAGATATCACAAGTGTCCAGCAAATTAAAACCAATGCAGAATTAAATCTTAGAGTTACAAGCCAGCACACAGAATTGTCCACATTAAACAGTTTGCCCTCTGGAACCCAACAGTCTTGCATGCCTTCCTGAATGTGGCCACAGTAAAGGTGCCCACTGCACCCCCTCTGGTAGGCTATTCCAGAGGAATTGACCTATCACACAGAATGCTTGTGGCAGAACTGTGACCAAACAGATCATCCTAGATGAGGGTACTGCCAGGAAAACATTGCCTGAGGAATGCCACTGTGCAGAGTATATTGGGAGATTCAGTTTGAGCTGAATGAAGGTCCTGAGCTGTGAGGAACTTTGAAGGTGATAACTAGTGCTTTGAATTAGGCCTGGAAGGTAACCAATGCAGTTGACACAGGGTAGACAATATATTACTGCATGGCCATACACTGGTTTTAACATGCTCCCTGCAGCCTCTGGTTAACTGAAGGGAACTGCTTCTTTACAAAAAAGAGAGTTCAACAAGGTCAGATGGTTACCTGAAGGGAAGGGAGCACTCCTGCCTTCCCCTAAGCTATTTTCCTGTGCTAAAACAGTATGCGGGAGGAGTTATTCTGCTGCTTTTGCTGCTGTATATGGAGAACCTGTAGATTCTCCACATTGAGATGCAAAATCAGTGAAATAACTCCCCTCACATGCAGTTTTCATGTGAAAAAACATCATTAAAGAGAGGGCAGGAACGTTTCCTCCCCCTGAGGTGCTGTTCTGAGCTTGTCTGAACTCTTTTTTTTTTAAAGAAGCCGTCTCTTTAGCTGATGTCTGACAGCAAGGGAGCCCATTAAAAACAGTGCATGTCCATATGGAAATGAGACCCACAGTACTGGCTTTATATGAACTAGACTTTCTCTGAGGCTGAGTAATCTAATACTGTTTTTCTCAGAGATTATCTTCTGACAACTGACCTATCGATGTATTCTCTGCACCAGGCACATCTGGTTCTTGTTTCATGCACAAGATGTAAGTTTTCAAAATCAGGATATAAGTTTTTCTGAACTTCTTGATCCTGAGGGCATAAACAATAGGATTCATGGCTGAATTGGTATGGGAGAGTAGAATGGCTACATATAACAATTCCACAGGTATTCCACATGTTTGGCAGAAATGTGAGATAGAATTGAGAATGCACAATGGTAACCAACACACAATGAAGAGGAAAAGGACCAGGGCCAAAGACTTGGCTGTTCTAAACTCCCTTCTATAAAATATTCCTGTTCCTTTGATTGGTGCTGCATTTTGTTTCAGCTTTGTTTGGATGATGTGGAAGACCTCTGCGTAGAGTATACACATGATCAGCAGTGGAACAAGAATCCATGAAAAGAAGCTGAAGTACACCACGTAATCCATGTTCATCACTTTCTGGTAATAACATTCCAACTTGCTAGGGTTTTGGGAGTTCCTGAGGTTCCATCCAAACATGGGCACAAGACCCACTAACAGAGAGATGAACCAGCAAGTTCCTAGAGCCATCCAGATTCTCCTCCGTGTGACAATTATCTTGTACCTATATTGAGAAACATGTTAGTTGCAATTCTTTTACAGTCAGGTCTTTCATTGCAACATCTTGCAATGCTGTGCAGTATGAACCGTAACATTTAATGCTTTTAAATGTTTTTAAATGTATTATTTAATGCTTTTAAATGTTTTAATGGTGGGTGATGTTTGTATTTTGTTATCCACCCTGAGTCTGCGAAAGCGGGGAGGGCGGAATATAAATATAATAAATTAAATTAAATTAAATCAAATCTTCAAGCACAATGATTTCCCTGGAATTACATGAAATCTGTTACAATCACCCATACCTAAGTGGAGTCTTAATATGTTGCCCTCTTTTCCACTCCTGCCTTAATATGGTATGCATTTCCCTTGGACCTTCTGGTTTATACAGATTGAGAAGCTCCAGCATATCATCCTTAACCCTTTGCTTTATTCATACAGTGAAGCCAGTCACTAAAGGGCTGACTTGTTATTCCTCAGCTCCAAGCAAACCCCTGTGTCACACTTCAAGTGACGCCTTACACAGGTTGGATACTTGTCAGCTTACCTCAAGTTTTGATGGGAAATGTAGGTGTCCTGGTCTTACAGCTTGGCTCTCCATTTAATTGAAGTTTACAGAAACCCCATACACACACACTCAGCGGACGGGAAGGGGGCGCCCGGTGAGAGCCCGACGCCTGCACTTCCCTCCCGACCACATGTTCTCCCTCCCAAAGACTGCCGCTCTGTAAACTTCAATTAAATGGAGAGCCAAGCTGCAAGATCTACATTTCCCATCAAAACTTGAGGGAAGCTGACAAGTGTCCAACCTGTGTCAGGCATCACTTGTAGCTTGGCTCAGAGTGAGGCAAGCTGGCAAAAGTAGACTGTGGATGGCAATGGCAGGAAGAGTAGGATAGGCATGGGTGGGCAGTAGGGATATAAAGAGAGAGGACAGCAAGAATTGTCTTGCCCCATCTCAGTTTCTGGTGGGAAGGACAAAGGCAGTTTTGGATTTAGGGCATTTATTTTGGACATAGACTAATAAACTAACAAATTAAAATAAAAAACTGAAACAAAGTAATAGTTATTTTTGCCAGCCAGAAAAAATTATTAAAATGGCTGTAGTTAATTTTAATTAATTAGTTTAGGTATTTATTATAGCCTACTTTCTACTCAAACGGGCACCCACAGTGGATTACAATGTCATTCTCCCTCTTCTATTCTATCCTCACATTAACAACCCTGTGAGGTAGGTTAAGCTGAGAGTGACCAGCCCAAGGTCACCCAATGAGGTTTCATGGTGGAGTGCAGGATTCACACCTGCCGCTCCATATCTGTTAGCTCAGCTGTTGAGATGTTATAGAACATCCACAAGCATTTCAGTTGTTTCAAAGTTTTTTTAAAAAACTGACAGCACACAAGACCTCTAGGCAAATCTGGCTGCACGTTGTTGATGAGAATAGCACAGAAGAAATTAGGCAACCATTCCACAACTGTGTATGAAAATTATTTATGTATTTTAAAATTTGTGGCCCACTAAGAATGGGGTCTTCAAGGTGATTATTAACAGTATATGAACAGTAATATATAAAAATACAGAAATAATATATGGCATGTATACAGATCATATATCATATACATATATATCATATGCAGAAATAATATATATCATATAAATTGGGAGAGGTAGCAAATACGATCAAAGACAGAGTAAGGATGCAGGATGATCTTGATAGGCTGAAAAACTGAGCTAAAACAAATAAAATGAATATTAAGAGAGATAAATGCAAAGTTTTGCTTTTAGGAAGGAAAAATCTAATGCATAATTATAGGATAGGGAAAACTTGTTTTGGCAGTAGTATGTGCGAAAAGGATCTAGGGGTCTTAGTAGACCATACACTGAACATGTCAGCAGTGTGATATGGTAGCTAAAAAGGCAAATGTGGTTTTGGGCTGTATCAACAGAAGCATAGTGTCCAGATCACAAGAAGTAATGGTATCGCTCTACTCTGCTCTGGTTAGACTTGTGTTCAGTTTTGGGCACCACAATTTCAGAAGGATATAGACAAGCTGGAACATGTCCAGAGGAGGGCAATGAAGATGGTGAGGGGTCTGGAGACCAAGTCCTATGAGGAAAGGTTGAAGGAGCTTGGAATGTTTAGCATGGAAAGGAGATGACGGAGAGGTAATATGACAACCATGTTCAAGTACTTGAAGGGCTGTCATATAGAGGATGGCACAGAGTTGTTTTCCACTGCCCCAGAAGGTCAGACCAGAACCAATGACTTGAAATTAAATTGAAAGAATTTTCGGCTAAACATTAGGAAGAACTTCCAGACAGAGCAGTACCTCAGTGGAACAGGCTTTCTTGGGAGGTGGTAGGATCTCCTTCTTGGGAGGTTTTTAAGCAGAGGCTAGATGGCCATCTGGCAGCAATGCTGATTCTATGAACCTGGACAGATCATGATGGGGAGGGCAGAATGGGTTACATCAGTGCTTAGTTCTTGTGGCCTTCTTACATGCCGAGGGTAATGTCAATCGCCACCTTGGGGTCAGGTAGCAATTTTCAACAGGACAGTTTGTCTAGGGATCCTGGAGGTGTTTTCCCATCTTCTGGGCATGGAACAGGGGTTACTGTGGCAGTCGGGGGTGGGGTAGTTGTGAATTTTCTGCATTATGCAGGGGGTTGGATTAGATGACCCTAGAGGTCTCTTCCAACCCTATGATTTTATGATTCTATGCCATATACGCTGCATAAGCACAAATATTGTATGTGAATGTTGTCTGTATATGAATCTTGAGTGTATGAATGAGTATAGGTGTATGTCAATGGGAGAGAGTGGGAGGGGGTGAAGGACAGTGGATACTGAGAACAAAAAATATGTCTCTCCATTTATTGTTTATACACATTTTATATTATAGACTCCTTTGATATAAAGCAATGAATCTTTAGGTGACTGATGAGTTATTTGTAGAGGAAACACATCCTGACGCTTGCTTTGGGGAGCGGACTGACTGCTCACAAGTTCAAACAAATGGAATGAAGGAAAGACAGGATGCACTAGGGGTTTGCAAACAACAACAACAACACATTGCTTTGGTGTTAGCACTTATGGTGATTTTACTTGACTTTAACATTGCAAGTAAATCTAGCTGAATAAAGAAATCAGTCCAATCATCATTTCCTGGGTTCAAAGGGAAACATATTTCCATGTATAACCCTGCCGCCACAACCAGCATTTGGAATAAAATTTTCAGGACTTTACTCCTCACCCAAGGGATCTTTCATTCTACATTTCAGCCCTATCCCCAACTGTATCTTGCTTCACTCTGCTTCATTTCTTTTAACTTAGCTATTGGAGACTAGGTAGAGAAACATACACTTTCTGAAGTGCAGCAAGGAAAAGTGGGGAAGGTTAGCTCTCATTAGACATCGGCACGATCAGAAAATAAACCCTGAACATGGTGTTCGTTGTTCGTTGCCATTCATGAACAATGAATATTGATGAACATGACCTGTTCACGAACATGTGCATTGTTCGTTGTTCATGGGGGCCAGCAGGCTCTCCTCCAGCCATCAAGATTCCTACCACACCACTCCCAGAAACTCTACCTGAGCAGACAGCAGAAAATGTACCAATAATGTACCAATAATAGCTTGGCCCAGAGCCTGGCAGCAGCCCTGGAACTTGAAGAGGTAGATCCCTATCCCATCACACACAAGGAAAATTCAAGCTCCAATGCACTCTCCCTGTGTCTCTCTCAAAATGCCAACAGCAACTGTCTCTCCCTCACTGTCTGCAAAACCAGAGCTGGGAGCCCTCCTCCCCACTGCTCTTTGCTTCCTTGTAACAAATTTGGAGCTCCACACTTGAAAGGAAGACCTGCCTATCAAGCTAAATTGGGCTTAGATTGGGGTTTCCAGGGCAACAGCAGGAGTTCAGACAGAGTTCAGGCAGTCCCAGCCTCCGGTTGCCAAGGGAATTGATTGCAGGTGCCAGACTGTCTGGCTTGATGAACAGCAATGAACAGCAAAGAAGGAGGCTTGCAACGACCACCTGTTCGTTTAGAATGGGGCCTCACAAACAGCTTCTTTGCGAACAGCTGATTGGGCTGTTTGTGGCTTTTTTTAGTTCGTATTGCTATTCATGCCCATCTCTAGCTCCCATTGCTTGTGTGCTTTTTAAAAAAAATTGAAAGTAGTCTTCCCACTGCATCACCCACATACAAACTTGTAAATATCTGCCCCCCTCCCCCCCCAACTTCAAGGCTACCATGCTATGAAATACAATCAACATCTGAAATCAGTAGTTCTTTCTTATACAGATAATCTAACCCTATGACATCACTAATCTCTCTTGTGTGTTTGCTCTTTACTATTGTGGGGAGGAAGCCTCTGTTCTATTCCCCCCCACCCCCATTGGAGATTGCTTATCATGCAGAATAGGGAGGGGCAAGCAGAGCCCTTAAAGCTGCCTTGTGCATGGAGCCCAAAGGAACAAAATATATCATGCAAATGCAGGATTTGAGCTTATTCGGTATCCGAAATCCCTTCCAAAGCCATTGAGAATACATAATGATCAGCAGACGGTGGAAATGCTGTGCACAACACACCCATTGGGGTATTCTGTTTAGCAGGTTAATCTATTAACTTTGCTGGTTGCATGTCATCCTTCCCTATCAGCCCATATCTGCTAAGATGTTTTTTCCCCTTGCTTCCCCTCCTGCTGCTTGAGAACATTAAACTAGAAAATTAGGTATTAGAATAGTTGTCAGAACAGAATATTTCCCAACTGTCAGAAATAATTTTGTTTGAATTGAAAACATTATAAAGGGATATTGGGGGTGCATATTTTGTTTAGTAAATTTCTGACAAAACCATAACATAACACTGTTACTAAGATTGCAGACAAGTGGATTTCTGTATCTGTGTGGACGGGAAGAAAGCACAGGAGAAAGCTACAAGAGCCATGGCATTACTGATACATGAAACGTTCTACAACATTCTGGAATGAAATTCATTGCCACAACTTAATGGTACTCACTGTGTGGGAAACTTCACTCTCAAATACCGATCAACTGCTATGGCCATTAAGGACATGATGGATGCGTGAGAAAAAACCATCAAGAGGCTGCAAACAAAAAGGCAAGCATAGAAGTGCATCATAATCCCCGAGCTCACTGTGATGGCCAACGGAATAACAAGAATCCCGACAGCAATATCTGCCAGGGCCAGAGACACAATGAAGTAAAAAGTGGTATTCTGGTTAGCTGAGATCAGTTTCACCACCCAGATTACCAGAGCATTTCCCAAGATGGCACTCACTGCTATTAGGGCCTCAATAGCAATGTAGACAATGTATAGGGTGTCCTTCGACAGGTTGCTTTGGGTCATCGTCCGCTAAAATCCAAATGCTGTGCTTACAGCAAGAGAGTTCAGCAGAGAAAAACGTGATGTAGTCCTTCTCTATAGTTGCTAATCCACTTTAACGTCCCTTCACAACCCCAGAATTTCACTTTGTGCAGAATTATAAAAATTGGATGAGCTGTTCTTCTGTGCTGTGTATCTTATAAAAGCAGTTTTTGTAGAGGAATCTGCAGGACCAATTTGCCATAGAGGTTTACTCTTATTTCTCTCCAGGCCTAGTTTGTCACCCTGAAACAAACAGATAAAGGATATCAGACCAGCCTCTTCAAGAAAACATTAAAGTAGCAAAAATAAAATGTACATTGAAAATCCATCGTAGAAAGTAATTATATAAACTTCACCAGCAGGTTTCCTAACGGTAAAGTGTGCCACTTCTGGCAACAGCTACCACCATCTGGATGAAGCTAGGCTTTCTATGGGCTTATCTTGATAGGTTCCCAGGTACATATGTGCATGTACGCGCACACACGCCATTCACTACAGCAACTGAGGCCTTTCAAGGAAAATAACAACCTTCTCCTACTATTTGCTCTGAGAAGGGAACTTACAGAAACAGAAATGTTGTAATCTAACCTCAAAGGAAGTTACAAACTTCTTTAAAAGATGAAATGTTTTTGAGCGTTTTGAACATTTTTTTTTTTACTTCAGACAAAACATTTAGAAAATGGAAGTGTGACACGAAGCAGCCACTGCTTCGTCTCTTTGCTCAGCTTCGGCATGGTGGCGAGAGATACACGGCGGATGGACACGGAAAAGGAAACCCTTTCCTCCCGCTCTTGACAGTCACTTCTGGTCTAAGCCTTAACGGGGTTGCCTCTCTGAACTGCTTGCGCGGTCTGCGGACTGCTTTTGCCATAGATATGGCAGTGGTAGCGAGGCACACATAGGGAATGAGAGGAGGAGGAGGAGGAGGTTAGCCATTGCCCTGAGCATTTTGAACACTGATGAAATGCTTCAGGGCATATACTGATATTCTAGTTTCAATTTAAATTCAGCAGAACTTTGAAAATGTAGTCAAAATAACTGGCCAAATATTTCACATCCATCCTCTCCCTTCAAGGAGAGGGTAGTAACCTTTACAGGATGTACTTGGAAGGCAGAACATATCTCTGGAGACTTATGGAGTCTGTTGTTATAATCGGTTTATTTGCAAATGTTTCGTACGCTAGCCTTGTTGTGGTGAGCATTTGTTTTGGGCAGAAGACAATACTCTTCACCCCAGTTGTCTATCTGTATGTCATTGAAAAAACACTTTCTAGTCTAAAATAGATTATATGTTGACAATTACTATGGGATGGTAGAATTAAGCACATAATTAGTGTTTGTCTCAAAACAATGCCAGTCTGACTCCCTGAAATTCAAAACCATGAAATCCTCTGACAGCAAAAAGTAAACTGTTACTATTCAACTCTTCTTGCGTCAAGATCAAGAAACAATGCATGATCACGTCACTCTCTGGAGTAATGCTAACATGTTGCCTTGAGAGTGCTTCCGCGCTTCTCAGTGGGCCAGTTTGGGCACCAAAAAGGCTGAATTGGGTCAGTTTGGGGCCAAAATCAGTCCGCTTAGAAGCACATGTGCACTTCAGGGCTTGTGCTATGACATCACTTCCTGGAAGTGGCGGAATTGCGCAGACCAGGAGCATGAACTAGGAGCAAAACAACAGTGAGTGCTGGGTCCCTCCCTCCCCCACCAGGAAGTTAAGCTGACTTGGCAACCCTAGGTATTACCCATGCATATTTGTTGACCATTTTACTGTATTGTTGGGGCCTAACTTCACTAACTTCCCATAGGCCAAATTTAGAAAGTGAAAATTGAATTGGTTTTCTAATGTGCTGCATTATCCACATCACACACCACAAGGAGGACATAGGGTTCCCAAGTTCCAGAGATCACTTCCCCTTGAGAAAATGGCTGCCTTGTTGTAAGGTGGACTCTGTGGTATTATACCCGGAGGAGTTCCTTCCCATCTCCAGCCACCATATCCCCAGGCTCCAATCCCCCCAAACTCCAGGAATTTCCCAGTCCAGAGTTGGCAACCCTAGAAGGATATTAAAACCACAGCAGCATTAGCAATTTGTACTATCTTCAGGTTTGATAATGAGACTTTCCTCAAGATGAGAATTCAGGAAATCGGTGAGTGAGTGAGCATTTACAAAAATTTGGTCTGCCAGTACAAAAGTTATGGATTTCCCAAACTGTCTTCCAGCACTATATGAGATATCTGTTTGTCTTCTCCCAAGATACTGACTTTAGAAAAAAGCAGTCTGACCTCTGATGTCTGTATTGAAATGAAAGTTCAAAATAATATTGTTTTAAATCTTAATCTGCTTTATAAGAACCATGTTTTGCTGTTTCTTGTATATAGCATAATAAATTGTATATGTAGATTTGATAGATTGCAAATTATTTTTAGATAACCACATAGGCGCAAACCTTTCAAGGGAAGAGGAATGTCTTTCCTTGGGAAGCACTCTCTCAGCATCAGTAAATGGAAAATTAAACCTTCACCTACCCACCAATTTCTCACGCCCCTTTGTTTTGCCACATTTCAGATACATGCTTGCAAGACTTTATTGTATGAGCTTAATCTCAATGTCAGGGCTCCAGCTTTGCACGCAGAAAGTCCCAGGTTCACGCTCTGTCATATGTAGTTAAAAGAATCACATGCATCTGGTGATGAGAAAGAACTTTGTCTGGAAGAGTTGCCAGTCCAAGTAGATGGAGCTGAGATAGCTGGACCAAAGACTGGGCATTATGTCAGACAGGGAAACCTCTAGTTCATCTTCATAGCTTCTGTGCAGGCACACGTTGAGACTGTGCACACGCAGGTCAGCCACAGAAAAGATTTTCAGAGCTTTCTTGAAGACTAGGAGCATCCTCCCTGCTGGCGAGGTGAATGATGGCAGGGGGTGGAGGGTGACAGTGGGGGCCCCCCACTATCAGTGACGTAGCGCGGGTTGCTAGCACTTGGGGCAACTCCCAGCGCATGCGCTCCTGGGACCACGCAATGATGTCACTTCCGGGAAGTGAAAACATTCTGCCCCCCCGGGAGCACTCCCGCAATTTGGGCCCGCTCATGTCCCTGCCCCTTACCTGGCAGTCCTCCACCACAACTGATAGCCCCCCAGGAGCACTCCCACGATTTGGACCCGCTTGCCTCCCTGCCCCTTACTTGGCAGTCCTTCGGCACAGCTGCCCACTCCGCTGCCGCCAACTTGGTGCACTCCTTGGCCAGCAGCTGCTGCAAGAGAGCCAGCTCAGTGCCCAGCGAGCCAGCCACCCCATAAGCGCAGCAGGCGGCATGGGCAGCCTCCTGTGGATACAGTGCAGGCTCTCCTTGGTGTGGTGCCCCCTAAAGATTTTGTGCCCAAGGCGACGGCCCCTCTAGCCCCCCCCCCCACACACACACTCTGCCACTGCCCACTATCCTGGGGGACTGGTAACTCTAATCCTGTTGCTGGGGTCATTCCTACATGACACCATTTCTAACAAGAGCCAGTTTAATAGAGTAGTTAGAGTGTTGGGCTGGGATCTGGGAGATCCAGATTCTCATGCCATTCTGCTTGAAAGGCTTGCCTGTAGCCTTGAGCCCATTGCATTCTCTCTGACAGGCATTAGCCTTCTCCCTGCTGCCTCAAACCCGTCAGCATTCATTTCATTTTTCTACTCTTACAATGACTGAACAATAATTTTAAAATACCTTTCAGCTGAAAACTCTGTGTTTGCCATGCTTCCTTGATGTGGTCTGTTTGCTTAAAGTAAAGAAAGAGATCAGATTTTCTATTTTCCCCTAAGGAGGACTTGGGGGTAGCTGGGGAGGCTATTTTTCAACCAGATGACAACAAAATTGCAGTGGATCATCTTCTGACTGTCCTTTAAAGAACCTCCAAGTTTCAAGCAAATTGGCCAAAAAGTTTAATTTCTAAAGACCCCTGAACAATCAGTGGGAAAGAAAATTCTCCAACACAGCCACCCACCACTGTTACTTTTGGTGGGTGGCTGGGTTAGTTCCCCCATTTTTAATCATTTCACATTTGTTTGGTAAACCTAGCTTCCCCCTCTCAGGTTTGCAGAAACCTATACTCTAGCCCCCCCTGAGTGGTCCCGTTGTGTGAATTCTTCATCTAAACTGGCAAGGGGGGCACTTACGGCTTTCAGATAGTAATAGGTTGCCATCAGCTCCCAGTTGGGAAATTCTTGGAGATTTTAGGGGTGGATCCTAGGGATGGTGGGCTTTAGGGAGGAAAGGGACCTCAGCACAGTATAATGCCATAAAGTCCACCCTCCAAAGGAGCTTCTTTTCTCCAGGGGGACTGATCTCTGTGGCCTGTAGATCAGCTGCAACTCTGAGAGATCTCCAGCCGCCACCTGGAGGTTAGCAATCCTAGATCAGAGATATGGATATGCAGTGACTCCATGGAAGAGCAGAGGTTGCAAACTGTGAATTCAGAGTACCTCTGGTTTCATTTTAAAAGGTAGGCCATTTTTCCAGTAGGCCATAACTGAAGTTCAACAATTGATCTTTTAAAAAAAATTCTGCCCTTTTAAGAGAATTTTTTCACATCTAAGAGCTCAGTGCTTCTTCCCTTAGGATGTTAGAGGCAGTTGAGCATCAGGGGGATGGAGAGATCGGCTTGCTGAAGCTTCTAAACGTGCACTCAGTTATTTTTGGTGTGTACTCACGATTTATATAAAGCTTAGTACCACCTTCTTGGGTTTATACTGCATTACTGCAGTCATGGTTCACCGTGGATAGAAATCCTCCCTACTCAGAAAACTCATTATGTTCCTTTCTTGTGCAACCCAGAGTAGTTGCTATGGTCCCATGACAGTTACCACAGTTCTTTATAACTAAGCAGGAAGTTCAAGAAGGACCAGTAAGTGAAAGCTGCAAGCAGAGGCAGACATGCAGGAGCCCTCTGTGATTATGTGAGATCAGAATGCAGTAGGGTGCATTTCCACAGCTCAAAGTAAAGTCTTCACAAACATTCCCTGAGATAACATAGATAAGACTCCACAGCAGAGGGACATCTCATTGGATGAATGGAATTGCAGTATGGAGGAAAAGCTATGGACCATTTTTATAAACACCCAAAGCTGATCTATCTTGCATTCTGAAATGTTAAGTACTCAACTGTTCGTCTTCCTCTGAAGCTAAACTGCTTTCAGCATATGTTACTAGTGGTGAACAAACTGGGCTTCATCCATCAGTAGACAAAGTAGCACAACTGAGAGCTCTGGAGCATGGGACAAGATTTTACTTTGAATGCATGCAAGGAAGTTAAATATGGAGAACTAGAGAACGCCAGGCTAGACCAGACAGAGACTCAGTTAGCATTACTGGTTACTTCCCCATCATCAAAGCACTGGCCACTGAATTATCCATAATGTCTGCATTTCCGATCCAGTTAGAACGAAGAGAACAACAACTGCCAACTATTGTGGCAGTCTTAGATATCAATAATGGAGTTATTCCACACTGTACTGTCCGTCCCAGGAAAATGCTTTCAGAATTTTCAGAGAGGCATGTATAGAAACAGGAATCCTTGCAGAAGGCTCTGCCAGGCTCTTGATCCAAGGGGCAGTCTTAGGGTCTGGTAACACACGCTCTAAACTTGTGTGTGATTGGGGCAGACCCCAGCTCAGTTCAAGTTTAATGTGTGACCACACTCACCTTCAAAAGGGTTTGGAGGATGAGGGTTCCCGCGCATGTGCGCAGAGGCAGGAGAGGCTTTGTTTCTGTCCCTGCTTTCCACCAAGCATGCTTTTGGGGTGGGCTTTTTCTCTTTTCCTCACGTTTACCCAGGAGACACATGGAACATATGTGTGGGCGCACATTACGCTTGACTTCAGTTGGGGTTCCCCCAATCACACCTGAGTTTAGTGGATGTGAAACCAGACTCTCAGTGATTCTGGGACCCCAGGCAAAAATCCAGGATGTGGCTCAAGAATTACTGCCACCCTCTGCCAAGCCCCCAGCTGCACCTACCCCTGCCACTCAGGTCCAAGCAAGGGTTTTCACCCTGTGTGAGGTGGTGAAGCTGCTGCCGCCACCAGAAGCCATCTGCCTGAGTCTCAGGTAGAGCTGCTACAAGTGGGAACTACTGCCGAGACAGCTGCCCCCTCCATGATGGGAGTGGGGCCTTGATCAGTCAGGGACCCCCAGCTGCCCCTGTTGCCCATTAAGACTGCCCCTGCTCAATGGCAAAACACACTCACAAAGCACTTGAGAGTGGTTTGGACAGAGTTCATTTTTTGGATGCAAAGAAACCCTTGAGGGGGGGAATCAAACACTGACACAGTTTTAGTGGATGAGTACAACAAGGCTTTGTGCTGTGACAGCAACTGTGACAGCCTGATCTAGTCAAGACTTTTTTCAGTTGAGGAACCCATGGAAACAATTCTTCTTGAGCTGGGAATAGAGAAATGCCAGCACTTTGGATGTTACACATTGTGGTAAATGTCTTGCTTACCCTTCTGCATGCTTCTCATAAGCAGAACAGGAACTGCATCTACTGCATCTTTTGTCCCATGACAGATTTTGTATATAACAAAATAAATTAAGCCAGATTATGCCCACGTACTGTGCACATATGACCCATCTTGCAGAGCAACATCCTGAGGTTTATGAAATGTTCAAGGACAAAAGCTTCTCCGTCCAGGTCTCTGGTAGCAATCCCTTAGGGCACAAGAGCCAGTGTGAGGTAGTGGTTAGAGTGTCAAACTAGGATCTGGGCGCACCAGCTTCAGTTCCCAGTCTGCCATGGAAGTGTGCTGGGTAACTGGCCCAGTCATATATTCTCAGCCTAACCTACGTCATAAGGTTGTTGTGAGTTTAAAAAAATGGAGGAGAGGAGAATGATGTAGGCCACTTTTGGTCTCCACTGAGGAGAGAGGCAGGATATAAATAAAATAAAAAATAAAAAATAAAAAAATAAAAAGATCCAATTCTCACTGGGGCATGGCTCAAGGGTAGACATGGGCACGGGCCAAAAAAATTTAACGAACCAGCGGTTCGTGGTTCGGTGCCGTTGATGAACCCAAATTAGCAAACCGCAATGAACTTTTCCCGTTGCTGAACCGGTTCGAGGTTCATGGGTGTCAGAACGGCCCCCGTTGGACTTAGAAAGCCCATATTCACGGGGAGTGTTTAGCAGGCTCTCCTCCAGCGAGCACCCAAGTTTGGTCAAGATTGCAAGAGGGATCTTGGAGTTATACCCTCTCCAATCCGAGGCCCCCTGGAAAGTCCCACTTGATACAATTAGAGCCACCAGTTGACCTTGGCCCAGTGTACAAGGGGTGTACTCAAAGGCAGGCCACCTCCCCTCTAGGAGGTGGGGGTCTGGCCGCTCGCCGGTGACACCCCCCATGTGCCCGCCCACCAGGCGTCAGAGGAGCGCGCTCTTATTCCTGGCGCAGGCTAGAAGATGGGTGATGGCGGCGGCGGCTGGGCCTGGTGGGCACGGGGAGGCGGGGGGTCTTGGAAGTGGGAAGATCCCCCAGCAACCATGGGGCCTCATCCAAGGGTTCCATTGAGGGACATCCACCCTGAAAGAGTGCGCAGACTGCTGTGGCAGAGGCTTCTCTGCTCCCCCTGCATCACAGTGGAGGCTGTTGCCAACAACAATCACCTTCCTGCCTTTGAGGAAAGGACGTGACTGGTCGTGGCATTACCCATTCACCCCTGCCTGGAGGGGATAGCCGTTGCTGTTGACAGGGGATGCCGAGCTGTACAATTTTATGCGCAACAGCAGCGGAGCTGCCCCTCATGGCCAAAACCACCACTGGCAGACATCACCCATCTTCCTGCCTTCGCAGAAAGGACGTGACTGGTCGTGGGACCCATTCCCCCCATGCACAGAGAGGACAGCAGGTGCACATGGATAGGGGTGCACCGTGCTGCACAACTATACACACAACAGCTGCTGAGCTGCCCTTCATGGCCAAAACCACTACTGGCAGACATCAACCACCTACCTGCCTTCGGGGAAAGGACATGGCTGGTCGTGGCATTACCCATTCACCCCTGCCCAGAGGGGACAGCTGCAGGCAGAGACCACAGGCTTGGGTGATGCCTCTTCAGGTGCCTAGTCAGGGTTGTGGATGAAAAGTGCTTCAGGTCATTGCCCCTGTGCACCAGGCCATCATACACACAGCACTGCAGCACACGGGGGTCAGTCAGAAGGGCCCAAAAGTGTCTCCATACATTGAGGTTGAACCGTGGCCCGCTAACGGTTCCAGGAGAGGGAGGATGAAGGATTATTGGCTGTGCCACGGAGCTGGCAATGGAAGACGGAGTAATGAGTAGACTGCAGGCAGGGACAGCACCACCGGTAGTTTGGGATGGGGACGGGCTGGATGTTTCCTCGAACCCCAACCATTCCTCCAAGGATCCCCCGGCCTCCTCCTCCTCAGACATTTTCAAGAATTCCTCTTCCACTGGCGGCAAGAGCTCTTCGGCCTCCTCCACAGCCACAACAGGTGATTTTTTGGGAGCGGGAGTCTCTGCTGCTCCAGAGCCCTGCACAGCACTGCTTCCCATGGTGCAACTGGGACAATCTCTGCACTTCCCCCCACAACCACTCTTGTCTACCACACGAAGCCTCATAGTGCCAGCAAACAAGAATTGAGGAGAGAAGAGATGACATTGTGAGCCCTCAGCCAAGGTGCCCACTGAGCTTGGCCCCAGAGCCTGGCAGCAGCCTTGGCACCAGAGGGAGGGAGGGACTAGAGCCCTAGCCCACCACTCCCACAGACCTGACCTAATCAGTCACTGATTAATAATAATCAATGTGAGCCCTAAGCCGAGGTGCCCATTGAGCTAGGCCCCAGAGCCAGGCAGCAGCCCTGGAACCAGAGGAGATAGATGCCTATCCCCAAAATCCAAGCTCAATTAAACTCTCTCTGTCTCTCTCCCCAAAGGCTAGCAAGTAGCAAGCAACAGCTCTCTCTCACTCCACTGCTCGCTGAAAGTGAAAGCCAGCCTAGGAACGCAGTGCTTTTTATAAGCTAAGGTCCCATTGAGCAACGCAGGAGGTCTATGGTTGGCCATCAGAGCTGCCTATCAGGGTTTTCAGGGATGAGATTGGAGTGCCCATGGCTACAGAATACCCCCTTCCCCCTTCCTTCCCCGGGTGTCTTCTCCCAGGTTGTAACCACTTTGCAGCTCCATGGTTGGAAGGAAGACCTGCTGATCAAGGTAAGCTGGGCTTCCATTTGGGTTTCCAGAGCGACAGAAGGAGTGCAGACAGAGTTCAGGCATTCCTCCAGCTCTGTTTCCAAGGGAATTGATTGCTGGTGCCTGACTGCCTGGCTTCACAAACCACGGAAGAACGCACCAACCGCACCTCTAACAAACGCTGGTTTGTTGGCTGTGGACAATCACGAACTGCCGGATTGCGAATAGACGATCGGGCAGTTCGTGGGTTTTTTTGGTTCGTAATGCGGTTCGTGCCCATGTCTACTCAAGGGTACTGCACCTTGTTGGCACGGAATGGAAACTAGAATCCAAAGATGAGACCAAGAAGATGGTTGTACACGGGATAGCGGGTCTGCCAGCACCCGAGGTCATACATTTTGCAAGCAGTCAAAATACACTGATAGGGTTCAACTTAAGGGGTGTGTGTGTTTAATTAATGTTCATACTATTTTTTTTTCAATTACAGATTTTTCAAAGTGACAAGGGAGCATTTGCCACACAAACCCTCTCACCCACATCTTTACAGTCTGAAGTACTACACTGCAGAATTCTATCCGCTTACTCTATAAAAGGTACCTTATACCTCACTGTTGGGGATACTTTCATCATATAGTTATGAAATATAAAGAGCCTTTAGAAGCCGTTAAAATCATATCTGTCATTAAGTCATGAAACCACAAAGTGCTGCTTCCTCTTCAAAACTTCACTTCCTAAGAACTTCACTTATTGACAAGGAAATGTGATAATTAGTTCTGAGCAATGTGTGAATGTGGAGATATCAGCGGATGCTCTATAGTAGTATTCCAAGTTGGGTGGTTCAGTCATCAAAGCTGATGCCAGAGGCTCCAGTTTCATGCCTCTCATCTTGAAGAGAAGTTCTCCATTACCAAGATGGGGACTGATGGGCTTTACATTTTCCTGGAGTCTGTGATTGCTGTGCTTGCTATCTTGGGTAATATCCTAGTCATCTGGGTTGTGAAGCTAAATTCAGCTTGCCGGACAACGACCTGCTACTTCATTATCTCACTAGCACTGGCAGATATTGCAGTTGGGCTTGCGGCACCATTAGCCATCGTGGTGGATTTAGATGTCACACTCCCGTTCGAAGCCTGCCTCTTCATGTGCTGCTTGCTGGTAGCTTTTACTCAGACCTCGATCATGTCCTTGCTTGCTATTGCAGTCGACAGATACCTGAGAGTAAGGTTCCTTACCCGGTGAGTTATACTTGTTAAAGATACTACTTTTTCATCAAAGATTGTTTGGGTATTTGGGTTTAAAGATGTGTATGTTGATACTCATAGGACAGTTTGTAGTTTCTGTTGGCAGAAGCTGATCTGAATGCTGACCTGTGAGACTTGTCCTTCCCATTACCAAACAAGTGGGGTGTATAGGAAGGAGTGTGTGAGAGTGTGTTATGTGCCATCAAGTCGTTTCCATTTTATGGCGATCCTGTGAATTAATTACCTCCAAAACATCCTATCACTGACAGCTTTGCTCAAGTCTTGCAAATTGTGAGGCTGTGGGAGGAGACGGGCTGAAATCCACTTTCAGCTAGGATGCTCTCTCGTTAGCCATGGGCAAGTCACTCTTTTTCCAGTGTAGCTTATCTCATAGAGCTGTTACGAAGAAAAAATGAAGGGGAGACTTAACATACACGGTCCTGATGACCTCCTTGGAAGAACAGTAGAATAAAAGTGGGTCAAGATGGAATTGCTGTTGGTAGGATTTAAGCTTAGTGTTGTCCTGAAAGGGGGAAATTTTGGCTTGAGTATGTTGGTATAAAAATTGTATGTATTTGATTTCTTCCAAGATTAGGTCTACGTGTATTGTACTCCAACTAGATTATTTCTTCACAACTGAGTGAGGGTAGATTATACTAATAGTGATTGATAGTACCCAAGGTGAGCTTCTTAATTGAATGAGATTTGGCCATGGCAGCACAGCCCTTCTAAACCCAGTAAAGTTAATGGACTTAAAAGGGTATAAATCTGTTTGGGAATGAGCTCCCTCAGGATAGGTGTTCTAGTTTGCCATTGTAACTACTACACTAGTCTGGGAGGGATCAAGAAGGATATGGATGCTTGAGTATGTGTGTGAGGTGTTTGCATTGATCATAACCACCATTTCACTGGGCCGACAGGACAGTAAGATTTCAGTGCCCACCCTTAGCTATTTTTTAAGATTAGATAGTAAGGAAGAAATAATTTTAAGAGTATTTGCTGTGGCTCCTTTATTATACCTTGCAATAACTGTAGAAAAGTTATAACTGTATATCCAAATCACTTTTTAGGTTTAAGCAGCTATTGGTGTGCCTTTTGTGGCTCACATATAAAACTACTTCTTTTATCTTATTTTTACACAGACAAGTAATTTGCAAACTAGTGAGATATAGCCAAGAGTAGAGGCACTCATAAAAACAAATGCAAGTGGTCTAGGTTTATTTGATACGGAGTTCCATTTTTTTCCTCTTGAACGCAGGTATAGGATATTAACCAGCCAGAAAAGAATTCAGATGGCTCTGGGAACAGTCTGGCTGCTGTCCCTGCTGGTGGGGTTTATACCCATCTTTGGATGGGCACAAAAAAACCCAACGGACTTTGAAAACTCAAGCTCCAAGGAATGTCATTTCACCAAAGTAATGAAGATGGACTACATGGTGTATGTCAGCTTCTTTGTTGGCACCTTTATCCCATTGATCATCATGGGTGTCCTCTATGCAAAGGTCTTCTCTATCATCCGAACAAAGCTAAGACAATGGCCAACAAATGTCAGAGAAAGAAGAATGTTTTACAAGAGGGAGTTTAGAACAGCCAAGTATTTGGTTCTGGTCCTCTTCTTATATGCTGTGTGTTGGCTTCCTCTGTGTATCCTGAACTGTATTCATCATTTCCACCCTGCTCTTGAGATCCCCAATTATGTATGGTACATGGGCATCCTTCTCACCCACTCAAATTCAGTCATGAACCCCATTGTCTATGCTTTTAAGATAAAGAAGTTCAGAGAAACATGCATCCTGATTTTAAGAACTTATATCCTCTGCAAGGATCCTGAACATGCACTTAACAGTACTTCTTAACATGGGAAGCTGTCAGACTGTTGCTCTTGTGAGCTGGGTATTGCCAGTTCTGAACATGTCTCTCTGAAGTGGCAGGCGAAGCACATTGTAAGCCCTACAGAAAACTTGTCTCAATTGGTTGTCACATATATGAATTGAAGATTTTGTATATCCAAAGTATGTTCTGTACCAGTGTGCTAATTCCTCCCCAGGTCATCAGAGCAAGACATAAAACTGGGCAGGAATAAACAGTACACATTTAAGGTACAGCCAGAATGTTACTTTTATCACCCTTTTACCCATGTTTTATCCTACAGCGTTGAAAGTTCAGTTATAAGCTCTTTAAGGCAGAGATATTTCCCCCCCATGGCCTTCTGTTCTGTAAATCAAAACAAGCAGCTCCGGTGCTATAATACTGATTCTTCACAATGAAAAACTGCTAGCATGGTGCAGTAGGTGGACTAGGATCTTGGAAGGCTAGGTTCAGTCCTGCCCCCTGCCCCCTTCACTCCAGCACAGATATTTGCTGGATGATCTTGGGCCAGTCACACACTCTCAGCCAAATCTACCTTCCAAACAGTTACTGGTATGAAGATAAAGTGGAGGGAGAATGATGTTTTAAGTCTCTTTTTTATTCCCAGTTGGAACCCCAAGGTATAAACATCAAAATAAAATAACCAAGTGATAAACGGAAGATTTGGGATGAAATCATTTGAAATTAGGCTTCCTAGCAAATGCCTACCCTGGATGAGAAACTGCAGGCAGTGAGAGCCAGTGTTGTGTTGTGGCAGTGTCAGAGTGGGATCTAGGAGACCCATGTGCAAATCCCCACTATGCCATGGAAGTTCACTAGGGGACCTGGGGTCAGGTCATACAATCTCAGCCTAATCTCCCTTGCAGAGTTGTTATGAGGATGAAATGAGGAGAGGAGAATGATGTAAGCTGCTTTATGTCACCACTGGGGAGAAAGAAGGGAAATAAATAAATAAACGATCAAGTGATCCTCGCCATCTCTTCCGTTCTTCCACTAATTGAATGCAGGTCAGGTGGGCAAAAACAGAATTAAAATTTTAAAAGCTGATTTTTCAAATCCATCCTTAAAACTCATGATCCCAGGTGTCATAGACCTCCACAAAAAAGACAAAGTGAGATGGATAGTTAGTTTTCTTCTGAGTGATGTACATAATGTATTATTTCAGCTGGAACCACTGGATTCAGCATTAGTATGTTCATTGAGCTTTGTCAGCAGGCAACCAACCCACTTAAGGAACAAGCACCACTGAGCTACTTCCCATGACAAATTATGTAGTCCTTGCAAAAATACTCCTAGGCAGGTTAGTCTCTTGCCATGAAAATCCTACCGGGATCGCCATAAGTCAATTCTGACTTGAGGTAGGGATGCCAGACCCCAGGCAGGGGTGGGGGATTCCCCACCCCCCACCCCCCACTTACCACCAGCACCTGCCACACCTTTAAAATACACTTGTTATAGAGTAAGGATTCTACTACACTGTAAATTATGAAAAAGGACCTCAAGGACTGCTGAAGCACAAGATGAGTGTCATTGATACTGATGATACTCTACCTTAGAATCTGAAAATGTTAGAGGTACTGGCCTAGGATTTGATAAAATCACAAACAAACAAGGGGTAAAAATAGTCTGACATTTAAGCTTTTAACAAGTTTAATTCACAGCGAGCAACCAGTGAAACTATTTATCGCTTACCTAATAAAAGATGGTGATGGAACTACTGTTAAAACTAAGAAGCAAGAATCTGGTAACCTTATGATCTGGCACAGTATATTAATACACCAAATTATTAGCAATACAATAGCCAAAAAAGGTGTGTTAGTAGCGCAACTAAAGTCAGGTGAGAGTAAATTTCCTATTATGTATAGTTAATTTGCTGTGCATACACCATCATTTAACACAACTCTGTAGAAGGAACAGTGGGAAACTGCAGATGCATAGAACATGTCCCCTGCACAAGCATGAGCGTTCCCAACCATGGTTCCCTGCTTTTCCAGAAAATTCACTTACGTAGGCCTATTCCATAAATTGTTAACTAAGTCTTGAGACTTAGAAAGTAGTGTTTCTCTAATTCAGGTTTCCCCTTCCTCCACATACTTTGAGTTGTCCCTCCGGGACTCCAAATGAGCTCCTTTTGAGAATGGAAACAAATTAGAAAGTGAATTACAAAAAGTAAAAACAGAAAGCGCTGTCCCACTTCCTGTACATATACCTGTTAGATACTACTAACTTCCTCAATGCAGTTATTAGTAACCAGGAATGTGCACTTTGGGTTTGGGATCCAGGTTCCCAAATCAGACACGATTCGGGATGTTTTGGCATTCCTGAATCAGTCTCAGCATTGCTGAAGCGATTCAGAAATGCTGAAGCAAAGCTTACTGACGCAAAGCTTACCAAAGCAAAAGGAAACAGTGCTTCCATGGCTAGTGGGGCTTTATAGGTGGCTGGGGGTGGCATTTTGCAAGTAAAATGCACCAAATTTGCAGGGGACCCTCTCCTAACCCTCCTCTCAGAACCACCCAAGTTTCAGGGTGATTGGACTTGGGGGGGCATATTATGCCCTCCCAGAATAAGGTGCCCTTATCCACTGCCGATCTCCATTATCATTATCATCTATGGGGAAAATGGGGGATGGATTCCTAGGTGCCTGGGGGTGGCAATTTGCAAGCAAAATGCATCACATTTTCAGGGGACATACACCTACTTGTTCCCTCATGACAACCCAAGTTTCAGGGAGATTGAACATTGGGGGAGCAATGTTATGGTCCCCCAAAGAAGGCACCCCTATCCACCACCTATCTCCATTATTCCCTATGGCCAATGGGTGGGGAAGAGGGGGTTGGAGTGAGTCAGAAGAGGGAGGAAGAAGGGGAACTGGGAAGGGAGGCATGAATCTGAGAGTGGCCAATCCTGCAGCAGTTCTCCTTCCAGCCAATGGAGATTCGCTGAAAGTAGACTGCCTTTTTAAAAATGCTGCAAGGATTTAAATTGGAGGATAGGGGCACCTTCTTTAGGGGGCTATGCCCCCCCTGAAGTCCAATCTTCCTGAAACTTTGCTAGTCATGAGAGGACAGGTAGGTGTATGTCCCCTGAAAATTTGATGCACTTTGCTTGCAAAATGCCACCCCCAGGCACCTAGGAATCCCTCTCCCATTTCCCCCATAGGGTATAATGGAGATCGGTGCTGGATAGGGGCACTTTCTTGTCCAATCTCCCTGAAACTTGGGTGGTGGTCAGAGAAGGGTAAGAAAATGCCCCCCCCAGACCCCCACATAGCCGGGAATGGCATCTCCCATTGGAAACACTAGCTGAACCTTACCTAATTAATCCCAAAGCAGTTAAAATACCTGAAGCAACTTGACTTCCGGTTTGGGATTCATGGAGGTCTAACGCAGCTCAGGGAGCTGGGCTGTCCGTGCCACTGTTTGTGGAGGCTGGAGGGGCACCAACTGCCCGCAGCCCCCTGTTCTCAGGCGGAGAACAGGCAAGTACGCTTAAGAACCTGAGGGCGCGTTGATCTCGGGCGTGAGGGGGGTTCTACACGAGCCCCCGTCCACTCTTGAGGTCCCACCCGAAGAAAGGTTGCCAAAATCTCTGCAGCGGCTCTGGAGTCAGTTTCTGGCATAAGACCTACATACCCAAGCTTCAGTAAACCGAAAAGGGATTAAGAACTAACTGGACACTTGGAAGCAGCGATTACAACCCAAGAGAAACGTCTAAGAAGGTAAAGATTGCTATCTCTCAATACGGGACAGATTATAAAAAGGAATAAAGTGATAAAGAGAATCCAAAAACTGCAAGAGACTTGTTATGTAAAGGAGGAAGTTCCGGCAAATTAAATTTTAAAAAGTGACATTGTAAAGAGAAGTTAAGGTGGAAAATTGACTATTGTTTACATACCTGCGGCTAGGAAGAGTTAGCAGACTGTGAGAAAGTTTTAATATCGCGAGAACTGCTGTGAAAAGAAGAGGAACAGGAAGTACGTCAGAATCATAGAGACTGGCAAGAAGCGGCCTGTTAACAACGGAAGCGGAAGGTCGCCATTTTGAAACAGGGCAAAGCTGTGACTTCAAGGAAAATGGAAGTAGGCCATCTTTGGTGAAGGTAAGGGCGATTGCTTCAATACAAAACCATAGAAAAAAAAAACGCCCGACATTTTGGACTATGCAAACTTTTTTCTTTAAAAAATAAACTGAATCTGGACTATTAAAAATAACAGAAAGCAACAAACTAGCGCCACGGAGTTGAGGAAAAGAGCGGACACGTGGGAGCGAAGCAGAGCTAGCCCCACGATGAAGAAGGAGTGGCAAACCGTGCTGGAGAATCTGGATAAAAAAGTTTCAGAAGGAAATAAAGAGCTTAAAGAAATGATGCAGGAGAATTTTAAGGACTTTAAAGAGGCACTAAAATCGGAGATGGCAGAACTCACAAAAAAAAAAGGATCAAGTACAAAATGACTTGCAAGCTACACAGCAGAGTTAATGTAGTAGAGAACGCGGTTGACACCCTAACAGACGTGCAGAGAACGGAGATGCGAGGAATGAAGGGAAGAATGGCCATAGCTGAATGTAAACAAATGGAAAAGCAACTCAGATTACGCGGGATTCCGGAGATTGTGGAAAAAACAGCCTAAGAGCAGATTACAGAAATTTTGGCGGGTTACTTGGGGAAAGAAGAAGAGGAGGTTGCAGCTCTTCTGGACGTGGCATACAGAATTAACTCAAAACTTGCAGCTCAGAAGAAGTTACCAAGGGATATGATCGTGCAATTTACGACCAGAAACACAAGAGAGTCAATTGTAAGCAAACAGTTTCAGGAACCATTAGAAGTCGACAGGAAGGTGGTGAGAACTTCCCAGAGCGGAAAAAATACAGAGAGCTGGTCCAGATGTTAAAGGATTTGAAAATTAGGTACAGATGGGAAATACCAGAAGGACTGGCATTTGAATTTGGTGGAGTAAGGAGAAATATCAGGTCGGGTCACGAGATGGAAAACTTTATTAGGGACAATGAAAAGGACTTACCAAAAAGTACAAGAATGTGATCATGGAGTGTAAAATAATATCTGGGAATGTAAATGGACTAAATTCACCTTGTAAACGTAAGGCTATTTTCCACTGGCTTTTAAAACAAAAATGTAATATAGTATGTCTCCAAGAGACACATATTAGAAAGCAGGATTTAAAGTATTTGAAATTTGTAAAGCTTGGAAATGAACTTGCTGCAGTCTCCAAAAAGAAGAAGAGAGGAGTTGCGTTGTATATAAAGGAGGAACTGCAGCCAAAATTAATTTTAAGTGATGCAGAAGCTAGATATTTAGCAGTGGAAATAATTTGGAACTCGAAGACGACCTTGGTGATTGGAATTTATGCACCCAATGGTGCGAAAGAAAACTTTTTCAAGGACTTACAAAAACAACTCGATGAGCTGACCTATGATCAAATAATTCTGGCAGGCGACTTCAATGGAGTTACAAACTTGGAAGAAGATAAGAAATCTAAAATTGCACAAAAAAAAGAGGACTTTTGCCAAAGTCGTTTTTTGCGATTAAGGAACAGGAAAGTTTGGAAGATGTATGGAGGAGCCAAAATCCAAAAAACAGACAATATACTTTTTATTCTGCGAGACATGCTACTCTATCAAGAATTGGTATGATCTGGGCTTCCAGAGAACTAATGTTGTGGACTAGAGATGTGGAGATAATGCCTAAGGTAGGCTCAGATCACAATCCTATCATGTGGAAATTTGGGAAAAATACTAAAAGAAGAGGATGGAGAATAAATGAAGACTTGCTGCAGATAGAAGGGAACATGACGTTGCTACGAAAGGAGACCAAGTTCTTTATACAATACAATTTAAATAAGGATGTGTCAACTCATAAGGTATGGGACACTTACAAAGCTGTAATAAGGGGAATATTGATGGACTTGAATGCAAGGGAGAGAAGGAGAAAAGAAGAAAAAAGAAAGGAAATAACTGAAAAAATTAAAGCCAAAGAGATACAACTTAAGACCAGGGAAGAAGCATATATATCAGGATATAAAAATATTGCAGGAGCAACTGACGGCAATGAATAACAAAGAATTGGAGTGGGATTTGAAAAAAATGAATCAAAAAACATTTGAAGGTGCAAATAAACCTGGCAAATATCTAGCTTGGCAACTAAAAAAGAAAAACGAGAAGAAAACCATAATTAAAATACGAGAGGAAGACAGAACATTATTGGACCAACCAGCTATTAGTAGAGCTTTTTATAAATTTTATGCAAAACTGTACCAGAAAAAGAGGTGAATAGAGATTCAATAGCAGAGTATTTGGAAAGAATGAAACTTCCGACGATGTCAGAGGAATGGAAAGAAAAATTAAATAGGGAAGTGACAGAGGAAGAAATAAAAGAGGCCATCCAATCTACGAAATTAGGGAAAGCACCGGGACCGGATGGATTGACGGCAAAGTTTTACAAAATGATGGCCAGCGAACTGGCACCTTTTTTGAGAGAGGTAATGAATGAAGTTATGCAAGGCCATAAGATTCCCGATTCATGGAACGAAGCTAACATATCACTGATTCCGAAAGATGGACAGGATTTGACCAATGTTAAAAATTATCGGCCAATTTCGTTGCTGAACAATGACTATAAAATATTTGCAAAAGTTTTGGCGGAAAGGATAAAGGGATGGCTGTTGGAATTTATTTCAGAAGAGCAGGCTGGATTTTTACCTAATAGACAAATTAAGGACAATTTAAGGACAGTAATAAACGCTATTGAATACTATGATAAGCATTGTGATAGGGAGGTTGGTTTCTTTTTCATGGACGAAGAAAAAGCATTTGACAATCTGAACTGGGACTTTATGTTTGCCACTATGGAAAAGCTGCAAATGGGAGCAAAGTTCATACAAGCAGTTAAAGAAATTTATAGAGACCAAAGTGCAGCGATTGTAGTGAATGATGACTTAACTAAAAAGTTGAAAATAAGTAAAGGTACAAGACAGGGCTGCCCTCTGTCTCCATTGTTGTTCATTTTGATTTTGGAAATACTGATGATTCAAATACGTGAGGATGATACAATTCGAGGCATAAAAATAAAGGAATTTTCCTACAAGGTCAGAGCATTTGCGGATGATATAATGTTAATAGTAGACGATCCAACTGAGAATATGCCTAAAATAATGGACAAAATAAAAGAGTTCGGAGACTTAGCTGGATTTTATGTGAATAAAAAGAAGTCGAAGATATTATGTAAAAACATGACCAAACAGAAGCAGCAAGAACTAATGGAGATAACGGATTGTGAGGTAACTAATAAAGTAAAATATCTTGGTATTGAACTGACTGCGAAAAATATAGATCTATTTAAAAATAACTATGAGAAATTGTGGATACAAATAGAGAGAGGCTTGATAAAATGGAACAAACTGAATTTATCATGGTTGGGAAGAATAGCAGCAGTAAAGATGAATGTTCTACCACGTGTGATGTTCTTGTTGCAAACAATTCCAATTATCCGAGACTCTAAACAATTTGACAAATGGCAAAGGAAAATTTCAGACTTTGTGTGGGCAGGCAAAAAACCACGTGTGAAAATGAAAGTATTACAGGATGCGAAGGAAAGAGGTGGTTTGCAATTGCCCAATATAAGACTATATTATGAAGCAATTTGCCTGGCATGGTTAAAAGACTGGATAACATTAAAAACCCGTAAATTGCTGGCTTTGGAGGGACATAAAAAGTTGTTTGGATGGCATGCCTATCTGTGGTATGATAAAGTTAAAGCAGACTCTATGTTCTTGCACCACTATATTCGAAGAAGCCTCTTCACAATCTGGAAGAAGTATAAGGTTTATTTGGAAGATGGAATTCCTTCATGGGTGGTTCTGTACGAAGTAATAGATCCGAGAACTGTCGACAATGAACAGCAACGTTTCACATACAAGGAGATAACACAAATACAATATTCAACAATAAGAATAAAGACAGAAGAAGAGCTGTCTCCTTGTTATGGATGGTTTCAATATAGACAGATCAGAGATCTTTTCAAATCAGACTGTTTAAAAGGAGGAATAAGAATGGAAAACTCAGAATTAGAAGAAGTGATATTACAAGAAGGCAAAAAAGAAATTTCAAAGATTTATAAAGTACTTCTAAAATGGCATACGGAGGATGAAATAGTAAAAGTCCAGATGGTGAAGTGGGCAGTAAATTTCAATAAAGAAATAACAATGGAGGCGTGGGAGCACCTGTGGAAAAATACATTGAAGATTTCAACCTGTATGAACATTAAAGAGAATGTATACAAAATGATCTATAGATGGTATCTAACACCAAAGAAGATTGCGCTAGGAAACACTAACATGTCAGACAAATGTTGGAAATGTAAAAAGCACGAAGGGTCACTATATTATATGTGGTGGACTTGTGAGGTAGCTAAGCAATACTGGGGAGATATAATCGAAGCAATTAATGAGATTTTACAAATCCAAATAAATAAGAACCCAGAATTGTTGCTACTGAACTTGGGAATGGAAGGTGTTCCAGTGCAGTACAGAACATTGTTATTTTATATGACCACAGCGGCAAGACTTTTGTACGAGCAGAAATGGAAAATACAAGAAATACCAACTATAGAAGATTGGATTTATAAATTGCTGCACATGGCGGAGATGGACAAAATGACAAGAAAACTTATGATCCAGGACAATTTATTGCTGATTGGGGGAAATTGAAACAATATTTAGAAAAAATGGGATGTGAAGGGAGAACTGTGGCAGTTTGAGAACTATTAAAATGTGATGTTGTAAACAGAAGAGATAAGCGACTTTACCACTAAGGGGGAATTTAATTATTATAATCTAAGCTAGTATTATGTTTAAGTAAATCTTACTTAGAATATAGAGTTTAATCAAGGAAGAGACACATTGGTGGATCAGTGATTTTAATATAGTATATATATAAGACAATTTGAATATGCTTGGAGTAAGAAATATTATGATATATGTGTTATAGAAGAATATAAGTGAAGTCAAGTTAAGTAATAAGAAGGGTTAGGGGTTGGAAAGCTGTTGGAAGTAGATAAGGAGGGGGGAGGAAAGGGTGGGGGTTAGAGTAAATTAGATATGATGGGAATGTATGTATTAAATATGGAATATAAACTCACCAATAAAAATTTTTATAAAAAAAAAAATACCTGAAGCAACTTATCGCTTCAGGCTTCAAGTTTACCCAGTTTTTTCCCCCTCTTCAGTAAACCCAAAGCAGGAAACCCGAATCTTTTTTTGGTGCACACCCCCATTAGTAACTGTAGACAACAGTAATGCCACCTATCTAGCTAGATATATTATACGTTACTGCTCAGCACTTGATCACTCACATTTAAATGTGGGAACTGACATGACAAGAAAGCGCTATAAAGTTGTTATTATTACTGTTAAAGTTCTACCTGTGATGTAAATAAATGACTTATTTACACTTGCAAGTTATTCGATCATCAAAGCCCCAGGATAGCTTCCTCTGGATCTATAGCAAAGTCCAGGTTTCCACTAGTGTTTTTCGGCAGCAGGTTATTTTCAAGGATTTTGCAAGTTTGTATAGTGAAGAGAATCACTCTCTCTCTCACCCTCTCGCTCTCTCACACACACACAGAAACACAAATTAGACTTCAGGCATGGTATATTGTCATGAAAAGCTACAATTACTTTGAGACTCTAGTTGGTGCAGACATCCACAAATTGATTATTATCAGAGCTAGGTGGCATATGCAGAATTCCCATTCAGCAGTCACTTCACTGGCTACTTGTCAGTTACAGGGCTCAATTCAAGGTATTGACGTATCACATACAAAGCCCTTCATGGATTTGGCCCTCATATCTGTGGGACCACCTATCTCATGCTCTGCCACATCAGCTTTGTTTATCTGAGCATGGCGTATGATTTTTTAAGGGACGAGTCTTATTCACATGAAACTAAACACTTTTTTAAGGGAGCAGAAAAATGTTCAGGATCATCACTTTGCAATGTGATGGCATTCAGAAGCACTTTATATTCTCGCTCAGAATTAAGAATCATTGCAGAAGGTACATGTGATCAAGCTTCCTCCACTGACTCATGTGGCACCAGGAGAGGCTACAAGTAGCTATACAATCCAAACAGCAGACTTCTTAATGTTTCTATAGATATTAAGCTGTCACAAATGATACTGCAACAGTTAAGACAACATTCTTTGCTCTCCAGAGTCAAGACTTACCAGGAATAAGACTTCAGTATTCTGCAGTATTCTTCCCAGGAATAAGACTTCAGAATTCTCCCCATGAATATAAAAACAGGGTCGATGACAGTCCTAAATGTGTGATACTATCCCATGCTAGAACTGTTTAGCTAATCACTATTTCTGTGGTTCATTTGGTTTATATACCAAAATGCCTTGTCGCAAAGTCATGAAGACCTCTCCAAAATAACAACCAGAATCTCCATAACCTAGGCTGAAAGAGAAAGATGACCTTTCAACTGCCATCGAAACCCTTATGTAGCACCAGCTTGGGAGAAGAGCAAGGGCTCACAGAGTGACTCTACTAGAATCAGACCAATCTACTTTCCGAAGCTGGGGGAGGACTAATGGCAGGCACAAATGGTAGATGGTTTCTGGAGTCAGCCGAATCCAATGCAAGTGAGTTCCATTTAGAAAACAATTTTACTAATTATGCTGGTAGCCATCTGACTATTAGACACTAAATTGGAGGTGAGAAAATAGCAAGGATGCTTGACCACATGATACTGAGGCTAATTTGTTCTTCATTCGCCATCACTTTAGCAAACTTGTAATGCATACCACCTTCTATTTTAGGGGCTGAGGACACTAGGTTAATTTTTTTTTTATTTTCACTTCTTGGCATCATTTGCACAATCAAACTGCCATATGAGGAACAAACTCAAGGAGTGGAACTTTGTCTGTAGCTGCAAGAAAGAAAACACAACAATGGTACAGATGTTTAATTAATATCAATCATACAGTTTGACAGGTTGCAAGTAAAAGTTGCATTCAGACAGCTGCCTGTGCAGATTTTGACAACACCTTCAAGTCCAAGATGCATTTGGCAATGCTCTCCTTTTCCTGGAACAGAAACAAATGAATACTTTGAGAAACAAGGAGAGAGAGGAGGAGAAAAATATGTACTTGTCACCAGCAGATTATTATAAAGCAACCTAGTGTGTAGCCACATTGCTTTGATTTGTATTAGAACTACAAAAAACATTAATTAGCAATCATGAAGACAAAGGAAAACCAGCTAAGTCCAGCCCTTAAAAAAGGAACCCCAGCACAAGGCCTGTGTACCCAAATCTTCCCTCTTAGAACCATAGGACCAGACAGAGTGTGATGCCTGCAGCTGACAAAGCATAAGCCCTGAGGTTCCACAAACTGAGGGTGCAAGAAGGCACAAAAGTTACCAGGGACAAGTTTAAACCCACTCCCCTGGGGACTTCTTTGTGCACTCCTTTACTTCCTCCCAAATAAGTAAGTGATAAGCTACTCTGCACTTCACTTCCGTAACAAATGTGTGGCTTTCCTGCACAATGCATTATGAGGAACAGCCAAAATATGTAAAGATGCTGGCCTGCGCCAAATTGATAAATTCTGTAAAGTTTCAAGTAACTGAGCTAAAATCCAAAGAAGTTATGCATGCCTAAATCCACTAAAATGAAAAAGGAGCATAACTGCATTGGACTGTGGTCTTCTTTTGTAAAACCTTAAACGTTATCTAAAAGCAACTGTGTATAATACTATAATGCTATCATTTGTTCACGTGTTGTAATGTGAGCTCAACTACTTACATTCTGGAGTTTACAGTTACTACAAAATTCTTTTCCGGTGACAATTTTGTATTACTTAAATCTCCAGGTTCCTGCTTGACGCTGTCAGTACTAGGGATCTGTGATTTGATATATCTGGTCTAAAACTATACTCAAAAATGCTTATTTCATATTATTCAGGTATATCCAGATATATCTTTCTCGTTCAAGTATATATAGATAAATAGGTATTTACATTGCTGAATTTATCTGGATATATTTTAAAGGTTGCAGCTGCTTGTTTTTTCCCTCTTTGCAGGTTTCCCAGGCTATAGAAGGAGGGGGAAGAGAAGCAACATTACCATCTGTCTGTCTGTGTCTGTGTTGTTTGCTTGCCCTATGTCACTGTCAGGTCTGGCTGCCTGCCGCTGCAGTACTGGTTTCCCAATCTGACTGCTGGGATTCTCTGGTTTGATGTTGGTTCTGTTGGGCTTACATTGACCCTGGGTTCTGCCTGGCATATGTGTGTGTTGGGCTTACAATAGTGCCCCTTGCTTCAGCTGGGTTCTTCAGGGATTCTCTGGTTTGGTGTTGGTTGTTGGGCTTTGTTGGTTGTTTTTGCATTGGGAGGCCTGGCCAGTGTGGCTCTTTAAGCCTTCTATCTTTGCTCCGAAGAAAACATTGGATAAGTTTTTTCTTCCACAGGAAATAATGAAGAGTGGCTGGGGGCACCTTTTTAGAAGCCCATAAAACTGGATCCCTTGACCAAACTCTGTGTGTGTGTGTGTGTGTGTGTGTGTGTGTGTGTGTCTCTCTCTCTCTCTCTCTCTCTTTATTGGACAGTAAGGACCAGATTCCCTGCCATTTTGATGTAATTTACTTGAAAAGTGCCCCCATCCCCCCAGAAAGATTACTCTATGGGGAATAATGGAGCTTAAACATATTCAGAATTCCTAATAAAACCTGAATCCAAATATTTGGACTCTATTTTTGGACTCTAATATTTGAATACCAGATATATATGGTATTCCAGACACCTGAAGTTGAAAAATACCATTTTTAATGCACACCCCTAGTCAATACATGCAGAAATGCAAGCATGAACTTCAAACATATCTGAGTTAGTGTCATCCATCCCCTCACAGCAAAACTTTGAAGAATTCATGTGCAACATCCTAAACATTAGTCTTAATAATATATAAATAACATTCCCTGCAATCTGCCTCTACTGCTGAGGTAATCTTCACAGGCATAAAACGTCAGTCACAAGTGTGTGGATCAAAGTTAGTCATGCAACCATTTTGTAATTACCTGTTGAGCTGTTATACTCTTCCTAACATTTTGCTCCACCCAGTTGATCATGTGATCTTGTTCCTTACTCTGCTTAAAATTCTGCATAGCTACTTGATAGTCCAGCCGCTTCTTCACTTCAGTATAAACAGTGAACATCCTCTCCCTGTAGTTAGTTTCGAGCAGCATAGCAACATTGTTCTAGATGGGCAAAGAAAAATAATTTTCTACAGCAGTTCTTTCAATAATGTTCATTTCACAGAAATACTATACTGTACATATATAGCATATCCGCCCCCGCCCCCCAAATAATTTACAGGTATACACTGTCAACAAATACCATACATGAAGATCTGTTTGAAATAAGATATGTCTTGGCTATACTTTCATATTTCATACTATTGATAAATTTAGACTATAGCTATCTTATGCAGACTATGTTCATTCTTCCAGTAATATATAATTTTTGTACAGTTATTAACATTATCAAAATTGCTTCCATTGTGATATTAAGACATTTAAGGATATAGTCTCTCATTAACTTAACAACCCAAAATCTCTTCATATGCACATACTTCCAAAAAGCTTCTGGCAAGAAGCCTCACTGAAGACTTCTGAGTGAGCTTAGCAATCATCATACATTAAAAGCTGGTTCAATGGCAGGAACCAGAATAGGAATAAAGAGATAGTTCTCTCAATGGAAGGAAGTGAGCAGAAGGATCTCAAAAAGGTTGGTAATGGGACCAATGCTATTTAACATGTTCACAAGTCACTTGAAATTGGGGGTGAATAGTAGTAACAAAGTGTACAGACAGCTCCGTATCTCATTATCCAAATTATATGGTGATTAGGGTGTACAATTCAGGTTCGGTATTTGGGAAAATATTACTGAATTTTATCTGATTACTAAACTTAAATCTGTATTACCAAATAAATAATTCCAAATTTAAGTTTACTGAATTCATTCGGTAAAATTCGGGCATCACGGCTGGGCTGTTCCTTTGCTAGGGAACAGCAAAGAAATACTGCTTCCTGCCTTTTTTAACCTGATGGGAGGAAGGGAGGGGTGAGTAAGGCAGAGGCAAGAGGAGGAAGAGAGAAGAGGGAAGAGAGCGTGAGTGGCCAATCCTTGTAGCAGCTCCAAATAAGCTGCTTAGCTGATCTTTCTAACGTAGCATTAAGGAAAGCTTTCACAAATGCTCATTTCCAAACCGTACCAACTGAGTATTTACAAAGCAGATTTTAAAAAAAAACCAGTGGAACAAACCTCTGCCCATGTGGTGTTAACCAAGTGGAGGACATTGTACACTTTATTTTACATTGTTCCTTCTATGGATCCATTCAGAATAAACTACTGAACCAGTTTCATGTAAACTTTTTTGGTTCAGATGAGGAATGCATAAAATTTTATTGGCTGATGTTTTTCCTCTGGTTAGTCCTAAAGTGGCTATTTTTACTTTTCTTTCAACAACATAAGTAAGAAAATGGCTAAAATTCTTACAGAATTAGGAAAAACTAAATTTTATGGATTTTTTCTGCTTCCTTTTGACACCTCTTTTTACCATCCTAGTTTTAAATTTTAAGCTTTATCTCATCATGTTAATATGTAATTATGTTTTAACTCTTTCAGTATGTCATTTTATTAGAACAGCCAGTATTGTACAGAGATATGGAGTGGCCTCATTTGGAATGCTGTGGGCAGCTCCGGTCTCTGTATCTCAAAAAGGACACTGGAGAGCTGGAAAAGGTACAGAAGAGGGCAACCAAGATAATCAAGGGGTTAGAGTAGGGGTGGGCAATCCGGATCGGGTGGGAAAGCTGGATTTTTGCCAATTTGGCAAAATCCAGCTCTCCTGGATCTCAATAGAGAATCTTGGATTCGATCTGGGTACCCAGATTTAGATCCCCAAATTAATCCCAGTAAATCTGGGAAACTTGGTGTTTCCCTTTGTCTTCCTGCAAGCATGAGTCAGGTCTTTTTTTCTGTAGGAAACAATGAAGTGGTTAGGAGTAGACATGTGCACGATCCAAAAAATAATCCCGATTTAGCTGATTGTGATTCCGCGGCGCCACTGAACCCCTGGTTCCCGAACCTCACCGATCAAGTTCTGTTTCTGATGCAGAATCGGGAAGGCCGACGTGGGAGGGCGCCCCGCCGTTTCCAGCGCTAAAGGAATGGTGGCTGACGGCGGCCGCCAAGCCCGGCAGGCCCAGGGAGGCGGCGGCGAGCCGCCTCCCCTGCGGGGGCGGGGGGGCCTGGCTGCTCGCTGGTGGCACCCCCCATGTGCCCGGCCACCGGGCCAAAGGGAAGCAGGGAGTATTCCCCACCAAGGAAGGGAGGTGGGTGATGACGGAGGCCGCCAGGCTCGGCAGTCCAGGGGAGGTGGCACCAAGCTGCCTCCCCTCAGGGGGCGCTGGGGTCTGGCCCCACGGGAGTGGGCCGGTACTGTCACTGGGGGGGAGTTGACATTTTACTGGTGGGCGGCCAAAGGGAGCGGGCTGGTATTCCCCGCCAGCAAGGGAAGAAGGTATGTGCTGTCGGCATCTGCCAGCCCAGTGGCGACGAGCCATCTCCCCTCAGGGGGCGGGGGGTCTTGCCCTGCGGGAGCGGGCCGGTACTGTTGCTGGGGGGGGAGTTGACATTTGCTCGGGGGGCAGCCTGATTCTCCCGCTCTCGGGTGACAGCAACATTACCTCCAGCTTACTTTGCGTGAACTCAGCAGCAGCTGACCTCACTCACCTTCCTGCCTTGCCAGAAAGGGGCAAGTCATGTCACCATGTCATTGGGAGGATACGAGGGACTGGATGTGTCGTCGGGAAGAGGGTACTGGGGACATGCCTTGTTGTCATGAGGGTTGGGGGGGAAGGTTTCCCCCGTTCCCGACAGGCCAAATTAGAACGTGCTGGTATTCTTGCGGGGGGGGGGGACATTACCCCGTGGGCGGCCTGCTCCCCCAGCTACCGGGTGACCGCACCTGAAGTTCCAGCTTAGCGCGTTTACAGTGGCAGTTGACCTCACCCACCTTTCTGCCTCGCCAGAAAGGGACAGGGTGTGTCATCATTGGGAGGACACAAGGGACTGGATGTGTCATCAGGAGGAGGGGGAGGATGGTAGAAGTCCCACAGCTGCTTAGTGTCCTCAACTGAGGGACCCACCACCGTGGAACATTTTGGCGGCGGCTGCCGACCTCAACCACCTTCCTACCTCGCCAGAAAGGATGGCATGGACAACAATCGTGCCTTAGACTGTTTTTTCAACATACAAATTATAATGGAAGTAGTTGACTTTATAAAGAATAAGAGGAGGTACTTTGAAGGTTCGAGGGATGGGGCTTGTCGTCAGGAGGAGCATGCCAGGGACGGGACATGTTAGCATGAGGAGGATACGAGGGACACTACGTGTCATCATGAGGAGGGGGAGGTCCCACATCTTCTGAGTGTCCACAGCTAAGGAAGCCCCTCTTTAGGCAACACATGACGGCAGCTGTCCTCACCCACCTTCCTGGGTGCATAAGGGCATAAGGGCCGATTCCAGACGGCCCTCCCCATTGCGAAACGTCACGCATCATCGCACAGAAAACACGAAATATCGCATTTTCTCGCGCGAGTTTTGTGTGACGTAACGCAAAACTCGCGCGAGAAAATGCAATATTTCATGTTTTCTGCGCGACGACGCGCAACGTTTCGCGATGGGGAGGGCCGTCTGGAATCGGCCAAGGTCTCTGTAAGTCAGAAGTGACTAGACTACATACAACACACAACACATTTTTGTTTCATTCAACAATGAAGGCAACATTGAAAGCAAAAACCCATTTACCATTATCCCCTCCAGTCAAAGAAGGGCTTGCATAGGGGGGCAGGGGTTGGAGGTAGGGAGTTTTTGTCCATTCCTCTTTCAGCCTGCAGCTCCCTATGCCTTATTCCGTGTAGCTACCAAGGGTTGCCATGAAAACCTATGAAAGGACTCAGGAACAGAGTCATCAGTAATAGCGTAGGCTGTCAGGTACATTTTGTGGGAAGAACATGACTTCAGCTATATAGACATCAAGTAATACTTATGAAAGAAAGACGAGGGCTTCTTGACTAGCACTGCTCGTTGCTTTCTCTGATGCACTGCCACACACCTCCTCATGGGAAGCCGGGCCTTCTGCCTTCTCTAGTCTCCTGCCACTTCTGCTGCTTGCAGCCCTTGGTCTCAAGTTCTCCGCCAAGCAAAAGCAGCACTTGATGCATCTGGCATAACAGACACATGAACCCTGCTGCTTACTACGACAGCCCTCCCCCTCCCCTTCCCCCAAGGGACTCTACAGCGGCATGACAACCAGACATTTAACAAGAGACTCTGCAGAGATTCAGCCATGTCCTCACCCACCTTCCTGCCTCGCCAGAAAAGGATGGAAGGGATGGGACATATCATGAGGAGGATACGAGGGACACTACGTGTCATCATGAGGAGGGGGAGGAGGGGGAAGCCCCACATCTTCTGAGTGTCCCCGGCTAAGGAAGCCTCTTTAGGCGACACACGATGGCAGCTGACCTCACCCACCTTCCTGCCTCGCCAGAAAAGGATGGAAGGGACGGGACATATCATGAGGAGGATATGAGGGACACTACGTGTCATCATGAGGAGGGGGAAGTCCCGCAGCTACTGAGTGTCCTACTTTCCTTAGGCGGGGGTCCCACCGTGGAACAGTGCGGCGGCAGCAGCCAGCAGCTCACACCTTCCTGTCTCGCCCAAAAGGATTGTAGGGACATGACGTGTCATCATGAGGGGGGGCAGGGGGAGGGGGAAGGTCCCCCAGCAACTGCGTGTCCTGGTCTGAGGCTCCCACCGAGAACCATCGTGACGGCCAACAGCACCCACCTTCCTTCCTTGCCAGAAATGATGGGAGAGACATGATGTGTCATCATGGGGGGGGGCATGGGGCAGGAATGTCCCCCAGCAACCGTGTGTCCTTGGCTGAGGCTCCCACCGAGAACTAGTCTGTGACATTCACTGGCAGCACCCACCTTCCTGCCTCGCCAGAAAAGGATTGTTGGGACACGATGTGTCATCGGGGGGGGGGGGGCAGGGGCGGGAAGATCCCCCACAACTGACGGGCCAAAGCCCAGCATGAAGTTAAGCCCTGTTTGGGGGGGGAGGCGACATTGGCCCCACGGCAGCCCGATCCCCCAGCTACCGGGTGTCCTCAGGCTCCAGCTTCGGAGCTGGTCGACGGCTGCCGACAGCACACACCTTCCTGCCTTGGCAGAAAGGACCAGAGTTGCAGGACACATCCCCACCCAACTGAAAGAGTTGGGGAGCCTCCAAATGGTCAACCAAATGTATCCTCACACAATGCAGTCGGCTGCTGTAAAACCAAAGAGAGCAGCACAATATCCGAAAGCAGCCGACTGCACCCACACACCTTCCTGCCTCACCAGAAAGGTCCGCTCACATTCCCACCCAGCTGAAAGAGGTCCCGTCAGCCCCGTTGACAGGGGAGCCGCCACGTCGACAACCAACTCCACTCCTATATGGTACAATCGGCTGCTCGATCACACAACCAAGCTGTGTATGTGACCAAGGAGGGAGCAGTCACAGGAGAGTCCCTTGTGAAGCGGGGGGTAGACTGGATCCGCCGTTCTGCCTGTGTGGAATGTGGGTGATGGGCAGGACAGGAGACATCAGCTGGATGGACCAGCGTGTTTCCTAAGGGGGGGGCGAAACATGACAGCAGCATCAGCAACAGAACTCAACTCCCTTCCTGCCTTCGCGGGGCGGACATGATGAGTCAGGGGACCCATTCCCCCCTGTCCAGAGGAGACAGCAGATGCCCATGCAAAGGAGGAGACAACGCGCAGTTCCACTCTCACATCGGCAACCTCTCCGGAGACATCTGTCTTGCCCCTCAGCAGCAGTGGCAGACCTCAATGACCTTCCTTCCCTCGCGGACACCAGGTGCCCATGGAAAGGGGAGTTTCCTTGCCACACAACCATACACACAACAGCTCCTGAGCTGCCCCCCTCATGGCCAAAACCACCACTATCAGACGTCAACCACCTTCCTGCCTTGCCAGAATGGGACAGGACGTGTCACCATTGGGAGCATGTGAGGGATGGGACGTGTCATCCTGAGGAGGGGGAAGAGGGACGCAGTTATGCTAGGCGTGGGGAGGCCGCCTGGCCTGCTCCATAGATCCCTCCCACCGAGGAATACTGTGGCGGCAGCCACCAGCAAACACCTTCCTGCCTTCGCAGACAGGACGTTACATGACTTTTTGGTGTGTCCCATGCCCCCCTGCCCAGAGGGGGCAGCAGGGGACCGTGCAAAGGGGGGGTCCCTTCTGTACACACACCAGCAGCAGCTGCATGGCTGCTCTTCATGGCCAGCAGCCGCATCAGTGGGCAGCACGGCACCAACCATCCTTGGCAGAAAGGACGAGTAGGGAAGGACATGAGAGGTTGCGGCTTGGGGGACCATGTTGGAGCCATCTGTGCAGATCCAGAGAGAGAGAGGAGGGAACGGGAACTAGTCTGGAAGAGGAGGACAAAACAACATCCATGGAAGCTGCCACGAGAACCGAGGCAGGCTCGAGCCTGCTGTGGACGAGCTGGGCCGGCCACTACTGGAACTAATTGACCAGAAATCAGCCAGTGATGAATGCAGAAGGAATACTGAGCAGAAGGCTTCTGCAAATGTATGTCTAGGAAATAATACCCGGAAACAGGTCACTTTGACAATTGGCAAAGGAAATACTGCATGAGATATTCTTATATCAGATTTTAAATTGCTGTTTTTTCCAGTCACATTGCTGCTTCGCTTATGATGACCCCAAAACAGGAAGAAGAGAAACCTGAAGACTACCGAGGTATCATTGTTGCTGTCCTAAAACAGCAGCAGTGTCTCATAGCACCACAAGCCTAGCGTGGCTCAGAGCCAGAGGCGAGCCCGGGGAGGTCCAGGTCGACAGTAGGGTGGCCCAGTTGGTTGAGGGAGAGAGAGGGAATAGACTAGAGCCTTGACCCACCCACCACCACCACCACTCCCCCAGACCAGAGTGACCAGGCACTAGAGTGTGTAATACTGTGTGAGCCCTCAGCCAAGGAGGTGCCCACTGAGCTTGGCCCCAGAGCTAGACGGCAGCCCTGGAAGCAGAGAGAGAATAGAAATAGAGCCCAACCCCAGCTGCAACACTCCCCCCCAGACCTGAGCCCTCAGCCGAGGTGCCCACCAAGCTTGGCCCCAGAGCTAGGCGGCAGCCCTGGAACCAGAGGAGATAGCTCCCTATTCCCTAATTCCCTATCTGCTGAAGCCCAAAGCTAAAGCTCCCCCCCTCTCTCTTGCGCTTTCTCTCTCCAAAAGCGGCAAGCGAGAGCTCGCCTCTGTCCCACTCCACCCGCGTGCGGAAAGTGAAACTTTGTTGCGCAGCACACGGCTATTTATAAAGCCTGGGTCTGCTACACAGGAGAGCTGTGTTTGGCCGTAAGAGCTGCCTCTCAGGCTTTGCAGGGATGCGATTCGAGTGCCCATGGCTACAGAAGAACACCCCCTTCCCCCCCCTCCCCTCTCTTCTCCCAAATGGACGAGACAGGCGCGCGCTTTTCTGGCTGCTCCATGGTTGGAAGGAAGCTCTGCTATTTAAGGAAAGCTGGGCTTCCATTCACGTTTCCAGGGTGACAGAAGGAGGGCAAACAGCTCCGGCATTCCCCAGGCTCTGTTTCCACGGGGCTCCGTTCCCTCGGGAACAGATGGCTGGCGCAAGACTGTCTGCAGACTGCAATCCCGAATGTAAACTGATCAATCCGATCGAGACCCGATAGCGCGCCCCACCCGAGCGCTGAACCGGGAGCCGTGGACGGAACCGATCAGCCCGGTCCCGATGGCGCAAACGCCAAAATCGGGGCAATTTTCAGACCGTAATTCCGATTGTGCCCATGTCTACTTAGGAGCACTTTGTTAAGGGGTCCATAGCATTGGACCCCAGGGGTCCAATCTTCACAAAACTTGGGAGGGGGTGGTCTTTAGAGGACAGCGAGGATTACATTCCCTGCAAATTTGGTGGAGTTTGCTTGAAAAATGACCCCCTCCTCCCAGGTCCCCAGGATAGTTTTCCACATAGAGAATAATGGTCCAATTTCCCTGATCTGTGCAAGCTGGATCAAAGAATTTGTCCAAGATTTTGGGAATCCCGGATTATCTGGGATCCCCAATCTCCCATATTTTTTGAGGGGAGCACACCTCTAGGTTGGCGCACTTTTTTCATTAGAGGCTGAAGACTCTGGGATCTCCAATGGCCAATAAGAAGCTGAGGTGAGCAAGAGCCCCCCCTACCTTCTGAAAATACTTGGCAGGTCCCAGGAAAGGTTGTCACCAAGTGCCACGGCACCCACAGGCTCCGCACTGGGGACCCCTAATTTAATATAATAGTAGATTGTTTCTTCCCTATTTGTCCCAAAAGATCTTTTTAAACATCCATGATCAGTACTTCCAACATTACATTTTCTTGAAAATTGGTAAGAATCCTAACAATGTAGAATAAAGCAAACCAAATGTAGAAATATAGATACTGGGTAACAGGGGAATGAGGAAAAGACAGGCAATTCGTTACCCATTTTATCCACTATGCCCTCATAGGAAATCATTAAAGGTTAGAACATTAGTATTTTCCCAAAAGCTCAGATCACCCAGGATAGCTTTTTTCATCAGTCTCCTAATTATGGCATCTTGACTTTAATGGCAAAATGCCAGAAAATCTTAAATTTATTCCAGAATTTCCGCCGACGTTATGACATTACAAACACAATCTTTCTTTTTGTCCTGCTTCCAGGGGTTGCCGAGTCTGCAGAGTGCTGCTGACAGGTAACGAGGTCCAGCTGGCAAGGTGAGGCATGTGCAAAGTCCGTAAATCAAGGGAGTAGTCGAGGACAGGCTGGGTCAGAGGTCAGAGAGACAGTTCCAAGGAGCAAACACAGGCAGTACAGTAGCAGCTTAGAGAACTCGTTGAAGCCACGCTGAAGGGAGCCCTCCCTCTGGCTTTTATACTCTAAGGGCATTCGGTCAACTCGCACAGCTGCTTCAAGTCTCCTCCTCTGAAGCCCCTCCTTCCTCTGAGAAGGCTGGCCTGTTCAGAGCCCGGAGGCGTGCAGATTGACGTCGGGTCTGTAAGTCTCTTCTGTCCCTGCTATGCCGACGTTGCTCTCGATAGTCTGGAGATGTTGGAGGGGATAAGGAAGCTGGCTGCATCTGGGCCGGTGGCTCTGGGTGGGGAAGGGGAGCTTCTGGCTGGGATTCAGCCTCTGACTGTTCAGCTGTGGTCGGCTGCTGGGAGACAGGCTGCTCCTCCTCAGGAGGAGCAAGGCTGTCAGCAAGCGTCAGCTGTTCCAGTTCCTCCTCCTCAGAGGACTCGTCAAGCTCAGGCTGTACTATGACACTTTTTATATTTAGCAGGGCAGTGCAAAGAGTAGTTTTAAAGCACTTCAAAATGGTTTTGTCCCAACAAACTTTCAGAATATGTTCACAAAATTTTACTCTATTGTGCTATCACAGGTTCAAAATAGTCGCAAGGAAAAATTAAGGAATGAGAAGCACCTTGGATTTAAAGAAAAGGCAACATACTAATTCAAGAGAAATTATATTATTTTCTAGAAAATGGTTGGACAAAGTCCAGAGGTTCTCTCAAAATAACCTTTCATAATGCTTTTTGACACCTGTAAAATCCTACAGTTACAAACAATGCTTATATATTTGCAATACTGTACCCGCTTGGTATCAAAGAGATAGTGGCGACCTTCTACCCTCCACTGCTCTTTCTTCTCATCCACAATTGCCTTCTCCAAGCTGCTTATCATACCTTCTTTTACAGCTGTGGCAGTAGCGATTTCTTCCTGGAAGCAGATTAATTTGAGAAAGTTGCAGCTCTGTGCTTAAAAACCTTTAAGGTATCTTCATACCTTAATACTGGAAACATTACAAGTCACAGTACTATTATTTGATTTGGATTTGTTTTTAGCAGTACTTAAAGTAAGCACAAGCAACTCCACACTGGACAGGTGCTTTCAACATAAGGCTAGATCTTATGGATCCTTTCTACTAACAGTGATGCTTTTCTTGAGCACAAGAAGCCTGGACCTTCTGTCAGCAAAAGGGCCTCTTGTACTGGAGGGAGGTACCACCATTACAGGAACAGTTTGAAGAGACCCATTCCAGCTTTCCCTTTTTTCTATTTGAACAGAGAAATAGTACATTGGACTAAACACCTTCCTCCACAAATTTCTCATTCTGATTCATTCTGCTATGTTCCCAAGTGAAAAGTCCATTCACGAGAACAAAGCCTTCTAAAGTTGGCATCATGCAAAAAGATAAAACTGGCATCTACCATATTATGGAAAGGTCTATCTACGGCTATTAGGAAGGCCCCCACACTTCTATTGTTTCACAAAATGTGCAAAACAGAATTGTTCCAGTTGACATTCTTGTATAAGAAGTAAAGCTGTGGTGTAATGGATGAGCTTGGGAGGTGACAGTTCTTCAATCCCAGCTCCACTGCATTATGTTGTTTCACTAGAGATCTTTGCTACCAGACTCAAATGTTATCATATTATGTAATCAGTTTACTGACAGAATTAGTCAGTCAATCATACTTGTAACGCACCTCAAGCCCCAGTAAGAAAGGCAGACTATAAATGAAAATAAATAAAATAAGTGCTACATTCTGCTGTACAACACAAAGCCAATATCTGAATAGCACTTCTAGTACAGCATGAAAACCAGATTTAATCTAAGGCTGTTAAAACATTAAAAATCCTGAAAGCTCAGGATTTAAAATTCTTTTACAGAAATGTACAATAAAACTCTCTTCCTCTTTTCATCGTCTGAGAAGGCACGGTAATCACCTAGAAACTACTAGAAATCAGAATTAAAGATAAAGGATAAGCACTGAATTGCACTAAAGCAAATGTTATTGTACTACAATCTAATCATTGTGGGTGTGTAGGGGAAGTTAAAGAGTTCTTCATGTGTGCTTCACACTATTTACAAATACAGAAGAGAAGACACATTTTGGCTTACAATGTAGTTTTGGTGTTTTATGCCTCAGACAGGTTATAATATTCTTGCAAATATACCAGCAGCAACATACTACAGCATACAATTTTTGTAGTATTAGAATTTTATTAGTGTTAGTAATACAGAAAGCTTGTTGTCTTACCTCAATGAGCTTGTCGGCAAAAGCTGCTACCTTACCACCATACTTCTTAATGCCATAGATGAGGATTCCCACAACACATATTCCAGATATTGTTTCATGGTTAATTATGTAAATTTCCTTGGAGAGAAGATAGAGCAGAAGCCCAGTCCCAAGCATATAGGGGCCTACAACAAATAAAGAAACCCTTATAAAAACAAACAAGATTTTTCACATAATAGAAATTGAATTTAATTTTTTTTACAAGAATATTGAGAATTTCTACCATGAACGTATACATCTGTCAGCGTAGAAAGCTCATAGTGCAACACTAAGAAGTTATACCCTTAGAACTCCACTGACATTAAAGAAACTTAGCAAGGTGTAACTCTGCTTGGGATTGCTCTATGATGGTTCAGAGGTCCTTCTCTGTGTTGACTTTATCTGTTGCTAGCGTTTAAACCCACACTTTCAGAAGACCATACTAAACCATCACACTAACAAACAGAGACTAGGGGATGGATCCAAATGACATAACAGCAGTTTTGTGGACAAACAAGGAAAGTGTAATTTTTGCCACAATCCTGCTCCCACTTCAGACACCCCCACGCTGTTCCTGTGATCCCCAAGCAGACTTTTAGGAAAGTCAGACGGCTACAGCAAGGGCATTCCCATTCTACTGGCTTAACTCCACTGGTGGTGCTTTAGATCCAACCTTATGATTACCACTTGCCAGGAGTTGGCTTTCCCCCAAGATAACCTTCATGTAAGCACACGTTAGTAGGTATACTAACCTGTGACTCCTGTTTTAGGATACAGGAACTGGAAAAACTCTTCAGGAAATATCCCATGACGGACTTTACCTCCTGTCTCCGGCAGAGGTGGTACGGGAGCCAAGTGTTGCTGACTAGTGTGAAGTGGTCTTGATATATGCACCACTCTGCAGTAACAAAGGCAGAGTGATGCAATATTAATTCCTTCCCCCAAAGTTGTAACTGTACTTCCAACACAAATAAATAGCTTAAGAGATCTGTTATATGCATGCTACTGTGCTTTGCAAAGGCCGAATAAGGTCTTTAATCTTAGTGTGGAAGAAACACTCGTGTAAGGTATTATCGGAAGTTAAAAGGCAAACAGCAAAGCATCACGCAAGACTTAAATTGAACTTCAGTTTGACAATATTGGAATTTGTCTCACTCTGTCAGCATAAACCTAGCAATAACTATACCATGAAAAAAAACCAAACAAGTAAGTGGGTTCTAGATCAAATCAGTGGCAGTAATCAAATCAGTAATAACCTAGACTAGGCAGAATTTGTCAGAGCTTGGAAGATAACCAGGGTTGGTCATGTTCAACACTTAGATGGGATAGGATGGGAGACTGTCAAGGAAGTCCAGAGTTGCTATGCAGAGGCAAACAAATGCAAACCGTCTCTTTTCATATCTTGCTTTGAAAACTCCATGGTCCTAGGCCTGGCCTGAGTCAGATGAGGATGATGCTGGAATTCTCCCTAGAATATAAGTCACTAAACTGAAGCTATCATAGTTTGGTTACACCACGAGAGGGACAAGATACATGGGAAAAGTCAACAGTGCTAGGGAAAAATTGAAGGCAGTAGGAAAACAGGAAGACAACATGAACAAGGCTGTCAATGAAGGTCATCAATGCATAAGGGCCGATTCCAGACGGCCCTCCCCATTGCGAAACGTCACGCATCATCGCACAGAAAACACGAAATATCGCATTTTCTCGCGCGAGTTTTGTGTGACGTAACGCAAAACTCGCGCGAGAAAATGCAATATTTCATGTTTTCTGCGCGACGACGCGCAACGTTTCGCGATGGGGAGGGCCGTCTGGAATCGGCCAAGGTCTCTGTAAGTCAGAAGTGACTAGACTACATACAACACACAACACATTTTTGTTTCATTCAACAATGAAGGCAACATTGAAAGCAAAAACCCATTTACCATTATCCCCTCCAGTCAAAGAAGGGCTTGCATAGGGGGGCAGGGGTTGGAGGTAGGGAGTTTTTGTCCATTCCTCTTTCAGCCTGCAGCTCCCTATGCCTTATTCCGTGTAGCTACCAAGGGTTGCCATGAAAACCTATGAAAGGACTCAGGAACAGAGTCATCAGTAATAGCGTAGGCTGTCAGGTACATTTTGTGGGAAGAACATGACTTCAGCTATATAGACATCAAGTAATACTTATGAAAGAAAGACGAGGGCTTCTTGACTAGCACTGCTCGTTGCTTTCTCTGATGCACTGCCACACACCTCCTCATGGGAAGCCGGGCCTTCTGCCTTCTCTAGTCTCCTGCCACTTCTGCTGCTTGCAGCCCTTGGTCTCAAGTTCTCCGCCAAGCAAAAGCAGCACTTGATGCATCTGGCATAACAGACACATGAACCCTGCTGCTTACTACGACAGCCCTCCCCCTCCCCTTCCCCCAAGGGACTCTACAGCGGCATGACAACCAGACATTTAACAAGAGACTCTGCAGAGATTCAGCCATGGGAGAAAAACGAGATGGCCCCCCAAAGCCGCTACCCCACGGCCCGAACGCCCCGGTACTCACCCGGCGGAGAGACCGGGCGCCAAGTTCCTCAAGGCGGCAGGAGCTGCAGGAAGCAAGGACAACTTGTCACAGGCCAGTCGAAGGGCGACACCCACCCACGCACGCACCCTGGGGACCTTCCCTTACCCAAGCCGCGCAAAGCCAAGCGGGCCAGCATCGCGTCTCCGGCAGCGCTGCCCTCCCTGTCCCGATGACCGCCACCGGCAGCAAAAAGATGGCGCCCCCCGCAAGGTAAGTCTCGCGAGAACACACATCCTCTTCGTGTCGCTTTGAACTGTTTAGAATCCAATCTCGCGACAACTGGCAGAGTCACGCGAGAACACAATCCGGAAGTGAAGCATAGACCTAAGGGAAATAAATGTTTTCAACGCCGACATGAAGTCCTCCCCAAACCATAATGTTCCGCTACGTCGTTCCAGCTAGTTTCCATCTAAGCCCTTTTAGAAGCGGCAGCGGTAAATGTAATTATGAAGTGCCTGCCTGGCCAAAGAGAGATTAAGATTTCTTTTTTTCTCGCGATATGTGCGACGAGAAGAAAAGATTTCATTAGCTCTTATCGCGAGAGTAGTGAATACCTGCTCTGGCTATACGTTTCCTGTTCTCTATGACCCGAGGAGAGACCGACAGGTTATACGCTCTCGCGAGAAGAGGGGTGTCTTGGGAGCACGTGGGCGCGCTCCGAGTTTCTTCTTTGGGCTCCTTTTGAGTCGCGTTTCCGTTATGAACGCCGCAAAGCCGCATTCCGGGCAAGCGGTGGACGGGGAGCCTGGGGCCGAGTGGAGCATCCCTCCCAACGCGCCCGCCTGCATGGAGCGGCACCTGGACGGGGCCCACTACCGGACAGGTACTCGCCTCGAGCGCCTCCCTTGTCCCCCTCGCCTTCCTGGCCGCTTCTGCTCTGGGTGCCTCTTTCGGTGAATCCCAGATGAGGAGCCTGTCTTTTGATAGAGGCGGCACTCCTGTCTCCGCCGTTGCGCCCCCTGCAGTACTTGGCTCCAGGCTACACCCCCCCCCCCCAGCTATAGCGTTGTTGCAAAGACTCGGTTATGAGACTCAGTGGGACGGCCTTGGGCCAGTTACTGCCCCTCAGTGTAGCCTACCTCGCAAGGTTGTTAGGAGAATAAAAGTGGAGTGGAGGAGACCCTCAGAGGAAGGGCAGGATAGAAATAGTTAACATCCAGCCTCTGTTTTTAACCCATAGTGAAATTTAATTATCGTCCCTTGTTCAAGGAGCCCCTAGCCTTGTTTGTACCACATTCAAACTTTTCCTCTTCATTGACTCTTGTTTTCCCCAATTTTCAGCTTTCCCTCGCTCAGTCTTGGTGCTTTGCTTTAACATGGAATGCAGTGTTGAGTTTCAGGCTTTGTGACGGGAAAGAAAATACATTTGGGAACTTAAATAAAGTGGGCCTTCTAAAAAATGTTACAGGTAGGTAGCCATGTCTGCAGCAGAACAGCAAGATTTGACTCCAGTGACACCTTAGAGACCAACAAGTTCAGGGTGTAAGCTTTCTAGCATAAGAGCTCCTAGTTTCTGAGCAAAGGGAGCTTTGATTTTTGATAGCCCATACCCTGAAAATCTTATTGGTCTCTAAGGTACCATTGGACTCAAATTCCGCTGTTCTAAAAAAAGAATCAAGTTATTGCTGGATAGTCATCTTTCTGCCATTCTGTTCACATACTGCCACCCCATGGACTCCTGCACGGTATCTTAGCTTTTAAGGTTTTTTTTTAAAGCTGCATTTGGTTCTAGAGCCATAGGTTGCAAACCTCTTGCATTGTTGTTAAAATAGAAACTCTAGCATCCTCTTTGAGTTCCAGTTATTTAATTATTCTTCTGTTTTTGAGTTGGTGTAGCAGTACTGTAATTGTAGGTAAGCTAATAAATATCTTTATGAATTTCTTTGTGGGCTTATTTGTTGGGAATGGAGCATTGGAAATAGTAGTGTTAAATTTGGACTAATAAAATATTTGTACGGAGTGGAAAGCCGGTACACTGTTGTGCACTGTTTAGAAATCTTTGTCCTGTGCATCACCTTTGTACATGAACTGATCATGACCAGATCAGATATTGCACTTTGGGTTTGATGATAATATTTTTCCCTTAATAGCTTATGAGTGGCAAGGCTTAACCCAGTTGATAAAATTAAAGCTCTAGAGTGCTTCATCTGACATGGCCTCCTTGAACTCCTAGACCATATTGCCATAACAGTTCCCTGTCTTTAAGATATTACCTGGTATTTGTGCTGCCAGATCACCTGTATCTGTTAACATGTACTAATTAATTAGTACAAATCTTACATCATGGCATGCTTATTGCAGATGCCAGTTGTAAATATAGCAGCATGGGAAAGGGTGAGAATTAAATGAGTAGTGTGCCTGGGATAGGGATAGGGTTGAAGGGACAAAAGATGAGGAAGAGAGATGGAAGACACTGAAAGCATGCATTAGGCCAGGAGTGAGGTTCCTTATGTACCTTGGGGCATGGGAGGGTAGTCTGGAATCCAAAATATGGGCGACCTATCCATTCAGCGTGCCTGTTAAGTGCTTCACCAAAGAAATTATTATTCCTATGCTGGATCCATCTGATTTTAGTTGACTGAGAAGAGATGATCCCTGTAGCATGCATTCTAAAGGCTATCCCCACCTTCTTTGCCATATCTTAGGGCATGGTGACATTGCACGACTCTTTCTGCAGTTTCCTCTGTTACATGTTATAAAATTTCTCTTCTCTTTTTTCCTCCTATACATTTTAAATACATTACGTTCAGTTAATAGTAATGAAAAAGCATGCAGTAACTTGTCCTGCTTCATGCAGGATTTTCCATGGCTCTTCATAAGGTATATGTCCTGGACATTGTCTTGACGAATGGCTTTTATTGGGGCATTGGTTTACAGAGGCTATTAATTTCTAGCAGTCAAGATTCTAGATCAGTTCCTAAGTGAATTTGGGTTTAGTTAATGTTATTTTTGCATTTATCGTCTGCTGTTCTCAAAGAGACACAAAATGGTTTTTGTTCTAGTGTTTTCCAGTGCCGTGTAGATTGTTAACCCTCTGAAAAGAGGTTGTTGCCCTTAGGTTGAAGATCTAGCTCAACTTTAGCATTACCTAATCACTAGTAATGTTTCTTTTTCTGTTTAGTGTTAGGTAATCAAAATATACTGCAGATATTTCATTGTCACTTAACTTTTATGTAACTCCCTATTTTCCAGATGGTGCCTTGCTACTGGGAGCATCCAGCTTAAGTGGACGATGCTGGGTTGGTTCCATTTGGGTATTCAAGGATCCATCAAAAGCTCCTAATGAGGGCTTTTGCTCAGCAGGAGTTCAAACTGAAGCAGGCATAGCAGATCTGAAGTGGGTAGATGGTAAAGGCATCTTGGTGGCTTCTGATTCAGGTGAGTATTAAGGACCTCTTGTCTAGCGAACAGTCTCATAAGTAGCTTTTCGCTTTTCTCTACTTTTCCAGCAATGAACTTGTGTTTGCCTTTACCTCTGCAGAGACTTTAGTTAATAATTGCAGGGCAGAGCTCATGCGCTAAACTGCTTTCTGAAAATGTTACTGCTTTTAAGAGCATCAGCTGCTTTGGGACTCTTACTGTACAGTAAACCCCTGACTTACAAAAGCCAACAGTTTGTGCTTAAAACCCAGCAGAGGCCAGGAGCTTAGAAGGCAGTGCAGGGAGCAACAGATGACTGAGGACGGACAGTGGGGGAGCAGGGGAGTGTTGGAGTGAAGGGAGAAGAAACTCAGGAAGTGCACATAGAGAAAGGGGGAAGTCTTTGTTCTCACCTCTTCCTCCTTTTAAATATTTTTTCTGTTAGCTGTTCCAGAAAGAATCTAGAAATTTGAAGTGTTTCGGCTTCAGGCATGAGATCTCCCGAAGTGTGATCTGTGCCATGCATCTTTATCTTCTCTAATTAAATCTGCTTCCTGTAAGAAACGCTGCACCAGCATTTAAGGAAGTTTTAAAAAAATCTTCTACATTTATTCCGTTGTTTGTCTCATTTAATTACTGCACAGAATTATGATGTTTGCTTTCTGCTGTTTCTCATTGCAAGCATTCGTTTATCTCTCTGGGAAAATGCATCCCTACTTACAAACTAGTTTTTGGAATATGGCCCATTTGTAAGGATGGGTCTTACGGTATTTGGATCATGGATGTGATCTTCTGAGCAATATTGAGAGAGGCTCTTTAGATGTACCAAGACCACTGAGTAATGAAGGGCCACCACTTGTCATGTGTATGATAGAGTTTTCATAAGAATCTGTTGGCTGAATTTGTTCCCATTTTTTCCAGGTGCTCTGGAACTTTGGGAGCTGGATGAGAACGAGACCTTGATAGTGAACAAATTTTGTAAGTACGAGCATGACGACATTGTGACCACAGTGAGTGTCCTCGCCAACAGCACACAGGCCATCAGCGGCAGCAAAGACTTCAGGTGACCCTTTGTGGTGTTGCTTTTTCTGCTTTATGGAAATATATCCAATCTTCTTCTTAATGTGGTTTGGATTTTGTGTGTAGTGTGAAGATCTGGGACATCCCTCAAGAAACAGTGCTCCATTCCTACAGAGGTGAGTGCTAAGCTTGTTTCCTTCTTTTTATTATGTCCTGCACTTTCTCCCAAGTAACTCAGGGTATTGTACACTGAGCAACCTGTGACAAAGGTTAGGCTAAGAGAATGACTGGCTCAAGGTTCCCCTTTTTGTTTCATGATTGAGTAGGGATCTGCATCCAGGTCTTTGATATCTAAATACAGGAGTCTGCCCAATATATTGTAGTCTACATGGCACTGCATTGGCTCTTAGTTTTGCATTTTCTCTGCTCTTCAGACATTTTGGGTTTTAGCTGGATTAAAGCAGCACTTGCAGATAATAACTAACAGATAACGTAAGAACTGTGTATAAAATATTTTGCATAATAATTGATTATACAACAGCAGCATCTTAACATGTTTTCAGTAGCACCTCCATAAGAACAGCAGTAGTAAATTTCAAAAGCTACACATTAGCAGACAACATATTAGAACCAAATAGTTTCTATTACTATAAAATAGGGTATATGCAAGATTTTAAAACTCTTAAAAGCAGGTCCAGTAAATCCCCCAGGACACTAAAATCAAGAATTTACAGATGCCTGAGTCAATAAATAAAGCTTTCATTTGGTGCCACAAAGTTATCGTGCAGAAGGATGGGGGCAAGGTACCATGAGAGAAAAAGCCTTGTCTCTAATGGCTGATTAACCATCTAATTTCTGAGACTTGGAGCACATGGAGATGGGCCTGTGAGGATGATGTTATAGCTCAGGCAAGCTTGAATGAGTACAGGTATTGCTTTTGGTTTCATGGTACCATGTGGTTTAAGGGTTCAAAGGTAAGAACCAGCATTTTGAATTCACCCCAGAAACAAGTGGATAGCCAATGAAATGCTTTCAGCACTAGTGGAAGGTGTTGCCTATAATTATCCACTTAGTTTTTGAACGATCTCCAAACGCAGTCTCACATAGAGTGTACTGCAGTAATTCAACCTGGAAGTGACCAGAACATGGTTAACTGCAGCCAGATTTTACATTTTAAAAATTTTATACAAAGTTTCAAAATTACAACAAATTCAAAAAACAGAACATCCAATGTACATAGAAAAACAGTTGACCATATCTAGTTAATTCTTCAAGCCTTTGTATAATCGGATGCTCTACATACTGCTTGAAAGTTTGTCTGCAGCAGTGGAACTACTTCATCGGTCAGGCTATGAACACTATTCTTTAAGTGGAAGTGTAATCTCATCGAGTGTGGGCGAGTCGCATTCTTGTATGGTCTTCCTTCTCCCAGCACTCGGTGAGGTCACAAATGTGTTGATGGAAGCACTTGTAGCTCTTCTACCTTTTGGTCATGTTGAATATTCTGATGGTACTTGAGATGTTTAGCATGATCAGGAGATATAAGTTCCACACTGTTTTTTTGTGTACAGTTTGGAACACCGTGTTCAGGGCTTGTCACAGCATCAAATAACATCTGTGCTATAAGCTAGACAGATGAAAGGAGAACAATAAGAGTGAGAAAAGATATGTGAAAGACAGATTTCATTTTTCTGATTAGAGATGGCCTAGTTATGTTTTTTTCAGTGGGTGACAGTTGAAAAAACCAAATGATAAAAGCTTTCTTTCTGTTGTGTAGGACTTGCTATTTTCAGCTGCTGATCTCACTGAAATCAGTTGCTGTTATAAAAAATTGCTGAAGAGGACTTCTTTCACTTTTGGTTTCTTAGATTTGTTTTGTTGACTCTGAGTAAAGAATACTTTGATCTTTCCAGCATGACCCTCACTCAGTTCAGGATAGGGAAGACTGTTAATGTTACCTTACCAAAGCTTGGAGTCATCTGGCAGTTATACCAGCAAGAACACAAGCAAGCCCTGGCAGTCTTCCCTCCACTACAAACAATGGCTCTGGCAGAATGTGTCACCTGAGGCTTCATAATGGAATATGCAAAAGCAGCCAAAGCCCGCATTTTTCCCCTTGCTGCTTCATTTCTGAATGCAAACCGTGTCCTTGAGGTCTGTGTTATTTCCAAGTTGTGGTGTAACTGCCTTAGGTCCTGAGTCTCTGCCTCTGTTTTTTGAGACCGCTTCGTTTATTAGTTTGGGAACCATGATGCTAACTGGGAAGTCTTTCTCCACTTCCTAGCCAGTGAGCTCCTTAAGCACGTTGGGGACAAAAGCCCCTTTGTCCCATGAATGTGTAGTGAAGCCTTCTACATATATGGCACTGGGCTTTGATTGACCAGCCAGATTATTACTTCCACCACCAAAGCCGTGTGTGTGTGTGTAAGCACACTACTATTTCTATAAAATGGGCCCATATTAACATGAAGGTTTTCTTTTTGTGTAATTTTCACTAGCACATTCCGGCCAAGTGTCATGTGTTGCATCCTGCCCTGGAAAGGATACAGTGTTCTTGTCCTGTGCTGAGGTAAAGCCAGCTTCTTGCTTCTGATTCTTTGTGAGTTATAAAACCAGGTTTGATCTCTGTAATATTGTCAAGATAAGCAAAAAAGCAACAGTGTCAGTTTCATAGGGCAGAGGGTAGAATCTGGCATGGTTGAAACAGCTACTTCTTACACTTAATTTGTGGTTCCTGGCAGTTAAGATTTTGCTTTTAAAAATATTTGAATAACCTTCCATTTGTTTTGTTTTTAGGATAGCAGGATTTTACTCTGGGATACCAGGTCTCCAAAACCAGCAACTCGCATTGGTATGTCTTTGATGCCAAATATGTTTTTTGTTTCTTCTGGCTAGGAGTTGGAGGAATGAGCTTTTCAATTTGAAAGTTTGTTGCCTTGCAGAAATTCCACACTACCTAGGAATCCCCTAAAGAGTTATAATTGATTTAAATAATTTGTAACCACAAGTCGTATAGACGCATGGCCAAAATGGCAGGCATAACCTAATCCAATGCAGCCACAACACTCTTCACCTCTAAGTGCTGATTGGAGTTGCATGGTACCTCATTTCCTCGTGTGTGAATTTCTGCCTCCACTGTTTGCCATAATTATAGTTTTGTATTGTCCAGACTTAGGTGGTAATAACACTTAAGGCTAAGCAGGATTGCCCAAAACCACAGTTGGCAAGTTAAATCATGGTTTCAGGACATCTTGCTTACACTTAATCCTAGTGCTAGTGCAGGTTAAATGAACGTTACAGTATGTCGTAGAAAAGGACAATTGCATGCAAGGAGTGTGTGGATGAATTTATGCCATATTCCAGTTATGGGTGTTGTATCTGCAGTGGACCACAGTGATTAAAAAGCTCCCTTGAAAACCTTTTTCCTTCAAGGCCCATGGTTGGCTAGAATTACATTGCTTTTAGCAGTAACTTGCATAGAAAGCAGCCTCGCTTGATGGCCAATAAATAAACCTAGTTAAAGAACTTAAATTCTGTACTTCAAACAAATGCTTTTTCGGCAGCCTCATTAATGCACAAAGCATCTTGGTATTGTCTGAACTGTGCAGCACTAAAGCTTGAAAAAGAAACTATTTTCATGGTGATTAATACTGTTGAGGCAGGTGAGCAGCCCAGTTGCATGCCTACGTTAGTTTATCTTCTGGAAATCAAAGAAATATAAGCAACTGCTGCCCAGCAAAAGGATCTTTAACCTAGTTTTCAGTGGCTAAAGAGCAAGATTTCTTGATATTCAATATATTAAAATAGGTAACATGAATTTTTTGGCCGGAAGCCTTTCCCAAATTACTGCTAATTAAATATAACTAGATGGACAATATTGGGGAAAGAATAATGATAAATTCCAAGGCTAAGGAAGTCCATAATAACCAGCCTTCTGTGTCCTCCTTTCTCCCTCTCTAGTTTAAAGCATTAGTCAGTCACCTATGCTAGGAAATAAAATAAGAATGATCTTTATTTCTTTTCTTTTTTGTCCCATGTAGCTTGCAGTGCCTCTAGTAATCTTTCTACCTCACTGGTGTGGCATCCACATCAAAATGACACTTTTGTTTTGGGTAAGGAATGTTTCCTGATTCTGGTTACTTCAGCATTTACAGTCACATTTTAGTTTCTCTCCAGTTGACTTGGTAATAATGCTGTTCTATGTCGCCCTTTCCAAGGTGATGAAAATGGAACTGTGGCCCTTGTGGACACAAAGAAACCAGACTCTGCGCTCAGCACAGTTGTGCACTCCCGAAATGTTACAGGATTTGCTTTTTCTGCACATAGGTATGAGCCATAATATTAGCATGTGTCAGCATTTGTAGCCATGCATGTTTAGCCAACTTTGTTTAGACAGAGTATTTCTGATGAGTAAGTCAGTGTAACATGAGGTCTCATCCAAAGCTAGGATTTCCTTTCTTCCCTTGTAAAATGCAGTTGTTCCAACTGTGAGAAGTGACTATACTGTATGCTTTGGGTAGTTTAGTTGTGTGTTGAAAATAGGTAAATCGTTTGCCAGTTGAAGCAGTATTCTTGCAGTGAGAATCGGTGATAACAGAAATTTCGATTTGCATGTTTTTTTCTGGAAATCATGATGGCTTGGAACATGTTGATTTTTCAGATTCTGTGTTATCCGTTTCTTCCATTAAAATATCCTTTTGGTTGTTGTGGATTTTCCGGGCTGTATAGCTGTGGTCTTGGCATTATAGTTCCTGACGTTTCGCCAGCAGCTGTGACTGGCATCTTCAGAGGTGTAGCACCTCTGAAGACATCTCTGTCTTTTGGTGCTACACCTCTGAAGATGCCAGTCACAGCTGCTGGCGAAACATCAGGAACTACAATGCCAAGACCACGGCTATACAGCCCGGAAAATCCACAACAACCATCGTTCTCCGGCCGTGAAAGCCTTTGACAATACAAAATACCCTTTTATTTGAACCAAAAGCTTTGGGAAGATTTCACTAAAGTTAGAACCCATCATTAGTATTATCACTCAGTTTTGTTCATTGCTAATATGTCTATGTATAGGCCTGCAACTTCAGTTTTAAGCAGTAGTGACTGGTTTACAGTGCTGTCCTAAGAACACTTTCCTGGGAATAAGCCCCATTGAATATACCTGAGTAAGATTTTGAGTAGATCTGCCACCCAAAAGTATCTAGCCTAAAATTTGGTACTTGCTGCCCTCCACCTAGAACACCTGCATCTCTTCCTTCATAGTTCACTGGTTCTGTGAAGCCTTTGCTGTAACCATCTCTGTGTAATGGAGATGAAGTCTAATTAACCTTTGCACGTGTATATCATGTTCTAACCATACCCTTTTGTCCTATCTAAATGTTGGTTTTTAATTCTCCTCTGTGATCTGTTTGTTCTTGCTCATGTTACTCTATAAAGCCCATGCACACTGATGGTATTACATAAATATTTAGAAAATGTAGCCATGGGGCACCTCAGATCACCCTGGGCATCTGCTGTTGTGTGGCCTATAAGAACTAAAATGCCAGTTTCTTCATGTGTTTATGAGCTTTTCTCCTGTCTCTAGTTCACCCCTTTTGGCTTCCATCAGTGAAGACTGCTCCGTAGTTGTTCTTGATTCCAGCTTTTCAGAAGTGTGAGTACAAAATATTCCAACTCCCTGCCTTTCTCTCAGGCATGATTCAGACATAACATGTAGCTGCTCAACTTGAGCAGCAGCCTAGTTTAAGCAAGCCTTGTTGCGAGGGGAAAGGGTAGCAGGAAAGTGCTTTTTGTCTAGCAAAAAGTTCTTTCCTATTTAAATTGAGGCTTAATTTTCTCAATCAGACTAGGTTCCACTAAATTGCTCTATAGGTGATTTTGTTTTGACATATTTCATGTAGGAGCTGCCTAAACCTTTACAAATCCATAATGATACCCTTCACAATGAATTGCTTCTAACATGGCTTTGGTTCATCTTTGTATGTGGACCAAATATTAACAATGCATTGTTAAGAGAAAGGTGCAGTGGAGAGCTATCATCCCAGCTGCCACCAGAGGGCATGTAATGAGCAAAACTGGGCAGGGCAAAAACATGCCTTGCCCCCCATCACTTGCTGAGATGGGGAAGAGTTGGAGTGAGGTGCAGATTTACCGTGCCCCTTTCTTTTAGCCCATCAGTCAAACCACTGCTATTCCACAGGGAGGGAGGGAGGCTGGGTCTGCTTCCTTAGACCTGTTATCATTTTATAGGGACAATTGGGGACCACATGAGGAAGGCACATTGACTTCCCTGTTGAGTGATGGCACTATCATTAGTTGAGAAACCATAGATTGAAAGTGACTTTGATGATATTCCAGAAAGTGTCCTGTTAGTCCCTCAGCCTATGGATATGTGTCAAACTGTTGTGATGATAGTCGCCTGAATCAGTAAGCTCCGCCATGCTTTAGAATTTGTCTAGTTACATCCAATTTCTCGTATTTCACAAGCATGCATATAGTTTAGGAAGGGGATTGCTTGTTTGTGATTGTAACCTTGTGATTAGAGATGGGCATGATCCAAAAAAAAATATCGATTAAGCCATTCGTGGATCCAGGCCGCTGCCGAACCCAGGCCACCGATTCTAACAGATCAAGTCCCATTTCCGATCCAGAATCGGGAAGGCCAAAGCGGGAGGGCGCCCCGCTGTTTCCAGCGATATAGGAACGGTGGTTGGTGGCAGCAGCCGCCAGGCCCGGCGGGCAGGGGGAGGCAGCGATGAGCCGCCTCCCTTCAGGGAGGGAGGGGACATTCACACACACACACACACACACACTTAGAGTAGAGGGGGGGAGTTTTTAACCCGGCAACGAGCCGCCTCCCCTCAGGGAGGGGACATTCCCAGGGCCGGATCTACGGTTGCCAGTGCTCAGGGCAACCATAGTCGGGCTCTCTTGGGTGCCCCCCCCCGCCCACGCAGCAAGCCAGCTGTCCTGGTGCGCTGCGGAGCTGGCGGCAGCGCGAGTGGCTCGGCTGCCCGCGCCGTTCACCTGCCCCGCAAGACAAAGGGCGGCTGGCTTGCCCGTGCGCCCCTTGCCCTGGGGAAAGGCAAACGGCGCAGGCGGCCTCCCGCGCTGCCTTTTGCCTTTCCCCAGGACAAGGGGCAGCTGGCTTGCCCGCGTGTCCCTTGTCCTGGGGAAAGACGAACGGCACGGCCGGCCTCCCAACCACCCGCGCTGCCTTTTGCCTTTCCTTTGTGCCCTTGGCTTCAGAACACCCCCTTCCCCCTCCCTCCCCTGGGTTGCTGCTCCGTGGTTGGAAGGAAGCCTGCTAATCAAGGAAAGCTGGGCTTCCATTCGTGTTTCGAGGGTGACAGAAGGAGGGAAAACACAACTCATCCCCCTGGCTCTGTTGCCCCGGGAATAAATTACTGGCACCAGAGTGTCTGCAATTCTGAACAGAAACCAATATATCCGATCAAGTCCCGAACAAGCAAACCCCCGACTGCTGGATCAGTTGCCGTGGACAGAACCGATTAGCTGAGTCACGATGGCGCAAACGCCAAAATCGGGGTTTTTTTGAAATCGTAATTCAGATCGTGCCCATGTCTACTTGTGATCTCCAAATAACAGTGTAACATTGCATGGTTTTCTCAGTTTCAGAAACCGCTCCCATCGAGACTTTGTGAAAGGCTTGTCGTGGTCGCCATCAAACAAAGGCTCCTTAACAACGGTTGGATGGGACCATCAAGTTCTACATCACGTTGTCCCAACACAGAATAGCCATCCTTCTAGCAATAATGATAATACTGCATAGATTTTTTTTTATATTCCTTATTGGGCCCTTCTCCCTGGAATAGCTTTTGTTTTGTTTTGTTGTGTCCTGAGGTTGAGTGTGGCCTTCGAGCCAAGAAGAAAGGTCCTATAAACAATTTCATGTTAGATGAGGGCTAGCCTCTTACTTGTTGTGCCAGTCAGGATCTGCCTGTAAATAGAAGTTTTCTTGCAGGGCACAGGCTCATTTTGGCATCTGTCTTTGAAAGTCATGCATTCGTTGTCTTTCTAACTTCACTGTACTTCTCAGAACAACCAAGTAGCAGGGAAAAGGTTTTTTTTTTTTTTTAAATGGGGAAATTGAATCTTCTGAGCTTACCTGCTGACTTGAATAGGGATTGAGTTAAAACTGAAGAGATGGAGTAACCCAGCCATGGGAACAGAGATGACTCAAAGGGAGCTCTGTTAGAGTTGTTGATGTCAGCCTCCATCTTGGTCCCATCTGGGTTAAGGGCATCACTTTAAATTGTTCAGCCTTAAGGATGGAATGCTTTGTGATACAGATCAGCTCCTTGGTAGGGATGGGGTTGTACATATCAGAGACATAAACACATGAGCCACGTGTAGTTAGCCTGTCCTCCAGACAGGCTGTCTAGCATTCGCTAGCCATGATTGTTGTGCCAGAATTTTGAATTCCCAAATATTCTGATCAGGGAAGCTACTGTCCTATAAAGGAAAAGTTCATCATCAAATTATGTAAAGCCTTTTTTAAAAAATCCCTTGAGTACCTCTGTCGTGGGTTACTAGATGTCTGTGGCCTGGATGTGTAGAATGGCTGAATTTGATCCATGTGCCCCAAAAGTACTTGAGATTTACGTTTCTTGAACATTCTGTATGGCAAAAGCTTTGGAAGCACAGGCCAGGTAACAACAGCATAGGGCCTTGCTGATCAAGGAATTGGAGCTGAGGGAGAAGCAAAAACCTTGGCTGGGTTGACACCACACCTTAGTCGAGGTGTCTGGTCCCAGCCCATTGCCCCTATGAACCCACATCAGTACTCAAGGAGAGGCTGGTTCAGGAAGCTGTACTGACTAGGGAAAAATGATCCATTTGGCCCACTTTACAGTTACAAGGGGGGAAACTTTTTTTCATCTGTGTTTTGTCTTCTGACTTTTGAGTGTGTAATATGAAGGAAAAGGTGTTCTCATCACTTCTAAGGTGCTGAGCAACTGCAGCATGCTTTGGTAATATCTTGCCGTCTTCATTGAGTCCTTGATTCTGCTGCTGCCTGCCATTGTAGTATGGAGGCTTTGGGGGAATTTGGACTTAAGATACTGTTTTATTTTTTTAATGTTGAATCCTTGAGGAGTGAGGGGAGAACAAAGCACTCATCTGTAGTAAAGTATTGGTTGGAACCTGGTTCACTTATTTCCAGATTATAATGTGTGGAATTTTATTTTGAGGAGGAGGAGGAGGAGTGTTAGACTGCCCTGAGGATCCCGGAAACCTTTACAGAGGATTATATCTGAAAACCAAGCTTGGTGATTTGTGCACCTTTCATGAGGCAGATAGTTGATTGTCACTGCTCTTGCAATATGCAGTTATCAGTTCTTCAAAAAGAGAGAGAGATCTGGCAGCTCTTATGCTGTTGCAGATCTCCTACTGTGTGAAATACTAACTTTTTGTGGTGCCCTGCAGCCCATGTCCGGGCAGGTAGGTTAATGTGTTAATGTGATTTTTCCTTGTTAGTTTTATTCATGTCACAGTTCTGTGGTGGAGTAGAAGGTTTAGAATGGGCATGCTGATGCCAGACGTTGTGATATTGTCATGGGAGACTTGCAGAAGAACTGATAGGATGTGTTTATTCATTTTTCTTCTGCTGTGATCTGGAGCAAAGGAAGACAAACTTTATGCTGATTTGATGCTGGTAACAAGCACTAATCCAGGACCTGTGTGACATACAACAAGAATAGAGATGACCACAGGAAAAATAAGAAAAGGTAGTTCTTTTTTAATAAAAGTATTTTCATTTTTAAACAAGTGTGTGCTTAATGTGATTCTTTTCACTGATCTGGCCCACACACCCTACATCTTACTCAACCATGTATTCATTTTTCCTTGCTTTGAACAATGTTCTTCATATAGATGCCACAGTTTTTAGGCTTACAGTGATATTTTACGTGCCCACTCTTGTGTGTGCAATGATCTCTCATCAGATTTCAGATCATGTGGTATTTGCAAAGAAAAGAGCCAAGTCAGTCATTACTGCAATTTTAGACACACACGCTTTGACCAATTGGAACACCACATAGAATGAGTGGTAGGAAAATGATGCACCTTTCTTCATTTAAAGAGCCTCTTGCTGACATGAACCACTTACAGACTGGTGTTAGTGTTTCCTTGCTCTAATTTAGAAATGATGCCAATATAGCTCCCCTCACCAGAGTTTGGAAGTAATTCATGTTGTTTGTGGTGATAATGCACTGGTAAGCCTTCAAGTGCTGATTCTCAGTTGACCCTGCTGTGCACTCTGCCATCTTGTCAGGTTGGCAGGACATGAGTCATGAAGAATACATTCAAAGCCCCACCTGTAAAGTCCCACAAGTATGCTTAACATGCTTGGCAATTTATGTGGCAAGTCTCTTAAGGATTTCTGATCATGAGGCCCACTTAGCGATAAACTTTATATGCTGTGTTTTTCTTTGTTGGGCCACATGGGGGCAGATGTTGCTTATCTATGATAAGGTCTCATTGTAGAGGATTGTAAAGGCTTGGACCTTTGGTATAAGCTTTTTGCAAGTATTGGAGTCTAAAAAAAAGTAAGTACATATTGTGCAGATGAGAGTTAAATGCATATGGGTGTCTCTCCCATTGTATTGAAGACTACAGGTGAAAAATGAAATGTTAAAATATTGTTCAAGGGCTATTTAATAGAATTAGCTGTGGCCAAAACTTACCTTAGCTTCTAGGGGTGTGCCTTCTGATATACCCAAGTCAAAAATAAACCCAAATATCACTGGAGTCAGCTCCTGTATGACCGCAGTGACTCAAGACATTCCTGGAAAGTCTGGGGGTAACAGTAGTCTCCCGTAATTTCAGAATAGTTTGGGGGCAGGGAAGGAGAAAGGGGAACCTGATTTGGCAAACAGCTGTTTGGTAGCGCCTGGTACATTTATATTTTAAAGGCCTATTTTCTCTGTGTGTAGACAGTATTGGGTCTGCTCATACAGAAGATAATGACCCTTTAAAATTTAAACAGCCAAACAGTTCTAGTACTAGGTGGTGGCCCAGAATATGAATCCTGAAGTGGTCAGTGTACACCTGAAAATTCAGAATAACAAAGCAGGTAATCCAGATCTGAAACAATACTGGATTTTTTAAAAGTGCACACCCCTATTGGCTTGATATGAGCTTGAGAAGATAGCCTATGTAGAAAACTTCTGCCCTTTCAGAAGCATCCATCTTGTTTGCTTTCAATAAAGGAGCATAATTGGAAGGTAGTTTAAGATCTCTTGCCAAATGAGCAGCAGCTCGCTCTGCATAGCACTCTGTCAAGCGCGGGAAACCCAGCATGCAAACTACCCAGTGACAGAAGGCGTTGGGTCCTGTGGATTAATTGTGCACAGTGTCCTTGCACTGCGGAAAGCATTGCCATTTATGGAATGGATCTGTGGGGCCCAATCTACCCTTTGCTCTTGCAGCATTACGTGCATCTCCATTGTACCTTATTTTCAGGTTGAATGTGTGGGATGGCAAGGGGGCTTTATCTCCGTTCACTAGATAGGAAAGGGTCACATGGAAAATATGTGGCAGAGCAAGGTTCTCCAGTTGGGCTTCTTATGGCAGCAGTTTTTAATGGTGTTCAGGAAAGCCTTAGGCCTCTTCAAAGGAAAGATCACTGATGGGTTTACCCAGTTTAGCCACAGTTGCCAATCTTTTCTTGCAGTGTGTAGCTATAGAAGTGTTTTGAGGATAAGTGCTTTTAGGGTAAAGATAAAGATCAACAGGCTTGGTTCATAGAGTGTGCACCTTAACACACATCCCAGTATCTTCTGCCATGATGTGTAGCTGCTGTAGCCAGATTGCTGTAGAAACCCTGGATACAGAAAACTTTAAAATCTCATTCAGATGGTTACATAGCAGGGTCATAATGAAAGCCACAACAAATATTAATGAAGTCTGTTGCAGTCTCATACAAGATGCAATTCCCAAAAGCGTTCACCACGAAGTACGTGGATGTTGCTTCTGTCTGGAGTGGTATGAATTCAGTACAAGCATAGAAAAACTGCCAAATTTAGACATACTGAGAAGCCTTCAAGCTTCTAGTTCCCATGGCTTTTAAAATTAGCCTTTAATGTGAGTGGACCTGCAAAGATAAGAGATTTTCAATGATCAGGAGTGGTGGGAGAAGCTTCAGTGCCCTGCAGAGCTCATTATATCTCCTTATCTGTCATCTCTGCTTTGTGGAGAACTATGAAATTAAGAATTTACAGGCATATTTCCATAATAGCTTTTCTTGGCCCGACCCAGTTTGTAACAAGATTGCCTATAATTTTAATTCGTAAGTAAAATTTTGTTTTCAAAAATTACAGAAGTTCTGTCTGTTAAGTATTGTGTATATGCTACGTGGTACATTTGAGAAAGCCATTGTATGGAAATGGGCATGGTGGTATTCATTTTTTTGTTTAGGATTTGTCAGAAGATTAATGCAACTATTTGCAGTTTCAAAAGACTCTCCTGTTGGGACTTGTTTAAAGAAGCTGCATGGATAGCTTTGAAGACTGAAGTCCTATTTATAGCATGAGACTTGGTAAGCAGCAGAACCAGCTTTGCTGCCCATGTACATCTCTGAGGATGACTCAGTCTTGATATTAAAGACAGCTGCAAGGAAGACAGAGGCAGATTTAATCCAGGAACATAGGGGATAAACTACAGGCAAGCCAGTTGGGTAAGGGCAGATTTTGTTGTTCCTCCTTGAAGATGTTACTGTGGGGATCCAGGCATGGGGAAGTGACACCTGTACCATTTCAGTAATACATGACTTTGCCCTGAGATGTGGCACACACAATACTTTTTGACTTAGTGCCTTGTGTGGAATTTTGGTTTTAGTAGGAAGTGAAACCAGCCAGTTTGGTGTAGTAGTTAAGAGTGGCAGGCCTCTAATCTGGAGAATCAGGTTTGATTCCTCATGCCTCCACTTGAAGCCAGCTGGGTGACCTTGGATCAGTCACAGCTTCTAGCTCTCTCAGCCTCATCTACCTCACAGGGTGTTTTGTTGTGGAGATAATAATAGGGGTGCCAGACCCCCAATGGGAGCGGGGGATTCCCTGCCCTTGCCCCCCCACACCCCGCCCCCACTTACCTGGCCAGCAGGGGGAGCACACCCTCTGTACGCACTCCCCTGCGGAGCTACGTGCTCCCGCAGATCGGGCCCATTTTGGAACGCTGCAGTGTGCAGGAGCACTCCCACGCTCCACAGCGTCTGAAGACGGGCCCAATCCGGGCTAAAACAGGCCTGTTTTGAGGCGCTGCAGAGCGCAGGAATGCTCCGGCGCTCTGCAGCACCTCAAAATGGGCCTGATCCGCAGGCGCGTTTTGAGCCGCTGTGGAGTGCAGGAGCGTTCCTGCACTCCACAGCAGCCCCCAATGCGAGCCCCAGGGAAGCATGAGCGCTCGGGGGGGGGGGGGGGCTGTGCGTTGACGTCACTTCCGGGAAGTGACGTCATCGCACTTTGCGGGAGGAGAGGTAGGAGCCAGGCCCCAATCCCCCACTGGGAGATTGAGGGGGCCTGGCAACCCTAGATAATAATGACATACTTTGTAAACCACTCTGAGTGAGTGTTAAGTCATCCTGAAGGGCGGTATATAAATCGAATGTTGTTATAAACAGTCTTCATTGAAAGGCTTTCCCTGGGACAATCAAGTGTCTTTGCATTGTTGCTTCTAGACTTCGTCCATCACTAGACATCTGTCCAAAACCCAATTCCAAACTAGACTTCTGAATAGTGGAAATGATTTTTTGCACATCCATGTTTCTGCTTCCTTCCAGCCCACTTTTTCACGTCGTTCTGCAGAGGTGCAAGGACTGCACTATAGTTAAACAATGAAATTGGAGTTCATCTTGGTAGAATGCACAAAATCGCTTGTATTCCAGTTACAATAGAAAACGTATATTGCAAAAAGTATGGCAGTCATACCTGCACATACCTGTTTTATATCTGAAAAATGAGAATTGTACATAAAAATGCCAATTTTTTTCATTCTTCCCAAACAATAGAGAAGGATAATATATTTTTTTAATGCAAGCCTGGTCTAGCCAGGTCTCAGAAGCTAAGCAGGGAGACCACAAGCAGATCTCAGGTTGCCAACCTCCAGATGGGGCCTGGAATCTCCTAGAATTACAACTGATTTCTGGGTGACAGCGATCACTTCTGAAGAAAATGGCAGCTTTGGAGGGTGGACTCTATGGCGTGACTCTGCTGATGTCCCGCCCAACGCTCCACCCCCAAATCTAGGAATTTTCCACCCCAGAGCTGGCAACCCTCAGGGAGTCCAGGATCACTATGCAGAGGCAGGCAATGGCAAACCACCTCGGTTTGTCTCTTGTCTTTAAACCCTCTGGAGTTATGTAAGGCAGCTGTGACTTAACAGCACTTAACACACACAGCAACTTTAAAGTTCATCTGAATATTTAAAATACATAATTTGGCCCTGCAAGCAAACATATTTGAAGACTCTTCCATAAATGCAGCTTCCTCCGATGAGATGAAATTGTGCTTAGCATTGCCAGCCTACAGGCCTTTTACTGGCTATGTTTGATCATTTAGATGGGGTAAGTTAATGATTCCTTTGGAGTTCATTAATGTTTAAAATAGCTGTATAGTCTATTTCCGTGTGCTATGCTGGCTATGGTTGTCTGTGACTCTACTCAAATCCCTGTGGGCATTTAATACTACCAAAGACAAATAGCTAGGGTTTGACACGGACACTCCCAATAGTGCAGAAAATACCTGCTTTGTTTTGATAGCTCTGTCTCTCAGGACCAGACCTTTTACAAACAGTTGCTGAGGACAGCTGACCTCAGTGTGGATGTTATTTTGTTCTCTGTGTCAGAGCAGAATGCATAGCTCTTCCGGTTTGCACACACCTTTTTTCCCCACGTGCAACCCTCCTTTGGATTGCAATCACTAGAAAAACCTTTTCATTCTGTTATTTGGAATGTGCTACACATTGGCTTGACTTTTGTGGATCCCGTCCACTAACAGCTGTCCTTCTGGCCTGAGGAGCTGTGCACTGACACCTCTTGTATCCGCAGAAGATTCCTTGGGTAAAAGGAAATTGCCACCTTTAGCAGAGCAGATATGAGAGATCCAACCTCTTAGTTAATATTTCCTGTCCACCATCTGACACATCCATATAAGTTGCCAATTATAGGTAAACATACTGTGGTTTTAGCAGCCATTAGTACTCATTGCAAAACACTCTGTTCCCAATTAGCATAGTTTAGAACAAAAAATAGTTCTCATATAGTAGGTTTAAGCTTAGTTTGCACATATAGAAGAAAAGCCCTGCTGGCTCAGACAAATGGTTCATCTAGTCCATTATCTTGTTTCACACTGTGCCCCAGCACTTGGCCTGGAGGGCCAATAGGCAGGATGTAGAGGCCAGGGAAACACAGATGCAGATATGCCATCTGTGAGGAGGCTGTGAACTAGAGAGGAGATGCAGCTTATGGAAGAAAACAGGAGCTTTCAGGAGAGAGAAGCATGTCTCAAATGTGTGTTTTCCGTGGTCAATTGTATCCTCTGCAGGCCTTGCATTTATTTTACAGTCCTTACACTGACGTTAAATGCTACTTAGCTTTTCTGTAGTTCAAGAGGAGCTGAAAAGTCACACTGAATGTACGAATCCCTTCTTTATGCCAAGCTACACATTAATTTGCCTGTATTGAAGGTAGCAACTGCTTCATATTTCTCCCATACAATGCAGGATATTGTATATGTTTTCTAATGTTCAGAGGACACTCTTGCACCCCATTATGCACAAAACAACTACCCAATTTCAGTAAGAGTGTTTTTAAAATATATATATTAAGGAGTGCTAACCTCTTTGCATGCATGGATGCATCTATATAAACAAGTGTAGGAAATAGGTGAGGCCTGAAGATCTCCCAGAATTGCAACTTCTCTCCCTTGGAGAAAATGGCTGCTTTGGAGGTTGTACTGTATGGCATTATATCCTGCTGCAGTCCCACCCCTCCCTCAAAACCCTCCTTCCCAGGGCTCTACCTCTAAACCTCTAGGGATTTCCCAGCCAAGAACAGGCAACGCTAGTAGGAAAAAATGTAATGTTATAAGTAGTGATCAGATGTCAATAGAGGGCTCTACTACCTTTTAAGCATTAGGTAGTTTGTCATATCATAGGTCTGCAAGGTTGAGAGACATGACCTGCAATTCCCTTTTCTTTGCCATTCTTGTTAGTTCACCATTCCTGTTCCCTCTTCTGTACTGCATTGCATTTGAATGATGTATATATAAAGTAAGCCTCAGGGACAATACTAGCAACCTTAAAACAGTGACCCCCTATGGAATTAAACTACATTCTTGAGATTCTTTCTTACATAAAAGCAAACTTGCTGTCAGGAAAATGAAAGAGGGGAGACTGTACATGGTTTGTGAACTTACAGTAGTATCCACAAGACTGAAAAAAAGATCTGTGGTTTGTTTTTCTGCAAAATGATAATCTGCCAAAAGAATTTTTGGATGTTTATTTTGATTTTTTTTTACTGTTGAGGCATCTGAGGTATATGGGAATAATTTATGAAGGAGTTCCAGAAGGATAACTTTAGGTGGATAGCTGTGTTGGTCTGCCGTAGAACAGCAGGATTTTAGTCCAGTGGCACCTTAGAGACCAACAGGATTTTCAGAGTATAAGCTTTCAAGAGTTGGAGCTCCTTTCTTCAGACCCTCTGACACTTGAAATCTTACACCCTGAAAATATTGTGGGTCTCTAAGGTACCACTGGATTCACATCCAGGTTCCAAAACTTTCTCTTAATTCAACATTTACAAAGCAAACATTTACAAAGTTAACATCATATAAAAGAACAGTACTTACGTTATGAAGTACTCTCATATGGCTTGGATCCTGTGGTAAAACCACTGCTGGAAGGCATTTCTGTCAGTGGAAATGGAATTCCTTGCTTCCCTCCTCCAGCTGCAGCCTGAAATGCTTCTCCCGGGGAACAGGGAACCCCCCCTTCCCCCCCCCACACAGGGCCGGCGCCAGTTTCTGGCACCAGGGGGAGCAGCTTCAGGACTGCTCCTGCCCCCTCGTGCGTGCCCAGACTGCGGGGCGGCGGGTGGCTGGGCTGAGAGGCTGCTGGCCCAGCCAGACACGGTGGGTGGCTGGCGAGGTGTGCGTGCATCCACCCAGCCCTCCCGTTCTGTTGCTCCGCACGCCGCCCTGGACACCTGCCACGCCTGGCCGGCGGCTGCTGTTCCCCGCTGGGGGTGTGTGTGGCGGCAGCAGCAGCACAGGAGAGCTGGGAGGCTGCAGTAGCTGTGGGCCAGGCATGGCAGGTGGCTGGGGCAGCGCGCGGGCAACTTCCCATCCCTCCCAGTCAGCCTGCCTGCACACTGCCGCTGCCAGCTCCGCAGCGTGCGCCCCCGCCCCCGGTACCCTCTCCGGCACCTCAGCACTGGAGGCAATCGCTGGGGTTGCCTCAATGGAGGCGCCGGCACTGAACACACAAAATGTATGAGGGAGAGTTAAAAATCTGCAGTAGGAAGGGAGAACCGGCAAAAACTTGCTAGTGTAAATTTACTGCAGGGTCCACACTAATATGAGAGATATATGCAAATCTATACTGTTTGGAAGTAAATCTCAAGAAATAATTGGGACATGATTCAAAATAAACATTGTTAGGAGCAGGCTTCAGGAATCAAAATAGTTGTCCATTGAGATACACCTTGGAAATGAGTTTTATAAGTGCCAGCACCTGTTTATTAAAGTGTTCAAAGAAAAGCATTAAAAAAATTCTCCAAACCAGTGCAAGCAGGGACTTTCTAAGCATCTGCAGCCTGCCTAAACTACTTTACACACAGTCATTCACATCTCATCTTCTATCTTCAATTGCTGCTTTGCCTTCTTCTACGTGTAGTAGTTAGTAGGACTAGTTTTTCACCATAGCAGGAATGACAGTGAGTGAAGAGACTGGTAGAGAAACAGGGAAAGAGCCATCTCTTTATTTCCCAATAGACCCAGGTCCAGCTGGCTCAGTCTTTCCTGTGTTGGCCCGTCAGGATACTTGTACCTCTAAGTTATATAGCAAGCAGAAATTCAACAAGTGGAGCTCTTCTGAGCTTAGAGATGGCTATACCAGTGCTTGACAAATTCCCAGGTGCCAGGTTGCCATGACACTTAGAAATTTCATTGTTGCCCCTAGTAATTTCATGGTAGCAATAATTATAAAATATGTCATACGTAATGCTGAAGGAAGAAATATTAGCCAGGTTCCTGCATTTTTGGGCTGGCTTCTATTACCAAAGAAAATGTGCCATGGCTTGGCCTCTAGCAACAAATTTTAGCTACTAAATCTCTTATAGTTTAGCTGTTTAAAAGCATAAGCACCCTAAAATGTAGGCAACCTTTGTCCCCTTTACATGTTTTGCATGGCTTGTACTTTATCCCTTCTTCATTCCCACAGCTGTCATCAGATTTCACACACTAGAATTTTGGGGGTTCAGTTCTGTGTTTTAATTGGCTGCTGCTCCTCAGCTGTCCATCTTATCTTGGCTCCTGGACTGTATACTCACACTTCTCTGTTGCTGGACTCTCCCTGGTCTGTCGTTTGCCTGAGATGAGGGTGTCCTTTCTTCCTTTGCTCTTTTTTTGGAGTGACTAAAGCATATTCATGAAGGTGGTACAAAAAAAGTTTGTTTCATAATGATAGTCACCAGTTAACTAGTCCTAGACACAAGGACGTAATCTAATTTTTTAAAGCATATAAATTAAGCAAGTGTTGCTGAATCATTGCATGCTACTTGCATTTGGTACTCATATTGCATAGAATACCTTAGAAGCAGGCTATCAGTTCATAAGACTTACCCTTGGCCATAATAACTTAGACCCATTCTATTAACGAGGTGGTACTGAAACAACTGTAGACCACTTGCAAGCTCATGTGCCCCCCCTAAACATTATCTGAGGAAGATTCCCAGCAAAGCAAAGAGGAGGAGTTCGGTGATGTTTTGGCCAAGCTGCGTACAAAATGACAGCATTTTCTTCTTATCGAAGACCTCCTTGATAGGTGTAAGAAATAGGCTGTCTTGTTCCAGGTCTGACAGTAAATGTATTTGCAGTCCCACCAAACACTAGATTTCCATGGGAAGGTCTGAAGTGGGGAGGAATGAAGACAAAAAATTATTACTATAGAATGGAAAGTCAGTTGTTCAATTCAGTTAGCCCGTGAAGCAAATGTGTGTGTGAGAGAAAGACATATATCTAATTCTCAAAATGGTCCCATCTGCAGATATTTAAATTTAGAAACTACAGCCATGGACAGACAAGACTGATCTTTCTTCAAACCTGAAGAAAGCCCCAGGTTTGCAGAAAAATCTGATATCTAAAAAAGCAGCAGCAGTAGCAGCGCCTGTGCCTCTAAGAAACAAATGCCCTTATTGGCCATTGTGGGAGGTTGCTAGACACCCATAACAGTATTACCAGCCTTCAAGCCTTGGTTTCTGTCACTAGAGGCAGAGGAATGGGAGCAGTACCCTTTCTAGGGCAGTTGTGGCCTTTGAGTGAAGACTCATCAAGGACAGACCCACCAGCAGCTATCAGTGACTTGATATGGCCTGACTATTTATGTTATTTATAGTCCACCTTTCTCACTGAGACTCAAGGCAGATTACACAGTGTAAGTCAATATGGTCAGCAGCTGGGGCATTCAATAAACAATATAATGGGGTATGGTTTGCAGAAATTTGGGAACAGGCATAAATCTGAATACAGAGCAGAAACACTGCTGAAATAAAGTGTAATTAATTTGACATGACATATTAAAGAACAGAGAATACCCAGTAGAAGCATAGCTACATCAACAGACAGTACCCAGTAGTATAGTCTACAGTCACTGTCTCTTTACCAAAGCATCTCACAGTGCAGCCCTATTCTCTGAGTAAAAAAGCCCTCCTGAATAATTAAGTTTTGCACAGTTTGCAGAAAGCCAAGAGAATGGGAGCTTTCCTGACCTTTTCAGGTAGGCCATTCCATAAGGTAGGGAATGTACTTGATTCACTCAGGCTTGGCAGCTTGCTACTGTTGAACTGCAGCCACAACACAAAAGCCAGTGTGGTGTAGTTAGAGTCTCAGACTAGGAACTGAGAGACCCAGGTTCCAATCCCCACTCTGCCATGGAAACTCACTGGATGACCTTGGGCTGGATCAGACACTTTTAGCCTAACCTACCCAACGTGGTTGTTATGAAGATAAAATGGAGGACAGAAGAATGATGTAAACTGTTTTGGGTCCCCATTGTGCAGAAAGGAGAGGTATAAATGAAATAAAGGAAGATTGGCAGGCAGATAAAAATAGGTTGATTGGTGGGTGGGTGGGAAAGAGAAGAGTACAGGGAAAAGTGAGCATATGGGAGTGGCTGGGAAAGAGAACAGGGAAAAGTGAGGCTATGGGAGTGGCCAGGAGGTGAAAAAAAGGAATATTGTGGGGAGGGAGTTCCAGGGGAAAGCGAGGTGCTTCCTGCAAGTCTTGGCAATTTCCTCACTGTACAACTGGGTTCGGCCCAGAGGCCGGCACTTAGGGTTCCCAGGTGCCTGCTTATGGCAGGCAATCTCCCAGGGATTCCAGCTGCTGCAGGCCAATCCTCAGCTGATTGGCAGTTGGAAGCAGGCCAGCTGACGGGGCCCGCTATTGTCATCCTCACACAATATCACTTCTGGGGTGGGCCAGAAGCAACAGCCTTGCGCCAGGGTCAATTCTTTAACACTCGGCCAAAAGCTCTGACACTAGGGTTGCCGGATGGCTTTCCCAAACCAGATGGGGCACTGGTACTTACTACTTTTTCTTTCCTTTGAGCACGCTCACACCCAGCATGATGATGTTACTACTGTGATGTCATCACTGGAGTGCAAGAGACCGGGCAGGCTGGCTAGCCAGCCATTTCCTGGGTGCATGCACGGCCAGCTACTCAGGCCGGGCAGGTGAGTGGGCTGGCCACTCCCCAGGTGTACGCCACTTAGCAGGCTGGGCAAGTGAGCAGGCCAGTAACTCCCCAAGCATGCAGCAGGCCAGCCCACTCGCCTGCCTGGGCGTGCCCTGTGCACACAGTCAAGTGTCTGATATTTCAACTTTGTTTCCCTTGGACAGTCTGGCAAAAAAAAAATGGACTGTCCAAGGGAAAACCGGACCCCTGGCAACTTTAAGTGACACCATCAATTCTGGATTATGCCAGAAGTGATGTCATCACATGGGAATAGTGATCATGTGCCCCCCAGTAAGTTCCCATCTCCCCCCATTTCCCACCAATTGCCAAGCCTTGCTAGACAACCCTTCTAGCACTGCACAACAATGTCATAGTTTTCCTGGATAGATACTGCCAGATGGAGGGCAAGGAGGGAAAGCTGAATATGGAGGTAGATAACAGTATGTTGGTTGGTGGGTGGGTAGGAGAGGAGGAAGCAGGAAAGGGAGAGAGGCTAGCAGGGCGTTCGGGGAGGAAGCACATAAGAAATAATGTACTTCAGTTTTCACTCCTAACATCAGTTGGTATATTTGGAGGAGACACTTTACTGAACAAAAGTATGTGCATCAGCCTCTTCTGCTAACCTTTTGCAAGGGTCAATGTGTATTTATACTGGGATTCTGATGATGCAATGCCCTTGGTTTAATACAGATATGAGGACCAGATAATACAACACAATAAGAGCCAGTGTGATATAGTGGCTAGAGTGACAGACTAGGATCTGGACGACCGACCCAGGTTTGATTCCCTGATCTGCCATGGAAGTTTGCTTGGTGACCATGAATCAGTAACATACTCTCCGCCTAACCTACCTGACAGAGTAGTTGTGAGGATAAAATGGAGGAGAGGAGAACTATGTAAGTTGCTTTGGATTCCCATTGGGGAGAGAGGCAGGGTTTAAATGAAGTAAAAAATCTTTTTTTACATCATGGCTGCCTTCTTGCCTATCCCTGGAGGGTAAACTGGGCCTTTGCTTTCCAAGCTAATGTCCTAATACCACAAAAATACGTATGTTTTACTCAAAAGTAAGTGCCATTTAATGCAATGAGCTTTCTTCCAAGGAATGCATAGATTGAAATAAAGATGCAGATGTACAACATTGTGCTATCCAATAAGATTGTGTGTTTTCCCTGCTTGTGATCCTGAAGCTTCTGGCTGTAATTTTATAATGTGTGCTCAGAGATGTATGTGAACCCCATGTACAGCTGAAAGTAATTTGAAAGGATTTTGTGTTGTCAATCACCTGGTTGAAGAAGCAAGCCTATTTTAAAGGGAAGAACACTTGCCTGTTCATCAGGTTACGGGCTGCATAAAAAGACTTCTGGCACTGTGGCCCTGGCCTGACCATATGTTCACAGTAGTGATGTTTCTCTGGAGCATTATGGATACAACAACCAGAGACAGAACATTGTGTGATATGAACTTGAATCCCAATAAATATAGTCAGAATTTCCCCAATATTGCCTAGAGGGTAGAAAAGTCCTCCAGTTTTTCAGACAGCATACCGTAAAAGATTTTAAGAGGATGCTTATTGCTTAAAAATGTAACCTGCTCTTGACTTGCAATGTTTGTATTTATGCTAAGTGGAACATACCTGCCAGTACTGGTGGAATACTCTCCATTTTGCCCTTTATACTTGACGTCATTGGCCGCGTTATTGTAAGTCACTATTTTCGCAGGTGCTTCCAGGGACAGCCTCCTGCCCTGTGCATTGCTGTTCCGGTGAGTAGAGTTCCGGCGCATCCCTTCCATAAATTGGGAATTGTATGTCACTGTATTGTGGCTGTAAGAACTGGGTGTATTTATGCTGCGAGCAGAAATGGCTTGTCTGTCATATGATCCATCAGGCTCTGACACGTATAGCCGCTTCTTAATTAGAGGGCGGCTGTTGGAATAGCAACTGAGGTAGCCAGCAGGGTAACTTCCACCTGAGTAATGGTGGCTGTATGCACTGGGCCTCCCACTGCTTTCCAGAGCAGGATTGGATATTAGGGAATAACTGTTGCCATATGTGTAGCTTGAATGGTTGAAATGAACGTGCTTATCTGAGACTTGATCATCCACTGAGGTGTTGAAGCCTTTGAGCTTCTCTTCCCCCTTTGAAGAAATATCTGTGGCTCCATTGTCATCATTGCTGAACTCTGGTGGGGGTGGAATGATCTCATAACTGAATCCTTCTTCTGCCTCATTGCTATTGGTGTGCGTTTGAGGTTTCGTGAGAGAGGGGAGGGGAGTAGCAGACATACTGGAAGAGTCTTGCTGCTTCGAGTGGCTGGACTCCAAGAAGCCTGGACCCAAAATGGAAGCACCACACCTATTTGGGGGGAGATTCTGAGATTCATTCTCCCTGAGTTTGTGCAAATCCCTGGATTGTTCTGAAGTGCTGGAAAATAACAGGGGTTTATCATGTTGTTTCCGCCCTAAGTTAGACAAACCACAGGCTCTGCTGTCCGATGGGCTTGCCCCATTAGGCTGCTTACTTTCTGGGGCTGCAGAGGATTCCCTTTGAGGGCCCTTGGGAATAACCATAACAGTGTTAGGCTTGGTATTGTTGTAGTAAATGGTGGATGACATGGTTTCTGACTGGCTGCTGTTGCGCAGCTTTTCTGATAACTTAAACTGAGGCCTCTCGGATATATAACTGTTTTGTCGTGAGGCTGAGGCAGAACACCTGCCTCTCTGGGCCCGTTGTTGTGCAGCCAGGAGAAGAGCCATTGGGGAGCCTCTCTCAACTTCCTCTCCTGTGACAGGATGGATTAAAACATTGCTGTTCACTTGCTCTGTGCTCCTGTTGATTGCAGGTGTCTCTGAGAACCTGCGTTTGACAGAGTCTCTTTGGTTTTCATTGTTATTTGTGGGGATTGGCCCCTCTTCTGCAGTTTGGGAAGACATCACAGAGGGCAGGCTATCTGTGGAGGCAAATCTTGTCCTGTGTATCTTGTATTGTAGGTGAGAAAGTTCCATACTGGGAGCTATAGTTCGAACTGGTGAGGCAGTCCCAGAAGAGGCTGGTGAAGGTGCAGTGGGAACCATAAGTTCAGGCTTTGGTTTCAGAGGGGAGACTGGGGGCTTACAAATGTTTCCATATGTGGAGCTATTAGCAGGGGCGCTAGGGATCTCAGGCTCTTTTCCTCTCAGTTCAGACATTGGTGTATTTTGATTTATTGTGGGTTTTGGAATCTTGGACTCACTGCCACCAAACTGAAGAGTAATTTGTTTCTTTGGTTCTGGATTGTGCCTCAGGTTGGCAAAAGCCAAAGGTGGCCCTCCATCCTTGGCTGGAGACAACAAAGCTTCCAATTCATTTTTGAGTTTCAGAACACAATTTGCCTGCGTGCTGGTAGATTTATTATCTGGATTTGAGTTGACGTTATTGGTCAAAACTTTGCCAGCAGATGGTACATTACCTGGTACTTTCTCTTTCCTCTCAGTGTCTGTACCTGCTGGTGACTGTGGGCCAGTCATGGAAGGTTTAGCTTGTTTTAATTCTTCCATATTGACCTGCTTACAATCTGCAGTGCTTGTTCTACTCTTGTGAACTGCAGCTTTCTCCAGCTGCCTGTCTTCCTTTCTGTAGGAAGAGGACAGCAGGGCTGACAGTTCGTGCTTCAGCTTGTCTAGGTTGCTGCGTTCCTTCCAGTCTTCATCATCAGAGGATGTCCAGTCTGGAGAAGGAAGCTGTGGTTCTTCTCCACGTGGAGTCACTGGTTTTTGAGAACAGTCTTTCAGTGCTGCCTGTTGTGGCACCAGTTCTTTTTGTATCTCACACTTCAGTGGGGAGGTAGAATAGCCATTAGATTCAGGTGTTGGTTTTGGACTCCCAGACCCTGTGATGAATATAGAAGGCTTTTCTACTGTTAGTTTTTCCAAAGGATCTTTCTCTCTAGCTTCTCCTTCTAAGTGAGCAGTGGCTGCAGTCCGTACCGTAAAGTGAGGTGGCAGTGCAGGTCGGCTGTGAGGAACCATTTTAGGGGCCTGCTCCTCTCTCGGGCTTGGTTCTTTGTCTCCGGAGGAAATAGATGATGTTCTCACAGGGGTTGGAGGAGGTATTTTAAATGACCTGGGGAAGGTTTGATGAGGGTCTGGGCTGGTTTGGGGCAGTTCTTTCTCCTTCTGGGTAGGGCTGAGTGGAACAATCAAATTTGGATTGTGAGAGTCATCTTCTGGCTGCCTCAGATTTAGAACAGTCTCAGATTTCCATTTGGAGACACCATTTGAAAAGGGTGGAGTATGAAGTGGTGGTAAAAGGGGAGTTGTAGGAGGGGCTGCACCATCCATAAAAGCCAGAGGAGGAGGAGGAGGAATGAAGTCTGGTGGAGATGGAGTAGTAGGAGAAGACAAATTAGAATATGGATATGAAGGTGGAGCCAGGGATGAAAGAGATGGAGCTGGTGGGGGTGGAGGAGGCACTGGAGGTGGAGGTGGAACTTCCACTGGAGGTAGAAATGGCTCTTCCACTGAAGTAGGAGATGGCAGTAGTTCAATTGAGGTTGGCAGTGGTAGTGGTGGTGTAGGAAGAGGAACTGATGGTGGTGGTGGGGGGGGAGGAACTGATGGTGGTGGTGGAATCTCATCATCAGCCAAGTAGTCATCTTCAAATGCCTTGGGCCTCAGATCAATAACTGAGTTGTATTTTCTGTAACTACCATTGATTTGGGAACCAAGCCCTAGGGAGAAAACAGAATACGTAGTGGTATTAAGCTTTCCTTTCAATTTGCAAATAGTATACAGTAGCTATTTTCCATGACTCTGCAGTGATAAACATTTTTATAAGGCTGGAACCCACCCCACCCCCCAAGTTCAGCCAGTCATGCTCCCAATTTTTAAAAATTAAAATCTACAAGTACTGGAGACTTTCTGATGTTGCAATCTTAAACAGAGGAATGGAATCCCAGGTAGAGGTAGGGTTCAGTTCCTCCCTTGCATGCTGAATTTTAACCCTCTCCCTATGAATGAGGTAACCACCCAGCTCTTATGCAGGAAGGAATTTGGTGCCCTGATGTCTAGTTTGGCCCTTCTGGAATTATCAACAGTGATCTCAATGAAAATAAAATGGGCATTTGTTGTACCCATTACATAATGCCACCGCACCCAGCTGATGCCCAGGAAATGTTCTTCTGATTGAAGAAGTAGATACTGGAGTCAGAAAACCAGAAACCCTATCAACAATTATTATCAAGTAAAATGGATAAGCAAAATCAACTTACATTCCAGCTTCCCAGTGAACTGGGGACTGCTGATTGCTCATGAATGGGGAGTAACTTTATGTATTTTTTCTAAATGTTTGATAATTGCCATGGTTGCCTCACTGCTAAAACTAGTTGAACATGCTTTTGAAGAGGTTAGTGCAACTTAATGATAGCTGCCTGTAACTCTGTGCCAAGCCCTCCCAAGAGCGATGTTAAAGAGTTCTGCATATATTTTTGAAACATTTTAAATAGGACAGCCATAAAAATAGAGAACCAACTTGGCAAAGTAAATAATGGTAAACAATTATTTTAAAGAAATGGACAATTAAAAAAATTAAATGCTGAAAAGAAGCCATCTATAAAAGTTCATTGCAACTTTGGATAAATGTTCATTGCAACTTTGGGGGGCTTCATTCTGAACATATTGGGCACAGTTCTCCAGGAAATTCTCCTGCACGAGGTCCACTGGAAGGAACAGAAGCTATGTAGAGTTTCAGCAGGGACTGTGCAGGTGAATTTGCTTGATGCAGTTACAGCATTATTTCTAGGCTAACTTTCTGATAACATATATTTAACAGACTGAGTCAACAGAATAGGGAAGCAAGGATTCTGAGCTGCACAAAAGGCTGCTTCGGGCAGAGATTCCTGCCTAAAGAAAAGTTTATGCATTCTAAAATCTTATCTCTCTGTGTTCTTCTGTCAGAGCTGGACTTGCGTATTCCCTTTGTCTTTTCTTTGGAACAACACAGTAACCATTTGTGTTGCTAAACTGGATTTCTGTGATAATAAAAATAACTAAAAGTTCCACCTAGCTTTAAAACTAGCTATACACACTTGACTTCACCTCATCTTTGAGCAAAGTAACCAGGTACTTGCTTCAATCTTTAAAATAGGGAGAAACACTAATGAAAAGACTGAGAAGCTACCTGCTTTGATGGTTCTATTCTGTAATGTGTCACATCTGTTCTCCTCCCACTGCATTTACACATCAGAAAAACATGGAGTTCTGTGCTTAGCCTGTGCTACCTAACACATACTTCACTGTAGCCTCCACATAGTGAAAAAATGTATAGCTACCTCATACACTATGGGATAGAAGTAAATATATGCTAAGGTATTTGCTTGGCCAAAATTAGGCTCTTTATAGTTCCACTTATTTCAGTGGAAAGACTTAAGCAGATGCTTAACTGCCTGTGGACTTTCACCACAGGCTGGATTCTGCAGACACGCAGCAATGCATGCAGTTGTTGCCATAGTGCTGTGTAGCAGATAGGAGACTTAGGGCAGGATGAAGGCCTACGGGTATTCATTCTTGAATTTATCACACTTGTATTATCCTTCTTGCCCTCCAAGACAATCAAGATAATCTCATTTTATCCCACAACCGAGAAGAATAACTTCCCAAAACTATCCATTGATATTCATGGTTGAACTTGGGATTTGAACTTTTATTTCCATCCAAACGCAAAACTCTGGCTTTCTGTAATATTTTTATATAGTACTTTACCTTAAGTGGTCAAAGCATCTTAGATACATTATCTTGGGATGGGGATTTCAGGGATCACATGCAATGCACAAGTACATCACATATCACATCTGTATCCTCAAACCTTCCTCCATGACATTATCCTGCTTCATCCTTTGGATTAAAGTAAGCTGGCCTCTAAGACTGAGACTTGCCCAAAGCCAGCCAGTGAGTTTCATGCAGGGCTGGCGCCAGCATTTCTAGCACCTGAGGCGAGATACTTGCTCTGTGCGCACGTGCGAAGCACATGCGCACTCCGGCCCTGTGCGATGATGTCACTTGTGTCCCCCTCACCTGAGGCGGGCAGCAGTGACAAGGGGTGGAGAGGCAAGTGGGGACGCAGTCCGCTTCCTCGCTTGCCTCCCCGCTCGCTGCCGCACTGCCTGGCTTGCTGGGAGCAGAGCTAAGGCAGGCAGGAGAGGCGAGTGGGGCGGCCCACTTCCCCACTCAGCTCCCAGCGAGCCGGGTGCCCTGGTGGCATGGCAGCAAGCAGGGAGGTGAGTGGGGAAGTGGGCCACCCCGCTCGCCTCTCCTCCCCTTCGCTGCTGCTGCTCAGGTCCCGTTTTTGCCTCCCTGCTTGCTGCTGTGCCGCTGGGGCACCCAGCTCGCCGGGACCTGAGCAGCGGCAGCGAAGGGGAGGAGAGATGAGTGGGGATGGCGACTCCTAAGTTCAGTGCTCAAGGCAGCTGCCCCCACTGCCTTAATGGACGCGCCAGCCCTGGTTTCATGATCTTTCTTGGCCAAATCCACTGTAAGCCAGTGTGGTGCTGGACTAGGATCTGAGAGACCCAGGTTTGAATCCCTATTCCGCCATGGAAGCTCACAGGATGGCCTGGGGCCAGTCAAACGCTCTCAGCCTAACCTACCACATAGGATTATTGTGAGGATAAAATGGAGGATAATGAAGTAAGCTGCTTTGGGTCTCCATTGAGGAGAAAGTTGGGGTACAAAAGAAGTAAATAAAACATAAATAAAATCTAGTACACCACATCAGTTGTGGTCAAAAAGAACAGCATATAGATACAACCTAAAGCTGTGTCTGCATTACTGCTAACCAGTGCATGGGTTATGTTTTGGATGAATAACTAATCCAATCTATCTGCATTATGCTGATGGATGACTGTTTATCAGATACACAACTGGACAAAACTATTGACATTGCAGATGGGTACAATTGTTGCCCATGTTAGCCGTGCTCAGGAACTGTATTGATGCTAGGCAAATCAGGTGCTTGCATTGATACAGCCATACATGTTCGTTGCATTTATATTCCCCCCTTCTACCACAGAGATCAAGGCACTGCACATAAAGTTCCCAGAGGTTTTTCTTCCAGGTACTGTCCAGACCCAGACATACTTAATTTCAGTGAGGTCACTATATCTTGCGCCTTCCATTCATACTATGGGTCCTTGGACCACAAGGTGGGTGGTGTACCTATCACCAGACTTGCTTAGCCATGAAATAAATGGTATGGATGGGATGCACCAACCACTGCAACATGGCATTATTGCATATGTGGTTGAGCTGATTTTGCAAAGAAGTTACAGCAATGTTGAAAGAAACTTGTTAGTACAAAAGATCAAAGTTTAAGATAAGGCAGTAACAAGCTGTAATGGATCACATGCAAATGCAAAGTCTCAGGTGACTCAATTGAAACTAGCATCTTACCCAGCGCTGCTTTCTCTTCAAAGCCTTCTGGCACTGATGGTGTTGGGACAGCCACTCCATGTGCCTCTTGAGCATTCTGAAATGGTTTGAAAGATAGACTATAAGATCATAAAAAAACAAGTGCCGGGTGTATAAAATATTCAGAGGTGAAGCAGAAGATGGCACATGTCACATTTTAGATTCAAAACACAAATCAGAATTCTAACTATGAACAAAAATCCCTGGACTTTCACACACTGCCATGCAATCCTTACATGTGGCATTTGGTAATTCAGTATTTATTTGGCATTTGTTATATATCACATTTTCATTTTATTCTGAATGAGATCACATAGATCTATTCTGCAGGAAGTGTTGCTTTCCAGTTTGAGTCTCTTCCATCAGGGGAAAACTGTTTGCACTGGAGGAGAGTGCCACAACTACAGAATCGATCTGCAGGATCCAACCCAATATTTATCAGTCGCTTCCTGGTATATTAATTATGAAATGATAAAATGTTGGCTAAAATGTCACCAGTCTAAAGGGTGAAGAATCACATATTCTGTATTCATTTGAAGTGTTGATGTTAAGCTCTGGTTGTAACTCAGACATTTTATTATTTTGTCCAGATGACTTAACCTACTACCTTTATGAGATTCCAGCACATATTTGCCATAATTCAATGGTCCAAAAATTAGGCATTTTTACTCGCTATCCTGACTCCAGTATCCTCTAAGTGAAAACAAAACCTCCCAAGCTCAGGTCCTGTGCAGTCACTGGAATCATACTCTTAATAGCACATATTGTAAAGCCAAAGACGATGACCACCTCCACCCCCAGCAAATTTGTTGACAGTTTAATTACATCAGTAAGGATGAATATAAAACAGAAGCTTACTATATAGTGGCTTTGGCTTACTTAAGGGATGCACACACAGTTCATTGGTTTTACAACCCAACCAGGGCCAGTTCACCACCCAAGATGCCCCTTGGCATGCAAAATCAGCAAGACCACCACGGGAGAGGAGGTGACACTCCCTCCCAGCCTGCCCAGTTTCAATGTGCTGCAGAATATCTTTGCAGCCCTTGGGAACCAAGGCAGCCTGCACAGCTGCCCGGAGCCAGTGAAAGTGCATGGGAGCAGCCTCCCCTCTTCCACTTGGGCAGCAAACCTCCTCCTGTGTTGCTCTCTCACTGCTTGGGATGGCAAAATGAGTAGAACTGGTAGAATGAGTAGAAATGGTAGACCCTGACCCCATCACCGTTTGCAGAACCAGGGAACCTATCCGTTTGGCACTGCTAGTATTGAATATTTCAGCCACAGAGGTTGAAAACAACTATAGCAAAGGTTGAAAAATGTTTTGTCATCATCCCTAAGTATTTGTAAAAATGGGTGCATGGAAGATGGGGGGACCCAGTCACCAGCTCTGTTCCTTTACTCAAGAAGAAGCTAGAAAACTAAATGGAAGGAAAGAAAGGGTTTGCAGAGTGACATACTCCGTAGAGGGTTGCAAAATAATAAGGCATGCAGGTGAGGGCTACTTGGTCATATCTGTTCACCAAAGCACTTCTGCAAAGTGTAAAGCTGTCACATTTTAATCTTAAATTAGTTTAATAAATGGTTTTATTGTTTTTGTTGTGATTTGTAGCTTGTCTTTGGTCAATATTTGTAGAGAAAGGAGGGGAAGAAATATACTAAATAAATAGGAAACTACTTAGAAAGTATCCTCTTGGTCTATTCATGAGACTATTCTGGAATGTTTACCATACTGATGTCTGGTTCTTGAGTAAATGGGGATTAAATTCTTCCCAAGTTTTAATTTTATTCACAGTAGTGGTTTGTAAATGCATACCCTTGGATTAAAACAGTTTCATGGGAAGCAGTGCTGCTCACCCAGTCGCTAACACACACAGACACACACATGGTTCTATTTGATGACATCCACATGATGAGCCAAAGAATAATGGAGGGTTGCTCATATCATTTTTTATGTTAGTAAGTTCATCTGACATTTCAAAAATCTTATTTTCAGAGCAATATCAAATGCATTCCAATATCAAATGCATTCTAAGCAGTAGTTCAGATGGTCACTAACCATACAGTAGCCACCTGAAACTTTCATGCATGGTAGACGTGGTTATCTACAATCCCATGCTACCAAATGAGGCTAGTATAACCATGTTCTCACAGCAGCTAATTGTGAATACAGAGATATAAGGCAACTGGTAATGCCTGACATACTGGTCTGGCTGGAGACTACAAGAGGACTGTGGAATTCTTTGCACAGAGCTGACATACTGTCAACTTTTAAGTTCTTACTGCTTCAAGCCCCCTGAAGCAATGCACCTGTTCTGTGGCCTAAACATTAAAGATGGTTAGATAAAACCATTACATTAGAAGTTAGATAAAGTTTTCTGATGTGACAAGCTCTCTACTGAACTTCAAGAGACTCATTTACAACTGTTTCATCCAACTACATGAAGTCAACTGGTAAACTGAACAGGTCTTGTGAACAGTGGATGTACAGATTACCATATGTTCTGGTTTAACTCTGTTTTCAAGAAAAGATTTGCTGAATCCCTTAGTTTCTCTATGTCACTTCCATCTTACAGAAACAACATGGTGGCACTTCCCATGTCATCAAACATCAGAGAGATGTTAGGATACTTTAGCCAGGATCCAAAGAATTAACACTAGTTTTATGAGTCCAAGGGAGCTTTGGACATGTTCTTCAAAGTGCAGTCCCACCACCTCCAATCTCATGTAGCCAACTTCTCTTGAAACAGAAGAGACTTCCAAACACTGCTCGTGATAATGGCCCAGAGATAAAGGTATTCAAAGGGGGGGGGGAGTCCAACCTGTCGTTGGGCATGCCTGAAATTGGTCCCTTTATAATGAGTCATATAAGCACAAGAACAATGACACAAAGTCTCTTTTGGAGGTCAGCCATTCTATAAGATTATAAAATGAGTTGTTTAATAAGACACACACTGGTAACAAAGTTCCCTCTATGGGCTTGTATACTGTTTCTTTGCAAGGCTCAGAGAAAACTCATAGTTGATTTATGTTTCCTTTTTTTAAAAAAAACCCTATAATTTCTAAAAATGATGCCCTCTGTCGGGGCACCTGCCCTCTGGAATGAATTGCCCCCGGAGATACGTATGGTCCCTGACCTACACACCTTTCGCCGTGCCCTTAAGACGTTATTGTTCCAACAAGCGGGGCTGGCCTAAATGTGTTTTAAGTGAATTGTCCTGTTTTTAGTTAAATTATTTAATATGTTTATATTTTATATTCTTATTGTTTTATATTTGTATGTTTTACTTTTGCTGTACACCGCCCTGAGTCCTTCGGGAGATGGGCGGTATAAAAATTCAATTAAAGTAAAGCAATTAAAGTAAATTGGAGAAAGTGCTGCCCCAGGAACCTAAAAATGACTATCCAAAATTTCATGCTTGAAAATCTTGGATTTTTGATGTCCACCCCCCACTTCTCCCTTGGTGATAAGGAGTGTTATTTTTGTGTGAAACTCTTGCCCCTGTCAAATAGACAGACTGCTGAACAAGGTCTCCTGCCTTATAATCCAGCCCCAAACAAACCTGCCTCTCTGCTAGTGATTCACTTGAGATCATTGCAAAGAAAGCATTTTATGTTCTTGCTGCTCTCTGAATATATGCTAATGCATTAAAATTATAGGGAGGTCATTGCCAGAAATAAACTTCATGCTTCCTTTTTCCTGGGACAGTTTATTCAGCAGCACCCAGTTTCTGCCTCACCCTTGTTCAACAGGTGCACATTAGATAATTCCTCCAGAGAAACATGATTTTGTTCAAGTATCATATCATATACCACGACTTAAAGTAGCATACTTACAGTTTTTAACAAAAAAAAAGTATGTATTTATCTAAGACTAGCACATCAGGTTGGCTAGATGAATCAACCCTCAGGTAGAACACTCCATGAAAATCTTTAGGACTCAGTAGTACAGCAGCTTGTACTGCTCCCTGTTCAGCACTGGTACACACAACTGGAAATGCAGTTAATTGTGCCTGGAAAATGTTTCCCCACACTCCCACGTTTATCAAGGACATGTGCCCTGTAGAAGCCACATACTGGTACTACATTGGGCCCTTCTCATGCACATGGGCTGGAAGGAGACCAGCAAAAGTAAAGCACATTGCACATTTAAAGATAGCAATTATTTCAAAGTAAACAAGTGGACAAGGGCCATCATCACACGGCCATAAATTTAGCGCCAAACTAGCGCCATCTCCCGCTGAATTCTCACCTTATTCCGGCTCTCTTGCGATTTCGCCATTCTCCCCAATTCACGCTTTGTGACTCTTTATGTCGTCTTTATCCACTTTCATGTGAATGACCTGGATTGACTATGAATGCTTTGCAACACCAAAACGCTCACTCTCCCTGATCATCTGTCTCACCTAACACTGATTCTCCTGCCCTACACTCCCACAAGACCCAGTGCGACCCGCAATTAAGCCTCAAAGTAATTTTTTTTAAACGTCAGCCTTATAGCGCTATAATGCTATAACACTATTCTGCCATAGGTGGGAAACCTCTGCTACCTATCATGGTTGGCTTTTGGGTTGGCCCAGCACAACATTATAATAGAAGAGTGATATAACGCAAATATGCAAAAAAAAATTTTTTTAAAGGGGGCGGGATTTTTAGGGCCCTGTTTCTGGAGGCACTTTGACTGACCGTCAAATTGTGCTTTCCCCCTTTTAATGTGACTGACTGGAAGCGCAAGCAGTCATCAAAAGATGGGAGAATGCGTTCTAATAACGATAACAAAAGAAACGATTTCTAGTGCAAAACTGACAAAATAAGGGCCCGTGTGAAGACGACCAAGAACTTCCAGTGCTTTCTGTAGGAAATGCTTTGCTCTGCAACTTCTCACAAGGTGTAACAATCAGGAAAGTGTTTTGCCTCATCTGAAGGCTTTTCAAGTAATTTACACACCTTTAATTATGATTAACCTAGAAACTTGTGCTTTTCATTGTGCACTTGCTGTCATTTGCCATTTGCAGTACCAAAGAAGACCCAAAGTTTCCCAAACTAAACAGAAAACATAACACCCCACACAAGCCAGAATGACAAAGGGCAGCTTCACAACCATTGCTTGAAACAACATGCAGCCATCCTAGTCCAGTATCCTTCTTTCAAAAGACTGTGTGAAAAAGGTAATAATGGAGGAGGGACGGTGGCATGGTACAGCCAGATCTCGGAATCTAAAGTGGGTTGGTATTTAGATGGGGGAACCTCTAAGGAAGATTCTGTAGAGAAAGTGAATAGCAAGCTACCTCTGTTTCTCACTTGCCTTGAAAGCCCCTTGTTGTGGTCATTATAAGTTGGTTGCAACTTGACAGCACACACGTACATAAAGGGTAATAATAAAACCTTAAAAGCCTTCCTTCTAGCCTATACCAAATGCACAGCAACAAACATGGAGCAGGAAATATTTACTAGTCTTGCTATACAAACCTATCAGTGTATACTTCCTACATATTAGATGTCCTCCTGATAACCTCACATTCTTAATTGCCTTTCCTTCTCATCCACATCAGCCACTTCAATCCTAAAACCGCTCACACCCCCTAAAGGCCTCTTCAGTGAGTGTTTGAATTCACAACAAGCCCGTCCTTCAGCACACACAGCTGCTGCCCATTCATCTCCTATCTTGACATTCTTCAACATGATATTATGAAAGGGTTTGGGGGCTTCCCGCTTACAGAAGACACTGACCGAGGAGGACACGAAAGAGGCTATAGATGCAGAGGCTAGTGAAGCTGTACTTGGAGTGAACAATGGGAACAGAGAAATGTTTTCTCCTTCCTACAAAATATTAGAACTCAAACATGCACAAAAAGGTTGATGGGCAGTAGCTTCCATATAGATAGAAAAAAGTTTTTCTCCACATAATGCATAACTAACAAGTGGAATTCACTGCCCTGGGATCTAATATTAGCCACTAATTTAAATAGCTTTTAAAAAGGGGGAAATAGACAAATTCAGGGGAGATAAGTCCAGAGATGGGTATTGATCTGAATACTAGTTACTGCGGGAGAGGGGGGAGGCACAACATGGGGAAACTGTGCCTTCTAGAAAATCTCACTGGCCACTGTGCAAAACAGGATGCTGGAGTAGATGAACCTTTATTGGCTCCAACAAAGCTCCTTATGAATCTCCTTCCATTCTTTGAATCCCTGTAAACTTTGACTTCCAATTCCAGTAACTGCACATATTCACTTACATTGTACTTCAGGGCACTTCCAAAGGAAGGAATCTGTGAGTGTCACATGCACTGAATCCAGGCACCTGATATTCATAAGCCACATGGAGACTGTGCAGATCTTTATCAAGGTTGCTGCTAGTACTGATGGTTTAGCAGAATTAGCATTCAGGATATGCCTATGATTAGCATGCTAGATGTATGCATCTGATGCACTCATCTATCAATGTGTACCTCAGCAGCAGTATTTGGTTCGTTGTCAGCCAAAGTATCCTTTCCACCTCAGGGTTCCGACAATTCCAGAAGGAAGCCTTGCTCAATCTCACATTATTTCCACACAGAGGTTTTGCTCCGGTTTGATATTTAAACAGGTGCAGGGGTTTGAGGGAGGGGAGAGGCATCCACGCAACATCATCTCCTAACCATCTGCTTTCTGGCTTCCCCCTATTTTGTTGCAATCCTTCCTGAACCGGTTTTAATATGATATTTCTGGAAAGACTGCAGTCAAATGTGTGCATTATTGAAGGACCTACCTGCATAGGCACCATTTTCTTCATGTCAGCCCCCTGCCTTTTCTCTTATGCAATCAGAGGACTTTGGGGGGCTTTTCTAAAAGAACAGTAGAGGAGGGAAGGTGCCATGGTATAGACAGATCTCAGAAGCTAAGCAGTACTTGGATGGCTGATCACTAAAGAAGACTCTGCAGAGGAAGGCACTGGCAAATCACCTCTGCTTCTCACTTGCCTTGAAAGCCCCTTGCTTGGGTTGGCATATGTTGGCTGTGACTTAACGGCATATACACATTCATGCATGCATGCAAAAAAAATTGCTGCAATGGTGCAATAGCATTATAACTTACCTGTTACCACAATCCACTAGCTCCTCTGAATGTCCAGCTTTCATTAAAAAAAAGTATTTACCCCATTTAGTTGCAGAGATATAAAGAGAAATGGCAGTCACAGGGGGCTGAGGCAAGGAAAGCCTGGGGGAAGCTGTCATGTAGATGCTCTGTTGCTATTGTGAACGCCTCTGCATTTGCAGTGGCAATGAGAGCTACACAGAGAATCACTTCACTGCCATGACTGACGCAAGGCCAAGGTCTACCTCTCTTACACTTCAGCCCTTTCTCCTGTAACAGTGGCCGTCGTCACACGGGCATCTCATCCGTTAAATTTACAGCATATAGCGTCCTACCTGTTATCGGCACAGTAACGTTTCTTTGGGTCACCTAATGGCTCTTCGCGCTACCAGCTGTCCACACCGAAGCACTCTGTTCTGTTCTCTCTAACCGCGCAGAAGCAGCTCCTCCCCATTTTTTTTTTTATTATTCTGGCGTTTAATTCCGCTATAACGGAATAACAGCATATAAACATTCCGTTAGAGCAAAACATTACGACCTTTTTGTTTTACCAACTTTGAAATTATATAAATAGCCCTTTGCCCGCAGAAAACTCCCTGTCTGACGTGATCCCCATCGCTGAAGACTCTGCCATGGCGATTGAGTCATTTTTACTTCAGCAAAAAGTTTGCATTGTGTTATGGCGTTATGGCGTTATAAGGACATAATAAAATAAAAAAAAGGGGAGTCGCAGGAAGAAATGGATTCTGGGATTGAAGGGAGGGCATAGGACGTTGCGAGGCGAAATACATCGATGCGAGGCATTCACACTGAGGCACAAAATAGCGCGACTATCAAGCACAAAGCAGAAGAGAGAAAATCGCTACAGTGTTGGAATAAGGTGGGTGTTTGCCGGGAAATAGCGCCATTTTAGCGCTAAATAAAAGCCCGTGTGACGACGGCCAGTATTTCCCAACATTTTTCCATGGATGATCCCTTAAATTAACTTTTCAAATCCTGAGAAACATCTACTTATGAAAATGTTTAAGAGGCCAGAAAAGTTGGTGGTGGGGAGCACAATTCAATTACTGCTATATTATCATCAAGAAAATTTATTTGTAAAGTAAAAAAATGACCTTGATAACTGGGGTATTTCAAGAGATATTTGGAATTTTTCATGGTATTTCAATTTTTTTGTTCATTTATTCCACAATTTCTCATAGAACTCATGACAATGTCCTGTGGAACTACAGTCGGAAAACATTGTATGCTCTGTACTTGAAGAATTGTGCGTTTGTAATTACAGTAGTACCTCCTGGCAGCTACATGCTTAAGGATGGTTGTATTTGTTAAATGTTGCCTTGGACAACAATTTCATCATGTTCCCCCTCTCACTGCAGACTTTCTGCAGGCATTTCACAGGGCTCCTGGGGGCCTATTTCAGAGGCAACAATAGTCTGCTCCATTGACCTTTGGGAGCAACATTTCAAGGAGGGCTACTGGAGGAAGGGGAGATGGGAAGGTTAGTTGCAAAGGATCAAACCCTTTGTTACTTGAACATGCTATTCTTTTATCCAAATGTGCAGACTTCTTTTTGTTCATTTAAAATCTTTTTTTCCTCTGGCTACCCACAAATTAAGCAAGAATATTCTTTACATAATAACACAATGATAAACTTCCTGGTGCTAAAAAACACCAAGTGTTAGGAAACTCATAATAACATCACAACCTTGCAACTGTGTATTATGCAGTAAACACTGGTTACTAAGAAAAACTATAGACGCATCCAAAATGTTGTTGGTTGTATTTTGAAATATGATACCTTGATTTTGCAATTCTAAATGTCACATACATCTTCAGATACTTAGTTAGAATTCTCAAGCTAATATTTAACAAGCGGGGTCCAGACCAAGGTTCAGATATGTTTCCAGGATGGAATTTAGATGCATTTGGGGAATAGTTAACTTGGATCCATTCTAAACCACAATACTACCAACTGTGCTGAAAAGCTGGAGGGGGGTGTCTCAGGACATATAGCCCTTGTTCACTTTTTATACGGAATGCATCTACACTTAACTTGTACATGTGTACATCTGTTTGTATGAAAGAGCAAATGTGTGTTCACTTTACAAATGAAACTGGCCCCCAGTATCTGGATAATTGTGAGGTTTCAATCACACATTCAGCTGTACATGTGTTGACTGTAACAGAAAATTATTCAATGCACATATAAAGAAAAAGCAAGTGTACACTATACACAAACAATATGTGTTCACTGTAACTTGTGAACAGGGCTACAGTGTTGTCTGACTCAAAGTAGAAGTGATATAATGAGCTTGGTCACAACTAGGGTTGCCAGCCTCCAGGTGGTGGCTGGAGATCTCCTGGAATTACAACTGGTCTCCAGGCCACAGAGATCAGTTCACCTGGAGAAAATGGCTGCTTTTGGGGATGGACTCTATAAAATTATGCCATGCCAAGTTCCTTTACCTCCCCAAACCCCACTTTCTCCAGGTTTCACCCCCCAGATCTCCAGGAATTTCCTAACTTGAAGCTGGCAACCCTAGTCACAACAACTGCATCATGGAGTGTGTGTGGAATGGGGTCTTTAATGTACAGTCTTGAGGCCTTGCTTAGAATCCAAAACACTTTAGATTTACATTAAAAAAGAAGAAGACGAGTTGGACGTTGGATTGCTTTGCCTGTGGCCAAAAGCAGTTTTTAACATATATTTTGGCTTTATCTAATAATAAGTAAATCTTGAAAAGAAATACTGGAATTCATTAATAACATGACTGGAGAGTGGTGATAACTTTTAATGAATTTGAAAGTAGTTCTTTGAGGTTATCTAAAGGATACAATACAGGCAATATTAGAACATGTATCACCCCCTCCCTGCCCATCAGAATGGATTAAAAGCACCCAGAACACTGCATTTATGCCCAAATTAGCATAATTTTAAATGATGGGTGTTAATTCCCAGTCTAATAAATGTATTGAAAGATAGACACTTTTAACATATACTGGAAAAGAGTAAAGTATATAAGTATATAATATATATATATAAGTATTTTCTCACGATTGTAGATAATCAATATATAAGTATTTTCTCACGATTGTAGATAATCATTGTATTGATCTTCTGTCTTAAAATATTTATTTGTATTTTCTATTTGTAAAATAAAAAGATATTTTAAAAAATATAAAGATGCTTTAAAAATCATAATGAAAACATTTTAATGTTCTAAAAATTACAGTAACTTCATTGGATGTTACGGCCAACTATATCAAGAGGTTCTCTAAAACATAAAGGGATTTCATACTACTGGTTGCTCTGTAAAAAGTTATCCTGTATCACCCAGAAATTTCTGCACAGAGGTATCTTGAAAGACCTTTGTCACTGTGGAGTACCAAGTTCACTGCTGGTATGAAACAATGTAATTGCTTCTCCCCTGCTTTTATCTGACTCATCAAGAACCACTTTCCCCTCTTAGGATGGCCTCAAACCAGAATTTCAGGCTTGCGGAATGTGAATCATGAGATCTCTGAAGCACCAATCATTCTTTCCAGGACAAACCTCTACGGCAACAGAAAATGGTTCTTTCTTGCCCTATGGGACAGATTGTGGCCCACAGTCCTTTGTGGCAGTATGGGCTGAAAGGTAGTTTGGTCCTCTAAGTGCTGTAGCAAATGACCCTGGGCTCAACACCCTGCTTTACTAGTTTCCCACAGAAAAGCGTCAAATTCCAACCAGTTGCTTGAGCCCTTCTGCTGTCAGGTCAGTACTAAATGCCGGTTGTACAAGGTAAGAATCCATCTCCTCTGACAAAACAGCTCTTTCTCTCACCTTTTTGTTGAAAGGTTTTATTGAGTCACAACTTCATATGATATAGAAGATCAAGATCTCCTCCCATTTTAGTTTTTCCTCCCTGGCTGATTTGTTCAGGGAAGAGGGTAAGAGGGGATGTTTAATCTTTTAGGCACTGTTTGCCTAATGTAACCTCCCCCCCCCCCTAAACTGTTACTAACAGGACAAAGTACAGGCACCAAAGGAATACCTGTGCCCACCCCTCTTCTCAGTAGAGCTGCTGCTACTGCTAACAATAACAGCAGCAGCAGCACTTGTATGCTGCTCTTCTAGACAGATTAGTGCCCCATGCAGAGCGATGAACAAAGTCAGTGTTATTGCTATCCCCACAATACAGCTGGGGCTGAGAGGAGTGGCTTACCCAAGACTACCTGTCGAACTCATGACAGTAGTGGGATCTGAACCAGAAGAGTGCTTATTTGCAGCCCAACCACTTAATCACTAACCCACAGCAGCTGGGGTGTGACATGGATATAGGAAGCACCACTTCCCAGATCACATTAGCACCCCATGCAGTTCTTTGAAACAAAAAGGCAGGAGATTCTTACCAAACAATCCTGAATCTATAATCCAAAATATATCAGATCATTCAACTTGAATTTGTCTTTCCATGTTTTTACCTTTCTCTGTTACGTAGTTTTTAACAATTTACCCATGTTGTATTTCATATTGTAAACAGTTTTGAAAATAATTGAAATAAAAATAATTTTGGTTGTTGGGGGTTTTCCGGGCTGTATTGCCGTGGTCTTGGCATTGTAGTTCCTGACGTTTCGCCAGCAGCTGTGGCTGGCATCTTCAGAGGTGTAGCACCCGACAGAAAAGAGGCATAATGAAAACATTAGTGGATCGTGCAAGACGGATATGTGAGCCGCGCTTTCTCAATGAGGAAATTAATCATCTAAACCACGCACTTCAGGCAAATGGCTACTCCAGAAATGAAATCCGAAGAGCAATCAAACCCAGGATGAATCAAACAACCAAGGAAAAACAGTCACCTACAGGAAAAGTGTTTTTGCCATATATCAAAGGAATTACTGATCAGATGGGAAAGCTTATGGAAAAGCATAACCTTCAAGCAGTATTCAGACCCACCCGAAAAATACAACAGATGCTACAATCAGCAAAAGACAGCAGAGACCCCCTCACCTCTGCAGGAGTATACCGTATACCCTGCAGCTGTGGACAAGTTTACATCGGGACCACAAAGCGTAGCATCCAGACAAGAATAAAAGAACATGAAAGACACTGCAGACTTGGACAGCCTGAAAAATCAGCAGTGGCTGAACATAGCCTAACTCAAACAGGGCACAGTATCTTATTCCAGGACACCAAAATACTGGACAACACTTCCAACTACTTTGTCAGACTGCACAGGGAAGCCATTGAAATTCACAAGCATAAGCAAAACTTCAACAGGAAAGAAGAAACCTTAAGAATGAACAGAGCATGGGCTCCAGTTCTGAAAAACACCAGGCCAACAAAACACTCCACACCCGACAATAGCCCTGCAGAGAAGATTAGCACATCAAGCACCAATCCATATGCAAAAGAACCTCCTCAGGTTACAGTGAAGCCTCCCGCCATTAGCATTCCACACCCTGGGAAACTCTTACAGAATGACTCAGCTCAACCCCACCCCTCCTGAGTAGATACAAATGACCTACATCTTTTCCACACTGTGACACTGAGAGATCTCTGTCTTTTGGTGCTACACCTCTGAAGATGCCAGCCACAGCTGCTGGCGAAACGTCAGGAACTACAATGCCAAGACCACGGCAATACAGCCCGGAAAACCCCCAACAACCATCGTTCTCCGGCCGTGAAAGCCTTCGACAATACAAAAATAATTTTTTTTAAAAAAAGGCAGGAGATTCTGAACACAGATGTCCCAGATCACATGTTGCTTGGTCCTCAGTTTGGTTTAAAGCTCACTAGTTCCTCCCCTCTACGCCCCCTCAATTGCTATGTTCTCCTCTCTGAAGTGAAGCTACAGAAGTGGAGCCTTGGCTATGCAAGCAGAGATGCAAATGGCAGATATTTGCACAGCACATTTGTTCACTGTTTCATCTGTGTGATTGTTCCCCTGATTCAACCAGGGGTTCTGTGGCAGGTAAGAAGCCCCCTTGCCAAAACCAGTGCCTCACCTTCCCTGCACAGCAAATCAGTTTGGGGAAGGGGTGGAGGAGATATATACTACAATGCAGAAGTGCCTTCCATATTAGATATGCATTGGCCATATGTAAATCTGCAGCTGGGGACACTGCTCGAGCAATACATGTTGCTCAGAATGCTACTTGTTTCCTAATAAAATATTTAAAAAATACTTCCTGGATGCCATACTACCAGTGTGCAAGGCTAATGCCAAGTTCAATATGCATAGTAGGGTGTGGCAAGGAAATTTCAGTCTTATGGGAGATTTTTTTCAAGATAAAGGAATATGCAAGGGTTACTGTCCAGTATTGGGTGTACACAGTTTCCAGAGCACTTCAAATATTTGCTCACTTTTATACCCATAGCTGTTGGTCAAACCCTCATTCCTTTGTGATGCAAGACTGTATGGAGGTTAATTCCTGCATAAGGGCAGGGCTTGCGGCTCAAAGATTTCAGATACATAAAAGGTTAGAGACATCGGCTGGGTCTCACGTACTTCATATTTCATTCTTGTTTACCTATTTAACCCATGATTTAAGGGCACTCACCATACAATGCATTCAAAGGCATAAACAAAGCCACCAAAGCCACTCTGCACAGAAAAGCAAATTCTGGAGGAGCAGAGAAACAGAACAGGGGAAGAGTAACTTTCTCCCTACTGCTCACTCATTTCTCTCTGTGACATTCCAGAAGATAAAAGTGCAAGGATAAACCCCCCCCCCCCCAATCTGGAACCAAGAAACATCATTGGCAATACAAGGTTTTACCACTTGAATTCAGATGCCAGACATCATGGAGCAGCATTTGGAAACAGCATGCTACAGGGCCATGATTTTAAGACTGCTTATGAATGATGTGCCAGAGACCCTAGCTCTTGAGTGCTTAGTGCAAAGATTTTGTACCACATCCACTTTTGGCATGCCAGCCCCCTTGCTGGAGAGACCAGCTCTCTTTCTGAAGTAAGATAAGCCAGCTAGCATACAGTGGATTTGAGAGGCCTTTAAAAGGCAGCAATTTCTCCATTGCAGCCACAGTCCGCTTATCGTAAATTACCTAGGCTGTCCTTCAGCAGTAAAACATTATTCACTGTAATAAAAATGGTGCCCCCCCAGCCCCCCGCTTGATGCCTCCATGGGCTTTTTACAACGCCACTTCCCAAACCTCTTGGGAATTGAAATGAGATTTCACAATAATGCTAGGAAAGCACCCTTAAAAAAAATAATAAACTGGATGGGGGTGCGGGCATGCCTCGGACAGAGTTGAGAGAGACCATAAGAATTGCTTGGCAAAGAGGGACAGCATTCCGGAAAGGCAAGAAACAAGGAAGTGGGTGTGGTTAAGAGGGGGCGGTCTCTTTGTGAATCGGTTCTATTTGTTCACATTCATGGTGAGAACTGCGCAAGAGAAGCATTGGAAAGCATGACAAACTCGTCGGAGGTGCAGCGCAGCAGATTAGAAAGAATGGTGGGACTGAGGTGAGAGTATGTGAACAGCCCTCTGAGAAGCGCATAAGTGGCAGGAAAATAGCGGCAAACTTGAGCCGTGTGGATTCGGCCAGTGTCACATCTAATGTTCCAGAATGAAAAGGAAAGAGCGGAGCTTATTTTTCAGGATGAAATACACACACATGTTTTTATGGTTCAGTTAGTCATCAAGTAATGGCTAACTTGTTTGAAACAATTCCAAAGCAGTAGCTGTGTTGGTTTGTTGCAGCAAAATAAACATATGATAACGACTGAAAAAAAATGCTATTCCAACTCCAGCAGAGAATTTTGTGGAGTAGAGCCCACTTCTTCAGATGCAATGTAGTTGTCTTACCACCACCCCAAGGCTGGACAAGGTCTTGGGGTTTCTTATTGCTGAAACATTTCCTGCACTGAAGAGGAAAAAGAGAAAAGCCAGGACCAGCTTTTTGCTTTGAGAAAGACTGTGATGGTGTTTGGTTTTCATTTCAAAAGAAAGGGGAGTGTTTGTTCCTTGCACGATCCCAGACAGTGATTTCCAGGCTCAGAGATATAAGAAAATCTGGTCACAGCTGTGATGCACCCACTTGGGATATGTTTAACACTTTCCTAGTCAGCCAGCTGGTAGGGAACAGCCCCAAGCTCCCTGTTGTTCTTCTGTTTCATTCAAGACTCTTTGGACTCAAGATCAAGCAAATGCTAGGAATCACATGGGCAGGCACCATGTTGGGGATTACTTATTGCTTTTGCATATATTAACTGACAAACTCCAATTCATTCTTGACAACCATATAATAGATACAGAGAAACTGCATTCTTACCACACAAAGGCACGTGCATGATGCAAGACAACAACGTGTATTTTATAGTTCAACACTGAATATCACATAATCATATCAGTGTGTTTGCATACTGCTAATGCAGAGAAGAGCCCCATAAAGCAAAAGATTCAGACAGCAGATGTGAAGTCATGTTATTGAGTTCAGGACACCATTTTCAGATTGGGAGTTTGTCTAATCTAGCAACATATATTGCTCCAAGAAATTACGTGATTCTTGTTTGTCTGTAACTGCAAAAATGTAGTTAAATTGCAGACCCTTTCTCATGATAAACATGCTGTTCTTTCATCTAGGAGCAGGGATTTCCAAGTGTTAGACATTCTGCCTGTTGCTCAGAGAATTTGGAGTGAGCAGCGGAGAATGTTAAACTGGTGTGCTTCTCCAATAGACCCGCATCTGATGCTTCTTGTTATAGTCAGCACTCAGCATGAATGGAGAAAAGGATGGGAGAACAGACTGTTGAAGCAGTAGGTCAGGAGCCTCTGCTGCATCATATTCTATTTCTGCTTCTGTCTGTGGTTCCTCACAGTCTCAGCAACCATATATAGGGGTAAGAACTCCATATATATGGAACAGCACTGGATATGGATAAGAAAGGAATAATAACAACATTAATAAAATTCAATTTAAATACTGCCCTTTAGGACAACTTGACACCCACTCAGAGTGGTTTACAAAGTGTGTTATGATGACTAGGAGTGTGCACTCCAAAAATATTCGAATTTCCCGCTTTGGGTTTACCTGAAGTGGGAAAAAAATTCGGGAATACCCCAAACTCGAAGCAGGCCTGCAGCAGCTGGCAGGGTGGCGGGGAAGGCTGGAGCCACCTCCTCCAGTCCTTCCTGCTCCTCAAATGGCCGTGGCTGAAGTTTAAAGGGATCTGCTGCTTGCAAGAGACAGGGAAAGGGCCCTTTAAACTCAGGCCCCGAAACTTCCTGAAGCTACCTGAATGCTTCAGGAAGCTTTGATTCGGGATTTCCAAATCTGATTTGGGAATCCCGAATCTTTACAGATCGGGTCCAATTTGGGTATTTTACCCAAATTGGAAACCCAAAGCGCACACCCCTAGTCATGACAATCACCCTGTGAGGTGAGTGGGGCTGAGAAAGCTCCAAGAAGCTGTGACTGACCCAAGGTCACCCAGCTGGCTTCAAGCAGAGAAGTGGGGAATCAAACCCAGTTCTCCAGATTACAGTCCTGCTGCACCAACTAGAAGACAGGGAACCTGACAGGGAAATCAGATTTTGTTAGTTTCAGGTGGGGAGGCATGTTGGTCTGTCATAGAAGGGTCCAGTAGCACTTTAGAGACCAACTAAGACCAACTAGACTTCCAGAGTAAGACCTTCTGAGAGTCAAAGCCATTTGCCTTTTGTAACAGCCAAGTGACCTGTCAGCACCATAAAGCAGTTCTTCATTGAATTTAAATATATCCTTCTAAATTTAACCATCCTGGTTCCAGCTTGTACTACAAGCAGCAGATCTGTCATGGGCAGCAGTTCTATCATTTGTATTTAGTAAAAATGAGTCAGTTTGGCACACAGCAACCCATGACCAAGTTTCCAAGGGCCAAGAAGCTAATTAAATGGAGCCCAGCCACAGAATACAGTGTCATAAACAAGTTTGTGTATCGTCTGCAGTTGAATGGAAACAGAATTCTGCACTAAGGGAACTAGAATTTTATGTCTTTATAAATTAGGTAATATAAACTAAGGACTTTGCTTATTGGAAAAAGAAAGGACGCTGAATTCGTACCAAATTCTATACTTTATTTCTGCATTTGCACAGGATCTGCATGGCCTTAATTTTGGTGTATCTGTTATATTTAGGTGCCTTCCCACACATTTAACCCCAGAAGGGTATCATTGCTACTAAAATAGCAGCTTGACTATGGCAGCATTCAGACATCATGAACAAACCAAACTAACAAAATGTCATATGAAGAAGAATCTGCCAGGTTACTTCCAGGGCTTGAATGTTGCCTCTCCTTCCTCCTCTCATGTGTAGAGCCCAAATGGAAGACTGTTACCTCTGAATTGGTACACTTTAATAAATACCAAGTTTTGGGGGGGGGAGTCCCCTAGAAACTGGTTTCTAAGTCACTTATTTATTTATTTCATTTTTAAACCCGCCCTCCCCACAAGCGGGCTCAGGGCAAGGTACAACATTGATTAAAATACAACTTAAAATCAAATCATAGCAGAGGTTGTTGAGGGCAGGTACAACAAAATCCCCTATGCAGAAAGGCTATGTCTATTCCCTTTTGGAGAGGTAGAGTCTGCAGAGCACATGTTCTTCAGTTGCCCATTCTATGGAGATGTTTGTTTAAAAATTATTACTCCACTATTAGACAGGATTCCCAGTCATATAACTACAAATAAAGCAAAGCTCTGCTGGCTCTTAGCTGATAAAAACCACACGATCACATGGCAAGTAGCCAGATTCTGTACATTAATTTTTAAACGGCATGAAATGTATTTTAAAAGTTCTTAAATAACTGATGATTTTTCTTTTTATTGATAAGTGGTTTGGTAACATAATTTTTGTATATTGGTCTTGGTACTGTAATAAAAAAATGATGAATCATAAAAACAGATAAAATACTGTACCCCTTTCAGGGCACCCAGCGTTAGTGGACTCTCCATACCCCTTGTAGAGGGAGACCGGTGGAAGGCTTGGCAATGATGGGCTAAAATTAGCCTCTGGGGAACATACAGGGGGAAACGGTACCTTAGGTATGCTTGTCCCAGTCCATTTAGGGCTTTATAGGTCAAAACCAACACGTTGAACTGGATCCAGAATTCTACTGGGAGCCAGTGAAGCTGCTGCAAGATAGGCGTAATGTGTGTCCTACACAAAGCTCCAGTTAAGACACATGCAGCAGCATTCTGGACCTGTTGAAGTCTCCAGATCAAGCCCAAGAGCAGTCCTATGTACAGCGAGTTACAGTAGTCTAACCTGGAGGTGACCATTGCATGGATCACTGTCATTAGGTCCTGGGCCGAGAGGTAGGGCGCCAGTTGCTGGGCCTGCCGAAAGTGGAAAAAGGCCACCCGAGCCACAGCCGCGATCTGGCCCTCCATAGATGAGGAGGAATCCAGAATCGTGCCCAAACTCCTAAGCGATGGTATGGGCAAAAGTGGTGCCCCCCCCCCCAAGGTTGGGAGAAGGATCCCTGCCTCCGACAGTCCACGGCCCAAGTACAGGACTTCCATCTTCGCGGGATTCAGCTTCAGCCTGCTCTGTTCTACCCACCCAGACACAGCCTCCAGGGCTCTCAACAGGATGTCAGGGGCAGAATCAGGTCGGCCTCCCATCAACAGATACAGCTGAGTGTCATCTGCCAATTGATGACAACCCAGTCCGAAACTCTGCACCAACTGGGTGAGGGGGCACATATAAAGATTGAACAACAGGGGAGAGAGTATCATCCCCTGTGGGACGCCGCACTCCAAAGGTTGGCATGCAGACAGTCACTCCCCTGTCCCCGACTGTGGAAGAAAGCAACAAACCACTGCAAGGCCGTCCCATGAATCCCTACATTGGCGAGGCGGTGGGCCAACAACTCATGGTCAACCATGCCAAATGCTGCTGAAAGGTCTAACAAGATGAGCAGCGCCAACCCACCCCGATCCAGGTGCCTACGAAGATCGCCCGTGAGGGCAACCAACACTGTCTCTGCCCCATGACCTGAACAGAACCTGGACTGGTATGGGTCCAGGACAGAGGTCTCTTCCAGGAACACCTGTAGCTGATCCCCCACCGCCCACTCAATCACCTTTCCCAAGAACGGGAGGTTCGATACCGGGTGGTAACTGAACGGGTCAGTGGGGTCCAAAGATGGTTTGGACTTAAAACACGGCCATGATTGAGGCTGAATTCAGACACTGCAAATACATGTAGGATCTGCATGCAATTCAGGATGCCAACAACCTGGAGAAAAAATGCCCTGCCCCTTGAACAGAGCCTTAATGGATGCAATTTACCAGGCTATATGATTTACCTTTGGGCCATTAAAAGCTTTAGCAGGGCCCGTTTCCATACATGAAACCTTTGTTAAAGGACCAAGACATATTTTCTCCAGGTCATTGGCAAGACTACATGCAAATGGAGGAATAACCTAAGAATAAACCTGGCTAATTCTCGTCATGAACAGAGCAAGGTTTTGCTTGTGATGTCTGGATTCAGCCACAGCCTTGTCTGTCTTATCATTCCAGCACATGAGCATCCATTCCCACATATCTCCTACTTCTCTTTTTCTTTCTACCTCTTCTGTGAGTCATTCATTCTATTAATCTGAGGCAGCACTGAGGCAAGATTACAAAACGATGACACAACCAGCAGTGATCATCTCAACAAAATGTATGAACACCCTGACCTAGATTCATTTCCATTGCATTTGCAGGAAAGATCCCATCCTGTTAACAAAGTTTCAGAGTAATTTGTGCTGAAGATATTCCCCATGCTTCGCCTACACTGTCTTGCTTAATAAACTTTAAGCATAATCCTCCAGGAAATTGCCCTGCAATTTTGTTTCATTTTGTGCTCCCCTTTTTTCCTTTTTGCAAGACAGTACGAAAAGTTCTGAGGCGACATCACTCACAGCAAAGCCATTTCTCAGCACATGACAGTCTGCTGGCTGCATTTTCCATTCTCTACATACAATTTTGTCAAGACTTTCTCCTAAACATATACAGCACACAAAATTCTATGCCATAGACAGTACTTATAAACACAGGTCTAGCATTAAAAAAGATGTCTGACTTGGATACAAAATAGCCTAAGCCAAGTCATGCTCCAGGGCAACAATCTACCCACCTTTCCCCTCGCACTGCAGCCTTCTGTGCCTTCCAAAATTGTGCTCCTGCAGGTCAGTGACCTGAAGGAATAGTGCAGGAAGCAAATAGTATTCAGCGGCAGGAATGGAGAATCAGCAAAAACCTCCCTCTCTTCCACAGCAGAAGGGAAAAATTATTCTATGTGCTGATACTGCATAATAAAGTTGTCTCCCAGAATTGCAACTGATCTTCAGACGACAGAGATCAGTTCCCTGGAGAATATGGCTGCTTTAGAGGGTGGAATCTATAGCATTATACCACGCTGATGTCTAGGGTTGCCAGTCCCTCTTAACCTCCTGGCAGTGGACTGGCTCCTTGTGATGGGGGATACACGCGTGCTCCCGCAAGTGCAATGACATCACTTCCGGGAAGTGATGTCGTGATGCCCCCCCTGGGAGCGCGCCCATGCAGGCCCCTTTTGGGCTGCTCCTCAGCAGCCCCGATCTGGGCCAAAACAGGCCCGATCCAGGCAGCTGCTGCGCATGGGAGCACGCAGCGCCACAGAGGAGTGCGCACAGAAAGTGCATGCCCCCCTGCTGGCCACCCACACCGGGGGTCTGGCATCCCTATTGATGTCCCTCCCCTCTCCAAACCCTGCCATCCCAAGTCTCCAACCCCCACATCCAAAGTCAGATCAAAAACATTATCATATCTTTCACTTTGTGTCTCATTTTACAGAAGTAACATGGCAGTAATGTTTCATATACATTGTGCAAACTGAACACAGGTCAAACCCAGAGCATATAGGAAATACTCACAAGGGGTAAGAAAGTCAATAGAGGTCGGACTCTTGGCCGTGGCTTCAATGTTGCTGTTCCAGAATCTGTTACTGTCCCAAAGCGACTGTCTCCATAGTATATGCCATCTATATCACCTAAACCAAAAGAGAAACAAGTAAATAGTAAAAAGCAACCAAATACAAACATTTCTTCAAGATGCGTGAAACCCATTACATCTCCTTAGGTGGGGGATAATAAGCAGAATTCTGGGGGCTTATGTAAGAGTTATTGCATCTTAAGCCACTATTTAGAATAAGACAAGTGGGGGACCTGCAAGGACATCTAATTTCCCCTTCCCATGCTATTTCCTCTTTCCCTTCCCAGAAAACCCAAATAGCCTCTTCCTTTTTCCTCCTTCCTTCGCTCCTTCTCACTCACCAGCGAATCTACCATTATCTGCTCCCAGGTCTTCAGCTTTCCCCCCTTTCATCCCCCTGGCAGTGAGGTGCTGGCTACCGGGTCAGGATAGTTGCATGTTGTTGGCCAGTAGGTCATACCCAGCTCGGCAGGGGGGAACTGCAAGTGCAAGGACTTGTGAAGGGCACCTCATTCCCCCATTTCCCCCTCTCCGAACTATTTTCTTTTTTCCCTCCTGCCTCCTTCTTTCTTTCCCACCAAACTAATTTTTATCTGTCTCCCCATATCCAGCTATATTTATTATTTATTTACACTGATATCTCACCTTTCTACACAGTGGGGAATCAAAGCAGCTTCCATTATTCTCCTCCCCTCCATTTTATCCTTGCAATAACCCTGTCAGGTACGTTAGGCTGAGAATGTGTGACCAGCCCAAGTCACTGATGAGTAAGCACCATAGCAGAATGGGAATTCAAATGTGGGTCTCCTAAATTAAACTCTAACAACTATATCACACAGGCTTTCATGGGGTGGCTGCAGTTGAACAGTGGCAAGGAGCCAGTCCTAGGTCATGCAAGTTATGTGGCAAGGCCAAAGCAGCCACGGAAAGTGTCCTGATCCTGACCCCCCTGCCTTTTCTAACAGAAACCAAGGTCTGAAGACTAGCAATGGCCACAGAGGGCATCAGTTTCTTAAAGCTACAGGTGCTGCTTCTATTCCCCCTCCCCCCCTTTTTTTTAGTTTTCAGATTTTTCTGCAAATCTGGGACATTTGAGGTTTGTAGAAAGATCTGTCTTGTCTGCTCATGGCTCCATTCTCTGGATTTAAGTATCCACAGATCTGGCCATGTTGAGAATTGGATGTATTGATGGAAATCAAGAGAATTACTACATGAAAAGTTTTGAGGTGTTTGTAGTATCCGCAATAGATTTATTGTTTATTTACTTAATGTATACCCCACCTTTCTCTCCAGTGGGTGACCCAACGTAGCTTACATCATTCTTCTCTCCTCCATTTTATCCTCACAACAATCCTGCTAAGAGAGTATGAGCGGCCTAAAGTCCTCAGTGACCTTTCATGGCAAAGCAGGGATCGAACTTGGGTCTCCCAGATCCTAGTCTGACACTCTAACCACCACCTACTCTTAACTTGGTAACTTCTTCTGTATAGCTGCCTATCAGCTCCACTTTTGCAAACCGGGCATGCTGTTTAAATCAAATAGTTTGATTGTCCAAAAAATCAAGTACCCATCTATCTGAAGTAAACATCCTGCATGAATCAGCCCTTCAAAAGACAGGTATATAACTGGATACCACAATTTCAGACACATCTGAGATAGATAAAAGTCCATAGAATTGAGGGTTACTTAATCTGTCTACAACATGGAGGGATAGTTTGTGTGTTATGGTTTATACAGGAGAACTCTGGGCCACATTATGGAGGTTTGCTACTAAGTGTATCCATGACAGCGTCTTTACTATCAGCTTCCTAACATGGGTATCTGTTTGATATACGTTTGATATATTCCCACTTCATGCTTAAAATGTTTAAGCTGCTACACTTAACAAACGTAATGTGTTTAATCACCTTAATTCATGAGTACGATATTCAAAGTAGCAGTTGTCTACAGAAGACATACGTTGTAACTTTTCCCTTGCAGTCCACTTATGTATATTTTTCTAACAGCTGCAACTTTTCTATGCGCATGCATGTATAGAATTTTGACCATTCCTAAATGTGCTTCCTGTGCATGTTGAATCCATTCCCAGGAAGCTTGGAATTAACCCCATTTACCCTCAAATCATTCCTTTTGGCCAAGGCCATCTAGTCAGCCAGGATCTGCAGGTGCAGAGATTCCAAACCAGGTATCACCAGTTGAAATGCAACACTCTTCCTACTATGCCACACTGGCCCTTATGAACAAAAAGCAAAAACAAGAAGCAGGCCTGCCAGTACAGCTCAGAGCGTCCCATATTTTCTAAACTTTGATGAGTCACACTAGCAGCAACACTTACCCAAGCAAGCTCCTTCAAGTTTGGTGAGAAAGACTGACTCTCCCTTTCATCCCTTATCATACTCCTATATAAAACTGATTCTACCCACTGGATCAGCCTCTGCTAGTGGCACTCAAACTGTGTCCTTTGGCTGACAGTCAGGATATGACAGGCAAAGCAAAAGGAGGCAAGAGTGTGAGCAATGGCCTGTCACTAATCACACCTCACAGTCCCCTCTGCATCCCAAGCTACCATCTTTCATTTCTGTCCCAGTTCTTCCAGCTGCACACCCCTATTGGCCAGGAGCCTGTTTTCAATGCATTAACTCTAGGGTTTACCGTATCATTTAAACTGATCTTGGTCATTTAATTGTGAGGGACAATGAACCTTCAGTGTTGCTCAAGAGTATCATTCCTCTCGGAGCTTGGTTGCCAGCACCCGCAGCTCCTTTTATCAGGTGCCTTTGCAAGAATACCCAAACAGAGCAAAGGACAAGCAAGCTCAAGAGCCTTTCCCCATTCAGCTTGAGTCAATAGAGTCTGCACTGGGAGGCACAGGGTGAGGCTCAGCTGAAACTACTTGTTTTTCATGACCTGGTTGCTTCATTCCTGTCTCAGCAAGGCACAGTAGAATGGAAAAAATTAGGAAACTATGCTTAGCTGTGCTTTGCCATGCATTGTAATCAGCACTGGGAATGCCCATGTTGAATATTTATTTTCCACTAAGTGCCAGACTCCAGGAGAAACAGGATAGAAAGCTGCTGTTGTCCCCTTCAAGATATTTTGATGCTTGAAACAGAAAATCCAAATGGCACCTACTTAGTCATAAAAATAGAATAATGAACTAAGTAATAAACAATGGCCTGGATCCAGCCACATACTTAAGGGAACTTAAATGCCTTTACATTTTCTTAAGGGGTGGTGGTGGCGGCTGATTTTGCTGATTCCTCCCCCCCTCTGTAGTCCACAGCCGCCCCCCCCCCCCAATATCTTGTTCTAGCGTACCTTCAGGAACAACATAGCAGGGATCTGCAACTGAAGAGTGAAATTAGCACAAATCACTGCCTAGTATTAAGAAAATTTAAGGGCACTTAAGAATTCTTATAATGGTTGGATCTAAGTCAATATGTGGCACTCTAACATTGCCCCAAAATCTGCCACTTGAAGCAAATCATCTTGCTCTTTTCTTTTTCTTTTTATTGGATTATCACAAGTAGATTTGCTTGCTCTTTCTAATGGTTGGGCAACAATATGCAGTCTTTGGTTCCCCCATCACTGCATACCCACAATCTATCTCTAATAATACACTTGTGCCCATTCAGTAGTGATTATGTTTTTGTTTTTTGCATTTTCATCCCACTTTTAAAGCATTATGGAAAGCACTTCCATGGAGGGAAAAACATGAAAGCATGAAACCAAGGGTTGGATTCCACAGATCCATCCCACTCCCAGAAGGAGTCAATGCTATGTGTAAGTCATCATTCTGACATTTGCTCTCTCTCTCTCTCTCTCTCTCTCTCTCTCTCTCTCTCTCTCTCTCTCTGTGGGGTGGGGGTGGGGGGTGTTTAGTGCCACAGCCATTCATAGCTTCTCAGGACATTTGCATACAGTGCAATAGAAGAGTACATAATTGTCACATTGGGTATTCTATACAGGTTTGCTACCTGTTTCCTTACCAGGTGCTTTTCACGTAGGCCACATGCAATAGAACCAAGATCAAATCGTACTCAATATAATTCACCCTCATCCTGCATTTCTCAAGTGTAGTAACAGTGACCTACTACAAAATATTTTTTAAAAATGTAAAACTTGTTAAAACTGGAATATCCTTGAGAGATTAAGTAGATGGTATTAGGAGTTATACAAGACCATCCAATGAGTTTCATAGCCAAGCAGATGTTTTCCTCTGGCTTTCCAACATTTAGCCTAAACCTGTTATTGTGGTGTGGCTGCAATGGTATCTAGTTATTTGCATTCTTCTAGGAACAAGAAGAATGACAGTGGTGATTTCCAGAGTTTTCAGCAACAGACCTCATAGGCCTACTGTGAATACCTTCTATGTAAAAAGTTTCCGTGAAAGCCAATGTAAGCAGAGCAGGCTATTTATAGAAAATCTCTGAGATAGTGCCTGTGATCTCCAATCGTAACAAGTAACACAACAGCATCCCCATGCACTTCTCTTGAAACATGTTCAAGAAGCAGCAAGGCTGGTCTGTCTTTGCTTCCACATTGCTCCATCATCTCATACACCTTTACTGTAACTGTTCCATTGTACCATGTCCTTGTGGCTCTTAAATGGACAATGCAAGTGATGCCAATGTTGTAGCTTCTCTGCTGTTTTAGATTCCTGTTCAGTAGGAAGAGTATCCCACTGGGGCTTCACTAGGGCTTGCGCAAGTATAATGTTAAACCTAGTAATTTTTTCTTTTTTTCTTTCCAAAAAGGCGTTTAGCTTTCTGGATTCAGCTACACTGTTAGCTTCCTGATTTGTACCCTAAGCATCATAGCGGGGGTTGGGGGGACTGGTGTTCAGCAAAACTTCATTTCTTCTGGTAGTCTTTGATTGTTATCACAAGAAATTGCCTTATACTGAATCAGATCATTAATAATAATAACAACATATGATTTATATACTACCCTTCGGGACAACTTAACACCCACTAAGAGCAGTTTACAAAGTATGTTATTATTATCCTCAAGATAATCACCCTGTGAGGTGGGTGGAACTGAGAGAACTCCAGAGAACTGTGACTAGCCCAAGGTCACTCAGCTGGCTGCAAGTGGAGGAGTGGGGAATCAAACCCAGTTCTCCAGATTATAGTCCTGTCGCTCTTAACCCCTACACCAAACTGGCTCCATCAGAGTCAGAGCCTTGCAAGTGGAGGTGTTTCACATTGCTTACAGTGAAATTCTAAGCAGAGTTACTCCAGTCTAAACCCATTTTTTAGACTGGAATAACTCTTCTTAGGATTTCACTGGGTGTGTCTGATCCTTAACTGGAGATAATGGGGCTTAAACCTGAGACGTCTGCTACTGAGCAGATCTGATTGGATGGTTTGGATGTTCTGCTTCAGGGAATTCCTTTTATGTAAGCTTTTATGTTTGCCTCTCAGCAATTTGTTTTCAGTCTTAAAAACTTTGTAAAATAAATACATTCTTTAAAAACTACAATTACAAAATCACTAAAATAAGCATCATAAGATCAGAATAAAGTGGAACTGACATTCTTGTCATTATGGGAATGTTTTTAAAGATTACTTTTACATTGGGACGGGTTGCCATCCCCCCGCCCAGGGCCGGAGATCCCCCGATCCCACCCTCCCCCCCCACACCCACTTACCTGGCCGGCGGGGGGCATGCTCCCTGGGGCGTCCCCTCTCTGGGTGGTGCAGCATGCCCCCGGGTGTGGGGCGCACTCCCGTGCCACAAGAGTGGGCAGTGGCGGTGGCGGCAGAGAGAGAGCAGAAGGTGGTGGCGGGAGAGAGAGAGCTGCCCACTCTCTCTGCCTCTTCCCGGTGTGTGTGATGTCATCACGCGGGGCACCCTTTGACCCTGCGTGATGACATCACTCCCGCGGTCGAAACATCAAGAGCAGCGACAGGGTAAGAGCTAGTGTCCCAGTCTTCCACTGGGAGACTTGAGGGATCTGGCAACCCTATCACTGGGTGTTAGTTTCAGAATTGGGGTGGGTCTTGACATCTTCAGCGAGTCTCCTTAGCTAGGAGGAGGCATATGATTCTCCCATCCTTCTGCCTCTGGTTGCAAAAGGCAAATGGCACTGCTGTCGCGACCTTTGTTGACCTTGCCTTCCTTTGGAATCAGCCCTGTTCAGAAGAGCAACTATTTGAAATGCTTGTCATTTCTGTAGATACAGCCAATCTTTCCAGCTTTTGTGTTCAATATAATTATTAAAATGACAGGCAGGAAATTTGATGATAGTATTGGTGACAAAATTGAACATGGAACTTGGGGACTTCCTAGCTTCCAGTCCTATGTTCTTGCCATAGGGCCTCTCTGAGCTGTCCTTTCTAGCAGTGAATACAACCCATAATTTACTTAAATAATGTTCTCAGGTGAGCAGCATGAATTAACAGGTAGGATCAACGGAGACACTCAAAGGCTGTAAGCCCTGCCTCTGCTTGAAGGGCTGCTTTGTAGCAATTTGCTATAGAGAGAGCAAACATTAAAGCAAAGCATCGAGGAAGAAAGCACAGATACCAAAAATGCACCATCAGCAATAAAACAGGATACATTCCCACAAGAACAGGCCCACACCCATTCCAATCAATTACATTTCATTAGTGGTTCAAGGTAAGAGAGAGAGAAAAGGTATATAAATACCTTTTGATAAACAATGAACATGACTGAATCAGAAGCTCAAGAACCAAATGTAGATGCCAATCACTTTTATCTACAGAGGAAATAGAAAATGCAATGCATAATCCTCACCAATACAAGAAAAAGAGATGAGTCATATTCTAAAAATCCATATCTTCTAAGTTTTCCTCAGCAGAGCAAACAGGAGAGAGAAGAAAGGGGAGAAAAGAAAGAGAAGGGAGATTTCCAAAATCTCCCAGTCTAACTCTTAAGGTGTGTCGACCCAGAGACCTCTGTGCTCCCATCTTTGAGAACTGAACCACAGCCACTCCAAAGACCCCTAGTAGCTTCTCAAGGGCTCTGCTGTTTTTATTTGAGGCTTTTCAGCCTCTAGGTTCACTCTGAGAGTGTGCATGCATACATCAAGCAACTCCCACAGGCTGATAAAATATATTTAAGTTCATTCAGATTACAAGGAGTGTTTGCTAAGCAGGAACTGCTCCAGAACAGGCAATACGCAAGTAGAAAATAATAAAGACTGGCTATAAACTAACTGGCTAAAATACTTCAGGCTGACTATCTTGCATCTCTTGCTTAGCTTCTTGCCTAGCAGTTCTTACCCAAAGGCTTTAAAAAAAGGAGTCCATTTCCATGTCAGGCAATTTTTGGCATCTCGATGGTAAAGGCACGAAAGCAAAAGCCTCTCTCACACATGCTGGTAGAAAAATACTGACTAGACAGGTTCCATTGTGTAGCAGACAGCCATTTTTCAGGACTTGTTGCATCAGCCCATGAACCAGGAGCCAATCAAGGCTTCAGTACTTAATTGGCAGTGCTAACATGAGTACTGACATGAGTACTAGGGTGTACTGATTGAAGCTGTGACCCACCAGGCTTCCCAAGGCCAGTTCTCTAGAGAAAGGCAGAGGCTTGCAGGTGTACCTAATTAGCAAGCCAACACATATTTTTCCCAAAGCAGGAGCTGGCCTGCACAGAGCCTGAACCAAAGTGTTGAAAACATGATGGTAGCCTATCCTTACAAGAAGATACTCTCTTATATTCATTTTTGTCTTGTCACCAAGCTTGTAGCTGCAATTATTAAACGCTTGGTTGTCTGGGCTACTGTGGTGAAAGCTATCACTAACATGCGGACTCACCCATCCTCCTAATGTGTGACTCTTCTGCCTAGATTCCCTGTCAGATGGTGAAATTAAGCTAAATACAGCAGCAGTTAATCAGGTTAACCTTGAAGTGATTGGGTATAATTATCCACATCACAAATATCCACATCACAACTCCACACACACCCTCAAAAAGTTCCCTGAAATGGACCATGTAAGAGAAGAAAGTCAACCCAAGCCGCCACGTAAGAAACTGGCTGTCTGAGGGTTTCAATATGTCTCCAAACTGCAATTCACTATATTCTCCACCCATTTTTGGAAGCCTTTCAAGAAGGTGACAAGATGTAATTTAGATGTCTATCTGTCAAATTTATATATCCTCCATATAGTTCAGAGTAATATGCATGAAGTTATATTATACCATTCGTATGAACACCCATGAATCTTCCTTATACCAAGCCAGACCATTGGTGATTTAGTTCAGTGATGTTTATAGCAACGGACAGTGGCTCTGTAGAGTCCTAAGAAGAGACAGAACTTTCATAACAATTGCTACTCAGAACTTTTAAATTAAAGATACTAAGGACCAAAATGGAACTTTCTGTGATCAACATATGAGCTTCACTACTAAACCACACTCCTTCCCCAACTAGGATGTTGGAGCTGACTTCATTATCACATTGAAATGATTGTTTGAATTCTAAGGATGCTCTAGGGAGAGTGATTTTGTAATGTGGGAGCAGAATTGTCTTGGAGGCATGACATCGAGTGGGAACCTATTGCATGCATTTTCCTAGGTTACCCTGATAATTAGTAAGGAAGGGTTTACATCTCTAGGCATGCATTTATTAGAAGAGAACCAATGAAGGCAGAAGAAAAAGAGACATGCCCAAAGCCATATGGAGAGACTTGCTAGTCAACCTGCATAGTCTAGATTCAAGTCTAACAGCAGGTGTAGGTGGTGGGCAGGAAGTTCTTTCCTGCTCAGTAATACAATGGAAACAGGTTTGAGTCCTCCTGAGACAAGTCCTCAGCCAGAGACTAGACTCAGTGGTAAAGGTTTGCCTGCACAGGGCTTCAGGTTCAATCCCAGCATCTCCACTTGAAGGATCTCTTGTAAGAGATGCTGGGAAAGGCCATTTGCTTGAGACTCTAGAGAGCGGCTGTCAGGCAGGGCAGAAAATACTAAACTAGGAGGAGCAATGGTCTAACTTGGTATAAGACTGATATTTATGGTCCTAAATCACATAAGCACTGGGAAGCTGAAATGTAAATGTGGATCAACTGGCCTGCATGGCCATCCTCCAGCTCAGAAACCCAATACAGATGCATTTAAAGTTGTCATTCTGTTTATTAAACTTGTGCATTTGGCCTCTCTGTTTTTCATACACATTCATGAAACCTATGAAATGTGCTCAAAATAATACATGTGAATCTGGCCAAACAAGCTGTATTGACCTCACACTACAGTCTATGTGGATCACACCATTTGCCTATCCTGGCTAGTTTTAAATTATATACAAAGCATAGTCTATCAAAGTAGAGGCTCCCAAACTTTGTTACATCTCCCTTTTAGGCTCTGTGCAAGTCGCTCCTCTTCTCCACCCATCCAGCAGTGTGCTCTGCCCACACAGATTCTATTCAGATGGCTTAACTGCCTTTCCAATGTTGCAATTGCTTGCCAGAGGCAGGCATATGGTGCCGTGGGAAAGCCAAGTAGCTGCTATATCCACCAACATGTCCTCATCTCTACTGCCATGCCCCCCCCCCCCCGGCCAGGAGATCAGGTGTTTGAGAAACCCTGGCATAGCCTGGCATTCAGTCTCCAAAAGCATGTGAACAATATTATGCCAGAGTTCCCCAACAGCAAAAGGCTTTGCTGAAAAAGTGCATTTATGCAAATCTTGCATGATTTTTTTATTTCTTAAAGACCGAGTGTATTTTATTTTGCAATAGGGGTGATACAGTCTCCATGCTGTAGAATCAGCTATCTTGTGTAAGAGTAAGTAAATTCAGGACACTAATGAAGACAGATAAATGTGAATCATCCATGAAACTAAAAGAGAAGATACATGTATTTGAAAGTGCTCCAATGCTTTATCTTCAAAAGCAAAGCATTAAGGCTTTTGGATGTAAAGCCCATGCATACATAGATCTCTCATTATGAGATGGACTGATTCCAAGCAGCTGGTGTGGAACGTAAAGAAAGCTGAACAGCTGGGAGGCTGAGTTAGGGCACTCTGGTGAACTGAAGGGCATGATATCTATATTGACATCCATATAGGCATGCCTGAGTTCGGTTTGCTGAGTCAGCTGTAAACACCATCTTGAAAAACAGCTGCCTTGCTCTTGTTTCTATTATATTTGGGTAAACTCTACACTACAGTGCATTTTGATGGTCCCACAGAGCTCTCTTACTATTCCTAGTCAAGAAGAGCAGTCGAACTCTCCATGGATGGAAAAAAGCAAGTGTTTCTGTTGGCCTTAGCTCTAATAATGCAATTTCAAACTTCGAATTCTTCTGACAGATCACTTTTGTCAGAATTCTTTAAGGAAAGTTAAGATGTTATGAAGATCTCCTGTGCCAGAGAACTTCACTGTGTATTGAGCCCATCTAATTCCTCTTGATTTGGGGTATATAATTCAATCTTACAGAAAACGCATGTAAATTGGTGTGATAGGCAACATTCATTCCCATCTCATACCTGTACAGATTTGTAAAATGAGAGGTCCCAAACAATATGAACTCACAGAGTGCTCTAAGATTTATCTGAAAGAACCAATGGTTACATAATTTTCTAAAGAAATGAGATGAGTCTAAAATAATGTTTAGTGGCCTTGATCAACCCAATAGCAAATATAGCCTGTACAGCTTCTTCATTGTACTCCAATGGAATCTGTCAGAAAGAACTGAGGAGGACTGCTGCTGCTGCTGCTGCTGCGAACTCAAGAAATTATGCTTTATACTTTGAGCACTCTGTTCTGACCTTGATAACTTTGGAAATGCATTGTGCTCAGGAATGGATGTTTGTGCATTAATTGGGAAACATCAGAGGTCAGTGAAGCAGATCCCTTACAAATGACAATACCTTTTCAAAATATAAGTCTAGCATCACTATCACCATGAGAGAGAAGCAGGGAACAAGTGAGAGATAAAGGCACTGGTATGTGAGGGAACCTTTGGAGATAGATGAGCAACAGGTACACATGTGAGGAGAGACCATGGCTTAGTGACAGAGTGTCTGCTTGGTATACAGAGGGTCCCAGGTTCAATACCAGTTCAAAGGACCAGACAGTAGATGATGTGAACGCCCCAAGCCTGAAACCCTGGAGAGCCTCTGCTAGTCTGAGGAGACAATACTGACTTTGATAGACCAATAGTCTGATTCACTATAAGGCAGGTTCATGAAGTTCTCTTTAAAAATCAGTTGGTATGTGTATAGAGAATGCTTCCTGTGTGGCATGCAGTTATGTGGTATGGGAAGACAGCTGGACATAAATATTTCAAAAATCACCTGATAAGGAAATCCCTTATAACAACATGTGAAAGAATTTTACTGCAAATTTATGTGAAGACTCCTCAATGGGTCTCCCCATTAGAGGCATTTACACAACCAAATATATTTTCTGCAAATAAGATTATTAGATATAAAGAACTGTTAGATGATAAAGGAATATTAAAAACGAAAGAGGAATTACAAAATCAAGAGATATTAATTTGGACTGGTGGTCAAGAGCACAGATTGAGTCCAGATACAGTAAAGATTTTAAAAGGGAGGTTTCTATCTAGAACGAAAAGACTTTGAAAAACTGCTATGTGACTCAGATGAAAAATCGATTAAGAAAATGTATATCTTCCTAATGCAAATGAAAGAAAATGAAGGGGTGGAGAAATGTAAAATCTTATGGGTACGGAATTTAGGGAATAATATTGACCCAGCACAATGGAATAAGATATGGAAAGTGAATATTAAAATAACTGTATCTGCTACATTTAAAGAGAACCTATATAAGATCTTCCATAGATGGTATCTAACACCAGATAGATTGGCTAAAATGTTTTAAGAATATGTCAAATAAGTGTTGGAAATGTAAAAAATGTACAGGGACGTTTTTTCATATGTGGTGGTCTTGTAAAGAGGTGCATAGATTCTGGATAATGGTGCACAAAATAATACAAACTATTTTGCAGGTATCAATTCTTCTCAAACCAGAAACTTTTTTATTAAATTGTATGCCGGATATGAACAAAGAACAGAAACATTTGATAATGCATATAGTAACGGTGGCCAGAATTTTATTAGCGATGTACGGGAAACAACAAAGAATTCCACAGCAAGAAGAGTTAATAGTGAAAGTAATGGAAACTGCGGAAATGGATAAATTAACTGAGTTAATGAAAGGACAAATGGAAGAAGATTTTTCCACACCATGAGATCCCTTCTACAAATGGATGAACAATAAATTTAACCATCAAATGTAATGTAATATTAATGGTAATAGTATATGATATAACAGAATTCACAGTTTAAGATGTATTAGGATGAAATATAGGTTGTGGAGAACTAGATAATGGATATAGGCAAGCATAATGATAATTGTCTCACGTTCTTTCTACTATTGAAACAGTTACCTTACCTTTTCTGTCTTGATAGATAGATAGATAGATAGATAGATAGATAGATAGATAGATAGATAGATAGATAGATAGATAGATATTGTTTTTCAGATATATATCAAGACAGAAAAGGTAAGGTAACTGTTTATTAAAAAAACAGAGAATGCTTCCTGTGTTTGGTTCAAATGATTTGGACCTAAGAGTGGGGAAAGGATCATTCTTGATAGAACTTGCTAGTCAAGAACAATTTACTAAATACTCCTACAATATTTCTGATTTTTCCTTTTTTAAAAGCCCAAGTTCTTCAGCTGTCATTTGTACACAAGAAACTGATTTTTAAAAGTCATCTTGATAGTGGAGAAAAACTCAAAAAGGGTTTTCTTCAGTGTCCCACCAAGGCTAAAAGTGAAAAAAAACTTTTTTTTCCATTCCAGAGAGGAACATCATTTAATTAATCTTCATTAACAACAATAAAACCAATAAAGAATGCATCGTTGAGAGGGAAGAACACGAAAAGCTGTGTCTGATGAGTCCAGAGAGGACAGTACTGGCACCTCCCAATGTCCTGGCTATATTTATATAAGGGATAATCTCTCAGTTCAGAAGAATTTGGTGCTTGAACTTTGCCCTCCCAAACACAGATGTATAATTAACCCAGCTGTATGGTTTGTTAGGGGCAATTTCTAAAACCTTTCTAACAATGTTGTGTTGTTAATTGCATTATGCATGAGAAGTGCAGTTGTCTCCTTATACGGACTGCATCCATAACTTTAAGGGAGTTGTACAGGGAAGGGAGGAACCAGGGACAGGATTCAAGAATCTCTGAGTCAGTGACACCCACAGGCCTACACCCATTTCAAGCTGGGTAACCTGTGTTTACTTTGCAGTCTATCCGATGCAAAACTAAGGTGGTGACTAGCTTAATGCATTCAGTTTCTTTTAGCATATGCAGCATGGAAAGTATGCTGCAAACATGCAAGGAAAGATAGACTTGTTCAGCTGAGGATAACTTCAGTGTTACACCTCAAATCTTTATTTATTACATTAATATCCAGCCTTCCATTGGAAGTCAAGGCAGTATGCATAGGGTTCCTGGGAGATTTCAGGTCCAAGCATTCAACAGACCCAGACCTGCTTAATTTCAATAAGGCTGTGGATCGTGCATCAAGTTCTAACCATATCTTGGGACAGCAAAACTGGCAGGTTGCCTGCTTGTCTGTTGCCAAGGTGTGTTAATTTCTCTTGGGGAAACAGTGCAAGAGGGAAAAGATAACCCCATCTGCCCCAGCCAGCACTATAGATCCAACCCACGTACCTAAAGGCTGCTTTTAAAGAAAAGTAGGCAAACGAGCCATAGATCTCCCACATTTTCACCTAGCTGAACCCTGCATTTCTCAATAGAAGAGTGGGCAAGAGCAGATTCGGAATAATTCTGTTTAGCTTCTCCACAGTATTGTCACACACCAACATCACAGTCACAGATCAGGATTAGATTATATCGTGTGAAAGATACAAAAGAAGTGAAGCTGTCCTCTCTAAAAAGTGTATGATGTAATTCCAACAAAAAAAGGTACAAGAAGCAAATGTTAAGAATACAAGGAAACAGTAGATAGTAAAGTGATCTCTTGTCAGAGGATAGCAGCTTAGCAACTAGCCCTTTAAAGTATATGGATTTGGGAATATACAAACAGTGGAATTTATCTGCATGCAGACTGGGATGGCAGAGACCAGTAGCCATTTACACAATTGTTGAGACTACAGCTATGGCAGTCTCAGCAATGACTGATGGCCAGTACAAAGTTGTTTTTGTTGGAAGTGTCTGCATGCAGCCACAATGGGAGGGACTATATGAAAAAAATAAATACCAAGATTGCATATGTAAACAGACCATAAGACAAGTTTCCAGAAGAACATTCTTTGGGGAGGTGGAAGATATTATAAAGTCACTCAGACAGCGCTTAAACCAAATGAGCTAAAGCCATGTCTATCAAGATCCCCCACTAATAGACTGTTACAAAATATTTGTCACACTTCCGACCTTTGATCTGGATATAATAAAACCCTCTGAGAGTTTCTATGCTGGTAACATGCCACCATGTTCCTTATCCCCTTCTAATGAAGCTTTCTTTCCTTTTAAATGAAAACAATGCTGAATCTTCATACTTCTATCTCCCCACCACTTTATGTAAGATTTTCCCAGGGGGGAGGGGTTCACATAGTACAGTCTCAACTACATCAGCTATGGTTGTTGTGGATTTTCCAGACTGTATAGCTGTGGTCTTGGCATTGTAGTTCCTGACGTTTCGCCAGCAGCTGTGGCCGGCATCTTCAGAGCTGTGGTCTTGGCATTGTAGTTCCTGACGTTTCGCCAGCAGCTGTGGCCGGCATCTTCAGAGGTTTTCTGACTGGAGTCAGAAAAATTGTGCCCTCTCTGAAATCAGCTGCCCAAAGTGAAAATCTGTGCCTTGCAGTGCTTCACAGTAAGACCTGCCGTCTATTCAACATTATTTACAGTTTTTATATATTGTTGACGCATTTATTACCTGACCCCCTGATGGGCCACAGTGCTGAGAAAAGGCAGAAAGTATAGATAGGAGACAGGAAGAGCAGCACAGAATGCAAAAGACTGAAGCATAGAGGGAGGCCGGCTTCCAGATGCACCCTTAAATCTTTGGTCCACAGAAGCAATGCCCGTATCATTTACTCTAAGAGGCCTTCAGATGGGAACAACAGCGGGCTGCTCATACCAGGCTAAGACACCTTCTAAGAGTTCCAGTGTCAACAGATATGCAGGGTATAAACTTGGCAATTAAGAAATGAGGAACATTTTTCCATAGCAAAGAAATGACTCATTCTTTTGAACTAGAAGCAAGCCAAAGGGCAAAGCCTCACATTTCATTTAATCTCTGTGAATTCCCCTCCCCCCCTTGACTCTCTGCTTAGGTTTCCCTTTCATCCAAAATTTCACTGTCCTAAATTCTGAGACAGAATCAGCGCTGCTGCCTATCTTGTACTTACACACAAGTACAAGTTACATAACCAAGTTTTAACTCTAAGGATGCCATTTCTGGAGATCTCTATGGCAAAACTCCACTTTCTTTGAGAAGTTGTGTGGGATTCCCACATGATCCTGTGCTGAAGCAAGAAAAGGTTGAACAGCAGCCGTGCCTCACAGACTGCGCCCTATACTTGCCACAACCACTCCCGTTCTCTTAGATGACACTTAGATGGTAATGGCCAACATTTTGACCTAACATGCCATTTCAACCTTTGGGCTGTTGAAGCACAATTGTAAACTACAGGATCCATGAAATAAACACATGTACAGCTTCCAACGCCAGAAAGTACCTGCTAATATCTTCCTTATGGCTCCTTTATGGCAGAAATCAGTGCAATTCTATTCTCTCACAAAACCATGGAGACATATCTGAACTACTCTGAAGAATCTGTTCCTCCTCTTATGCTCTAGCCTCTGCACCCACCACCCACTGTTCCCTCGCTTAGGCTGAACTCCAGCTGGTCTTGTAGCATTGCTTTGTTTGTAGAGAACTGATCACAGGCTCCAAGTATACTTTCACAGGTTCCAACATGCTTCTGTTTAATCCCGACATGCCTATCAAAGGCTTCCTCTAGCTTCCCAGCTCTAACAGCTGCTTCACCGGGCTCTCTCGAGTGGTACAAAACAAGCACCCAAACCAATGTCACTGCTGTTCACTCCCCTTCTGAGTTCTCCCAACTACTGCTGGGGCTGAATATCTTCCATGTGGAGTCTGGCCAGGTGAAACTACACAGTGGTCTTTTCCCTCCCTTGCAAGCCTCAAAAAGGAAAAGACAAGCCATACTGACCAGAAGAACGTGCTGAGCTGTCCGGGGCAACCTCTTGTGTGAAGAGCCAGGGGGGGTTGGTGACGTAGAGAGAGGTGGTGGGACTGCTGCTGCTGCTCCCATGTTTTTTCCCAAAGAGTCTGCTAATAGTCCCCTGCACAGAGTGATGCTTCTTCATCCTGATTTCTGCCTTTCTCCTATGTGTCTCCAAATGCTCCCTCTAGCAAGGCATATTTACGCTGTACTAAACTATCAGCCAGCAGAGGCTCCGGCAGGTGCTATACTTCTGAGCTACCTTTTCAGCTGCTTTAAAGGTAAACCACCTGAGTAGGTAGAGGGCTGGCTGCTGTTACCTGGCCACACCCCACAACAGCTCTGTCGGTCACATTCTTTTCTCGTTGCTACAATAAGCCATTGTTAAAAGTGGAAGACTTTTTTTAAAGCCCAGGGACTTCTGAAGGTCTTCCCCAACGCGCTGCCACGTCCAAAGGCTAACAAAGGCAGCCGGTCAAAAGGCTCTTTCTAGGTTTTCAGAGGAAAAGCCAAACAAATAATAATTTAAAAAAACACTGGTTTGCGCTGCATGAGTTTCCCAGCCTCTCATGTCAGTTTCCTATTTCTTTAAGTTTATAACTGGCATTATTGTTTAAGGCTCAGAACAGATGATAACATTCTAAATGCATGTTTTTAAAATATCTATCTTTTTAAAGTGCAGATATAAAAAATATATATACACAACTAAAAATAACACTCTCCCTATACACAGCCAAGGAATTCTTGTCTATATAAAATTTCAAGCCAGACGTTGACTTTGAGAACTTCTCCATAGTCATGAAATAGCCATTAAGAGCTTCCTTCCACATATACACTTGATATATGGAGGGTACTTCCAAGAAGGAGCTCCTAGCACATAATCGAGATTATAGTGAGACAAACGAGTCAAAGAGGTGTGTTTCCATAAGGAAGTCCCCCCCCCCAAAAATAACATTGTCTTGTCCCATCACCACTGTAGGCTTTAACACCAGTTAATGTATCTTACCTCACCACTGTAAAAGTTAACACCAGTTAATGTATCTTACTACCCCTGTTTCCTGCTCCAGAAATGTGTATGCCTGATGTGGATATGCCCTGTGTAATAAGGAAACAAGACATGTTTATGATAGACACATTATGGCAGCACCAGAACCAGAAACCATGCAGTGATAAAAAGGAGAGGTAAAACAGAGTAAAAATATGAATATCCAGGATTTCACCCAATCCAATATGTTGCCTTTCAGAAAATATATTAGAAAGGCTCAAAGTATCATTCCTTCAAGTATCTGCCATGCTACTGAGTACAAACAGCACTGTGAATCTGTACATTCATATTTTATATGGCAACTTCTGAATATTTGTTGGGTGCTAGAAATGTGCTGTTGGAAACTTAACTGATCAAGATCTGAGCTGAACACACCCTTTCAGAAATACTGTAAATGCCCCATCTCTGAATTATTTCTGATAATGTAGAAATGAATAGAAGTCTTCCAATCATATTATTATTCTAGTGATTCATCATCAGCAGATATGTATGACCAGGATATCAAAAACAGGATAATCCTGACAGGTATTTTTTGCTTGGCATTTCCACTTTCCAGCAATCATTGAGATATCTCACTGGTTTTGGGAGGCTTCCTGATTCTACAGAACCACAAGAACTGGTTGACTGAGGTATTCAATTATCTGCGACTCTGCATATATGCTGGGCAGGTAGGCAGGAGAAAACTTCACTTGCAGCCACTTGAATCTCTCCCTGCAACAGGTAGGCAGCACTAACCACCTCACTTGCCCTGCAAGCTAGCTGGCCCTGTATAAGACAGAGATAAGTGCTTTGCTTGTATCTACGGACAAGCAGGCAGGGCTGCAAGGAGAGAGGAGACCTGAGGCATCTCTACTCAATGATAGGCAGATTGCCTGCCTTGGAGGAAGAATGTAATTGGTTTAATGTACCTGTATATTGCACTCTCAGTGAAGTTTCCTGAAGATGGCAGAAGCTTGCCCCCACAACAATAAAACACATATACACCCTATCAGTCAAAAGGCAAGACATCAGTGATGTGGAAGGATCAGAGCATTTATGGGAGAGAGAACAGTTGTTTCAGGACTTGAGATCTCTCAATAACTGAAATTTCGTATATAGTGACATAGCAGCTGCAATTTTTCCCTGAAACAAACAAACAAACAAACAAACAAACAAACAAACAAACAAACAAACAAACAAACAAACAAACAAACAAACAAACAAACAAACAAAAACACACACACACACACACACACAAAACCCCAGGTACTGCTTGCCCAGCAGGAGGAAAATATAGACAAGTCCACCTATACATAAGGAAAGTGAGAATGGTGGCCTCTTTTTCAACAAAGCTTAAGCACACTGTTCAGAAGATATGTACCCTGCCCCATACTGCATACTTATTTGAATCTTTGCAACATTTTCCTCCCTGCCAAGTTCTGATATGGGAAATCATCTGGATGGCAGGGGAAATGTTCAGAGAAAATTAATGCAGCAAAATAAGGCACTAAGCAATAAATTATACATTTTACTACTTGCTCCTTTAATTTCATAAGAGAAGAAAAAGCCCCCCCCCCACCCACGCACACACACTGTATGTTTGAGGAGCCTGGGAAGAGTCCCCTCACTGTAGCTCCTGCCTCCTGAACTTGCTGTGTAAGATGGACTTTGGTCTGATCATACAAGGCACTCTCTTCCAATTCAAGAACCACCACAACATAGACAAGGTCACTTTTAAGAGACACTGAGCAGGCACCTAGCTTTGTAAAAGTGAAACAGATTGGATCAGGGAGGATTCTTTCAAAAGGAAACCCAGCAACATATAGTTTCCATCACCAAAAAGTAAACCTGTCCAGCTGCCTTGAAAAACGTGTGTTAACCAAAATATGCAGTCCTACGGGATTCAAAACCTTAAGATGATTTCTTGAGCTACTGTCAGTTTATGAAACATTTCCTTCTGTTTAAGTCATGTTGAAAGATCTTTGGTACATTCATGAAATGTCATGAAGACTTCATTGCCACAAGTCATTCAAATTGTTACAGTTAAAATGGAAGTCATTGGGATCTCCAATGACATACACGCGCGCGCGCGCACACACACATGCTAATGTTAAGGATTATTTCCAACTTCTTTTCTACCTTTCAGGCAAATTTTAGGAAGGACATGTGCAAGCTCAAGACTTGCATTTTATTACATTAACAGAAAAACAAATCTCTGTATAGCTGACCAAGGTGTGAAAGAGGATGCTGAACTAGGTGGAGTATCAGTCTCATCCAACTGAGCTGCTCTTACATTATTAGACGTTACTCATTTTGTTTCTAGTTTTCAAAGGGCATCACATCTGGAGGTCTGCAGATGGATTCCGGGGGAGCTAGACCCTGGCATCTACACATTGTTGAATATTGTGCTATCGTTGCACTTTTGCAATCAGTCACCTCATGGTTTGTTTTATCCACACAGGAACATCCACTTGTGAATTACTTCTATAGCTTAATGACAGCACAATATTCAACAGAAGGGGGATGCAATCATAGAGTTGCTGCTGCCTGCAGTTACCCAGCTTCCAGAGTACCTAAACTCACTAGCCAGCCCAGAAACACACTGATTGGTTGCCAGGATCCAGTAGCAAAAGAACTCCCAATTGGTTCAGAGACACTAAGGAGGTTCAGTACTGATATAGTCATCATAGTTACTTTATATATAAAATGGAACTGATTTCTGATCCGTTTTCCAGTGAAGAAGATATCACCATAGTAACAGATAGGTGCCACTGCATCCATAGACAATAAAAGCCAACAGTGGTTTTCAGTTAAATACCAGAAGATTAGGTCTTGTATGATGTTGGTCATCTTCTACTTCTGTGAGTAGCTCTGAGGATTTTTCCAGGCCCCTTCCCACATTTGTTCAGACAGCCTCTGGCTACACAATCTACTATCTTATTCCTGAGGGCAGACTCCTTTCCAATCAACAGGCAAGATTGATTAGAACTTGACTCAAGGTCGAATATGGCCCCACAGAATCAGCTGCACTCTAAGAGTTGATCCAAAAGGCCACATAGAACCCTTTCCCTTAAACTTGCTTTTAAAGTGTAGCCAATGTAGGTCCCATATATTGTTCTGAGGACACTTGATGCTTCCAAGGGGCATGCACAGCTCACCATGGAATTTGAAAGAGCACTGGTGGTGAAGGACGAGGGATGGCCTGGTGGAGCTGTGGGGAAAAAAATCAAAATGGGGCTTCCCCATTTCGCAGCCATTATGCTTAAGAATGGCATTTGTAGGATTCAAACCAAAATGTATATTCAGCCTTCTTAATCCACAAATCACAACTATTTATTAGTAATTTAACATTCTGTGGCCATTACCATTCCCTGCATGGGCAGATATTATTTATAAACGGTTGTTGTGGATTAATGTTCAGGTTATGTAGATTGCTATCTGTTACAGAGATGGAAATTTTGAAACTACACCCTTTGATGGTTTTAGAGTATTTTCAGACAACTCAAATTCAGTGCCAGGCTGATCTAATGTAGAATTTTACCTCCTGCCTCTGACCTTGTAATCATCTGTCACTGACTTCCGGCTTGGGATCCATGGAGGTCTAAAGCAGCTCTAAGAGCAGAGCTGACCGGGCTGCCGTTTCAGCGGCCGGCGGGGGCCAAAAAGCCCGCGGCCACCTATTCTCAGGCGGAGAATAGGCATAGAACGCTCAAGCACCTCAGGGCGCGTTGATCTCGGGCGAGGGGGGGTCCTGCGCAACGGACTCTCTCCCAACTCTTGAGGTCCCACCCTACGACAGGTCGGCTTAAATCTGTGCGGCAGTCCTGGGGCCAGTGCGGCTGGCATAAGACCTACATGCCCAAGCTTCAACAGGGGGAAAGAAGGTGGAAGAGATCTTGAGATTGAAGCAGTGATTACAACCCAGAAAGACGTTTGAAAAGGTAAAGATCACTATCTCTTGAAACAGGACGAAATACTTAAAGTAATGAAGCATTAAAGTGGACTTTTAAACTGCAACAGATTGATTATAACTAGAGGAAGACTCGGCAAGAAACAGATTAGAAAAAGGACTATTTTAAATGAAGTTAATAGAGAAATTGGATAATTGTTTTTCATACCTGCGGCTGTGGGGAGATAATGGACTGTGAGAAAGTTTCTACCATCGCGAGAGCTGCAGTGAGGAGACGGGAAACAGGAAGTACGTAACAGGGATAGAGCTGCGGGAGAGAGACGGCCCTCACTGGCAGACAGGAAGAAGGGAATCACCATTTTTGGAAAGGGAAGGGCATTGACTTCAGCAGAAGAGGAAGTAGGCCATATTGGATTACAAAAACTATTGAAAAACCATAGAGAAAAGACGCCCGACATTTTGGACTCTTTAAGCGTCTTTTTTTCTTCATGAAACCGGGACATTTAAATTAAATTAAAAGGACATTAAGCCAGGCACCACGGAGCTAAGGAAACGAGCAGATACGTGGGAGCGAGGCAAGTCAAGCCCCACGATGTCGAAGAAAGAGTGGCAAACGGCTATAGAAAATCTGGATAAAAGATTTTTGGAAATGTTAAAGATCCAACAGGAGCTGGTAAAGGAAGTTAAAGAGGTTAAAGAGACAGTAAAAAATGAACTGGCAGAGGTGAAGAAGGGAATGGAAACAATACAAAGTGATGTGCAAGCAGCACAACAAAAAGTCAATGTAGTGGAGAAGGCGGTGGAGAACCTTTCAGATACGCAACAAACGGACATGAGGGTGATGAGGGGAAGAATGGCGGTTGCGGAGAGCAAGTATATGGAGAAGCAGCTGAGGTTTCGCGGCTTGCTGGAGGTAGAGGGAAAGACAGCCCAAGAACAAATTGTTGAGGTGTTAGCTGAATACCTGGGGAAGGAGGAGGAGGAAATTGTGGCTATCCTAGATGTGGTGTATCGCATAAACTCAAGATTTGCGACCCAGAGGAAACTACCAAGAGATGTGATTGTGCAATTTACGACTAGAAATATAAGAGAAATGATTGTGAGTAAGCAATTTCAAGACCCACTGGAGGTTGATGGCAAGACGGTTATTATCATGAAGGAGTTACCCAGATCGGTGTTGCTTGACCGGAAAAAATACAAAGCTTTAATCCAAATCTTGAAGGACATGAAAATAAGGTACAGATGGGAACTACCGGAAGGATTGTCATTTGAGTTTGGAGGAGGGAAAAAGCGCATCAGATCTGAATTTGAAATGGAAAAGTTTATGAGGGACAATGAAAAGGACTTACCAGCAACAAGGCTATGAATATGGAGTGTAAAGTTATATCTTGGAATGTAAATGGACTTAATTCACCCAATAAGAGAAAAAGCATTTTCCACTGGCTATTAAAACAGAAATGTGATATTGTGTGCCTACAAGAGACTCATATTAGAAAACAGGATATAAAATATCTTAAATTGAGCAAATTGGGCAATGATTTTGTAGCGGCCTCAAAAAAGAAAAAAAGGGGAGTGGCAGTATATATAAGAGAGGAGCTACAGCCAAAGTTAGTGATTAGAGATGTGGAAGCCAGATTTCTAGCAGTGGAATGTACATGGAATTTAAAGAAAGTGTTGGTGATTGGAATTTATGCACCTAATGGAGCAAAAGAGAGTTTTTTTGAGGATTTGAGGAAGCAATTAGATGAACTTTCTTATGACCAGATAATTCTTGCAGGAGACTTCAATGGAGTCACAAATTTGGAGCAAGATAAAAAATCAGCAACGGCACAAAAGAAAAGAGGATTATTACCAAAGACTTTTTTCGCATTAATGCAGCAGGAAACTTTGGAAGATGTATGGAGAATACAGAACCCCACAGGTAGACAATATACATTTTTCTCCGCAAGACATTCCACTCTATCACGAATTGATATGATCTGGGCCTCAAAAGATTTAGTGCTTTGGACTAAGGATGTAGAAATAATGCCTATGGTAGGCTCAGATCACAACCCAATCATGTGGAAGTTTGGAAAAAGAACTAAGAGGAAAGGATGGAGAATAAATGAGGACTTGTTACAAGAGGGAGAAAATATGGAGATGTTGAGAAGGGAAACTAAGTTCTTCATACAGTACAACATGAACCGAGAAGTACCAACCAACAAGGTATGGGATACATACAAAGCAGTAATTAGAGGTATACTGATGGACTTAAATGGAAGAGCTCGAAAGAAAAGAGAGGAGAAGAGACAGGAGATTATGGAAAAAATAAAAGCCAAAGAAATACAATTAAAGAAAAGACCAGGGAAAAAGAAAATTTACCAGGATATTAAAATCCTTCAAGAGCAGTTGACGGCAATGAATAATAAAGAACTGGAATGGAATCTTAAGAGATTGAACCAAAAGTCGTTTGAAGGTGCAAATAAACCTGGGAAATACTTGGCATGGCAATTGAAGAAGAGAAAGGAGAAAAAGACAATAAATAAAATATGTGAGGACAATAAAGTACATTTGGAACAGACTGCTATTAGTAGAGCTTTTTACAAATTTTATGCTAAATTGTATGACAAAAAAGAAGTGAATAAAGACTCAATAGCGGCATATTTGGGGAAAATGAAGCTTCCAGTAATTTCGGAAGATTGGAGAGACAAACTGAATAGTGAAGTAACAGAGGAGGAGATAAGAAAGGCAATTCAGACAACAAACCTGGGAAAGGCGCCAGGACCTGATGGACTTACAGCTAAATTTTATAAGGTAATGGTCAATGAACTGGTAGCATTCCTAAAAGAAGTGATCAATGGTGTTTTGAGAGACCAAAGAACTCCAGATACTTGGAGTGAAGCTAATATATCATTGATCCCCAAAGAAGGACAAGACTTGACTAATGTTAAAAACTATAGGCCAATTTCCTTACTTAACAATGACTACAAAATCTTTGCGAAGATCCTGGCAGAAAGAGTAAAGGGATGGTTATCCGAAGTTATTGGAGAAGAACAAGCTGGTTTTTTACCGAATAGGCAAATCAGAGACAATCTAAGGACAGTTATAAATGCTATTGAATATTACGACAAGCGTTGTGATAAGGAGGTTGGTTTCTTCTTTGTGGATGCTGAGAAAGCATTTGACAATTTGAACTGGGACTTTATGTTTGCCACCATGGAACAGCTACAAATGGGGGAAAGATTCATAAGAGCAGTGAAAGAAATTTACAGAGACCAGAGTGCAGCAATTGTGGTGAATGACGAGCTGACTAAAAAACTGACTATTGGCAAAGGTACAAGACAAGGTTGCCCGTTGTCTCCACTGTTGTTCATTTTAGTCTTGGAAATTTTGATGATACAGATTCGAGAAGACAATACGATCCGTGGAATAAAAATAAAAGACTTTTCCTATAAGGTCAGAGCATTTGCAGATGATATAATGTTAATTGTGGAAGATCCAATTGAAAACATGCCTAAGGTAATAGAAAAAATTAAAGAATTTGGAGATCTGGCAGGTTTCTATATAAACAAAAAGAAATCAAAGATATTATGTAAAAATATGACTAAACAAAAACAACAGTTATTAACGGAAATTACAGACTGTGAAGTAACAAGTAAGGTGAAATATTTGGGAATTGAACTGACTGCAAAAAATATAGATCTATTCAAGAATAACTATGAGAAATTGTGGACTCAAATAGAGCAAGATTTGATTAAATAGATTGAATTTGTCATGGTTGGGAAGAATTGCAGTAGTTAAGATGAATGTGCTACCAAGAGTGATGTTTTTGTTACAGACAATACCAATTATCCGGGACTCTAAACAATTCGAAAAATGCAGAGGAAAATATCGGATTTTGTTTGGGCAGGCAGGAAGCCTCGGGTGAAAATGAAAGTATTGCAGGATGCAAAGGAGAGAGGTGGAATGCAACTGCGCAATCTAAGACTTTACTATGATGCAATCTGCTTGGTGTGGCTGAAAGATTGGATGACTCTGAAAAATCGTAAACTACTGGCCTTAGAGGGATATAAAAAAATATTTGGATGGCATGCATATTTGTGGTATGAAAAAGTAAAAGCAGACTCTATGTTTTTGCACCATTATATCCGTAGAAGCCTCTTCACAATTTGGAAGAAGTACAGAAACTACCTGCAAGAAGGAACTCCCTCTTGGGTGGTTCCTTATGAAGTAATAGACCCGAGAACTGTTGACAATGAACAACGATGTTTAACATATAAGGAAATAACACGAACAGACCTTTCCAAGTTAAGAATAAAAACGCAAGAAGAGTTGTCTTCAAATTATGATTGGTTTCAATATAGACAGATTAGAGACCTTTACAACTCGGATTGTGCAAAGGGAGGGATAAGAATAGAGAACTCAGAACTAGAGGAAGTAATTCTACAAGAAGATAAAAAGGAAATCTCTAAGGTCTATAAGGTGTTGTTAAAATGGTATACTGAAGATGAGACAGTTAAAGTGCAGATGGTGAAGTGGGCTATAAACTTTAATGAAGAAATAACAATGGAGGCATGGGAATACTTGTGGAAAAATACGTTGAAGATTACGACATGCGCTAACATTAAAGAGAATGTCTATAAAATGATTTATCGTTGGTATTTGACACCAAAGAAAATTGCGCTAGGGAACTTAAATATGTCTAACAAGTGCTGGAAATGTAAAAAACATGAGGGATCTTTGTATCACATGTGGTGGACTTGTGAGGTAGCTAGGCAGTACTGGGGGGAAATAATAAGAGTAATAAGTGAGATTTTACAATTTCAAGTTAATAAGAACCCAGAACTCCTGCTACTGAACTTGGGAATGGAGGATATTCCAGCACAATACAGGACATTGCTATTTTACATGACGGCAGCGGCTAGACTTTTGTACGCGCAGAAGTGGAAAGTACAAGAAGTGCCAACCATCGAGGGCTGGATTTATAAATTGCTGTACATGGCGGAGATGGACAAAATGACAAGAAGATTGAGAGACCTTGATCCAGGACAGTTTAACACAGACTGGGAGAAGCTGAAACAATACTTGGTGAAAAAATGGGAGGTGGGAGGAGAACTGTGGCAGTTTGAAAATTACTGAAATATAACAAAAGAAGAGAGAAGTGACTATACCAGGGGAGGAAGAGTTGAAAAATATCTAAGCAATTATTTTATTTGACTATTAGGGATAGAAACTGATTAATCTCATTGCTGGCAGATAATGGTATAATGGAGAAACTGTATAATCAAAATGAATGAATACAAGAAAGTAGGGGGAAATATATAGTAATATGCAGAATATGGGTCAAATTGATTGACTTATGCTTAAAGTATAAAACAAAGAGTAATATATGGAGTATGGGTTAAATTGATTGACCTATATTGAAGGCATGCAATGCTTATAATGTACTTAAAGTTATGTATAATGAGGAATAAATTGTTTGTTCAATATAGAGGAGATCAGAATGAGTAAGATAGAGTACAGGTTACCAAAATGATTATTGAAGAATATATGCCAGAAATGTATTATCTAGTTGTTAAGTTAAATGGAAAGGGAAATGAGACAGCATTGTGATATAATAGGTAAGCTTAGAAGAGAGTGAAAGTATACGTTTAATAGGTAAAATAAGTTTGAAATGAGTAGGGGAAAATAGATAAGGGGTTGTAAAACTGTTGGAAGTCAACAAAAGGGGGGGGAAAGGGAGGGGGTTAGAATTGGAATTTTTTAAAGGAAATTGACTGTAATGGACATTAAAATATTTCTAATCCAATAAAAAAACTTTTTTTAAAAAAAGTAATCATCTGTCACTGAGGGCCAAGCTACAAGTGACAAATGACACTTGAATGGCAAGTGTATTTCTCCCTGTTCACTTTCCCTCCACTCAATCCACTTGCCAGGCAAGTGTCTTTCGTCATGTGTAGCTTGGCCCTGAATCTGAGAAAATGACAAGAGGGCATCAAAGCACTAATTCTGCTGAAATCCATAGGATTTTCAAACAGATATTTTCATATACATTTTAAGAGCCATAATTCAGATCCCAATACTTACTGAAGCCAATATATATATATATATATATATAAATTATGAAATTTTTAATATAATTAAATATACCTTTTAAATGGAGTCCTCTGTTGAAATGATGGAGCCATACACTATCAATCATGACAACAGAAATGGTGCTCTTATTGAGGTTGGATGCAGGCAAAACTTCTTCAGACACTTGAAGGGTGGCGTGATAGGTACTGAGAATATGAGCAGCATTTTATAACCTCATAAATCAAAATTAATACTAATTTCATTTCAATAAATGCTTGCATTTACAAACCCTAATTAGAATCTGGGTGACATGCTTCACTAGGAAAGTAGTAAGAGGTTTTATTGCTGGCCTTCTGCTAACATCCATGCTGTTGCTGACTGATCCTAAAGGTGTATACGTTCATTTTTCTTGTTATGTTAAGCACCCTGAGGACTACAAGGCGTACTGAAGCATGGAGCCTTGGACACGTTGGGAGAGGAGGAGGAGAACGGAGCTGGTTGGTTGACTGGCCACCTGCCTGGCTGCCAAGGAGCTTCTATCACTGGGATCCTGGCCAGTTGCCCGCAACCACCGCCACTACTATTACAGTAAAGTACAGCCATGAAAAGGTAGATGAGGAGGGAGGGACAACAAACAAACTACATTTGTTTCTTTTGTATTTCCTGCATCCTTTTAACTTTAAATGCTTAAATGAATCAAGCTTTTTTTCTGATAGTTTTTTTTCTTTGTCTAGTAACAAAGACACTGCCTAAAGTGACCCTCCAATACTCTAAGGGAATCTGGAGAGTCAGGATGCTTCCAGAGGGTAACTTCCCCTGCATGGAAACAGGAAGTGAAACAGGACGCGTATTTAAATAGCAGTGCCGGCTAATTTTGTGGCTTGGCACTGTCATTGATGACTTGCACCACAGTTGCTGTACCATGCTGTTCTGTCCCATGCTGATCATATTTGGTTGACAGTGCCAAGCCACAAAATTAGCAGTGTTCAGCTGGCAGATCAGCATATTCCCTAGGGTTGCCAGTCTCCAGGTGGTGGCTGGAGATCTCCTGGAATTACAACTGATCTCCAGGTGACAAAGATCAGTTCCCCTGGAGAAAATGGCTGCTTTGTAGGGTAGACTCTATGGTATTATACCATTTCGAGGCCCCTCCCCTCCCTAAACCCCACCCTCTCCAGGCTCCACCCCCAAAATCTCCAGGAATTTCCTGATGTGGACCTGGCAACCCTAATATTCCCCCAGTGGAACTGCAAATGCTGGGTGCACTAATTCAGTGCATGTAACACTTCTTCCATCTGAAAGCACCTTCAGACTGGAAAGGCAACCATACAAAAGGATCTTGGCACTTTCATATCCAACTGCTGTGCTGTGCAACAGGCAGTCCCATAGAAAAGAAGATTTCTCATAACCTCATTGTACTTCTTGATGCATGAACTACATGTTCAACCCAGGATTCCCCACAATGGCCATTCAAACATGCTGGGGAACTGAGCTGGCTTTATATATGCTGGCTGTATCATTTGTGAGATTTTGGGGGTAGCAAATAAGCATACTCAAAATTTGAAGGGAGGGGAACGTTTTGTGTGTAAACATTCAAATAAAGAGCATCACAGTCTCCCTTCTTCTTTCCCGATCCAAAGTCACATTCTTACCCAATAAAGAAGATACGCGGACATACGTGCACAGAAGGACACAATACCTGTGAGAAATATGCAAGATTTATCTGGTATTTCAATTGTTTCATCAAACCTGTTTGGCAAGCTATGTAAGCAATATAAAGGAAGGGAAATGGGAGGAATTTTCTAGAAGGGCAGAATCTTGAGGGGCTTTAGAAATATCAGGTAAACAGCTTCAGCAAGCGGATGAGCTAGAAAGATGTTGGCAATTAACTTTTTAAAAGACATTATATAGTAAATGTATGCTATTAATATATCACTTTTGGGATACAGTATGGATTGTTCATCTTGGGAGTTCTATATACTTCATGTATGCATACAAACTCTTTTTTTTTTAGCACCCATTAATCACATATGGTTAACAGTGGATGGGGAAATGACAGTAAATCAGATGTGCTAACTATTTTATACCACTTGAACATTAACAGTATGACTTACATTCTCCAGACAGACAAACACCAGTTAGTTGTTATAACACTTGTAAAGATATGAGTGTGCGTTCCTTCAAATTCATCAAAATCACACGAACGAACCATTTGCAACTGTAACAATATACATAAGATCCAACAGCAATTTGATCATCTTACTAGAATTCTCATTGAAATGGTGAAGGCACAAGAAATATTCACCCATGTTCCCAGAATCTGAAATCGTGGCTTTCGCTTCTGGGAGGATTGGCAAGCAGCGCTTTTGCCAACACTGTTGCCATGAAATTCTTGAATGGGACTCTTGTATTCAACTTCTTTTTATCTGACTGGAAGCCTCTTCCTCCTTTCCTTTGTGTGTGTATATATGTGTTATTAAAAAGGCAAGTGATGATATTATACAGCTATCAGAAATAAATAAACACATTCACATCAATGTTATTTTGCTATGAATATAACCAATATTTAGCGGGTCTCAGCTTTGATATTAATCTCTCATGCATCCCATTTGGTTTTCTATATGTTTGATTCCATTAATACTTTTAATTGGATTAGTACTTCCAGAAAAGCAGTAGATCATCCTTTGGTATTAATTTCATTAGTGCTTTGGGGCTGCAATCCGAAAAAAAACTTTTCTAGCAGTGATCCCCACTGAATAAAATGAGGGTATTTCCAAGTAGTTTGCTTACAATCAAACTGGATGGCACATATTGTTTGGACAGTTAAACCCTTAAGAAAGGCTTCCAAATTCTGCAGGCCACAGAGCCCACACATACTAGGAGTTTTATACTACAATGACTCCTAACCAAGGTGTGGGATGGGCAGTATACATTTCCCATATACTGAGGCAGAGATATACAAAACGGGGGGGGGGGGTGATCTTCAAGGAATATTTTCCATTTTCCAGTTGAGTACACTTTGCAAGAACATGACAATTTACTGTGCAACATGCCCTTAAAAGCACATCTTCTAATCGTGCATTTTGATTATCTGGGGGCTAATAAGGTACCCCTAAGGAAGGACACTTGGTTTTCTATTATCATTTTATGTTCTCGCTCAAGACTAGAGGTGGGCACGATCCAAAAAAAATTACCGATCAAGCTGATCGGGGATCGGCGCCGTCGACGACCCCAAATCACTGATCCACACCAGTCATCTCCCGTTTCCGATCCGTGGATCAGGGATCGGGGAGGCCAAAGTGGAGGGGTGCCCCGCTGTTCCCAGCTATGTAGGAAGGTGGGTGGTGGTGGTGACTGCCGGGTTCGGCGGGCATGGGGAGGCAGCATTCACACACACACACACACACACTTAGAGCAGAGGGGGGGAGTTTTCAACCCGGCGACGAGCCGCCTCCTCAGGGAGGGGGCGCGCGCGCGCGCGTGCACGCGCGCACACACACACACACACTTAGAACAGAGGGGGGGGGAGTTTTTAACCCGTCCCTGCCTCTCCAAATAGAGAGACACCCCGTCAACATCTTTCAGCCAGCTTTTAAAAAAAAGCAGGGACAGAATCCTCCATTCCTCGCCACCCAATTTTAAAAGCAAGCAGTCAGTCTTCCAAAAGCATATTTTAAACACACACACAGAGCTGTGAATGAGGTTTTCCCACAAAATACAGTGTTTTAAAAGCAGGTTAAAAACAGAGTGACAGACAGAAAAACAGCCATTCCTCCTACAAAGCCCCATTTTTTAAAAAAGCAAAAAACGTTTGGAGTGCCCATGGCTACAGAACACCCCCTTCCCCCTCCCTCCCCTGGCTGTCTTCTCCCAACTGGTGTGTTGCTGCTCCATGGTTGGAAGGAAGCCCTGCTAATCAAGGAAAGCTGGGCTTCCATTCGGGTTTCCAGGGTGACAGAAGGAGGGCAAACTCAGCTCAGGCATTCCCCTGGCTCCGTTGCCAGGGGAATAGATTACTGGCGCCAGAGTGACTGGATCTCCGATCAGATACCGATCGCCCCGATGAAGCCCCCCCCCCGAATGCTGGATCGGTTGCCGTGGACAGCACCGATCTGCCGGGGCCCGATCGCGCGAACGCCATTATCATGGGTATTTTTCGATCGTAATGCCGATCGTGCCCATCTCTACTCAAGACTGTTGTTGTTTTTAACTCCTGTTGTATTCACAAGTAACAATTGTGTTAGCTTTTCAACAATTATGTTTCATCCTTCTTTGCTTCCCATCTACTGAATGCACGAAGGCAAATCACAAGGCACCAGGGTCAAGGATGGAGCAGTACAAGACAGGATTTGCCCATGGCCAGTACTTCCAATCAAGCCTAAATAATATTTATTTATTTAAAGCATTTAAATCCAACCTTTCCACAGTTTGTTCTTTGGATAGTTTAGAGAAAATTGTAGCCAGAACTTGCCAGGCCTGTGCCCAGAAACTTGTTTTTAATGCTAAGACTCCACCAGAAATTGTGAAGTAGTAATGGTTAAAAATCAGAACTTTTTTGCTGTTCAGCTGTAGGACAGGGTGATACTGTGCTGAGCACAGAATCCCTGCAGGTTTTAAGAGCCTCAAGGACAGCCTAGGTGGTTGTTAAGTATTTGTCCAGGAGAGTAACAGAAAACTCATCCATTTCAGGGTCATTTATTTCTAATCTGACATCATGAGTGCACAATGCCCAGTAGTTCTTTGCAGCCTGTCCACAGCTCTTGCACTTACCTCCTAACTCTGCACGAGTGCAAAACTCAATGCAACTCTGAGGGGAAAGGGCTGGACCTTTTTTCAGGGAATATTTGTGTAAGCCACCCCTCCCCCATCTTTCTGCATGGGCTGGGGAAATAAGGACTGGCAAAGGGGAAGAAATTTGTCAGCTTTCAATAGGAAACCTTGGAATGCATGGCCTGCATTGCAAGGAAGGCACGAACATCAGGGAATCCTTGCAAATTCTGAACTACCTCGAAATTGTACTCTTGAGAGTCTCATTTCTACATTTTGTTTAATCACTTGTCTATCTGTATGTGCCTCCAATAAGCTTTTTAAATGAGCTTTTTCCCTTTAGAGACTTTTTTCTGGCTAAGCTTTTTAAAGAAGCCAGCCGCTCCACTTATACTTCTTAATCTCCAAGACCAGCCTATCAATGGTTACTAGCCATGATGAGTAAAAGCCTCCATATACGGAGCAGCAAACCTCTGGATACAGTGCCAAGAGGCAGCATCAGGCATCCCTGCCCTGTTTGCTGACCCTCTAGGGCAACTAGATGGCCACCGCGTGAAACAGTATGCTGGACTAGATGGATCACTGGATGATCCAGCAGGCTCTACTTGTATTCTCATGAAAAGCAGGGAAGAGGCATTCTCTGTCACACATACATTCTGACTGCTGAAACTCAAGGGCTGCTCTGGTGCAGTCTACTAGGGCTACAAAGAGTTCGTTCTACAAGAGACTGGGGGTTGCGCATGAAGCATCTTTAAATTCACTCACCCTACAGCAGATCCTTTACAGTAGTCATGATAACAGTAGTACACCCAAGCATAAGCAGAGTGTGCCTTCTTCTCATCTCAGAGGCTGCAACCTTTTCTCTCCACACTGAGTTTAGCGAAAGGGCTTTCATATCAGAGGATGCAATTTCCAGAAATACTGGCAAGCTGGACTCTCTTTAGAAATTACCGGCTGGCCACAAAGAGCCTCCTGCATGATTCCTAGCTACACACACTGAAAGCAAAGTAAATGTAAGTGGTGAAACGTGCTCATTTTTTAGCACTGTTGTGCAAATCCCCACATATTTGCAGTGCAGTGGAACTAACCCCTGGTAGACACTTCGTACAACTGAGACCTGAACTCCCTTTCTGTTCTGGCTGATAGAAGAGTTCTGTGTAATTCAAAAGCCAACAGAATTCCCATAAGCTAAATCTGATATAACAAAAAATAGCAACCGACTTCTATTGCTGTATGTGCTGCTATTACTAGTTCAGGAGCCACTGTGAATTATTTATATAGTATCATTTGTCAAATCCTACCTATTTCCTACAGTGTGCTAAAAATGCAAACACAACACTAGACCAAAAAAAAAAATGAGTGGAAGAATTATTTTAAGCACAAGCACACACATCTGGGTACTTTTCTCCATACACATTGAATTGTGTAGAAATAAACACATTGTATTTATACAGTAACAATCTGTATCCAGAAGGACCTGGTACCATCATCGCCAAAGTTAATTGGAACAGAAAGGTATGAGGCAGCAGCTGGAAAATCCAAGCAAAACACAAACATGAACTGGGAGTAAAGACACAACAGAGATTTCTCCGTAATTCAGAGAAAAAGAAAGATAATTCAGGTAATTTCTCCGTAATTCAGAGCAAAACCAAATATGACTTTCATAAAGGCCTTCCCTGAGGATATAACCTGGCAACTAGATTCCTTGGCAGCTACTCCAGGGAAGGAAGTCATGAACAGGTAACATCTCTTAATTCTTTGAGGACTTAACTGACATTCTGCCGACATTTCCTATCAACCCATAGCTACCACAATAATCCCCTTTATGACTTTTTGAAATCACCCGCCACAGGCAGTGCTTCTTAGCACAAGGTAATTAATTTTGAATTTGATGTCAACTTGAACCCTGGGATTTAGTGCTATACATATCAGGTTTGCTGTGATCTGTGTTTAGATTTTATGACTATTTTGAAAAAAAATATTTTCAACATGCTTAAAATGACAACGGTTTAGGGTCCCCCCCCCCCGGTTTTACACTGCAAAAAACTTCACTTTTCTTTTGAGGAAAAATATAGAGTTTTAGTCCCCAAATGTATATTTATAGTCTCAAATTCATTTAGCAGAAAATACTAGCAGAAAAAGTTTTTCTGTAATTTTTCTACAGATTTTCAAGAAAAAAGTGGTAAAAGGTTAATTAATTTAGGTATACTAGAAAGATTACAGCAAATCTGGATTAATCTGAAGTCTTTTTTTAAAAAAACTATTACAACATTTCAGGGGGGGGGGAATTGCAACAGGTAATGGACTGCCAAGTTTTTTTCCCCCACAAGGAGGCAGTGCTTTGCAGAAATAGGAGGAAAACCAGATCTTTCAGGAATAGAACTAGCCGGTTCTGTATTTTGTTCATATTATCCGGTATTTGTTAGCAGCTGAACTGCAGAAAAATTCTCCAGCATGGCTTTCGTGACAAGATTGCAACCTCCAAAGTGTTGTACAGGATACAGTGATAAATAGCATGCAATACCAACATTATAATTTCAGATCGGTTTTGTGAACATCAGCAATGTTGCTCGAGGCCTGTTCTCACAACCGCTTTCGTGGTGGCATATGAAAAATGGAATCCGTATGAAACCAGTGCATCCAGTTTGCCTTGCTATGAGCCAAAAGTCAATGCAAACAGATTATTTTTCTTTACACTGCAATGGGCTGAGACCAGGGACACACACACAGAGAGTTACAGGATGGCATAAACATTCTATGACAGAAAACAGAAAGCCTGTTGACAGATTAGGATCCTGTTATTTAGGTCCAACTGATCTTTTGCCTGGTCTTAGTTCTATGCCTATACGTGACGCAGAGGAACTGTACGAGTTTTCCCTTCACAATACTGCCATGGGAGCACAAGACTCATAATTCAGTTTCTGGTCTCTCAGAGAGTGCACCAGTGTGGTGTAGCAGCTGTGGTAGTGGTTAGAGTCTCAGAACAGGCACTGAGATACCAAGGTTCAACTCTTCCACCCCTGCCATGGAAGTTCATTAGATGACTCTTTCTTAAATTAAGCTATCTGACAGAGTTGTTGTGAGGATAAAATGGAGGAAAGCCACTTTGGGTCCCCACGGGGGAGAAAAGCAGGATATAAATATCTACGAATGGAATTCCCAGCATTCTTTTTCCTTTAAAAAACAAGTAGGAGGGACCCAGTCCTGATCAGGACCCCGGCTTGAAGGGACAGAGAGATTTAAATCCTCCTCCTGTGCTGTTCTAACCATAAATGGCCCCGGGGAGCCACCATTTGCCCTGTTGGGGCAAGCATACATTGTAAGGATAAAATGGGAGAGGGAAGCAACATGTATACCACCCTGAGCCCCCTGGAGAAATCACAGAATAAAAGTGGATACGTAAATTATTGGTTCTGTGCTTATTTACCCAGATTGGATGCACAGGATAAGTGTGCCTAGGGCTGAGTTGTTCAAATATGTGCAGAATGTCTGTATGTGTTCATTCATGATCTAAGTAGTCAGTGATGACAATACTGCTGTGCACCCCAACCTAAGAAGGACGGAATGTTCTCTGTGATTTATCATTTGCCAAATGGGTAGAAATACAGCAGGAAAGTTATATAATGAAAACACAACACTCCCATTCCAGTAAGTCTCTGTTATGACATGATGCGAGTTACTCATGCCGCTCACTCACAAGAAACTCAGCTAGGCATGTACATAAAATGGTGCATGCTCAGAGAGGTGTAGTCTGTTTGAAAGGTTTTTAAAGATAGGCTGTCATAACCAACCCACTGAGGAACAAGCTGATCTACATGACACTACATTAACATTCATGTCATAATACATAGAGCAGTAAACGTGACTTGCAGGGAAAATAAACTCAAAACTCCACAATGAACCTTTGCAGTTCCATTCTTTTTAAGTTCATGTGAACTTTCCAGACACCACATATTGATAATGCATTATCTGTTATATTTTTATCCCACCGTTTCTCCGAGAAGCTGAGAGTGGCTGATTCTCCTCTTCTCTGTGTTATCTTCACAGAGAACTAGTGGCCCAAAGTCACTCTTGGCTGAATGGAGATTTGCATGAGAAAGGGGGCTAATCCTAACTACACCACCACATAGTCACCCTATGTGGACGAGAATGATGTGAATAGTTCACAGCAACACGCAGCACAGTGCAGGGATTCTTAGACAGTAAGGCACCACACCACCACAACAGTAACACACTAAGGTGCTCAGCATTGCATACACAGGGTTAACTCATTTTATTCTCACAACAGCTGTCCTGGTTAGGCTAAGAGTTGGGGATACCAACCACCAAATCAACGTATTTCTCATCCACATGCCATCCATCATATCTCCTTATTTCTCATGTGGTGACACCAAAGTGGAAACTGCCTCATAGGGAAAAACAAGCAGCTGTCGGAGGAATGCAAAAATGGTGATTTAATGCCTGTAGCCTGCATCTGTTTGTTAGACGCAAGGATTTTTTTCCCTCAGGGAGATAAACAGTATTAAGACTGTAATGCTATGCAAACTTGCCAGCAAGCCTCATGGATCTCGTCTAGGTTTTCTTCCGGTTAAAATTAATTCTGCACAAGGGTCGGATTTAGGGTTGCCAACTCCACCGTGGGAAATTCCAGGAGATGTGAAGGCGGTGCCTATAGGGGGTGGCCTTTGGCTGTGGCTGCAGAAATGAGTGGCATTTTTACTCCTGCCAAAAGCAGCTGCCCATCTGCTGGGCAAACAAACACGTGAACGCAACATCACATTGCCAACCAGTCGCTCACCAGTTGACCAGTGCCTTGCTCCCCCTTTTGGTAACGAATGGCACTAAAGAAACCGCCAATTCTAAGAAGGAACCGCGTTCAAGCTTCTAGACAAGGCAGGCGCCCGTTAACCAGTCTGGTCTGAGCCAGGATTCAGCCCTGGCCCCCGTAAAGGCCAAATGCTGCCGCGCACAGCCTGGCTGCACCACACCGCCTTTGCCTGCGCATGAAATCAGGGCGTTCAGGCCCGCGTCTGGTTCTCGCGCAAATCCCCCAGCGAAACTCTTCCCTCCGGCCCAGAGAACTCCCCACCGCCCCGTGGCAACTTTTCCCCCAGCCGCGCCTCGCCAGCTGACGCCCTCCCCGAGTCACAATGAGCCCGCCGGCCCTGCAAGACAGGGCAGGGCAGGGCAGGGCAGCGCCCTCAGCGGGGCAGAAAGCCAGGCCGCGACCACCACCATGCGCCCACTCATCCCGATCTTCTCCCCTGGCGGCAGTTTTTCGGGCGCTTAGGAGGAAAAACGCCCGGAGGAGGAGGCGCGCCCTGGAGGGGAGGAGCCGCCGGGTGACGCGCAGGAGAAGCCCGCGGGGAGGATTCCCTCGGAGGTAGGACCGAGCTGGGCTAATGGGCTTAAGGGGGGTGGGGGCGGAGCCGAGCCAGGGAGCCCCGGCTGCAGTAGCAGCATCTCCTCTGTCCCAGAAGCCAGCCCTGGCCCTTCTCATGTAGAAATAAGCTGGAACAGCAGCTCGGTGGGTCCAAAAGTGTTGTTGTTGTTAAAACAGAATATAATGCTAACAACTTCTTCCTGAATCCAAGTATAAAAAATGGAATGTGACATCTAGTGGATAGGGTGACTGACTGACTGACTGACTGACATATTGCAAGCTGAGGTAAACTAGAGAATCTGGCCTCAATTGGCACCTGTATCTCATACAAATTTCTTAAATTTATGTCCCACGTTAATACAATGACCGCTCAGTGTTTTCTGTGCTCTCTTCCAAAAAGGGATTGCCGGTTTGTTGCCTCTTGAAGCCACTACCATCTGAAGCAGCTCTGCACCACCTCAGAAACTATCAAGTCCTGCCAATTTTCCGTTCTCTTTTACAATGTGTTTATGTGACATTTAGCCTGAGGGAAGTTCTGATGAATTTTAAAGCTGGCACACTGTTATGTATCATTTGGTTGGCCATAATAAAAAGTATTATGTGGATTGCTTTCTAACATGGACAGCACTGCATAGGTCTGTGAATATTGCAGTATTTGGCAAGCAAAGGGGCTTTCTCGATCACCTTCAAGCAAGGCACTGGCAGCATGACTGGTGCCAGCAGTGCAGGGGGAAGCAAAAAGCATGACTTGTCCCCATCATCATCCCCCGCTCCCACTGCCCCCCTGCCCCCACTTACCTGGCCAGCAGGGGGGGAAATGCGCCTCCCGGGGTGCACCCTTTGGTGATGTGGCATGCTCCCAGGCAGAGCGGTGTGCTCCTGCATGCCACAGCGGCCTGATTCAGCTGGATTCAGTCCCAAATTGGGCTGCCACGGGGTGTGGGAGGACTCCCGCACTCCACAGTGGCTGGATTTGGGCAGATTCAGGTTGATTCAGGCTGCTGTGTAGCATGGGAACACTGCTGTGCTTTGCAGCGGCCCAATTCAGCTCGAATTGGGCCTGAATCCAGCTGAATCGGTCCAAAATTGGGCTGAATTGGGACTGATTCGGACCCCTGGGGAGCGTGGGAGTGCTCGCAAGGCATCCTGTGATCCACTCAATGGCATCACTTCCCAGAAGTGACATCATCATCACGCAAGCTGGGCGGCTGTAGTTTGGTTTGCTACTGTTTATCGGCCCTGCAGTTGTTTATCTAATAGCGCTTAGATTCAAGGAAACTTAACCGATGAAGCATTTTTTCCCATATCCATGTCAGGAACAGCTTTATTGGCTAACTGTATTTTTAAATTCACATGAATAAGGACAGTAAGGTGGCAGCCCTCATTGTGTGGATTTCTTGATTCCCATGACTTCATCCTCAAAGTGTGTTGTTAAGCCTATAATTTCTTATTTGCACTTAGCCAGCTGCCCCAGGCCATGAAAAGGGTTAATGGAAAGCTTGCTGGGTAACCTGGGAATTATGTTAGGATTAGGAAACGCCTAATATTTCTGCAGGTCTTTTGACAGCTCTAATGAACAGGGGAATGCTGAGAACCTTTTCTTTTGCATTTGGTCTTAGGCCATGCTTTGAGCATAGGTACAAGGAAGGGAAGGGAAGTCATTTTTCTCCCTGATATAAAGTGAATCTGATTAGATTTGGAATTTTCGGAAAGCTTTGCTTTATTTACTTGGAAATTAGGATGAACAGATGGTTATCACTTTTCTTGGCTGGTGGCATCTGAATGTTTGTTGTAAGGGTGTGTTTCTTGTCAGCTTTGTCTTGGTTATTTAAGCATGCTTCTAGCTGGATGGAGATGATGCAGGCACAAGACGTGTCACTAGACACCCACAGCGCATGAAACAGGATGAGATTTTCATCCTGTTTGGATGGAAATTTTATACCATATCGGTATCAAGGATGTATAACAGAATATAGCAGAGCAGATTTTCATTAATTTATGGCCAGAAGGAATCATAACATATCAGCAGTGGGGAAGGTCCTTGACCATTTTCTCTCATCTAGTTGGACTGAAATATTGCTATGACAACAGGTTAGGAGCTGTGAACAAGCCAAGGTTTTAGATAAAAGTGAGTGGGTCCTGCAGCATCCATTTTTGCCATGGAGCCCAATTTTATTGAGTAATAACTGTCAGAGAATGAAACTCAGGGTTTCAAACTTTTTTCAAGAAAATCTAAAAACAGAAATCAACAGTGCAATCCTATGTGGAATTGCTCCACAAGAGTGGCTGTGTCAATAATATCCCCTGGCCCTGCACTGGTTGAAGCAGACTACAAGTTGTGTTACAATCAGTGCAATCCTAGTTACATCCTTCTAAGCCTGATAACTTCAGTGCACTTAGAAGAGCGTAACTCTGAATAGGACTGCACTGTGCAAGATCATCCTAAATGTTCTCTCTGCAGGTGATCTGAATTCTATGGCTCCTTCACACATCATATATATTCAGTTCTGGATTGCACCCAACATATTGAAGATGTACATCACAAAATTTATTCTTTACGTCCCTAGGAATAATCTGTGGCTGAATTTGTGATGCATATAAATACCCTCTGATGCTTAATTGTAACAGGAAGTAGTAGAAATAAATCTTATTAAGAAAAGTAGGGCTTTGAATAGGATGGCCAAAATTATCAGGGTAAAAACTTACTCTTAAAAGAATGCAAGAGTAGAACCCTGTGAAGTGTTTCTATAGAATCACTGTCTGCTACCAGAAAATCTGGCTGTGCCATGGAGACTCCACACGAAGCAGAAGATCCAGGTGACAAGTTTTAATATGCCTTACCATGGAATGCATCACATCACAAAGGCTGTTTCAGCCATATGGCTCCAGATGGCAATTGTAACTTGCAGACCAGCCCTGTCTTTAAAAACAATCTGTACTTTCACTCTGTAGGTTTGATCACAGCTAAAATGAAAGTATGTCATGAATAAAGTAAACCTTGTCAGTTAGACACCTTTCATAATTATCTTATCAATGAATGCAAATCTTATTCCAAATATATAATCAGTATAGTTGTTGATAGTGGTGAATAACAGAGTTCTGAAAGCAGGGGTATTATGGAGGAATATAAAAATCTGGAATTTCAGATTCCCATCATGGCAAGTACCAAATTGCATCTATTTAGTTTATTGGAAATTGTTGGAATCCAGGTTTTTAGCCCTTACGACAGCTGAGACTAGCTTTGCACAATTTTTAAAAAATAAAACTGACCATGTCTGTGTTTGAAATAAACCAAATGGGGAATATATGTGGTTTGCGGGGCCCTGAAGGGCCCTGATGCTAAGATGGGTTTCTATCTGTATTACAAAAATCCTACACTTTTTCATCATCACTATATTCATGTTAGCTCTGATTCAACAGCAGTAGCACAATTTTTAATCACAGATAATGTATGAAGGGGAGCCTTGATGCAGGGAGGTATAATGTGATATGGGGTCCAGGGATGTCCACACCCCTGCCCACAAACTCCTCCCCCCAAGACTGAAGAGGGCAGCACTTTTCCAAATGGCATCCCTCAGTGTTGCAGTGTCACTTTTTGCAGCATAACCGGAAGTGATGTTGTGGAAACAAAAGCACTTCCTTGAAGGAAGAACTTTGGATCTTCCACATCTCTTCCTAAATAAACTAATTGTCTGAAAAGGCCCTAAGTAGGATTACCAGATTCAGGTTGGGAAATTCCTGGAGATTTGCGGGTTGGAACCTGGGCAGGGTGGGGTTTGGGGAGGGGAAGGACCTCACCTGGATATAATTCAAGGGAGTCTACCCTCCAAAACAGCCATGTCCCCCAGTAGAAATGATCTTTATGGCCTGGAGATCAGTTGGAATTCTAGATCTCAGCCACCACCTCGAGGCTGGCAACACTAGCTTTAAAGCTTGGCACCCCCCCCCCCCCCTTCATGAAAATGCTGGTTCCACTGCACTGACTCCTTTCATAGCCATTCACTGCTCTACATAAATATTTCACTGATTTTCCCTCCTTACAGGATTAATAGCTTTGCAAGTTTCTGGACAGAGCTAGATCTAGAGGCCAAAAATAATGCTGCTTAATAAGCCCAAAGCGTCATGGAAAGCAGAAACCTGATAACAAGGTTTAAAAATAAACTCACGTGGCATAAGAGTTTAGCAGTGTGATCCTAAACAGAGTTACTTCCTTCTAAGCCAACTGACTCAAATGAGTGTAGAATGGTGTAACTTTGTATAGGAATGCACTGCATGTTACACAAATAAAGCGGATCATTGACACAGGATGCAAATTGCTTTCAAATCAACAATTGCCCAGGGAGCTGGCATCAGTGGCAAATCTGGAATCAGGAAGTAAAGTGACAGTTGCAAAAACAGGTCTCTCACAGAGATTTCAATGTCCCTGCAATAACAAATACAGAATGAACATAACTGCCAGATTATGTTTATAGGTGCTTGTGGTCTTAAGGTATTTTGGTTCCTTTGTTTTATGTTCATTTTTCTACCCATTACTGCAGGATTTTTAAACATAAAATAAAATGTTTCATAATCTTTATTTGATACCATCATGAATGCATCTGAAATTAAAATTTTAGAAAACCAAGCATTTGGGAAATTTAGTACTTAACAATAGCATTTGCAGTAATCTTATTTAAAACACTGAAAACCGAAATGTAGGCTTTCAAGCCCCTCATTCACTCACCATCAATGACTGCCATTGTGACAACCCCCCCCCCTCCAATCGGATGCTTGTTCTTGTATTTGAATGAAAAGCTCCCACATACTTTAATTCTGTTGCATGTCACATTGTGTCTGCCATTATTAGCCATTATTACAATGTCATCATGTCCTGCATTTTGAACAATAAATATACCAACATTATATTCTCAAGTTTTTCCAGGACCTGAACAGAACATAATTCTGAGAGCCTGACTTCGTCCCATATATATAGCTTGGCTTGCTCTGTGCTTAACTGACATCCTGAGTTGCAAATAGACGTGACACAGGATCCTGCACTGGGTTGGGGCAATTTAAAATAAAAAATGGGGGAAGGAGATGAATTCTACATTCACCCCCTCTTTTTTCTGGCCTGCCTGGCTTATTTTCTTCTAGTGGAGGCAACTTCCTGTCCTGGAGCTCCACCAGGAATAAAAACAGCTTTAGAAAAAAAAGCAAAGCAAATGCAGATGGAGGGGAAGACTGTCCTGTCCTGATGATGCACTTGAAATGCCCCTGCACAGCTGCAAGGGAAGTAGTGGCAGTCTGGCAGGTCTGATTCTGCACCTAGATCTGCCACTATTACGTTCAGTTCGGTGCTGATTTTTGATGGTTAGAAAAAGAAGGTCTTAATATGTTCCTGTATTTGGCTTTTGTCTTTAGAGACCCAAACATTTAAAGAAGCTCAGGTGTCTGACTATGCCTGCATGATGTCGAAAGAGGCCAAAGCATCACCACAGTCATCTGCTGATGCACACATACCAAAGAAGGTGCACCCAGGAGCTCAAGGCTATAAGATGGAGCAGGCTTTAGTATCTACATTTGTTCCTGTAGTCATACACCCTGGAGGACACAAGCCTGAATCGCTCAGCTTTGCTTTCTACAATCCTAACTATACCAACTCATACAATCCTTTTTACACCTTACAAAAACCAACATGTGGTTATCGGTATTGCCGGGACACAGATCATAAGAAGAAGGTGATGGATGTTGAGATGACGAACATTGTGAAGTGGAGAACCATCACTGGGAAAAAACCAGGTCTGGCTTCAGCATCCTCAAAACAATGAAACTTCCATGCATTCAGCCTGAGACTCTCATTGATCAGGGTACTATAATCCTAGCAGTCTCCAAGATCAACTAGAGGAGACGTTGTAGGAGCTTCAGAAGAAGCAAATCTGCCTTACAAAAGCTTTCGGAATGCATTGTAACAGGGGAATTTAACTTCTACAGATGAGGTTCCCCCAACAGCCTGTATTATTTGGCAATATAAAGCAAGGCCTGTTAGTGAGAAGGAACCTTAAACGGGGCTGAATTTTTATTTTCTGCTTATTAGCAGAATACAGAAAAGTTAGATACAAATTTCAAAATGCCAAAATATAAAACAAGTGGGGCACTAATTTTTCTCTGTATTGACTCATTTAGGACACTTGGAACCAATGCAGCTTCTATTAAGGTCACACATTGTTCAGAAGCAGGAAAAGCAGAAGTGTTAGCGATTTGTGCTCTGTTGCTATAAAATGTGAAGTAGGGATTTTGAAGATCCCATCTGGCAGGGATAGCCATGTTAGTCTGTTGCAGCAAAAATAAACAAGAGTCTTATGGCACCCTAAAAAGTAGCAACATTTTATCCCATTTCATGAACTGAACCCCACTTCTTAAGGTGCAATGAGTGGATCCTCACTATGCAGTCATTTTATGTAGGGAGTAAGAAAAAAGACAAAGAGCCAGCAAGGTCAAGGGGCCATGAAATGCAGGAAGGGGGCTACCCCTTTAGGGATTACAGCTAAAGCAGTGAAGACAGAAGCATGACTGATTCACACTTCTGCTTTCCTCACTTTTGTATAAAATACGGATTCACTTTCTGGATCTGATAAACTTGTTAGCTTCTAAGACAGGTGAGGAAATAAATATGGCCTGCATACTGACTTACGTACTCATTTACACTGGATAAAATGGAAGCAAAGCTTCTAGATCAAGGTTATGTCAGACTCGAAATCCAGAAATGCTAGATTTATCCAAAAACTCAACCCATTAATTGTGTTTGTGTACAAACTACCCACGCATCTGTAATATTATTGTGCTGGATAGAGTTGCCAGGTCCCCCAGAGCCCAAACTGAGGGATGAGGGGCTTGGGAGGGGTGTGAACATGACATCATTTCTGGCACAACAAAGGAGTTCTCTGGTGCACGCACTGGGGTTCCTGGGGCCATTCTTCACACCTCCTCCACCCCTGCTGTCCAGGTGAGAGGTGGGAGGGGGTGGAGGTTGGGAGAGGGTGATCCCCCACCCCCACTGGGGGAATGAGATCCCCAGGGCCGTATTAACCCATGGCCAGGCTCCTAGCCTTTCAGGTATTGCAGGCCCCTCTGGCACTTCAATCTTTCACCACACTACAGCTGACAGCCTGACCCTGGTATGGTAGGTACTAGACCACAGTACATAGCCCTATATCCATTTTGAGGGTCTCCTGAAGAATTCTATTCACAATTTTAAAAATATTTTTATTGCATGCGTGGAACTCTTCAGGAAAGCACATTTGGGAGGTATAATTGTTCAATACTGTAATATTTTGAAGCGAATAAAATTTTTATTATTTATTAAAAATATATAATTTATGGATAATTGTTTTAATATAAGAGTTTGTTTCACTTCAATAAGGAAGCAGTTAGTTATCTTATTAATAGAGGTTATATAAGTGAATCAATGAATTGTGATTTATATGGGGGTGTGCCTCAGCAAAAGAAATTGACGGGCCTCTAGTTCCTGCAGGGCCCCTAGGGGCCAAGCTAGAAGTGATGAATTGCACGTGGAGCACAAGTGACCAGGGGGGAATACGTGTGAGTCTGTTCACTTGCCATTTAAGTGCAATTTGTCACTTCTAGCTTGGCCCTAGGCTTCAACCTAGTCAGCCTTATGAATAATACAGCCCTGGAGATCCCTAGTGCTGCTGAACACGATTCCAGTCTTGGCTGACACTTTGAACTGTGAGCCTGGCCTTTCTTCAAGGAGGGTGGCAAGAGGAAATGCCATTTTCCAAATAATTTCTACTTGTTTCATCAAAACAGCTCTAGTTTACTGAGTCAGACGATCAGTCATCAAGAGTTCTGTCTACTCTGACAGGCAGCACCTCTCCAGAGTGTCAGGTTAAGAAAGGTCTTTCTGTAATAGCTGTTACATGTGATAATATAACTAGAAAAGCCAGAGGTTGAACTTGGGACCTTCTACATTCAATGCATGTGCCGTACCAGTGTGCTGTAGCCCCTTCCCAAATCACAAGTATGTGATTATCCTTCCTTTAGACCAAAAAATGAGATACGTTAATACCTCATAAATGAATGTTAATACCTCATTTCAGACCTTGTTCATACCTTAGGGTGCTGTTTCCCAAAGTATGGGTCGGGACCCACTGGTGGGTCGCGAGCGGATATTGGGTGGGCCCTGAAACTGATAGGGCAACAGTCACAACACGTTGGCCGGGCCGTGTCGTTCGGCTGGCAACCGAACGGTTACTAATAATTTAATTTCTCGCAGCATGGCGCGGAGTGTGATCGTTCATCATGGGCGTGGGGCAGGGGCGGGGTGGCCAAAGGCAACTCGCGAGCCCAAGCGTCAGTCGTCACTATAGTATTTGTCGTCGCATATTGTGTGTTTATTATCTTCTTAAAACTAAATAACGGACAAGTGGTTGAAACAGATAGCAAAAAGTACGCCGCCAGCAGCGGATTGTGTACAGAGTGATGAAAAAATAGAAGACGTTATTTCGGATGACAAAAGTGACACTGAGCCTGACCTACTAGCTCCCTCTATGAGTTCACATGAAACAAAACGTCGAAAAGTTGTGAGAAAATATGATGTCGAATACCTGAAACTAGGATTCACGTGGAATCAAGATACGGTGGATCCATGCCCTCAATGCGTTATTTGCTGCGAAATATTGGTGAACGAAAGTATGCGTTCAAGTAAGTTGACATGTCATATAGAAACGAAACATTCCCATTTAAAAAATAAGCGAGTGGGTTTTTTTCAAAGAAAATTATTGGATATGAAATCTTCAAAGAATATTGTTTCACATTTCATAAATATTAATGAAAATGCTACTTAAGCCTCATATCTTATTAGCTTAAGAGTCGCCTGAGCAGGTAAACCTCTTACCATTGACAAGAATTTAGTGTTGCCATCGATTAAAGATGCTGTTGGAGTGATGTTTGGAGAAAAAGAAGTAAAGGAAATCGAACGTATACCACTTTCCAATAATACTGTTGCACGAAGAATTGACGAGATGTCCGAATGGGCAGAGGATGAGTTAATCCATAGAGTAGTTGGTAGTAAATATTTTACACTACAACTGGATGAGTCTACCAATGTGCAAAGCCTATCTCAGTTACTTGTTTTCGTGCGTTATATATGGCAAAACAACACGCATGAAGATATCTTGTTCTGCAAATCAATTATTCATGGAACGGACGAGTAAATTTTCAAAGAAATTGATTCTTATACAAAAGAAAAAGGGTTGGAATGGAAGAACTGTGTCGGCATATGCACTGATGGAGCTCGAGCTATGTGCGGCAAAAATAGCAGTGTGGTCACGAGGGTTCTTGAACGAAGTCCCAATGCTTCGTGGACACACTGTAGCCTTCATAGAGAAGCACTGGTTTCAAAACCATTGCCTGATGATTTAAAAACAGTATTAAATACCGCTGTGAAAATTGTAAATTATATTAAAACAAGACCCTTACAAACACGTTTATTTCAAAAGCTGTGTGAAGAGATGGGTAGTCTCCATAAATCTCTTCTTCTGCATACAGAGGTACATTGGTTATCCAGAGGGAAAGTACTGACAAGATTAGTGGAATTACGCAATGAAGTTACAGTTTACCTGGAAGGAAAAAATGAATATCTTGAATCTCTACTGGACGAAGAATTCATCTTCAAGCTCACATACATGGCGGATATTTTCTCAAAGTTAAACGAACTCAATTTGTACCTGCAAGGATCAAACGGATCCAATATTTTTGCAGTTCACGGTAAAATTCGAGCGTTCATGAAAAAACTTATGTTGTGGAAGAGATGTATCGAGGAAGGCAAGTATGATTGTTTTGAAACATTTGAAACTTTCATTATAGAAAACGAAGTGCAGCCAGATATCAATGAAGTGTCTGCAATTTCCACTCATTTAACAGAGTTGAAAAATAACTTTGATGCCTACTTCGGGGAAGAGATGAAAAAGTTCGACACGATGAGCTGGATTTGTAACCCGTTTCAAGACAACGTACCAACTGTAATGTCAACAAAAGCAAATGAAGAACTTATTGATTTATCAGAAGATACATCGCTGAAAAACACTTTTAATCGCAAGCAATTAACGAAATTCTGGCTTTCAGTTTGCTGACACCTATCCCTGCCTGTTTGATGAAGCCATGAAAGTCCTCCTCCCCTTCACTACCTCATACTTATGTGAAGTGGGATTTTCAGCCATGGTTCATATTAAAACTAAATACCAAAATAAATTGGATAATCATTGCGATTAAAAGTGACTAAAATCGAAGTCGACGCTAAAGCAGTAATGGCAAGAAATAGGAAACAAATACATCCTTCTCATTGAAATATCACATCTTATATTTAGTAACTAAAAATTTCAATTATAACTGGATGTTTTTCTTTTTTTCTTAATTGAACAGTCCTTCACATAGTTACGATATGTATTAACAAGAAAATGCTGCAGCAGCAATATAACGCTGCTTCTTTTTCTTCATGTTAGGCACGGGTGCGTGATATATGGTTATTGTATTAGGTGGGTCCCGAACTTTGAAATTTTTTTTAAATGGGTCGCGGTCCAGACAACTTTGGGAAACACTGCCTTAGGGGATATGACAGAGCATTCATTCCCATGTTTATTGCAAACTGCCAAAGGAAATAAGTGGGTTTTCTCAGGGGAAGGGCTGCCTGAAAGCTTGAGCTGAAGACCGCAGAGGCTACTAATATGACACTCATATTAGTATGCAGTAAGACAAGCAGGGCCGTTTCCACACGGCTTACCTGCAGCCGGGCCATGCCGCAACGTCACGGATCGTGCCGGGGAAAACGCGAAATACCGCGTTTTCTCATGCGAGTTTTGCACGGTCACGCAAAACTTGCGCGAGAAAATGCGATATTTCGCGTTTTCCCCAGCACGATCCGCGACATTGAGGCATGGCCCGACTGCAGGTAAGCCATGTGGAAATGGCCCTGGAGGAGTAACACAGTTACTCCTCTTGAATTATCATACATTCCAGTTACTGCATATTCATTTGAATACCATCCTGGGTTATTTTCATGTTTTATACTTTCAACTTATTTACAACATGTAAAATGCAATAATAGCTCAAAGCTCAGCACCTGATGGAGGATCTTGCAGATGCCACACACTTAACAACTGAAAAATTATAAATGGAAACTATGTTAGAGCCATTTCTCACCCAAATCTTCTCTTTCCACTTAGTGTTTTATATATTCAGAGTTAGGATCTAACTATATATCTTGGATTTGCTCAAGCTGGTGATGGTTGTATACGTCAATTCATTTTTATGATTACCTAGATCCATTTCAATCCAACTTCAGATCCAGTTTTAGAATAGAAACTACCTTGATTACACTGATCAATAGTTTTTACTAGGAGAGTTACAGGAGACGTGTGGTAGCAGTTTTCTGCTAACTGGGCTATCCATACAACCTTCTAAGGGCACTTCTCTTAGAAACACTGAAATAGACTAGAAACAACAGTTTGGCCTTTGTGACATCTGGCAATACTGTCCTTATCTCTAAAGAACAGGTTATGCCAAGGGCTTTCAGACTGATGAACACAGCCTTGGGTAACAACATTAATACAAAACAGAAACAGTTTGGAGCTATAAATGCAGAAAAGCTTCAAGATGAAGTAAGAACAAATGATTTGTTGCGGAATTTTGACCCTCAGTGGAGCTCTCATTCCTCAGCAGATCAGAGGGAATTTCCTAAAATCCTCTGATTACGTATGGGCTGTCCCCAGCTCTTAGCAGACATGGTAATTCCCCTGTTATAAACAAATGTACCCTTGTTCTTAATCCCATTTACATAAACTCTGGAAGTGTGCCATGAACTACTCTGTGCTCTGCTGTATCTAACTCTTTGATATGAACTACCTCCTTTCCAATGATACAGCTTCTATTAACACCCAGAACAAACTTCCAGGGTCTGGGTTAGAGAAGATACTTGCTTGGGAAAGAATCACAGAATGAAGCGTTGTGGATAGTTGGGCCCTGACCCCACAATGACTCCTTGGCAAAAGTGGGAGTTGATTGTAGGTCTCTCTGCAAGATCCAACTCTTTACCCTTTGAATCACATGAGTTATTGTAAAACCTTTTGAAAAAATGTTTTTGGTGTTTGAAAAGTTGCCATTTGAGATATTTGGCTCTTTTCTATTGGATATTACATGGAGTGCAAATGTGCAAGGGCATATTCACAAGAAATGAAAAGACTGATGATGACTGGGAAATCAGGTGCCTGTGGTTTTAACGTGTGTGTGTGATTTTGCTTTTCAAAGCTAACTGAATCATAAACGGGAAGTTATAGCAAGTGAAACAATGCAACCCCCCCCTCTCTCTCTGGCCCAAACTGGGGCTTTACATATCCAAAATTTATCTTTACAAGACACTGGGTCATCTAGTTAGACCATTAGGAATGTCAATGTGCAAAGACAGAAAAAATATTTCCACAAGATGTCATGTTCAATTGCTTGTAAGAATAAAGCGCCCGTCTCCTTGGCTAAATGGCTTCAAGAAAGCTAGCATGGCAATTGGCATTAGGCATATGAGAAGTACAAATTGGTTATCATGTACAAGTACACTTACGGTCAAACTAGAGTCAAATTAGGCACCAGGGTTTTTAACGAGTTGGTCCTGGGTTTGCCAAATCCAGCATTGGTTCCTGCAGCCACACAAAGAGCAGTGTGAAAAACAGCCTTTGTGGGACTGCCTTATTTACTATACATTCTTTTAGCTTAAACATGGTATTGTCCACAGTTTTTTTTAAAAAATACAAAGCAATGGTCATTTGTGGTTAGAAAGCAGGATATCTTGCCTATAGTCTGGTAAATCCATGATCCCTTTTGGAAATACCTTAGGAAAATTTTCTTTAGTTCATGATTCCATAATGACATTATAGCAAACAGTAAAAGCACAATAACAGTATTTTCCTATCCTCTGTCCTATTAGACGCTACACATGAGCTGACAAAAGTGCAATGGATTAGAAGCTTATGCTGTCTTCAAGTAAATCCTGCCATTTTAATCTCCTGCAGGGACTATAATCTGCAAGACTCTTCTCCATTTAACCTCCTTTCTATTTTTGTTTTGAACTGTCCATGTCTCTTTTAGGATCCCATCACAGGACTCTTTTCTCATTGGCTGGTAGAGGATTTAGTGGCTACTTAAATGTCAGAAATTGTCTTTAAAGAGACTTTTGTAATTTTAAAACGTCTCCAATTAAGTGTAAAATTTTCTCAGGAAGGAAGCCCTTTTCATCTCCCAGGTATCCATGATAATTAGCTGCCTTTTACTCTTAAGAGATTTGCTGTGTTGTGCTGAACAATTCATACCACAAACGTCTGAAATTCACAAACGGGCGCTTCTAGAAGATATCCACAGTTCTTGAGATACGGGCCCATCTCCTTTGTTTTAAAATGGGGAACATGGATGGAAAGGCCGTGGAGGAATTAAGTGCTACCGAGTGCCATCAGTGGTACAAGAAGTTCATGACAGAGTGTCCTTCAGGCCAGCTTACCCTACATGAATTCAAACAGTTTTTTGGCTTGAAAAATCTGAGTCCATCATCAAATCAGTATATTGAACAAATGTTTGAGACGTTTGACTTTAACAAGGTGAGTATTCAGTTTTTTTGCAATCAGATAATATCTGTATGTATGCACAGTTAGAGATTACATACTAACATAATCTGTATATTTTCTATTTTGTATAAGTAGAACAATAGTTTATGAAAACTGGCTAGAGAAGATTAGCATTTTGCTGGCATTGGATTTTATACTTTTCCAGCTGAATGATGAAGCAGTTTGCCTGTTTATCTTTTTCTGTTATAAAAAACTTTTCTGAGAATTTGGTGAGAATGGTTCAGTCATTTCAGTTGGCTTGGACTGAAATTGCAAAGAATATCCTCATCAATCCCTGAGCCTCTCACAATCAGTTTAGAATAGTACAATATACCCCAAAATTCCTACAAAATAACAGAAGTTTATTTGCTTTAGTTATTTGTTTTATCTTTTGCCTTTGTTTTCTTTTTATGTTCTGTTGTTTCTAATTATTTCTATTAACTTTTTTTTTAAAAAATGTGACCACAAATCACATTCATTTGCAAAATACTAAAGCAGAACATGAACTTTAAAAGCCAGACTTTTAATCTCTCATATATTAAAAACTTATATTTGATATGTCTATTTCCAAATATTAAAGGACAATGGGAAATACAAACTGTTCCAGCATAAACAACACCCTCCCCCCACACACACACCTGCTTGTATTGAAACTGATATTAAACAAAATTATTATGGTTGCTGCTCTACAAGAATATTTTTATCACACAACCCTCCACGAAGTGTAAAAATGTATACTGACACCATGAACTTGGTTGAGCAGGCCCACCAAGGAGGGAGGACTAGGAGGACCAGTGGTGTTTTTATCTGGGGGGCTGTATTGGCTCTCAGAAGACCTGTCTATGGTTGAGTCCTTTTTTATTAGAAGATTATCTTTTAGTTGGGATGTTGACAGTTTTGCTGGTATTCCTATTTCCTGCATGCATTTACCCATTTAACATCATAGAATAGATACAAGATCTTAACATGGAAAGTGAAGTGGTAGCGGACAGGTTCAAACTTGGAGCCTTTTAAGAAGGCTTTCAGGACAAAAGGGCCTATAAGAATTATTTTGTAGGTGTAAGTTCCTTGGATCAGATCCTGCTGCCAGATAAAAGGGTATAAATATGGAATTGGTGTCCTGACGTAAAGAAGCAGTGCTGGCTTTATCCTTGCGACAGCTTTGTGCGTTCAGACATTTCTGCTTCTGTGCAAAACAGATTGGCCATTGCAAATCCTTTCAAGGACATCCAAAGGAGTTTCTGGTTTCAACACATTGCCTGTAAGAAGTCTCTTTTGGTGGAGGCAAAAAGATTGAGAATGAACCAAAAACTGCAGATCAGATATAATTATGGAAGGTCTCTCCAGGCCCCACCATGGCTCCTACCAACCCTTTTCTTGGTGCCTGCCAAGTGTTTTTAGAAAGTGAGAGGGGCCAGGTGGAGCTTTTGCCCAGCAGAACTTCTGAGTAACTGTGCAGATTTTTAAAAAGTTCCTCTGGCAGCAGCTGCTTTACCTCACTGCATTACTGAAGGTAAGCTGTGTATATGCAAGAAAATATTTTTAAACAATATGTTCATTTAAAAATGCATCCTTTTATATAGAGCTTCTGCCTGAAAAGCTGAAGAGTTACTATTAGAGTTATGTATGACCTCACCCCCTGACATTCTGTGGTTGGCTCTGCCTCCTATGGCAGTCATTTTGTACTTGGCTCTGCCTGCTATGGCAGCCATTTTGTGGTTGTGCCCAGGACCCACTGTCAGAATTACAAATGTGCCTGTTTGGGACCCAGATCGGTCCTCTGAGAAGCACACGTACTCCCCGGCTTGTACAAAGATGTCACTTTCAAGATGTGATGCCATCAGGCCACCTCAGGAGCGTATGTGCACGAGAAGCGAAGAAAAAAATGAGTTCCGGGTCCCCCTTCCCCCTGGGAGGATAAGGAGTCCTAGCAACCCTAGTTGGGGAAATAGGTGTGTTCACATCATGACATGCACGTTTCCCTAACAGTGCAAATAGGGCTATTTTAGTCTGGGGAAATTGCATAAAGAGAAGGCTGAAGCTTCTTCTGCATAACTGCCACATCCCCAGTTTAAATTGGGCCCCATTGACCAAGGAAGCATGAAACTCAGTAATCCAAAATTCTTGCATCAGTTACAAGGAGTTAGTAATGTTTGAATCTACCCTTATGAAAAAGTTAAATTAGGTCGCTATTTTCATCCCTAAAGCCAGTCTCAGAAACTGTAGATCTCTTTTTGGAAAGGAAGGAAATTTTCTCAAGGTGGGGTTATTTATATAAGTAGAGGAATATTCTGTGTCTGAAATACACAGTACAAAGGATGTAGGCATGCTTAAAGCAACAAACTGTCATTACTCCTATTTTGTTGTCAAAGACTGAGGCACAAAAGTAAGCTTTCACTTACTGCCCTGCCCCCTTCCATTTAAGTACATGAAGTAGGCTTATGTGGAATTACTGTGAGGCAAAAATCTATAGATAGAATAACTGTCTCCCACACAATAAGCTTTTCATAGGTGCTGTGGCATGCAAGGAAGATCAGACTTCCCACAAAATGCCATGGGCTGGACAGGAGGATCATTTGTCTCCCGTTATTTACAATAAAGACACAGTGAATGTGGTCCAGACAAAATTAGAATTTTTATTCCCGCTGCTTGAAATAGCAAAAAACTTAAGTATATGCTTATATTAATCACACATCGGGGCTCTCAAATGTTTAATTGGTAAATAAAAGCTGTGGGAGGGGAGAATTTGGATTAAGACAGAGGCATTTATATTGTGCTATTTTCCAGATTTAGAAAGGTTCGCCCAAACTGTTTGTCCCTTTGGGTGAAACATATACAGTACGATGGTTGTTGTGGGTTTTCCAGGCTGTATTGCCGTGGTCTTGGCGTTGTAGTTCCTGACGTTTCACCAGCAGCTGTGGCTGGCATCTTCAGAGGTGTAGCACCAAAAGACAGAGATCTCTCAGTCTTCCCCCATGCCCTTTGTAATGGGGTTACAGGTGGAAGAGGTTTAGCCCTTCCCCCATGCCATTTTCCTGAGTTCAAAATCCCCCCTCTTCACCCACTATTTTCCCCAGGGTTGAAAACAATGCATAACCAATACAGGCAAATAGGAATTCCAAGGGCCATTTGAGGTTGAGATTGAAAACAGTATTGGTAGAGAGGAGGAAATCTACCACAACATGCCACAGCCCCAATCTGCATCTACACCCTAGAACTCTTAAGAGATCTATTTATGGATTTCCCAGTGTCTCATTTAGTTAGTCCCTTAGGTTTACTCATCTTTGGCTGGCTGGCTCATTCTCTGTGATGAAGCAGATAGGGATTTACTGGAGTTCTGATGTAAAATGGGAATTCTAGTAACTCCAAACTGAGTAACAGGATCAGTATAACAGCAAGTAACACATAATACCAATTTAGGGCTCCCAAATCATTCTTACAAACAAAAAATTGGGGTTAAAGCCTTCTTAGTGTTCTGACATTTGTTGTATGAAACCTATTTAAATCAAGTATACGGGTAAAATGGGCACTGTATGACACTGTGTTCAGTGTGCCTTATGTTGAAAAAGAAAGTTCCTGAAATAGGAAATTAATCCACAGACACAAATAACTTGTAGTGATACTGAAGAAAGTTCTGCAGACAGTATTTTATTACCCTGTACAATAAATGTCAGCTCCTGATCACATCAAAGACAACTTATATGAAACATATAATAGCATCCACAATTTACGGTTGAATTTTTAAAAAATCTTTCCAGAAATACTGTTTGGCTATAGGAGTTTTGTTAAACTAGCATTTCAAATGGTATTTTCAGTGCAGAATTTTCTATGGAATTTAAAATAACCTATGTTATGAGTTTGTATGCAATATCTGCTTACTGAAGTTGATACTATATTTGGTTTTTTATTGCAGGATTTGTCCAATGGCAGCTTAGAGACCAACAGGATTTTCAGGGTATAAGTTTTTGAAAGTCAGAGCTCCTTTGTTCTGATACCCAAAGGGAACTCTGACTTTCAAAAGCTTATATTTTGAAAAACTTATTGGTCTCTAAGGTGGCACTGGACTCAAATCCTGCTGTTCTACTGCAGACCAACATAGCTACCCACCTCAAATTGGCTTTTTATTGTAATACTCAAGATGGGTAGCTGTGTTAATCTGTCTCTAGTAGTGGAAAAGAGCAAGAGTCCAGTAGCACCTATAAAACTAACAAAATTAGTGGTTGGGTATGAGCTTTTGTGGTATCTGAAGAAATGAGCTGTGGCTTATACCCTACCACTAATTTTGTTAGTCTCATAGGTGCTACTGGACTCTTGCTCTTTTCTGTTGTAATGCTGAAATCCAGTATATGATATGTTCATAATAATTTTTGGATAATTTATCAATGTACAGTTTTTCTCTCTCTATTTATTGTGCACTGAATTCACATAACAAAAAACAAACATAACAAAATTAGGGGTTCTTAGAAAGTACTCATAATTTCCAGTTCATAATATTCATCAGGGCACTGATTAAATATTATAATTCTGGGAGATCTCCAGGCTCCACTTGGAGGCTGGCAATCCGAATGTGAATACAGAAATAACTCATTTCCTCCTTGCCATTTTCCTGACCTCACATGGCCTCCAGAGCTGTTATTTGCCCCACTGGGGTAAATATTTTTTATCTTTTTAAAATGTATTGTTATTAGTGCAAAACAAAAAATTAAAAACAAATAAAAAAGAAAACAGTGCTGGCTAGTGGCCTCAAGAGATTCATCAGTAAAGGGATAGGGAACCCATCAGTAAAGGGATAAGGAGAGACCACGGACCACTACTATTGCTGCAAACAGTGAGGGATTATAGACTTCACTACTATTGCTATAAGTATGATCCTACTGGGAAGTTCCATCAGTCATGGAATTTTTCTTTCTTTCTTTCTTTCTTTCTTTCTTTCTTTCTTTCTTTCTTTCTTTCTTTCTTTCTTTCTTTCTTTCTTTCTTTCTTTCTTTCTTTCTTTCTTTCTTTCTTTCTTTCTTTCTTTCTTTCTTTCTTTCTTTCTTTCTTTCTTTCTTTCTTTCTTTCTTGCAGACCCATTGCATGTATATTGAAATGTCATGATATTGATTTTACTGACTGACACTATGTAATCCACCTTGAGTCTCAGTGAGAAAGGTGGACTATAAATGATGTAAATTAAAAAAAAATACTGGGGTAAACATAAGATTTCTCTGAATTGTAATTTTTTACCAATGAAGCACATAGCCGCTCAGGAGGTCCATCTGAGACTGGAAAGAGAGCGTAAAGGGAAAAGTCAGTCACCCTCTTGATATCACTGCTTCGATCCAAATTGTGGGTCCTATGTCTATATAGCCATTTTAAAAGTGCTGGAGATGTTTATGAATCTCATCTGGTTTGACACTTGCTGGGCAAATTGATTCATTTGTTATCTAAAAATAAATGAGCATGATGTTGAATCACTTTCTGATTTGTCTAATGCACTCTTTATTAATTTAACAAATTACTAAAATTTGGGGATTTTGGAAACAGGTAACAGGCTAGTAAGCAAATACCATTAAAAAAACTTGTCAGCACATACCTCTATTCTCCTTTGACCAAAATGGGCACAGTTAAATTTGGTTGCAAATTTCTACTATGCTCTTATATGTTCTTATGGCTTAGTGACATCAGTGGTACATAAATTGTACAACTGGGTATGTGTGTGTGTTAAATGCTGTCAAATTGTTTCTGATTTATGGCAGCCCTATCAATTAATCCCTGTCAAAACTTCCTGTCACTCACTAACAACTGTGCTCAGTTCTTGCAAACTCAAGGCTGTGGCTTTCTTTATTGAGTTAATCTGTCTTCAACTTTTTCTAGCATTATTGTCTTTGGAGGGAGGGGCATGGGGTCGTAGAATCCCATAGGGATGGAACCAAAGCTTCTTTCCCACCAACTGAAGAGAATTTCCACTGATAGAAGACGGAGGGATAACTTTTTCAATTCCCCCTTTCCATTGCACATCCCCACATCACACCCAGCTCTATTCCTGAGGGTTCTTGATGCCCCGCCTGGGGCAATAGTGTTGTGGGATAGCAGGGGGGAGGAGCAGGAATATTATGATTTTGAGCAGAGCTCCACTCACTGTATTTCAGCTTCCTCCAACCCAAAATTGTGAGAGAAATTACTATGGAAATTATAAGAGGTTAGAGTTGGAGGCCTGATCAGGCCATATAAATTAATCATCAGAACACCATGTGAAATTAGTGTGGGAGCAAAGAATAATTTCCTCAGTCTGTTTCTTCCTACCCATTCACCCTGCCTTATGATTACATTTTTGCACTCTGCTTCCACTGCTACATGTAGTAATTTAATTATGCCCATCATAGCGTAGGGCAGTTTCATTACTAGAGCGTTTAGTAAGAAAATAAATCTAATCTCCTACTGCTAGCTTTCAGAAGATAATTCTGGGGACTTGCTGCTCAGCTTCTTGGCCTTTGGCCTGTGAGGTCCCACAAGGTCCCATCCTATTCCTCTTGCTTTTTAACATGTACATGAAACCACTGGGCTAGGTCATCCAGAGAGTTGGGTTGGTTGCCACTATGCAGATGACACTCAGCTCTATCTCACACATCCAGCTGATCCCAGAGAGTCTGTAGAAACCCTGAGCTGGTACCTGGACGCAGTTTTGGAGTGGATAAAAATGAAGCTTAATCCCAGATGGAAGTGCTACTGATGAGTGGAAGGTCTGAACCAGGATTTAAGGTGTCATCCATTCTGGATGGGATTGCACTTCCCTTGAAGGAATGGGTCCATAATTTGGGAGTGCTCTTGAACCCAGGTCTGCTGGACAAACAGGTAGCAGCTGTGGCAGAGTGCCTTTTATCAGCTTCAACTGGCTAACCAGCCTTTCCTGGTTGAGAAAGATCTGGCCACTGTAGTACATACTTTGGTTACATCTAGATTAGATTACTGCAGTGAGCTCTGTGTGGGGCTGCCCTTGAAAAGTGTTCAGAAATTTCAATTGGTGCAGAATGCTGCAGCCAGGATGTGGACTGTAGTGGGTTGCAGGGAACATATCACGCCAATTTTGGCTCATCTACTCTGGCTTTTTTGTTTTGTTAAGTTTTCCCTCAGTGATCCCTTCCCCCTCCCCAACGTTTTAACTAGTTTTTAAAATCTTTTGTATATATTTTAAATTCTGATTTTAAATTGTTTTATTGATCTAGTTGCGTGTTGATTTTAAGGGCTTTAAAGGTGTGTTTTTAATTTTTATGTTTTAATTTGTTAGCAGCCTTGGTGGCCCTGTGAAGACAAAAAGGTGGGGCAAAAAAAGCCAATAAATAAATAAATAAATAAATAAATAAATAAATAAATAAATAAATAAATAAATAAATAAATAAATAAATAAATAAATAAATAAATAAATAAATAAATAAATAAAGAAAGAAAGAAAGAAAGAAAGGAAAGAAAGAAAGAAAGGAAAGAAAGAAAGAAAAAGAATCACCAGCTTTGCTGTTCAGATTGAGAGTCGTCCCAGATCTTTTAATCTTCCGGTCTGGCCAAAGCAAAAGACCCATGTAAAGCAATCTTCTATTTCTGAACAGGAAGGTCAATCTGTAGAATAAATAAGATTAAGGGTAGATATTGAAAGGCATTTTTAAAAATTCCATTGATTTCAAACGAATTTGGTAAGCAAGCTTCTGAAATGTCATGAAATAAACTTTTGTACGTCAGTGTTTAAATTCCTTATCAAAGGGTGCCCAAACTTGACTGTATGGGCTAGAATACCAACAGCTATTTTAGTCCTTGGTTGTACCCTTTGGGATTACTGACTTTTTTCATCGATAGCAGACTTCATGCTATATCACAAACTGCTTTCAAAAACTCCTTATATTTCAAATGTGGAATGGCATAAAGGGTTGTGGTTTAAGCAACACCTTGAAAGACTCCTTGAACATGCAGAATAGTTTTTCTTTGGCTCTGACCCTGGTGAATGAATCAACATACAGGAAATCCAGACTGGTAATTAGGTTCAACTTTGTTAAAACTTAAGCTGGCTTTTGTGCCTATAGAATAAAGCTGATTAACTATTTTGATCCTGAGGGAAATAGGTTGAGTTGCTGTGGGAGCATATTTTGGATGAATTTCCATTTGCTTTCAGATTGTGCTATCTGAAATACAGAAATGTAAAGACAGAAGAATCCAGATTTGTAGGTTTTTAAATAGTTCAGCTATCTGAAGATGGGCACAGAACTGAAAGGCCCCCTCTGACCACCACAAAAAGCTGTACTGGGAATCATGGGAGCTGCATGGAAAAAAGCCATGTGAAACTTTGTGTGTTTGTGTGTGTGTGTGTGTAAGTCAGTACAACTAAATGAAAAAGCTGGCTGGATCGAACCCGTGGTTTGAGCAGGATGTTTCAGAATTTGTAAATAGGTAGAAATAGATTTGAAATGTATAATTCATGCAAATCCACCTTAATTCTGACATGCAACTTCTTCAAAACTTCCTTCAAAAAACGTGGACAATACCTAAACCTGTTTAGATAGTATGTTAACATACACTAAGGATACAATGCTAAAACAAAATGAAGTACAAGGGCAAAGACTAAAAATAATCAAGCTCACAGGGAAAGTAAATCTCCAGTGGGAACAAATCTAGGAAACCTCTGGGTACAAAGGAATATTGACTCTTTCCTTTCTTTATATTTTCCCCTCTTTACATTGCAAAGGAACTCTGAAAAGGAGTACATTAAAATCCTTTCACTTGTTTGTGATACATCGGTCAGAACATGAATAGAGTTCAAAATAGATATGCCATGGTGAATTTACCACATTAGCTCTTTGCATGAATCCACTGGAGAAAGATGGCGGATATGATTTGAATGACCTCCCTTCAGTTAATTTTTCCTATTGTAAACTCCTGTATAACAATGACAGAATGCCTCTGTCCAGCCTAACAGCAAAGTTTAAGATTATTGTAGCTTTGGAAACATTGAGATATTCCATTATAGCGGAAACGAGGCATATAGCATTGGGTCCAATGACTTCCTTCTGCTAAGTGAGGATTCTTGCTCCAGTGGGTCTTGTTTTTAACAAAGGAGTCTTGTACCTCTGGAGAAAGTCTCCTTCCCCTACAGCAAGACTTGTCACTTGCAGAAGGAATCTCTAGGAATCCAGTCATTAAACAACAGTTATAGACAAGTGGAGAATGGGACCTACAACTTTTTTTGTATAGGCAGATTATCGCAGATGAATGCATGTTGTTAACATTTCTGTGAATGCATTTTGGCAAGTGCAATTAGTGTTTCTGATTCCCACTGATTGTCCATCCGTCCGTCTGTCTAGCCAGCCAGCCAGCCAGCCAGCCTCATATATTGAAGATATACTTGTAGCAGTTTGAAGATATAGTATACCAAAACATCAACATTGCTATAACTCATACATCTAATCTGCTGTTTCTTGTATTTCAATAGGATGGCTATATTGATTTTATGGAGTATGTGGCAGCTCTAAGCCTAGTCTTGAAGGGGAAAGTGGAACAGAAGCTAAGATGGTACTTCAAACTCTATGATGTGGATGGAAATGGCTGTATTGACAGGGATGAGTTACTAAACATAATCAAAGTAAGTTATACTTACTGTAATAATACATTTATTTATTTATTTATTTATTTATTCAATTTATATACCGCCCATCCCCAGGGGCTCTGGGCGGTGAACAGTTAAAATTGGTAAAAACAAAAACTAAAATCAATATACAAATAATAAAACAAATTAACAAGGTGCAGTGGTGGGGAGAACCCTCCCCCACCCCAAAGGTGGGAGGCCGACATGGCACCGCCCCCTTCAATCACCAAACGCCTGGCGGAACAGCTCTGTCTTACAGGCCCGGCGGAACGATAATATGTCCCGCTGGGCCCGGGTTTCCATTGACAGAGCGTTCCACCAGGCTGGGGCCAGGACTGAAAAGGCCCTGGCCCTGGTTGAAGCGAGGCGGGCTTCCTTAGGGCTGGGGACCACAAGTAAATATTTATTCGCTGATCGGAGCGATCTCCGGGGAACGTACAGGGAGAGGCGGTCCTGAAGATATGCCGGTCCCAACCCACTCAGGGCTTTAAAGGTAAGAACCAACACTTTGAACCTGATTCGGAATTCAACTGGAAGCCAGTGCAGCTGGCGCAGGACAGGTGTGATGTGTCTGGTAAGGTATACCAGTCAGGACCCGTGCCGCCGCATTCTGGACCAGTTGTAGTTTCCGGATCAGGCCCAGGGGTAGCCCAGCATAGAGTGAGTTACAGTAATCTATCCTGGAGGTGACCGTTGCATGGATCACTGTAGCCAGGTCCTGGGGCGTCAGGTAGGGGGCAAGTTGCCTGATCTGACGAAGATGGAAAAATGCAGACTTGGCAACCGCCGTGACCTGGGCCTCCATCGATAGGGAGGCATCCAGGAACACACCCAGACTCTTTACCACTGGCAAAGTTGCCAGTGGTGTCCCATCCAGGGCAGGGAGCTGGATCCCAACATCTGGCAGCCCCCGTCCCAGCTGCAGGACCTCCGTCTTCACTGGGTTCAATTTCAGCCTGCTCTGTTTCAACCATGCCGTCACAGCCTCCAAAGCTCTGGCCAGATTGTCTGGGGCCGTGTCTGGCCGGCCGTCCATCAACAGAAAAAGTTGGGTGTCATCTGCGTATTGATGACAACCCAGCCCAAACCTCCGCACCAACTGGGCGAGGGGGCGCATATAGATGTTAAATAACATCGGGGAGAGTATCGCCCCTTGGGGAACCCCGCACACCAAAGGGTGACGGGGCGATAGATCTCCCCCGAGCGCCACCCTCTGTCCCCGACCCTGGAGAAAGGAGACCAGCCACTGCAAGACTGTCCCCCTAATCCCCACATCGGCATCCCCCACATTACTGATTGCATTTAGCGAATGTACCCAGAAGACAGGGGACAGCTCCCTTGATTGTTTCCATACATGATATTAAATAAGTACTTTTGATTCTCTCATGCTGTATATGCCTTATATGGCCAATATGACATCAAATGTGGAAGAGATATTGACCGTACAGTCAATGCAACATAGTTTTTATACCTTAATAATGAGATCTACATAAACCTATGCAAAGCTTGAGTGAATACCCTTGAGACTGGAATGTCTTTTATGATGGTCAGCACTGAACAGATCCTTTCATTATATTTATGCAATGATTTTCTTGACTCATTTGGTCATTTCTGTGTAACCACACTGTGATCATGCAATGGGCAAAATATAAGATATGCTCATGATATGTGCCCAGTGTACATGAGAATATAATATCATTGTGATGAAATATAGCCAGTGCTGTTATATGATTGCATATCTACCTTGGATTTAATTCAAGTGATTCTCCTCAACTATGTAAGAAATCCTTCCAGTTTATAACAAGTGGAGACCCACAAGCATTTGCAAGGGGCATCTCATTTTCCTTTCCTCCACCATGCCCTCCTTCGCTTCCCTGCATCCCCATAGTCTCTCCCTCTTTTCCTGCTTCCTTCTCTCCTTCCCATCCACCTTTGTCTGCCCCCTCCCATCTTCACCTTTCCCCTTTCTTCTCCCAGCAGCCTGTCCCCTATGGCCCAGTTGTGTGGTACCAGCTGAACCGGGCCCAGTTGTGTGGTGGGGAACCTGCAATGACTTGCGGGGCGTAATTTATTTTTCCCTGTAACCCCTTCCGCACACTATTTCCTCTTTCCCTTCTCCTGGCAGCCTCCATATGCTCACCTTTCCCTATGTCCTTCTGTCCTTCAAACCCACTAAACAACTTATCTCTTATATGCCCCCCCAATCTTTCTTAATTTACTTCCTTTGTATACTGTCTTTCTCCCCAGTGGAGATGCAAAGCAGCTCCTTGCTGCTTGCTTCCGTATTATCCTCACAACCCTGAGAGGTAGGTTAGGCTGAGAGCATGTAACCGGATTAAAGTTACCAAATAAGCTTCCACAGCAGAGTGATGATTTGTCCCTGGGTCTCCCAAATCCTAATCTAACCACTACATTACACTGGCTTTTGAACAGTAGCAAACAACCAAGCCTGGGTGCGATATGCAAGTCTTGTTGTATCAAGTCATCTAGTGGTTGCTTCTGGGCCTGGCCCCTATGAGTCCTTTATCAAAGGCCAAAACAGCCCTGAAAATGGCCCTGGCCCCTCCCCCTGCCTTTTACTGACAGAAAACAAGCCCTGAATACTGGCTGGACTGTTAATAGTTGCCTAGCAACAGCCACTGAGAGCATCTGGTTTAAAGCTACACACATGCTTTTTATCATTTTAAGTGTATTTTTTTAGGTTTCATATTTTTCTGCAAACCTGGGGCATTTTTCAGGTGTTTAGGAATATCTGTTTTAGCAATATCTGTCTTGTCTGTTCATGGCTCCAGTCTCTGGATTTAAGTATCTTCAGAAGAGGGTCACTTGGCTATTAGTATAAAAAATGCTCAGTGGGAAATGTAAGATTTCACAAGCTGAATGAAGGTTGAAAAAAAATTACCTATTGTTCTCAAATGAATACATCTGAATCGTACACTCATTAGATATTCTCTATCTCAAATTTCCTGCAGGCAATTCGCACCATTAATCCATGTCAAGAAATAATGTCAGCACAGGATTTCACAAACATGGTGTTCGATAAAATTGATATCAATGGAGATGGTAAGAATCTTTCTGTGCATTCTGAGCTGCTTTGTTACATTTGCAGATACACAAATATTGAATGGAATCTAGCAGTGGGTCACCATAGGAGTCCAGTGTGAAGGCTGCAAATTGACATGAGTGTGTTGAGGATAATGCAGCACAAGAGCAATACTAGATGCTAAGGTAAATAGCATGTTGTGCAGGTCAGTGAAAAGACTAGTGAATTTAAAGGCAGCTGCAAGGGGTTGAGGTCAGGAAATCACATTGAGCTACTTAAGGCAATTATTTTGCTTGTTCAGGGGAGGAAATTGATCAAGATTTATATATTAAAGAGATTTCAGATGGCAGACAGCTTTGCAGTTTACTGTTTATAACTCTTATTAATTTTATCCCCTCCTGCCTCCAAAGGGTTCAGTATATTTTGTTCTTCCATCTTGCATTTTATCCACACAACAGCACAATGAGATAGGTTAGGCTGAGAGAGAGAGAAACTGGACCAATGTCACTGATGGATCTGAGGCTGTTCTCTAGATAGTGCTGGATCTCAGCGAATGTAAAGAAATGTAAAATACCATTCAAAGGAAACTAAAATATGGATTCAAGTTAGCTATGATAGATCCTTAAAAGTTAGGCTGATTAACTATTGAAAGGGCCTATTATAAGGAACAGGCGGATTCTCTTTTCTTTGGAAGTTAAACCAGAGTGCATACATGTTCAAAAAATGAGTGAAGGCAGAAATGTATAACAATGCAGGAATAGTTAGATGGGTTTCTATGCCTGCGTTACACAGGAATTAAATCCCATTCATTTCTTCAGACTGTACATGAAATGGGCCCTTTTACGTTCGTTTCTGCAGGCGAGCTGTCTCTGGAGGAGTTCATGGAGGGCGTCCAGAAAGATGAGCTTCTGCTTGATATCCTCACCCGTAGTCTGGACCTGACACACATCGTACGAATGATCAAGAATGATGGGAAAAACCCTAATGAAGAAGGGGGGTCAGCAGAGGCAGCAAAATAGATGGAAATAGATTTGGGGAGGGTTTGGTTTTTTGATATGTTTTTTAAAAAAGAAAAAAGTGAAAAAAATCTAAATAAATGTAATATTATATAAAGAAAAATTCAGGGACGCAAATGGGACAGCACTCAAGGGGTCTCTTTTTTATAACATCACCTTAAAGAGTACAAGCTTTAAGTGTTTCTGTGTAATCAAAGACATAAAAATCCATTGTGATTGTGAACACATGGAATTATAATTACTACTAGTTTAAAATACTTCAGAGTTGCCTGGGAAATAAAGGCAACTACTGGTGCTTTTGCTGGACAGAAGTGTTAAAATGTAAAGAGAAGAAAATACTTAGCTGGCGGATCCCCCCCAGAATAAAGTTGTCAATTTCGGACTGAAAACCCCCTGGAGATTTGGAGGTGGAGTCTGGGGAGAGTGGGGTTTGGGGAGGGACAGGACATCAGCAGGTTATAATACCACACAGTCCACCTCCAAAGCAGCCATTTTCTTCAGGGGAACTGATCTCTGTGGTCTGGAGATGTTGTAATCCTGGAGGATCTCCAGGCCTTGCCTGCAGGTTGGCAACTATATATAAGTTTTGGTGAGGGAGGCCCACAAAAGGGCAATTCCTGAATGGTGCCACAAGAATCCCTGTGCCATCTGACTGCCTCTGAAAGCTGATGCTGTTTGTGGTGAAGAATATAAATTAGCTGGAAGGGAGCAGTACTATAGAAAGCTGAAAAGTAATAAAAAATGTTGCAAACGGCCACCAATTCCCCTTAGCTGCAGTAGATTTTAATGACATCAAAAGGTTTACTTCTACTGGTTGGAAGTCTACACTGACATCAGTGGCAAAAAATGCCTGTGGTATAGGACCTTGTGAAGAGACTTTCTGCCTCTTGGACTTTTATTTAGAGAGAGAACAGATTGCAGAATCAACACATACTGTTTGGCCTCAAAGATTAAGAAACACAAAATAATTATTATGCTGCATTTGACTGAACCAACATCTAGTAATGTAGGATTACAGAATTTTCCACTGCTCTTCCTAATGCAGATGTGCATATTTTCACAGCAGAAAAGCTTCATCCACTAAAAAATACTACACCTGTTTTCTACTTGGAAAATATAAGATACAATCAATATTGAGATATTTTTATTAATGAAACTGAAACATGGTCAAGAGTGATGGAATTCAGGGCCACAGAGAAAATCCTATTTTTTTCATATAGATTAAGTAATATTTACCTAGAATTTATTCTCCATGTGACCTTATTATGGCCTTAGTATATTTAGGGGCACAATGCAAATTTATCATCAAAACGGATATATTAGGCTTTTTAAGGATGGTTTTAGTAAAGGAGATTTTGAAATCTGATGGCTATATTTTTTTACGAAGAAAAAAAGTGCAACCACTTATATAGGTGTGTTAAGCACTTGACACAATGATTCCTCTTCTAGTTCTGTATAGTATTTTCAAGTGTGCATCTGTGAATTAGGAAACGAAATGTTCAAGTTTGGCAGTTTGTTACAGAAACACCGAAGTCAACATGTGGATCAGGTTTTGCATGCCACTATCCCAGTAGCTTTAGGAGTGCTCATAGGAGTGTGAAAAAAGCAAGCCTTGTTGAGTTCTGGGTATATCCAATCACTTCCGTTGGCGAAAGTCAGGACAAAGTTAGTTTGTTCTTACTAAAATAGTCTGTAAAGCTCAATGGTTTGTTAGACTTTCTTAGGCTGGTCATCCAATACAAATATTAAGTAAAACAATTCAGAAATCAGAAGGTTCATATAATAAAATGATACTATTCAATTTTAAAAATAAACTAAAAAGTTAGTAAAAATTGTAGCTCCACACATTCGGGTCTTGACAATAGGCCCTAAGTCTCAACACTTCCTTTAAAAAAAATCTAAGGACTAAAGCTGTATTTTGTTGAAAGTACTATGTGATTCTTTAAACAGCAGAGACAGCCATAAATGATGCAACAGGGTACGAAAAGTCAACACTTCCTTAGCCTTTTCAGACAGTTGCTCTTTTAGAAAAATGATTTTCGTCTGCATAAATCGATCATGAGAGTCATAGTAATGGTTATGTACACTTGTCCATAGATAGTGTGAATTAAAACAAAAAAAAAGGTCCAAAAGCCAGAGCTAGGAAAACAGAAAAATAATAGGATTGATTACAGCTTTTTTCTTTTCTTTTAATTGTTTGACATGTGCCTTTAAATGTGTACCAGATTAATCCAAGCAGTGTCTGCATGAGCCTGAAGACGTTGCATTGAGCCATGTGGGCAATTTTTATTTGATGGTCTTCTCAGATTTTTCTGATTGTCTAGATGCTGGTGTGCTTATAACCATATTCTCAACTGTGGTAGCCTAAATCTAGAGTAACTCTTCTGCAGTATGTTTATACTTTGGAAATGTACTAGAACAATAGTTCTTAAACCTTTAATTTACAACTGTCCCACCAAATACGCAACATTATAATCAAATACTCTCTGAGTCCCAGGTACAAATTAGGACATAAAAGCAGCACTCCAGGCAACTATACTGGTATCACAGATCCCAGGTGTACAAGTGAGACTCTTGTGCCTGATGGCCACCAGACAACACCTTAATATTAAGTCTGATTCCTCTTTGCTATGTGCCACTTTTTAAAGAGCCTAGATTAGAAATCTAGGACCTGGGATTTTATCCTCAAAGTGGAGTAAGCAGTATAAAGCAACTCTCCTCTGTAGCTGCCAGAAGCCATTGCAGGAAGAGAGAAGAGGCTGCTTAAAATCCTGATTACTCCCCCACTTCCCCCCAAATAGTTATGATTGCTCCCAAAGATTTATAGATTTATGTGTCTATGTGGCCCCCATTAAGAATCACTGTACTGGGATAAAGGAGAAATTTTGTCTCAGGTGCTTTGCAATTTGGATAGTCATAGTAGTCTGAAATGAAGATATATTTCCATACTTCCTATTCTCTGACAAGTGATTCATTTAGAGATGATGTGTTTGATGACTCTGTTGACATATTAATGAAATTCCAGCAAAACTGGTTGGTTGTAAAAGATTATATTTTACAAAAGCTACAAGTCTAGCTTTTAAAATGTTGATATGTTTTTACATTAACCAAGGAGGACAGATCGTTTAAAGCCCATTATGACTCACTGATAGAACTCTGCCTGCACTAAAAAAATGCAACATACAGCTCTTCACATGAAGACAGTTCTTACTAAGCCCACTTGTGGTGAGGGCGGGATATAAATATAATAATAATAAAACAAAACCTGTGTTTTCTAAAAATTCACTTACGTGTGTAACACTGTTTGTCTGTTCCACTGATGAAACCGAATGATGTATTTTATTAATGTTCTAAACTCAGTGATATACGTGGCTAAGGCATATTGCTGGAACTCTGAAATGTTGTCTGGTACTCTGTTCCTGCCCGCTATCACCTCTGCACTTTGCCCATCTTTATTAGTGATGATGGAATATAATTTTCTTATTCTGATGGAGATAGCCAGCAGTTATGAGAGGCCTGAAATACAGAAAGTATTAATTTGCTTGGCTTTTAACTAATTTGCATTTTCCAAGCACAAAGTTCCCTGATTCTCTGTATATATTTCCTTTCAAATGTAAGGTTTTATGTTTTATACTTTGGATCTTAACAATGTAATGAAAGGACATATTAAAGATAGTATTTTGCATAATTTTTTTTGCAATTTTGATTTTAGTGTTTTTAATCAGAGTACTTGTGTCGGTACCTTCCCCATAAGAGGCAGAGAACAGCTTTAACAAGGCTTGGGAGTAGGCAGATGAGAAGTTCCCCCTCTCCCTTCCTTCTGCATCCATGGAGCCCATATCTTGCAGCCAAAGCAAAAGAGGGCATGGATGGGATGCCTCCCCGCCCCCGCCAAGGACACATACAACTGTAAAATGGGATGAAAGCTTAAAAGAAAAACTGTCACTCTACTTTTTCTCTGCAGCAGATCTTTGCCATCTGTGCTACAATGTTCTAGGATGCAGTGGAATGGAATGTCTTGCCTCCTCTTCATTCTCAGATTCAGAATCTCAAGGGCCTATTCAAAACAAATTAATGCTGATTAATATAATTATTTAGCCTGATTTACTTATGTCACATAATCAAGATGGCGTGTTTAATTGCTGAATAGGGATTCCAATCTGTAGGAATTATTCCAGATGAATTAACTGAAAGATATGATTGTCACAAGATCTGGACAAACCCGGAACAGCGCACACATTGGTGTTGATTTTAGAATAGAATTTGATCGGAGAAATCTATTCTGGCATCATTATGGGACTAAGCAGTTAATCTGTGAGGTGTGAGGAGGGCTAAAAATACTTTTAATTTATTTATTAAACAGAGTTTCATTGGTAAGGTGGTGTCAGTATCTGAAGGCGTCTATAGCACACAGCAGAACAAGAAACAGGGGTGGCCATGTGCAGCCAGAACTGGGTTTCTGAAAGAGGAGCAGTGAGTTGGCAAATATTTCAGTTGAAGGTAAATAGACCGGGGATGAGGTAACTCATGATATAGTGGCCAATTTGAACGCCTCCTGAGAAAACTCCTAGGACTTGGATAGCCATGCTGGCAGTGATTCAGCATCAGTATGCTAAAAAGTTTGGAAAGACCTCCAAATGACAGAATTCCACCAGTCCTTCCTCTAGCCTCTGCAGTTTTTTAACCTAAAGCAGTCTGGCGGTAGGCTTCATTTGATAAAAAAGGACAGCACACATTGTCACCTTTGGGACTCTGCATACTGCAATTTACTTCAGAGGGGAAGACAAAAAAATATATATATTTATTTCTAAATTCACCTAAAAATCAAATCCCAAAAGGCTGAATAGCAAAATTAAGCCCCAGTTCATAACAAGACACAACTGAAGCTTGAAGATACAGTGACTGGTTTTTACCCTTTCACTTAGTTCTGTAAACTCCAGATTCAGACTTTGCTTGCAACAGAAAATGAAATGGCACCCTTGCCATTTCTCTCTTTCAGTCAAAAGAAGCCCTTGCTCTCAGCTAGACTTCCCAACTCTAGGTGGGGGCTGGAGATCTCCAGGAATTACAAATACTCTACAGACAACAGAGATCAATTCTTCTGGAGAAAATGGCTTCTTTGGAGGGTGGACTATGGCATTATACCCTCCTGAGGTCCCTCCCCTCCCCAGGCTCCATCCCAAATCTCTAGGAATTTTCCAATGCATTGCTGGCAACCCTACTAGACTGTCTAGATGCTGATGGGCCAATCAATGCCTTCCCATCTCAGATTTTCCTCTCTTCAGGGCTAAAACATCAGATTACACAGAATTCCACGAGTCCTTCCTCTATTCTCTGCAGTTTTTTAACCTAAAGCAGTCTAGGGGCAGGCTTCATTTGATAAAAAAAAGGCTAACACTACAGAGAGACTGTTCAACCTTCTCCCTATAGGTTCTTGTAAATCCCCAAATCATTTATTTCAAGTTGTTTCTCCTTCTTTCTTGTTTTGTTTTCTCCTCCCCACTCACCTACCATCCTACTTTTTACCTTTCCCCTTATCTGGGGATAACACTAACTTGTTAACTGCTCTGAGTGTGGCACTAATCTGTCCTGAAGAGTGGTATATAAGCACAAGATGATGATGATGATAATGATGATGATGTCTTCAGCTTTATTTATTGATTCCTTACTTCATTTATACCCCTCCTCTCTCTCCAATTGGGACCCAAAGAAGTTCACACATTGTTCTCTTCTCTTCCACTTTATCCTGACAACAACCCTGCAAGGTGATTTAAGCTAAGAGAGAGTGATTGACTGAAGGTCACTCAGCAAGACTGTGGATTTTAACCTGGGTCTCCCAGATCTTAGACCAGGAGTTCCCAACTTTTGGAATTCTGCAACAGCATGGTGGATGCAGCCATCAAATGACTGCCATATAATGGCTACCATAAGAGGTGGAGCCAGCATAGATTGGCTGCCACAAGAGGCAAAATCAGCTGCAAAATGCCTGCCACAGCTTACCTTCAATTGTACCATGAAGTTCCTTGTGCTGTGGTAGCAGCTGCTGTTGAAGCAATGTTTTTAAAAATCTGCACAGCCAATCAAATCTTCAATGGTCAATCAGAAGCCTTGCTGGGCAAAAGATCTACCTGGCCCCACCCACTTTCTAAAAACACTTGGCAGGCACCACAAAAGGTGTTGGTGAGCACCATGGTGCCCACTGGCACCACACTGGGGATCCCTATCCTCAAATAGTCAATAGACCACTCTGGCTCTCTGCTTTCCCTCCTTCCCTCTCCTGGCAGCCTCTCCCGTGGAAAAAACTAGCCAAATTACAAAACTTGTATGGTATAAAGTTGCTCAGGTCAGGTGTGGCCAGTTGTACAGTGGCTACTAGGGCTTGTGTGAGTTGCATGGCAGCAGATCATTCGAAAGCCATCTCCAGACCTGGGCAAGCCATACAAATTGCAGCATAGCAATTCACCCAGGTAAGTGGTGCAGTAGCTGTCATACAGTAGCTGTCAACAGATGACTCCTGCTACTCCTGGATGAGTTGTGCTAGTCACATGGTGGCTGCTGCTGGGCCTGACTCTAGTGAATGCTCCTTGTGGTTGCCTCAGGAAGGCCAGAGGGCATTCATTTTTTAAAGGCACTGCTTCTATTATTTGGGAAGGGGGTATTAAAGCTCCAATGTATGTATGTATGTCTACGTCTGTGTGTGTCTCAGGTTTGTAGAAAGATGTGTCTTATCCATCCATGTCCCTAATTTGTGGATTTAAGGGTCTGCTGCACCTACAGTCATGTCGAGAATTCAGTATAATAAGCAAGGGGCAGATAAGGTTCCATCTGCATTGTTGGGTCAATTCTTAGACTCCTTCAGTCCACTTACCCCCACAGATGTTGATAGAATCCTGATGGCTGTAAGGTTTTTGGATCCATGCCCTTCTTGGCTAATTAAATCTTTCCGTGATGTGGTAGTGGGATGCCCTTTGTGATCAATTATTAACTATTCCCTCACATCAGGCCAATTTTCTGGCTCCCTCAACAAGGCAGTAGTGAGACCTCTGTTGAAAAAGCCTTCCCTGGACAAAAAGAAGCTAGCAAATTACCACCCAGTGAAGAGTTTGGGGGTCTGGCTTGATTCTAAACTTTCCATGGACAAACAGGTGTCCATAGTGACTACAACAGTGTTTTTTCATCTTCACTAAGCCCAACAACTTTCCCCATATCTATCTCAATCTGACCTTGCCACATTGATCCATGCAATGGTCACCTCTCATTTAGACTACTGCAACTCGTTCTACATAGGACTCCCCTTGAAGCCGCTCTAGAAACTTCAGGTGGTGCAGAATGCAGCTGCTAGGTTCCTAACCAAGTCACCATTATCAGCACCTATAACTGCAATTTTGAAATTTGAAGCAGCTGCACTGGTTACCAATTAGCCTCCAGTCCATATCCAATTCAAGGGGTTGGTCCTCACCTTTAAAAGCTCTTCATGGTCTGGGACTCTCATACCTTTGGATCCGCCTCTCCTGTTATGGCCCCCCTCCCCAACCTGCTTCATTCCTCTTCACTTGCTGGTGATTCCTCGCTCTGTCACCAGGAAGAGGGACTTTATGATTGTGGCACCCCCCCTTTGGAATGCACTGTTGGAAGGCACTTGTGCGCAGCAGGACCTGTTGATGTTTCAGAAACTCTGCAAGACAGAACTATTCCGGCATGCCTTTGCTATCTAGTATTCTTTTGTGAGGCAGAGCAAATTGCTGTGCATTTTTATCTATCTTCTATTTTTATGATATTTGCAGGGTTTTATAGGCTGGGGTTGGGACAAGAGTGGTTTTTAATTATTTGTATAAGGCTGTTTTATTGTGATTTTATTGAATATTATTTTTGTACTGTTTTTAACTGTTGTGTCTGTTGTAAACTGCTTTGAGATCTTAACTGAAGAGAAGCAGTATAAAAATTGAACAAACAAATAAAATAAAGGTTTGCGGGGGCATCTCATTTAACCCTCCCCCACTATTTCCTCTTTTCCTTCTCTGAAAAGCCCATCGTTTCTCCCCTTTTCTTGCTTCTTTTTCTCCTTCCTACCCACTAGCCAACCTGCCTTTATCTGACCCCCTATCTTCAGCTTTCCCATCTTCCCTCTCCCTGGAAGTCTCTACCCAGAAAAACTATAGTCCGGTTGTGCACTGGCAGCTACTAGTCATAGTTGCCCAGTGGAGAACTCACACAAGGACTTTCAGGCAATATCTTACTTTCCCTTGTATGCACCTTCCCACACTATTTCCTTCCTCCCAATATGGATACTCCCATATTTTCACTTTCCCTTGCTTCTTTCTTTTCTTCCCACCCACCCACCCACCTACTTTTTAACTGCCATCTTTAGCTATATTGTTATTTACTTTGTTGATGCCCACCTTTCACCAAAATGGGAAACCAAAGCAGCTTACATCATTATAGTCTCCTCCATTTTATCCTCCCAACGAATCTGTGAGGGAGGTTAGGCTGAGAACATATGACTGGCCTAAAGTCATCCAATGAGCTTCCACAGCAGTGGGAATTCAAACCTGTGTCTCTATGATCTTATTCTGAAACTCTAGTCATTACACCACATGAGCTTTTGTGGAGTGGCTGCTATTATTTATTTATGTTATTTATAGTCTACCTTTCTTACTGAGATTCAAGGTGGATTACACAGAGTAAATCAATATGATCAATGCCTAGGACATTCAATAAACAGTAAAATAGGGTATGGACTGCAGAGATTTGAAAACTAGCATAATTCCAAATACAGAGATGAAACTTTGCTGAAACAAAACATAAGTAATTTGACATGACATACTAAATGACATGGAAACTATCCAGAAGGAGCATATCTACAATCATGGAATCATAGAGTTGTAAGGGACCTCCAACTACCAAGAGTGGCCCCAATGAGTTCTCCCTCACAGGACAAAACAGACCTGGATAAGGCCCTGCTCCTCCCTCTGCCTTTTACTGACAGAAACCAAGGCTTTAACCAGCAATACTGTTGTGGTTGCCTAGCAATGGTCACAGTGGGTATCTGTTTCTTAAAGCTACAGCTGCTCCTATCATTTTAGAGGGTTTTGACATGCCCCCACCCCTTTTTCTAGATTTCAGATTTTTGTGCAAATCTGATAGAAAGATTTGTCTTTTCTGTTCATGGCTCCAATCTCTGGATTTAAGTATTCACAGCGTTGGCCACGTTGCTAGTCAGATTTCTGTTAGCTTAGGGCTGGATGCTATACTATTTCCACATGTCTGGTTAGCCCTCACAAATATTGCCTTCTCCATCACCATTATTATAGTATTTATTCAGTGACTTTCTGAAGTAGAAGGAAGACATTTTGTTGAGGTAGCAGAAATAGGAGAGAGGAAAAATAGCTGGCTGAATAAAAACCAACCCTTTATTTCTCAGTTAATTTTGTTGTGAGTGTCTATTCAGACTGTTGATCAAGTCTGCTATAACCACAAAGCAGCCTTCCTGGTTCTGACTGAACAAATGTGGTCTGAATTAGGGTTGCCAACTCCCTTCTGAGAAATACCTGGAGATTTGTGGGTAAAGACTAGGGATGGTAGTGTTTAGGAAGGGGAAGGATTTCAGCAACGTATAATACCATAAAGTCCACCTTCCAAAGCAGCCATTTTCTCTGTTATCTGGAGACCAGTTATAAGTCCAGGAGATCTCCAGCCACCATCTGGAGGCTGGCAACCCTAGACAGCCTGGTACCATATTATTGTATCTTAGCCATGCAGCTTAATCCTATGCATGTTTACTTGAAATCAACAATTTTCTCTGAAATATAGCAGAAGGGATCCAGAGAGCTACAAGGAAAAATTGTACAAGTTGTACAAGTACCGAAAAATTGTACAAGTACAGTCTGTACAAGACTATGTGAAGGTTCAAAGTGACTTTGACCTAGGAGATCCTCTTTAATTAGATGACTTAAGGATCATATGGCTTTTTGAAGGCTGACCAAATTACTGTTTGAGGCACCAAAGTTAGAAGGCATGAAAAAGAAATGAAGACTGAGGCAAAGATATATTTTGAGCTTATACATTCTGTTACTTATAAATATAACTATGTTATCACAGAATCACAGAGTTGGAAGGGGCCATACAGACCTTCTAGTCCAACTCCCTGCCCAATGCAGGATGGGCCTAAAGCATCCCTGACAAATATTCATCCAGCCTCCTCTTGAAAACTGCCAGTGAAGGGGAGCTCACCACCTCCCTAGGCAGCTGATTCCACCTTTGAACTACTCTGACTGTTAAAAAGTTTTTCCTAATATCCAGTTATGGAACTCTCTCTCCTCTTTAATACTATTCTTATTTCTGTGGATTTTTATACTCTTTTTTTGTATGATTGGATGAACTTTTAAAATACATAATAGGCAACTTATTAAATTTGGCATGTACAATTAATATTAAAATAGATCAATAGTTAAATAACGTTGAAAGCAAAATGTTTGGACTTTCACCTTGTGACAAACTTTAGAGATATGTTTTCAAATACCTTATTCAGATGTATTACAGGGGTGATGGATGGGAAAATTTATTTTGAAGCTTATATACTCTGTTACTTATAGTTAATGAGGTTTAAATAACTCGGTCACAGAAATTGCTAATTTTCTCTTTTTTAATATTATTCGTCTTATTTGCTCATTATTGCTGTTCTCTTTACATGATTGGATCATTTTTTATATATATACAATAGATCAATCTATCAAATTTAGAATGCATAATTAATATCAAAATAGATTAACAGCTAAGCTAAATAGTGAAACTAATAAATTAATATACCAAATACTGTGAGATAGAATATAATGTTGAATACAAAATGTTTAAAGTTCCACCTGTGCTGAATCCCCCCCTCAAAAACCTCTAAAAATGGATTATCAGATACATTTAGTCATCGCTCATTCTTTTTTTCCTTTTTTATAATAGTAGTGAGGGAGAGGAGTAAAAGTAAGATGTTCCGTTATGTTATATATTCTGATTATATCTTTCATGCAGCTCAAATCTAACATTATATACTCTATATACGCTTTCCGATGTAGCATAATGTATTTTGTATATGGTTCTATGCACTTTCAAATGTTATTTCTATTTTTTTCTAAATAAAATTTATAATAAAACACTTTTCTCTGAAATATGCATAGTATTGCAGATTAAATTACCTCACTGTGTGTGGTAAAGCAAAAATGCCTCAATGACTTTCCTGAAGGAAAAGCATAGAATCATAGAGCTGGAAGGGTCCATACAGACCATCTAGTCCAACCCCCTGCCCAGTGCAGGATCAGCCTAAAGCATCTCTGACAAATATTCATCCAGCCTCTTCTTGAAAACTGCCAGTGAAGGGGAGCTCACCATGGTACAAATAAGTAAGAATATCTAGAGTTACAGCAGGGCTCTATCGTATCTCTCCCATCAGATACTGTTTTCTCCAGAATTCACACTCCATACAACATCAGCATAATCATCCTTCTTAGCACACCTCACACTGAGGGCTGAGTCCTCACTTTGTGTCCCGGTCTGTCATGAGGACCCTTTGTTACATGTACACTAAGAATTCCCCACTGGAATCTTAATACCCAGGTGTCCATGTCCCAGTTTGGAACTGGACACCCAGGGTGTGATGATGGAGAGTAGGCTTAAGCCCTCCATAAATATTTCCTTACCTGAAACATCCCTTGGGGTCACTGTTCACCCCATTGGAGACTCCTTGTAGGTTTCCCCAAGAGGACAAATAGCAGCCCATGGCCATTTCAGGTCAGGAGAATGGCACTAGAGAGCTACGTTCCATGTCCTTTATGTGCTGTGGTCCCAATCCAACCTGGCCCCACATGCACCTGGATATTGAATTCCAAGAGAGAAACTAGCAGCACACATTTGATAGAAAGTCTTTGTTGGCAGACTCAGATGCAAGGATTGCATAATGTACAGTCAGGCCCTTTGAGTCAAGTGTCATTTTATTGTGATATTTGATTTTTTTTCAAGGTAAAAGGTTATCTATAGAGTGGCTTGTGAACAGTATTTATTGACCAAGATATGTTCCATGTTTATTTATAGAATTATGAGGTTCTGAGTGATTCTGTTTCTTTAGTTAACCTATACACATAAATGAGAAGGTGGTTTTAAAAAATAGCACCAGAGAACATAAATCTTTTTGCAAACAAATGAGAAATATTTTTCCTAAGAATTCCTCTCTCTCTCAAACTGGTTTCTTCTTGATTGAGTGCCATCAGATTATACTAAATGTCAGTAAAGGTAAAGGTACAAGCACCGAGTCATTACTGGCCCATGGGGGGGACCTCACATCCCATTTTCTTGGAGTGGTTTGCCATTGCCTTCCCCAGTCATCTACACTTTACCCCCATGAAACCGGGTACTCATTTTACCAACCTCAGAAGGATGGAAGGCTGAGTCAACCTTGAACCTGGCTACCTGAACCCAGTTTCCGCCAGGATCAAACTCAGGTCATGAACAGAGCTTGGGCTGCAGTGCTGCAGCTTACCACTCTGCGCCACAGGGCTCTTATTAAATTTCAGTACTATAGCAAAATGGAAGATTCTGGGTTTGTTTCATCTATAAAGTAAGGATGCCACCATCTGGCAAGTATTGTAATTACTCTAATGGTTTTAGCATTTTTTAGAGCACATTAAAGTATTGTGTATTTCCAGCTTTAATACCTGTTCCAAACTCTCTCTTGCTATGTAAGAATATTATCAATCTATTATATTTTTATCCCTCTCTTATTCCAAGGAACTCAGGGCAATGTACATACTTCCTTCCCCTTCCCATTTTATACTCACAGTTCTGTCATCTAAAATTCTTTCTTGTTGAAGGCAATGTTTCCAAAATAGAGGGGCTGTTTAATCTCAAAGTAGTTTTCTATCATTTTGCTGAAAACTACAATACCCAGATGATATGGGTCAATATGATAGGGTACATGAATATAGCATCATCGGTGTGCATGTGCTGATATTATGAGCATGGGAGAGAACTACTAATAAACGTGAGGGGTGGGGTTCCTGCACACTTGCCATGAAAAAGTGGAGTAGAACAACCTGCAAAAAATGCTCACAACTCAAAGCACAAATACAGTATTTTTTTAAAAATATATGCATGCTATTTTACAGTAAATGAATCAAGGCAGGTATGACAGACCCTCCTTCACTCTCTCCACTTTGAGGCAGATTTTCACGTCAAAATTCAGTTCCCCTGCTTTGACTGAGCAGCCCCAAGTAGCGTATTAATATTTGTGATTTTGAAAGTCCGTTTGTTCCACCCAACTGGCTTCAAGCAGAGGAGGGAAGAATCAAACTTGGTTCCTGCTGCTCTCATGCACTACACCAAACTGCAAACATGAACTTTCCAAGCATCCATTTTTGATATCTGTAAAAGGTTGGAAGATATGAAATAATAGGGGTGAATCCAGTACAAAATTTCCACTTGTGCTAGAGCTCTTAAACAAGCAGAAATGCAAGAAAAAAAACCAAGGTAGCCACTTGCACTAAGTAACTCTGTATCCCACTTGCATTTCCGCTAGAGCAAGGTTTTGTGCAACCAGTTTCCAGGCACTATAATATATAGGGAATGTGCTAACTGTTACACAAGATCTTGTGCAACAGAACTGCGCAAAGTCTCTTTTCATTTCTGCTTGAACATCATTTCATTTTCTGCTTGAACATCATTTCATTTTCTGCTTGAACATCAGTGGATCCAGGCCATAAACTTGACTCAGACACCAACTGTATGGCACCTAATGGGAAGAGCACAATTGTCTTTCTTCAGACCTCATCATTTTATCTTCATGTACATATTATTTTGGGAACCATTACAAGGAGGAACTCACAGTATGAGTGAGTCAGAACTTGCTTTGCCTAAGCCATTGATGCTCACTTCCAATTTTCCAAAATTAGCCTGATGAGAGATCAGCTCAAGGCAATCCAATCTCAGGCTGTAAGTCTGGAAAGTGGATTACGGAAACATTCTGACCTGGTCAAAAGTTATTAAATTAGTAAGGAAGTCAGTTTTCTTTTTATAGCTCTACTGGCAGGACTGGCAAAAACATGTACCTAGAATGTTTACATTTTCAGATGCTTCAAAGAGGAGTGTTTGTACACTTTTTAAAAGTTGTATCTCTTTGAGAAAAATTCTTTTGGGAAATTAACATTTAACTTTTTGATGAACTTGGAAAGTTTTTCTGAGATTCAAAGTAAAAAAACTTTTAAAAAAATTCCTCTGAATTCCATCCAAAAGAGAAAATTATTTCTTGATCTTCAGGAAGGTGACTTGAGCAATGGATTGAGCAATGGAATGGATGCTGCAAGATACCAACTATATAGTCTTGGCTTGAGACAAACAATTTTAGGAGAGCTGAAAGTAGACTGATGGAGACAGACTTTCTTGTGGCATGCACTTTTGCCCCATTATAATCTTCCATCAAAAAAAGTTTTGCAGGTTTTTTGAAGCATTTAATAACCTCTGAAATCTGTTAATAAAAACTAGAGAAATGAGTATGAACACAGTGAACAACAATGGCATGATATACCATAATAATCTACAACTCTAGGAAAATTGGTGGTGAGGTGGATAATGGTGGACACTGTGGTAAGGTTGTGAGAGTTCTGAGTCAGATAAAATATGTGAATTGCAGAAAATTAATTTAATTAAATTAAGTTTTTCCAGTCAAACTCACTGCATTATACATAGCTGAATTCTCTAGACCTTTCCATATAATTTTCCTATCTTACTAGGACCCAACACTTTTTGAAGAGCAAGGTTCGAGTCCAGTAGAAACTAGATTTCCAGAGTATGAGCTTTCAAGAGTCAAAGCTCCCTTACTGAAAGTCCATACCCTGGAAATCTAGTTGGTAAGGAGCTACTGGACTCGAATCTTGCTCTTCTGCTACTGACCAACATGGCGACCCACCTGAAATACCTTTTTGAGTGAGTATTCCTTAGAATAAAATCTTTCAATAAAAAAAAAATCAAGGGTGATATTAACCAATGAGCAACAGGGGCACCATGCTGTAGGGGGCCCCGCCTGCTCATGCCCTCACCCCATCACTCACACCTGTCTCTCTGGGGCTTGGGCTGACCACTTGGAGCAACAGCCACTCATGCCCACCCCAGTCAGAGCTTGGGCAGTCAGCTCAGCAGCAGCTGCTTGTGCCTGTTTCATCAAAAGGTTGGGCAGCTGGCTTCTAGCGACAGCTCCCAGCCACCTCACACGGAGTGAGCTGTCCTTGCTTGGACCTGGCAGGGAGGGCCCTTGATGGGTGGCAGTGACTCTGGGGCCCACCCTGGATGCTTGCTCAGGGCCCCAGAATCACTAAGACTGCCCGATGAAGAGGTATTTTTTCCGTTGGGACAATCTGTTAATTTCATTCTGACATTGTACTTTGTGGAAAATAGAAAAGACAGAACACCATTTTAATATATTTTAAAATTATCCATACATTACAAAACTCTTCTGGTGGTTAATTACTACAATATACAGCAACACAGAGATTAGCAATATCAACTCATGAACTCATTAGCAACAGAAACTGCACTGGATTTTTCTACCAGTGGTGCTATGGAAAAATACTGTAACGTCAGCAAAATGCCATTGTGAAAAAGATAACAGAGAAGTCAAAAATTAAAGCAAAATGCAAGCTCTGTCCTTTGAGTTTAGATGCTAAAACTTGTGGCTTGAAATATTTTTTAAAAAATGCACATTGCTAGCATGCAGTCATGCCTTCGACTATGGCCAACATGGAGTAAGATATTCTATCCACTATTCATCTAGTCAAAATCTTGAGCTGTAGGTTGGCATCACTAATCTTTGGGTGGAGTGGATTTTTACTAGCATAAATCAGGCATATCTCCAGGAGCTAAAATAGTATGATATCAGAAGAGTTTCAAAACTAGTCCAGTGTAAATGGTTAAGCAAAGCACAAGGCAATGGATAGCCAGCTTTTGGGGCTCTCCTTTACTTTATAGAACATAAATCGGGCTAAGGCCATGTTTGCAAGGATGGTGCTCAGATGTGCTGAGATGAATAATTACAAGCTGCTGAGATCTGCTCTGGGCATCCATGATAACTGTAGTACTCTCAAGTTTAGGCATAGTGTGGACACAACGAAGACTGCTATTCATGCAGGACTGTTGTGTGATGCAGGATGGCTGAAGGAAAGGTTTGGGCCTAGTAATATTCTTGTGGAACACAACCACCTGGCAGTACACATGTGGCCCAAGGCAAGGCCAAGTCATATACACACACAAAATACTAGGTAGGCATCATACAGTGATCAACAGAATTCCTATTGTTCCAGTTCAAGTACTGCATGAAGTCCACAGTTCCAGCGCCATATTCTGTGTATTTCCCATCTAATACCCTTGACATGCAAATTCAGCATAAGTTAATTAGGATCCCTGATTCTGCAAATTCCCAGACACAAAGAGTTCCCAAAACAGGGCAAAGCCAATGGTATGGAATAATTCAAATTCTATTTGACTGCCAGTGGGTTAAAATAAAAAAAAAAGTTAGCATATTTCTGAGTCATTTCCAAGCCTCTCTCTTATTTTCTATTCTTTCTTCAAAACTCTGTACTAGAGATGGGCATGAACCGCATTATGAACGTCAAAAACCCACGAAAATGGCGATCGCACGATCGTGACCCGGCGGATCATGATCGGCCACGGCCAACGAAACAGCGGTCGGGAGAGGCCCGGTTCGGGGTGTTCGGGCACGGTTCAGGAAGCCAGACACTCAGGCGCCAGCAGTCTATTCCCCTGGCAATGGAGCCAGGGGAATGCCTGAGCTCTGTCTGCCCTCCCTCTGTCGCCCTGGAAACCCGAATGGAAGCCCAGCTTTCCTTGATCAGTAGGGCTTCCTTCCAACCACAGAGCGGTTACAAGTTGGGAGAAGACACCCAGGGGAGGGAGGGGGAAGGGGGTGTTCTGTAGCCATGGGCACTCCAATCTCATCCCTGCAAACCCTGATAGGCAGCTCTGATGGCCAAACACAGACCTCCTGTGTTGCTGAATGGGACCCATGCTTAGAAATAGCCATGGGCTCTCAGGCTGGGTTTCACTTTCTGCGAGCAGTGGAGTGGGACAGAGCTCTTGCTTGCCACTTGCTAGCCTTTGGAGAGAGAGACTGAGAGAGTACAATTGAGCTTGGCTTTGGTGGATAGGGATCTATCTCCTCTGGTTCCAGGGCTGCTACCTGGCTCTGGGGCCAAGCTCAGTGGGCACCGTGGCGGAGGGCACACAGAGTCATCTCCTTTCCTGTCCTCCTTAAATCTAGTTTGGTGACACAATGAGTCTTCCTCTTGTGTTGGCTGCCAAGGGTGGTTGTGGGGTGAAGTGCGATGGCAGTCCTCTGGATTCACTTGTGGAAAGCAGTAGTGGGTGTGGCTCGGGGGCCGCAGGGAGTCCTCCCGGTCCCCCCAATTCACCTATGTGGTCTGTGGAGGCCCAAGAGGTCTTTGCGCAGAAGGGAGAGAATCTCTCTTAACGTTTTGAGGAGGGGTGGGCGGGCGATGGATCCCTGGAGGAATGGTATGTGTGTTATGAAAGATCCCTCCCGTCCCCATCCCAAACTCTCAGTGGTGTCCCCTCCCGCAGTCCACCCCTCACCCCGTCATCTGTGTCCAGCCCTGCACCGCAGCCTGTAACTGTTTGTCCTCCTTCCCCTGGGACAGTTAGCAGTCGGCGTTACAAGGTCTCCATATGGAGGCACTTTCGGGCCCTTCCTGATGACCCCCGTGTGGTGCGGTGCCGTGCTTGTGATATGCTGGTGCGCAGGGGCAAAAACTCGAAGCACCTGTCTTCAACGGCCCTGACTTGGCACCTGAAGAGGCACCGCCCGAGCATGTCTCCCTCCTCACCCAGTGAAACATCCATTGGGGGAAGAAAGGGGGCCACCCGCTCTTCTCAGCGGGGGTCAGTGGGAGGATCACTTTGCCCTGAGGGTGATACTGGTGAGAGCAGAGCGCTCCGGCAGGCTGCGCTGACAGAGGTTGTCCCCTCGGGGTCTGGGACAGCGCCGCTTACAACCTCGAGGCTGATGGCTCAGGAGCTGGCTACCGCCGCACTGTTCCTCAGCGGGACCCTCGGGTTATTGAAAGAGAAAAAAAGACAGCTAGAGATGGAAAGAAATAATAAAGGACAGATATATACATAGAAAGAGAGATTCAGATAAATAGTGGTGGAATCACATAGGAAGAAACAGAGAGAGATCGAAAGTTGCAAACAGATGGTGAGAGGGAGAAACAGAGAAACATATAGAAAGGGGCACACAGATATCAACCGTTCTAGAAGTAGAAATAGAATGCGAATGCATCAAGGAGATATAGAATCGAACAGAACACGCCACATCCATGAAGAAAAGGACTGAAAATCAAAAACAGAGAAAGAGACAAACAGTACAGAATGTATCAGTGTAATGCAAAAGATACTAGAATGTATGCACAAACATTAGAGAATGAATGTTAGTTAGAGAATAGTATATGGTTGGAGAACTGAATGTAGAGTCGGGGGTGGTTGGGGGTGGGATCTTCCCACCTACCCCCCACATGACAGGTCCTCTCCCTCTCATTCTTTCCGGCAAGGCAGGAAGGTGTGTACTGTTGGCTGCCTCCGCCACACTGTTCCTCGGTGGGACCCTTGGGTGAAGACCCGCGGATGCTGGGGGATATTCCCCCTCCCCCTCCTCATGATGACAGGTCCTCTCCCACCCACTCCGGGAATACCAGCGCGCTCCGTTTTGGTCTTGCGGGTAGGCACATGGGGGGTGCTGCTGGTGAGTGGCCAGACCCTCCACCCCCTGAGGGGAGGTGGCTCTCCACCATCTCCTCGTGCCCGCCAGCCGCCGCCAGCACCCACCATTCATGTATCGCTGGGAACACCAGCGTGCTCCACTTTGGCTTGGCGGGCGGGCACATGGGGGGTGCCACCGGCGAGCGGCCAGACCCCCCGCCCCCTGAGGGGAGTTGGCTCAACGCCGCCTCCCCGTGCCCGCCAGGCCCAGCAGCCACCGTCCACACCCACATTCCTTTCTCGCCTGGAATACCAGCGCACTCCACTTTGGCATGGTGGGCAGGCACATAGGGGGTGCCGCCGGCAAGTGGCCAGACCACCTGCCCCCTGAGGGGAGGTGGCTCAACACTGCCTCCCCGTGCCCGCCAGGCCTGGCGGCCGCTGTCCACACCCACATTCCTTTCTCGCCTGGAATATCAGCGCGCTCCACTTTGGCATGGTGGGCGGGCACATGGGGGGTGCTGCCGGCGAGCGGCCAGACCCCCTGCCCCCTGAGGGGAGGCGGCTCTCCGCCGCCTCCCCGTGCTCGCCAGGCCTGGCGGCTGCTGCCACTACCCACCATTCCTTTCTTGCTTGGAATACCAGCGCGCTCCACTTTGGCCTGGCTGGCGGGCACATGGGGGGTGCCGCCGGTGAGCGGCCAGACCCCCCGCCCCCTGAGGGGAGGCAGCTTGTTGCCGCCTCCCTGTGCTCGCCAGGCCCGGCGGCTGCCACCAGGACCCACCTTCCCACGTAGCTCAGAATACCAGCATGCCCCGCTTTGGCCTGCACAATCCATGATCCAGTTCAGGAATGGGAGATGTTAATTGCGGTTCATTAATTTGGGCTCGTCGTCAGCACCGAACTACGATCTGCTGGTTCATTAATTTTTTTTGGTTCGTGCCCATCTCTACTCAGTACTCACTGCAGCAGCAACATAAACACACTGAAATCAAATGTGGAGCTTTTCCACATTAGCTGGCTGTCATCTGGACTTGAGATACTGGTTTCCACTAAAAGTAGATAATTTGGGGAGAATCCTCCATAATTTAAGTTTTTGCAACTTACATATAGAATAGTGGCAACTGTTCAAAATGTGGTTTCAGAATTCACACATGTACAGGGTCACTGAAAAGATTTTAATTTACCTACTTAGTATCAACCCCAAGTCTCCTAAATTAAGAAAATAATGGAAGTGTGGTATATAAAACGAATGAGAAGCCTGGATTTTACAATGAAAGGCCACAGGAAAAAAAATAAGCAATATTTGCGACCTCCTACATAGATGTTTAAATAAAGAAAATGAATTGAAACTATATTTTAAGTTAAAGTTGGAAATATTTTTCTTCAACAAGCTTTCTGCATTTAAGACAAATACATGAGATTACAGGCTACTTTGTTCCATTAGACCCTAAACTGATTTTTTTAGATCAATGGGATACTGTTATAATTCCTCACATTAGAAAAGAATTAATACGAAGCCTGTTGATGGCAGCTAAATCTCTAATAGCATGTAACTGGAAATCTACAAAAATTCCAATGGTGGAAGGTTGGATTAGCAAAATATGGGACCACTATATCCAAGAGAAAATCCATGATGATTTGTACCAAGCACAAAATCATATTAAAGAAAGTGACTTTTTAACTAAATGGTTTCCGTTTTTTGAATATCTCATTGTTACTGAACTACACCCTCCTAAACATCTGCAATTTCTCACTTTAATTTAATAAGATATAATGATAATGTAATTCCCTCTGTTTACTTAGCTTTTTGTAAATCTTGTTATGTGATTGTTTAACATACACCCGATAATGTTGTAAATGTTTAAACAAATTTTATAGTCCTTACTGTAATTTATAATCTCTATTTTATAATTATCTTCAATATTGTTGCACTGTTATTGTTGAACTGAATAAAAAAAATTTAAAAAAGAAAAAAAAACAGGCTTACTGCACATTGTTACAAATAAATTATCTTTGCATTTGGCCCTTCTTATCCTGGGCCTTTGCTCTTCTAGTGTCTCCACAGTGGCACCAAATGGTAGGTCACATTGTGCAAAGGCTGAATGCTGGTGCAAACTGACCCATGAGATCTTTACCACATTGCAAATAGGCTTTGCAGCAAGCCGTGGCATGGAAATAGCTGACTCAAATCATCACTGGTGTGATATCCAGAGTCTGCAAGAGTTCACCACCATTCTATGCTAATTCTACTTCTTTACAACATCCAAAGAAAATCCTGTTCCGCTATATCAGAGATGTGCATGTGAAAGGTTGCAGGCACAAGACTAGTGTTCTCCATATATTAGTCTTATATAATCACATGTAAACAGAACATCCCATCTGTCTTGATCTCATAGGCCTGTCTTGATTTCATTGGCCTTATTCTCACAAACAGCAGTGCCTAAGTTGTACTATTTTAGTCTGCAATTGGGGGCTCATATGATTAATGGCTCCTCTCTATAAAGACAAAGCCAAAAACCCTGCACACACAAAAACCCAGATGCAATAGGCAGGTTTTTAACCTAACTTTATCCCTGACATGCTAGTTTTATCTGTGCAGGAGTTTGGGGGGTGGGGTGGGAAATGGAACACTGCATCTTGAGTGTCCACATTTGCAACTGAAATAGTGTAGTCCAGTTATTGGTTCTATCACCTCATCTACTATTTATGAGAATTAGGCCTTAGTACATGAATGTACTCCAGGCCACTCAAATAAATGAGTTCTCCTGTATTTGAAGGACTTTAGTAACTATAATAATATATACGAGGCTATACACTAATGATCAACTGATGACTGTTCACCATTCAAAAAATGTTGTAGACTCAGCAACTGTGAAAGATGACCATAATTGTTCCTGCACTTATTTATAAATCTTGAAATATGACAAGACTACACTGAGAATTCGCAAATATGGACATTTCCTCCGTAAATTTCTCATCATTGCCTCTCATTCAGGACACAGAGCCAATTCAGTTGTTCCATTCCAATATTCTAAACGTGGTGGGAATGTATAACAGAATCTCACGTTATCTGAACATGACATCTGAATTTGGCAAACTATGGTTAGTGTTTGCTTTAAAACCATGAGCTGAAATTAGTGTCAAAAGTGAGTTTGCAAACCATGATTTGGAGGCAATCTTGATAAGCGCCAACTATTGTTTGCTCAATGTGGATGTCATTGCAGGTTTCCATTACAAACCAGTAGGTAATGGGAGAGGGACAGTGCATGAGAAGGATAGAAGATGTGTGAGCATATGGCACATTCATGATCCTCCAACCATAGTCTGAAGGGCCACCTGAATTGTTCCAAGGTTTCCTCAGTTACACTGGAATTTCTGCAATCTGAATGGCTCCAATTCAATCTACCATGTGAAGAAACCTTCCAAAAACCAATGGATGAGTGGATAAAGACCACCCCCCTCCACGTTGCATTCAGTATCTGTGTCCTATACTCCATCTACTTAGGTCCTGCGGTTACATTAAATACAGTATTTTTTTGTGTTCATAATATTTGTTGCATGCTTGGAATGTTACAAAAGAAGTTAGAAAGTCTGATTTTCATGTTATGAGACAACGTCCATATTGTTTAAATTTGCAGCAGGACATGTACTGAAGTCTGCACAGAAAACAAGACCATTAGAACACACAACTTAAATATCATGACAGAGTAGTCAGCCACCTCTTTAAAGTCTGTTACAAAAGCACTTCCTTTGTTTCAGTAAACTTGTATCTCCTCTGGCATTGTACACACTGATCTACAAAGAAAGCAGGATGACTCACCTACCAGTCACTTTGTATGAACTGAACATACCAAATGTCACTCAGGTTTCATGTCAAGACTTTTGTACTTTAGTTGCTCAGGATGCAACTGTAAATGTGAGCTAATAGACAGAATGGCAAGTATACATGTCTTCTCTAGCCTGGCTGGTCAGCAGTGGTCTTCAGATGTCAGTACTCCATCTTGCTTTCAGCATGCATGTCTAAGAAATGGATGCTCAGTTTCTCAGAGTTACCTGAAGCATTCTTTGAATTCTCAGATAGTTCCAGCATGAAAGGATGTGATAACATCTGGAACTGCAATACTCTGAGCCTTTCCATTGTCACACTTTCCAAGTTATGTAGGCAACTATTAGCACAGTGAACTTTTCCTCCTCTGTGCAACAATCCATCCTCCTGGATTCATATCCATATGTAACATCTTCATCACCCACTTGTCTTTCCGTGCGCCATCAACGAACTCATCCAGAGACAACTGCCCTGAAGAATCAATGCAAGATAGAGTTAATGACAATGTATCAAATATGCAGCAGAACAAATGAAATCCCATCTATTCTGTGTGTGTGACATCAGGGTCTGTGTAATGCCCCTTTGCCATATAGTTGAAGTATATCTGTCATCTTATGGTCCATAACATTTTTACTTTGGGAACATCCCTAAAACTTTAAATTAATTGAAGCCAGTCAAGTCAGCCTCATGTTCTAAAATGACAAAATTCTACTTATTTGATAACAAATGTCAGTGTACTAATTAAAAATTTGCCAGGCAACATGGTTACAAATACAGGCACTGATATTATCCTAACCTTACACATCTTACCATCTCCATTCTCATCCACTAACAGGAATATCCTGTCAACAACTTCCTCTGGAGTGAGACGGGGGGCATCTGTTTCTTCTTCAGGCTGGCATATTTTTTTAAGCTTATAAATAGCCTGTAAGGAATAAGATCAATTATGAAAGAAGTAATGTTAAGGGGGAAATAGCAGCAGCAGCAGCAGTAACAACAACAACAAAAGTATGATTCTGAGCTAAAGGTGTAAAATATTGTCAGTCAAAAGACTATAAATCAGAGACAAAAAGCAACAGAAAAAACATCCTAGTCTATCTTGTAACTTCAAGTGAGACTTGGGGGGAAGGGGGTTGTTAGCATGGTCAAGATGTGTAAGGTGGATTTATACATGCAAAACTGAGGTTACTTCCATCTGTGAGATGTTCTTCACTGCACTGATTGGTGGGACATCTAAGGGGATTAAATGTGCCCATTTCTGATAATCAGTTTCCAGAGATTAGAGACGTGCACAGAAACTTAATCTGAATTATTTTCTGTTTGTTTTGTTTTTGATTTTTTTAAAAAAAATCTTTCCTTTATTATAGTTATTGAACCTGTTCAGAATCTTTATTCCCTTCCATGGGTTTCAAAGGCAAATACATTTCCATCTGTAACTTTTTGGCTTTCATCCAATTTGGATGGAATTCTCAGATATTATACCCCCTCGCTCAATGGATCCTCCTTGATAACATGCAGGCAGGCAGGTGGAAGCATCCCATTTTATAAACAAGTAAAGATCTTGCTTGCATTATAGGCGCAAAGTGGTAAGACTGTAAGTCTGTTTTTCATCCTTTGCTGGGATCCTCCAGTGGGAGGTGGTATGTGTCTGTTTTTAATATGGAGTGCATGGGTGAGGATTAGCTGCACCTTGATGCTTTCATACCTTAACTTGCCATATGCTGTTGATTTCAGCATTTTTGCTGCCAAGCTGGCTAACTTCTAACATCAGAGCCAGACTGGGAGAGAAATACAGAATAAACTGGAGTAAGATACAGAGGAAGTAGTGATTCTTCTCACCTGCATACTCTATTGTGGGGAAAAATAAACCCAGCCCACTCTCCAATTTACATGTTTATGGAAAAGCTGGGCAACCCAGAGTACATGAGCCAGTCCACCTATAAAACTATTAAAAAGTTGCTTCTTCTCCGCCCCAAATCACCACCCCATGCTTTATTTTGTTTAAAAACATGGAAATTGTCTTGGATCTAATGGAGTGTTTCCACAAACAATGCTTTCCACTCATGAACTGTGACTTGGATGATGTGTCTTTTAGGTATGCATTTACTGAGTTCCTCACTATTCCTCTTCTTGGGGAACTGAAATCAGTGAGGTGCCAAAATAATAGTCATATCTGAACATTTCCAACTGTTATCAAATGTTAATTACTGTATTTGAATTATTTGCATTAACTACATTAAAGAATGGACACCATTAGGGTCAGATTCTGATGTATTATCCAACTGCATATTTCTCAGAGTAGAACCAGCCAATTCTGCAGGTTATTCCTACTACAATGACGATTTAGGGGATGAAATATCCTCATGCTTCTGAGATGTGTCTACAAGTAAGAGACAAGGCTATGAAATCTCTTCTGAGGTGGAGTAACCAGAATAGTGCATTAACACAGTCTTGGGGTGCCTTTGTTAGGAACACAGATCTTCTCAGGGAATGGTTAAGAACACAAGAAAAAAACTGACCAATCAAAATAAGGGCATGTCCAGTATGACAACTAGTTTTAATAGCTTGATTTTAATACTGAATATTGATGCTGTTGTTCTATGTTTTTACAGTTTTGCTTTTATTTGTGGGTCTCCTCCAGCAGGTGTCTGGAGAGGCAGCATATAAATTCCCTAAACAAATAAAATAAATACATTTCAATAATAGCTAGAAAGATGATTCCAGAAAATGTACAGGCAGGACGATTCCCTCCTGTCTTTATCCCCAGCACATGATATTCAGAGGCACCTCTGTGCTCTATTTAGTTAACAGCCATTGCATAGAGTAGATTGTATATTGATTGACTTCTAGTTTTTGAATCAGTTTTAATTGTTGTTTTTGCAGATTTTAATTATTTCCTGGCTTATTCAGAGATATGTTTTTAAAACAAAATTGTAACCTTGGTTGAATCCTTTCAGGAAGAAAGGTGGGCTAAAACTGTTTTAAATTAATTTAATACCATATCTGAAAAAAAAAGGCTATACATTTCCATTATAAATTAATATAATTTAGTCATCTATAGTTGCAATTTTCCCTTTGACAGTATATCTTACTTTAATTTTCTCTGCTATAACCATAGGGACAATAGAATTCCCCACATCAAAAGACAGAAGATGGTTAAGTATGTTTCATACTGAAATTGCTAAATACTAGGAGAATGTGGGCATTTCTTGACCTGGGGCAAGGGAGAATGTACAAAAAGAGACTTGTGGAGTGAAGATACACCCAATAATTCTTGTTTGGGTAAGTCTTGCTTGTGAAGATTCAGTCAGCATCATATTCAGGATTGGGATAGAAATGTCTCCATCAGTTCTGCTGGCACCCTGCTTGCTCTTATAACTTACTATTGTGGGGTGGGGTGATACTAGGAGCAAGGAATCAGAGGAAAGCTGGGCGTCCTCCCCCTTGCTGCCTCCTCAATCCAAGTCACACTGCCTGAATTGACTTTTCTAGTTTAAATGGGCCACTGGTCTACTGTTACATGTGTCTGCATGCAATATATATTGTGGAGGGCCACAATGCAATACAAGCTGACTAGGCTGATCAGTGGAAGCATCATGACTGGCTGGAGCTGCTTCGTGTCAACAGGCGACGCTCCAGCTCTCTGGCCTCTGACCCCGTCCCACTTCCTAATCCTTCCTGTTCCATCATCTGTCTTTCCTTAAAATACATCCCCCTCTTGCCTTTTGAGCATTACTTCCTTGAACAAATCCTTCAATTATCATCATGACCACTCAAAGACTTCCTAATTCATCACTTTCTCTCCTCTCAGGCTGACATATTCTGAGCCAGTGTTTCTTTTCCCCTTTTCTCTCCTCTGTTTGGTCTTCTGATCTCAGCTACTCTTTGGAAGCATGTCTCTTTACCAGACTGTGGCTTGACCCTGCCATGGATAAATCTCTAGTGACCTTAAATCTAGGACAAATTTACCTAAGACAGACGGTTCTGATGATATAGGTCATTGGCTCCTTACACTCCTGATGCTCATTACTCACCTAAGATGACAGGCTGGCTCAGTAAAGAACTCAAGGTTTAATTTTACTAGAAGTAATTAGCTCTGCAGGTGTCTAGGGCAGTGTGGGGACAAGCAGAGGCAGATTTGGCTTTTTTAAATGACAGCCAATGTTGTTACTCTGACTGGGGGATGGTTAAGCTTAATAGTTCTTCCCATATTTAACTCTTATTATTTAATAACAACTGGGGCTGTAATCTTTTTGAGATATTTTTCGTTGCTCCTTTACACAATTTCCACGTTGCATTGCATGTACGGGCTCTCAAATCATATGGCATTGTTTTTAATTTTTCATTCGATTGCTAAGCTTATAAGAATGTCCAGACCTTGGCAAGGCCATAGGAAGCCCTCATGTGGAACTGACAGGTGAGCATTGACCTGACAGTCTCCGCTTGACAATGGGTGAGACAGCCAAGTGACCTGGCCCTGGCTGGTGGCCACAGCTGTTTAGATGATGGCAGGGGAGGCAGGGTGGTGGCCACCCAGACTGTGGTTGAATAGTTTACTGAAGAGGAAGGCAATGACACATGTCGAGGGGTAAATACAGCAGGGCCTGGGGCTGTGCTGGTTAGCTCCAACTCAGGATGGAGTTATGGCTGAAAGGGGTGGGGTCAGCAAGGCATGAGGCCAGTCAGAGTTATAAAAGCCCAACCAGCATGGATCAAGGACTCCCTCCTTCCTGAAACTGGCAGCATCCTCAGGGGAGAAAGAAGGGGATATGGTGGAGGAGGATGTTATAAACCTCCTCCCCTCATGATCTTAGGTTCCTTCTGGAGGGGCATGGGGGAATTCCCCAGTGTGGAAGCCCACAAAGAACAAGATGATAAGAATGCATATAAATATTTCTGCTCTTCCAAAATCTCTTTTCTCACTTATGAATACCGCTATCTGCCCATAATACAGATTTTTCCAATGTTAGTGCGATTCCAATGTTTTAATGTCTGTTCATCAACAGTTATTAAGTTATTGTGATGATAACGTAATCCCTTTTATCTTCCATTAAAACCAGTGATTCCCCTAAAGAGGTTTTGTTTTTGAGTCTTAATTCTTAAGCAGTTCTAGGTTCCTGGGATCTCTCTACTACCACCTATGACGTCTACTCTGCTGGCCTAGCCAGGATCAACTCTCGATTCTTAAAGCTACGTTGTAACCCCTTTCCCCATCAAGACCTGTAACACTACAAGAAAACTCAGCTACTGCACCATCCCCCTTCCTGTCTCATACCTGTACACTTTTGAAAATCTAGGCAAAAGAGAAACAGATTTAGGATTCTGGCCTTTATATTGAAACTGTCATTACTATTTGACTTATCATACATACATAAACCTACTAAAATCAATGTGTATCCTTGTGTGTGTGTGTGTGTGTGTGTGTGTAACTTTATCCATATACTGTCACTGAAGGACTATTACTGAAAGAATGTTATAAGCAAAAATATTAAAATTATTCTTATCAAAGTGCTCATTTTTATAACAACATTGTTTCAGAAACTCCAAGTGAAATGATCAGAGCAAAGTTATTGTCAAGATATCAGTTTTCAAAGAGAAGGGATCTATGAAACTAGGTGACATATCTAGTAATAAATGACACATTTCTCCTTACCTCAACTATTTCTAGAAGTTCAAGTTTGTCAATGCAACCATTCCCATCTTTATCATATACTTTGAAGGTCCATTTCAGTTTGTGTTCCAGCTTCCCTCGCAAAACAAGATTCAAGGCAGCCACGTATTCTAGGAAGTCAATGGTGTTATCCTGTGGAGACAAAACAGGGATTTAATTTTGAAAAGCTTGGGTAATTTTAGCTTAATTTAACTGGCATACAGACCTTGACAGTGTGCATTTATTTGCATTGGTGACCCTACAGAATAATATATGCCTTGATTACATGTTTTGTGAGGGAGGGTTCTAAATGGGTTTTCCTATATTTAGTATGTTTTTGGAATGATAAGCTGCTTTAAGCCACAAGGAAAAAGAGTACAATTTTTTTTAAAAAATAAGAAAATAAGACTAGTCATCATAAGCGGTTTAGACATTAGTAAACAGCTGTAGGCAATTTACAAGTATCGCTGGGATTCAAGCCACAAGAAACCATCCCAAAGTCAACCTTCACAGAAACTGCCATCACTTTCACAGTTTGTGTGAGGTTTGTATGTTGCTTTACTCACACAAATTTGCCACTGTCGAATAGTGCCAATATCATGAATTGCTAGATCAGGAAATGCAAAAGGCTCCTCAAGCACACTTGGGATGCCTCATATGGAACAGCTTATGATGAGCATTCCAACTAGGCTACAGCATGTGTAAATTCAGTATCATTTACTGCAGCAATTCTAGTTTCTAACTTATTTATGAGTTTGTTTTTATTGTTGTATATTTTCCCACATGTTTACTTGTGTTCGGCAACTTTACGTCATCACAATTTGCTGGTAATCATCTTGATGGGGCGGGGAAACCTAAAAGTAATCGTTCTGAGGAACTTGAAAGTTTCCTTAACACTTTGTGAAATTTAATTTAGTCCTAATAAAGGTTTTATTTAAAGATATCAGACTCTGAACTCCAATCACTGAAGTAACTTGTAAGAGAGGTAGGAATAACTGGAAAGGCTCAGGAACTCTTGACTCACCTCTCATCTCAGCATGTGACCTTGTATGGAAGGGTGGTTAGGTATGGTGGGTGGAGTTCATAATTCCACAGAAAAGCATAGGCTTGTGGTTGAAACATCCTGTGATTACTTTCATTGTCCATGTAGACAGAAATCATTTGCCCAGGACCATACTTGTGGTACAGCTACTTCTGAATCTTGATTTCATAAATAAGCTAAAGTTTTTTAATTATTTAAAGCATTTCTCAATTATTTAAAGCAGTCTCTCAACAAAATTTTTGAGGTGGCTGAGCAACAGTAATAACTACAGCTAAAACAAAGAAGATGAGAGCATAAAAGTCTAAATAATGATCATTTATTGCCAAGACCCAGGAAGATCAGTGCAATCCTAAACACTTCTATGTCCTTTGAAGTCAATGGTCTTAGAAGGGTATTTAGGATTGCACTATAAAGCTCAGAAACACAGATGCCAGACAAATAGACGCAAGGCAATATTTCCACAGATTATGCGTCACACCAGAAAAAGGCTTTTCTCTGCTTGCTACCCATCTCACTTCAAAATATTAGGGACATTGAGGAGGATATCCAACAAAGACCGATTCCAGAAAGGCACAAATAAAGCGAGTGCTTTCGCTTTTCAAGTGACAGCACTCGTAAAAACCCGCAATTTCCCGTCCCGGCTTACCTGCGGTCCATGGCGCTCGGTCGCGCTATAAAAGCGGACGGTGTGAACATGGTATGGCGGGTTTGGCCACTTCATGACGATTCGTCGCGGCGGAGAGGCACTCCCCTTTCCAGACCTTTGCCGGGTGGCCGGCCACAATATCGCCTTATTTTTTTTTTAAAAAAAACAGGTGCCACTTGCGCACTCGCGCGTCTGTGAACATAGAACTGCGCAAATGCGCACAGATGCATAATCAGCATCAGGATGCATGGCCAAGTTTTTTTTCGATCCATTATCCGCATGTGCGCAATTGCATTGGTGTGGCCCTCCTGAAATGCACACTTGAGGCTTTACTATCGGCCGCCATTTTGTCACCCTCAGAGAATCCAACCCTGAAACGTATTGCTGACCTTTGCCCTGCAGACTTGTGCGCCGATTGCAGGGGCGTTTTTTGGGGGGGGGCAATCTCGGTTGCCGAGAAATCACAGCATGCAGGCACAGGCACACACACTTGTGTTCGTGCAATATCGGCTTGTCGGGAGCAGCATGGCCGGCGGAGCGGAAGTGGCTGGGAAGCGGGGGGTGTCCTGGCGGCATAGAGAGATAATGGATCTGCTACACTTCTGGGGGGAGGAGAAGATACAGGAAGCTCTCCGAAGCACCCATAGGAGCCTGGACTACTTCCAAAAAATCTCGAGGCAGATGGCTGAGAGGGGCCACATCGTCAACCAATGTACCTCATGAGACGCTCCCGACCAATCATCGAGAGCATCGTCAACGCCGCGTTTTCGCACACATGCGCATTTGCGCATTTGCGCAAAACAAGAAAAAAGACCAAAAAAAAAAAACCCGAGATGTGAACCAATGAAGGCCCCCGACGTCAGTTGTGGCGGGGAGGAAAGAACCAATCCCGGGTCCCTCAGTTGGCCGTGTGAACATCCGGAAGCGGGACGGCACGGCACAAAGCGGATGGAGACGAGACAAAGCGGATGGAGGCGAAAATACACGCGTGGCCGGTAAGCGATTATTCCCGCGGAAAAAACGCTATTTCTGGCCGTCTGGAATCGGCCAAAGATCTCAATTGTTGAACAGTTCAATATATCTCACAGACAGTTTAGGGCCTTAAAGGTAAGAACCAGCACTTTAAATTGTGCTCAAAGACAAGCTGGCAGCTGGTGAAATTCTTTCAAAATTGGCAAGATATATTCCCATAGAATGCACTTGTCAGTCATTTTACAGCTGCATTCTGAATGATATTGATGCTCTGCATGGTCTTCGAGAGCAACTCCCACTCCCAGCCTCTGCCCCCCCCATTCACCTGGCCAGCAGGGGGAAAAGGCCCAGGGAATGGGCCTGGGAGGCAAAAAACCTCCCGGGACAGCGCACAGCAGGTATGCTCCCACCAGCTGCAATGACATCACTTCCTTAAGTGATGTCATCACGCCAGTCGGTGGGGATGCTCCTGCTCTTCACGAAGGCCCAAACTGGCTCCTGTGAAGGGCAGGAGCATGCCCACTGATGGGCATAATGACATCAGTACCAGGAGATGACTGGGAGAAGATAACCCTCCAGTAAACGCCAGGTCCCCCTCCCCCTCCCTCTGGGTGGACCTGTAGCTAGATCTTGCTTTTTCAGGAATGGATACATAACCAGCCAAGCTGCTTCAATATGCTACATGTCACCTCAGTATCATTTGAAAGCACGGATGTAATAGCCCTCCTAAGTGTCAACTTCCTCAGTAGGAAGAGTGCAACTATCTATCCACTACTAAGTACTATCTGCCACATGCATCTGAAGAAGTAGGCCCTAGTTCATGGAAGTGTACTTTAAAATAAAAACTTTTTGGTCTTTAAGGTTCCACAAGACTACCAGTTCTCTATAACAGGGTCACTCTTCCATTTCTGTTTGGCTATATTATCAAGCTACACTTCCTCATACTTGTCTGGAGCTAATTTTCATTTATTTTATTTTATGCTCTAAACTGTCCTTTTCCTGAATATACAGCCATTACAATTTCAGTTTCAGCTACCTCATTATTGTAAAATCACAGAACTGAAAGGAACAGAAGTTAACAGATTGTTCTATCGAGTTCCCAAAGGATAAGTAGGTGACCTGCAAGGACTTCAGAGGGTGCATTCATTTCCCTTTGTATCTCCATCTGCACACTATGTTCTCTTTGCTCTCCCCCAGCAGTCCCCACAGCCTCTCTCCTTTCCGTTTCCATCTTTCTCTCCCTCCTGCCCAACCTATCAACCCACCTAATTTTCCTTTTTTGTCCCCCCACACCATTCTTAAGTGTGTTACCCAAAAATAGACACATTGGACTGTTTCAGGTAAGCATTTCTCTGTGTGGTAGGGATTTCTCAGCCCTACAAAAGATTGAGGAGTATGTGTGTGTGGTATGGTAGGATCTGGAAACCCAGGTTCAAATCCCCACCCTGCCATAAATCTTTCTGGGTGACCTTGGGTCAGTCACTGTCCAAGTATCACCTATTTCATGAGGATAAAATGGGGAAAGCAGAACCATGTACACTACTTTGATCTTCTTAGGGGAAGCACAAGATACAATGTGATAAATAGATGATGTTTAACATCTACATGAATCCCCTGGGGAGAGATCACAGAGAATTTGGAATGAGGTGCCACCAATATGCAGATGACTCTACTTCTCCTTAACAGCTGAGTCAGGTGCATCTGTGGAAGTCATGAGATTTCCTGGAGATGGTGATGGGATGACAAGGGCCAGTAAACTGAAGTTCTCTCCAGACAAGATGATGACTCTGCTGGAGGACTGAGGACTCGGCATGTCCTGGAGTGGCTTACACGCTCCCTGAAGGAACATGTTCATATAGGCCACTGCATCCTGGCCTACAGTTGGAGGCCCAAATCTCCTCTAAGGCACAAAAGGCCTTTTGTCAGCTTCAGCTGATACACCAGCTATGGCTGTTCCTCAAGAAGTGTGATCTGGCCATGGTGATCCATGTTCTGACTACACATCCAGGCTAGATTACTTCAGTGCACATTACGTGGGGATGCCTTTGAAAATGGTCTGGAACCTTCAGCTCATTTAAAATGCAGCAACCAGGCTATTATCTGGGGTGGAATACAAGGATTGCATCACCCCAGTGCTGTAAGATTTGAACTGATTGCCCATTTGTTTCCTACCTCAAGTGCTGGTTCTTACCAAGCCTAAGTGGCTTGGAGTCAGGGTACTTGAAGGACCTCCTCCCATATTCCCAACCCACCATTTAAGAGCTGTCTCACAAAGCCTGTGCCTTCAGAGGTGAGGCGGATGATGACTAGAGACAGGACATTTTCAGTAGTGGCACCTCACTTATGGAATGCCCTTCCCCATGAGACTCACCTGAAAACTACGTTGTTTTAAAGTGGAAACTGTTATTTTAAGCTGTCAATCATCTGTTTTAATGTCTACGACTTTGTGCTAAGCTGGGTTTTAAATGCTGGATTTTAATTACTGTGTTTTAATGTTTTGTTTTTATTATTTTGGAAGCTGCCTCAGGCAGGTTCCTGGAGAAGTGGCACATTTTTTTTTCTAAATAAATAGCGATCAGTCGATCAATCGATCAATAGGCAAAACAGGTTGCATATAACAATAATGATTAAATGGGAAAGAGAAAGGAGGAAGGGCAGGACAAAATTACGTAAGACAGGAAAACAAAAACTGCAAGCATATAATTAAGATGAAAATTAATTGGCAAAGGAGAGTCTATTTAATTTCTTTTCTGTCCCTACCTATTAGCCAGTGGCCTCAAGTATCCTAAAATTAATTAGTGGCCTATTTTGCAATAGCTGTCACAAAATGTAGAACCAAAACTAATGGAGACTGAAATGAAAATATGGTTGATTGCCATCATTTTTGCCCTTCACTACAGTCTTCATGTGAACATTTTAGGCTATATTTTACTTGTTTTTTTAATCATTTATTTTACTTATGTACTACACATTATGAACTCTTGGTTCCTGCTATAGCTTTTGGTTGATGCAACTGCCAAATGTAATTTAAATCTATTTGGTGATCAGTATTAACTAGATGCGTACCTTATAACATAGTCTGTGTTTAATGTAAGACAGGAATGTAATGAAATGTCTTTCTTTCTTCTTCATTTTAGAATGGGAAAAGTATGTAAACCATACACAATAAGACTTGGCCTGGACAGATACGCTCTTGCTCTCCCCCCTTCTTTTTCTGCAACATCCATTCGGATTACATGTACTCCAGAACTTTAACATACATTTTTAAACAGAAGTTGATTTATGTTCTTTTCGTAGTCAGATCTTTTAACACTGCTGCTGCCTGGATCTCAAGAGGAAGTGGTTCCACATGACATTTAATACAAAACAATATTCCTATTACAATCCTGCAATTACTATCTCTACAGCAAAGGCTCAAGGTAGGTGGTGCATCACTGACTCCTCTTGGATTTATCACCAGAAAACTAGCCCAGGAAGCCTGCCAGCTCACTGCTCTCCCTTCTCCTCTTCTCGTTCTCAGCAGGCTTTCATGTGATAAGGGCAGCATTTGAGTCAAATTCCGACAGCTTGTTACTGTCATTGTAATCCATTTCAGACAGCCTCCTGGAGTTCTGTCAGCTGATGCTATTTCACCCTTGCACACCAGTAGAGGGAAAATTATAAGCCAGCACTAGAAAGTACTTCCCCTTGCAGTTTATGGGTTTCACAGCCAGCTCTTAGTATAATAATTTTTTGTGATTCTCACTTCCTGCACTTTATTTTTTTAAAAATAGTTCATGACACACAATTTCACTGTTGCACACAAGTGGAACTTGCAAGTAAAATATGCGAAAAGATTAGGAGCACATGCTTCTTCCTTTCTTCTTATTGTGATCAGCCTTTGAATGAAACATGTCCTGATTTCAGTTTCTCTTAGCAACTCCAGCCATTTTTTTAAAAAGTGGTGGTGTATGTGTGGGGTGGGTGGGGGGGAAGCTGCATTGCAGGACTTTCTAAAATGGCAGTGCAACCAGGAGATGCGAAGTATTATCAACTATGTAACCAACCCAACCTCTCATTCTGTGAAGTATTTTATTACTCCACACAAGACAAGCTAGCACAACAATCCGATTCAAAGCCAAAAATGTAGCCACAAACCAATTCTGAAAAAGCCAAGATGATAACACAGAAAACAATGGACTGCAGTGACTTGATAGCTGGATTGTTAAGATTTTCCATGACAGCAGCACTGATGAATTATGGCAGTTCCAGACAAAACAGCCAGCACTGAAGCAACATCAGATAAGAAGTATTTCCCCTGCTAAACAGAACTCCAAGCTCAGCTGTGCTCATGGAGCCTTGTTCCTTTTCCCAGGTGAATGTTAAGACCATGGTAGCTATAAATACTTCAAATATTTTATCTGTACTTCAACAATAACAACAGTAACTATATTTTGGCATGATCAACGGGAGTCACATTAAATGGCCATATTGGCATTTATCACAGATTAAACCCAAAATAACTTGTCTTATCCAAAGCCACTGAGCAAAGAAGTATCTTTTTTTCTAAGTGACTTGTTACATAACTATTCTAAGTGACTTTGAACTGTTACATTCAGACTGTAATCTTAAGGGTACTTTCCTGTGAGTAAGCCCCCTTGAATAACATGAGACTTAATTCTGAGTAAACCTATTCAGGACTGTTCTCTCTATCTAACAAAAGCAAAGACTCTCCTTCCACTGTCTAGTAATGATACGATGCTTCATTAGACATTTATTTCTCTTCCCAGAAAGATGTTACTATTACTGGCTGTGATTCACTTTTAGGTGTGTGCATCAAGTTATCTCGATTTTTTTTTTATGACAGAAGTTCCTTCTGCTATGGGAAGATTATGGATGACGGTCCCAGAGTTCACTGAACTGCACAGGAGCTGCTTTTGAGGTAGCAGTCGTGTGTGTGAGCTTTAACTATTCAAGCATTTAGCTTTATCCAGTTCACTACATGGCCCTTTGGGTATTCATAACTACTATTCATAACTAGTATTCATAACTACTATTGAATGAGATCTACAATCTTTCACAAATCTTTTGCAAAAAGTGTAAAACAAGGATTCTTAATATTTGGCAGGCAAATTACAGGCAATTGTTAGAGAGAGAAAAAATTGGCCTCAGCAGCAATGTTTAACTAAAAGAGAGACATTCATTCTTCTATTACATGAACTGCTGTGACCCTGGCACATTTGTCACTTCTGTGACATAAGAGATATAGCAAATAATGTCTTGATCAAAAGGAAAACGCCACATTTAGAAGACAGGTTTACTCTTCTACTTTTCTACTTTAAAACCAAGTACTACTTTGGTCTTTTGGATGCTTACCCCATTTTTATCAAACGCTCTGAACATGTTCTCCACATACTTCTCAGCCTCCTGATCGTTCTGTACCCCGAAGAAGCGTTTGAATTCATGCATGAAGAGCGTCCCACTTGGACACTCCACCACAAACTTTTTATACCATTCTTGCAGTTCAGCCACATCAATCTCAGCTTGTTCCCCGTCTTCATTTGTGAAGTGTTGTCCCATGCTTCCTTGAAAATTGGAGGACACAATGGTTTCCCCCCTTTCAGCTTTGTATTTTCTTTCTTCTTTAATAACTTTGTCTTCTTATGACATTTATCTTCTTTTTCTTCCTTCAGTGAATATCTTACATTTATGCTGGGTTATTCCCATCCACTTTCCTTCTTTCTGTATTTCAGGGCTGAAACTTCTGCTTACCCTGCCAGTCTCATTCTCATACTAGCACGGCCCATAATGAATTCCCTGACTTAAACCAGCATAGGTTAAGAATAGCTAAGATCATTAGGAGATTCCCTTGTACATAACACAGAAACCTTTAGATGTCTCAGAGGAATGCCTTGCTTAAAAATGCTCCAATGAAGTGGACAAGGTACTTTGAAGAATGTTGCCCACCATGTCTAATCTTGCCCCTTGCCCCCATGGTTAATTGTATTGTGCCAGGCTGGGTTAGCTGACTGGGTGCAGCAGGTAATAAATGCCACTCTGAAGGAGGGTATAGTTCCAACCACTTTGAAAGAGGTGGTTGTGAGACCCCTCCTGAAGAAGGCATCCTTGGTTCCAAATGGCCTAAACGACTATCACCCAATGGCTAATATTCCAGTCTAGGGCAAGGTGTTCCAATGGGTGGTGGCTACACAGCTTCAGGCAGTACTGGAGGAGACAGATTATCTAGACCCATTTTAAGCCAGATTCAGGCCTAGTTTAGGAACAGAAACAGCCCTAGTAACCTTAACTGATGACCTTTGCCAGGAGAGTGACAGGAGCATGTCCTTGTTGATTCTTCTGGACCTCTTGGCAGCTTTCAATACCATCAACCATGGTGTCCTTCTGGGGAGGCTGGCTGGGCTGGGAGTAGGAGGTACCATGCTTTGGAGGTCCTGTTCTTACTTGACCGACTAATTCCAGAAAGTGATGCTATGAAATTGCTGCTTGGCCCTGAGACATTTACGCTATGGGGTCCCACAGATTTCCTATCTTATTCTCCATGCTGTTTAACATCTGCATGAAACAGCTAAGAGAGTTTGTATGGGGATTTGGAGGGAAGTGCCAGATGACACCTGTATAGAGGTTCAACCCCTGGCTACCGTTTCTAAGCACTGAACACAGCCACTGAGAACCCCTAGCAGCCCTCTGGGGGGTTGAGGCCCCCCCTTGATTTTCAGTTTTTTAATGGTCTGCTCCTTTATGGATAGCTTTTATACAGCTTATGTTTAATGGCTTGTGTTTTATACTATGGTTTTTAATTGTAAGGTGCCTTGAGCAGAACTCTGAACACATGGCAGGAAGGTAGGGGTTTATATAAACATAAGAACTGAATTAATATAGCTTCCCCATAACCATTTTACGCTTGGTAGTTTATCTCCCCTAGGCCAACATCCAGAGCTCACTTGTCTGCATAGAGCCCCTTGTTCACTCAGTAACTTGTTTCCCCCACCATCTGCCTTGTCTCACTTTCTGTAGCCATCCAGGTGTCATCATGATTAGGCCCCTGCTGAGGCCCACCATCAGATAATGGGAATACCTGATAGCAGTGGAGGAAACAGAGTACAAAACTGCCATGCTCTACTGCCTTGTTTAGTAAACCAGCCTTACCGGGAAATGATTGTCTCAGAGAACCCCAATGGAGCTATGGATTAACCTCCCATTTCTCAGTATGAAAGCTTAAAGTAGAACAGGAAACATCACACTCTGTTCCCCTTGGCAGAACCATGATCAAGGGTGGAGAAACAAAGGGAGCTGCAAAATGGAGGGGGCATCTGTGATGGGAGGCTCCAGCATGCTGGGCCAAAGGCTCACAAATATCAACAGCCATCCCGATTCGCAGGCTTCTCATCCCTCAGCCTCCATGACTGACCACCTATACTCACCTATACCAACGGCTCTCTGTGAAGGCTGCCTCATTCTCAGTTTCTGTCTGGTTGATCATTTCCTCGTCTCCTCTCTTGAACTCACACCCACCTCCACATTTCCTTCTCTGAAAAAAATGCACTATATATCAACAAAACCTCTTTCACAGAGTTATTCACAAGTTATTGGGTTTTTTGCTTCTTCTAGCCAGACTTTGAAATGTTCCATTTAAAAGTTATTGTGCTCTTTTTCAATTATTGTCATTTATCTCCCCCACAAAGGCATTTTCTTTTTAATTATGCATATATTTTTTAATTTTTATTGTTGTTATGGAACTCCTGGGCTGACATAGTTAGGTTGATGTGACTATAGCTGGGGGAGAATTACCTCTATCAAGTAGACAATACAAATAATTTTAAAAACTGAATACACTTTTTCTGTTTAGGCAAAGATTTGTTCCCGAGAAACAGTATTTAGGAAATTAGAAAAACTATCAGACTGTAGAGGTGAAGGCCCAGGAAATGAACAGAAAATTTCAGCAGTGGAGAGAATCCCGCACTTTTAATTAAGGACTTTTATCCATTTTTTTTCAATGGAAACATTTGGGAAATTCTGAGAAACACTGGAAAAAACCTCCTATAAACTATGTTTTATTTGAAATGGGTGAAATGCTTTTTCAGACAAGGTTTTACTCACTCAAACTATACACCATGAAATTCTGAGAACTTTTCTTCATATTTTTCTGATGGAAATTTTGGGGAGCACTGGAAAAAATTCTATGAAGTATTTTTTTCTCTTGGAATGAATCAAATGTTTTGAAAACAAGGTTTTATTCACTCAGAATATATAGCATTCAGTATTTCATCAGAAAAATTGGGAAATTTTGGAGTCGCACTGAAAAAATTCCGATGAAATGTTCTTTTGGAATGGGTAAAATGTGCTAAGAAAACAGAATGTGCAGCAATTTGCTGGGTCTGTTTCACTTCAGCATTGGTTATATTTGCAATTTTGCTTGTAGAAAACGAAGAGATTTATATTTTTCAAATTTTAAATCCCATGTGCCAATTAATATGATTTTATATGCTAAGTTATAAATTATGTATTTCTTGTTCTCAAAGCAGCAAAACAGATTTATATTTGAAAGTAAAGAATTTCATACATTTTACTCCCCCCTGCCCCAAATTCTGTTCTAGGTGGGTGGGGGTGGGGTAGGGAAATGGAAAAGAAAAGGTTTGGCTTCAAAATTTCTAGAAGTATTACATCTCTGTCAGGGAAACCTTCAGTATATATTGCCTGATGCTGCATTTATGTATTCTTTGGCAGGAAAGGTAGAATTATACACAGTTAGTGGATAAATTTGAACATTTCACAAAGCAGACACTGACAGGTAAATTATATATGATTAATGCTATAATCATGTAATAAGTGGTTATGTTTGTTGTAACAGCTGTACATTAATTGAATGCCCATAATGGGTAAAAAATAGAGAGTTACACGAAGATATTAAAATAAGGTACTTCTATGATGAAGAAATAAGTATCAAAACTTAAGTAAAATTAGATTCTCTCCTTCCTTGCAAAATTATTTATTTTTATGACTTTACTCCAATGGTGATGTCACTAAGGTCAATTGGGCAATGGCTAGGTAGGAGATTCTTGATAAAATTAAGACAGGCTCAGGATGTATATTACTAACAAAAGTTTAAGACTTTTAAAGATTGAATCTCTGGCCTAGCCTACTGTACAGCTTCAGTATGCCTGAGTTTCTATAAATCTCAACAGTGACAGCGGTCTCTGGTTTATAAAGTGCTACAGTTGTGCAATTACTCAAATGAAAAGGTTTGCCAGGAAACCCTCATTCTTGTCAGCAGCGTTCTAAGATCCAAGCTAGATGTGACACCAGCACAGTTTTATACCCATGTCCGCTGACAACATTTTTAATTGATTTGAAGCTTCTTAACACAGATCTGTAAGGCTCCATTCAGAACACGAGAAGGTCTTATTGGCTGGCCAACTAACCTCGAGGTGTGATGAAGTTAAGCGAGAGCAAGAAGACAGTGGGGGCGGGGCTTGCCGGCCAGCTCACCCAGAGGACTGGTATTACCCCAGTGTGCTGGGTTGTCGGAGAGGAGAGGGATTGCCCCTCAGCCTTCTGCCTGGCTGCTGCTACCTCTGCTGGCTATTTTTTTCAGTTCCCCCTCCCCCCACGCTGTAAAGGGCAGCATGGCACATGGTGGTAGCTGCACATCTGGCGGGGGGGGAAGAAGTCACACACCACCACCTTCCTCCTGCTCTTGCCTTTTTTTGCAAGAGAAAGATGGCTACCCAGCTGGCAATTCTATGCAGCCGTGTAGCCTCTGTCTTCTTTCTGCTCTCATCTGGCTTTGTCTTGCCTTTAGATGAGCTGGCCGGCCAGTGAGCCCATGTGCCTAGAACTGCCTCACCGCACGCCTGTTCTGAATGGGACCTCACGGCTCTGTGTTAAAAAAACTACAAATCAATTAAAAATGGCACCAGTGGACATGAGTATAAACCTGTGTCTGCCATCACATCTAGCTCGGCCTTAACTCTAGGGGTGATCACAGTTTCAGCAAACATGATGCCCGCCCCAGGAAAATGTCTGCATCTTCTCCTTCAGTGAACTTAAAGCGCAGTCAGAAGAGAGGAGTGTCAAAGTGCATCCTTCCATATTACACAGTTAGAGCCAAGCTACAAGTGACGCCTGACACAGGCTGGACACTTGTCAGCTTCCCTCAAGTTTTGATGGGAAATGTAAGCGTTCTGGTCTTGCAGCTTGGCTCTCCATTTAATTGAAGTCTACAGAGCGGCAGTGTTATGACCTGTACTTTCTTTGGGGTAGATTTTTATTTTAATCTTCCCTTTACACCCTCTGGGTAGTTTGCTGCCACCAGGAATATATTATTCCAAAATATTTTATTCAAATTTCCCCTTTGGTAACGTGTTTAAGCATCAGGCTCCTTCGTGGTTCTATGTGGCCCTGAGGATATGAATGGGATATAGCAATGACAGCTACACTGGGATATAACAAAACAAAATAAATGTTTATTTTTCAAGAAGCGTATTGGTTTCATAAAAGTAGTTCTTAGTTCTTAAAGTTACTTTCTATAAACTCATTCACACAGATCTCTTCTAAGGCTTCACACACAGTTAGCCCCCTTCACTAGATTCAATAGTTCTCTCACAAATACTTCAAATATAGGCAGCACACAGCTAGCCTCTCTTTCTCTGACTCTCATTCACAGAAACATTAAACCTGCTCAGGCAGCACACAGCTGGCCTCTCTTTCCCTGACTCAGTGTCCTTTCACAAACATGCTCAGTTCAGATTCCACACAGGTTATATTTCTGTCATAAACACTTCAACATATTCAGGCAGCACACAGCTAGCCTGCTTTCTTCTGACTGAAACCTTTCTCCCTGCACTGTCAGTCTAAACTGCATTCACTCCGCCCACACTCTCAGTCATCAACCAATCACTCAATCACTCACTCTTCCCTCTCTCACCCCCACTCTTCACCTAGCTCAAACCAAGCATTTAAAGACACATGCACACATTTACTTGGAATCATTACAGGCAGTCTATGGGAGGGAGAACATGTAGTCAGGAGGAGAGTGCAGGTATTGGACTCTCACCGGGCACCCACTTCCCCTCCGCTTGGTGTCTGTGGGGGGGTTTCTGTAAACTTCAGTTAAATGGAGATCCAAGCTGTAAGATCAGGACGCCTACATTTCCCATTAAAACTTGAGATTGTTCCCTACACAGTTTGAAGACAGTACTCCCACCTGCCTCAATCCCCCACAATTTAAGGCACTAGCCTCATTATCCCCAGGGCCAGAATGAGAATCTGGAATTGTTACAACTTAAGTTGTATTTAAGTCATTTTCTTAACATGGAAGTTCATTAAGATGCAGTATTCACAGATTATTCACAAACAGTGCAATCCTAAACAGACTGAAACCGTTCTAAGCCCACTGACTTCAATGGATTTAGAAGAGTGTAACTCTGTTTAGGATAAGTAGATAAAATCAAAATCCATCCAGAACTGCAAGTCTCCTAACCTTCAAGATCCACCAAGACAAATAAGCAAGTTATCACTATACAACGACTTAGCATCACATATATGTTTGAAGGGAATCAGCCAGTTCTTTTTATTATCTATTTTGTTATTTGAAACAATCATATCCCACTTTTCTCTAACAGATCCAGTTATACAAGTGAGCTCCAGCCATACATAAAAACAGTGAAACCATAAATCCACAATTTCACTGTGGAGACCTATACTATACTACCTCCCTGCCTTTCTTAGTTTTCCTTTAGATTTTCACTGCTGCCAAAGGATCTTGCCTTAGTTCTCTCTTGGTTTGACCCACTATATAGGAAGGCCAAGAAAACATCGTGATGCGACGTCCCCCTATGGGTCAGTAATGACTCGGTGCTTGCACAGGGGACTACCTTTACCTTTTTATAAGACAGCTTAGTTATATTTGGAAGACTGACAGAATGGTCAGCATGTGGGGATGGCTATGAGGAAAATGAGGATCCTTTGTCCTAGACAAAACAGATATTTTACTCAAACAGAAATAGAGTTTGTGTATAAGTACGTATGTGTAATGGTTTCAGAGTAGGTCATGAGCATAACTGTTTCAAGATAGATCTTCAAACATTTCTAAAAGGACTCAGTCGCAGAGACTTAGACTAATATCCAAAAAGAAAAGAACACACACACTTTCCTCAGATTATAGCACTTTACTCCTTCTCCTTCTATCCCCTAGATCAATACTAGAACAACACACTGAACTCTTTCTTCAGAACCACTCTCATTAAAGAGCAGCTCACTCTGCCCCCCTATGGTACATCTTCTATTCAGTCAGAACACACTTCACTCACTTACCCAGGCTCTTCTTCTTACTTTCAGAGTCCAGCCTTTTGACCACAGTAAATATACATTCAAACACCCAACTCAATTAGCTGAAATATAACACACAAAAATATTTACACGGCAAAACTTTACATTCATCTACTTAAAAAACAGACTGTATCCACTGTCTACCAAGGGTTACCAGTCCCCTGCTGGGAACAGGAGATCCCCTGCTCCCAGCCTCTTCCCCCCCTCCCGCCACTATGCACCTGGCCTGTGGGGGAGGGGCACAGAAAATGGGCCCAGGAGTTCTGGAGTGACAGAAGTATGCTCTGGAGCTATTTCTTGTCGCACTGGGAATGGAGTCATTCCTGGTACAACAGGGAAGAGTTCTGAAGCATCCATGTGCAAGGTGACTCCCCCATCCCCAAGCATGGGCTCCAGGGGACCCTAGTCCATCACCGATACAATCCACAAAAATTCCTCTGAATTGATATTACCTTACAAGCTTTCCTAAAGTAAATTAAAGAAAGCATTTTTTCTCACTACCACCAGCAATCCATTCCAGACGGATGGAGCAATCACAGACAAATAATACTTTAAAACAGTGCTACTATAGATTAAACTTCCTTGTGAGAATGCACAGAAAGAACTACTGGTAGGAATGAAACTGGCATATGGGCTCATATAGGGAAAGATAAGAAGTTCTTTGAGTAAGTAGTAGCTACGAAGAGAGAACTGCAGAACTTCCTTCTTCACAGCTCTCTCTTTCCGAATATCCCTAAGAGGGGCACACCATACATCTAAATTGTTTTTACACCAGTTTATCATGATTAGTCATAGCCCCGTGGTGCAGAGTGGTAAGCTGTAGTATTGCAGCCCAGGCTCTGCTCACGACCTGAGTTCGATCCTGACAGAAGCCAGGTTCAAGTAGCCGGCTCAAGGTTGACTCAGCCTTCCATCCTTCTGAGGTCAGTAAAATGAGTTTCCTGGGGGTAAAGTGTAGATGACTGGGGAAGGCAATGGCAAACCACCCCATAACAAAAAGTCTGCCAAGAAAACGTCGTGATGCAACATCCCACCCCCCATGGGTCAGTAATAATTTGGTACTTGCACAGGGGAGTACCTTTACCTTTTTTATCTTATCATGATTAGTACCTCCAAGAAATCCTGTGAACTATAGCTTTGAGAATGTTTAGAATTCCTCTGGCATTCCTAGTTTCCCTCACAGAACTACAATTCCCAGGGTTCTCTAAGAAAGTGAATTAATAACAAATGTACCATATGACTGTAATGTTAATACATTATTAATATTGCCTCTCTGCTGCATTAATAATATTAGAGTAGCACAGTATTCCTCATGGCTTTACAAAACAGTAATTGTATCAATTTCTAATTTTTATAGTGGATGGAACCGCAAAAGGGGAAAGGCTGCAGGGTGCTAAGATTTGCCATTTACTGCTTTTCTGCTGTTTATAAAGCTGCTGTATTTTGAAATTTGACTGCTAAGCATGTGAAACAAGATTCCACACACCTGGACCATTATTACATCACTTGTTTTGCAGTTTTGAATACCAGTGGTTTGTTCCCATGAATAGCTCTGCTGTATTTTGAAAAAGATAATGTGCTTGGAATAATTAATTGTGTTTGCTGATGCCAATTCAACACCTGCCTGGGACTTTTAAATACTAGTATAGCTTTCAGAGTATCTTATTTACTGTTCAAGTCTTTAACCCTGTAGATATAAAAATACAGATTTCCCTTTTCCAGCTCTATAACCATTATCATCCAACAGATCTGTTGCATGGTCATTTCAGATGTCCAACTAGTGAATATTGTAACATAAATGAATCCTTTTGGTGGTGCACATAATAATGTCCACTCTAGCCCTATTGAGGTCATGCCAGTGCAGATTACAAATAATACAGAACTAGCAAAAAATGGCAGCTCCGTCAATCTTGCCAGAACACACTCCCAGTTCTCTGGTGTCGGTAAAGTGTACTTCAGCTTATGCTGACACTTAGACTTTGAATTCTTAGATAGAATTCTTCAGGACAGTAACACAGCTAAGACAAAGGAGTCTTCTTCCTTCCCTCTAAAGGTGAACTTGTTTGGCTTTTGTCGTCAGACTCCCTGACTCTAAATCCTGTCAAAAACCAACTGATTGCCTTCAGACTGGTTCTAATTGACAGAAACTGCAGTATGGAATAATAATAAACCCCCACTCCTCAGCACTCAGTTGATCATATAATTTTTTTTAGCTGGTGCTGACCAATAAGAGAAGAGGAAGCAGCCTGTCACTCAACTTCTCCATTCTAGGGAATAGTTAAACCTTCCTCTCCCAGCCCTCTAATTTTGCTGCATTTCGGGAACCTGCTGTTAAATGCCGTCTGTCACACTTGTGTTTATACAATCAGTAGAGGATGACCATAATTTTTAAGCTATGTTTACTGATTGCTCTGTCTTAATTGCACATATTCCAAATGGTCTTCAAGAAAAGCTACATTTAGGCATTGCAATGAACTATGTAAGTTATGATTTGTTTAAACTGCATTTAGGTGATATGTCTGAATGCAGTGATCCAACACCTGGGATTTGCTGAATGGCACCAACCCTGGATTTCAAACTAGGGTCTGTTGTAGTAACTGTGTTACTGATATATGAATTCACTAGCCAGTTTGTTGAGTAGCACCATTCTTCTTAGCTGCCTGGTCTTCGAAATGATGGAAAAGGGAGAATGTTCTCCTTGCTGGGAAGATGTGTAGTTCTCCCACCATACTGCAAGCAGCAAACAAATCCAGGTATGCGCAAACTAGGATTTGTTATTTAAGTTTGGTAGACTTAACCATAACTTGTTGTAGAAGTCATGGTTTAAACAACATACATGATAATGATAGCTGAATGCAACTTTAATGGTCTTCTTCTTCAATACAGGAGGAATTCTGGTTATGTTTACTTGAAAGCAAGTTACAATAGTATAAAGGGATTTACCTCAACCATAAATATACATAGAATTACTGCTTCACTTCCTTCTTTCCTGCACGCGTAACATGTAGTTAGTACATATATGGTTGTTTCCCAATTATCTTGCACAGGTTTATGGAAGGAATACATTAAGTGAACGATATGAGGAAACAAGATGTTCCTCAAAGAGTCAGCAAGCATGTTAGACAGATGCTACATGCAGGACTGTCTTGGACAACCCAAGTATATAGAAACAGATGATATCCAATCATATGCACCTATAGATGAATCACATATGTTTCAATCACTGATGAAAGCTAAGAAATTTCCTAGCTCAGAGCCTGGGAGGCTTTGACAAGACAGGTTATTCATTTTCCTTGAGACTGCTCATAGAGCGTGTTTCAACATGTTAGCTGCACTGAAGCCCAAAAGAAGTTAGGAAGTGAATTGCAAGACTAATCTGCTTGATATTCTGCATTAACAGGTAAATTTGCTTGGCAAAAAAGGGCAATGCACATGATACTATTAAGGACCATTTGTCTGTGGCCTAGCAACGTCTAGTAAAGATCAGAAGGATGAAACACCAGAGTGGAGAAATCAGGAGAGTTGAGATTAGGCATAAAAACCTGGCTTTCCAAAGTTAACAACACTGCCAGATGCTTAGCAATGGACTATAGTCTGTGTGAGAAGAACGAAAAGGGACTGTCTCCCTTTTCTGGTTCATTTACATAGAATTACGTAGTATAACTTGTTCTTGTGAAACTAAGATTCATAGTTGAGTCACCATTCCCTACCTTATAAGAAGGTAATATTACGGCAGGAATCACACCACAGGCACAATGAAGACAGCTAGTCAGTACATGTGCTGGAAAGAATAAACTGTGCAGCAGTTACAAGTAAAGGCACAACTTTGGAGTACTGATATGAGGAAAGCAAGGGTGGAGGAAGCATTTTGATAATCTTTGGGAGGATCTGGATTCTGGGCTTCAATCACGCCTCATGGTTCCTCAAGGTTGGTACAAAAGAATATGGTAGTATAATGTATCATTTTGAAATGATGAATTTGTCTGTATGTAAATAAGTATTATGGGTTTCCAAAGTCCTAGTCCAAAGACACTGTAGATAAAGAATAAAACTTAATGTAAACTAGAACATTTTCTATAACTGTCTACACTGAAATATTTAAAAACAGGATGCTTCCTAATCATTTTGGAAGGAACAGATACAAGGAATCCACATGGGTCTGGACTAGCGCATTCAGAGGTGTGGTGTGGCATAGTAATCATGATGTCAAAACAGTAATGGTAGCTCCAAATTCTTTGTTTCTGGAAGTATCTTTAAACTTAAGTCAATGAGACCCAGCGTGGTGGCGGTTAGAATGTCAGACTAGGATCTAGGAGGCTCAGGTTCAAGCCCCCACTCAGTCATGGAAGCTCGCTGGGTGACCTCGGGCCAGTCACATTCTCTCTGCATAATCTGCTTCACAGGGTTGTTGTGAGAATAAGATGAAAGAGAGAACTAAGTTCACAGTTTGGGTCCCATTCAGGCAAAAGGTGGGATGTATATTAAGTAAGAAAAATAAAACTATAAAAGTGTTGTGTATTCCTAATAAAGCATAGGATTGCAGGTATTAATTTGGAAGTACAATTCCAGGCAAACAAAAACAAAATGTATGTCTATGGAAATTAGTTTAAAATTGAAACTTGTCTTCATACTCTACCTGTGAGTTGGAAACATCTTTCTATCAGAAACTGGATTCTGAACTTCAGAAAATTGAAAAAGTTTAAGTAAAGCAAGTAGGAAAACCAACACAAGGCAAGATTGGACTAAAATCAATGTTTTGAACTCTTAAGGCCTGAAAGGGAAAGGAGTGTATTGATTAGACCAGCTGTACTGAAGGATATTGACGGTTTGTTTTTTTTCCAGTTAGCCAAGCCTTTTTAAAATAAGAGGCGCTTCAAGTGGCTCCAACTCTGACCTCAATAAAACAGGAACCCAGGGGGCACCTTAAAGACTAACCAAATGTATTCCAGCCTAAGCTTCATTCATTAGATGCTATGAGCTCTGGCGGGAGAAATTTATGCTGGGATACACTTGGTTAGTCTTTCAAGTGGAACGGGACTCCCGTTTTGTTGTACTACTGCAGACTAATACCTTTATGGGATTATACTTTAATTTCTAACCAAGGGAATTTCGGCTCTCGAAACCTCATACCCTGGAAATCTAGTATCTAAGGTGTTATGGGACCCGGATTTCCCCCTGCAAACTCCTACAGCTACCCACCTGAAACGACTCTACCCTTTAGACGCCCTTGCCCTCCGTGTGGGCTTCTTTGGCTTCCCCGAAGAAAAAGCACTGTGCATGCTCCGCGAGGCCATTCCCAGACAAGTCTCAACCCCGCTGCGCTACCTTTCCCTTCCTCCCTCTTTTGCTTCCGTCCACACCCCTTCAGGGCTCAGGCCGCCTTTTCCCCTACGCGGCCCTATGGGGCGGAGCGAGCCCGGCAGCACCTGGCCCAGGTGAACGAGCTAGGCAGCCGCCTCCGCCGCCGCAGCCCAGCGGAGGAGCGCCGAGTCTTGCGACTGGGCTGAAGACGCCGCTGAGAAAGACAGCCCGCTCGGTCCCGGGTCCCTGGCCGAGAGCTGCAGCCTGGTTTGTTCTTTAAAACCCCTTCCGCGTCCCTCCACGCAAACTGGCTTTTCAAGATCCTTGAGTGGAAGGTGGCTTCCTTCCACCGCTCTGTATTGCTTCCAGCCCAGGTCTGACGCTCTTGGCACTGGCAGCCTTCTCAGCTGGGTTCAAGAGGATTGCCAGTTCTGGGTTAGAAGTACCTGGAGATCTTGGGGGTGGAACGTGGGGGGGGGGGAGGACGGGGTTTGGGGAGGGGCTGGAGCACAGCGGATTGTAGTGCTATACCGTCCACTCTCCAAAGGAACCATTTTCTCTAGTGGAACTCTGTAGGCTGGAGAACAGTTGTAATTCCGGGAGATCCCCAGGCCCCACCTGGAGGTTGGCAACCTTTGTCCTCCCAAGGGGGTTTTCCGGCTTTTGTCCCCTAGAAGTCTTTCTCTGCGGTGCTTCTATCCTCCTTCTCCGCCAGTGTATGCCTCTGAGCTGCGCTTCTCTCTCCGGAATCCCCAAAACGTTATCGAGAAAGCCCCGGGAGAACGCTGTGTCCTCCGCCGGGAACGCTAGGCCTTTGCCTTGAGGTGGGAAAGAACTTGGCGTTAGCCTGAATGAACTGCGGGGCTGGTTAGACGAGAAGAGCGTCTGTTGGCTTGAGGCGCATCTGCTTCTGCTCTGCAGCACGAGCTAGTTGGGCATGTTTACTGGGAAGGAAACACCGGGGTGTTCGTTGGGAACTCCTCCTAAGTGAGTGTGTGCCGGACTGTACCCGTAGTATGAGGATTGGCCGCAGCCTTACACTTGCAAATGATGTGCGTTTTCGAAAAACAAAATGCAGGCATTACCCTTGATGAGGGCCAACCAAAATAACACACAACCAGTGTAAAGGCTTTAACATTGTTTAGTGTCGTTCTGGTTAGTCTAATTAAAGGGTACTGCATGGCTTTTTTTGTTTGGGCGCAATATGGCTACTTGCGTTTTGTGATTGTTCCAGGAAAAGTAACTGGAGCGACGCTGGCAGAGAATTGAACTTGGTCCTGTGAAGACGCTTAAGGCCACAAAGTGTGCGTTAAAACTGAGGCTTAAGCAGTGGCCTAGTTTTATCATATGTGGTTTACCATTCAGAGTTAAAACGGACCTTTTATAGTGTTCGCGTTCTATGTTGGTTAATGTTAATTAGCTTTATTATGCAAATCTCTCCTAAGTAAACGGGCCAGTTTTAAATCTCTAGCTGAGCTTCTCCACAGCAAGTTGTATACAGCTGCACTAAGGAGGAAACAGACTGGCCTGGTGTAAACATTTTGTCTGAGTGTGTACACTTATAAAGCGTCAATTTTTGTTATTTAAGATCATTTGTTACAGTAGGAATACATAAGAAGAGAGGTAGCATTAAAAATAGGAATTCTGCTGAGCTGCCTGCCCCTCTCCTGCTTAAACTTTTCAGATGGGTTGCAATGTTTGAAGGACATGTGTGTAATTATGCATATCTTTGGTTCTTTTTTATTTATGGGATGGCATTTATTATTTAAAATATTAAAATAATAATAACAACAACAACAACAACAACAACATTCAATTTATACACCGCCCTTCAGGACAACTTAATGTCCACTCAGAGCGGTTTACAAGTTTACATTATTATCCCTGCAACAAAGCATGCTCTGAGGTGGGTGGGGCTGAGAGAGCTCCAGAGAACTGTGACTAGCCCAAGGTCACCCAGCTGGCTTCAAGAGGAGGAGTGAAGAATCAAACCCAGCTCTCCAGATTAGAGTCTCGCACTCTTAACCACTATACCAAACTTTCTCTCTTGTATGCTAAATGAGAATTCTGCACCAAAGTAGTCCAAAATGCGTGCCAACAATTTGACAACCTGCTTAAGTTCTGCAAAGTAAAGAAAATAAAACTAGTCTTTGTGGAGTGAAATTAGTTACAGAGTACCTAAGCACAGGTTTTCCATGTGAGAGTGTCTCAGACGTGCCATGTTAGGAGAGGCTCAACCTTTCGGACTAAGAGACATACTGGTTGGACCTGTGCCCTGCTACCTGAACATGTTGGAAACCTTTGTTCCACCCAATGGAGAGACGTTCACTATGAACATAGTCTCTTGGCAGAAAAATAATTGGGTCCTTAGGAAGCCATATCTTTCTAAGTTCTTTTAAGACAAGGAATGGCAGAAAAATAATCACGCACAATCGAGCATATTCAGGTGTGGTTAAACACATAAAATCCCTCTGTGCCAAAATTACCTCCCCCCAATTTGGAGAAAAAAAAACCATAGCCCTGAATCATACGGTCTTGGGCAAGACTCTTCTTTCAAAATAGGACTCTGAAAAGAGACAAAGTTTAGACTCACAACCTGATGCTTTGCCAGGAAGGGAGGTAAAAGAGGACTCCTTGTGCAGGTATAGATGTCTAGGTCACTAGTATTATTCTTTTCACTGAAATGGTCACACCGAGCTGGAAAAAAAGCATATCAAAATTCACATTGGAAAATTCTAGTGGAATCCCATCTGTCACAAGAATGGGGAAAAAATTGACAATAGAAAATAAACAAAAGAAAACTTAGGCAGTAAACAAAAGAAAATCTGTTATTTGGTCAAAAATAGGCCTAGTGGGACTAGCAGCATATATGGATAAAGTTAAACTTTATAGCACTTCATAACATTGAACTCTTCAGTTTGTCATCATGCATATTAACTGTGGATCAAATCAGTCACATTTAAGCAATAACCATATCATTGAAAATACGTTCCATACTTAGAAATTATTCTCTAATGCTGTTGTCTTACATAAACATTTTTTCACTGTGTGTTTTAAGTAAGTAAAGCCATGTCTTAAAAAGGCATTTAATTCTAAAAGAGAATATTTTACACGATTTTTTTCAGTATTCCCCAGTATTTCTGTTTGGGGAAAAATGGGGAGATAGTCACTGGGGGATGAAACTTTCTTAAAATCTTCCATTTTGTTTCCTGAGTGCCGCTGCACCCCCCCCCCCAAGTTTCATATCTGTATTTGGGGGTAATATAGTAGATTCCAAGCAATTAATCTTGGTGCAGTATAAATTTGGAGGACAGAAAAAACGTAGATAGAACCCTCGTGTCACTGAACAGAGCACTTCTGTTGTCCTTCCATTGCAGTTCATTCATAACAGTGTGTATCTGATGAAGTTCATTCAAGTGCAGCACATCTGTTATTCTTTAAAGTACCACATTACTCATTTTTGGTTTTATTGCAATAGTGCTACCCTTCTGGAGTTCAGCATTTTTATGTAGTTTCTAATACGCCTGGCTTGTAGCGTGCTGTTTCCCCTTGCCTCCATATCTTTAGGCTCATGACTGCATTCTTCTGGACATCTTTCTGTGTTGTCTAGTGGGGGAGGGCAATTCTGGGATATGGCTTTGCATGCTGATGGTCCCACGTGCGAAGGAAAGGAAAGATCCATGCCTGAACAACTGGAAAAATGATACTGGTCAGAATAGTTGTTATTGGGCTGTTAAGCTTTGGATGGTTCGTGTGTGACATACAGTGAAATCCTCAGCAGAGTTACACCAGTCTAAGCCCATTGATTTCAATGGGCTTAGACTAGAGTAACTCTGCTGAGGATTTCACTGTAAGGCACAATGCCTTCCATTACCTCCCATTTTGCTCTGCCTACCTCAATTCGCTCATTTTGAAAAAAGATTTGCAGGCCACCACATGGCAGTTTTCCAACTACTACTCAGTGGCTATAGATGCCAGCATAGATTACCAGGTTCTGAATGTGCAGCACCATTTCATGTGCTTTTATCGACTTACCAACGATAACTAGTTTTGCTAAGCTGGTTCACTAGAAATGTGGCACTGTCAGAGATTTCAGCAAGATAGGCAGCACCCATAACAGTGGGCAGACAACCTTTTTGCCCAAAATGTCTAAGAAAGCAATCCTAATCAGGTTTACTCAAAAGTAAGTTCCAAGTTATTCAGTGGGGCTTACTCCCAGGAAAGTGTCCTGTGGATTGCAGTAAAAATCTTATCTGTGCCAACAAAAGGGGAGAGGGAGAAACTAGAATTGTACATGGCAAGACTAACTGTGAGCAAGTTGAGTCTCAGTGGGTGTGCAGGCCTGGAGGGGATGGTGGGTAAGCCCAGCCTACCACCTTTTCCATGTCACATTCTAGTGGTGCCCCTGGCACCTTGGATTCAGCTTGATTGCAGAACTAACTCAGGGCAGAGCAAAATAATCTGGCATGTTAATGTTTAGCGTGCATGTGGGGGAGTTGCTTACCTCAGCCTGTAATGACAGTCTTTGGAAGTGGTTGGGGGAGAGATTGTATCAAACTTCTTCATAGATTCCGGTTTTCCAGTTTCAAGTTATTTTGCTGCTTGTATAGATAATCTCTGGCTGTGTTCCTTCAACTAGAGAAGAGGTGTTTTGCTAGCACTGGCCGTGTTCCTGTTTCTTCAGTTGCTGAACTCCATTTTATCCTATCTTATATGGTGAAAATTAAGAGCAACATGTCTATTACTCGCATGTATCTGTTGCTGCTTACTATAACTTACTATATTAGTGGCCATTTGTTGCAGTAACTTGATGAATTGTATTATATTGCCTGTCCTCTCCATCTCATGATGTGATGTGATATATTTTGACCTTGCATCAGTGGTTGGCAGTAGTAACAAAACTGAAATTTCCAGTGGGTGTAGATGGCCAGTCTTGAGGCTGGGACCTGTAGGGAAACTGAGAAGGCAAATGTGATACAACTACCCTTGTTCCTTTATGTATTGTTATTGCTCCCAGATATTTTTCTCTGTGCATTATAATTTATGTTTCACCTTTATTCTCTATCAACAGTTAATTCTTTCCCAGTCATGCTCTTGCATACCCACTGTTGGCTTCTTGATGGAGCAGTAGTGTTGATTCTCTTCGTATTTCCAATTTCATTAGTTTGGAATCTGATGGATGTTGTCTTGTGCTGTGCATTTGAATGTGTATGTATTCTGTTCCCTTGCTTCCGCTTGGGTCTGCCTTGGTTGCATTGTTGTCCTTAGTCCCCAATTACACTGTTTTGCTAGCATACCAGCATTGTTCCAGTGCAATGGCTCATTGCTGTATCACAATTTCACACCTGTTCAATAGCAAGGTGCCTGTGCCACCACCATTGATAATGTACTTGCCCACTGAGATGGCTTTGGTGTCGACTACCTTCTGGGTGGATTCCATTCAATAGGTGCCTGATTATAATGTGAATGTCTGGGCTTCCCTTTTGCATGTATGTGTAGGGCTTTGCTACTTGGAGTCCTATATTTGGTTTATGTGACACATTTTTCTGCCAAGTACTTTTGCTTATTAGTGTGATTGGCTAGATGTCAGCAATTCTTCAACTTCAGCAATCTGAAGATCCCTATTTTGAGGTCAGATTTCTCATGGATCCCTAAGCTGTCTCCTCCTCCCTTGGCAGAACATGCCAGACATCCCTTTGTCAGTGTATGTGGCAAGCTGAGCATGCTTTATAGGGAATTCTGTCCTCTTGTGTCTTGAAAACAACACGAGAACTAAGTCAGCTACACTTTTTTGCGGGGTGGGGGTGGGGGACAGTTTTAGGTTAAATGTTAATAGACACGGATACGTCTAATTGGGTTTTAAAAATCCTTTTGACATGTAGCTTGTACAAATGGTAAGGAAATCATGTATGCAGTTCTGCCATAGACCATAAAATTATTAACATCAGTGATGCTATTTGTTGATCTTCAAATAGCATATGAAATGTTTTTTGTCTGCAACAAGATACATCTTTTGTTTTGAAAGATGAAACTAGTAGCAGGTATGCAGAAAACATTATTACCAGGTAACCAGTATAGAACTCACTTTGCTTCTGAATGCAGAATGACACTTCTTAAAAGCATACTGTAACCTTCCTACTCCTGTGGACTTGCAGTATAGTCAAAGTATTATAGATTCATTCTGTGAAGATAAAACAATAAGCAGGTTGCAGACAAGATTAATATCTGCACGCTCAGCCTCTGACCCAGTGAGCTGTTTTAATCAACAAGGAATATAAAGATCAATCTGACCTTTAAATTTTTGATGATAAAGTATAAGTTTTTTCTTGTTGCAGAAACAATTAGAAGGGAACTAGATGTTACAATATATATCTAGTTGCTGCCAAAAATTGTCTGAGGGTGGTGAAAGAAGCAGTTTTGGGCAGTGGTTTCTTCTACATTGCAACCTCTAGTTGTGTCCTCACTCTATACCACATAACTTTAGCCAGTTTGCATGGCTTTTCTGTCCCATTTTGAATTAGTAGCCTAAGTTGTCCATACTGATAAAGGGTGCTGGATATCCTGAGACTTTTAATATGAGTTCTTGTTTACATTGTTAGGCTGGGCTTGCCTTAGCTTCAGCTCATATCAGCAGCTAAACTGACTGGAATTTTTTATGAGACCTTCAAGGAAATGGAAGGAGTTAGAATCAAGGTGTTGACAGCAGACACAGTTGGTTTCTATTGCTTCATTCATAGAAAATGAAAGTTCCTTCAAATTCCTGATAGTTTGTTTGCTCTGTGTTTTGTGTGTGTGTTTTCATCCAGATAATGGCATTACACCCACGCAGAGTCCGACTGAAACCTTGGCTGGTAGCTCAGGTAGACAGTGGTATGTACCCAGGCCTTATATGGCTTAACAGGGAAGCAAAGCGATTTCAGATCCCGTGGAAGCATGCAACTCGGCACAGTCCTCAGCATGAAGAAGAGAATACTATTTTTAAGGTAAGCAAAACTACACATGAATAAACACAAGATTCCATGTTGGAAAGCCACCCTGATACAGTTCATAGAGAAGGGCATGAACTGGTGACATTGAGTCAAATTCATGCCTAGCTAGGAGGTAGCTTTGGACAATCTCTACTTCTTCACTGGGTGACCGTGAGAATAAAATAACAAAGCCCTCTGTTCATGCCTCCTGGAACTACTTTTGGGAAAGGAGAGGTACAAACATGCTAAATAATATGGGCGTGCAGGGATGGAAAGATTCAGTTTTCCCGCTTTGAAATTTCTGAAGTGGGAAAAAGAATCAGAAATCAGCGATTTCTGAAGTGGCAGGCTGCTTTGGAAACTGCTTATTGCCTTCTTTCAGTATGTTCCATGAAGATTTGGAGCACACTGGAACTCCTCCCCCTCCCATCAGGTGAAATAAGTGGTGGCAGGGCTTCCCGTGCTTCTCATGTGAGGGGATCCCCCCCACGGGCCAGCTGGAGTTTAAAGGGCCCTTTCCCTGCTGGCAGTCAGCAGGAGCCAGCCAGGGTTTGAAAGTGCCCCGAAGCTTCCCAAAGCGACCCAAATCACTTCAGGAAGCTTTGATTCGGCATTTCCAAATTGGAGGCAACATGCTGGGCCCGATTTGAAAATCCCGAATCTTTACAAATTGAGTCCGATTCGGGTATTTATCCTGAATTGGAAACCTGAATCGCACACCCCCACTAAATAATACTCCTAAAGACGGTGTGTAATTGCTGAGGCCATTGCTTGGAGGTTCCTTTTCCTTTTGCTTCCCTGGAGAGCTCTGTTTATCCTTTCCAGTACTGTTGTTTAGTTTGCAGTTACTGGCACTTCTTGAGTCTAGCAGACTAACATTGCCAATAATTTGTGGGAAGGCCATTTGTGTTTGTGTGATAACAGTTGCTGTGAATGTGAACTTGGTGGAATCCAGCACCAGAGGATTAGGAATTGTTCAGTTTGTACCATTCATTGTACAATCTTGCATGATTAGGAGTACACTTGCAGATTTTTCTGTGAAAACTGGATTACTTTGTTAAGCAATGATCTCAAGAACTTCTCTTAGGTTTTTTTTTACTTACTTCATTTATATTCCACCTTTGTCCCCAATGAGGACCCAAGGTGGCTTATATCTTTCTCCTCTTCTCCCTTTTACCCTCATAACAACCTTGTGAGCTAGGTTAGTCTGAGTATGTTTGACTGGTCCAGGGTCACCTAGTGAATGGCAGAGTGGGGATTCAAACTTGGTTCTCCAAGATCTTACCACTAGACTACACTGATTCTCAGTATATTTATTTATGTTCAGACAAATATCTCACTGTCCTTTCTTTTTACTAGAGCCTTTCTTTAACCTTATCATATCCATGTGTTCAGAATAGACATCTTGTTAATCTTCTGCATGGGAGAAAAGGGAATGGAATAAGGGGTTGCTTGCTACTTACATTAACCTTACTTACATTAAGTAATCCAGGTATTTTATTGCCCTTCAGAATCTCATGACTCTGTTTTTGCTAAATTAATTAAAACAGTGCCATTTTGGTTCACACAAAAATAATCCCCTGAACCCACGGCCATAAGAGGAAGAGAGGAAACTGGGAGACAATGCAGCCTGTAGTGGTCACTGTAATCTCTTTGAAGTTCTTGTCAGATGCAGCTTCCTTCCCATCAGCTACTTAGTGCTTTATCTTCATTCTGCATATCCTGTATTGCTACACAACTAATCTTTTTGTGTTTTGTCTGGCTGTTTCTCTTAGAGTTTCAAATAACTTCCCTGCTAAGAATCTCCATCTTTGCTCTTCCCTGCTTCTCTTGCTTGTTTCATAATGTATTTCTTTTCAGTTAGGGTTTGCTGCTGATAGATTAAACACGTTTTTCCCCCCATGAACTTTCTAGATGTTGATTTTTTTCAGACTGAAATAATTTGTTATTTGTAGCAGTATGGAAAATAACACATTAAAAAAGAAAAACTATCTGGTAGCAAATGCCTGTCTGTTAGCAATTACCGGTATTTTATTATAAATTTAATTTCCGTTTCTAGCTGCAGATACTTTCTCTGTAGCAGGAATCTTGGTTTTTGTTTGAAGCCTTTGCTTAAATTAATTCAGCTGGGTACATATGGAACCTTAATTCCACATACAAACTCAGTTTTCCTTTTGATTGGCTTCTTTGAGTCCAACAAAGTGGCCGATACAGGGATCCTGCAGCCTATTGATTCAGAAAAACAGTGCCATGCACTGTGATTTGTTTTCTCTCTGAGAAAAGTAGGACATGATTTTTAAAAAATAAAGTTAATATTGGGAATCAGAAGGCAGTGGCAGCAATCACTAGCTACTGTAAAATGTGTTTGTAAGATCTGTGTGACAGATAGTGGATTGTTTGGCAACAGCAGACGGCTGGCATCATGACAGCACTCAGCTAAGTATGGTGTACTTTGTTCCCAGGCTTGGGCTGTAGAGACAGGAAAATACCAAGAAGGAGTTGACGATCCTGACCCTGCAAAATGGAAAGCTCAGCTCCGATGTGCTCTCAACAAAAGCCGAGAATTTAACCTGATGTATGATGGCACCAAAGAGGTGCCAATGAATCCGATTAAAATTTATGAAGTATGTGATATACCACAATCCCAGGGAGCAATCATTAATCCAGGTGAGGCAGAGAGTTTTTCTGGTGTCTAATGAAAGGAACCTTGACTCTCAAAAGCTTGAGATTCCCTGAAAATCTTTTTGATCTTTAAGGAGCTACTGGACTTGAACTTTGCTGTCCCTTCTGTTCAAGAAATAGGTTAAAAAGGCAGCGAGGGCCACACCAGTAACCAAACAAATAAGGGCAGAACGCCAATGGTGCAAGAATGAGAATATTTATTGTTTCATTTTTTTATCTTGGCTCTGTATTCTAAGTAGATTGGCCTAAAAAAACCCTTCATGCTTTCAGATTATAGCAACGAGATTCAATGAGAGTGAATTCCATTCAAAGAACCTAGAAACACGAAGAACACAAGTCAGAAATGTATTTGGATTGAAAGACAGGAGCATGAACATATTTGTGTATCTGGAAGAACCATTATTAGAGTTAGCCATTGGCTGTAGGAGACTAGCAGGTTATGGGCCAGATAAAGTTTTCTCTGGGTGTCTGTTGTCTTCCTATAGCACAGTGAAAGGGTTAGCATAGCAGGTGATCATGCTGTGATTGAGCTGTATCAACTTTGGGAGCTATATCAGGGCAATGGGATCCTTCATGTTAAGCTGAGAAGTCCAAAAGAAGGGAGGGTTGTGCTGCTTCTGGACAGTCAAGCAGTACTTGGAATAAAAATTGGTCAGGTCTGCAAAGTGCAATGGAAAAGAATTCTTCTATGTAACTGTATGCAATATATCAGATTGGTGGTGACTACATTTCTTTTTTCTCTTCTACAATGTGCAGTTGGAAAGAATTCTATGCAATTGTAGGCAATAGTTCCGATCAATGGTGATTGCATTTCTTTTTCTGTTCTGTTGATATACGTTACTTGCTAATCCTTCAGTATGTGCTTTTCCTATAGGCTCCACTGGTTCAGCTCCATGGGATGAGAAGGATAATGACCTTGATGATGAAGATGAGGATGATTTAAACCAATCCCAGAATGTAACCATACAGGATACTTTTCCATTTCTTAATATCAATGGTTAGTAAATTAGATCGTAGCAAAGAATGTGCGTATGACATAAAATTATGTTTTAATTATCATTTGTCTTTTTACAGTATCGCGATATCTAATAGTCAGGAGCTGGATAGCCAAATCTGTGTTGTTGAACCAGCCCCAGTTCCTATTCAGAAAACTCCCAGATTTGCAGAAACATCGAAATAAAAAAAGTTGTAATTAGGGAGTTTAAAAATGGAATTGCCTTTCCATCCATAATCCATTGTGGGTCACTCTCTTGTCACTACTGTATTAAGTGAAATATAAATACATTAATAAAACTGCCATTTTTAAGGTCAGGATGCTGTTAAACTAGCAATTTCTTCAGCAATGTGCTACAGAAAATTGCACAGGGAGCCAGCAGTGTCTACATCACATGAAAAGCACAAGCTTTTGTGTACTGAACTGGGACAGAAATCTTCTACTATTGTTGTTTGTGGTCATTGTCCCATTTGCTTCCTTCAATAAGTACACTTTTTTAAAATGGCCAGCTTGTTCAGTTGCATCTATTTAGCAAGGCACCTTTCTCTTCGTTTCTTTTAGCAGCTACTAATTCTGTTTGGTTCATGGTCCCAGAACTCAACTACTTGGTTCGTGATCCTAGAACTCAACTGCTTGGTTCTATCTCAAGACTTTTATAAGCACACCATCCTCTGTCCTCATTGTATTCAGGTAGTCTAGGGCAATATAGACGCAAAGAGAGAGGTTTTGCTGTAGGGTATTTCACTGTGTTAGGGTATGGAAGAAAAGGTGTGTGCACATTTCCTACCATCTGTGCAAGAGTATTTAAAGAAACTCGTGCAACCACAGGCTTTTGCAGAAATAGTCTGTCCCCATCCCTGGGTCATTGTGATCGCCATCTTGGTAGGGCTGTAATAAAAATGTAAATTCCCACACAGCATCAGCAGCAGAGGAATGCACCCATTTGCCAAACCAATATGCATCCCATAATGATGGCACAGCCTTAAAAGTCTGTTCAGTGAAGTTCTCCTAGAACTCAGTTCAGGTTTAACAGGTTTGATCTTATGTTGTCTCAGCAATCAGACTCTTCTGCATTAATTTCCCACACACCTCAGTGTGTTTTTTTTAATTAAAAAAAGCATCTTGCTAATCTACAAATGGCCTTCAATGCACTTCCCTTCAAAGGTATTAAAGTTATATATTTTTTCTTCCTACACGGTGGAGGCAGACTAGACCATTAACTATCCTTTGTCTTTATCCTTTAGTTATGTAGTAATCTGGTTCAGGTCATTTATTACTGATTATCTTAATGCTTTCCTTCATGAAGTTTTGAGGTCTTGTAAACTGATCTTTCTTTCCTTGTGCATTCTTTCTGATACTCTGTCCCCTCACAGACACGTTGGGTCAGGGTGCAACAGATTGCCTGTGATGAATGAATTAGTAGATATCTATCATGCTCTGTTTGTATAGACATCTATTTTAACCAAGCTTGGTAGATATTAACAAGATATGTTAACAGCAGAGTGCCCTGGCAGCAGGGCTGTCTCTTAAGTATTTTGCTGCTTCCTCCCGTGTTATGACTGGATGGGTCCAATACAAGACACGGGCTCTGGGAGCGCTTGTGAGCCTTGCCATGGGGCATCTCTGGGAGGCAGCAGAAGGCACAGGTTATATCCATCAGCTGCTTCTGGCCAGGTCCAAGAGAAGCTCCAAAGGAGATGTAGTGCATCTGGTGTTTGCCTTGAACTCAAGTGGCACTATGAATACAGTCCAAGCCCATCACCACCATTTTTGATTATGCCAGCTGCAAGCAAGATGACTATCTTGGTGGATTGTGCCCTTGGTGGATTGTGGACTGTTTGAGTGGTGAAGAAGCCTAAGGATCTGCCAAACCTTTAGGGGCCCCAGTGTAGCTTGTGATACCACAGCTGTTCCTAAACAAATTACTGACTCATCCTCTGAATTATCTACTGATACATCATCTCAAGAATTTTCAATAACTTTTATTAGGCTCGCTCAGGGTTGCTGTTGTATACTATAACAATGAAGTATATATGAATGCAAACTATCTTTTTGTTATCCTATTCATGCACTGCATGGTGGAAACATAATAGCGGGAGTATATATTCTGGGTATAATTTTGATAACTCTGAAGAAATGCCTGTTAATTTGTCAAATCTGTATTTAATTGAGGTGGGCTGGTAACTAATAGTACAGTCATGCACGTTTGCTCAAAAGTGTGTTTCACTGTATTTACTGAGGCTTACTCTCTGATCTCAGAAGCTAAGCAGGGTTGACCTTGGTTAGTAATTGGATGGGAGACCTCCAACGAAGACCAGGGTTGCAGAGGCAGGCAATGGCAAACACCTCTGTTAGTGTCTCTTGCCATGAAAACCCCGCCAGGGATTGCCACAAGTCAGCTGTGACTTGACAGCACTCTCCACCACCACTACTCTCAGGTATGCGTGCAGAATTACACCCTTACAGGCCCTTCAGCAGATTTAGAAGGATGTCACTCTGCTTAGGATCACAATGTTAGTGTTGCATTCAGTTGGAATTCATGTTTTACTAGGTGAAAAACTGGGAGCTGGCTCTTGTTATTTGGGATGAAATTTGTTTTTCTGATCCAGTTTGAGTTTGATACCACTGTTTTTACAAAGTAACTGGGGGAAAAGTAAGCTTATGTAAACATTTAATTTATAACCTCACTTCCTAGACACACACTGCAGTTTACAGAAGTGTGCGTGCCGTGGCAGCATGAACAGTGGTTACTGTGTTATGAGCCGCTTTTAAAACTCAGAAAAGGAGCTGTCTGAATAATAGTTTTTTGTGATAAGACAAAGATATTGCTGTATAGATCTGAAGATCCGAATAAAAAGCAGCTTCTTGTTAAGCCAATTCTTACTGGTGAAAGAATATCCAATTTCTTAAATAACACTTTGTCAAGCAGAATAAAAAAGAAGGTGAATTCTCTGTAGGCTACAGTACAAGCTTATTTACTATTTAAAATACTTAATCTCATAAGGGTAATATAGCTAAACTTGTCTATATAGTAAGACAAATGTTGACAGTCATTTTAGATCAAATGCTGCAAGGGTTTTAAACTGCTTGTCTTCGGCTCAGATTCCCCAATGGCACCGACCAGCGTGGAGACCTGCAGCTCTGAAGCTGTCTGGCCAAAGAATGAGCCTCTGGATATGGAGATGCCACCACCAGCTCTTCAGCATGACATGTTCAGCTCTCCTGAGCTCTGGATTAGCTCTCTTCCAAGTACGTTAGTTTGGAGCATATGGTACTAGAATAAATAAATAGTATTAGAATATTGCATGCACAGCAAGGTTGAGTTTTCTTTACATAGAGAGTAGACCATGTATTTGAATGTACAGCAAATGTTTTAATAGACATCAGTTATTTTTTAAAAAAATAATTTGTATTGATAATACTTATTCTCCATACAATGATTAAATAGAATTTGCATAATGTAAAATACAACAAACAAATTACAAAATTCCAAACTTTTAAAATTCCCAGTTTCAAAATTACAACATTCCAAAAATTTCAAACTGTCAGACTTTCATAATTACAAAATTTCTGAGAGAGAGTTGATCACTAGTACATAACTATGAAAAAGTTTGCAAAGTGAGGAAATACAGAAATTTACAAATATTTTAAACATATTCTAAAACCTGAAAAAACTTTAGACCTGGATGAGAACTGTTACTGTCTAGATACTCAAAAAACGGAAACCACTTCTCTACAAAATTTGTACTATATGGAAAATGCTCTGCCTGCTAAATCTTACCAGCCAATTTTTCAGAGATAAAATGATCCCACATTTTTGTGAGCCAATTTTTAATCGTCAGGACTTGCTTAGACTTTCATAAGGTCACAATGGCACTCTTTGCATCAACCAATAGGGTTGCTATAAGGTCCCTACGTATCAAAGGAATGTGGACTGGGTTTGTTTCCCATTGATCAAGAAAAATGTGGTCTAGGCAATCTCCTGTGTTTTGAAAATGTTGCTCATCAGTTGCTCACCAGCCTAGGCTCAGTGGCATAGCGTAGGTTAAGAGCTCCCCGAGCAAGGCAAGTACCCTGCCTTTTCTATTTTGATCTCCCTTGTGTGTGCGCAAAATGCGTGTGCGCGCGTTCTCAGGCCCGCGCAATGACATCACTTCTAGTGATATCATCACTCAGGACACAGCCGCCCCCCTCCACAGCAGCTGCCTACCCCGCTGCAGCCAGCTGGGCCACTGCAGGAAGGCCGGCTCTGCGCCCAGCGAGCCAGCCACCCCGTCAGCACCCAGGTGGTATGGGCGGCCTCCCCAAGGACGCAGCACAGTCTTCACTCTGCTGCAGCTGCCCACACCACTGCAGCCAGCTTGGCCCGCTGCAGGAAGGCAGGCTCGTCGCCCAGCGAGCTGGCTGCCCTGTCAGCGTGTAGGTGGCCTTCCCAAGGGCGTGGCGCAGCCGCCCATGCCACTGCAGCCAGCTCGGCCTGCTGCAGGAAGGACGGCTTGGCACCCAGCAAGCCGGCCGCCCCATCAGCACATAGGCGGCGTGGGCGGCCTCTCCAAGGGTGCAGCGCAGTCTCTTGAGCCCCTACGAATTTTGCGCCTGGGGCAACCGCCCCTCTGCCCTGCCGCGCTATGCCACTGCCTAGGCTGAATGAATTGGAAACTCCTGTTGGTTTTGGATTGCTGCATGTGTTCTAGCTTGACTAGTTGAAGCAATGGAAATTATTCTTATTAATAGATTAGCTTGCTTCTGCTGATTAAGTATTGCATTCATGTGATGATTAAGTGTAATCAAGATAGTTTATCTACTAATCAAATATGAAACAGTAGCTCGAGTTATATTTATCAGCAAGTAACAGCAGATGTGCTGTCTGAACTAGCCCTTGGTTTCTTTATGCCTTATATTTCCTCACTTATCATTATGTCAGGTAGGTAGCAGTGCTGGTCTGCAGTAGAATTGCAGGATATAAATCCAGTAGCACTTTAGAGAACAAGATTTTTTTGTGTATAGGCTTTTGAGTTCTGACCCTTGAAAGCTTATACACTAAAAATCTTCTTGGTCTCTAAGGTGCCACTGGACTCATATCCTGCTCTTTTGCTCATTATAAGGGACTAATAGTTCTGTTCTACACAATGCAGACAGGGTATGTCCTAACACAGGTATGAAATGGCAGCAAATTCATGATTTTGCAGTTATGAGTTCCGTTGCAGTGTCTGGTATTCTAATAATGTATTTCTTCTAAATCAAGTGACAGACCTAGAAATCAGGTTTGAGTATCGAGGCAAAGAGTTTGGGCAGACAATGACTGTGAGCAACCCTCAGGGCTGCAGACTCTTCTATGGAGAGCTGGGTCCTATGCCCGATCAAGAAGAACTCTTTGGCCCAATTAATTTGGAGCAAGTCAAATTTCCGGGGCCAGAACAGATCACAAACGAAAAGCAAAAGCTCTTCACAAGTCGACTGCTTGATGTCATGGACAGGGGTCTGATCTTGGAAGTCAGTGGCCATGCCATTTATGCCATCAGGCTCTGCCAGTGCAAAGTGTATTGGTCTGGACCATGTGCACCTTCTTCCACAACACCAAACTTAATTGAAAGACAAAAGAAAGTCAAACTCTTCTGTCTGGAAACATTCCTGAGTGGTGAGTAACTATATAGTGCTTTTAGGGCACCATATTTAAATAGCTGTTAACTTTTTAAAAAAATCACAGAAACATTTGTGCAGCCTGTTTCAGGCCAGTGATCCTTTTGCAGTGAGTAACTAGAGCTGTATCTACATTAATAGTATAGTGCAAATTGTTTCTGTGGTTTGATGCACTTCAGTGTGCACCTTGTCCTATTATTTGCATGCAGGCACTGGTGGATTATTGTTGATGCAGTATAGAACTGTGTCACTGAATGAGGAGGAACTACTTTTCTATCATTACTTCCTTCTCTTTGACCCAAATCAATCCTTGCTGATGCCAGAAAATGTAGAATTAGTTCTGATTTTTTTTATGTGCCTTCTGTGCAGTGGTACAGTAGCACTTATGAAGGAGGTAACTGCATGAGCAAGTTATCTGTTCTGCTTATTATGATACTGACCTGGTACGGGGCCAAAAGAAATAATAGTATTGATAGCTTATGGTGTTGGGATGATAACCTTCAGGGAGAAAGATTATGGAGGTGTTAGAACGAAGTGCCACGCTGAGATATGGGAGAACTCTGCCACGGAAGCATTGCTAGTTGACCTTGGGCCAGACACACACTGTTAATCTAACCTCTCTCACAAGGTGGTTGTTTTGAAGATAAAATGGAGGAGAAGAGAATGATGCTGCTTTAGGTTTTCAATGGGGGGAAAGCAGAATGTAAATATAAAAATAAATAATAGCATTCATTTTGAGCTGGATAACTCTCTTCTCACTAGTTATTAGCAACCTTTGTTTTTTGCCCCTTCCCTCTTAGAACTGATTGCCCACCAGAAAGGACAGATTGCTAAACAGCCACCATATGAGATCTACTTTTGTTTTGGAGAAGAATGGCCAGATGGAAAATCGAAAGAGAGAAAACTGATCGTTGTTCAGGTAAAAGAATAATGAATCTTGAAAGAAATAAGAATAGCGTTAAGTGTTAGAAGAATTGTAGCTGACTTCCACACAAAGTAGGTGCCTGCTTGCTAGTCAGTAGCAAAATCTGTGTTGCAAACATCTGAATTCAGCAATTTGCACAGATTAGCAGATTAGCATGTATTCTGCTTCTGTTGAAGTCTAAGAAGCTCTGCATTACCCTGGAGCCCTAACTGCTTGAAATCTGTTGTCCACATATATTCAGTTGGATTAAAAGCTGAGATTCTCATCTGAAATCAGTGCCTGGTACCATTTTGTGCACTTGCACTATTCCAGCATGGCATATAAAGATACCATTATTCATATGCTCTACTGTGAATATTTAGTTTATTAGTTTATTAGTATTTTATTGAGTTCACAGTATTGAATCGCCAAAATAGTTTGGTATATCATTGCAATGCCTCTGTTTAAGATTATGTATTTTCCAATTTAAATAAATAAAAGTGTACTAGAAATTTTAGATCTAGACTTCAGTAATTCAGTAGAGTATATTTGGTGGGATCTTCTCTAACTCACAAGTTTCTATCCATATGATACAGGATGAGAAACCATCAGTGAATGTGTAGGAGACTCTCCAGTGGCAACAGATTCCATAGTTATACACAACAGCAAACAAGCTAGTAAGAAACAGATGGTACATGCAAAAGGCCATAGAGGTGGGAGAGCCTTCAGTTAGCATCTCTGGGATATGGAAGTATTAACAGCAATGGCAGGAGCTTTATGAAAAGGGCTTGTTGACTCTTGGCTTTGAAATCAATCAACAGACAGAGATCAGATGGCATTCTAAGCAGACGTGTGTATCTTACTAGTTAAAATAAAGAATCAGATTGATGAGCAGTATCTGTCTCATCATTATGGAAATGCATCTTGGGGCTGGGCTTGGGGCTTTCTTCTACTTTGACTGAACAAGAGCAAGAGAAGTTTCACACATTTAAACATGAACTGTGGTGCAGAACAGTGTCTGCTTAAGAGTAACTGCATAATTGTTCCTGCAGCTGTGTAGAGAGTGCTTGCCTCAACTACACATCTGCCTGTAACAGGCATGAGTTATGAGTAGAGATGTAAAATTTCCAGAAATTTTGAAGCCAACAGAAATTTTGGGGGAAAATTGAAATATATGCAGTGCTTACTGTCCCATCAAATGGGTCATACACTTACAATAAAACTAACAGGATATTTTGATATGTAGTTAAATTTTGTAGCATCAAAGCATTGAACCATTCAGTAGTGTATTATTAGCATATACATTATGGCATTTTAATTATGTACAAAAAAGTATCACCACTTCACGTTTCTAATCAGAATCAATGAAACTTCTGATTCTGAGCCTTCATTTTTACTCTCATGCAGCTCTTTGGAAAACTTGAGGTTTGCACAAGTTGAAACAAGCTTCTCTACTCTTTCACACCTTCTTGATGTCTTGAATTTAAAAGCTGTATATGTCTATTGCATGCCCACCTTTTCTTTAAAAACATTTCACTAATTCTAAAAGAGAAAATATTGCATAGGAGATTTTTGGTACTCCACCCAAATTCCATTTTTTTGTTGTTGAAAAAATTGAAAATAAAAGGTGTTGGGGAAAAAAACAAAACAAAATTCCCTAGGCCTTCACATCTCTAGTTGTGAGTGAAACTCTGTACAGATCATGTGGGCTGGATGCTGATGCCTGGCTATACATTAACAGGTCTACCAGTTCAGAATGGCATCCACGTAACTCATGCCACAAGGGGAAACCTAAAGACTTGCAATGAAAGTACAAGAAATGAAGACAAGTTATGGTTGGCAAATATATCCTCTCACTTCCAGCATATTCTAGACTTTCAGATTAGTATGTTGCAATTCATAATTGCATCTGGACTAATACTGTGGGATTTTTCAAACAGGTAATTCCAGTTGTAGCTCGGATGATCTATGAGATGTTCTCTGGTGATTTTACCCGCTCCTTTGACAGTGGCAGCGTGCGGCTTCAGATATCTACCCCTGACATCAAGGACAACCTTGTTGCTCACCTGAAACAAGTCTATCATATGTGGCAGAATCATCAGGGAGGCTGGCCAATGCAGCCGCCAAGTGTTCAGATGCCACCAACCCTCACAGCACAATGATGATCAGTCAGGCTTTGCCTGAACAAGGAACTGCCTGCGTGGATAAATGGCACGGATGGTGTGGTCCTGATTAAGAACAGCTTTATTTCAATTTATTTTAAACTATCCTCAACTGAGTTAAATAGAAAGAAAAATGAATTATGTATAATGTAATCTGGTTTAAATCTTCACTTTGCATTATCGCAGACCATATTTTGCATGTAGAAAAGAACCTCTATGGGATTTTACCTCTTTTTACTTGGACAGTTTATGTAAATAAATAGAACAATTTTTTATATGGTGCCTTTCTTAAATGTAACATGGCAGAGTTCTCACATGTGACTAGATTTCATGTGTTGTTTTTCCAGACTAATATCACGGGCCTTTTAACAGAAACTCTAAACCATCTTTATTTTAACTAAACTCTGAGCTGTTGGTTTGATGAAAGTAATCATGTATCACATAAGTTGCAGGTTTTTTCACATTAGGAGCTGGCATATATATGAAATATTTGATTAATATAAAGCAAATGTTTAAGGTCCACAAAGTCTTCAATAAAATTGCTTTGCAAAATAGTCACGTGAGAATTAACAGTAGTCTGGATTTTCCTTGAGTAAACTACGCTCTGTTAAAATAACTTTATAAGCAGTTGATCCAGATCTCCAAGAATGAAAGCCACTTAAGTCAATGCTAGCTCTAAGAAGCAGGTTACTCCAAACTGCTGCCGCTTAGCACATCACTGGCTATCATATAATGTGAAAAATAGTCAGAATAAGTAGATTCCATCCTGATTATAAACGTAATGATGTTTTCTACTGAACTGTACCAGCGATCTTGTGTGCGAGCCCTTCACAAAGCTGCTCTTCAGAGTGAAACGTGAGCTTCAAGCCCAGTAAAACCAACAAAGGTTATAAGCTCTTGAGAGTCTTGACTTCTGAAAGTGTAAACCCTGGAAATTCTGTGTTGGTCTAAGGTGCTGCTGGACTTGAACCTTCCTCATCTAATGCAGACCAACACTGGCTATCCACCTGAAACTATCTCCAGCATTTGTTAGACTTGTTAGATGATACGAAAACACCGAGGTTTCTTTGCTCTGTACAAATGCAGTTTTATGTGTACGTAAGAAGGTTCTCAATGTAAACTGCTGGAATATTGCTACAGGTGCAATTTAGAGGACTGTAAATATGGCTGAATATATTGTTAAAGCTTTGGATTTCTGTTCTGGACTGGTTAAGAGCTGAATTCTTGCAGGTTAGTTTTCTGTTTTGGGAAGCACATTAAAATGTACCATCATAAACATGGTTAAGTGCTTACCTTGTGTTCTGGCTCCATGTTGTACTAGTGGTGAGTATGCATGATGGAAGGTGCACACTAAAGCTTACTGGCACTATTCTGTGGAGGCTGAAAAATCTTAATTTGGAAGGGGATAAAAGTAGTTTGCATGCTTTGAGCATTTTATAACTGAAAGTTTAGTTGCTTTCATTGAGCAACACTCTCTGTGGACCTTTTGTTGTCAATGCAGTGGCATTCACAGATGCAGAGGAGCATCCATATGGTAGCTTTCCCATGGCTTTTCTTGACTCCTTCTTCCACAGGCCCCCCACTCGGAGTATTTTAAAAAATCAGTAATTGCCATTTCATTATAGCATTAAGCTAGTGATGGTATGTCAGTTTTTGATTTTAACCTATAGTGATGTGTTAATTACATTTGGTACTTGGCATATTGCTATAGCTTTAAATTGGTAACTGACATATGGCTGCATCTTAACCCTATAGCTATTATGTATATTACCACTTTTTAAAATAAGACCTTCAGGGGCGTGGGGGGTGATCACAGCCATGGAGGGGCTGGTTTTAGGTGGGTTAGCACGGTTGATCTGTAGTAGAATGACAGGGTTTGAGCCCAGTGGTACCTTAGAGATGAATAAGATAATCAGGCTGTAAGCTTTTGAGAGTCGGCTCCCTTCTTGGAAATGAAAGCAATTCTATACATATAGCTATGGAAACAGGACTAAAAAGAAACACTGCTAATTAGTTTAGGATGAACAAGATGAAGGGTCTTAAGCATGTTTAAATCAATGTTTAAAGCATGGGGAAAAGTAATGGTTATATTTTTAGCTTCAGCCGTTAAACAAAAAACCAAGTTGCCCCAGGCAGGACAATGACTATTCATGGTTATCAGAAATGCTTATTACCAATGATAGTGATGTTTCAGTTTCCAACATGTTTTCATAGCTGCCTAATTTCACATTTTCTCTAGTGTAAATAAATATTATTTTAAACAGGGGGCTTGATGTACTTCTATTTTAAGATTGCAGTAAATTGAAGACACTAATTACATTAAAAAAGGTAAAGGTAGTCCCCTGTGCAAGCACCAAGTCATTACTGACCCATGGGGGGACGTCGCATCACGACGTTTTCTTGGCAGACTTTTGTTACGGGATGGTTTGCCATTGCCTTCCCCAGTCATCTACACTTTACCCCCAGGAAACCGGGTACTCATTTTACCGACCTCAGAAGGATGGAAGGCTGAGTCAACCATGAGCCGGCTACCTGAACCCGGCTTCTGCCAGGATCGAACTCAGGTCGTGAGCAAAGCTTGGGCTGCAGTACTGCAGCTTACCATGCTGTGCCACGGGGCTCTCTGACTACATTAAGAAGTTGTTATACTCTTGCTATGCCCACATTTTTACACAATGTATAATAAAACCATACGGACATATTCTATGATGATAATTTGAGCCAGGAGCTCTGAACTTACGGTAGCTGTAGACAAATCACTGCTCTGCAATATGTGGATAATACTAGCCTACCTTCTCAGGATTGCTAATATAATGTATATGAATAGCTTTGAACACTGCAAACTTATATGAGACAGACACAGTGTGAATTTAAAACTTGCAATAGACAGCAAAAACAATAGTGTCCTTTTTTTATTCTAAGCAACTCAACAGTAACGAAGCAAAGCAAGTAAGCTTTTGAGTTCTAGAGGACTCTTCATCAAGCTGGATTTCACAATGCAAAAAAGGGGGAGGAGTCCTAATAAAAAGATATTGTGCATGTGTTACGTGCCATCAAGTCACTTCCAATGTATGGCAATCCTATGAATAAAAGACCTCCAAGACGTTCTATCATTAATGGCCTTGCTCAGATCTTGCAAATGGGGGGCCATGGCTTCCTTTATTGAGTCAAGCCATCTTATTTTGGGTCTTTCTCTTTTCTACTGCCTTCCACTTTTCCTAGCGTTATTGATTTTTCCGGTCAGTCTTACGATGTGACCCAAGTACTATAGCTTTGGTTTTGTCATTTTAGCTTTTAGGGAGAATTCAGGCTTGACCTGATTAAGGTATTACTTTGCTTTTTTTTCCCCCATGGACAAACCTAATCTGTCTAAATAGGAAATGGAGAAGAATTTACCAGTGACTTTTAAATTCTATCATGCTTTAGCTGCATTTACAGTGCTCAAAAGGAGGGGGATCAGAGGTGAATGTTTTATTGTAAGATGGGGAACCATTTCTAAAGATGCCTATTCTAACCAAAGTAAGAAATATGGCTGGATTACAGGCATAGGAAGTGGAAAGGAGAAAGGACTGTTTGACCATTACTATTTGATATAGATTAACTTACTTTCTAAAAATCTTGTGCACGTTTGGGAATTTCTAAGATTAGTGCATTGTCCTGTGACATTGGCACAGAAATAAATCCCCCTGGGTTCAGTGGTACTTATTTCTATACACTGAAGGCACTTTTAATATTAAACGAATTGGATTGATCTTAGTAGAATTATACCTGAGGTTTTGAACTTTGATATTATGCATGAATATTTTCAATTGGGTTATTTATCAGCCTGACACATTTTTATCCTGCCCTGGCTTCCCCGATGAAACATTTAGAGAGAAAGTCTGAACAGGCCTACTCAGAAGTAAGCCTCATTTTAGTAAATGGGGCTTACTTCCCAGAAAGTGTTCTTAGGATTGCAGCCTACCGCCTCTTGCAAATTGCAACTTTGAATTCGAAAGGCGTTTCTCTTCCCGGAAAGGCTTCGGAAACCTTCACAGGAAAACGCTCGCAGCCATGCAGAGGGGCTTCCAGCCCAAACCTGCGCAGGGCAGGGCTGTGCTGTTCCCGTTGCTCTCACCTGCCATCGGGCTGCTTGTATTCGCTGCTAGGTAGCTGTTCCGCGAGCGAAAGCGCGTCCCGCAAGCCGCTCGTAGTACTCAGCCGCGCGCCGCCCGCGGAGAGCCTGCCCCTTTAAGAGACCGCGGGAGCGCGCGCGTTTGCCTTTCTTCATTGCACAGGAACTGCGCGATCTACTCGCGAGTAGAAGCTAGCGCGCACGCTCGCAGTAGCCCTGGCAGCCCGGAGGTGAGTGAGGGTTTCCTAGCGCTCCGCCGGCCTCTCCCGCGGCTTGCGGATTAAAGCGAGCGACGGGAGCGAAAGGGCTGCTGGGTTTGTCTTTCCCCCCCGAGGGCCGCCGTGTGTTTGCGTTTTCGGGGCCGAGCTAGGCGGTTCCTGCGCCAAGTGCGGTCTGGGCTCAGCAGATCTGCGTAACCTTCTCTTCCGAGGAAGCGCCGCTCTGGCTGCCTTTCCTTTGCCTGCTCTACGTATGCAGCGTAAGGGGTGACGGAGTTCGGAGACGATACTGCTAGTGGCTGCAGAACTTCAGGCTGCGCGTCAGGAAGAGGGACCCTTGCTTAGGCCTCTTATATGCTGTGCTAGTTAAGAAGTTTCGAAAAATGGAAGGCCTCTCGTGCAGTCCGCTGGTGCCCTTTCGATTCCCTCTGCACGCCACCTCCTCACTGCCACTTTCTGCTGCTGCATGCGCAGCCCAGACCTTAACATAAAGCTTGGAGGAAAAGTACTCTTTTTATTGCCCTTCTGTTAATCATAGGGTTGGAAGGGATCTCTCGGGTCATTTAGTCCAACCCCCTGCAAAATGCCAGAAATTCACAAATACCTCCCATTTTTCTTCCCAATGGAACAGCACTAAGCTACTTGTATACCATTCTCCAAATGCCTGTGAATCCAAACTTCAAAAAAAAAAAAAAACTCGTAAGACATACAGTACTCCTCTCCAGCCACTAGGCTTCCCAACTTAGTGTAGGAAATTTCTGGAGATTTTTGGGGGGGGGGGTGTTTGGAGAGGGATATAATACCATAGAGTTCTCCCTCCAGTGCAGCCACTTTCTCCAAGGGAGTTGATCTCTGTATTCTGGAGATAAGCTGTGTTTCAGGGAGATCTCCAGGCCCATCCTGATCTCCTGGAGGTTGGCAGCCTGCCACACACAAACAGCTAATTCTCATCAAGATACAGAATAAAACCAATGTAGTGCTTTATGAGTGGACCACAGCAAGATTATTTGTAATGGATGAGGGGCGCTCCCCTAAGCAGTTACAAATCTTGAAAGAGGAAAGCATTCATTTATTTATTTGTATGCATCTCATAGGTACTAGGCATACCAGGCGAATTGAGGAGAATTACAACACCCACAAAAATAAAATAATTTTATCAATGAAAGCCAGCGGCCAAGATGTCTTAACACATCAAGAATCAGTGCAGTAAAAGAGCAATTTTTTAAAAAAGAAAGTGCAATTGTATGCTGTAGACAAAAGGTGAATGCCAAAGGAAAGTTGAGCTGTTTCTTCCACAAAGGTCCTGCAACTCCTTGGACTTCAAGTGGCACAGAGCACCTGCTGATAGATTCAGGGCCAGGGCTGCCAGAAGAACTGTGTCAATGTGGCATCTTCTATCACCGTAGTTCTATGAAAGAGAAACAGTTCTCTTCTGGAACTTTGCCTTGTTCTGTTCTCTGGGTGTTCAAACTTGCAAGCACATCACTTCATTGCTTTGTGCTTAATGACTGACAGCTGCAGGATCTAGCTCCATTATTTATTTAAAATCTTTCTATCCCACCTCGCTTTCTAAGGTCTTGTACTTTGTTTTTTAAAAAGTATTCGCTCACACAGTTGGTCTGGTTTGACACCTCAAGATGGCTCTGCCTCAAGGCTGAATTTCACTTGGCATATCAAAGTTTTCTAAATGTGCAGAAAGTGTTCTGGATGTCTCTGCTTAAACTTTATTAACTGATGTTATTTTATCATCTTTTAGGAAACTGGCTGAAGTAGCAGATGGGACCAGTGAGAAATTAGGAATTCTTCAGGCTCATCCAGCTTAGAATCTTTTGTAACTGAGGGAAGAGAATGGCCAAACCATTCCCTCAGCAGCTCATTGCTGCAGCTCAGCATCATCTCAGAGCAGGGAAGAAAGGCTTATCCCGGTCTACCTCTTTGAAACTGGCTGGAGAGATACTGGCAGTAGCTGCCAGCTTAAAGCCTGCTTTCCTGTATGATTATAATTTGGCCAGATGTCCTCAGATCCTGAGCTACATTCAGCAGCTTCAGACAATCAGTGAGCTTGGGTGCCAGCTACATGTTTTGAGCATCGCTGATAATATTCTGATCATCAATTTGGACATGATGGTGCAATGGCTGGACACGGTTCTGCTTAACAACAACATCTTCTTCATTGATGTTTCTGCTGCCAGAACATGCCCAGGCTTCTGTGACACAGCAGATGTAGGTTCCATACTTGAACATATATCTGAGATACTGAATCATCTTAAAGCACTGGCAGCAGACACGTCCCAGGTCGTTTCCTCCAGTGCAGTCTTTTCTGCTGAATGGAATCTATGCACCCTCTTTGGTGTATTGCTAGGCTACCCAGCAGCCTACAGTTTTCCTGCACCAAAGAGCTTTGAGAACTGTCTTTCTCTGGCCCCACTGAAGGTGTTCACTGTCCAAGCCACATTCTGCAAGATAAGCAATGATCTCAGAATCCGACTTTATTCTTTCAGTGTCCCAGAAAACTTATACTCTGACATGAAAACTCGTATTGATGACTGGTGTGAAAATTTGAAGGATGCCTCTAGGTCTCAGAAAGACTTTTCAGATCTTTGCATTACTACTGAAGTTGTTACGTTAGAGGCAGTGGCCTTGTAAAGATGGACTCTGATCTAGAGGTGTGTACCTGTTTTCCTCTGAGCATCCTTTTAAACAGCTCATCCAGTTGAATCTCCAAACTTGTTTTTGAAATTTCCTCAAACTCAAGAAGCAGTTGGGGAATGCAGTGCACAGCCGACAAATGAAAAGAGGAACAAAAATTGCAGTTATTGTTTTAATTGTTCCAAAACCATTGTGGTGCCTGTCCCCAGATTAGGTTTCTTACAGTGCAGTCCACTTTCCTGGGAGTAAGCCCCATGGAACAGACCTGAGTAGGATTCTGAGCTGATGTTTTTAGGACTAAGTGAGTCATTTTAAGGCCTTTGTATGGTGTGTCCCTGCTCAGTAAAATTTTAATAATAACCTCTAGCCCCCAAAAGAACCATCTCGCATCCTCAGCTAGAACTGGCAGATTTCAATTCCTAAATGTCAAGCAACATCTAATAAATGATGGGATTTTCTATTTCTGAAGCAGCAAGAGTGAAAATTGTGTTAATTGATGTAGAGCCCTGAAGCACGTGGCTAGTTTAGAGAGAGACACTCCTTCTGGAAGATAACCTTTAATTAAAAACAACCACCTAAGTTAAACAACAGCAGTAATTACTTTTAGACCAACAAGCACAAAGAACAGTTCAGATATTATAAGAAATATTTTAGGAAGTATGTTTAGTACAAAAATAGGTAACTTAGAATGACGTTATGCAAAGAAATACAAGCAAAACTAGACTGAGATTGTAATCAGGGTATAAAGTTGGCTAAGTATGCTACCATAGCTGCTGCCATCACCACCATTAGGAGGGGGATCCAGTGATCGTGCCGTCTCTGAAAGATGAAAATTAACAAGGTCATATGCAAGGGGAAACTAATCATGTTTGACAAACTTACAATTCCTCCTTGTATTTACAGTATAGCCATTTCTCTGCTTTCATTTTGCATTTTAGTCAAGAGAAGTCTAATTTGATCACACTTGAGAGACACCTGCAGGAAAGGTGATTTTTGAGAACATAATCTTTACCCTTTTGCCGACCTGAGCATGAAGCTAGGTGATTTCAGGCCTATTAATATGACCATTTTAGCATGCATTATATGCATTATATTAGAACTGCCACTGCCCACCAAAAGGGCAAAAGGGGAGATCCTGAAAACTGTTGACGAGATTATGACATAGGCAGAAATGCATTTTCTGTGCATGTTCAGAATAGCAATAAGAGGCAGTCACCATTTGCTGAATGGATAAACAGGGCCTTGGGCTAGGACCAGGTTGCATTTGTACCTTTCCATGATACGTTCAGCGCTGCAGATCTCTGCTGGCCTGCCCTTCAGTAGTGTTTGGGAACTGCAGATTATGCAGAAATGCAGCTACTCTGTTTTTGTTTTTACTAGGGGCACAGAGGCAAGAACATATGTGTTCATTTCTATGTTGTTAGGTGCACTAGTTGCTCGCTAACTTTTGGACCCAATTCAGTGTGTAGATTGTGAGTCATCTTTCAGTCTTCTGGTACCTGAAATCTTAAGCATCAATAAAATTTCAGTTGCCTCCTACTAGACAAGTTAGAAGCACAAGCAGGGCCTTCTTGGTAGTGGTACCTGTGTTGAGGAACTCCTTCCCCACAAAGGCCAACCAGAGCCCATTATTAGTTGTTTTTAGGAGCTAGTATAAAACTTTACAGTTTAAATAGGTATGAGGTGAATTATTTTTAAAAACTTGGGAGAAGAAAATCTAAATAAATAATTTGAACTTCTAGTGCCAGCATAAAAAATTTAAGCATCCATCCTGCACTGCTGGCAAAAAATGTTCGAACTTTTGGATGACCAGATACACAAGATTTTTTCCCCTAGCCTTTGCTACAATGGTCTTTTCTGGTCACTCTATCTTTGATAAATTCCCGGGTTGCGCAGCTCAGGCTTAAAGCTAATGTATCTTGAATCATAGCATTAGGATGTGTGTTCAGTTTGAAATTTCTTCATTCAGGCCATGGGTATTGAGATGTTGGGAAATTGTGTTTTAACTGCAGACTAAATCTATTGTGGTAACATAAAGTGAAAATTCAAAGAGAACATCTCCTACTTGGACCGGTTTCCTCTGATTGAGTTCATCTCGACACTGTTGTAACTTGATCAAACAGCTGCGATACTCATGACTCAGGACTTCCAGTTCACAATGGAGATCTCTGCACTGGGCAAGAAAGCAAATGGGTAGTTGCTTAGGGAAAAAATTCTTTTTTTGGAGGGATTAATGGATGACAGTTACTAACTGGCAAAGTACATAGACACTTGGAAAATCATTAATCCCCTTTCCATGAAGGCCAGAGAATTCCTCTCCCCAATCCTCTTTCCCACATTCAATATTGTTTTGTTCCCTCAAAATGCTCTGAGTCAGAGGTTTACATTGATATAAAATGTTCTACAGCTATGAATAGATAGAGACATTATTAAAAGATTCTTGGATTTCTTAAAAAGCATAAGGTTGTATGCATTACTTTCTGGAAATACTGGTACACACCCTAATTCAAAACTCAAAACCTTTGCCTATAGGGACAGTAGGTATACTGACCTTAGAGACAAGCCAGATGTGACTGAGAATAAAACAGGCAGGCAGATGATGAGTGCTAAACCCTCTCTCTGCCCACTGTTTACTCTGTCAATTTCCTTCACAGACAAAATTGAAAGTAAACTTGTTGGAACCAAAAGCATTTGGGGAGAGGAGGTATGAGGATGTAAGCATCATGTCTGGGGGGTGGGTGGGCAGGGAGCTATTTTCATTGTGTGCCTCTTTTGCTGTTAAGTTAGACCATCCAGTTTTCTTCCTATGTAACTGAAGCAAATCTGAGTTTAAGCTCTGGGATCTGTCATTGTCATGTTTAATTGGCATGCTGGTCTATCTTGCTGAAATCTTAGCACAGCTTGCAGTCCCTGAGCTTCCTCCCAGTGTATAGTCTGTGAACTTAAACACACTTTGTAAATAGCCTCTGCTCAAATCTAGGGGACCTTGGTCTCAGTCACATGTTTCTATCTGAACTGTGAACACACGAAAACAGGCAGTTCCTTTGACATGGCAACAGCTGAGGGGCAAAGGTGGTTCAAGGGTTTAGAAAGGGGTGTGTGGGAGACCAAGGTTCCAGTCTGACATGGACTTGCTTTGTGGTCAACGAGCCACTGTTCTCTGCCTGTGTTTCCTACCTGTTCAGTGCAGTTAACTGATCCATCTCACAGAGTCAACAGGTTTGTTGGTGGACAGCATGAAGACTTTACATCAGACATGATGGCAATTTTGTGACCTCCAGACTAAAGATTTTTGAACAGCCAACAATGGCTCCATTGGGCACATTGAGGGTGGGGGTGGGAGGCTGAAGCCTCATCTCTATGCACCACAGTCACAAGTTTGCAGCACAGCACATATGAGATACTGAACAGCCACCCAGTGTTTTCATTTAAGCTTCAAAGGTATCTGAAAATAACAATTAGTCTCTAATGAGAGCCCGTAATCTCATCAACTGCTTGAGTCACCTTCTCACCTCTTCTTCCTTAGCTGTAAACTGGGATGTTCTCTCTTGCAGCTGGTCTTGCAGACTGTTCACTTTGGCCCCCTTGTGGTCCTTTGACAAGACACTCGGCCTGTCTCTGGCAGGGTTGAAGACTTGACTGTTCATGGATATATCACGGTCTATTTAAATAAAAAAAAAACCAGGCAGACCTCTAATTAGAATTCTTTCTTTTCAGCATCTGCAGCTCACTGCAGGTAAGCTATCTTGCCCAGTTGCATGCATTAAACCTGGCTGGATATTGTGACATCTAAGGAAGCCATTATCTGACAAAGGGAGCTTTGACTCATACCCCCAAATGATGTTGGTCTTTAAGCTGCTACAGGACTCAAATCTTGCTGTTGCACTGCAGACCAACGTGGTTGTTACTGACCTGAAACTAAGAAACTCATTCGCTCTGAAAATGTTAGCTATACTTTATAATGCTTTGACCTGGATGGCCCAGCCTAGCCTGATCTTATCAGATCTTGGAAGCTGAGCAGGGTCATCCCTGACTAACACTTAAATGGGAGACCACCAAGGAAGTCTAGGGCTGCTATACAGAGACAGGCAATGGCAAATCATCCCTAAACGTCTCTTGCCTTGAAAACCCTACAGGGTCACCATAATTCATCACCACTCTTAGTGAAGTGGGCTGCATTCTGACAATCACATTAACCATAGTTAAACTGAACCACAGTTTTGTGTGATACCTGAACTGATTAGTGGAGATTTAATATTGTTTGCTTTGTTGTACCCTGATGAAATTGCACAAATACATGATGTGTTCTCTCATAATCCTGTGAATTAATTCACTTTGGGTTCCCATTGGAGAGGAAAATGGAATGTAAGTCTCTAAATAAGCAAAATATAACAAGTTGCCTTTTAGAAAATCAGGCAAATTATCCATCTAGCTTTACCATTAACAGGTCACCAAACCCAACTCTCTAGAATTTTAGACTCCCTTTTCAGTCTTGTAACTGGATTGAGACAAAACAGAATAAATCTTTGTAGAACAAGAGGATGTGAAATACACACTTTCCGAAGGTCAATAAATGGATTCGGCTTCCCTGTTCTCAGCTTATTGACTGCATATTTGGATACCGAAGTACTTTAATTTGCCTAACAAAACTTATGTTGATAGTTAGGTTAACTGTTACTGCCTTTTGCCTTTTAGAACTATATGAAATTATTTCTTACCCTTCATTAACCTAGGAGGAGATGCCAGTGATTACTAATATTTGGGGTACATTGAAATCTGGAAGATAATATGGTAGGGAGGCTAGGAACAAAGGTTTCAGCCTCAAACCTGGTGTAAACATGCAGGAGAATGAGATAGTCGAATTCTGAGAACAGCACCACTTCAGACTATAGGTGAGTGGTTCCATTTTCAAATGCATGTCCATGTAGCCCAACTTGCTCCCTGTGTGCTGCTTGCCAACTTGCAGGAAATCCCCCCCCCCTACACACACACGGTCCAGTAAAAAATGTGACCCCCATCCACGGCAGTCTGAAGAAGAACATACCATTCAACCATTTCAGAACTCTCATAACCCTATTCCCACCTTACTCTGCTGCATGTGTAGTTCAAGAATCTATGTAGGAGATTTGACCAGAGAACTTCCAAATCTACAGAGCTGCAGAATTTCTTGCTGCTTGATAGACATTTGACTAGGATGTTTCGGTTTATGTGAATTCACTAGGTAAGAGAGACCTATCTTGAGGGTAGGGAAGTTGTTGGAGTACCAGTTACAGAATTCCAGAAGCTCAAAAGGCCTGTTACCAGTTAATCTGACCTGTCTTCTGTATATCATCTCGCTGAATCTTCCACTCTCTAGACTGATTTTGTGTCACATCTGCAAAATAAACAAGCCAAAACAGATCACCAGCCTACATAACTGAACACAGCCTTTGCTTCATTGTCTCCAGGACTAGATCTTGACCTTCATAAGTGATTCAAATGGTGATTTGGAAAATGCTCTTCCCCTTGCTTCTGCTGCAGCCTCCAGAAACCAACAGCTTCTCCTCCTGGTACCTCCCCACATTCCTAGTACAGTAAAGAGAGGGGAAGCTGGCAGCTTACCCTGATCCATAATAATTCCCATTAGTCATGTGAATAGGCAGAGGATTGGCACAGGCCCTGTGCATGCATTTGGAGGGTGGGGGAGCAGTTAGACACACTGAGAGCCAGTTTGGTGTAGTGGTTAAGAGTGCGGGACTCTAATCTGGAGAACTGGGTTTGATTCCCCACTCCTCCGCTTGAAGCCAGCTAGGTGACCTTCAGTAAGCCACAGCTGCTAGGAGCTCTCTCAGCCCCACCCACCTTACAGGGTGTTTGTTGAGGGGATAAAACATACTTTGTAAACCGCTCTGAGTGGGTGTTACGTTGTCCTGAAGTGTGGTATATAAACCAAATTATATTATTAGATTCTTTAAATAACTATTTCATAAGATTGTGTCTTAGACCACTGGCCGTGCTGCCTAGTTTGGTCTCCTCTGACAGGTAGTAGCTCCTCAGAGACTTAGCCAGAACATGTTTCCAGCTGTTTAACTTTAGTGTGTTAATTGGAGATGCTAAGAGTGGAACTTGCAAAGCATGTGCTCCACTACTGAGTTATGGTAATTCCTTACTCCTTTCTTTTGACCTGGTTTGAGACCGCAAGTGAGGGAGGTTCTGTTCCAGTGAAGGGTAGAAATACCTAAGCAGAGGTGTTTCTTATTCTTCTGGAATTTCTTCAAGAAACCATGTAACCACAAAGTTCACTGGAGACATCTCTTGATCCATTTTCTCTCAATTGTACAACTGCAGTTGAGTTTGCAAATTATGTTTTGAAGCAGCTGGCTTATTGGTAGGTATGAAAACTAAAAATGTGAGGCTTGATGTTCTTTAATTTAGATGATCTTTAATATAGATAATGTATTTTCCTACACAGGTAACACCTTCATGTAGATGCAAACTGCATGTATGTTGTTACCAACTATTTTGCCTGCTACTGTGAAGTGGGTCCCCCCACCCCATTTTATACAGCTTCATGATTACATGTATGCACATTTTGGCTCTTCTGTGTTGTTTCCAAAACCTGCTTTACTATGATATTTTGGGAAAGGTTGTAGCAAAGCTGGGGTAGCTGGTATGTGGATAGGACAGTCCAGCTCTTTCCAGGTTCCACCAGTGCTTTGGTGCCACTGGGAAGCCTTTTTTTGTTCTTGTTAATTGGCCATTGCTCAGTCACTGTATCAGTATAATGATCTATCTACCAGGTCCTCCAAAAAAAAGTCTTTAGCCCCTTTCACTGCAGAGACAGAAGGGAAAAGATAAATCTCCATAATTAACTTCTTTAAAAATGAAAGCTAAGAATTCAGAGGGCCTAGTAGATAGTTATAATGACCCAGTGATATAAAACCCAAATAGCCCACGAGTGATGTGGGCAGAGAGACTAGCTGTTGCCAGGGCCTGGGGGCAGGGAAAATGTGGGGAAACACACAATTGGGATGTCCCATTGCTAATGGGTGCAGCAGCAAAAAAATCCAAGAGTCTATTGTTGTGTGCAAGACCCCGGGTGAAAAAATGAAGACTTTGGTGGAATATATGCAATTTGGCTACATAGAAGTGATATCTGTGTACAAAAAGTTCTATGATGTATAGCAGTCCTAATGTAATTTTTCGTTGGGTACTCACCCATAACACCAGCATGTGACACTAGCAGTTGTGAAGATAGGAATATACAGTAATCCTCTTTGTACACCCATATAACACCTTTATTGAAACTGAGGGATTCACGCTCGGTTGGGCCTCAATGCTCACTGTCTACTTTATTGGGTCATACTTTACGTACTGTGCAAACGTTTAATAGTTTCCTCCAGTGCTAGCTTCTGTCTTTCTTCAGTCTGCAGCCTGTCTGAAAGTCAAAAGAAAATGTTTAGCAACTTCAAGCAGGGCTTTTCTTCTCCCTGAAGTACAATATTTGGCATCAAAGTGGTTCTCTATAATGACTTAGGTCTTCTTGAGTCAAGCCCATAGAAATCAAGGAGACAACTCTGCATTGTGATTTGAGCTCGGCAGCTTTAACTCTCAAGGTTCACCTTGTCTGATTCCAGATGAATCATCCTTATAATATTGCCATTGCATAGGCTGACATGATATTTAACTTGCTTCTTGCTCCTTAAAGAGCTTGTGGCACAAACAGAAGATGGCTCACAATTCCTGAAGTTATATTGTTCCTCTTTAAGGTAACCCTGTGCTTTTGAGGAAATCAGTTAATCCTGACTTGATTAAGAAACAAATGTTCAGAGGTATGAGGTATTATCTTTCATGGGATCAGGCCTATTGTACTGTTTATTAAATATCCCAGCTATTGCTTGTATTGACTTACACATTTAATCTGCTTTAAGTCTCAATGAGAAAGGTGGACTATAAATAAATAAATGTACAGAGATTTATTTATTTTATTTAAAATATTTCTATGCAACCTTTCCACCAAAATAGCATCCCCAAGGCAGCAAACATCAAAACATTAAAACACTGCAACATTAAAACAACATTTAAACTGAAGTACATATACAATAATTAAATAAAAAAAATTATAAACACACATTAACACCAAAACCAGGGAGGAAGTCAAATAACTGTTTTTGAGGGTATGATAAACAAAACAAAAAAGACTTCACCCACTGCCAGAAAACAGCAATAGAAGGATACAGCCAAAGCTCCCTGAGGTGGAAGTTCCAAAATTTTAGTGCCATGCCAGAGAAGGCCCTTTCTTGTGTTGCCACCCCTTTAGCTTCAGATGGCAAGGGCATGCGAAGCAGGCCTCTGAAGATGAAGTGGACAGGTAGGTTCATAAGGGAAAATACAGTACTTAAGGTATGCAGGCCCCAAGCCGTATAGGTCTTTAAAGATCAATGCACATTGAATTAGGTCCACAAGGAAATTAGTGCAGATAGAACAAGACTGGTCCCTCTGACCCATTCCAGTCAGTTTTCTGTACCAAATGTAGTTTCTGGACAGTCTTCAAGTACAGCCCCACAGAAAGCGCACTGCAGTAATCTAATCTAGATGTTACCAAGTCATGCACCATAGCAGTATGATCTTTCCTACCCAGGAACTGCTGCTGCTGGCTCACCATCTGAAGCTGGTGGAAGGCATCCTTGGCCAGTGCTGCCACCTGTTTATCCAACAAGAGGCCCTGGGTCCTGGAGTACTCTCAAGCTAAAAACCTGTTATAACGGACCCTCTTTCACTCCCCCACTCTGAGGCAGATGTTCCTGCCAAAATCCAAGTTTGCTCATTGTGGCTGAGCAGCATCAAGTACCATGTCTCTGTTTATGTTTGAAAGTTCTTATTGTCCCACCCCGATAAGCAGTCATATTTTTGGCTTCTTAGCCTAGCCCAGAAACTTGATAGGGGAAACGTAGGAGTTGTCTTCTTTTCATGAAATGCCACTGAAGATTGAATAACTCTCAAAAGAAACAGCTACTTCATTGAACAGGCAGGGATAGAATATGGTCAGTCGGGATGAAATGGCTGAGGTAAAATTTGTTGGTAGAACATAATACTTCAAAAGTAATAAGCAAAATAGTTTTCTTAGTTTCAGTGTTTAGAATCTGTAAGAGTGAGAGGTGTTTTGTCTAATACCTTGATTAAAGCAACAGTGTTTCTTCACAGATTTCCCTTTACTACTCAGGTTTCTAGATGTTAGTTCAACACTACTTTCCCTTTACAACAGACCCAGGGTCTTTCTTAGAGCCAAACCCCTTTCTAGACACTGGGCAGGAATTATTCTTCACCTAAGAAGACATAACCCCACTAACTTGGCTTGAATGGGAGTCTTCACTCACTACCCACTCACTCTGCCAAAAACACACACCCAGTTTTATCCTGGCTATGCAAATGGAATTCAACTTGTGCTGGCTTTTACTGGGAATTATTAACTATGATCTTCATTTAAGACAATGTTGTTACAGTTAGGGCAAAGATTTTCTTTTTCCTCACTTCAGAGTGGTGTCTGGCTGACCCTCCTTGTCAGACTCTCTCCCACACTCAACTCTCCCAACTGAACTCAAAATCCTGTTAGCATCAACTGTCATCCTGACGCTGATTCTGACTAGTCAATCAAAGAGAAGGGGGAGCAGTCCGTCATTCCAGGCAGTTATTAACTCTCCCATCTCTGAGTGCTGCACTGTGGAAACCTTTCTTTAAATTGCATTCTATCACAGCTGTCCTTTAGGGAAAGTGCAACCCCATCCAGAACAGGAGATACCCCATTTCCTGGATCAAACCTTCCCCCTATAAGTGGCATTTCCATTTTGTCGGGATTAGCTCTCATCCATTCCAAAACTTCCTACAGGCACCTGTTCATAGTTTCTACAGCCACCTAGTCTGCTGGAAGCATAAGATAGAGCTGAATGTCATCTGCTTTTTGGTGGCAACTCATCCTAAATCTCCAGATGACTTCTACCAGTAGCTTTATGTAGATGTTGAAAAAGCATGGCAGACAAGACAAAACCTTGTAGAAGTCAAGAGGTGGAGCAGCAGTCCCCAGCACCACACTCTGAAACCTACTTTCAAGGTAGGTCCAGAACCACCACCTCCCATTCCCAACCCCCAAAAGATGATCCAGAAGGATACTGTGATTGATGTATCTAAATCTACTGAGAGGTTCAGGATAATTTACAGGGTCATGTTCCCTTGTCCATCTCCCAGTGCATGTAATCCATCAGGGTGACCAAGGTTTGTGTCAGTCCCATAAATAGGGCCAGAAACAAGACTGGAACAGATCTGAACAATCCACTTCATTCAAGAATCCCCAAAGCCACCACTTGTTCAATCACCTTGCTCAAGAATGGTATATTTGAAACTAAAAAGGTAAAGTGTGCCATCAAATCGTAACTGACTTAAGGTGACCCCATGAAGTTCCACCTCTTGAGGTTTTCAAGGCAAGAGATGAGCAGAGGTGGTTTTCCATTGCCTTCCTTTGCATAACAGCCCCAGTCTTCCTTGGTGGTCTCCCAGCCAAATACTGACCCTGCTTGCACTTGAGTCTAGATGTTAAGTTATTGAATTATCTTGAGTTCAGAGTAGGTTACTTTAAAAGCCAATGCACTACTGTCTGCTTCAATTAAGGGCAACCATTCCCCTCTCAGAGAGACATCTGCTGTCTTCTGGACCCAGTCTGCCAGTGCTCCTGGCAGATTTAAACAGCCAGGAGGGGCAAAGGTGGTAGATCTCTAACTTCCAAGAATCCTGTCCACCTCCTCAGACTGGATAAGCTGAAAAGTAGTCCACATAACTGGACAGATCAGCACCCTGGGACCATCTGATCCTGTCACTGCTAATGAAGAGTCCCAGGTGGAATGAGTGAAAGGTTGTATCTAGAATGTGCTTAGCAAAATGACTGCAGAGGGCTGCAGAACAGTCCACTTCCATAGGCTGGAACCCAATAGGCACCGACCACTTGGAAGAGCTCTGCAGGTCTACACTCTGCAGATGTAGTGATGGTGGAGAAGTATTGTTTCATTGCCACCATCATGGCCATGGAGTAGGCTTTAAAATGAACTCTAGCTGGTGCCTTGTCAGATAATGCTGCTTGTTTGAAAACACCTGGATCCTTGCCTGTGCAGAACTTGCATGTCAGAGAGAAGATTTCTCAATTACTTTACAGTTATCATTGTTCATAGACATTTTGGCGGGGGGGGGGGGGGCTTTTCCAAATGAATAATACACTGTGTGCCATCTATGCTGGTACAGCCCCAGCATTGTATTTTGTTTGTTTATTTACATATTTATCTTGCTGATAAATATCATACAGGGGATCCCTGCCATACATGGGATTCCCACGTGGTCACCTGCCCAGGCACTGACTTCACAAACCCCATATGTGCTTAGCTTCAATACCATTGCCACATCATGTGCCTTCAGATCATGCCCTTGGGCTAAAGGAACACGGCATTATGTGCAACATTTCAATCAGCTCTTAATCCCAACAGGAGAATTGACCAAGGCTACTACTATGGGGAATGGGCTTACATCCAAGCTTATTTTTAATTTTTTTTACATTGTCCTTGTTGGAGACCTTCATTAACCAAGCCTTCTGACTTCTCTACAAGTTCCTTACCTTCCATTGCACTAACATGCTCCATTGCGAGCCTGCTGTCTTCCTGTAAGGCATCCATTTTTGAACAGAGAGCGACACGTTCACTCTCCAGGTTCTGCAGGGCTTGGTTCAGCTGAGCGTTCTGAGCACCCGACCACTGCAGGTAGGAAACAGCCACAATAACAATGCACTGACGGGACAAGCAAGAGCTGGAATGGGAGCCGGAAGGGTTTGGCCGCAAGGCACACATCCAAAAAGAGAACAAAGCAGTCATTTCCTTTACTAAAAATGAGTCCACTCAGCATTTGAGCAGAGGGATGCCTGGACCGACACTCATTCTCCTCTCTGAGAATAGCAATGATGGGATACTGCTGGAAGGCGTCTGTCTGCTCTACTTTCTTAACACTTTGTATTTTATCAAAAACAACTTTCTGAAAATGGCTTTGCAACAGAAAGATGCATTCTTTGTGGGGAAATGGAGAATTTGTGCAAAAAATGGCTGTTCTGATTTCATTCGTGCCCTTGGCCAGTTTATTGTAGTACAGGAATAATGATCTATATATAGGAAACTTAGCAGTAGTTCTGCTTGAAAAACAACTGATGCTTTCAAGTTCCCTCTGGGTCTGCTTTCACACAGGAACTTTTCATGGAACACAGGAGACCCCTGATTTAAACAGGCACTTCCACACATGATGTTGAGCTCATTGTGAGCAAGCACAACTCCCGGGCCTCTCTCCTCTGATCTGGCTCAAAAGAGGAACTGGATGCCCATTTGGACGCTCTACCGGTAGCCAATACAGGCAGGGGGACGGAAGCTCCGCACTCAAACTGGCAGAACGAAGCTCTGCCTTTTTGCCCTCCCTTTGGCCCTTTAATGAGAAAAGGAAAGCTGCTGTACCGGGGAGGGGGGTGGGATGACAGTGCGATTTCCATTTCCTGTATGAGCTTATATGCAGATGGAAAGTAAAGGTGATGGATGAAAGCTGAAGGTGGCAACAGCGAGTGGCTTGGAAATGGGGCATATGGATACTGTTTATGCCTGTTCCCGTGCCACTTGCTGCTGCTGCCATGGAGAGAGTGCATTTTTGCACTCCCATGAAGAAAAAGCCTAAAAGACAAAGGTTATACAGAATTTTCAAAACACTGCACTTGCTGCTTTGTTTTCTCAGGCCAAACTACATCTTATGCCCATCACAAGTCGCACTGGGGTACCCCAACCTGTTTTACAGTCAAACATCATATCCCAAGCACTTAGTGGAGGGAGGAGCACCCTTTCTGTGATACAGACATCATCCAAGAGAAGCATCTGGGATGCAGCACAAATGTGTGACATGCCTTTGTGTTGATGAGATAAAAGCCACTGTTTTCAGTTTATGTATTAATGGTGTGTGTGAGTGTTATGTGTGTACCTATGGTGACCCTATGAATGAAAGACCTCCAAAACATCCTATCATTAATAGACTTGCTCAGATCCTGCAAACTGGAGGATGTGGCTTTTATTGAGTCAAGCCATCTCATTTTAGGTCTTCCTCTTTTCATACTGCCTTCCACTTTTCCTAGCATTATTGACTTTCTCAGAGAATCTTTTCTTCTTATGATGTGACCAAAGTACGATAGCCTCAGTTTTTTATAGGGAGAATTCAGGCTTGATTTGATCTAGTACCCACTTATTTGTCTTTTTGGCCATCCATGGTATCCACAAAACTCCTCCAGCACTACATTTCAAAAGAATCAATTTTCTTCCTGCCAGCTTTTTTCACTGTCCAATTTTCATATCCATACATAGTAATGAGGAATACCATAGTTTGGATTATCTTGATCTTGGTTCTCAGATACCTCTTTATCTTTAAGGATCTTCTCTAGCTCCCTCACAGCTGTTCTTCCAAGTCTTAATGGTACGGTTTTATATATTTTAGAACTTGTCTTTGACTGTAATAAATCATTCATTCATTCACTGTCCTCAGCACATTGGTGCCAGATTGGACTGTAAGGTTCAGAATGAGAACTAATGTTTGTTTAGTCATTCTCACAGTGATTCTGTGATATTAGTGACTATTATTCCAATTTTCAGATCTATTTTTCAAAGCTGATGGTCTGGTGTGAAAAGTATGGCTAGATCACAGCTTCACAAAAAAGTTACCTGCAGTTTGTTATCCAAGACATGGAGCTTGTTTTCTAGTTCAACATGCTTATTGGTTAGCCGGCTCCAATCTTGTTTTAGTGTGTTATAATGTTCTTTCCACAGGCTGCAGTCATCCTCTGCAACAGTTAATGCTCTCTAGAAGGAACAATAGAAGTGAGAAAGTTAACAAACATGTCTTCTTGACACATACATGCCTGCAAGCAATAAAAAGGGAGTGATTAGTTGGCCATACATAGTGGATAGAATGATTTTCCTATTAGGTCTAAGGTGCGATGGAAACTCAAGAAAACACAGAAGAAAAATTGCATATAGCATGCTTTAGTGTCATCACTTTCTCCTTTCTTTATCTTCTACAAATTTGCATCTGAATGTATTTAGTTGAACTAAAGCACATGGGCCGGACCTTGGGATTAATGAAGGCATCAACAAGTGAGATGAATCCATTTCTCTGTGACAAAGCAACAAGAGATGTCATTTCACTAGCAAGCTTCTCAGCTGCTTATCTTTCTATATGGTGCCATCTGGTGGAAAGATGAAGGAATGAGATGTTTCAGTCACGAATTCACACATAACATGTATTTTTCAGTCTTTCTCTTGCCGGTGGTATGCATATGTAAAAAACAAAAAGGCAGTTCTAAATGAGTAGTATCATGTTTCCAACATGCAGAAAAAGCAGGCATTTTTAAATGCACTTGTACTTGGTTTCTGAAATGATTGATGGCTTTACAGCAAGGTTGATTGACAACTGATTTCAGCCTGCCTGTGTGTGCAATTTTGGTCTTAGGGGTTTGCTTGGCCATGACCCAATTGCACTTTAGTAGGTATGGGTTAAGCCCAGAAGTCTCAGCTTAAGCACAAGAGTGCTATCCATCCCACTTGTACCGAGTCAGGGATGGAGCATTTGCACGTGTGTGAATATATATTCATGTAAGTGAAAAGGGATAGCCTCCTTGCAACAGAATAGCTGTTCCACTGTTCACCACATCTGTGCTCTTGTGCCTGAGAGACACTGTAGACAGTCTTCAAAACAGGTCATAAAATTAGCATAAAAGATACCAGTCACTTTGTATTTGCATATGGGGCATCAGTAGAATGTTATTGCTAGAAACGGTTACTTAATTGTGCAATTGATTAATTAAACTCAGATTAAAGAGCTTTTTCACTGTTGTAGAAGGCTGCCGGTAGCATGACTGCAACTGAAAAAAAGAGAGAGGGAGTGACTTGCCTGTGACTGATGAGTTATTTCATGGCAGAGGTGAAATTCAAACAGACTTCTTGACTTATAACTCAGAGCGGGACCACAAGTGACGCCTGACACAGGTTGGACACTTGCCAGCTTCCCTCAAGTTTTGATGGGAAATGTAGGCAGCTTGGCGGAATGTTGGACAAGTGACAGTTGAAAAGTCCATTGGACAGCAGTCAGAGAGTCAAGCTGCAAGACCAGGATGCCTACATTTCCCATCAAAACTTGATGGAAGCTGACTAGTGTCCAACCTGTGTCAGGCATCACTTGTGGTCCCACTCACAGTCTATTAGAAGAGCAAGATTCAGGTCCTGTAGTGCCTTAAACAACAATATTTCCAGGTTATGAGCTTTCAAGAGTCAGAGATCCCTTCATCAGATATGAGAAGTGGAAAAAGGGCTGGATCCTTATAATCCAGGCAGAGGGTAGGAGGGTTATTATAAATTAGAGTGTCAGGAAGCTAGCTACAATACATGTTTTAGTTAGCTTGATAGACCCTGGGTACAAAGTGCAGAAAATCAGCATTTGTAATGTGAGAAAAATCCTATGTCCTGAGTTCAGATACACATGACATTGGGAGGTCTGTGGACAGAGCTCCCAGCATTTTAAAAAATGTTACTTTTAGGCATGCAGGGCTCTGATTCAGATCAAGAGAATGGGGGGGGGCAGGGTTTAAGCCTTCTTCCTGCACCATTTTCCTGATCTGAAATGGCACGGGGAGCTGTTATTTGTCCCTTTGGGGTTCTATATAGGTACTGATATATTTACTCCGTTGGGGCAAATAGTTGCTCCCTAGGACAATGAAGTCAGAGGGCGATGAAGTGGAGGTAGGCTTAAGTTCCCATTCAGAAGAGAAGCTCTCAAGTGCCTGAAAATTCAGTTTAAATAAAGGCTGGATGGTGTGTCCACAGAACTGCCAGTGTCATGTCTCTCTGACCCTCTCAGCTACTATGTTACTTTTATATTTTGCATGCTTCTTTTTTTCTACAGGAAAGCTATCTTGGCTGTTTCTCAGTGATCTCAGTGTTCTCAGGCACAAGATCCAGATCCATGCAAATCCCTCATTACATTGAGCAATGTTTGAGCAGACTTGACAGGAAAGACTTGTTTCTTTAAATGGTAATTTGTAGCCCCAGGTGGCTGCTCTGAAGAACAGGGAAGGGTTCCTGGGGGAGAGGATGGTTTAACCCTTTTGTGCTGTGCTTTTTCTATACTTTCAAATGTCTCTCCAGTGCTCACGCAGATTCCTGCCATAAGCTGAAGGAGTGGTAAGATCTTATCATCATCAGTCATACATTACTTGGGAGCTTCAGCTTTGCTTTTGAGGACAGCGGAACAAAAAGCCAACTTCCAGTATGGAAGACCTTAACTTCCCAGGAGCATGATGTGGGCATTCTGTTCAGAAATCTAGCCAGGCTGGCATCCTATGCCTACCTGGGCATTCTGGAGTTGCTGTTCTGCTTGCAGTTTCTCCTCAAGTAATTTCAGAAGAGACTCTTTTGCTTTCTGCTCATAGTTCTGCTTCTGGTCCTCCATCTCCAGCAGAATTTTCTTCAAACTTCTGTTTGAGTAACTCTAAAAAACAACAACAACTGAGTACTAAAGAACAATTCCTGATTGAAGGAGACAGGAATATATTAGTGCCAATGGGACCCATTGTTCACCAAAGTAAACATCCTGGCGAATTCTTTCAGAGTCAATGCATTACATTGAAGTTGCTCTATGATTCTTGTTAACAGTAGATTACAGCTGGGCACCTCTGTAGCATGCCAGATAGCAACCTTTTCAAAGTACTGATTTTACAATTATATTTACTAATCACAGTAATTCCATAAGCGCTTCCTGCCAGAAGGATTGAAAGTTTTATTGGAACAAGAGCAGAGCCTTTCTGGGCCTCTGCTGAGCAGAAACAAAGGCCAACAACTAGGGGTGTGCAAGCCAAAAATTTTCGGCTATAGCCGAAAGTAGAAAGCCGAAAGAAGATTCTCTATCGTTAAAGCCGAAAGCCGAAACAAGAATCTCTTTCGGCTTTCGACTTTCGGGATTCTTTCGGCATTATTTCGGCATTCTTTCGGCTTTTTTCTAAGGGAAAATGCCTCCGTCTTCCAGGACGCCTGGAGGAGGCATTTTCCCACCGAATAAGCCCAAAATTGGTGGGGACCTTCCTCTAACCCTTCTCTAACAACCACCCAAGTTTCAGACAGATTGGACTTTGGGGGGCCATGTTATGAAGAGGCAGGCTTCCTTTGCCAGGGGTGGCATTTTGCATGCAAAATGCCCCCCAGCCCTCAGGGGCCCTTCTCCCACCCCTCCTCCCACCCCCCACCAAGGCTCAGCCTGCTCCCACTTGGGGGGGGCATTTCATGGCCTCCCCAAGTAGGTGCTCTAATCTCTACCACTGACAGCTGGGGGAGGCTTGTGTTGCCAGGGGTGGCATTTTGCATGCAAAATGCCCCCCAACCCTCTGGGGCCCTTCTCCCACCCCTCCTCCCACCCCCCACCAAGGCTCAGCCTGCTCCCACTTGGGGGGGCATTTCATGGCCTCCCCAAGTAGGTGCTCTGCTCTCATCTCTACCACTGACAGCTGGGGGAGGCTTGTGTTGCCAGGGGTGGCATTTTGCATGCAAAATGCCCCCCAGCCCTCTGGGGCCCTTCTCCCACCCTTCCTCCCACCCCCCACCAAGGCTCAGACTGCTCCCACTTGGGGGGGGCATTTCATGGCATCCCCAAGTAGGTCCTCTCAGCCCCTAAAGTCCACCCCTTTCAGCCCCACACAAACCCAATTCCCCCCCAGCTGCCACACACAGACCCAAATCCCCACATTAGCCCCTCACAGACCCAAATCCACCCCCACCTGCCCTACACCCATAACCCCAGGAACAGGCTGGCAAAGGCCAGCCCTCTCCCTTTGTTCCCTATGCTGGGAACTTCTAAACTCTCTTTCCCTGGGCAATTCTGCACAGCCCAGAGGTGCCACAATGGTGGGCACACTTCTGAGTGCCAGCTGGTCCCTGTGAAAGAGCACCTGAACCACAGACACCCTCCCTCAAATTCCCCCACCACCTACAGAGATGGCTGGCCAGCCAGCCCCATTGTTCCCTATGATGGGAACCAACTGCACAACAAAGAATAAAACAAGAACAACACAAAATAAAGTTTTAAAAAAATTATTTTCTCCCTTCCAAAGTACAAGTAGGCAAAGCATTATGACACATTACACCAGCAGTCCCCCACACAGAAAAATTAAAACAAAACTCACTTAACACCAGAGAATCACAAAGCATGATTCCTGTCAAAAACACTTTATTTCTTGAACAGCTTTAGGTTACACAGCAGGGGGGAACACCAAAGGGCATGGCAGCACTATCTTACACAAAAATAACACAACTCACTTAACATCAGAGAATCACAAAAACACAATTCCTGGCAAAAACACTTTATTTCTTGAACAGCTTTAGGTTACACAGTAGGAGGGCACAACAGGGCATGATAGCAATGTACTACAAAAAATAATACAACCCACTTCACCGTTTTTGACAGCAATTGTGTTTGTGTGATTCTCTGATGTGAAGTGAGTTGTGTTATTTTTGCGTAGTACACTGCTTTCCTGCTCTGCGGTGCCTTCCTACTGTGTAACCTAAAGCAGTTACAGAAATAAAGTGCTTTTGACAGCTATTTTTGGGGTGATTCTTTAATGTGAAGTGAGTTGTGTTATTTTTGTGTAAGATACTGCTTCCATGCCCTTTGGTGTCCCCCCCCCTGCTGTGTAGCCTAAAGCTGTTCAAGAAATAAAGTGTTTTTGACAGGAATTGTGCTTTTGTGATTCTCTGATGTTAAGTGAGTTGTGTTATTTTTGTGTAAGATAGTGCTGCCATGCCCTTTGGTGTTCCCCCCTGCTGTGTAACCTAAAGCTGTTCAAGAAATAAAGTGTTTTTGACAGGAATCATGCTTTGTGATTCTCTGATGTTAAGTGAGTTGTGTTATTTTTCTGTGTGGGGGACTGCTGGTGTAATGTGTCATAATGCTTTGCCTACTTGTACTTTGGAAGGGAGAAAAAAAAATTTAAAACTTTATTTTGTGTTGTTCTTGTTTTATTCTTTGTTGTGCAGTTGGTTCCCATCATAGGGAACAATGGGGCTGGCTGGCCAGCCATCTCTGTAGGTGGTGGGGGAATTTGAGGGAGGGTGTCTGTGGTTCAGGTGCTCTTTCACAGGGACCAGCTGGCACTCAGAAGTGTGCCCACCATTGTGGCACCCCTGGGCTGTGCAGAATTGCCTAGGGAAAGAGAGTTTAGAAGTTCCCAGCATAGGGAACAAAGGGAGAGGGCTGGCCTTTGCCAGCCTGTTCCTGGGGTTATGGGTGTGGGGCAGGTGGGGGTGGATTTGGGTCTGTGAGGGGCTAATGTGGGGATTTGGGTCTGTGTGTGGCAGCTGGGGGGGAATTGGGTTTGTGTGGGGCTGTAAGGGGTGGACTTTAGGGGCTGAGAGGACCTACTTGGGGATGCCATGAAATGGCCCCCCCAAGTGGGAGCAGTCTGAGCCTTGGTGGGGGGTGGGAGGAAGGGTGGGAGAAGGGCCCCAGAGGGCTGGGGGGCATTTTGCATGCAAAATGCCACCCCTGGCAACACAAGCCTCCCCCAGCTGTCAGTGGTAGAGATGAGAGCAGAGCACCTACTTGGGGAGGCCATGAAATGCCCCCCCCAAGTGGGAGCAGGCTGAGCCTTGGTGGGGGGTGGGAGGAGGGGTGGGAGAAGGGCCCCAGAGGGTTGGGGGGCATTTTGCATGCAAAATGCCACCCCTGGCAACACAAGCCTCCCCCAGCTGTCAGTGGTAGAGATTAGAGCACCTACTTGGGGAGGCCATGAAATGGCCCCCCAAGTGGGAGCAGGCTGAGCTAACAATATGCTGCTCCTTCGCTTTCTTATGGGAGGATGGGGGGACCTGCTTTGGGGGGCCATAACATGGCCCCCCAAAGTCCAATCTGTCTGAAACTTGGGTGGTTGTTAGAGAAGGGTTAGAGGAAGGTCCCCACCAATTTTGGGCTTATTCGGTGGGAAAATGCCTCCTCCAGGCGTCCTGGAAGACGGAGGCATTTTCCCATAGAAAAGCCGAAAGAAAGCCAAAAGAATCCCGAAACATTTCGGCTTTTTTCTTTCGGCTACCCGAAACGTTTCGGCATTCCCCGAAACGTTTCGGCATTCCCCGAAAGAAGCCGAAACACTTTTGTTTCGGCATTCTTTCGGCATTCTGAATGCCGAAACGCACATCCCTACCAACAACCAGAAGGGAAAGTGAAACTGAAACGACTTGACAGGCTTTCCGAGCTAAAGGATCAGGGGAAAATAACTAAAAAGTTCAATAAGGGAACATCACCAAATTCACAACTTGCCACAATATAACACTGGGAATGGCCAAACACTGACTTGTTACAAGCCAATGTTAGCCTTCAAAGCAACTTTATGTGGCTCCTCATCAAAATGTTAATTCAAAAGTGGCAATAATAATGGCTGATAATTTTAAAAGGCTCCTTTTCACATAAATATTATTGTATTACTATCTAATAAATTATAGAAAGACAAGGTACTACTATTTCATGTGTGATCTTTCAGCCATGGTACATCTGAACATACGTGCTCTCTATCTATGAAGTAATATATCTTAGGGTGTCACCATGATTAGAGAATCTAAACATCTACAGAGGAGCTCAATAGATCAAGTCTTGGCAGTTTCTGGAGAACAGAGCAGCTCCCAAGAATATAGAAGATGCCCATCCCTAACATGGGTGCCCAAACTACTAATGGTTCAAGGAACAGGCTTAACTTTTCAGTCAAGACATTACCTGGGTGGAAGTCTGCAGCTGATTCTCCAACACACACACTCTGCTCTTGAGTTGGTCTTCATTTATCTGACCCTGTCAGAAAAAATAATATGATTGGAAATTTTGAATCAAAGAAGGTGTTAAAAAAAGACAGAAAGATAGAACGTATGATGCAATATGCAAATAAAACCAATTCAGTTATGTGCACAGAACATCAATAGTTTAATAACACCTCAAGAACAGAATACAAATGTGCACATACAATGCCAAGCAAGATCAAACACAATGCCAAAGGTGTTTTGGCACAAAGCCTTCATCAGTAGCTTACATTATAAACATAATTAGCACTGAAGCCCACTCACACCACGAAAAACTTAACATATCACAAGAACCGGTAAGATATCCACATTAAAAACTTGGAATTAGAGGTGGGCATGAACTGAAATATGAACCAAAGTTCAGCACGAACCAGGCTGGTTTGTGGTTTATGAACAAGCGGTTCATCAGAGCCCATTTCTGACGAATCACCATGAATTTTAGGCAAGTTCATATTGTTTGTTTTTCGGTTCATCACTGCAGACAGCCTGGCACTGATCAATCAGTTTCCTAGGCAACAGGGGATGGACTTTCTGCAGACCTTCTGCTGACTCAGAAGTGACCTTATGCTGACCCAGAAGTGACTTTTTCACGAACCAAATGAACTGGTTCACAAACCAGGGCAGGTTCGTGAAAGTTCATGGTTCATGAAATGCAACGAACCATGAATTGCACGGTTCGTTTTTTTCCCCAGTTCTTGCCCATCTCTACTTGGAATATATTATGAACTCCTTATAACAAAACACCAGGATTCGATTATTTAATTCACATTTGGATATCAGTGGTCGCATGTGTGTGAGTGTCTTAGCAAATAGGAGGTCCATGAATGCAGGGAGAAGAGGCTTAGGCCTCCTGAAATGGCTTTTTTTCTCCTGACTTGAATGGCCCTGGCTGAGGAGCCACTTTTCCCCCCCACTGCAGAACTTAAGTGTATTCTGATAGCTGCAGAGATGCTCAGGCAAGGAGCTGAAACAGTCTACAAGAAAGTACTTGTAAAGTACACCTGGAATGAGGCAGATTGGCATTCTTGGTGTTATTGGATCTTATAGCAGAGTTCGATATAGTTGAATGATTTGTCGACCCACCGCCGATATGGGGATACGAGGGACTGCCTTGCAGTGGCTTGTTTCCTTTCTCTATGGTCAGGAACAGAGGGTGGCGCTGGGAGAGAAGTGGTCATCCCGCCACCTGTTGGTGTGCAGCATCCAATGGGGGGGAACGATACTCTTCCCGATGTTTAACATCTACATGCATCCCCTTGCCCAATTGATGCAAAGTTTTGGACTGAAATGTACACTGATGACACCCAGTTGTATCTGTTGATGGATGGCCGACCCAACTCCGCCCTAGCTAGAGCCCTGGAGGTCATGACTGGATGGCTGAAACAGAGTTGACTGAATCTCAGGAAGACAGAGGTCCTGTACTTGGGTCATGGGCTGTCAAACTCAGGAATCAGACTCCTGACTCTCAATGGGATGTCACTTGTTCCCTTTTCAACAGTTAGGAGTCTTGGGGTGATTCTTGATGCCTCCTTATCTATGGAGGCCCAGGTCACAGCAGTTGCCAGGTCTGCCTGTTTCTATCTGCTGTTGGTCAGGCAGCTTGCCCCCTACCTCTTGACACACAACCTAATGACAATGATCCAAGCAATGGTCATCTCCAGATCGGACTACTGTAAGTCGGTCTACTCTGGGCTATCCTTAGGTCTGATCCGGAAATTACATCGAGTCCAGAATGCAGCTATGTGTGTCCTCATGGATTCTCCATGCAGGGCACATATAACACCTGTCCTGTGTCAGTTGCACTGGCTCCCCGTAGAGTTCAGGATCAGATTCAAGGTTTGGGTTTTAACCTATAAAGCCCTTAGCAGACCGGGACCAATATATCTGCAGGACTGACTCTTACCATATGTGCCCCAGAGGGTACTTCGATCTGCCGATAAACAGCTACTGGTGGTTTCTGGCCCCAGAGAGGCTTGACTGACCTCAACCAGAGTCAGGGCCTTTTTGGTCCTAGCCCCAGCCTGGTGGAACTCTCTGTCTGCTGACACTCAGGCCTGGACAGACTTGTCATCTTTTAGCTGGGCCTGTAAGATGGAAATGTTTCGCCAGGCATATGGTTGAGGTGGGGCTCGGACGAGTTCTTCCTGCCAGTCTCCTTTTGTGGGGAGAGGTACTGTGCCCTCTCACCCAGTATTTGCTATCAGTTGATTATCCTTGCTTCTCTATCCCTCATCCCCCTGGGATGTTTGGTTAGGGCTGGGTAATGTAGGTCTGCTGTCAAGAGATGTTCATCAATCTGTATATTTTTATTTATGGTTTTAAATGTGATTTTATCCATTGTTGTTATTTGCTCTGAGCCCGCACATGCAGGGAGAGTGGAAAATGAGATTAATGAATAATAATAATAAAAACTACATTTAGATTCCCCTGATGCCACTTGATGAACTGCAGAAGGAAAAAGTAATAAACAAATGAATAAGGACTTATTGATCAGAGGATGAAAAGAAATGAAGTGACTATTTATGCCTGGAACAACACCTGTGAGAAAGGAAAACTGCGTTAAGGCTTCCATTCAGGCCTCCCCGAATGACTGCATCAAGCAAGGAAGGTTTCCTAAGATATTCTTGTAGATATGAGTAGTTAGTGACAGAAGAGTAGAGACTACATTAGGACGGTATACAATGGTTGTTCAGCCTGTCTTTTGAACTTCAAGCAGTCAAAACAGCCATGGCTGAATAAAAGAACCCTAGTGAAGTAGATACTTGCCAAAGATCAGGGATCTCCCCACAGAGGGATTTCCATTTTGACAGGCTGGCTAGTGCCATTGTGATCATTACCTTATGTCAGGAGATCCCTGAACAAACTTGATCCTTCTGGACCACAAGGATAGGGATGCACACTTCCTGAGGAAGCTAGATGTATGGATTCATCCATAAGGTTATCTTATCCCAGAAGGTCAGCAGAAACATCTGAGATGGGGAGGGGGAATGCAGATAGGGTTGACAGGTCCCTCTCACTTTCCGCCGGGAGGCAGGGAGAGCTGGCACTTACCTCGTACCATGCACGCATGCCCCAGGGCTGACAAGATGACGTCACTTATGGTAGTGATGATATTGCGGCTGCGCGAGCACTCCCGCGCTCAGTGTGGGTCCAATTTGGCCTGTTTGGGGCCCAAATTAGCCCCAAACAAAGCGTGAGACTGCTCCTGCGGTTGGTGTGACGACATCACTCCCAGAAGTGATGTTGCCATGCTGGTTGGGAGCACATGTGCAGTGCACATTCCTGAGGTGCCTGCCAGAGGCGGGCAACCTCCAGGATCTTGCCCCTTCCTGCCGATCCCTGGGTGATCGGTGGATGATGGGGCAAATCCCTGGGAATTTTCCCACCACCGGTGGGCACCTGGGGACCCTAAGTGCAGATGAGCCTAATGAAGACACTTCATACCATTGCCATGACAATTCTTCCTGCTGAAGTTTCAGTAGAGGTTGACAGGCCTGGTCTCCTGAGACCTTGGTGCAGTGAAGGCACCTGCCATGCTTCCCACCAAAACACTTTTGGCCATGGTGTTTTGTGGCTTTGATGTGCATGCTCTCAGGCCTGAATCAGATGTTATGAGAGGAGTGCAGATGGTCTTTGTGGTATGACAGAGCATCTGAAAGACAGTAACACAGATTGTGGCCTTCTAGGCCCTTGCCTATCGACTTAGTAAGAATAAGTGTAGGTAGGGAGGAAAAGGTCAGTTACTGGCATCTGCTGATTTGGCCAAACTATATTTCACCCCCCCCCCCCTTTAATGCTTAGAGCTCCTGACAAATTCATTGAAACCTCTCATCACAGGGAGGAAGGCAGACTGGACTTTGGATAGAGGGCTCAGGAAGGAGGTTTTAGCTCTGCCATCAAGATCCCTCAAGACAAACCAGCAAGAAATGTTCCCCTACTTATGATGGGAGCATAGACTAGACTAGCTAAACTAAACTAGACTAGAAATAATAATATTGTTTAGGAGTCAAAATCAGGACCGGAGGCCTGGTTCTGCCAAATGGCATACAGCTGTACAGCTACAAAAGCCATTCTTGTTCTTTGTCCATACTGCTGGTTTAACCATCAGCTGCAGAGAAAAGTAAGATTTAATCCTGGCACAAGGGAATTTACTCTAATCTGAGTGAAGGTTATAACTTGAGTATAAATTAGAGTTGCCAGCTCCAGGTTGAGAAATTCCTGGAGATTTTGGGGGTGCAGCCTGGAAAGGGTTGGGTTTGGGGTGGGGAGGGACTTCCATGGGGTATAATGCCATAGAGTCCACCCTCCAAAGCAGCCATTTTTCTCCAGGGGAATTGATCTCTGCGGCCTGTAGATCAGCTGCCAGGAGATCTCCAGCCAACACCTGGAAGTTGGCAACCCTAAATTATAAGTACAAACATACACTGCTGGTCCCTATATTTTTAGTTATATTTTTTAAATCTGAAGGAAAGTTTCTTTAAAAAATACCTGATACATTGCCTAAACCCTGGGCTCAACTCTAGTGTTTTCCCAAGTCATTTTGAGACACTAAAAATGTGAGATGTCATCTGTGGTGTTTTAATTAACTCATTTATCTCCCTACATTTCCAAGGACTGAGCACCATAACACCAAAGCTTTTAGTCTACATTCTGTTTTGAAATCCGAGCAGCAGACTGATAATTCTTTCTCTGATGGTAAGCAAAAAAACAAAAGCTGCAGTGAAATCTATTTTCTAGCACAGAAGCACTCAGAGATAAAAAGCGCACTCCCCCACCTGTTGCTAAGCTGAGGGGTTTCATAGCTACTTCCTGCCAAGGAGTGTGTCAAGCTATTTCCCCCTGCTCTTTGTAAAGTTGACAGAAGAGTTTCACAAAGGAAGTCTCAAACCACAGTGCATCAAACAGTGCATCAAACTGTTTGGCTTTTCTGAACTGACAGAGCTCTTGCTGGTCTTATTTTTCAGTTATCCATCCCACCCCCCCACCCCCGCCCCAGCAAACTAATTTGAATTTCAATTTTTCAGTATGAAAAGGCTAAATGTTCAAAACGCACCAAGTCTGGTTTTGAAAAACCATTTTGGCTGGAGACAGAACTAACATTTTCTGGGGCTGGGAGGGGTGCAATTTGATAGCACCATCACTACTGCAATTCAAGAAGCAGTTTCTTCTATCTGTGTATTTAAGCTGCAAAAATCCAACACAGAAGACCTCCTATGGACTGGAGCCATGGCAACAGGGAAGAGAGGGCTAACTCTTCCCCTTGCACCTTTCCCTAATTGTAAATGCCCCTTGCCCTGGCTGCTTTGAGAGAAAGAGGAAAAATGCAGAGAAAAACACATACTGATCTTTTCCCCTTCATGGGGATTAAAGCAGCCGGGAGTGGGGAATGTCCACATGGGGAAACAGAATGGGGTTGTGGACAGATTTTTAAAACATTTTCATTTGTATCCCACCTTTCTCCCCAGTGAGGTTAGCTTACATCATTCTCCTCCATTTTTTCCTCACAATAACCCTGTGAGGTAGGTTAGGCTGAGAATGTGTGTCTGGCCCAGGGTCATCCAGTAAGCTTCCACGGCAGAGTGGAGATTTAAACCTGGTGCTCCCAGATTCTGGACTGACACAGTAACCACTATACTGCACTGGATCTTTCCCTTCCCCAGCTCCACAGCCCCCCATACATATTGTGTTCCACTCCCCTACCCAGCTATTTTTTCCAGCTAAAATATACAGCTCAGGGCCAAGCTACACATGACGAATGACACTTGAACGGCAAGTGGATTGAGTGGAGGGCAAGTGAACAGGGAGAAATACACTTGCTGTTCAAGTGTCATTCGTCATGTGTAGCTTGGCCCTAAGTATCTAATCACCAATCCCTAGACATCACATGTGGGCTGGCTCAAGCTATTAAAGGCAAAGGTCAATGCAAACCAAGTAGCATGGGGTGAAATTATACTGTCTTTGGCTTACACTTCTGAAGACTCACTAAAAAAGTCAGGTCTTTCAACCCAACCCTAACACAACACAGAAGCTCCTTTTTGTCGCTGTCTCCCTCCCACCCCATTTCTCATTCAGTGGTCAAGTGCTTAAGAGGCAGCCCATAAAGTGTTTGTGTAGACAGTAAGTCACTCAAGTACTTAAAATATATTTGCCCAGCCTATTCTGGCACAGCCCCCATCTCACAACCAGCATTGTTCCATTTACATCAGATGCATCTTTTTGCAGATAGGAACATGGTGAATGGGCAGCGGCAATGTCTACCACCACTAGGGACCAGAGGCACGGTATGCATGTCTACATACCTAGGCATTAAGTCCCATTTTGGATTGGGATGTAAGACTTCTTACATTTCCTTGAACTATTTGCAATCAACTAGAAAAGGAAATGTTGGCAGATGCAACTAATCATGATAGAGTACTGCAGTAGCAAACAAAACTGCTCTCTCATGCATTTAGTCCCCCCACCCCCAATTAAACAGAGGCAAAATATTTAGGGGAAGGTATTAGGATGCCCATCTGGTACCTTCCAAGATTTCTCCGCAGCCTGCAGCAACATGGCTAGGAGGTCCTGTAACACTGTCAACTTCTTCTTCAGCAGTAGCTCTCGATGCAAGGCCTCCTGAAGAGACAAGGAGAAACCAGACATGGCAAAATATACAAATGATAAGCAGTGTTGTTCTCTAACCCCATTTCTTGCTTCTGTAATGAGACTTTCCCTGACTTGCCCATTGCTATTTCAAAAGGAAGCACAAAGCAACTAGGGCCAGCAAGAGAACATAAGAAGAGTTGTGCTGGTTCATGCTGTTTCCCTCAGTGGGCAACCAAATGCCTCCAGGCAGCCCACAAGGAGGATGTGAGGGCAAAAGCCCTCTCCTGCTCTTGGCTTCCAGCAACTGGTACTCAGACCTACACGGCTTCTGAACAGGAAGGTTTCATTTAGCCATCATGTGTAATAGCATGAATTGGTCTACTACCTTTTTAAAGCCAACATAAGCCAACATTTATAATATCAAATTGCATAATATTCTTGTCTTCAGATGCCCTCATGGATAGTGGTCCACACAGGGCTTGAACTCACAATCTTAGCATTGCATTGTACTGATACAGAATAACCTAGCTGCTGCCTTCACTCAGATACTCATCACCAAGTCTCCACCTTAGATTAGATACTTAGATTCAGTTCTGGTGTTAGCGGTCAGATGTGCCCTCATATTAGGAAGGCTTATGAATATGGCAATATCAAAAGCCTCTCTGTATTTTTTAAATACAGAAATGCTGCCTAGCAGGGTAGCAAATGGAAGCCAGATCCTGGAGAGGAGCTGGAAAATTACTAGCATGGGAGGCACCAGGAAAGACCAGCTTTCAGCCCCCATGCCCTGAAGATGTGCAAAGATCCTAAGACAATAGGATCTTCTAGGAGTTCCTGAATTGATCACCTCCACACCTTGCCGATCTTCTCCTTATCTTCTCTCCCATTCCGAGCTATACATGGCTCTGATAGCCTCACCCGTCCAGCCATTACAGGTCATCAGTCATCACTGATAACTTTAGTTTTGCCCAGGAAGGCTTTATCAAATCTTCCCAGTTTTATTGTCTCACCTCAGAGATGCTTCCCAGCTCCTTGTCTCACCCCAGAGACAGTTTCCCAGTTCTTTGGGAGACAGCCATCAAGCTATTGTCAGTTTTGCCTCAGGATACATTTTGCTCAATAATTAGGCTGTCCTGCCGTGTGCTTAGTGTGTCCTGCGACCTTCCATCCATGCATCCTCAGACTGCATGTCTGATCCCCTCTCTCTTCTTGCTGTGAAGCTCTGGATGTTGAAGCTGCTCCCCTTCTGGACAGTAATGATAACCCCCAAACCCTGAAACTCTATCCGACCTCCTCTCTGCTTTTCCTAGGAAACATTATATGTGTGCAGTGTATGTACTTGTATGATTGATTTTGATACCCCTTTAATAAAAATAATTCTTTAAGCACCCACTCGGTCATTTTGAGAGTCCTCTGAGGGAAGGGACCTGGTATACATTGGTGGAGAAGATCTTGCAGTTACTTGCCTCTCACTGCCTCTCCTTCCACACTAATTCCCCCAACCCATACAAAGACCCCCATTTAGGGTAGCACTGGGACTAGCTCTCATGAGCTTGTCCTCACTCTGGGTTCTGCTGATTATGTTCCTCACAACAGCAATCTCAGCTGCAACCTTTCTGACAAAATGCTTCCTTTTGCTCTTGTCAGAGTTAGGTCCACTTGCTGAAGAAAAATATAATGTTATATAAGAGCAGATCCTTGGTGCATCTACTACTACTGGTTTCACACAGGGCTTTCCCCCAACTCTGCTATTTAAAAGGAAGCTGTTACCCATTTAGAAAAACTAAATTAATCATAGACAAGCAAGATTCAGGTCTAGTAGAACCTTAAAGACCAACTAGATTTCCAGGGTCTGAGCTTTTGTAAGTCAGAGCTTCCTGTTCTCATACCCTGGAAATCTAGTTGGTCTTTAAGGTGCTACTGGACCCAAATCTTGCTCTTCTACTACAGACCAACACAGCTACCCACCTGAGGAGAATGGTATAAGGTGCATTGGGCCCCCCACAGGGAAGAAAAGCAGGGTATAAATGGAGCAAATAAATAATATGAATAAGCAAAAGCCTAACTGTTGTGACGGATCTTAAGCAGCACAATATTTTTAGACTAGCAACCTAGCCTGTAGTGTGAATAACAGGCTTGCGAGGTGTGCAGCGCCCCAGTGGACTTCTCCATCGAGGCTGCCGCAGTGACAGAAAAGGCCAGAGCAGCAGCGCATCCCTCTGGAGGGCCGCACTGGTGTGCAAGACCTCCCTGCCATGCAGCCACCTCTGCAGCCACTGCTTCTCAGGGCTTCTCTATTGCCATGTTGCCGAGAACTCACTGCACCTGTGCTAGGATAAAAAGTGAGTCGTCAGCAACACAGCTTTCCTTTTATATATTAGAGATGATGCTAGTATGTGTTGAATCAAGCTGATCTTTTAAAAAGGCAGTCCCTACTGTGCTGGAGTGGAGCTTCCTCTTCTAAAGTGACATCTGCCAGGTACAGTTTTTGTAAGGACTCAATTTTAAGAGTCCGTTCAGAGTTTTTTTTTTTCCTGTGGAGGAGCAGAGCTCTCTGATGAGATTGTCTGAGATCAGCACCTCAGACAATCACCAGCCCACACAACACCCGCACTGAGAATATATTAGCGGTCTAGATGACAGGCTAAGGAAACTGCAAGGTTATGCTATGTGCTGCCTTTCCTCCTCTGGTAGCTACTGCTTCCTATAGTTCAAGCTTCCTGTATTTCAAACCAGATGATAAGGCACTGAATGGTGAAAACTCAGCAGCACCAAATAAAGGTAAACTCTTGGACTAACCTAAGTTTCCTGGGGTAAAGTGTAGATGACCGGGGAAGGCAATGGCAAACCAGCCTGTAATAAAAAGTCTGCCAAGAAAACTTCATGATGCAACATTCTCCCATGGGTCAGTAATGACTCTGTGCTTGCACAGGGTACTACCTTTACCTTTTACTTGGACTAATCTACCCTAAATTAGGTTTACAATAAAATCCTCAGAAATAATTTCCCTAGTGATCTAACATCACTGCCTTTTATTTAATACATCTCATTGTTAGTCCTGTCTGGGGAAACCCCCTCAAATTTAGAGAATAAAGTTGTTTCCATATCACTAGACAATTTGTGATGCAATACTTCTCATAAACAATTCCATTTGCTTTAATTACTCACTTTGAGGTAGCCAGAAAGTTGAATTATTTCCTGAAATAGAAATAAATGCACTTAAGATTCTAGTTGAATTTAACATGGAAGTGTAACATTTATTCATGTTATTTATAGTCCACCTTTCTCACTGAGAAGAAAATACAACCATTGTGATCAGCAAGTATCAATCTATGAGCCTCTCAGTGAGAATCTCATTCATATGGAGGAAGCACATTTTGCACATTCAACACTACCAATGCAATCCTTACAACACTTCTGGGAGTAAGTCCAGTTGAGTAGCCTTAAGTAGGATTCTGAGTGAACTTGCTTAAGGTTGCTTTCTAAAAGTGCTGTGCATTTTTGTAATCTATCTGTGCAATCCTATGCACACCAACTTGGATGTAAGCCCCACTGAATGCAGTGGGACTTCTGAGTAAATTTGCATAGGACAGCACTGCAAATCCAGATACAAGATACAACAAATAAGGCCAAAGCCTTCTTAGATACTTAGGTTAACAGCTTAGGGAATTATCAAGAATCCTTCTGCGTTGCACTAATGTAGCTTTCCTAGTTGTACCTAGGACCACAATACCGCATGGCTCAGCAGTCTTGATATAATCACTCAAGCTGCAGAGACTGTTCTGAAATCCTAAGCAAGCAGTAAAAGCAGACACTTCTTGGGCTACCATCCACCATTAAACTCATGCTGGATGTCCAAACTGGTGCTCGTATAATGCTTATAATACATATGATTTACACATAGAGGTACATTTTCTTGGGAAACTGTTTGTGGGGATCAAGGTCTCTTATCTTATTCTCTGCCCCTCTGTTTTACCCTCACAACAGCACTGTGAAGTAGGTGAGCTGAAAGTATATGACTGCCGCTAGGTCACCTAGTGTTATAGGGAATGGCTATGTTAGTCAGTTACATGAAAAATGGAGGAGGCTTTTGGCATTTTAAAGACTAACAGATTTATTGTAGAATAAACTTTCATAGGCATGATTTATTTATTTCATTACTTACTTTGTTTGTAGTTCACCTTTCCCCTGAGACTTAAGATTAGAGGTGGGCACAGTCCAGAAAACAAACCTAAATTAGACATGGACCAGCCCGGTTCATGGTTCGCGAACACAGTTCGTGGGACTCACCCTTTTCACAAATTTTGGTCCATTTGGGCCTGTCCGTTGATCTGTGGTCCGTGAGTCCAGACATCCTGGTGCCATTCTATCAATTCCCTGGGCAATGGAGGGGACGTCCGCAGACCTTTTGCAGCTTTAAAAAATTTAATAGGCAGCTCTACCTGCCAAGCAGAGAGCTCCTCTGCTCTAAAGAGCAAGGAGCAAGAATGAATTCCCTAGGCAACGGAGGGGTAAACGTTCTGCAGCCAATCTTAGCCCTCAAAACTTGATAGGCAGCTCTGCCTGCCAAGCAGAGAGCTCCCATTCTGCAAGAGAGAGGTGGACGTCCTGCAGCCAATCTTAGCCCTCAAAACCTTGTTAGGCAGCTCTGCCTGCCAAGCAGAGAGCTCTCATTCTGCCCTATGGAGCAAGGAGCAAGAATTAATTCCCTAGGCAATGGCTGGGAAGGTGTCTGTGTGGTGAGTGAGGGGGCTCTTCCCCCATCCTTTTCTGTTTGATTTTGCCTCATTGCAACTTTTTGGTGCTGCTAGCCAATGCAAGTCAATTGGCACGGAAGTTTCCTGGGGGTGGCTGATTTGTGGGTCTGTAACTTGGACGTATAAAATGCAATCTTGACCAAACTTGGAGGGTGGCTGGAGGAGAGGCTGCTGAAGATTCTCTGTGAGTTTGGAGTCTCTGGGTGTGAAGGGCGCAGAGCCAGGGCTGCCAGAAGTGACAGACCATGGACCAATGAACCGGTCCGCGAACCAAGCTGGTCTGTGAAAAGTTCGTGGTCCGTGAAAATCGACAGAACATGGGCCAGCGGTCCATGGGGCTTTCCCAGTCTGTGCCCACCTCTACTCAAGATCCATTACACAATTAATGGCATACATGTGATAGTGGAGTCTAACCTACAAAAGCTTAAGGTGAGGGGTTTTTTTGGTCAGTTGTAGATGTCAGTTGCGGATGTCTTACAGAAACAGAATTCCCTTTCCCATTTCTTGTTTTTCTTACCTTATCTAAAATTGCTATTCCACAGCTGAAAAAAAACAGAGAGAGAGAACAGGACTTGATCAAGGTGGACATGATATTATTATAACAAGGGAGACTACAACAATGAGAAGATCTAGACAATAATCAATAGTGCATATATAAAACAACAATCAGATCCAAAACAATATTTTGGAAGCATTGATCTAAATTAGGTCCCACCCAGTGAGTCAACACTGTTTGGCTGTTGTCTGCATCTGAAGGAGAAAATACAGGCATCTGCAACTCAATCTGTGGCCCCAGTATTAAAGGGAACACATTCCTATCACCTGCGAGTCTCAGAAATAAAGAAAATTCTTCCCTCAATGCTCCTTTTTCAGGCCATGACAGCCTCTCATAATTCTTTGATGGGGGAGCGGGAGGAAATCACTTTATCTAAAGGGAAGAAATATTTCTGTAGAATTCAAAGGTATTTCCTTGCAGGAAAAAAGTAATAAAAGATCCAAACTGGCATCATAAGAATGGAATGTAAAGGAAAGTGCTTGCTTACTCTGTCTGTTGGCTTGAATTGTTCTTTACTGCATTGGGCTCATTTCTGGTTTGTGTACCTGTGTGAACACAAAATGAAGACACTCCAGTAAATTCCTTTGAACAGTGGATATTTAGGATGAAATTAAATATGACTGGACATTTAGGATGAAATTATCCTTTCCATTGGAAATTGCTGGAAACATCAAGCTCCAACTTTGTTTTTTAAGGCTTTGGATGAAAAATGTTTGCAGTTTTTTCAGTGATGAGCAATTATTTTTTTATGAGTACTCTGCTCACGGAAACTATGAAGAATTCAAAGTTATTCCCATTCTAAAGTCTTCAAAATGCAAGCATTTGCATCTTAAACATTTTAGCACCAGTGCTAAAACATATTCAACTAGTTAATTCTAGAACCGGGCTGTTAATTTATTTTACTAATCAGAAGACTTATTTTATACTACACTGCTTCTTACCTTTGCAGATTTTGGAAACTTTCACATTGGTCATGGTTTTAGGAAAGATACCGCAGGAACTGAAGTTGCTATGTGCAAACCCATCACTAAAGCTATGCTGTGCAGAATTGCTGGAAGAAAGTTGGGAGGTAGGGTTGTTCCAAGACACCTGAAATAAAAATGGTTATTTGTTTCTCTTAAGTATACTAACACAGAACAGTGGTTTCCTAGTGAGAATAATGTGCTACAACCAAATAAAATAGCTAATTTTGTAGTCTGCCTTGCCCTGGGATCCAGCACTTCATAGATCCATAGACTCAGCAGTCTGGAGGTGTATTCTCAACCCTTTACTCAAGGCAGGATTCTACAGGTATATCTATGCTTGCTTTATTGCCATGCTAATAAAGCTAGGGCTTTGCACAAGAGTGCAAGGAATGAAGGTGCATAAGAGAAATAATTATTCAGGATGCTCAGAGCTGAGAGAGCATGAAAAGCAACTAGGGCCTGCTAAGGTCAGTAGAAAAGGTCAAGTGAGGTGTGGCAAGAGAGGCCCTAACAGAAATGCTATTTCAAGATGGGTAGCCATGTTAGTCTGTCTGTAGCAGTAGAAAAAAGCAAGAGTCCTGGGGCACCCATAAGACTAACAAGGCTAGATCCTAATCTAACCAGCACAATACCCTATCACAAATTTTGTTAATCTTATAGGTGCTACTGGACTCTAGAAATGCTATTTGTTTGTTTGTTTGTTTTACTTCATTTATACTCCACCTTTCTCCCCAATGGGGACCCAAAACGGCTTACATTGTTCCCCTCTCCTCCATTTCATCCTCACAACCACCTTGTTGAGGTATGTTACACTGTGTGACTGGCCCAAGGTCATTCAGCAAGCTTCCATGGCCAAGTGGGGATTTGAAACCTGGTATCCCAGATCCCCATGGCGCAGAGTGGTAAGCTGCAGTACTGCAGCCCAACCTCTGCTCACGACCTGAGTCCGATCCTGGCAGTAGCTGGGTTTAGATAGCCGGCTCAAAGTTGACTCAGCCTTCCATCCTTCCAAGGTCGGTAAAACGAGTACCCAGTTTCCTGGGGGTAAAGTGTAAATGACTGAAGAAGGCAATGGCAAACCACCTGTAAAAAGTCTGCCAAGAAAACGTCGTGATGTGACATCCCCCATGGGTCAGTAATGACTTGGTGCTTGCACAGGGTGCAAGCACCTTTACCTTTTTATCCCAGATCCTAGTCTAACCAGCACAACACAGTGGCCCCAGTTTGTCTTGGCCTTCTTGCCTCCAGCGCTCAAAATTCAAAAGCAATAAGAAGGTATATAGGCACTAACATTAACTTCTTCTGGCTTTCAAATCTAAAAAGTGCAAAGTCCAAAGGAAATGTTGTATGGTACATTCAGGTCTTTCTAGCCTCTGTAACCTCCCCCCCCCCCCCCCCCCGCCAGATACTATACAATGATTTGCATATGCTGTTGCCAATCAGTACTGAAGAAAGGGATTAAGGGTGTGCATAATTTTTTTAAAAAGAGCTGAAAATACACACAGAACTCACCGGTTCAGCCTATTAAAGCGGCTTCCAGAATGGTGGAACAAATTTGGGAAAACGGGGCTGTAACGACTCCCCTAAAAAGTTTGTGTTTTGTTTTTTTGTTTTTGTTTTTTTTAATTTTTTATTGGATTAGATTATAATATCATTCAGTACATTCATTGCCCCCTTGTAAGTCTATTTCTAACCCCCTCCCTTTCCTCCCCCCTTTTTAGTTGACTTCCAACAGTTTTCCAACCCTTAGTCTATTTTATTACTTAATTACTTAATATCTCATATACCCTGTTAAACACACACTTAATACTCTTTTCTCTAAGCTTATTAAATCTCTACTAAAAATATCTCTATATCTCTATGGTACAAGTTTCCCTTTAAATACCTCAGATAAACCATATATTCTATCTAAAATAATGCTAGCATAATCATATATATTAGCAATCAAGATATTAAAAATATAACATTACATCCATTTTACTTTCCGATTATCTAAACTCTTTACTTTCCACAATCCTCCTGATTCTAATATTAACTTAAACTCTAAGATTCTATTACACACCCATCTTTTTCTTGTTCTGAGCTTATTTTAAGTCTATAAGGTAACTGTTATACTCAAATATCTATTATATACTCTTTACTTAAACTATATATTGTACATAATATCTAGCTAGCTTAATCTTATATATCTTATGTATCCATAGTAAAACATCTATTATTTAATACTCTATAATTTTTACTTTTATCATAACCCCAATAGTAGCTTAGATTTCTATAATTATATTCCCCCTTTCCCGGTAAAGTCATTTCTCTCTTCTTCTTCTATTACATTTCAATAATTCTCGAACTGCCACAGTTCCCCTTTCACGACCTATTTTTTTTCTAGATATTGTTTCAATTTCTCCCAATCTGCATTAAATTGTCCTGGATAGTTTGTGTTTTGTTTAAGTTCATCTTGGAAACAAAACTACAAGGCACAGGGAAGCATGGAATCTATTGACTGCGTGACTAAAACAGGAATGTTTTTTTTTTAAAAAAATTGCTGCTGTGCCAATTGGCAATGGAGTATTCTCTCCTGCTTGTGTGCTGTACCAGCACCACTTTGCCAGTAAGTTTCCCTCCTTCTTTGGGGTCCATTGTCTGTGTGTATTATCATGTGCTTGAGGAAAAACTCCTTGGATCTACGGGGTTTTGGACAATGCAGTTTTTCATTAAGTGCAAATAGAGCCTCATTTCCCCAACTCCTTGAAAATAACTGTGGGTGCGTGGGTGCCAACACTAGCTTTGATGCACACCTTCCTCAAACATTCTTAGAGGTCCATAAATGTGAAACTCTGTTGTTGTGTGCTCTCAAACTCGGTGGGTCAACGGTTTAGATGGAAGACTGTGTTCTGTGTGATATTGGTGCCGTTGCATACAAAAACAGCTACCCCAAAGCCTTGTTTCCCCACTCCCAGTGAAAAGAACAGCATGCGTCTGTGTTCTTCCTGAAACTCATGAAAACAAAAAACCTCAAAGGTATTATATCCAAGCTTGCACGAGCCCATCCAAAACAAACCAATAACAGAATTATTCTAAAACCCCTGGAACTAAAACTGACATTTTCTCCATGCACACACCTAAAATGGATCAGAGTCATAGAACTAATCAATCATATAAAACAGTTATGCTTTTTGCCAGCTCTGCATAGGAGAATCCCTAGAGATCCTGGTGGTGGAGCATGGAGAAGGTAGGGCTTGGGGAGGGACCTCTGCTGAGTATAATGCCATGGCATCTATGTTCCAGCACAGCCATGGTCTCCAGGGGGAATTTATCTCTGTCACCTGGAGATAAGTTGTAATTCTGGGAAAACTCCAGCCATCACCTGGAGGCTGGCAACCCTACTCAATAAATTTACTAGAAAGTAATTAGTACTAAACTCGCTGATTTCCCAATAAACTTGTCTTAAGTTTGGACTGTAAATAATTTTTTCCATATGTAATTACTACTTGGTTCATAGATGATCTCAGAAACCTTCCAGATGATACCTCTGCAAAATCTTCCATTTTGTTCTCAAGAACCAGAGATGCCTTTATGCAAGGAGGTGACCTCACTTCTTTCTTTCTTTGCTCTTCAATTATTAAATTTCTTCTCCTGAAGAACTCTTTCTGTCGGGGGCTTTGGAGTACTTCCTTGGGCTCTTTGCTCTGATGTTTAGCCACCAGGCGGCATATGGTTATGTTATTCCTTCTTCGCAAGTTTTCATGCTTCTCTTGTCGGCGCTCATATTTGTCTTCATAGCTTTCACGCATGGACTCATGGTGACGGTATTTGCAAGATTCAGTTATCATACTGATTGTACAAGCTACACAATTGCATAATGCCTTCCAAATACACTGGAGAGAAATCTTCCTGGTAAAACAGAAAGACAGCAAGTCATCAGGATGGAGTAGTCTTGGGTAAACCTATGCAGACAATCAACATCATTTAGGCATAGGATGTTGGTCACTCCATTATAAATTCATACAAGCATAGATACTAGGACAGAAAAATATTCTGAGATCCTAGATAATGAGATTGTTCCCCAGAAGAGATTCTACTGTTCAGTTCCATTCATATTTCAAATTATGGAATCCCCACTCTTTACTCAGGAAGGTAATTTCAAGAAGTATAGGGCATATTTTTCAAATGCCTCCTGCTGTCTATCCAGGGAATTTCCATAAATTGTGGAAAAATTCCAGAATAACATTAATTTATTCTTCCAAAAATCCTTAGTTATGTTAGAAAAAAACCTTTAAATACTTGTTGATTTTTTACAAAATGCCTTTTAATTTTCATGAGTTCACTGGAAATAGAAATTTTGAAGTCTGGTACTCCAATATTGACTTTTTTTAAAGAAAACCCTTCTAAATATTTGGAAAGCTTTTGAATAAGAATAACTGGAGTTTAATACACAGGTACATCAATCATAGTTGTGTGGCCTTGCCCACAAATCCCATTTCATCTTTTGCATGTAATTGAGGACTACAGAGGATATACTTTCCATATTGCTTGCAAAGCTTGAATGAAACCTCTAGAGAAAATCCCTGGTCGCCTATTTTAACATCAAGTTCAAGACTGATGATTTCTGAAGGCAAAGTTAATCTTAACAGTACACCACAATTTTTGTAATCCCCCCTCCCACTTACCTCCTACAGCAGCTTTATTTTCTGCATGCTCCACACCGCCGTTTTCTTTCCAAAATCTACAGCCTTATACAGGCTAGATTGTCTCACTTCATATTATATATTTAAATATATTTATGTTCATTTGAGAAAAGAACTGATTCCTAAAAAGTACAGCTCAAAGCTATACTTTTGCCTCAACGTCTTTGTGTGAGTGTTTGGGTATGTATCTGACTGTAGTCCAAGTGTCACTGGCAGGTTGTACCAGAACTCAGTCAGAAGAATGGGCACCTTTGTTTGGGCATTACCTTGCTACCCGGTGCCTATATGAAGAGTGAGTTAGTAACCTCTTCCCTTCCTAAATAAATGTTGATATTTCATATTTCGGGATTAATAGTCGTAGTAGGGGATAGTGCCAAGACCCTCCCCTGATTTTCCATCAGAATGAGAAAAAGTGGGAGAGAATTCAACAAGTATTGAAAAAGCCTCATCTAATTTCCTTCCCTACAGCTGCTGGTTGTGAGACTCCCTGTGCCTTGGACCAGAGGATAATCCTTGTACATATTCTGAGAATGCTGCTTAAAAAGAGAGTCACGTGAGCATGCTAGGCATCCAAGAAAGAAAGTTGTCATGGAATTGGCCTTGAAGTGGCAATTGGGATTTTAATTTTCAACATACCTACAACTGTTTAAACACTTATCTAGTGACAACAGTGGACAAGATTGTGCATAGCAGGAAAGCAGGGAGCAGAGAAAGGGAAGGGCAGCTTGCCCTGAACAGCCGCTTTCCCTGATCGTTGTCTTCTGCCCAACGTCTACTCGGTGCCCACTTTCCCTGTGTCTTTAAATTTCTTTCAGTCTCTCCTGATCCCTCCCCCTCCGACATCTTTGGGGTTGCTTGGCAACTTCCAAGATATTAGCTGAGATTATAACATTGTGAGTTTTTTTGAAAAAAATTCCAGGATTTTTAAGCCCCTGTTGTTTTCCCCACTCCAGTTTTTACATTTTTCTACAAATCAGGGGCTTCTCCATCTATCAGAATGCGGCCTTAATTTGTGTATTTTTCTATCTGAATTCTAGGAAATTTGCTCAGAATTAGATAAATTATAAAAAACTGAAACAATAGCTTTAGTCACTATAATAATACAGTATTTACTCCAATGCAAGACTAATTTTTTTCCAGGTATATCATTAAAAAAAAATGATGATGGATCATCTGACATTTGTATACAAGTTAGTTACATCCTGTAAAAAAATTATTTATGCATAACTTTTTTTAGGAGGACCATCTTACATTCAAAGAGTCCTTCCTTTTGAGTAGATATGGTACTGGCTTGGATTCTATGATATTATTTCCCTCATTCTTCTCTCTGGCTGCTGAGGATGCTTTCCTCTTCCCTTGCTGCTAGTGAAAGGACTCCTTCAAAGACATGGATCTTACATATGTGAAAGCGCTGTAGCAGAGGAAAGCCGCCAGAGAGAAGTGCCAGGGGGGCAATGGCATCGGATCCAAGCCACTTTCCAATTATGCTATTCTAATTTAACAGCTGTCATAGGAAAAGCATCTGGCTTCAATTAAATCTTAACTGAACAGAACCAAATTTGCTGATAAATTTTAGTTCATGCTGGAGTTTCTCTTTGAAGTCTCTTCTATGGACCTATAATTTTACTGAATGAGACAGACAGTTTGGTTTCCCAGGATACTTTATAAGCATAAGCAGCGGTACCATAGAAGGCACAAATGGAGGATAGGGAAAAGGAGATGTTCATCAAAAAATAGATGGACTTGTTTAACATGCAGAGTTGAAGAAGAATATATAATTAGGGAAACAATGTAAAGAGCTAAGGCCACTCGCCCAGACAACTCTGTACGTTAGTAGTGAGGGCATAGACTTTTTCAGTAGAGGCTCTCTTCCTTAAGCATATTTTTTCAAAGGAGGTATATGGAGCTCTTCCTCTTTAAAAGCATATTATAATGTTTTTGTATATGGTTGCCATGTGCCTGCCACTGGCAGAAGATTTTCCACCCTCAGGTTCTCCAGACCCAGAGGCTGACAGGAGAAAGATTTTTTTTTAAAAAAACCATTGATAATGACAGTGTGATGCCACTTCTGGAAAACTGAAGAGTGATGTTAAGCCACTCTAAGAAACGCTGGCAATTCCTAGAGAGGTGTGACATCACTTCTGAGTTTTCCTGGAAGTGATGCCACACCATTACGGACACCTCCCATGTCCCCACTCCACCAAGTCTCCTGCTGGTTGCCCTGCTGGCAACCGTATTCTTGTTTCACAGGTCTATTTAAAGCATCATGTTCTGTTGCACCTGAATTGTGGTCTGATATTGCGGTGTTATTGTTTGCTGCTTGTTTTGTTTTGGACTACATACTTTAAATGACACTTGTAACCTGCCCTGAATTTATGGAAAGCATCATGGGATATAAATTTTAACACAGATAAGCAAATCAAATGATCAATGAAGAATCCAATTGTCATTCCTCTCTGCTTTAGTACATGTTTTATATAGTACAGCCTACATTTTTTTGCCAGCACTCCTCCAAGAAAAGGTTGGGGGGCAGGGACATCGGGAGGGGCCTATGACATCATCAACTTCACTACATCAATTCTAGGTACAACCTGGAAGTGACAATGAGTAGTTCTAGGGGACACGAGAAACTCTATCGTTTCCCCATAGAGTTTCCTGCAATTCCTACAGATATCCACTGTTACTGTCATTTCACATCTATTGCTAATCCTTCATGACTCCTGTATCTCTGCATTCTCTTGAATTACTGGGGCGCTCACACAAACTCCCACAGTACATCTTACATAGCTGCTTGTCAAGGACCTGACCAGGCTTGTCTCATTCTGTAGTTGGCACAGATGTGTAACTGTTAGAGATGCCGTGAACAGTGGAATGTGCAATTTGGTTAACTAGTAATAATCAAAGCAAGCATACTTCCTTGATTCAGAAGGGGAAGAGTTGCTATCAGCCATGACAGCTGCCACATATAGCTCTTCATTCTGGGTCCAATATTCAAACAACTCTCAGCCAGAGCTAGTGAAACTTTATGACAAACACATAATCATGTCTGGTGATTACCTCAAGAAAAAAAGAGGGGGCATTCTTTGGTGTATCTCCAATTATTGGTGTATAACACAATCTGTTTTTAAAAAAGAGTAACTTCTGATTTTCCCTCATAAAAGTATTTTCTTCTTTGATAGAAATAGTCACCTACAAACAATGTAAATTCTGCATTATATAATTATGGGTGGATATGGAAACTGATTGTACATAACTTATAAGTCCATCTAGCCAACCACAGAAATGCAGGTTCCTAGAGTAACTTTCAAATGAGTCCTTTTAAAATATTAAGGATGTACAGAGTTTTTGTTATGCTTTCTTTTTAGCGTGTGTGTTTAAGTTGGGGGGTTTAAGGCTGATTTTTAATGGAATAGCTTTAGAGATTCAGGGGATGGGACACTACTGGACCCTAAAGGAAGTCCAAGTACTAAGTGCATATATAGCTATAGCTCATTCATTTACCAAGTCCAACCTCCTCCATATAGTCCCTGGCTCTTGTCTCATATTGGCAATGAGGAATTAGAAGACTCAGTATGGGAAGGGTAGTCCTAAATAGAGATGGGCATGAACAGCAATACAAACAAAAAAAAGCCACGAACGGCCCAATCTGCTGTTCGCGAACAAGCTGTTTGTGAGGCCCCATTCTAAATGAACAGGTGGTCGTTGCAAGCCTCGGTTGCTGTTTGTCAAGCCAGACAGTCTGGCACCTGAAATCAATTCCCTTGGCAACCAGAGGCAGGGACTGCCTGAACTCTGTCTGAACTCCTGCTGTTGCCCTGGAAACCCCAATCTAAGCCCAATTTAGCTTGATAGGCTGGTCTTCCTTTCAAGTGTGGAGCTCCAAATTTGTTACAAGGGAGCAAAGAGCAGGGGGGGAGGGGGGCTCCCAGCTCTGGCTTAGTTTGCAGACAATGGAGAGGGAGAGAGTTGCTGTTGGCATTTTGATAGAGAGAGTGCATTGGAGCTTGAATTTTCTTTGTGTGTGGTGGGATAGGGATCTACCCCTTCAAGTTCCAGGGCTGCTGCCAGGCTCTGGGGCCAAGCTATTATTTATTATTGGTAACTTTCCTGCTGCCTGCTCAGGTAAGGTTTCTGGAAGTGATGCAGTAGGGATCTTGACTTGGATGATTGCTGGAGGAGAGCCTGCTAGCCCCACAAACAGCCAACCACGAACATGTTCATGAACAAGGCCATGTTCATGGTTGTTCGTGAGTCCCTATTCGTGGATGGCAACGAACATCATGTTGGTTTTTTTTCTGTTCATGCCCATCTCTAGAGCATGACAGTAGTGCAAAACCCTATGCACCTTTTAGATACCAGTTTAGCACTACATTGCCAGTTATCTGCTGGCATCAAGATCATAGAAGCGCACCTTACTGTGCCTAAATTATTCCCTAATGTCTATATCCAACAAAATTCACTTGAGGAGTGGATTTTGCAGTGTGGGACCTTCATAATTTCACCTCCCATTGCAGCCTCAGAAACCCTCAGAAACATTCTAGGGGGTGTGCAGTGGGACTTGGAGGGTGCATTCAGCAGTCGTTCCTCCTCTGAAAACAGAAGTGATCGTAAGTCTTTGGAACTGTATGGATGGATACCAGCCACCATTTTTATAACATAAGAAACAGAAATTACTTTTTGCATTTAGCCTGTAGGTGTAGCTGTCTGGAGATCCAGTACCATGGATGCAATGGGAAGAAGTAGTGGGCGAGAAACGCTATTTCAATGTCTGCTGTACTAAGGGAAGGAGAGGCACGCAGAGAGAACAGGGCAATCTCTGGGTGGTTCTTCTTGGGGGAAAGGAGGGCAAGGGTATCTAACAGTGTCCATGACTTGGTGATCTTGGGGATGGTGTTGAAGAACTCTAGGCTGGTTTTCTTGGGGGACTTCAACATTCATTCTGAGGCTGTCTTGTAGGGAGCAGCTCAGGATGTCATGACCTCCATGACACCCATGGGCCTTTCTCAACACTTGCTGCCTTTTATGCTAGACATGCCAGAAACTGAACCTGTAACTTTCTACATGCAAAGGTTATGCTCAACCACTGAGATACAGCCCTTCTCATTTTCAGCCTTAAGCACTTTAAAAATTGATTAGATGTTTGCCGGTGTTTACTTTTCTTATTTTCTTGTTTGTTACAATATTTTCATTTGTTTGACATTTAAACTGTCCTTTATACAGTTATCCTTGGATTTTCTCCTTTCAGTTGTATCTGATGAACCAGGTTTTAGTTATGTAAAAATAGAATTTGTCAGTCTTTAAAGCCCCATAAGACACCCCCCCCCCTTCAAAGGACCTGTGCAAATGTGAATGAACTCCCAAGCATTTCTTAAAATTTTATTTTAAAAAGCGACTCAATGGGATCCTGATTCAGATCATAAGCATCACAACTGGTTTGAACCTAACATAGCTGCCCCTCTGGAATGGATTTTTTCTATGTTTTTGATCAAGCATTTTTTTCTATGTTTTTGATCAAGCAGATAATAATAGTCTATAGTCTATGTGATTAATCAACCATTCCCAGGAAAGAGGTGTAGATGAAGATGACACACACTACTCAGAATTTATTCCCTATAATGTAAATCCAGATATTTTTTCCATTTCTTCTCCCACTCTTTCCATAACAATCTTCCCTTCTTACATTTTCTGCCTTACCATTCTTAAGGCCAACACGCATGACTGTGCCCACAATCAAGGTCAAAGGTGCAGCAGCATGAAAAATTGCCATTTCTCCTTGTGCAAGTCCAATGACAAGTTATGTGCCTTGAGCACTTTAGTGCCCCGGGCAGAAAGAAGAAAGTGGCCTCCACAAATATGATGATCATTTCTTCTTGATCTCTGTTGAGAAATTCTTTTCCTTTTGGCGCTTTTTCTTATTTTAAGAAGTCAAAGGAATGAATATATTCCACACATTTCTTTCATATTAAAGACAACTGCCTGTTAATTTAAGTATTAGTTTGAAAGCCTAGACAATGTTAGTATGGAGTTTGAAGCATGGCGTCTTGTCTTGCAGCCAGCCTGGCATCTGAATAATTTGTGCAGCCAAATAAACCATCACCCAGTAACCAACCACATACCTCATTTTAACGCCATACTTTTGAGAGTGTTCTAATGTGTACTGACTGAGCTCACCTTTGCTTAAACACAAGGTATTTTGAAACAATTAAGACAAGAAACATTTGCTCACTTTATTTAACCCACTTATCACATTATGATGGGCTTCCTTTTTCCTTTCTGGGGCAAATAATTGTCTCCAATGATTCTACAAAGACAACTGTCACTTATGTTTCCCTGGCCATATAGAAAAATGCTAGTTAACAATCTAACTTTACATTGGCATGCGTGCAAGTACAAGCCCCAAAGGGAAAGTTTCTTTTCAAAGGACCAGTTCTGGCTTTCTGCTCACAAAGAATTAAAATGGCTGGTTGTTATTTATGAACAAGGGAGGGCCTTACCTTTGTTCATCTGTAGCAGGTCTGAAGAGAGTTCATCAAGGATTAGAAAGGCCGAGCTCTGGTGTTGCTGAGACACAAATGAAAAGATCCCCGCTCATTTATCAAGTACAAACATGCTGCAAATGACATCTTCATTTGGAGGACTTCACTTTGCTGCTCTGGGATTTTGTTTTTTTGTTTTTAAACAGGAAATGCTGTGTGCCACAACACTTTGCTCTGGTTCCTCTCTTCTCTCTCACTCCCGCCTTTCTATGATATGACAAGGGAGGTGACAGGAAACCCAGAGTTCTGTAAGCATGTTCACAGTTTGGTAGTTTGACCTTCTTGTGGTGGCGCAGCCTATATTTCTTTCATTATCATTGTGGCTCCAGCCACAGCTCCTTGTAGCCCTTCTGTTATCATTCTTGGCACCTTGAGGCTGTGCTTCGTTCCAAGAAATTGTGGTTAGCGCCCTGAAACTAAATCAACTACAATGCCTTTGGCAATGAGAACTCCTTGACTTGACAAGAAAATAACCTTTACCTGTTCTTGAGCATTGTAAAGACAGCCGATGTGCTAGATGGTAGTGTAATAGCAAAGCTGTGAGAAGGCAGGAAGTCCTTGATTTAAATTTAATTTCTTTCTATCAGTTCAGCAGAGAAATTCTTTAGGCAAGCCACTCTTCCTTAGTGCTTTCCATAATATTTATATATTTAAAATATTTATACCCTGTCTTATCTCTGCAAACAAAACAGGAAAAGTTGCAGGATACAGTTGCAGTTGTTCAACCATCTAAAAACCAATAGACAATCCAACAGATTGGATACACAGATGCAGATACACAGTTTAAAGAAGATACACTATGGTGATAATAATACTAGTTTGAGATATAGCATTTTTAAAAGCTTATGTGCATTAAAACATGAAAATACTAAATTGTATTAGGTACTCGGCTAAGCAATGATGTAGCAAAAATTAAACAGTTTTAATCTCAACTGAGATTAAAATTGAGGATGACTGAAGGCACATTCTGTCAAGATGCGTCTGTGCTTATACGTGTGTTAAAACAGAGGAGACCCACATTTGTTGATTTGTAGATAAACTAATCTTTCTTTATTTCTTTCTTTTCAAGACAGATGGGTTTTTTGAATGTTTTTATACATGATGGATACCTGACTGGAGGCCTTATGAACAATATCACAAATGAAACAGTTATACCATTGTTTTGTATGATAGCCTATAGACATTACTACTATTGCTATGATTATGACCCTACTGGGTAGTCCCTGTGTCAGTCAGTCAGCACAGTCCTAAACCCTGAGTCAGCACCCCTGCTCACACATCGATGTGAAAACGGCGCTGCTCTGCTACTCCCTATGGACATTTGCAGGAGAGCCACACCAGGGCGAGAGCTCAGCAAGGCAAAGCGCACCTGCCACCAAGAGCATCCGCCTGCCGTTCTCCTGACAACCCCGCCCACATCAGCCAATGGCCGCACTGCTCCTCTGACAGGTGGGCGAGGGGCACAGCCAATGGGGAGGCCCACCTGCTGCCCACCAACACCCTCTCCGTCAGGGAGCAGGCATCCCTGCCCGGGGGAGGGAGGGACACTGAGGTAACACTGAAGGTGCAGACAGGGCACCCATCCTCTCGCCCATCCAACCCCCCTTTTTGATGAGGGCCAGGCCGGTGACTGCAGCTCCGTGCGCCGGCAAATCCCTCTGCCACCACCATGAGAAAAAGGTTATCCTGCACTGAAAAGTGGGACCAGAAAGGCGGCAGTACCCAGAGAGGGTCGCACTCACAGGCTGCAGCACTTGGGGTCAGCCCCCAGGTTCCGGAGAGGCAGTTGGGGGAGGGCAGGTTCTTCAATGAGTAACAGGAATGTCCATTGGAAACCATGCGAGAGGCCAGAGGCCCAGTGGAGGTGATGGGAGTGAAAAGCGCCACAGACTTGTGGCAGTGCCATTTGAACACATCACCTTATCACAAAGATGCGAGAACGCGGGTTGGACCACGAGAGCCATGCTCTGATCCTGGGATGACTCCTCCCTAGAGTGGACTTCAATCCCCACCCCACTGCTTGAAGTTACATTGAGGGGAGGAAGGGGGCAGGAAAGCTGGACAGAGCCCTAAGGCACCACTTGACACCTGCTCCTTCTGGCAGCAGAACCCACCCTATCCATCCCAGCCTTGAGCCAGGAAACATTTGCGAGGATGTATGAAAAGACATCCCAACGGGGAGCTGAGGGACTACAGTCATCATCAGAAAGCAAGGAAACAGACAGGCAGATTGTTGTTTTTCCACACATATTTTATTAAACTGGGAAAGGTGAAGAGATTTTCTGAACATGTTTCCTGCCAATGTCCCTTGGCTGGAAAGGGAGCAAAGGCAGTTTGTGCAGCAGTCAAAGCTGCAAAATCCATCCCTTGTCCTGCTCTCTCAGAGGTGAGGGTGAGATGCAGGCTGCCATGGGAAACTGCTCCCTGGGCAGGACCTGAGTGGCACTTGAAGAGGATCACTGGGAGCTGGAACAGCCATGCTCCTTGGTCTCCGTGGTAGTTGCCATCCTATGACCCATTTGGGCTGTATGGGCGGGGCCAGGTGGCAGGAGGATGGCCCGAGTTTTCCTGTTAATGGGCGCCTATGGGCTACGTCTCCTTTTTTTGTGGCATAACTTTCCACTGCTGCAGGGGGCATTCCCGAGCCTGGAGCGACTTTAGAAGCTGAATAACTTGTGGCCTGCCCCCTGCCCCACCACCACTGTGCCTGCCTCTGTCCCCCCACTCACCTGGCCAGTGGGTAGGAGATTAGGCCTCCTGAGCATGCTCCTAGTATGGTGTGATATCATCACTCCCAGAAGTGGCATCATTGCACAGGCCCTGGGAGCGTATCCGCGCTCCATACCGGGCTGATTTGGGCCCCAAACAGGCACAAGGAGAGAAACAATGCCATTCTTTTTAATAGATATTATTTTAATGAACATCCATAGCTACAAGTAACCTTCCCAGACCTGGCCTACAAGTCTAGAATAAGTATTTCATTACTCTGGGGATCTTAATCTGCTTTTTAAAATATTGTTACATCAGTGTAATTAAAAGATTACATGAAGAGAAGTTTTTCAGATTCATACCAACCAGAACTAGGCTTATTTTCAAAAGCAGCATACACCCATCAGATCCCACTGTGGCTCTCCATAAGAAAACCACAATGCTCCAGGGCAGCTGAGCTCTATTGAAAATAGTTATAAATGCTGAACATGTTTGAAAAGCTGACTGGATGTGGAAGTTAAAATAACAGCTTCTTCAAGACAAAGCAAAACACACAACCGAAGCAAGAACAGAAACTGAAGTGTTGGAGGACCTTGGGGAGATTCCATCATAAAGTTTTAAGAGGTAGGCTTTAATATGGTGGCCCAAGCTGATGTAACTTAGGAGAAACATGAGGTTTTTCCAAGCATAGATTTTATTTGTTTTGGTGGATCTCAGTTCTGACCTTCCAAACAGGACAATCAGGGCTCATTTTGAGGGGGAATGCACAGGAATGAAGTTCTGGCAGTTCCCCAAAGAGGTCACATGTCAGGTGGTCCCACCCACCTGACTCTTGGCCATTTTGGGCCCATTTCAGCCTGGATTGGGGCTGAAACGGCTGGGACCTGGTCTCTGACAGGTGGTGGATCACCCTCTTGCTCATCAGCAGCCTGAGCCTGACCATTTTGGGCCCCTTTTCAGCCATTTTCAGCCCCTTTTTGCCATTTTGGGTCCAATTTCGTCCCTAAATGGCCAGGATTGGGTCCAAAACAGCTGGAATAGGTGATGTCAGGGGTGTGGCATATGCAAATCAGTTATACTAATGACACACTTCTGGTGATGGCAAGAGGTGTGGCATATGCTAATGAGTTATGCTAATGAGTTCCTCCCGCTCTTTTTCTACGAAATGACCCCCGAGGACAATGATTGACAAAGCTGCATGTTTCCTATATTTTTCTTTATTTATGATGCCGGGGAACGATGGAGCAATCCTTTTGTTTTGTAAAGGATTCCCTCCCTTCATAAATGTGCTTTCATTATATCATGGATCCACAGAATATTTCTCTATGCCTTTCGCTTTTCTGTAGCTGGCCCCATGTTCACAAACACTGAGCAAGCTTGACGTGACAATTTGTCATCATTTTGTTCTAGTTACAGTTGGGGAGGCTCAAATAATAGGGATGATTGTTGTGACGAAGTCTGAGGACCCATTCTTTGATAAAAGGAAAGCTGAAGATGTGGGCTTTCAGAACAGCATTTTAAATAATTGGGCACTCCCTGGAATGGTATGATACTTTGAGATTAAAACGATTTAGGTGTTAGTTTGACGTGCTGATCCTATTTGTCCAGCATTCTTAGGAAAAATTCATATGCAACAGACTGGATTAGGGCTGCTGGATGACCCGCACCTTTGATAATGAGATAACTATATGGCTTTTTCTTGTTTGAGCAGAAACTGTCCCTAACAACCACTGGACTTCAGAATGAAGACTGGATATAAAGGCAACATATCTTGAGTTGAAGAACAAAGGAAGGGATATTACTTGATCTAGTCACATATAATGAAGTAATATAATGAGCCTGTTTTCAGGACTGTTATAGAACACTGTTGGCTATGGGGAGACTGATAATGGAGGTAATAAATACCTCTTTAAAAACTATACCAAAGCAGATGGTTGTCCTTATCTGCGAGGATGCTTGGATGACATGGGCCCTGGGACAAAGATAATATTTTCTTTTATGTAAAATCAGATTTCTGTTAATAATGAACTATGAAGAATGGTGTAATTTGCAATCTCTCCTTCAAATAAACTGCCAACATATACAACTAGGCCCTGGCCTGGATAGCCCAGGCAAGCTAGATCTCAGCTGCTAAGTAGGGTCAGCCTTGGTTAGTAATTGGATGGGAGATCTCCAACAAAGACTAGGGTTGCAGAGGCTGGCAATGGCAAACCACTTTTGGTAGTCTATTGTCATAAAAACCCCACCGGGGTTGTCATTAGAGATGGGCACAAACCATGAACCAAAATTCAGCATGAACCAGGCCAGTTCGTGGTTCGTCAGAGCCCATTTATGACGAACCACCATGAACTTTAGGTTGGTTTGTTTGGTTCGTTTTTTGGTTCATCACTGCAGATGGCCTGGTGCCGATCAATCAGATTCCTAGGTAACTGGGGATGGACTTCCTGTAGACCTTCTGCTGACCCGGAAGTGGCCTTCTGCTGGCCCGGAAGTGACCTTCTTCTGACCTGGAAGTGGTGATTTGCTGGCCCGGAAGTCACATTACCATGAACCAAAATGAACCAATTCATGAACTGGGGCAGGTTAGTGAAAGTTTGTGGTTCGTGAAATGTGATGAACCATGAACCTCATGATTCGTGCTCATCTCTAGTCTCCATAAGTCAGCTATGACAGCACTCTCCACCACCATATACTACTAGAGAATTTTTTTAAAAATAAATAGCTCTGTTGTAGAAACACTGAGATGAAAGACAGATTGATTGTAATAGTTGTCATTCTCCAGTTTCAGTTACTTTGTAGGTTTTCTTTGAGTAAAGGCTAAAGTGTATGAGGCTATTCAGGGCTGACAGAGGTTTATAAAATTATGCATGAAGAAGTGGATAGGGCAACTTTTCTACCTCTTGCATAAAATTGGAACTCAGGGGCATTCAGGAAAGACAAAATAAAGTGCTTCTTTACTCAATAATAGCTTCACCTATAATACTAACTACGCTTATATACCGCTCTTCTAGACCGATTAGTGCTCCTCTCAGATAGGTGAAAAAGTCAGTGTTGTTATTATCCCCCACAATACAACTGGGGAGCTGAGGCTGAGAGGAATATCTTACCCAAGGCCACCTACTGACAACAGTGGCATTTGAAGCAGAAGAATGCTGATTTGCAGCCCAACCAGTTAACCACTATGCCACAGTACCAATGGGTAACTCAATTATGGAATTCAGAGCTAGTGGATGTAGTGATGGCCACAAGCATAGAGAGTTTTTAAAAAGGACTAGACATATTAACAGAGGACAGGTCAATCAATAGCTAGTAGCTACATCCAGAGACAGTAAACCTTTGAATACGAGTTTTAAGAAGCAGTATTGGGGCAGGCCTTGATCTCTAAGCAGGCTAGCTGGCTCCTGCCAATGGCAGGCAATCTCCCAGCATTTGTAACCTTTGCCTGCTGATCGCACGCTGCCCAAAGATTGCCTGCCATTGGCAGAAACCTTGCAATAGACTGGGGAAATGAGTGTGAATGTTATCAATAGGCGCCTGTGGCGCCTATTGATAACTTCACTTTTGGAGTGACCCAGAAGTGATGGTGTTGCACTGGGGCTGATTTTTTAGGAATTTGGTACTAATTCCTAAAGAATTGGCCATGGTGCAACACTGTTGCTTCTGGGGGCCAAGCTACACATGACGAATGACACTTGAACGGCAAGTGGATTGAGTGGAGGGCAAGTGAACAGGGAGAAATACACTTGCCGTTCAAGTGTCATTCGTCATGTGTAGCTTGGCCCTGGGGGTCACACAAGAAGTGACATTATCAGTGGAGTGCGGGCACTCAAAGCATGTGTGTGAAAAGGTAAGTAACTGGTGCCCCCTGCTGCCCACCCTCCTGCAGTTGCCAGGAGGGACCTGGCAACCCTACCTCCAAGCCCTGTTTTTTTTTAGCAACTGGCTGGCTATTGTGTGAAACAGGATGCTGGACTAGATGGACCGTTAGTCTGATTCCTCAGGCCTCTTCTTATGTTCAGATCCATTGAACACCTAGATTTCATTTACCAGGAGAGGGGGCTGTTGGATAGACAATTTCTTAAAATGGTTTGCAAACTTTTTGAAGAAGGGCTTGCTTTTACTTACCGGGACTCACTTGCAAAGTAACTCCACTCTACTTTTCCCCTTCCCAACATAAAATACAGGAATGTCACATAATTATTTATTTTCTATGTTTCATGTTTAGCATTTATAAATACATAGCATTAGTGAGCAATGGGCTGTATTTCATAGGTACTTCTTACATTGTGCAAAGACAAACCAAATTCGCCACCCAGCTTCCCAGATCACCCTGTTCCTCCTTCTCTTTCCTGCCCTCACTATCCATCTGTGAGAGTCACAACCCATTTTTGGGTCCCAATGTGTGTCCTAATTCAAAAAAACATTGCTTTTATACTAATGAAAGTAAACAGTAACTTTAAAAGATCAGATGCAAAAAGAACATAATTTCATTTTATTGGCTGGAAGAGACTAGGAATCTTTAAATCTGACAGCACTAGGAGAAACATTGCAAATATTCTTTTATACAGAGATGTTCCTGGGTCTCAAGAGTCCTCATTCTGTGTAAATAGAGCTAAAATGTATTTGGAGGAACTTTCTAAAGCAATTTCCTTAATTCAAATCTTATTGCAAAATTTTACTTTTCTGATTTTTCCCTTGTTATTTTTTTCTACAGAATATAGATTCTCCTGGATTTAGGGGAAGTTAGTTTTTAAAAAGGGGGGAAGAGTATTGCTCACATGATGTCTTTAACATTTGATGGCTTTGCTCCCTTCTCTTGAAATATCCATCACAGCTGAATTTAAAAAATGAACACTCGGCCTAATTTCACATTTGTGCAGACTTTCATTGTCACTCTTATTTCATTTCATTTTGTTAGTTAAATTGCATCATGCCACTTGCAGTATTCACCCATTTGTCTACAGACCCAGCAGAGTACACCTGAGGGAGAGAAATAATGTCAACACAGACTTCTTTCCTCGTGTCTTGTTTTTCTCTAAAGTACCTAGCTCAGAACATGAGAAATATGGATTCTTATGAAATTCTCTACATATATGTCTTTCTCTGGGTGCTAGTATTCCAAATTGCCTGATCTTATTTTTGGAGTGGCACCAATATCTTGGCGATCCACTGTGCTTCTGTTTTCTGTTTTAATTTCTAGATTTCATTCAGTCCGCCACAATTGTGCAGTTTGCTGCAGCTTTTAATTTGCATCTGTAAATCTTGCAGGTTGCTAATGTTACTATGTACCCAACTGAAGCAACTGGTGCAAGAAGAAATCTTGGTATGATTGCATCAGATTATTTCCACACTGATTGAATCGATCACATTGTCACTGGTGAACTTCAGAAGACATGAATTGAAAGCTGCAGAAAATGATACATGTGCCAGTTCTGAAATTAAGTTTATAAAGTCTTAAACCACATGACAAGCATAGAAGAATGTAAGGCAGAGAAAACCCACAAACAGAATGGGGAGGGGGGAATCTACTCATCCCTAATGAGAAGCTACCATGAGGATGCCGGTCAGAAATACCAAATCCAAACAGCTGTCATGAGCATGCATTCCAAAGTTATCTAATTAGTTGAATCTCTTTGCACCATTTCAGAAAACAGGCATGTTTGCAGCCTAGAATCCCAATATACAACAATGGATTGCAGATGTGTATGTAATAGCAACAGGTGCCCACCGTTTCAGGATCTATCACTGTATTAGTTAGAAGAGAGCCTAACTAGACAAGAGGCTGAGAGTATCACAATCAGAACTTCCCAGTGTTTATTAAATAAAAACAGCCACTCAGGGCTCCAATTTGGGTGGGAACCATGACAGAGATAGCAGGCTCTTCACCCACAAGGTCTCACCAGTAAAATATGCCCACCTACAGACATGTTAGCCTTGGAGGGTTTTCTTACTCCAAGGCTAACAGGCTTTTTTGGGGGGGGGGATTCAACTGATACAGTTCAAAAAGTTAACCGCATTTCCTTCCATTCATCCCCACCTGAATTAGAGCCCTGCATGCCTATTAGTTCTATTTTTTTAAAAAAAAAACATATTGGGATAATCTGATTTTGGGTCTCTCAATGTTCCATCTTAGTTAGGCCCTCAGAGACAGCCTGAGCTAAAAGGGGGTACAGCTTCAGCACCACAGGCCTATGTAGCATGAGAGAGATCAGCAAAAATCATTAATTTCCTTTTAGTTTTCCCACATCATATTTCATCCTGATGATGTAATCCAGGAGCTCTGGAAACCAGTCCCGGAACAAAAGAGGGATCTTTACAGTTGAATATGCATAATAAACCTCCCGTTGGCGCAGGGCTCCCCCTTTAATGATTTCTAGGGCACATTCTTCCTTTGGTGCAGCTGTGAAAGAGCTGAATACTCCAGAAGTAGCTTTCATTGCAGTATCTGAGGGAAGAAAAGGAACACAAGTTAGTAGGTTGTCAAGGCTCAGGAATTTGGTGGATAAGTGCTTGCTTGTACAGGCCTCATAACTTTGGTAAGATAAACCAGGAGTACAAATGGGGACCTGCAAGGATTTGTGGAGGGCATCTCACCCTGTTAATGGGCCTGCCTGGACTCCGCCAGTTCTACCACGTCTCTCTGTAACAACATGCTTGGGTGAGGAAGACAGTCTGATCCCATTTGTGTAATCTACCCAAGTTGCCAGATCTACCCAAGTTATGTCTACGTTTAGCTAGGCAATTCCCCACCTCCTTTCCCCTTATGCCTGGTTTGGTCAGTTACTTTTTTATTTTAGGGCTAGATCCCACCAAGTTTTCCAGTGGGAAAAAGGAGGGATCCCCTTGGCTCACCCAAAAGGCTATGCTGGGAATCATGGGATCTGCATGGAATGAAAGCCATGTGAAATGAAGGCTGTAGTTGAGTGGGGGGGGGGGGATGGGTTAGCTTGAGTGAAAAAGCTGTCTGAATCCAACCCATTGTCTCCTGCCTCACCCAAAGGTCCCAGCTGCCTGGTTCACTCATGCAGAAGAATGAAATAGGTGGAAGAGCTATACCACTTGTGACTGCAGGTTTTTATGTTTATGTTTATTATTAGATTTATATCCTGCCCTCTCCGCATGCAGGCTGAAGGATTCCAGTTTTTGAATGTTCCTTTGCATTTAAAGAAAAAAACCTCCATGCAAACAAAAAATTAGCAGAGTAGGGGGAGAAAGAGTCTATCGCTTCTCTTTACTTATGGTGTTAGTTTTCTATTTTCCAGGAGTTCATAGGAGATTCCTATGTTCCAAATTGTGGTCTACTTGCAATCAGAAGAGGTGTGGTCCACTCTGTCTCTTTGGTTTCTATCTCCTCATTTCCTCATCGTTCCTTTACATGTGTGGACCAAGTTTTAGAGTCTCCCAGCTCTCAGAGTCTGCCAACCTCAGTTCCATGTGCATTAATTTATTTCTGTAACTTATAACTGATGACAGGAGTCAAAAGAACCCTGGCCTTAAGGTGAACACATTCTTGAACTCTGGCCAAGGGAATGAGCCAGAAAATCTAACTCATGTGAAGCCACCAGTGGCTTCACTGAATAGGGCAAGATGCTGGAGGTGCAAAGTATCTGCTGTGGAAAAAAATACTTGGCTGAGGCCCAGCTGGTCCTTTTTGGTTTATGAGGGGCCAGAAGGGGACACATGAAAGCACATTTCTGGTATTAATGGGTTCCAGCCCGGAACAAGTTTAGACCCTGTCTATGGTAATCTCTGTTACTGTGCGGAGTGCAGAGATCTTGTTTGTTAAGAGGAGGTTTGTTAATGAAAGTGATAATTTGCTGCAACTCCTGTGCCATTCATCCTGTCTCTCAGTTGATACTTCTGGAAGATTCAGTGTAGCCTATAAGGACCAGTGGGAAGAACAAAATATTTGGAGGCCCCCTACCTCCCCTATATTAAAGCACTGGTTCAGGTAATTGAGACAGCAAGTCTAAGCAGGTCTACTCAATGAGACTTACTTCCAGGAAAGTGCCCTTAGGATTGCAGCCCTACGGAGTGCTATCCTAAGGACACTTTATTGGGAGCAAGGCCCATGAAAAGACTTCAGTAGGATTCTGAAGAGACATGCTTCGGACCGCTCAGCAATTCTTGCAATAGTTTACACATTCTAAGGTTTGTCCTAATGCTCCATTCACAGGGTGAGAAGTCAGTATTTATGATGGCTGCATATGATAATGATTCCACACAATAAGATAGCTGCAGTTGCTACATGAGGCAAGCAAATGAGAGTCCTCTTCCTCCCCCTGCCATCAGGCTTTTTTGTAATCACAATTGAATGTTGTTATATCAGTACAATGTTATATGAAATTATGCATATGTGTAACAGGGTTGGTTTTTTTTACTCCCATTTTTTTTTAAAGTTAGTCTCTAGGTCCTTATGTTGTGGAGAAAGGGACTAGAGACTTTTTTAAAATGAAATTTGGCAATTCATAGGATCTGTTACATATATTGCTATCTTATATTCATATGATATTCAATTGCTGATTTTTTAAAAGAATTAAAAACTCAGGTGGGCCAGAGAAGTGGGCGGGGGAGGGCACTGCTAGGGGACCAGGGCAGGGAAACTGACAGGAAACCTGCCAAGTTGGAGCCCTTTTGCTACTGCTCTGTATTGGTAGCTGCACCAGCAAGGGAAAACTACACAAGCCCATCCCTGTGTGGAAACTACCTGAATGTCTGTCAATTAAATGACAATAGTCTCTACATATGTCCCAACACACACTGAATCAATGCATGCAGAGGGAGCGGGCTTGTGTGTGCTGGCTCTGCCCCCAGCTAATACAATCACCATTTGTGAGCAGGGCATCTATGCATGCGGGAAGTGTACATGCATGACGAGTGACATTCAAAAAAGCAGTGTTTCCTCTCATGATGAGAAAGCCTACATATTTCTATATAGGCAGATGCTGTGCTTACATGCTGGCAATTGCATGGTGGCAGAGGTGGGCCTAGCATAGTCATGCCTACTTAATTTTAATGCTACTCGCTACTGTGTGAATTAAAGGAAGGAGGAGGAGTCTGCAGTTGCTGAAACTCCTGGCCTGGGAATGTAGCCAGCCACTGACTGTTGTGGGTGGTGGTAATAGACATACTGTACTCTCTTGAAGAAAACATGGAGGGCTTGCAGCCTTACAACCTGCTCACTACCAGCCAGCTGCCCATGAGCTAGGGATCCTAAGTCCACCGGTGGGGGTAGGGGATCTCCTGCTCCCATCCTCTGTCACTACTCGGTTGGCGGCTGGTGGTGAAAGGCAGGGGAACGAGCCACCTGGATGTGCTTCCAGGGTGGCATGATGATGTCACTCCCGGGCATGACATCATCATGCCACATCGACAGCATTCCTGTGTTTTGCAGTGGGCCAATTTTGGCCCCAAATAGGCCAAATTGGGCCCGTTTGGGGCCCAAATCAGCCTGCTGAGAGGCTCTTATGTGCCCCCGCACAATGATGTCACTGCCTGGAAGTAACGTCGACACGAGAGTGCGAGGAGTACTCAAGGACAGAAGACAGTGCTATGCCAAAAAAATACTTAGACTTTGTATTTTATTAATTCTTGTAATATACATACCTTAACCAGATTGCTATTACCTATTTGTTCATCTTTTATTTATGTTTTAAAAGTTGACTGTTAAGATTAAATATAAAAAAGTTAATAAATAAAAAATTATTTTAAAAAAGGAGTGATGAATGCCAGGTCCCCCTCCCCTCTCCTGCCAGGAAGCTAAGTGGACCTGGCAACTCTACCATGAGCTGCCTGCCTGCCATCCTTACCTCTCCTTACCGTAAAGTGGATTAAAACCTCCACCTCAGAGAAGGGGGCTTACCTCTTTGACCCACCAGGCTTCTTTAAAGACAGCATGGGGAGCCATGCCTGCTAATTCCTGATGTCTTACAAAATTTCTTTTTCTCATGAGAGTTCAGCCCCCAACGCTGGCTGCCTGTTGTCAGGGTAACCAAAATGATGTCCAAACACTTTCAAACTGAAGAAATATCATATGAGTTTAGAAAGCTCTTTAAGTCAAGTGCAGCTTGTCACACTATTTTTCGATAAAGCAGAGGGAGCTATGGGTTACCTCCTCCAGATCCTGGATGAGGGTGGCAGCAGAAATGCTAAGGCATGGGTGCAAGGGAAGGGGGGTAGATATTACTGCTGGCTGTTGTCTCTGCTTCAGGTGGCAAAATACCCTGAGCTGCTACTGAAGCCTTTTTAATTTTATCAAAGCTGGGTGTAAGAAAAAAAAAACATGTAGTGACAGTGCATATTGAAGAGGAAGAGGGGTCCAGTCCACCTTCCTGTTCCTGCTTTCCCAGTTTTTTAAAAAAGACTACCTCCTCTACTTTATATGTAAATGTCAGGACATATGTATTTCCCACCACCTGTAGTTTAGCTCATACTTGTGAATAGAGATGGGAATGAATCACAAAAAAACCGAACCATGAAGTTCGTGGTTCGTGGGTTTTCACGAACCAGGAACCACGAACTGGCATGAACTGGGGCCAGTTTACAAACCAGTTTGTGGTTTGTGGTTCGTGGGGTTTAAAAGCTCCTTTCTGGCCGCTTAGCAGCAGCAGGGAAAGGAGCGTTTAACAGTTTAATGGGCCCTTTCCTGCCTTGCAAGCAGCAAATCCCTTTAAACTATCAGCTGGCAGGTGGCATTTGAGGGGCAGGAAGGCCATTTTTGACTTCCTCTGCCACCCTGTGGGCCCGCACAGCAGCAGAAGAGGCCAAAAATGGTCTTTCTGCCCCTCGTGGGAGGAGGGGGAGGATGCTGCAGGCCCGCAGGGCAAGGTAAGTGTGGGGCTGGGGGGGGCTGGGGTTTGGACAGTTTAAAGGAACCTGCCGCTTGCAAGCAGCAGGAAAAGTTTATATGGCCATTTACCTGGGGAGATGGCCATTTAAACTGCCCCTAATGGCCCAAACTAACCAGTAGACCAGTTCGTGGAAATGAGCTTCCACGAACCACTGGTTCTCAAACCACGAACCGGCCTGGTTCATGCATTTTTTGGGGTCGTAATTCGATTCATGCCCAACTCTACTTGTGAAGAGCTTTACATGTAACCTCTCAAGAAAACCAGGTCATTCATAATCGGGTTTCTAAGAAGCAATTGTACCTGTGTTGATGAGTCCAAGGATGCAGAGCGTGATGGAAATATTAGTGTTCTGCATAACTAATTCTTGCCTCAAGGAGCTGAAAAATCCATCCAGAGCGAACTTAGCAGTAGCATAGGGAACCACAAATGGGAAGCCAATTTTGCCTGGAAACACAGCAACAGTACAGAGCTAGAAAATTCCATTACAGTCCTGAAAGTGGCAAAGTCATTACTCTAGTCCAGCCTCAGTGGCTTAAGAGTCACATGGAGCTCTTTGGCATCCCCCCTGTGGCTTTTCTGAGCATTGTTCCCCAGTATGGCACATACTTCAAGTTTCAGGACAATGGGCAAGGCCACGTCTGGTGGGATCTGTGGTCAATAGGTGGCTCTCACTTGAAATAGCTGATGACAGGAGTACAAGTAATCTGAGCCTCCCTGAGGTGTGTGACTTATACCAGGCATGGTAGTAAAGAGTCTGTCCTCTCCAACAACCCTCACCCTTCTCTACAACCTCCACACTCCCATCCCACTACTTCTGCGAGAGATGAAGATGGACATAGAGAAGGGAGAGTAAAGCCACCACCACTGAAGTTATCCAGAAAAGGAGCAACCTGACCTCAAAGTGGTGGCGGTGGTTTTATTCCCCTTTCTCCATAACCAGTTTACTTTTCTCTGGGATCTGTGGAAATCACCTGAGGTGTCATGCTGGTGAGAGAGTGAGAAGACAGACAGACGCCTTTCTTCTCATCCAGACACACAAGGACTGCCTAATGTTCAGCTGTGGTGGAGGGGAGAACCCTACAAGTAACCTTAATCAAGGCTGAGCTGATTTCTATCTTCCTTTTTGTGTGTGTACTTCTATATGTCATTGAGGGTATAGGTAATTATAAGAGCAGAACTGAGCAGAAAAGAGTTGAATAGAAACACAGTAAAGAGTTTTATGGATTTACCATTGAGTCTTATGGAGCAAAAATCCCCATTTTGATTTGGTTTGATTTGTGCAAATCAAACCCAGGAGTCTTTGTTTTCATATGCGGAAGACACCCAGCTATATTTCTCCTTAACATATAAGCCAGGTACATCTGTGGAAGTCCTAAATAAGTGCCTGGAGAAGATGATCGGATGGATGAGTGAAGGCCAGTAGACTGAAGCTCTGTCCAGAGAAGACTGAGGTACTGTTTGTCAATGGAGAAGCTGCTCAGGGGCTGTGCAACCAGCCTGACCTAGACAGGATTGCACTTCCTTGAAGGAGTAGGTTCATAGCTTGGGGGTGCTACTGAATCCTGGCCTATGGTTGGAACCTGGGGTCTTCTTCATGGCATGTAGTTTTTATGCTGCTTATTTTTAATGGCTCATGTTTTAATATTGTGGTTTTTAATTGTAAGCTGCTTTGAGCAGGATTCTGAGAGGTGGAATAGAAATATTCTAAATAAATTAATTAAATGCCCTTGCACCATTTCCTCCCCAAATATTTGTAAAATCTGCATTACTTGTGTATACATATTTTCATTAATTGTGTGTAAATAGACTATAGCATACAAATATTGTTACAATGCTAGAAAAAAGTGGATGAATTGAAGAGGCTCACTACAAAAACATTCAATTCTGTCCCCCTAAACAAAGAAATCCATATACCCCTTGTCCAGCAGTGGGTTTTCCTTGACTCTGACTACTGGCTTATATGGAAGGGGGAGAAATTGCCTACTTTTAAGTACCCTTGCAACAGTTGGATGGCAGTAACAGGAAAGCTGGTCCAATGTGTGTTAGTCGTGGCTGCTACCAAGGCTGGGGAAATCACTGGCATGTTGTGAGGTAATCTCATGAGATGCCAGGAAACAGAAGAGAGGATGTACTTTGAAATGGTTTGGGAACAGGCTGTGGAAGATGTGACCAGCTTCATGCTCCAGGGTGCATATGGCAATAGCCTATGGAAGGAGGAAGGCAAAAGTGCCCACAACCCCCTTCCTATTCCTGAGCTGAAGCCTGGAAGGATGTAAGTAGCAGTAAGAGTCTGCCTGGGTGGTGGAGCCCTGACAAGAGAGTGGGACCCTGAACCCTTATATCATAACTCTTGTCAGTGCTATATTTCTATATTTGAAAAAGAGATGCTGGGATTCATGATGTTTGCTGCCTTGGGGACCCAAACCCATTAGCTGAAAGAGGTACCACGTGCCACTAGTTAAAAGAAGCACCGTGTAGCAGTGTGTACTCCCAGAAAACAGCCCTGAACCTTGTGCCCCTAATTCAAACCTATCATTTAAGTTGTCCCTCTTTTTCTTCATAGTTCTTGCAAAGTCTTTGTCCTCAGGAGTTCCCAAATGGAAGTAAATTATTGGATTTGCTGTCATTTTGTACGTTGACAAAATTATGAAGACTGCTACACCAATGGTATGGGATAATTGTTAAGGTATTTTCCCTACCCAAGCACAATAAATATTACAGTATAAGCACTAGCCTGTGGCATGAGTATTATGAGGAGCAGCGGCACATTGTGAGCTGTAATATGTTTTTGATCTGATGATGAGAGCCAGTGATATATGAAGATGTTTTCAGTGGCTTCTCTTAGGGGACCATAACATTTAAATAGGCCGTTACAGAGGCACCCTTCACATGTACACCCAGAAGCAAGAAAATTGCTTCCACATGATACAATCCCACAAAGAAGTGGAGTATGCTTGAATTATACAACCATGTAGGTACAGCAGTTTGCCTGGGTGTTTCTTTCCCAATTGCACCCTCCCTCCTAGGAAAAATCAATGCAAGCTGTACTCAGCTAAATGGTCATAATATTACTCATGCATGCATGCATACAACATAGGGTTGCAGTACATGCAAGAAACTAACACTCATTCTGCTTTCAGGATTATGGCTTGTGGAGGTTATGCATACTTAAGGGTATTGGCCTCTTTCCTCTGACCCAAGATGCTACAGTAATGCTTGTGGGCTACCTCACTGAAGTAAAAGGACTACTATGAATATTGTGAATGTTCCATCAGCATGAGAGCTTCAACTGAGAAGCAAAAGTAGAATAGAAAAATAGTTCAAACACCCTGTGCTGAGGCAGGATATGTTCCTAATTATTCCACAGCCTTTTGGATAATAGTGTTGCATAAGCAGAGATGCAGAGGGATCAGAATGTATCGTTCCAGAGGTACCAAAGGACAGGGAATATACTACATAGCTCACATCCAAATTGCTCAAACAACATACTTTTTGTGTAGTGTAGAGGAAACTTACTAGAGGGATTCTATTGTGGTAAATTTCTTCCCCTAACTAAGATGATCAGTTAGAGGTGTTTCAGATATCATGATGTTCCTTCACATGATAGAAGGAAATAAAAGGAAATGGGTTAGATCCATCCAGCTTTTCTACTGGAGCAAAAGGGAGGAGGGATTCCCCTTTGGCCACCAAAAAGACTATGTTGGGAATGGGGATCCTTTTGTTTATTTATTTACATTATTTATAGTCTGCCTTTTTCACTGAGACTCATGGGATCTGCAAGAACATCATGTGTGATAGGGGCTTTAATAAAGAGGGGAACTGGGAAAGATTCAGTGAAAAAGCTGGCTGGATTCAACCCAATGTGTTCATCATCTTGTACAAAGATCATTCATATTTTTGTTTTGCTGGGTGCACCAGCTACATATATACCTTGCTGCAGCCAGTTGATAGTGCAATCAACAAAAATACATGCACACACATGTAGTTATAAAAAAACCCCCAAAACATTTGAAAGTTTTTGAGGATCAGTTCATATAATTACAATGGATGCTTACCTGCCAGGGACGAAACCACTACAATGCTTCCTTCACTGTTCTTGAGCATAGGAAGAGCTGCAACTGCCATGGCTACATAGCTAAGGAAATTGACATTGAGGATCTTCTGCACATGTTCAATGTCACTATTGAAAAAACGGAAGTTTGCAGCGGTAACGTGGTTCAGAATAAGCATATCTAGGCTTCCTGAGAAAGGAAGAGATAGGAATTGTTTAAATCTGGCTGGTAGAGGATGACATGATACAGCTGTTGTTCTGGTTAGCTACCCTAGAAATTCTGCATCTTTTCTAAAATGCCTGGGCTCCAGCCTGCTTAGAAGCCAGAAAACTGGGTTTGCGGAGCTTGTAGCTGGCCTTGACTTTATATGGCCTTAAAAGATTTCTAGGGTGGATACTTGACTGATCTGCATGCTGTGTTTTGGTACTGGCTACTCTCTGATCATATGCCACAAATTAAGTACACAAAAAGGGGGGAAGGGGGGATCTGACAGACCTCTCATGTGGAGACTCTGCATTCACAAAGGTAATTATTTACCACATATTATCCTTACTGGAGAAAGTACATGTTCAAAGAAGGTTGTGCAACTTCTCAGAACAAAATGCTATATACTCTATTAATCCAAAAAAATCCTTTTCCTTGTACTTACTGTAACTAAACCAGTTGCAAGATTAAGGGAAAGAGTCTCCCAGATTAATGGAAAGGGTCTCCATATTTTGCACCCCCTCCCATTTCTCTGTATAAATCCCCTTTCTCCTCAATATACTTAGTCTGAGAGGCCACATTCTGCTTTAAAAGACCTTGACAGCAAGCCAGCCAATGTTTGTTCTAGCAGACTTGGGGGCATTTAAATGCTTTGTGGTTACTTCTATGGTTTTCTAGCTTTAACATTGGAACTAGAGCTTATGCTATTATGCATTTAAATAATTATTTTATAGTTTGTAGTATTTTGTTGCACGATTTGTATATGATAGAGTATGTTGCTTAATCTTGCAATATGTAGTGCCATGACTGCTACACAGCATCGAAGTCAACAACATACACAAACACAGCTTTGCTATCTCATTCCTCCTCCTACATCTTGAAATTCCTTATGGATAGCCATTAATAGCCATTAGGAAAAGAGAGTAAATCAAGGGGTTTTCCTAGTTGCAAGGCTCTAGAGAATAATCTATGAATCTGCAGGTGAGAGCTGGTGTGGTGCAATGGTTGAGAGTGTTGGATCAGGATCTGGGAGATCCAAGTTTGAATTCCAACTCTGCCATGGAACCTCACTGGAAAATGTTGGGCCAAGCACACACTCTCAGCCTAACCTACCTCAGAGGATTGTTGTTGTGAGGATAACATGGGGGACAGGAGAATGATGTGCACAGCTTTGGGTCTCCATTGGAGAAAGGTGGAGTATAAATGAAGTTAATAAATAAATAAGGTGGATAGCCCTGCTAAGGATAAGAAATTCCCTGGGAAAGGCCAGGGTGATTAGTGATGATAAATGCTTTCAGCAGTAGAGGCTTTCTTGTAGGCTTTAAGTACACAATGGAACTGGGGAGGGGGATGTAGTTTAGGCTGAGAGAGAGAGAGAGAGAGAGAGAGAGAGAGAGAGAGAGAGAGAGAGAGAGGTGTAAAACCTACCACCTCCCCTCATGCAGCCTGTGCGCTTTGAGCAAATCATTAGCACCTGGCAAGAGATGATATCTTGAGTTGGAAGAAGGTAGCCAACTTCTACCCAGCCCAAGCATCTGTTCTTTGTTTAGAAGGAGGCTCAGAACAACTGCAACCACTCCCACTAGCCCCTTACAACACCCCCAGGCTCCATGGGTAAATGGCAGCATCTGCTGGGTTCTTCTGCCTGCTTACTTTCATGGAAGCAGCTCAATGGGAGTTCCAGAAGTGCCACCACCATGGTTTCTTCATTCAGCCCAGGAGTTCTTGGGCCCACCGGTTGTCATCTCAGTTCAATAGCACTAGAATGATGACTGTGAGACAATAGCCTCTGGATTACACCACCATGAGACAAGTCCTTGTTTCCACCAGCAACAAATACAAGGAGATTCAATTGACTGTGGGACAATGGTGTGAGACATATATATATAATCCAATGAATTATGGATCTCCTTACAGGCCTGTGCCTGATCCAGAGCACACATGCATGTTTAATCTTCACACTGATGCCAAATTTGTAGGTAAATTTGGACTCCCTCCAGTTGCATGTTTCTAGCTAGGGAGGTCCATGGTTCAGTTCCCAGTATGTCAGCCAAGGCAAGAGCCATTAGGTCACATGAGCTTTTGTAGAATTATGCAATTTGTGACTAAGAGTAGTTGGGCTCTTACACTGCCAGAGGATCTAAATTCCATTTTCAATAAGAACCATAATCCACTGTTGAGAATCAAGAGCATTGTTTTGTGAACCTCTAAATATACATAACAGTACAGCAGATTCCTGACTGGTCCTCTTTATCATGTATTTCTGCTGCTATGATGGTAGGCATTTTGACCTTGAATATTTCATTTAAAAATCAGCATACCCCATAACTCCTCTGCTTTCTTTACCACATGCTGAGCAAACCCCATGTCTTCCATGCTGCCATTCATGTAGCTGGCAGATGCCGCACCCAGCTCCAGGCATCGAGTGACAACCTGAAACAAAGAGAAAACAAAGTTTCTGGAGGCCCAATGCCTTTTCAGCCCCCACCCCACCCAATTAAATTCCTATGCTGCACTGTAAAGAAACAGCTGGGTAGTTCAGTTTACAAGGATACTCTTAACAGCACATTTTTGGTCTGTCTGCTTAATGGATCAGTATTATCAGTGGGGAATTTCCACTGGAAAATGCAGCTTTGTCAAAATTTCCAGCTGGAAGATTGTTGAATTTCTCCCTTAGTAAAATCAAAATGAAACATTGCTTTTTAACAGGCACTGGATAACCTTGGGGTGTCTAAATATCTGGGGTACAGCATGAAGGTTTTAATACATTCTCGTGTCACTTTATCATCTCCTTTGAAAGGCATATCAGGCTTTTAAAAATTATTGTAAATCATGAAAATAATGTTACTATAACTAATATAATTTACAAATGGGGGACCTGAAAGGACTTGCAAGGAGCACCTCATTTTCCCCTCCTCCACTATTTCCTTTTCCCCTTCCCTGAAAGCCCCTACCGCCTCTTCTCTTTTCCTGCTTCTTTCTCTCCTTCCCACCCAAACTACCTTTATCAGCCCCTCCATCTTTCCCTCCTTTCCACAGCAGCCTGTACCCAGGCAAATTATGGCTCAGTTGTATGGTGCCAGCCACTGGACCCAGGCCCAGCTGCATGGTAGGAAAGCTGCAAGGACTTGCAGGGGGCTGCTTCTTGTTTTCCCTATATCCCCATCCCCAGACTATTTCTTTTTTCCCTCCTCCTGGCAACCCCCATATCCTCTCCCCTTTCCTGTTTCCTTCTCTCCTTCTCACCTATCCATGAACCTACATTTTATCTGCCCCCCGTCTTCAGCTATATTTATTTTTATTGACTTCATTTACACCCCACCTTTCTTCACAATGGGATCCCAAACAGCTTACATCATCCTTCTCTCCTCTGTTTTATCCTTACAACAACCCTGTGAAGTAGGTAACACTGACAATATGTGATTGGCCCAAGGTCAGCTAATGAGCTTCCCTACAAACTGGTGATTTGGACCTGAGTCTCCCAAATCCTAGTCTAAAATCTGCAACTATTACACCACAATGGTTTTTGTGAGGTAGCTGCTGTGTATTGAGCAGCAAGCGGCTGGGCCTGAATGACTCATTAATCTGGTGGTTGCTGCCATGGAAAGTGCCTTGCCTCCCCTCCCTTTGCCTTTTACTGAAAGAAACCAAACCAGAAAGGCTGGCAATACTATTGTGGTTGCCTAGCAATAGCCACTGATGGCATTCAGTTCTTAAAGCTGCGGGGGCTGTCTTTATCCTTTATCCCCATTTTTCAGATTTCAGATTTTTCTGCAAACCTGGGGCTTTCCTCAGGTTTGAGGAAATCTTGTCTTGTCTCTTTGTGGCTCTGATCTCTGGATTTCAGTAGCTATAGATATGGTCAAGCTGAGAATAAGATATATTGATACTATTTCTAAAATTATGTATGCAAATCTTATGCAATATGTTTGCAAGTCTTATGAGGTAGTAAGATTTTCCAAGATCCAAATAGAATAAATGTGTGCAGCAATTATGCTACCAATTGTCAGGTGCAACTGGATCCAGTCATTTCTTGGAACCTGGATTTTTGCACCCTTGTTTATAATATAGCAATAAAGACAACTGTGGTCCAAATTGGAGTCATGCATAAAAATATCTAGGTATTACAGTAGCTAATCTATAAAATTCTTTTAAATATCTTTCCTGCAAACTATTAAGTTGACAGAAGTCCTGATCTTGAAACCACTTCTTCCAACTGTCCCCACGTTGGATAGAAACCTTCTGGCTGTGTGTTTTTCAGGAAAAATCTAGTTTTTAAGAAGATGATTTCAGGTAACTAATAAGTACACTGAAGCATGACTTCATAGACTTCAGTTTAAACATTTTCATTCATTGTTGAGGACTTCTTGGCCAATGGGACAAAATTAGACTTGCCAGACATGATCAGGGACAGGGTGAGTTGTTGCTATACAAGTCACTGCCTGAAGCTATAGTTAAAGCCAATCCTTAACACTGAGCAGTAAGGTCTCCTGGCTTTTTCCATTATATGACAATAATGAGGCTATAGCAAAGGTTCCACAAGGTGGCTGTAGTTATTTACTTATTTATTTATTGTATTTCCTTCATTTATATCATAACTTTTCCCCAAATGAGGACCCAAAGTGGCTTACATTGTTCTCCTCTCCTCCATTTTATCCTCACAACAACCCTGTAAGGTAGGTTTGGCTGATAGTGAGTGACTGAGCCAAGATCATCTTATGAGCTTCATGGCAGAGAGAGGATTCAAACCTTTGTCCCTCAGATTCTAATCCAACCACTATGCCATGCTTGCTTCAACCATGCATGATGGTCATGTCGTGCCAATGACTTTCCTTATTGCAATATCCTTTGTGCATAAGTTAATAGAATACTGCCAAGGAGGGAAAAGGAACGGTCTGTGATAAAAAAAAAAAGATGGCATGGTGGTAGAACAAACTTATTCATAATCCAGGGTCCAGGCTATTCAGGGGAAAATACCCCCCTCCTTCTCTTGTTGCTGCTGTCCTCTAATACTTTTGCTTTCTAACTACTTCCTTACCTTTCCTTCTTTTCTGTGTTTAAGCCTCCCTTCTTCTACCTATATATCTTAATTGGCTAGAGCTGGTATAAATAGATATAAAAATGAGAATGAATACCAAGAGTTAAAAAGTTTAGAATGAAATTGAAATTGAGAGATGATATTCAAAAATGCTGATGCATATACAAAATCACATAAATATATGCCCTTAACTAAGGATGCCAGATGGACTGACCTTTATATGTATTTTAGAGGTGCTGAAGAGGGGCTTGTATGTCTGTATTGTTAATTTCTTCCATTTGGTGCTGCTGCTGCTGCTATGCTGGAGTTTATATGTTCTGTTGTGCACCTGCCTTGGGTAGTTTTTTTTGACAGGCAGTTTGATTTTTTTTTAAATCTTCAAAAAATAATGACCATCATAGTATTGTCCTGCCTAACATGATGGCCATCCATCCCCTTTCAGTAGCTGCATCTTCATGAGCTCTAATCCAGAAGGAGCAGTGCTGTATTAGAAAGTGAAGAGGTGACATCATGTATCACAATGCAATTCAGGCATGCTATTCAATCTACCGATTTCTGAATATTTACAAAGTATGCAAAGCTAGGGACTTTCTTTTCTTTTCGGATCTGGCAAGTTACCACCACTGGCATGTGAATGTTTGTCCCAGTTTTCAGGAATGTGAATAAGTACTTCATAGGCATTTATACATATGACTGGGAGTCTGTACATGTGCCTCTACAAGAATGCGCCTGAAGAAGAACATGCATATATAAGCATTTGACATTTACTTTCTGGAGCTTGGCTTCTGTCCGCGCAGTGATCAGTATGTGGGAACCCATGCGTGCCAGGTGGTATGCCATCTGTTCGCCGATTCCTGTGCTTGCCCCAGTAACAATCACACGCTTCCCTTGCAGCATTTCTGGAACACAAGACATAGGGATGCCGATCCCACTAAGTAATGCCCCCCCCATAAATCTCCGAAGGGCAAGAAACAGAAGAGGATTCCCAGCCATTCCAGCCTGCAAATCGACTGCCCACTCCCAACAATCCTCCAATCCAACCCGTGCTCTCCTCCCAAGAAATCTGCAGAAACAAGAATTGCTAACATTCCGACAGGACACAAAGCAGCGCCAAGAGAGACATTTATATTTTTTAATCTAATGGAACAAGAAGAAATGTTTATTTTAGCCACTTTGTACTTTCTACTTTCCAGAAGTTTTTAAGCAATTGGACAATTAAACAACTTTCCCACACACTTCAAGTCATTTGTACAAAGTGAAATCCTTTTCAAACGGACGGAATATCAAAGCCTCTCAGAGAATCCAAGTGGCAAACCTCCCACCTCACCTGTTTTCTGAAAAAATATTCCTGCCTGTTGCTTGATGTCATTTCAAAGCCTTGCCAAGCAAAGCCTTCTATTATCAGCAATGCAAGAAACGCCCAGACATGTTTCATTTTAGGCTGTGCACCAGTTCCTGTGTAAAAACCGTTCCAGCGTGTCTCCCTTCCTTTCCCCCCTCCCCCCTGCTTTATTTTAAAATGCCTTTGCTTTAAATAACTTACCCGGTTTAAAATCTTCCTTTCCTGAATAAAACCAGAAGGCCAAGAGCAATCCTACAAAAGGAACTAGGATCTTTTGCAACAGACCCATCCCACTGTACAGTCAGGAAATAATCAAGCATGAGAAGCAAAAAGGGGGAAAAAAGCCCTGCAGAGCTGTTCCAGACAGAAGGAGCAATGTCTATGCTGTAAAAAACCTGCTAGTGCAGAGGCAGCAACTTCCCCAAATGCTCAACCTTCTCGCAATTCAGGGTGCTCGTGGCAACAGCTCCATCCCAAGCCTCTAATTTACTTTTTGTCAAGAGTTGATAAACTTCGGCCTAAGTGACAGCGTCACTTTGGATCCTGGCCGTCCCATTTCATATTTCCTGTCCCTACGTTTAAAATAGAGAAATTTGCACAACACCCTGAAAGAGGTGTGTCTTTGCTGAAAAGCATCAAGTTTCACTTCAGAGAAGATCCCAGGCTGCCTACTCCAGGTGGGCTAATGTTTTATAGATTCATTGTTAGTATCTGCCAGCAGCCAGGCACAGACTCCACGCACAGCACAATGCACATGCAGAAGAGGTTGATGGCTCCTGCCCCAAGGACCTTGCAGTTAGATTGTAGTACAGAAGCCGAGGTTATATCAATGCGTCAAGGTCCAGGGAAATTGGACAGAAATGACTAATTAGCACATTTAAAAATAGAGTCAACAAGCATTTGTTGCTGTATTTTTTTAGATCCTTTGAGAAACTCTTGAGTTTCTAAGTTACCAGCCTAAAGAACTCTTATGCCCATAATTAACAGAATATCTGAAAACTGCACTATTTTCCCCTGCCATTCTTGTTGCTTTTTGCGCTTTCTCTTATCACGCAGTCCTTTCCTGCTTTACAGAGGAGTTTCTCAGGTTCTCATTACATCTATGGTAGTTCACATTGATGCATCTGATCCACATGGGCCCATGTTCATATACAAGCAATCCACATTTGGTGGATCAGTTGCCCCTTAGTTAGGCCACTGACTGATGTACCTGGGGATACAATTAAGTGCAACTACTGGCACTGTTAGACAGTGCAACAGTGCAATCTTATGCAGAGTTACTCCAGTCTACTCCCATTAGAATCAATAGGTTTAATCTAGAGCATCTCTGTATAGGATTGTTCTGTCAGAGGCTTGTGTTAGGAGCTGTAATACAACTTGTTCATTACAAGGCAAAAAAAGTGCAGATGGGAGGCCAGGGCACACCTTCCTTGACTGCTTCTCTTGACCTTGAAAAGGAGCCTGAAAGCATTGCTTCTACCATGAAGACTACTTGGGCCACACTAGTCCTACTGTTGACCATCCAGAGTGTCAGTGGAAAGGTGTGCTGGTTGTATACATACTACAGGGACTAAATTGCATTGCAATCATGTGACTGCATTCACAGTCATATGATCCCTGCTTTAAGACATTCATTAAGCACACATAACTGCACTGCCTGAACTTGCTATCCACAGAGTTTTCAATCTTAACCTACAAGCAGTTTTGGTGAAATAATTATTAATCCTGCACTAGTTTCATAGGGTTGGCCCTAGAAGTTCCCTCTACCCAGTTATTTCAGTGTTGCCTCTCATTCTCTCTCCTTGTCTGTATTCCCTGTTACTGCCCACATTCATCTGCCTTCTATCTCCCATTCATCCACATACCACTCAACCTTCTTCTGTAGTTACTTTCCTGCCACTACTGTTTACACAGTACCCCCTCCTAGCTTCTTAGGGACTCCAGAGATAGGTACAAGTGAGTAAGTCTACCAACTGGTAGGCACTCATGTTGGTCACTAGACGAAAATGTTTTCCACTCACTTTGCCCAGCCCTAGCCCAGCTGTCTAATGTGTTAAATGTCCATGCAAAAACTGCTGTACAAGAGTCGTAGTAGCAATAGTGATAGTAAGATAATAAGGAATGGTGTTGGTACCCATGATGAAAATCCCATTGATCCCTTTTATCTAATGGGTAGGTTGACTATGATTTGGAACTAATCCTCAATCCTTTCATTTGGCCCCCTCAAAAGTTGTTCTACAAATAATGTCTTGGATCCCAATTCTTTCTTCTGTTTCCACAGTGTTGTCCTTGGGGATCAGATTGTTAGTCATGTACTGCATCCCTCCAGTGCTAAGTGCTTTCTGTTCCTGTAAGGCCAATGTCTTTGCAATGAGCAGAAAGTGGGGTGCTTTTTTTAAGACGTGGGGAAATGGCCCTAGTGTCTAGCACCAGAACAGCACACTTTGCAATAGAGCATGGCTTTTCAACACCATTGCAGAAATGGAACAAAGGGTTAGGAATGGATCCTGAAACACACAAGGCATGGTGACCCTTTTAACATATTACCTTTTGCTCCCATCACCTTTTGCTCCCATTGCTTCCATTTTCTGCTCATATAATTAGATATGGTTGTCTCATTTAGAATGGGATTGTTCAAGAAATTATTTATTATTTGTGTATGTATTTAAAACATTTATTTTTATTTTCTGCCCTTATTTTGAACTCAAAGTCCCCAAGGAAGCAAAATTAAAATATTTCAAACATTAAATAGTGTATAATATACACAGGTATGTATGTATGCATACATGCCCCCATTGATTTCAATAGACTTAGGCTGGAGTAACTCTGCCTAGGATTTCACTATAGGTTTGACCCCAGTGCTGCAGACCTAAGAACACTTACTTTCTAATAGATGTGATTAGGGTTGATGCCTAAATTTCTGCCTCGCCCTGAAAGCAGCGTCCAGTGGTACCTTAGAGACCAACAAGATTTTCAGGGGTTTGAGGCTCAGAAAAAGCGCTACTGGACTCAAATCCTGCTGTTCTACTGCAGGCCAACATGGCTACTCACCTAAAACTATCTGGATAGCAGAGAACGTGAGCATTCTTTCAACAGGTGTGGGCCATACAAAAACATCATTGATCCCACTTGTGCATTAACACTGCACTGTTTTATCTTTATAAACACCAGTTCCCAACAGAACCAAAGAGAGGGCTATGAAGATAAAGAGCTGGGACTATGTCGATAGAAGGTAGGGCCACTAAGGTTCAAAGGATCCTTGGTGCAAAGGACTCTTTGAAGCTCCAGACTCACTTGGGGAAGAAGATGCTTAACCCTTCCCTCTCATATCTCTTTCATGACTTAAAAAGCTCTCTAAATCTGCAATTAGATGTAGTGGGAAAATGAACAGGTTTTGTGGAACCTATGCACTTTCCATGACAGCCAACTGCAGCTTTGGAGAGGCATTGTAAATTGAAGAAGAGGCATGGGAGAGAGTTAAACAGTCACTCCTTCAGCAGCCCTTCCTTGATTTTGAAAGCAGATGTCTTGCATTAGAAAGCCACTGCAAACCTCAAGCCACACACCTTTTCATATCAAGTTACTAGGGGCAAGGGCAGGTTCAGCCAGCCTCCTTTCCTGCAAAGACCATGAATGCAAACTTTTTTTTTCTCATGTAAAGGTGCCATTCACTTCTGTGGGGAAAAGGAAAGCAAGGGAGAAAATGCTTCATCCCTGATGCAGAGATCCTTCAGGGAGCCACAATGCAGCTGAATGGGTAGAGTGCAAGAGACATATTAGACCCCCAAGCAGGGGTCATTTTGTAGAAAAAGAGCTGGAGGAACTCATTAGCATAGCTCATTAGCGTAGCTCATTAGCATATGCCACACCCCTTGCCATCACCGGAAGTGTGTCATTGGCATAACTGATTTGCATATGCCACACCCCCTGACATCCCCTGTCTGGGCTGTTTTGGACCCAATCCTGGCCATTCAGGGCTGAAATTGGGCCCAAAATGGCAAAAAGGGGCTGAAAATGGCTGAAAAGGGGCACGGAATGGTCAGGATCGGGCCGCTGCTGAGTGGGAGAGTGATCCACCACCCATCAGAGGCCCAATATGGGTTGTTTCGGCCCCAATCCAGGCTGAAAAGGGCCCCAAATGGCCAAGAGTCAGGTGGGTGGGGCCACCTGACATGTGACCTTTTTGGGGATCTGCCGGAACTGCGTTCCTGCGTGTTCCCCTTCAAAATGAGCTGTACAAAAATCCCCACATTCCCTGACTGTGCCAGAGGAGACCAAACAGCATCTAAGGTCTCTGTACTCTAGGTACTAATAAAAACAGTGCAGCTCTTATATAACAGGTGTTACCTGAAATTACCCACTGCATCAACCTAGTTCGAAGAATCTTCCTAGACAGTACTGAACAGCAGAGTACACCTCATTACATGTAGTTCTGGGCACAACGCCACAGTACTTATAGACTAGGCATGACCCCAGACATTTGCATTTGGAGAAGAAACACAGAATTAAAACCAGACTTGTACCAGGAGCATTGCTGGCAACAGTTCGATGGTACAGATGTGCCCTAGCATATGGGTAACTCTCCCATGGTCTGCAAATACTCTGCAGAATCCTGTTTGCCAGAATCCACTTAAAAACCAATTAAGAATGGAGGTACTTAGCAGCATATCCTCCCACACATTGGAAAAACAAGCTGCTGAAAAGTTAACTCTGGAGACCCGGCTCATTGCAGCAAGAGCGGCCATGGAACACTATGATGATCCAATACCAAATATGTGCAATAGTTACAAATAGCAGTTCCAAAAGCAAAGTGAATTTGCATTCAGAAATTAAGCCTATTCTTATCTGGACAATTGCTCATTATGGTTAATGTATATCTAGCATGATTCCTTATCCTAGGATCACCACAGGGCAATGCCTCCTGACCTTTGCCAGCACTGGCAGTAAAAATCTACCCTTTATAAACTAAACTAATATCAACAATGGAAGTTCTTGAAGTCTGAGTGAGAAATCATGACAGCAGAGTAACAGAACTGGGAGGGGAGGAAGGGAAAACAGCTGGTTTTTTTTTCTCTTTACAGTCTAGTGAGGCTGGTGGCCTGAATTTGGCAACTTGTCCAGCCTTACGCTAGAAACACAGAACTCTATAAAAAACGAAATAACATAAGCAGGCCCCATGTGGGGTGGGTGTGGGTAGGGAGAATGCTTTTGACCTGGGGCTCAAGTTCATAGGGGCCCTCAGATTTAGGCATTTTGTATTTGATAAATTTTGCAACTTGTCTCACTCTTTTTATGCTTTATTTTGTTTTCATGTATCATCATTTTTTTAATGAGTAGGTGGTACTCCAAAAGATGGAACTGGTCCAGGCCCCTCTGGACTTATGACAGGATCTCAGCATGAGCTAGATTGCCAACCTCCAGGTGGAGTCTGGAGATCCTAGAATTAAAATGGATCTCCAGACTACAGAGATTAGTCTCTCTACATGAGACTCCTCCACACATGTTTATCAAGTGTAGGGAGACGCAATGTTAGATGGGAAGCGTAGTATAAAAAGACAGAGCCAGTGGAGATCGCTCCTCAGAGGGTTTGTTAATTTCATCTTTGCCTCCTTGAAGGCTCTGTTAATTTCACCTCTCCAGTCTAAAACTGTGTGGGATTGCAATCAGTGGGCAGAGAGGAATGGAAATGGGCTGGAGCTGCCTTCCATAGCTGGGCTTGGACCTGGAGAGGTTATAATTGGCTGAAGTTTCCCTTCTGGCTTTTCACAGCCTCTTCACACAGCTCCAGCATATAGTAAACAGTAAGGCACACATCCTTACTGGAATGCCAATCCGAGCGCACATTCATCCTGTGCTGTGCCAGCTGCACTGGCTCCCAGTGGAGTTCTGGATCCGGTTCAAGATGTTAACCTTGGTGTTTAAAGCCCTTCATGGACTGGGACCTGCATACCTGCGGGACCGCCTCTTCCATTACATCCCCTGCAGGGTGTTGCGCTCTGCAGACAAGCAACTCCTGGTGGTCCCCGGCCTGAAGGACATATGTCTGGCTTCAACCAGGGCCAGGGCTTTTTCTGCCCTGGCCCTGGCCTGGTGGAACGCTGTCCCGCGGGAGATCCAGGCCCTGTGGGACCTGTTACAGTTCCGCAGGGCCTGTAAACTGGAGATGTTCCGCCGGGCCATTGGCTGAGTGCCAGCAGGTGTCCTCCTTCTTCCATCTAAGATCACCACTTTTTCTGGGGCTGCCCTCGGCCATCTGCTATGCCAATATACGGACTCCCAACATTTGTTTAAATAGCTTGCTCCTGGACCATTTTAATGACATTTTAAAAATTATTGATTTTATGGTTTTGTGACTTTTAATGTATTTTTTTAATGTTGTTAGCCACCCTGAGCCCATCTGTGGGGAGGGCAGGGTATAAATCAAATCAAATCAAATCAAATCAAATCAAATCAAATCAAATCAAATCAAATCAAATCAAATCAAATCAAATCAAATCAAATCAAATCAAATCAATAAAAATAAATAAATAAATAAATAAATAAACAAAGCCTTTGCCCTGCAGCTGGCTCCGTCTTTTTTAAACTGCCCTTCCCAGCTACCCTTGCATCTCCTGACACACGTTCTTCACATGTCAGATGTCTCGTGTAGCAAGACTCTTAGTTCCCTTGGAGAAAAAGGCAACTTTGGCAGGTGGACAATATGGCATTATACCCCACTGAGGTCCGTCTTCTCCCCAAGCCCCATCCTCCCCAGGCTGCACTCCCAAATTCCAGTATTTTCCCAAACTGGAAGACAACCCTAGTGCAAGCTTTAAGAAATGATTAGTTCTAAAACATATTGTTATCAAGTTTCTCTTAAAATGATAGCAATTAGGAGATATTAAATTATTGACACTATGTTAAATCTGGAAGTATTCTCTCCATCAATCCTTTTTCATCTTACACCCTTGCCATTTACTTTACACCCTATGGCTGAGAGGATAATGTGCCATGAATCTTGTTTAGTTGAGATGGCCTGATGATGCTCATTGCTGGACGCTCCCTAGAGGAGGAAGGGCACCTTCATAAGCACAGAATTACAACCCCACTACCTCAGTAGCATGGACAGCTCTCAGATCACCTCTTGGCCATATTGTAAATGAACTGGCCCAAGGGCTTTTGGTACCCTGGACAAACTATGACTTGGCGCCCTCCCCACCCCAGGCATCTTTGGACACATTTTCATTGTATTTACATACATTGCTGTGCTCCACAATAAGAAATAAATTATTTAATGTATTGTCGAAGGCTTTCACGGCCGGAGAACGATGGTTGTTGGGGGTTTTTCGGGCTGTATTGCCGTGGTCTTGGCATTGTAGTTCCTGACGTTTCGCCAGCAGCTGTGGCTGGCATCTTCAGAGGTGTAGCACCAAAAGACAGAGATCTCTCACTGAGAGATCTCTGTCTTTTGGTGCTACACCTCTGAAGATGCCAGCCACAGCTGCTGGCGAAACGTCAGGAACTACAATGCCAAGACCACGGCAATACAGCCCGGAAAACCCCCAACAACCAATAAATTATTTACATTATTCATTATCTGCCTTTCTTATTGAGACTCAAGGCAAATTACACAGTATAAATCGACATGATCAACAGCTGGGGCAAATGATAAACCGTGCAATAAAGTATGTAAATGCATACTTTGCAGAAACTTGAAAACAAGCAGAAATCCAATGTAGAGCTGAAATTTAACTCTACTTCTGTCATAGCAATGATGTACTGTTTTAATATTTTCTCCATGTCATAACATGTTGGGATTTTTTTTAAAAAATAGAGAAATAATCACTTCTGTCTAATTTGGTGCCTCTTAAAGCCTGGTACCTTCTAGTTTCGCTATTTGGCTGGGCCGGCCTTGGGTGCATGTGAATGCATGTTGTCTGGAACCAGCCTGCCATCCTCCTCTGACACCTCTACCCAGAGCAACTTAACAAAGCATCATTTCCTGATGGGGCCAATGGAGGCAAAGTGTGACACATGCTTCTTGGATTCGGACTACAAAGGCCATGGTCTGACACCCATTTACTTCTCCAGAAAGTTGAAACCTAGGTGCTGAGCCCACAGCTCTTTCTCCAGTGATCCTCATTTTGTGTTGATTATGTCAGAGCCAGGGCCAAGCTACAAGTGATGAATGACACTTGCCTGGCAAGTGAACAGACTCACGTGTATTCCTTCCTGTTCACTTTTCATTCACTTGTGCTCCATGTGATCAAGTGGAGCACAAGTGAATGGCAAGTGAACAGGGAGGAATACATGTGAGTCTGTTCACTTGCCAGGCAAGTGTCATTCATCACTTGTAGCTTGGCCCCCAGGCTCGGGGTGATGCTGCTGCCTGCGGCTTGTGTTCTGCAAGCTGGGAAGTGACACAGCAGATGGTCATTTAGTTAGGTTGCCAGATTGAAACTTCAAAAGTAAATCACTATGGAGACATGGCATCTAATCTGTGGGGTTAAGTAGGACTATGATATTCTCAAACAAGATGTCTTGTTACGTTCACTGGTGTTTTGATGTTGGTGGAATAAGAAGACTAGTTCCTGTTCCATCAGGGGTAAATGGAAGGATGACCTTTAAAAGACTTTGAGGAACCTGAAAATTAAGGGATGTGTTTACAGTGTTTTAATATATGTCACGTATACTTGATACTCCTTTTTCCTCCCCGTTGGTGGAAATGCATATTGAAAACAAAACGTGAATTCTTTTGCAATAATGGGTATAACTGTGGTAAGGAGACTGGTTAGAGCACCTGGGAGGGCTTTAGCTGCAACCCAGTAGGAGTTGTGGCGCGCTACCTGCAGAAAAGTCTGCTCCTCACAAACCAACTGCTGAGCACAGCAGCAGGAGCAGGAGCTTTGCTGGCACAAGGCTTGGCTGAGGGCATGGCTGGCAGCAAGGGGCTCTGGCTAGCCTTCAGAGAACTTGGGGGGTGGGCGGGCAAGGAAGGGGTTAAGCCTGAGGGACAACTTCCAACTTCCAGGTGGTGACAGGAGATATCCTGGAATTACAACTGATTTCTAGGCCATAGAGATCAGTTCCGCTAGATAAAATGGCTACTTTGGAGGGTGCACTGTATGGCTGCACTGTATAGAAGTACGTCCCAATGAGGTTTTTCCCTTCCCCAAATTCCATCCTTCTCAGCATCCACACCCTCCTCTCCCCTGCTCCCCCGTCTCCAAGAATTCTCCAATCTAGAGCTGGCAACCCTACAATAAAATGAGCATTCATGAGCACCGCTTAGTCCTGGCGAGTCGCTGCTTGCCATGAAAAACACTTATGATGTCCCGCTGCCCCCTAGTGGGACCACAATGATTAATTAATCACTGCTTCAGTACAATTTACATTATTTTCTGAGATTCAAGCAAGAATAGGCCCAGAATACGCTCATTTCTAGCCCTGTGTAATGCTACACCGCAGTGCTCATATAGCAATAAATTTCTGATGCTAGTCAGAGATCATAGTTGTAGTTTAGGATATGTCTATTTCATTTTTTTTAAAACCCATGATGTTGCCCAGACTGCATTATGAACTATCTGCAACTTTTCTCTAACTGGTTCCCTGATAAATACTTGCAAATTCCCTCAGAAAGTTTCTAGGCACGCTGCTATTCCTACTAAGAAGGTAAATGTACTAAAAGTAAATTTACTTGCAAATAGACACCTCAGCTCGCCAAGGAGAACTGGCATATCCTCTTTAAGAAGGGGTGCCAACAGCTAGGAGAAAAGGTTCCTGTCCCATTTATAGAGGCTTATTTCCCAAGTGAGGCTCCATGCCATGAAAAGTTTTGACTGCCTGTTTCTGCATATTAATCCCCGATTTAATGGAAAGGACATTCTTTCTCCATGCGTATCTAACCCTTATCCATGGTTTTGTCTTGTTTTCCTTTGTGTATGTATCTCTCTCTCACACACACAAATATGCGCACAGAGTACATTACAAAACACAGCACAGGAACAAATGGGGGATAGTGAGAGACAACAAATCAAAACAATTATAATAAATTGCAACTCCCTTAGAAAGTAGAGTTTGGATTACTGTGTGTTGCAGGTTGGGTTGCCAACTGGCCAATTTTCACCTGGAATGATCCATTTCCCCCCCTTCTGACAAGTTGCCAGATAAGGGTCCCCCCCCTTCCATATAATGCAGGGTATAGGAGCAAGGCCAGTTTTTAACTACTTATGCCTTTTAAAGCAAAGGAATTTGCAGTGTTGCATCTCTAAAGCCCTTGTACCCTAGACTTACATCCAATTTAAACTGTAACTTTTAGTTAAGGGTTTCTTGTGCTTCAAAAGCAGTTTCTTTAAGCACTGCAGCTGTCTTTGGCTGCTCTCTCTGCTTCCTTTTCTCTCGTGATTGTTCCTCTGCCATAAATAGAGAGGGTGAAAAAAGCCAGAGAGAGAAAAATGTCTCTTTCCTTTGACCTCTTAATTTTGTTCATGGGCAGATAGGGTTGACCCCATGGTGCCCCACCCTTTCATCCTACTGGTCTGACCTCTGGGTGGGTGGAGCCTGGGCCATTTCCCACCACTTGTCAGTCTTGTGCCTTGCAAGAATTGACAACCTTAGCTGCTTACCTGTTAAAATATCCTTAACTGCCTAGCATGATGCGATGTACAGTTGCTGCCAAATTTTATAAAATGATGGAACCACATTGTTGCTTACTATGTGCGGGCTGCTTAAAAATAGATGCCATGGTATTTCTAGCAGTAGGGGCAACCAATTGTTTGTGTAAGTCATCTACCATGTTATCATCTTTACACTACTTGGAAGTCTGAGGAAATAGGAGGTATGGTCTTACTCTGCTCACTACTTGGCCTCACTGTAGGTTTGGGGCCTGGAGAGTGAGATCCATTCCCTTTGAGAAAATAAGAGCGTTCAAAGGTGGACTCTGTGGTGTTATACCCCGCTGAAGTCTCTCTCCACCCCAAACCCTGCCTTTTCCAAGTTCTACTCTCAAATCTCCAGGAATTGTCCAATCCAGAGTTATCAACCCTACCTCATTGCATCACCACTGGAAGCTACAAATGACCAGGTCTCCTGATTCAAACCATCATGGAATAAACTTTTGAACTATAATTTGGTAATCTGGGTGATTCCACTCTTTGATAGCTGATTGGAATAGAAAATGGAACTTGGTTCCCCTGTTTAACAGGTTATGAAGCAAACTGTTACTACACAGATGTTGCTATTTCTCATCTTCCTGCCACTGCTGATGACAAGGTCATCTATGGGGAAACAGCTTTAGGCATTGTGTTACTACAAACACTGCATTCTGGGGAAGTGAGAGCCAATTGCTCTGGGGAAAAAAAAGTAGGTTTCAATCTTATAATGAGAGTCCATGAGCTGCATGGAAATCCTCAGCTTTCCTGTGAATATCTTTCTTCCCCTTTTGTTCTACTGGTGAGGTCATAGACGCAGACACTTGACCTACATGAGTGAATAAATGAGGCATTAACAGCTGTCAAACCTAGCATCTCCATAAGTTATGGGGGGCAATCTCCATACCCAGTATCAGTTTTTTAAAATGGTGTATTTTTCCTCTCTAAATTAAAGCTGAATCTAAATAGCTGTTTCACCTTAATAATTTAAAAATTGAATGTTTAATTAAAGAGTGAATGCTCTCATTGGTATCTCACCCCCCCCCCCCAAATATCTAAAATTCATTTAAATAGTTTACCTACCTGTTGGAAAGGATGTGGCACGATTGGTACATATGCACATTGTTGGTGGGAGTGTTCGAAGCTCATGAAATTCTGGGAAGAAATACTTAACCAAATAAAAGATATCACAGGTTATGATCTTCAGTTCAACCCACAGATTCTTTTTCTTGACTTCTGACAAGATTCAAATATACCACCTATCAGACGTGAACTAATTGGCAGCTTATTGGTAGTGGTCAAAACGTTGTTAGCATCAAGATGGAATTGGAAAACTCTCCCAACTATAGATCAATGGCTCATAAAAGTTTGGGACCAATTTATTTCAGAGAAATTAACATACAATATACAAAAACATGACAGCCATATTTCTAACTCATTCTTTTTTGACAAATGGTGGCCCTTTGAATTTATTGCTTGTAAGAATATCTCTCCTCCAAATGGTTTATATCAAATGGTTTTGGATAGTTAACTCCTCTATGGTTTAACATCTTTTATACAGAAATAAATTATTTGTAACCTAATCTTGTAGCTGTTATTGTATAATGTTACTGTTTCTTTTGTTACTTCTTCTGTAATTGTGGTTATATGTTTCTTAATAAAATTTAATTAAAAAAAGAGTGAATGCTCAAATTTGACTCTTTAATGTGTAAGTATTTTAATTCATTTGTAGCTTGGGTTTCAAGTTATGGCTTAAAAACTAATAACATAAATTATTTAATTTATTTATTTATTTATGTGTGGGGAGGGGGTCTGAGGCTTCTTCTGATTGCTGGCCCTCCAGATAGTTGCTTTCTGTGGCCTTCTTTATTGACCCATTTGTTGGAAATAGCAATGTCTGGTGTACTGCAGCAGCAAGAAGGAAGAAGAGCCTACCATGCAGGGGGCAGCAAGGGTCACTTACTTAGGACAGTGAGAGTAGCACCTCTCTTGTTTCCTGGGGGTCATTTCCTTGTCTTGTCTCCCATTGGGCTAAACAGGGCAATATCCTGCTTCTTCTCTCTCCTGCCACACTTCTTCTCTCTCTCTGTAAGATGTAGTCAGATAGCTAGGATCTCTCTCTCCCCTCTTTCCCTCAAGTATGTAACTTCCTCAAATAAAGCTTTTGCCTCTCTAATCAGCTCAGCATTATTCCGCAGCATTATTTACACTCGCTTCAATAGGGTGATGGGCACCAGAAGCAATTAACGCAAGCTGAATTTAAGAGAGCAATAAAACTTCTGCCATAGCCGCACGCTAAAGTACAGAGGGCAGACAATAGAGGAAAGATGGCTGACTCCTATAGTGCACAGCAGAGGTTCCAAGTCGATCAGCTAGATGATGGAAGGAACTATGATCTCTGGGCAGAAAGGATAAAGGCGCACCTCATACAATTGGGCGTCTGGTCTGCGGTAACAGATGAAAAACCGACAGGAAACCAACAGAATGAAGCCAAATGGATAAAGCAGGATAATAAGGCAAGATCTATTATCATTAACGCTTTAAGTGATAAACAATTGTTAAGAGTTATTCATGAGCCCACTTCTAGAGAAATGTGGAGATCTCTTCTACAAATAAACAGGCAAGAATCAATTAAAACTAAAATCTTGCTAATGAGACAATTGTATCGAATTCAAATGTAGCCCCAACAATAACTAAAAGACCATATTGCAAATTTCATGGAATTAACACAGAAATTAAGATCCCTTGGAAAGGAGATCCAGGATGAAGATTTAGCTATAATTTTGTTAAGCAGCCTCCCTGAATCTTATGCAAGCATTGTGCATGTTTTGGAAATGAAAGAAAGTCTAAGCTTAAACTATGTACTTGCAAGATTGCAAGAAGAAAGTCTCAACAGACAAACTTATAAAAGTCAGCCCACAGAACTTGCTTTAAGAGTCAGTTCAAGAAATGATTTCTTCTGCAGCATCTGCGGAAAGAGAGGGCATTTAAAAGGAGACTGCCACTTTCGTGATTCACAGAGAGTGAGCAAACCACCACGAGGGACGGAAACAAAAGCCTTTAGGAATGCAGATGCAGTTAATAGCTCACCAAATGCCGATAGCCGAGCAAAAGGCAAATGCAATAAGAACTGTTTAAATGTTGGTAAAAATGATCAAAGCATATGCAAATGGGCTGTTGACAGTGGATGTAGTAACCATTTACGTAAAAATGAAAAGTTTTTTGATGAGATGAATGAACATCATGAAAAATTGTATACGGCAAATGGAGAAGCTTTAACAGCTCAGGGACAAGGGACTGTATCTGCATGTTGTGCGCTACCCAGTGGCCAAACTAGAGAAGTGCAGATTGCTGATTGTCTCTACATACCTGAACTTAAAACTAACTTGTTGTCTGTTTCAATGATGGCACAGAAAGGAATTGAAACTGTGTTCAAAGGAGAGAAATGTTTCATTAGCAATGAAGGTGAATTAATTGCACAAGGCACATTAAAGGATGGACTGTATATGCTGGATTGCTCTGAAGGGGCAGTGAATTTAACTGAAAAGTGCAGTCACAAGAATTGTACTCATCTTATTCATAGAAGGCTTGGACATGCTAATATGGATTATATATATCAGCTTGAAAGGCAGAATCTGTCTAATGATTTGCAAATGAGAAAATGTCCTGATGCAGAGAAATGTGTTTGCTGTATTCAAGCCAAAGGCACAAGACCTTCTTTCACCAAGCAGAGTGAGAAGCAAACCACAAGACCACTGGAGCTGATTCACAGTGAAGTCTGTGGACCAATGGGAACAGTGACACCCAGTGGAAGTAAGTACATTCTGACTTTTACTGATGATTTTTCAAGATTTACTGTAATTTACCTGCTCAGAGAAAAGAACCAAGTACTGGAGAAATTCAAGATGTACCTAGCAATGGTGCTAGGTGTTTATGTACTGGCTGCAACTCCTTTCCTTCATCATGTGTTCTATTTTTGCCAGGTTGAGCACAGTTTCCCTTGATAACTTTAGATAAAAATCGTCCCAAACGAGTGTTTTATCAAATTGGCCCTGCATGGGGGCCTTAACTTCCTTGTCGCTCTGGGAATGATGTCAGTCCTGGTGCAACAAGGAAGTCTCTGGAGTGTGCAGAAATGAGCTCCAGAGCTCCTAGGCCCATTCCCCTCACCTCCAGGGGTGGGAGGGGGCAGAGGCTGGGAGCAGAGGATCCCCCCCCAGGGAATCTTCCTTACCTTCCTTAACTAGTTTTAACAATACATAGACCGCACCAATCCTGTCTACCCCTCAGCTAGGGCCTAACAAGTACGAACCAGGCCTATTTAATTATACACCCTCCAAAAAAAAGTATTGTAAAGCAAGCTATAATGTGATAGCTATTCAATGTCTTTTGAGAGAACTCAAAAACTTTCTGGGTGGCTCCAAAGCAATCAGCTAATCCCACACAGCTTCTGAAGGGATTAGTTTGCTCCAGAATAGATGGAGAAAGTCAAAGCCAGCTCTTGATGGCCAAGAAAGTGCCCTGACAACAGGCTGGTCAATCAATTTATGCCTTAACTTGAACACTGAGGGCCAAGCTACACATGACGAATGACACTTGAACGGCAAGTGGATTGAGTGGAGGGCAAGTGAACAGGGAGAAATACACTTGCTGTTCAAGTGTCATTCGTCATGTGTAGCTTGGCCCTGAGGTACCAGCAATAACAAATCCTGTTATCATCATTATCATCATTGGCATTATCTTCATTTATAGCCCCTTCTATCCCTAATGGAGACCCAAAATAGCTAACATCATTTCTCTCTCTTCTATTTTACCCTCAGGTGATGAAAAGATTATATATTAAATAAGGTAATGTAACAAGGAACTAAAAATGAAAAGAGGAGATTAGAATGTTCTGTTCTTGATTGGATTGCTAGATGGAATATGTTACCTTTTGAACTGAGATAAGAAGACTGGCTGAAATTGATTGTAATCAGAATAATCTTGCTAGTTGACCACTGAAATGTTAATGATGTAGCCAATTAAGTTTTAAGATGTGTATTAAGTAACCAATTGAGCTTTGAAGCTGTGCATTAAGTGACCACATGTCTTAAGCAACCAATGAAATTTTTTAAGATGTGTTGTAAGTGTCCAATGAGCTTTAATGTATGCCTATATAGTTTGTAAGCTGTGAAGTAAATTGAGAACTTTCTAGGGCTTTAGCTTGGGCAATTTAGCTTGGTGCCTCCTCTGTGGTGCTGCCTGGGAATGGCTGGCCAGGCCACCTGCCCTGGAAGTGGGGCAGTGTGATGATATCACCCTGGAAGTGATGTCATCATGTTGTGGGCAGGAGCGTGCAAGCAAAGTGTGCACATTACCTGTTTTTAGTAAGTGAGTGCTGGCCCCCCACCCTTGGGATTTTTCCAGACGCAATCCGGCAATCCTTGGCCTGGAGGTGAGCAGAACTTTCCAAGGTGATTACGGCAGCATGCATGGCAATCCTTCATTTAGATCTCACAACAATCCTGTATGGAGGGTTAGGTTGAGAGACAGTGAAAGGCCCAAGGCCTGCCAGTGAACTTCAAGACTGAGTGAGAATTGGAATTTTGATCTCCTAATCTGACCTCTAATTACTCTATAAATATGAGCACAGAATTTTTTTATAAAACCAATTTTTGAAGTATTTTTGAAGTGTTTCTATAAGAGGGATGAACGTCTTCCTAGCCAATAAAAGAAACACAGGATCTTGACAGGATGAGGAGGCAAAGCGTAGATCTGTTTTTATCCATTGACAAGCACAGATGATTTTTCTGGATTTAGAAAATAGATAATTGAAAGCATAAGGAGAGTTAGGTACAGTGGGTAGAATGTTGGACTTGAATGTTGGACTTAAATAAGACCTACTTCAACATTTGAGCTCAGTAAAGATGCTTGTTATAATTATAATCTCTCAGAACAAAATGGAATAACCCTTATGGATGCTACTCAGATTTTTTTAAAGGAAGGGTGGAGTATTTAAGTGATTCAAAAAACAATTGACCTATCAATGGCTGACTGTCAGGAACATGGGTGTCTGCAGGGGTCAAGCAGAGCCCCAGATTTACTGATTTTCAATGTACAGTTGACACACATTATTTCCAATTAGTCTGCAAGAGGTCTAATAATCTCTGAGCGTCCTTGCCCTCCCCTAATTATTTCTGCAGATGTCCTTGGTCAGAAGTGCATTTCTCTGTTCAGCAGTAGCCTATCTTTTGCATATTAGAAACACATACCATTGACCAAACAATGTAATTCTTTGAGACATTGGTTGTTGGTGGTTGAGTGATATTAGGCAGACTATTGTTCTACTCCTGCATTATGCTTTTTAGTATCAGTTTAGGGGCTTTAAACTCTGCATCTAAAACTGCAAGCACCGATGACTCCAGTTAAAAGGCAAGGTGAGATTCTGGCAGAGATTTATGATTCCAGTCCTTGAGCTTTAAGAAAAATGCCCAGTGTCATAAGAAACCCTGAAAACCGGCAACATAGGTCAACAGATTATGATAGAGAGATTACTTATCAGAACAAATAGGCCATCATGCTGAGGATTCCATTAGGCTGATGTAGGATTTATCTCCAAATGCAAGATCCAGGATTTATCTCCAAATCAGCAGCTACAAAGTGATTCAGACTTAGCTCTCATTTTTCTTGTGCTAGAGAATGAGACTTCACTGCACGTGTACAGAGACCACACCGATAGAACAAAAGTATTTTCCCTCTAAAGATGGAATGTTGTTTATGAGCCATACAGTGTTGGGGCTCCTAACTGATAAACATTTTCATAGGCCAATCTGACCTATCCAATGAAAAGGGGTGAGATGTACTAAGCAGTCGTCATCATGATACTAATATCCACTCACATCTTTTCTGGGCACCTCATCTCCTGTTTTTTTTAACCTTCAACATTTAAAATAACCTAGAGCTGCGGGGAAAGCATGGCCAGACCGTAAAATCAGCTAATGAAGATATACATGACAATAAATACTGCAAGACTGCCCTTGAAAGAAGCAGGATGATCAAATGGCTTGAGCTACTTGTTGCCCTTGTTGAAAGAGTTGCCCAGTTATACTCGATATAGGTCATCCATTGCAAGAAGGGACACAAGTTCCACATGGATCACTTTTTTGAAGTCCTAAGAAAAGTTACTTCATCATTATCATTGTATAATTACCATCACATTTGTATTAGACATTTGAAACAGATTCATATGCATTCTTTCCTATACTACAACAATCCTTGGTATTATTTCCTCATTTACAGATGTGGGAGAGCTGAACGGTAGTTTAACAAACTGAGTGAGTTTGTAGCTGAGGTGCGCTTGAAATAAAAACGCTCCCAATTCATAATAATTATGCTACATACTTAGATTTTGGGCAAGCTGAGCCACGAATGCATAATTCACTTGAGATGGTTTACCATACCATGTGGTTCAAGAAGCATGTATATTTCAGCTCATCTTGGTGGGCAGAAAATAAAACAGCAAATAAAATCTCTCCCCTGGTATGCTAATGTTCATCTTCTTTACATTTTGCTTCTGGAGGAAAGAAAGCAATTCAATATGTTTTTTGTAAACAGAGTGGATAGTTTATTTTATACACATACACACACCAGTTAGTTTTGTTTGCATATCACAGTAGAAAAAACGGAAGAGCACCATTCTAGTTTTGCAGATATATTTTTGCCTTTGAAGTTTTGATGAGAGAGACACATTCTTAGGTTCCCAAGGGCCAGAAGGGAGGTCTCTTTTCCTCTTTATAACATCTAACACAATGCAGGGAATAACATCAACCCATAATGAGTGTTTTTCCCACCCTCTGTCCCACCAACCAATGATGTGACAGGGGGACCTAAAGCATAATAATATCACATTAGCCTTGTTAAATTAAGAAGAGGATGAAGAGTCATAGAACAGGCCTGAGATACTGTATATTGGCTCTATTCTTACATCTTTTACTGGAGCTCAACAATTGACTTTATATGCTGGGACAAAAGCAGTTCTAGAAAGGAAATACTCCTGATTATGTTTGTAACAACAACATTTGATTTATATATTCAGGACAATTTAACACCCACTCAGAGTGGTTTACAAAGTATGTTTTTATTATCCCCACAACAAAACACCCTGTGAGGTGAGTAGGGCTGAGAGAGCTCCTAGAAGCTATGACTGACCCAAGGTCACCCTGCTGGCTTCAAAAAGAGGTATACCTGAAAACTATATTTTAAAGGTTCTATGGTTATTGCATTTTAATAGTCCTTGTAAATGTTTATTCTCTTTCCCTTTTTCTTTCTGTACCTCATTTGTTCTGAAAATAAAAAAAAGAGAGAGAGCCATTCTAGAGGTACATGCATGATGCATCTCGACAAATATACCAATAGGATATAATCGAGTCCCAGGATCTACATTTGCTTGCAATAGTAATATGATGCCTTGGTAATAGGCATCAAGGTGGCCTTAGCTCCTTTGGTGGCAGATCATGCTTTTTCAACTATGTATTTCCCTGAGGCTGCAGCCTGTAAACAGTTATTTTCCCTAGCTGCCAAATACTGTGGGAAATTTATTTGAAAAGTTCAGTTGACATCATGAAACGGTTATTTAGACATTTAGGAAAACAAGCTGCCCTCCTGTGCTCTTTGGATAGGGCTCGTTTTAAGATTCCATTATAGGGAATGGAATGCAGTTCAGTCTTACTGGGAAAGTTGATTGTTGGGCAAATGTCCCACTCTGTGTAATGCTGAACACATTTGTATGTAATTTGCTCTCCATAAACGGTGAAGCAAAGAAAAGGAGAGATCCCCTTTCCAGAGATTAGTTTCAAGAGATTGTCTTTACCATTGAGGATTCTAATCCAACGCTAGTCATTTATTTATTCTGTAGATCATAAAGGTTTCTATGCAGATTCATAATAACTTAAAGAAATATAAAATACCATATAAAAAACAGTGAACCATTACAGCCATGAAAACCACCAAAATCAGGCAGAAAATGAACACACAACCAGCTATACACAATGATTTACAGCACAATCCTGAAAATAGTTTTCTGCAATGAAGTTAGGAGGAAGTAACTCGGCGTAGTATGGCATTGTTAAATTTCTAATAAGTAGTATACACCTCCATCTGGATCAAAAGTCATATTCAACTGGCTCATTGGAAATGGATGAACATCCAGTTATTCATCCATTTACAACAGCTACGCACATGAAAGTCTTCTTTTGGTGTATCTACCTTCGTGAACTGGGAGCATTGTAAACCCCTCTCCAGGAGTCAACAATGTTAATGATAGCCTCTTGAGACATATTTCAAGCACTGCCCCTTATGCTTCCCAGAGGGGATCAGGGGGATTCCTGTACCAGTGCTGGCTGTATGGTAGGAGTTGAAGTGAGATTGTGGGGAACTGAGAAATATAACTCTGCTCCTCCACTGATGTTGGTTCCATAACAATGTCTGGGAATCAAGTTGGGTAGACTGGTGTGGTCATTTTTACATTTCAATGATTCCAGATTTCGTAATCATTAGAATTTGGGCAATTAAATCACCAAATTTGGCAATTATAGTAGCTAGCATTTTGGCATGTCTTTTGATGAAAGATGAAAGCAGGAATTTTACTGTGCAGCAAAGGAATTTCACCTGCATATCAAGGAGTGTTTTCATGAACCAAAAATATCTTATTCAATGTCAATAGATAAGGGAACCAGATCTCCTTATTTTTTTTAAAAAAGCTACACTGTACTGGAAAGTATCTCATATATCAATGCTCCGCCATAAGGTATCCTGTTCTTAAAGCAACCCCAACAATGCCTATGCAACCTGATTTTGAAATGCTTCAAGAAAGTACAGGTTTCCTTCATTGCTTCAACATTGTTTTGAATTTCCCCTCTATTTAACTTAGAACGATAGTCCTATAGCTAAACCCATTGTGTTTAATCCTTCCCTATAAGAACAGAATTATTAATTGTTCCCCAAATTCTTTCTGAAACCTTTCAACCATTTTAAAATTGCCATCGTATCCTGAATTAATTTTATTTCACGGACTATTCTTAGTTCATTTCCAAGCAGTTTACCTTCTCCCAACACACTGGGAGTGAGATGTAATGATCTGGTATTTTGACAGTGAAATTCATCTTGCTCTCAGTCACCTGCTGAGAAGTCATTCCTATGTAAGTTTATTTAGGGCATCTAGCTGCAGCTGTTTCACCAATACCACATGCCATTTGCATTCCCACTATGTGGGGCCAAGGGACACCCTCCTCTTTGCTGTTGTTCTGGATAATATTTTCAAGTACTCTAAATTTAGCCTCGCAGTGTCAGGTTCAAATGACTTTGCAAGAGCGCTATGCATTTCTATAAACAGTGCCCCTGCCCTTAAGATAGACCTAGAAAAGATATTGACATTCTGAGAAGTGTTTGCCATCATTTCCCTCCCTTTACCTAAATAATGAATCAGAGATATAAAATCTTCTGAAATAACTATTTTAATTGCTTTCCCCAAATTACTTTCCCCAGCTCGAACACATTGTTTATATTGCATTGGAACTGAGGGATGAAATGAAAGTCACAAATGCATAGATAAAATGTGAGATAAAAGCACAAAAATGGTATTCTGTTGACTGGTTCTGATGTTACTTTGTCCCAGGTTGCTTTCTGGCATGCAAATGAGAGTGGTCCCTAGAATCATGTTCTCCAGTTCAACCCATTCCCCCTCCCCTCCCCGTAAGAAGAATTTTGCTGTATCAAACGCCATACAGTCCAACATCCTGTTTTCAACAGCAATGAGCCAATGGCTCTTGAAAATCCAGGTGCAGGACATGAAGACAATAATATCCCCCTGTTGTTTGTTCCCAGCATCTGGTATTCAGAAGAATATTGACTTTGAACTTTGAGGTTCTACTATGGCCAATGAGATAACCAGCAAAACTCGGATAGTCTATGTTTATCCCTTATTTCAGGACAGAACCCATCAGAAAGATGTTTGCAGAGCTAGGATATCCCTTGTTCAAGCAATTATAGGAGCTGCTGTTTCACTATGTTTTTATTTTGTACTTGTAAAAACCCTTTTCTCAGTGAAGGGTCTCTTGTTCCAGATGATTCTGGTAAGGCCAGATTCAGATTTAGCTGTGCACTGAAGAAGCCATAAGAGTCTAGTTAGCTTTCCTATATTAAATCATTTAACTCCTGGCAAGAGGTACACCACAAATAAGTGGTGCCTTAGAGACCAACAACATTTTCAAGATGTAAGATTTTGAGAGTAAGAGCTCCCTTCTTCAGAAGGTGTCACTGGACACAAATTAGGGTTGCCAGGTACCCTGGGCATGAATGTGGGGGATGCAGGGGCTGTGGGGTGAGAGCCCAATGGGAAGATTTAACTTATGCATGTTCTGGAGCACTTCTGCATCACTCTGGGAATGACATCATTCCTGGCATGACGTGGAAGCAATGGGTTACGTGTGCGGCTGATTTAGTAAAAATTGCCCCAAAACACTAGATTGGGAGCCGATTTTTACTAAAGCAGCCCCGTGACACAGCACAATGTGGAAGTGCTCTGGCGCTCACAGGAGCACTCTTTGAGGTTCCCAGGCCCATTCTTGTGCCCTTTCCCCCTGCCAGCCAGGTGACAGGTGCGGGGAGCAGAGGCTGGGAGTGGAGGCTCCCTGGTCCCCACCAGGGGACTGGTAACCCTGTCTCAAATCCTACTTTTCTTCTGCAGACCAACATAAAAATATCCTCATGGAAGGTACCACAAATAACACTTGAGGTTCGTTACCTGGTATAGTACACAAGTAATACTAATATAACTACATTATTTTATATTTCAATTTCAATTTATAACTACATAGATCATTAAAGGAGAGCAATTACATGAGTCCAAGAAAGTATCTTAATCAAAGAAAAGCACTTCACAGGCAAAAAAACCCTTCCAGAAAGAAGCTCCGGATCAATTCACCTTCTCATATTTAAAGGGTTTTAGAACCATCTCTGTCCCACTTAAAACGGCTCATATTCTTGGCTAACTAATTATCTAATTTCAAGCAGCAGACAAGAGTATCTATAAATGAAACATCTTCTAAAATATATACAATGGTTAGTTCATTCTTACTACATTTTATCATAAAGTCTATGGAATTGTCTTTCCATGTTTTACCTTTCTCTGTTATGTAGTTTTTAACAATTTACCCATGTTGTATTTCATATTGTAAACAGTTTTGTTAATAACTGAAATAAAAATATTAAATAAATAAATAAATAAATAAATAAATAAATAAATAAATAAATAAATAAATAAATAAATAAATAAAGTCTATGGAAAATTAGTCATTACAAATTTCTCATACATATAACTATCTTTTGGCCCTTAACCAATGCACCCATTCTTGAGTTATATCTTTAATTTCTGTGAAGATGGACATTCCTGCCACTATCAGACACTCTCTGCAACTGGGCCTCAACACCCAGTTGCACTGATATGTACCCACTGATATGGGTTAGAGGGCTTTTCTAATCTGTGCAAGGCCACACAACTGTGTTACTCCTCTGTTTTGTGCTCCTCTCCAAGGTCATTCTATTCTAGGCTTCTACTCACTTTGTGGCATCTCTAGCTATGTTTCTGCGTGCAAAGACATAGTCAGATCCAGCAACAGTTCTCCAGAATTTCTAGTTGTATCTGTACCATTCTCAAGTCAAACCAGAATTAAACAATGAGGCTAACTGTGCACTGAAGTTTAACTTGGGACTTCATAGGTACTAGATTCATGCAGGAATGCTTCTTGCTGTCATGTGCAATGTCTTTATTTCCCTAAAGTAACAATAATGGAAAGTGCGGAATCTGACCTGTTTGACTAATGCCAGATGACACCATTTTGAAAATGGAAAAATCAGCTCATTTGTCTGAAGTATCTGGCATGGATTCATCCAAATGCCTGTTTGTTCCAGTTGGGGCAATAGTGTATGTGAGTCTGTGTTTTAAATTTTATTGATGAGGTGCGCCTGCGCTTCATTTTTCCATTCATTGCTTTTAACACAGTATAACTTAGGTGAAATATTAATTTGTCAGTGATATGAAGACCTCTGATATGAAGACCTCTGATGCCAAGCAGAAGCAGAAATTGATCAGGGAGACCCAGGTTCAAATCCTCACTCTACCGTACTGACTTGCTGGGTGACCTGGGGCTGGGACTAGTCTCTCTCTTTTTGTCTAACCCGCTTCACAGGGTTGTTGTAAGGATAAAATAGAGGAGAAGAGAATGATGAGAGCTGTTTTGGGTCTCCCCTGGAGAGAAAAGCAGAAAGTTAGCCACCTGGAGTGTACTGAGCTCAACTTGATGGGTTTTTCTGGATGGGAAAAAGCTACCAGGCTTGCTTGATCAGGGTAAATGAGTGAGGGGAAGTGAGGCCAAGCGTTGACAAGTTTAGTCAAGACTTTCTTGGGAGGCCCATTGTTCCAAAATATGCATCTCTCCAAGGCGTGGAGGGGCCATTAGTCAGTCAGCCACTCTGGCTCTCCTTCTGAATAGAGATGGGCACAAAATGAACTATGGAACAAAATTCCATACGGAACGGCCGGTTCATAGTTAAAGAACCACGCGTTCCATGGGACTGCGTTTTTCCAAACCAAACCAACTTTTCTTATTGTTCCGTTGCCGGTTCAGACACTTTTGCATCAAATACTCCCTCGTGCAGGCAACGATGGCAGTCTTTAGCTTGCCCCCAATCTGAGGCCTCCAGGCTTGATTGGCAGCTGTCCCTGCCAACTAGAGAGCTCCCACTCTGGCCTATCCAGCCAGGAAAAGGGGGGGCCTGAGGAGATGGGCCTTCAGCAGCCATGGTAACACCAATCTCCTCCTTCCAAATCCATGTTAGGCAGGTTTTTCTGCTAACCAGAGTGCTCCTGTGTTGTTCAATCTCTTGGCTTTTTCCATAAATAGGGGAAACTGTGTGATTCCTGGTTTCAGTTTCTCTAGAGTGGGAGAGGGAGGAGAGCTTGGTGGCTGGCTGTGGTGTTGTCCCCCCCCCCCCCGAACCCTGAATCTCGAACTGGTTTGGAAATTGGGTTTGTTAAGTTTGTGTTCCGTATTCCATGGAAATTAACGAACCACGAACCGAGCGGTTTGATTTTTAATCATTCTGTGCCCATCTCTACTTCTGAAATATTTTCCCAGGCTCCTACCTGGCTGGCATCCATTTTGTTTATGGTATTTGAGGTTGGGGTGTTTATGGTTTCATATCTATAAAGTGCCTCTCACTGAGTGGAGGGATCTGACTGCTAACACCTTAGAGGAATGGTGGGTTAAAAAAGAGATTTTTGCCTAGGTAAAGACTAGCACTGTATCAAATTTCTACAAGAATTTTTTTTTAATGTGACCTAATGTGTCATTGAAGAATGGCAGTGAAAGGTACTGTGAGCAATTTCTCTTTTCCAGTCACTGACAGATTTTTCTCATACTTTTCCACAGCCATTGATTCATTGTTCTGTTACTGATTTGGCATCATCTTTTTACTTGAAAGGACTTCTTCATGCCATAATCTCAGCCAGTCAGGAATATGTAGGGCACAGAATGATTGCATCGCATCATGTAGCCAATGAGATTTGTTTACATGGCATCACTACAGCCAAGGCATCACTACAGCCAATGAAACTCTCCCATTTTTGTAGGGACGGAATTCAATTGACAAGGCATCACAACCGAAAAGTCCTGTTTTAGGAATTTATCAATCTTACTTCAGAAGATGAGGGCCTTCAGAAGAGGGTACCTGAAGAAAATCTGTGGCTCTCCATAGCTAAAAAGAGCAAGAAAACAAGGAAGTAAAGGGTAATTGGAGAATATATAAAAGATTTTTGCATAAACCACTGGCTTTTGGATTAAGAAATTTCCCAGTATTTGGTCAGAGAAACTCAGGGATTATACAGCTTTTCCCCTTGATACTCCAGAGCTTTCTTGGGATTGCCTTGCCCATAGTTCCATGAAAACTTAAGAATCATGGGCCCCTTCAGTGTGAATTGCAACTAATTCCTTTGACTAAGACTAAATCAGACGGTAATCTCACTTTACATTGTGATCCAATTTTAACCTTGTCAGAGAAATGAAATTTCACTTCTCAGCATTACAAGGTAGGCGAATTTGTACTGCTTTTAGCCAAGTAGCTCTCAGTTTCATCTACATCCTCAAGCAGCATTGCACAAGCACAGTAGTAAAAAAACAAAACCGTCTAGCACTTATTATAACAACTGTAGCTTTGAAAGAAAGTGGCAATGCACAGTGAAGTCTCAGAAGCCTAGTGGCTGAGACTGAGCAAGGTTTCAGCCCTTCCAGGTAGTCTGAAGTGCAAGAGAGGAATGCTTATTCATAAATAGTACCGGCATGAAAATTTCAGATGGACTTTGCAAGAATCTCCACCAATTCCAGATGGGAAAACATATGGGCCGATTCCAGACGGCCCTCCCCATCCCGAATTGTCACACGTCGTCGCGCGGAAAACGCGAAATATCACATTTTCTCACACGAGTTTTGCGTGATGTCGCGCAAAACTCGCACGAGAAAACGCGATATTTCACGTTTTCTGCGCAACAACGCCTCTACATATTCCCCAGTAAGACACCTCGCAGCTCCAGAGGACTGTTAGAGGTTGGGAAAGTGCTGCTGGAGAAAGAACTAAATCTGGTTCCCTATAGGTTCCCACTGCAGCTCTTGAATGTGCTGGAGAACCGCTTACAGATCTTCTCACATCACATCTCGTTTGATCCTAAGACTACAGCCATTAAGTCCAAACATCAGTCACCCCAAATATCAGATACCAAAAATAAAACTCAGGCATTTGTTTACTCATCTCTTTAAAAGACAATGTTGGTAACACATCCGTTATCCTGCTAGCTAAATATCACAGTCACTGTGATCAGAAGCAGGAAGGGAGGTTGGCAGGCTGTCTGCACACTTGACAGAAGGGCCTTTTTTTCATATCACTTGAGTCAAGAGAAGAATTCAGCCAGCCACTTGTTGCCCCAGAGTGCTAGAAAAGAGGCTGCCTTTAATTTTCCTGTATTTGTTTGGAAGGTACTGGGACCTCAGAGCTCCTTTTTGCTGCTCCTTGGAAGCCGAAGCTTCTGCCTGCTGAATGCTTTCATTAATCCCTGACATTGCTTTGTTATTGTAATACTGGGTATGTTACTGTGCCTTACTTAAGAACAGGGGACTCTATTTTTTCTGGCAAAGCTGCATGCAAGGAATCTTTGCTTTAAAAACAATCTGGCACCAAAGAAGCAAAATCTTACTTTCAAAAGTACTTGTCTTCAGTACCATTCATGTCATAAATGTACTTTTGGCTTCATGGAAAGAGAATTAGGCATGCTGAGAACTTTGCAGCAAATGTGCTCACAGCAGGCAAACTTAAGTTGTATAGTCACTTCTGCCTACTTGTGAGTCAAGCCTTAGCTCAGTTTGTCTTACACTTACTGTTCACTGCCTGAGATAAGCATCAAGTCACTCAGCTTTGTGGCTGCACACTAGAGATGGGCACGAACCAAAATATGAACCAAAATTCATGACGAACCAGGCTGGTTCATGGTTCGTGAACCAGCAGTTCGTCAGATCCCATTTCTGACGAACCGTCACAAACTTTAGGCTGGTTCGTTTGGTTCATTTTTTGGTTTGTCACTGCAGGCAGCCTGGTGCTGATCAATCAGTTTCCTAGGCAACAGGGGATGGACTTCCTGCAGACCTTCTGCTAACCCGGAAGTGACCTTCTGCTGGCCCGGAAGAGACCTTCCTCTGACCTGGAAGTGATGATTTTCTGACCTGGATGTGATATTTTCACGAACCAAATGAACTGATTCGTGAACCGGGGCAGGTTTGTGAAAGTTCGTGGTTTGTGGTTTGTGAAATGTGACGAACCATGAACCATGTGGTTTGGTTTTTTCTAGTTCGTGCCCATCTCTACTGCACACTAGTCATGGTACAGAAGTTTTGTGTTGTTACATCTGGTTGCTGCTTTTTGCTTCCACAGTCTTCTACCCCTCCCTAGGGTTGCCTGCTTCAGGTTGGGAAACTCCTGGAGATTTCGGAGTGGAGCCTAGGGGAATGGAGTTTGGGTAGGGGGCTCAGCAGCAGCGCCGGATCCAGGGTTGCCCATGCCCGGGGCAACCCTTGGCTTACTGCCTCACGCCACGTGATGATGTCACTTTGGTGACGTCATCACGCAGGGCAGATGGAGGAAGCGTGTGGGGCTGAGAAGCTGCCCGCCCCATTCGCCTCCCCGCAGGCGAATGGCGCGTGCGGCCTCGCAGCCCCCCACGCTGCTTTCACCTGCTCCGCAGGACAGAGGGCAGATGGCTTGCCGCGCACCTCCTGCCCTCCAGGGCAGGTGAAAGCAGCGCGGGGGGCTGCAAGGCTGCCCGCGCCATTCGCCTCCCCACAGGATGGGGGGCGGCCGGCTTGCCGGGCACCCCCTGCCCTCCAAGGCAGGCAAGAGGCAGCGCGGCTCCCTGCACTGCTTCGCCTGCGCCGCAGTACAGGGGGCAGCCGGCTTGCTGGGCACCCCCTGCCCTGCAGGGCAGGCAAAAGGCAGCGCGGGGGCTGCAAGGCTGCCCACACTGCTGCCTGCATGCTCCGGCAGCTGGGAGCTGCTCCCGGCACCCCCTCCCTGGCGGCACCGGGGGCAGACTACCCCCCCTGCCCCCCCCGTAGATCCAGTCCTGCTCAGCAGGGGTGTGATGCCATAGAGTCTGCTTTCCAAAGTAGCCAGTATCTCCAAGAGAACTGATCCCTGTAGTCTGGAGATCCATAGTAATAGTGGGAGACCTCTACATCCCACCTTACTCTATTCCCCACTGCTGAACTGTAAGGCCTTGTCACTGCTTAGTGATGTTGCAGTTTGGCCTGATATAAGCCATTGCACTATTGTAGGGTTGCTGAGACCACAGCTCCCCAGACCAAAGTTGCTCTCTGTCTTCCCCTCACAACCAGACCCAACCCAAATCTTTTAGGGGAAGAAATCATATAACTTACCCAATAACATAGTCTCTCTGGATGTTTGGGACAGCCAGAATCCTACACCCACATCCCAACCATATTAATAGACCTGCCTTACTTTTCAAAAATTTTGTCTCCCCATAATTGTATTGAATATTACAAAAAAATAAGGAAATGGCAATCTCACCACTGAATTCCTCTCTCCTGCACCACTGCATCCTTTTCAACTTATCTCTGACATCATGATGATGCATTTCCCTACCTTGTGCTGGTTATGATGATGATGATGATAACTCCGCTTACATACCGCTCTTTCTAGACAGATTTAGTGCCCCATCCAGAGCGGTGAACAAGTTAGTGTTATTATTATTCCCACAATACAGCTAGGGAGCTGGGGCTGAGAGGAGTGGCTTACCCAAGCCCACCTACTAAGGTCATGGCAGTGGTGGGATTCAAACCAGTAGAGTGCTGATTGACAGTCAAGCCACTTAACCACTGTTCTACAGCAGCTCTGGGAAATGCCATACAATGGAGTTTGTCTTAGGGTTAAATTGCATTGAATACAAGGCTGTGGTGTTTTCTTTGTGACATGTAATTCTGCCCACAAGCATGTCCTAAACTGTTGGGAGTTTTGGACCTGCACATAAATTACAGAAACACAATGGGTAACAATCAGACAATCTTGGTAGTGCCTATGCGTCCTTGAAGTTAATTAATTGTACAGTTAAATCTTCAGTCTTCAAAGAGATCCGTTTCTGTGGATTGTGCTTGGCAGACTTTTTAGATACCAGATGTGATAGCTTTCAGAAAGATGTTTGTAGTGCAATCCTAAATAAGATCACACTGTTCTAAACCCACTGACTTTAGTGGACATAGAAGAGTGTAACTGCTTAGGGTTGCACTGTTGATATACCATGCAGCAATTTAGCAAAGACTGAACATTTGCTCTGAAATAGAACCTTCGTCTCAAGAAGCCTGTATATGCAGAAATATCACTGAGTAGATCTCTAGGAAAACAGCTAATCAAAGGATAAAACAAATTATTCCTGGACCAGTTCAGACTGCATGTGTGGAATGAATGATGCCTTATCATATAAGAACTACTTGCACATAAAAAATTAGGCTTAAAAATAGATGAGATACTGGCAAACACACCCTTGCAACAACTCAGTGAGGTAGCTTAATTGAGAGAGAGTGATTGGCCCAAGATCACTTCAAAAATTTTATGACTGAATGGGATTTGAACCCAGGTCTCTCTGGTCCCTGATCAGATGCTATGCATAACAGCTTTTTTTGTTCTTGGACTGATGCTAAACTGGAAAGGTGTAAGAAGTCCCCTCAAAAGAAGGTTTGCTGAAGAATAAGCTGTGGAACCTCATAGCAACATGTTGTGTCACGTCAACCCCAATATCATCTCTGTATATCCTGTAGATGGGCTGGGGATAAGTATAAACTGAGCTGAAGTTTTTGGGGAATGAGCACATTGGGTAAAACTGGTAAATTGTTTAGGAGAGGGGCTCAGTTTTATTTATTTGATACCACCAATTATAACAATGCAATTGTACAACCCTGTTTCCAAGTGTGAGGGTCTGCGTGTGCCACAAAGATAACCAAAATCAGACCTTGCTCTTGAAAAGAAGAAAGCAGTTAAGCTTTTTAGCCTGGTGAAGTTTCCTCTCATTTGTATGCTAGCTGCTAGGGAATTTAATTGCTTTGGATCCTAACAGCCTGGGGAAACAAAACACTGAAAGGCTTTGTGGGAACAGAGTGTTTTCTCCAATGGAGCTGCTGGCTGTTCTCCTAGATTTCCCCTGACAAGTAAACTTGTGTGGGCCAAGCCATTAAATACAGGAGCAGGGAATTTAGGAGCTCTGCTTAACATTCTTTTATGATGAAGTGTCCTCCTTCGCTTTTGAAAAATGCAGTGATCCTAGAATGTAGTAAAACCATCCAGGGGTCATGGCATAAACAGAATATTAACCCTCCATTCTTTAAAATAAATGAAGTATCCTTGCATTCCATTGCTATTTTTTTGAACCTGTAACTCAATATCCCAGCCTCTTTCATTTAGTAAATTAATGGAACAATCTGTTCTTTTCATGATGGCTACCGGCTATAACCTATGTTAACATCTTTCTTGGCAGGAGACCACCTTGATGCCATCAAATCAATCAAGAAGATATCAACATTTGTGACATGTTAACAATGATGGGAAGAGACTAGCAAAATACAACGGAGACAGGATGAGATGTGTCTTGATTTCAGTATGAACAAAGATTCTGAAGGAGAAGCTTTGAATTAAGTCATGTCCAGATGATTCTAAGGAATTACAGCTGCAATTTTATTGGGGCCATGCAGTCCAGTTGTACTGTTCTGTAGTGTAGTTTAGGTAGGTAGCCATGTTGGTCTGCAGTAGTACTGGTGTGTGAGGATGCCGGATTTCACTTTGTTAACTGTAATTCGATGGTGCTGTAACAGTATCTTACACAAAAATAACACAACTCACTTAACATCAGAGAATCACAAAAGCACAACTCCTTTCAAAAACACTTTATTTCTTGAACAGCTTTAGGTTACACAGCAGGGGGGCACACAACAGGGGGGCATGATGGCAGTGTACTACACAAAATAATACAACCCACTTCATCGTTTTTGACAGCAATTGTGTTTGGGTGATTCTCTGATGTGAAGTGAGTTGTGTTATTTTTGTGTAGTACACTGCTTTCATGCCCTGTTGTGCCTTCCTACTGTGTAACCTAAAGCAGTTAAAGAAATAAAGTGCTTTTGACAGCAATTTTTTGGGGTGATTCTTTAATGGGAAGTGAGTTGTGTTATTTTTGTGTAAGATACTGCTGCCATGCCCTTTGGTGTGCCCCCCTGCTGTGTAACCTAAAGCTGTTCAAGAAATAAAGTGTTTTTGACAGGAATTGTGCTTTGTGATTCTCTGATGTTAAGTGAGTTGTGTTATTTTTCTGTGTGGGGGACTGCTGGTGTAATGTGTCATAATGCTTTGCCTACTTGTACTTTGAAAGGGAGACAATAATTTTTAAAAAACTTTACTTTGTGTTGTTCGTGTTTTATTCTTTGTTGTGCAGTTGGTTCCCATCATAGGGAACAATGGGGCTGGCTGGCCAGCCATCTCTGTAGGTGGTGGGGGAATTTGAGGGAGGGTGTCTGTGGTTCAGGTGCTCTTTCACAGGGACCAGCTGGCACTCAGAAGTGTGCCCACCATTGCGGCACCCCTGGGCTGTGCAGAATTGCCCAGGGAAAGAGAGTTTAGAAGTTCCCAGCATAGGGAACAAAGGGAGAGGGCTGGCCTTTGCCAGCCTGTTCCTGGGGTTATGGGTGTGGGGCTGCTGGGGGTGGATTTGGGTCTGTGAGGGGCTAATGTGGGGATTTGGGTCTGTGTGTGGCAGCTGGGGGGGAATTGGGTTTGTGTGGGGCTGTAGGGGGTGGACTTTGGGGGCTGAGAGCACCTACTTGGGGAGGCCATGGAGCAGGCTGAGCCTTGGTGGGGGGTGGGAGTAGAGGTGGGAGAAGGGCCCCAGAGGGTTGGGGGGCATTTTGCATGCAAAATGCCACCCCTGGCAAGACAAGCCTCCCCCAGCTGTAAGTAGTAGAGAAAAGATCACCTACTTGGGGAGGCCATGAAATGCCCCCCCAAGTGGGAGCAGGCTGTGCCTTGGTGGGGGGTGGGAGGAAAGGTGGGAGAAGGGCCCCTGAGGGTGGGGGGGCATTTTGCATGCAAAATGCCACCCCTGGCAAAGGAAGCCTGCCTCTTCATTTTTTCCCCATAGGAAATAATGAAGAAGAAGATGAGCAGCAGCAAGCTAACAATATGCTCACCCTTCACTTTCTTATATGAGGATAGGGGGACCTGGTTTGGGGGCCATAACATGGCCCCCAAAGTCCAATCGGTCTGAAACGTGGGGGGTTGTTAGAGAGGAGTTAGAGGAAGGTCCCCACCAATTTTGGCTTGATTCGGTGGGAAAATGCCTCCCCCAGGCGTCCGGGAAGACAGAGGCATTTTCCCATTGAAAAACCCGAAACAATCCGAAACAACCCGAAACGTTTCGGGTTATTTTGTTTCGGATAACCTGAAACGTTTCGGGTTTCCCAAAACGTTTCGGATATTCTGAAACAACCTGAAACAAGTTTGTTTCGGGTTTCTTTCGGGTTTCAGAAACCCGAATTGCACACCCCTACTCCCAGCCCTCCCACCCAGTTGCTCGGTGCAACATTTGCTGTTGCTTCTGCAGTGGGACCTGTGTGGAAACAGTCCAGACATGTTTTGGGAATTCCATGCTCATATCTTAATTGCTAGACATCCATTTGGACTGGGACCATAGTGTGCATGGAGAGGGGATTTAAGCCTCCCTCTCGTGCTGTTCTGACCTGTAGCGGCTCCAGGAGCCACTATTTATCCTGCTGGGGAAACTTCATGCAGTCCATCAGTACATGAATGTTTCTCCAATTTCTTCCCAAGGCCAGGAAAACAGCATGGGGGAGTGGTCTAAATCAGGCTGTGTATGCCTGGGAATTAAATTCTGAGCACAGAACTCCCACAGCGTATCTAGTCTAGTAAAAAGGATCAGGGTGAACACGTGGAGGACACAAGAACTTTAAAAAAGCAGTCAGGTCCTGTGGCTACTGGTGATTTTTGAGGTACCAGCAAGTCGTTTGCACTGTGACCTTCTATTGGGCTGCAATTTGGAATAGGATTACAGCCCATGTATATGGTGCATAAAGTACCAAAGCTTCTATTAGTCCCAATTGGGAAGGGGTACGGGTATAATAGAGGTATGTCCCTGTAATGTATAGTCCCCTATAATAGGAGTTCCTTGCTCCTCGTCACTAGGTAATATTACCCAGTTTAATTTCCCTATGTAAGGATTTCCAGGCACCTCTCAGGAGACTTCACTTCATGAATAAAAGTTCTTTACTGATAAGATATTAGTATCATACACTTATTCCATCTTTGCTAAGACTGGCGACTACAGACAAGTATGATGCAGATATAGGTTCCTCAAGGCTACTCCTAATTCCCTCCCCCTTTCTCCTAACGGTTCTCTAATTTTGCATTCAGGAAAACAGGCTGTGTGATTCATGGACTGCTCAAGGTCAAGCAGGCTCCCAGGATCCAGAGAGGTTACAACAGGAACAAACACCTTTCGTTCTCAGTTTCTCACCCAGGTTCAAATAACAGAAACACCCCAACAGCATCAGCTTCAGCTGCAAAGGGGTATTGAATATGACAGGTGATCCTGAGCACCTGATACCATAGACTCAGTCTTTACCCATTGCAACATCCAAAACACCATGGCTTGGCTTCACCAGAATTTTCTCCTGATGGAAGGGATTTCCCTCAGCAAAGTGCAAAGTTCTTGCCTCCTCCTTCTCATGTAGTGCAACATGTTCCTCAAAATGCTGCTCTTGGGAAAAGGGATCCTCAGGAACAGCTTGGAGGGAGTCAGAGGTCTGCAGTCTAGGCAGTAATTGGCAAAAAACACTGGCTTCCATCTGTAAAATCTTCTGCTGGATCCAACCCAATCTCCAGTTTTGTCACTCTGTTGATGACCACATTTTTCTTACACTTAGCCCCTCCACTGGCCAGGTGAGTGGTGGCAGGAGTTGGAGGGTGAGATTGGGGGATCTCCCACTTCCCAGATGCCCACCAGTGGTGGGCTCGTCTGCTGATCACTGGGCGATCGGTGGGACAGGGCAAGCTCCTGGAGCTTGCCCGCCACTGGCGGGTACCTCAGGAGCACGTGCTGTGCACACACTTCCAACCAGCACACCAACATCACTTCCATGTTTGACGTCGTTGTGCTGCCCACAGGAGCATTTTCACACTTTGTTTGGGGCTGATTTGGCCCCCAAACCTACAGAATCGGCTCCATGTGAAGCGTGGCAACGTCACTTACAGAAGTGATGTTATCACGGCGTTGCTACAGCACGCGTGTGAGGATTTGAAACTACCTGGGACAAGGTAAGCGCCAGATCCCAAACTTCTCGGCGAGAGGATAGAGGGACTTGGCAACCCTACTGCCCCCATTGGGGGACCTGGGATCCCTACCTGCTGCCCCCACTTGGGCCAGTCTAGTTCTCGGTAGAAGGGCTGTGTGTGGCCCAGTAAAGGCAGTGTGCAGCCTAGGCAAGCCGCATACAACCTGAGGAAGGCAGTTCCTGGCTCAGGTATGCCCTGTCTGGGGAAAGTGGCTCCTTGCCTAGACAAGCTGGGCCGAGCCTGGGGAAGTTGATTGCAGCCCAGGTGAACTGCATTCAGCCCAAGGAAGTTGTGTTTGTCAGATCCCAGCAGGGGAATTTCTGGAGATTTGGGGGGGGGGCGGAGCCTGGGGAGCCTGGGGATTGGGGAGGAAAGGGACTTCAGAGTTCATAATGCCACAAAGTCCACCCTCCAAAGCAGCAATTTTCTCCAGAGTAATTGATCTCTGTAGCTTGGAGGCCAGTGGCAATTCCTGGAGACCTCTAGCCACCACTTGGAGGTTGGCAACCCTAGGAAGGTGGTGCACTGCTCAGGCGAAATGCACACAGCCTAAGGAATGTGGCTCAGAGTCCAAGCAAGCCATGCCTGGCCCAGAGAAGGTGGCTCCCAACCTGGGCAAGCCATGTGTGGATCCATCCAGCCCAGCAAGCTGATGGTTGCATCCAGCAGTCTTGTGGCAGACACCCAGCCACACTGTGCCAAGTATGGGACTGGCTGGCTCTCCCTCCCTCCCTCCTTCCCTCCCTCCCTCCCTCCCTCATGGGTTTGGGGCCCTTGTCAGGGTCATTCTTTTCTTTCTTAGTCTGCCCCTGCGATGCCAACACAGAATGCAAATGGGACCTTAAGATCAGGGCTTGAAATATTCTTTTTTCCATTCTTCACTTTTGTTTTTTGACATCTAGCCTGATTCAAAACTCTGGAGAAACCTTGTATAATATTTTGTGTTATTTTGCTTGTTCCTAATAAATGATATTACATTGCTTTTGTTTTTAGAGTCAGCTTATATGTGTAGGGTTGCCAGCCTCCAGGTAGTGGCTGGAGATCTCCCGGAATTACAACTGGTCTCCAGGCCACAGAGATCAGTTCACCTGGAGAAAATGGCTACTTTGGGGGGTGGGCTCTATGGAATTATGCCACACCTAGGTACTTTCCCTCCCCAAACCCCACTTTCTCCAGGTTTCTCCAGGTTTCACCCCCCAGATCTCCAGGAATTTCCCAACTTGGAGCTGGCAACCCTATATGTGTGTGTGTATAGATACCTGTACACTCTGGCCACAATCCATATAGAGTTGCCGTGGCTGTTTTTTACTATTAAAAATATTTTGGGAGTTTTGACTCTCCCTTTGTAATGTGCAATTCAGCCGTAAGGCTGTTTCAGACATTTTTTGTGGCCTGGTAACCAACCAAATTAAACTACATGGATGCTTTTTCCATTTGGAAAGCTGTTTTTGTGAAGCAGATGGCCACATGGTTTGGTTAATTTCTGTCCCTTCTCTATGGGTTATGCAATTGTGGTTAACATTAGCAGCACTGTGTGAGGTATCATTTAATACCTTTCTACCCAGAAAGACCCTTATGCACACCCATTTTTCATCGGCAAATCTATGTATGCACTTTTTAAAAAAAGGTTCATTCACACCATGATTTTCCTTTGTATATACTTTAAAAGTTCAGGATGTTCTTGTCTTTAAAAGGATGGCTTCCTTTTGCTCCAGAAATTAGTCTGTATTGTAACAAAATACAACCTGCCTTTCATATTTCAACACCAACCCAGAATTAACCATGCACATTTCTTCTTTTTGCATTATATTGCTTATAGCAACTGACGTCAGCTTAGGAGAGCAGGGTTCCCATCACTGTACTGAGGGTCCTACAAGTAAGAACTTCGTAGTGCTAAAACTTCACAAACACACATTACAGAGAACACAGGTTGGGTCTGGGTCTGGGTGATCCTCCTTACCCTGAATAACAGTCAGAGATGAGTTGTGGATGCTCCTTAATTCTCACATGCATAGTACCTGATTAAGATCAGGGCTATGGGGAACATGGAGAAAGGAATTCACCCTCCCCTGCATCAATTCCCCAATTTGAAAGGCCAGGAGTGGAGGTATTATTTGGCTCAGGGAAGAAGCCCATTTTTCTGGGGATGAGCATGGGTTTCTCCAGTGGGCCCAATTGTTCCCCCCAAGGGCCTTCCAGGTCAGAAAAAGGTCTGAGGAAGAATACTGAAGCCCCTTCTCTAAGCACTGTGGTCTCGATATGAATGGGGCAATACTTGTGCAGAAACTGAGAAGAACTAGCAACCGATGTCTGACTGTTTCAGAGGACAGGGACCCACACTCATCCTCTGTAATGTGTGGATCTGCTCCGAGATCTTCCTCTGAATCCCTGCCCCATGTGCCCTCCCATCTTTTGATGTTCTGTGGGCACGAGACGTGCCAGCATTAAAGCTGTGGAGCACTTTCTTGGAGGAAGCCCATTTGACTTCCTTATTGTTTTCATTTAGGAAACAGATAAAAACTGCTCTGTTTCAGTCAGCACTTTGGGTTGTTTGGATTTGGTTTTGGCTGGATAACTGCAAGTTCTTTTTGGCTGAGTTTCTGTGTAACTGTTTTCCTGTTTATATTGTTTAGATTTTACATTGTATGATTTTATGCTGCTATATAAGCGGCCTTGCAGGCCTGCTAGGTCAAAAAGGCAGGGTGAAAATATTTAAAATTCATCAAAGAACAAAGCAAGCCATTAAATTTGTGATGTGATTTGTCTTCCTAAACGGACTGGGTACAGGTGTTGACGTCATATTCTGTGAATGACAGCATACAATGTTACCGACTACTTGCAATGGAATACTCCATTCCAACTAATAATAATAACATACAATTTATATACCGCCCTTCAGGACAACTTAATGCCCATTCAGAGCAGTTTACAAAGTATGTTATTATTATCCCCACAACAAAACACCCTGTGAGGTGGATGGGGCTGAGAGAGCTCCAGAGAGCTGTGACTAGCCAAAGGTCACCCAGCTGGCTTCAAGTGGAAGAGTGGGGAATCAAACCTGGCTCTCCAGATTAGAGTCCCGTGCTTTTAACCACTACGCCAAACTGGCCTGTGCTTTTTAAATTGTGGTCATGCAACGTCATCAAGTGGGAGAGATAGAAATGGCTTGGGCATCTTTTTGACAATAGGGCTATCAAATTATAGTGTTTCTCAGAGCCAAAACACACGTTAAGAAAAACCTAGGTTCAGCACGTGTTCTCTTACCTCAAGGTTTGCCGGGATCTGTAGGAGTCCTGGAAGCTTAAAGTAGGCGTCCTGGAAGCTTAAAGATCTGTAGGGGTCCTGGAAGCTTAAAGTCCTGGAAGCTTAAAGGATCTGTAAGCGTCCTGGAAGCTTAAAGGCGTCCTGGAAGCTTAAAGCTTAAAATACAGGCGTCTGTATTTCCCTTTCCCTTTTTGCTGCTCTGTAAATGCTAAACTTTAAGCTTCCAGGACGCCTACAGATCCCAGCAAACCTTGAGGTAAGAGAACACGTGCTGAACCTAGGTTTTTCTTAACGTGTGTTTTGGCTCTCAGAATGAGGGTTCTATACCTTACTAAGAGCACTGAAGAGGAAGAGTGTGTTTGCAAATCCCAAACAGTTACAGAGGAAGGACAGGAAGTAGCCAGCGCCCCCCCCCCCACCTTGCCTGGGTCCAGCTGAGAATCCATTTTCCACGAATACTTGTATTGCATTCAACTGTAATTTATATTGGTATTTCATTCTTGCAAATTACTTTGCAATTCAGTTTTGGCTGAACAGAAGGATAAAAATATTATAAATCAGGACTAGTTAGTTAATTGAGGCTAGAGATAGTATGTGGAAAGGGAGTTATATGGTACTGTGGAAAAATGGAGTTGAGGGAAAGGTAAGTCAGTGGGCAGAGCTAGCCCATGGTTTTTTGACAAACTGTGACTTTGGTGTCCCTCCTTCAATGCAGAGAAAAATAAGATACAACGTTAATACAGAGAAAAGATCTGCTTAATATGCCACCCCTTAAGCCTGCCACCCAAGGTAAACTGCCTTGTTTGCCTCTATAGTTGAGCTGGCCCAGTGTGGGTGGGAGGGGAAGTACTGTGAGATGTATGAACAATGAGGTATAAGGCTGGAAAAGAGAAAGATGATCTAGTAAGCTTAGAAACAGCACATTCACTTATAAATACATTCTGAAGCTTTGGAACCTGAGCCCCCACCACCTCTAAACTAAAAAATTTACCAATTTTGGAATTACTGTAACAGTAACAGGCTGCAATCTATGCTAAAAAGAAATTACAGCTCTTTCATGGGAATGATTGGGTGGGGAGAAATGATGCAATACAATATGACCTTACAAGTTTTGCTGCAGAAACAAGCAAGCCTTCACCAGAGCCAGTGTGGTATACAACAGTGTCAGACTAAGCTCTGGGAGATCCAGGTTCAAGTCCCCACTGTGCTATGAAATCTTGCTGGGTTTCCTCAGGCCAGTCACCCACACAGTTTGATGGGAGTTCAGCTGACCCTTGCGGACTTGGTTAAGAGCATTAGTGCTGGAGAAGCAAGTTATTGCAGCTGCTAAAAATACTTCCTTCAAACTCAGTCTCGCCTGGAAGATGGCCCCCAACCTTGACACAGCCATCTGGATCCATGCTACAGTACTTGAAGATTAGACTTTTGTAATGCACTCTCCATGGGTCTGACCTCAAAGTTGACTCAGAAACTGTATTTTGCATAGAATGCTGCAGTTCTGTTATTACATGAATCTAGGTGGAGCATGCATATTATACCCATTTAGCAGTCACTCCATTGGCTGCCCAATAGTTACCAGTTTCAATCCATATCTGCAGTTTGCCTCTCCTATGTTCTGCTACAGCAGCTTCGCTCATTTGATTAGGGCTTTCTGCGAGGGCCACTCTGCAAATGGGCAAGATCAACCAACTCTCTGTACATGGGCATTTTCTGTTGTGGTTCCCGCCTTGTACCTGAGATCAAGAGGGCTTCCATGCTTGTCATTCTGCAAACTATGTTAAACAGAGTTGTTCAGGACTCTTTAAATAAAGGTAATAGGGCTATAACAGAATGGTTCAGGAAGACACTCTATAAAGGGACTATACCACAGTATATGAACGGGTTGCCAACTCTTTGGGGAAATTCCTGGAGGTTCTTTGATTTCAGGGTGGTGTCAAAGAAAGCAGAATTTATGAAGAGGAGGGAGCTTACCATAAAGCCCACCTCCAAAGCTGTCGTTTCCTCCAGGGGGACTGAATCTCTGTAATCTAGAGATCAGCTGTAATCCCAGACCAGGGCATCTCCAGGCCCCACCTGGAGGTTGACAACCTGGTATACCAACATTATCAGTTTGCTCCTTGGATTACTCTGTGCTGCATTGTTTTCTGATACATTTTTTATCGTATTTGCACTCCGTATCTTTCCTAATATGCTATGCTTATTCCCATTTCCATTTCCTAGTAGGACTAGGATATTAAATGTCTTTTCATATTGATTTTATTGACTTACGCTGTACTTTGAGTCTCAGTAAGAAACAGGGACTGTAAATATAGTAAATAAAACAACCTATTTCACAGGTTTGTTATGAGGATAACACGGAGAACATGTGCCTTTTTTGGATCCCCATTGAGGAGAAAGGCAGGATATAACTGAAGTACAATAAATTCCCTTTAACTCATCTTGGATCTTTCTTACCAGCACAGGATGAGTTAATTATAGTTAAGAACAATTATAGAAAAACAGGGAAATTCAGGTGTGTAGTTTATGTTTTGGAGCAGCAGAAATGTAATGAATTAGGAAAACCCTAATGAACAAGATCCATTTTTATCCCACTCTTCTAAGGAACTCAAGTCACATATGTAGTTTTCCCTTCCTTTTATCCTTATAGAACCCTGGGAGATAGATTAAGCTAGTAAGAATAGCTGGTTCAAAATCACCAAGTGAGGAGATTTGAACTTAGGTCTGTACTCTTGGGAACAGCACAGCCTTGAAAGCTTGTGTGACTAGAAGTTAGGAGTATCTGTTTAAAGCTGTCCTCTTTTCAAGTTTGGTGGAGACTCCTATTTATAGAGGTTATCGGTTTCTTTGCCCCAGTGTCTGATGTTGCTCTATAGTGTCCTAGAGAATTGAACATATAACAGATGGGAATAGGAAAAGCAGGCTGTTGTGATACCCCCAAACCCCTGCTGCCCCTCAATACAACCACTTTCCTATATATTTCAGAAATAGAATTTATCCGCTGCATATAGAATGTTACATTCTATTGAATTACTTTCATTGTTACAAAGAATAAAATGTGTTAATTCAGACAGCAGATAGTCTTAATTTTGAATCCATTTCCAAATAAGTGTTCTGGAATGTATACACCAATACCTATTCCAAGACCTACTTTAATGACGTTCCAGTGAAACCAGAATAATTAGGATTCAAACCAGTTGTATCTTTGCAACAGTAAATATCTGGCTATGATGCAACACATTTCCTGATACTAAAGCAACTGGGACTTCCCATACACCAGGCACAAAAATTAGTCCAAAGTTAAGTCACCTTGGAATTAAAAGTCTGAGTGCTCTGTTAAACGCAAAGATTCAGTTGACTTTAGTCTCAACTTTTCCGGTTTGGTATGTATTTAGGACTGAAGTATTAGCTCTTTTTCTGTCATTTCCAGATCCTCCCCCACCCCAAAAGGAATATTAAAATGCTCCTGCAAGAGATTCCCTCCTCCCCTCCCCTGTCAGCAATTCCCTGTGCAAGATGTGCACACTGGAATCTAATAGGTATAAAATATTTTATTTAAAATGTAGTGTAAAATGCATGTAAATTCATCATAAAAAATAACCCCACATGGGGAAGTACAAGATGCTACAAGCTTCACATATTATTCATACCATCAGAACAGGTACATAGATTTCAGACACTGTGTCTGACTGCTGCATAGCAGCAAAATAGGAGTCTTGTTCAGAGTCCTTTTAAGGGTGCAGTCTCTCCTCACAGGGCTGTGTTCTAGTCTCCTGACATCTGCACTTTCACAAAGCAGGCTTGCATGTGTTTATGCTCTGCAGGCCCAACGTCCTCACTCAGTCAAGACAGTCTTTATGATTTCTTTGGATGGTCTTATGATGCATGCTGTCTGTTCACCAAATTCCTCAGGGCCACAGCCTGCTTGCTCTTTTCCAAGATAACCTCATCCTGTTTGGGGAAAACAGCGGCCTCTTGTGTCAAGGAAGCAGGTTTTTTCTTTTTCTCTTCCTCTGCAGCCGTGGCCTCCTCTTCCTCCAGCTTTCCCTCAGAGGTGAAAGGGCTGCATACAGTCTCCACCAGGCCAATAACCACCCCAGCAAAAGCCAGCACGCTTCCCAGCATGTACATTTTGACCATCTTCCCATTTGGCTTCTGGCTCAGCATCTCTTTGGCAAAGGGGATCAGTTCCTGCATGGTCTCCATGGTTCAGCTGCAGTTAGACCAAAGTCACAAAACCTAGAGAACAAAAGCACAAAGGAAAGGTGTATCAGTTCCAGGAGCTTGATTTAAAAGTTTTCCAGTCCCAACTCATCCTCCTTTATAAAAAACAGGCATAAGGCAAACTCACAATAGCCCACAGTTCTCACACAGCATTACCAGATGGTGCCCCCCGTACATATATTAATCGAGACGTCCAATAATAATCTTTGGCTGGCCGGTATAGCACACATATGCTGCTACGTTGCTAGTGCAAGATCATTTAAGAGCATTCGTTAGTTAAACCCGGGGTGAAAACCCGTGCAAATGCGTCTGCAAAACAGGCCTGAAACGGAAGACCGCCGTGCCTGGAGAACCTCAAGGGCAGGCGAAGCCCTCCTCGCTGGGCGTCCCGAGCAGTTTCCTACCAACCCCATGCCACGTCAAACCAGCGCTTACAATCATAACCCGAAGGCTTTGCTTCCGGCTCTGCTGTACTTACCACAGAGAATTCGTCGGTGGCGCTCAAGGCGTTTTAGCAACCGAGCTGCTTTCTCTGCTTTTGGGTTTTTCCCCCCACTACTCAGTTCGGAGCTCAGGGCTTCTGAGCCGTGCTGTTACTGCCGCCCGCCTCTGCCTTTTATCCTCACGCTCGGGGAAGCTCCTCCTCTGGCCCGGCCAGCCTCTTTGAGACTGTCGCCGCGGGCGAAAGGGCCGTCGGGGCTGCCCATGCGCCGAGCACGCCGCTAGCGCGCTGTCCATTGGCCGGCGGCTAGACCCTCCTTCGCCTTTGGAGCGGCCAGGGGTCGTCACCTCCTTCCTGACTGGGGAGGGGGGGGGTGCATGCATCCAACACGTGGCCATCAAGCAATCAATCCTATGGGGGGGCAGGTGGGCGAGAGTCACGTAGCAAACGTGCGGGCAGCCTCTGGTTTTGGGCTGCGCCTTGCAAAGGCGGCGCGGGCAGAGGGAGGGGGCCCGACTGTGCTTTTTGAGCAGATACGTGTGACAGTGCCACGGCGGGGTTGGGTGACCTTCACTCTTCCCCTCAAAACGGCCCTTGTGCTAATAGGCTTTCATGTAACTCCAAGAAGTTTAATGGGTTACTTGGCCTGGGCGCGCTCATTGTTTAGCTCTATTGATTGGCATTTTTAACTCGCCCCTTTTACTTAAGGCTTAAGGGTGCGAAGGAACAACGCAGGTAAGAAAAGGAGAATCCCGAGGCGCCTCGAAAGGCAGGCCCAGAAAGCAGAGCTTTGTATGCCGTTCCAGGAGAGGGTTTTAACCCCTTTTTGTTGGATGATCAGCCTTTCAGATAGCAACGACGGCCCGCTGGCCAGGCGGCACTTCGTTTTCGAAGATACGCGTTTCTGGCAGAATATCGTTGCTTCTCAGAAGGTTGCATTTTGAACCCATATATATTGAATATCACAGGAAGGATCTTACCGTTTCAAAATATCCTGGCCTTTCATCCTGTGGTTGGTGGTTCACTTGGCAGTATAAGGAACCATTGCTTTAAACACCCAACCCATGATACAACTATAGAAAACTGTTTGTGGTGTATACCTACCGCCTTCCCTGGCCTCATGTTTATTCTTTCTTACACATCTGTCCTGCCAAGAGACTTGGGACAGCTTTTTTGTCTGTCTCTGCTAACTTCAAGGAGCTTAGGGTGACCAACCTAGGACCACTCACTTCACAATGATCTTGTGAGGTAGAGTAGGCTAACAGTGTGGTTATTGCAGAGAGGTAGCTGAGTTAGATCTGTTGTAGCAAAATAAAACCAAAGTCCAGTGGCATCTTAAAGACTAACCATATTTATTTCAACATGTGCCGTTGTGAACTACAGCTGACTCCAAGGTCTCCCTGTGAGTTTTGTGGGTGACCAGAGGATTTGAACCCTTGTTTCTTCATCCCTAACACACCACTCACTATACTACGCTCATTTTGCCTGGCTTTGCCATTAGTTTCATTTAGATTGATATCCTGAGCATTTTCTACAACATACAGAGTTTCTTTATATTTGTAAAGTTTTAATTACTGCTTGTAAGTCACCTTGATAAGTTATCAATATTTTAACTAATAAACATATTAAGGACCAAATTATTTTAGTAAAGCAACCACATTCCAATTCTACCACCCCACAGTAGCCCCTGGCCAGCTTCTTCAGGCAGTTTGTGAGTCATTCAGGTGAAAGGCTAGCTGTACATTTTAGTATCTTTCCGATTCTGTCCAGGCTTTGGAAGAATGTGGTTAGCTCCCTTCTAGTGCATAGGGCACGGGTCTAGGACTTTACTCAAGGGATCTGTATTCTATTTCTGTCCACCAGGCTGCTATGCAACCTTGCATAAGTCTGTGTGCCTGCCTCTCACCTCTCACCCACTGGCTGCTTTGTCTGGACAATAAGGGGTTGTGAGTCTACAGGCTGCTGCTGGGAAAATATAAAGAAAAGAAAAGAAAGCAAGAAAGAGAAAGAAAGGCTCATTGAAACAGAGACTTGGTTATGGTATTCAGATAAGTATGGGTAGAATTTCTTTTACTAGATCCCTGTTCAGGCCTTCAAACTGGACTCATGAAGTCTGAATTGCCCGTGCTGTCCCTTCTACAGTCTCCATATTGTCACTGTGTAATTTGCACTGGATCTTACACTCATCTACCCAAATGTGCATAGGCTTCCTACTCTCAGTTTTTCTGGGAAACAGATTGTATATACGGCTGTGAGTGTGTAGGTACCTCAGCACCTGTGTAAGTGGCCCTGTGAACACATGGAAGTTACAGAGAGGGGCAGCAGGCAGAATCTCACTCCCTTACAACCCTCCCCATCCATGCATTAATTTTGAAAGCCCAAGTCTTTGGTGAATCAAAGAGGGAGATCTTCAATGCTGTCCAAAAAAATGATAAGAATAGTGATTATCAAATGATGGAGTAGGATTTAGATGTTGCAAGGCGGAGATCTTGAAGGACATTGTACTCCCCACTTTCGATGGAGTTTGTCTGACCCTTGCTTATTCGGTTAAGAGCCTAGGGGTTATACTGGATTCAGAGTTGTTACTATAAAAACAAGGCAGCAGCAAAAAATGCTTTCTACAACCTCACTCTAGCCTGGAAGATGGCTTCTTATCTTGATACAGCTGACCTGGCCACTTGGATCCATGCTATGGTAGCATCAAGGCTTGACTATTGTAATGCTCTATACATTGGCCTCCCATCTAAGTTAACTAGGACGCTCCAATTAGTGCAAAATGCTGTAGTTCAATTGTTACCAGGAACGAGCAGGAGCATGAACATCACTCCTATCCTACAGTCGCTCCACTGGCTACCCATCGTTTACTGTGCTCAGTTCAAATTATTAGTTATTACATACAAAGTTCTTCATGGCTTTAGTCCGGCATACCTACGGGACCACCTCCCTCCCTATGTTCCTCCACGGCAGCTTCGCTCATCTGAACAGGGTGTCCTGCAGGTACCAGGCTGCACACTGGTGAAGTCAGCACTCAGCAGCAGCCTGTACACGGGCTTTCTCTGTGGTGGCCCCTATCCTGTGGAATGACCTGCTTGAAGTCAGAAGAGCCCCCACTCTCCTGGCTTTCCGTAAATGATGCAAAACCGAATTATTCAAAAAGGCTTTTTACTCAAATGGGAAGGCTGCTTTGTAGGGATGGGGTCTCAGGTGCTTCACTAACAAGTTGGGGATCATAGGCTTCATCATCATTTTTGCCTCATATATTATCTGCTGCTTTAAATATGTACTCCTATGTACAACCATTGCTCCATTCTATCTAATGTTAGTCCTAGAATTGATTATGTTTTGCTTCGGTATCTCTGCTATGTCTTGGAGCCTTGCTAATGCTATGTCTTTAAACTTGTATATGATTACCTTATGGAATTGTATTGTACTTACTTGATACCGATTGTATTAACCTCATACTGTGTAATCCGCCTTGAGTCTTAGTGAGAAAGGTGGACTATAAATGACATAAATAAGTAAATAAAATAAAATTAATAGATAGATAGATTGATTAATAGATTTCTGAGAGAAAGAAGACCTGGAGCCCAATTCTTGGACGTTGAAACCAACATTCTGATTCTTAATCCCAGATATATGGTGGGGAGGGGTTGTGCTTACTCAGAGAGGAGGAAAAATGGTCATCTCATGTTCAGAGGAGCTGTTGTTACGTATCCACTGGCTGAGCTCCAGCATGGCAAATAGGTTCTGGTGCTAAGAATCTGGCCGCAGACTAAAATTGTAGGTATGTTAGAATATCTTCTTATTGGGCATTGATGCACATAGAAAGTAGTGGTATAAATGCTCTGAATAACTATACAGTGGCACAAAGAGAGGATTGCTTTTGACTTATGCACTGAGACATGTTAGTTTTGAATACAGGTAAAGTTCTATTTGGTTCCATACTTTTGGCTGAAAAGTAATCCAGGTTTCTGGTTCAAGAGTTTCACTTCCATAGTGTATATATATATAGAGAGAGAAGCAGCCAGCAAATATGCTAACTCTAGAATCAATATCAAGGGTCCTTCCACTTGTATGGCATCAGAGAAGATGGTGTGATGGTGGAAAGTCAGGCCTTCCCTCACCTGAGCAGCTGTTTTTAGTGCTACCGCCTGCTTCTTCAAATCCCCATGACTTCCGTTTTCGACATTAGGCCATGCAATGACATTTGTATTACTCTGAGGGCTCACAGCACTTCATGGGGCTGTGTAGTCCATAAGAGTCATAGAGGTCATGCATAAGAAGCAGAAGAGATGGATTTTGTGCAGTGAGTCAGAACTAGCTGTCTCCCCAGACACCTGAGATACGGTAGTAAATACCTTTGCTTGCTACTACAGTTTATTCCAGTCCATAGGAACTGGTTACTCAAGCATTTTTCATTGTTATGGACTTTAGTACTGCAAAGCAACTTAGTTGCAATGTCCACAAAAGGGATGTTCTTCATCTTTCGGAGAGAACAGGACTTATGTCAACTGGTTTTAGTTGCTCTTTTTCTGTAAAACTTCTCACCACAATGTTCCATGTTTAGTTTGTTCTTAACAATTTAATTATATGAAGATTCCAATTTGACTACACTGGACCAGTTGATGGTATAGGGAAGACGGTCTTCCTCTGTCAGTATTTCTTTTTTATCATATATAGATTGACATCTGGAAAAGAAAACAACACTATTATAATTAGGGATTTAAAACAACACTATATAAAAGATTTCCTTTCTTTTTCCTGCAGAAAAAGAGAAACTGACTGAATGCTAGCATTGACTTGAGGAATGAATCATAGCTAGAAGGGACAGCACACTCTGTACAGGAAGAAATGGGTCTTTCCCAGTCACCAGCACATTTCTGTTCTCTTTCTTTACAGGAATTTGCATCAGCTGCAATAAAAAATAGAGATATCAGCTTTGGTAACAGCTCCCTTAACTTTGAATTAGGATTAACATTTTTCACATATATTACAAAAAGTGTAGCTTTGGAAAGGTTGGGTGGGAACAATACTGACTTAAGGAAGTTAGTAATACTCTCTGATGGCCAACCGGTCTGGTCTAAGTGTTCTCTTCACATTGTTCCATTTTCAGAGGTCTTCTTGCCAGAGGATGATCTTTCCTGGATTCCCCTTTCCACTATGGATATATTTGGAAGAATACCCCAGAAGAATATGTGATTGATTGTACCCTCAATAAATACATTCTCCTCACAGGAAGATAGAACTGTAGGTTTCCCCTTGAAGTCAACTTGGAGACTCCATTACAGAATGCCACAGCTCAGTTATTATCAGGAGCTAGGCAGAACATGCATTCTGCAGTCACTCCATTGGCTGTCCATCAGTTACTGGGCTCAATTCAAGATACTGACTGTTACAAAGACCTTCATGGCCTTGGTCTCTCCTATTTGTAACACCACCTCTCTTCCTATGCTCCACCACAGCAGCTTCACTCATCTGAGCAGGGCCTTCTGCAGGTGTCACTCTGGGCAAAATCAACAACTGCCTGAATGTAGCATTTAGGTTTTGTGATCTCCCTGCCCCCCCCCCCAGCCCACTCACCTAGCCCCACTCACCTGGCTGGGAGATGGGTGGGGGGGAAAGATGTGCATCCATGTGTTCCCACACTGCCCCATCGCTCTGACAACAGAGAAGATGCAGGACATGCTGATGCCCAGGTCAGTAAAAATTGCCTGTTTGCAGGATTCACATGCGCATGAGAAGTAAGTATCCTACTGCCCCCAACCGTCTGCACCCCCTGGTGACTCTCTGCATTCTTTTTTGTGCCCTACCTTATGGAATGGCCCACATGATGAGGTTAGGTGGACTCTCACTTTCCTGGCTTTCTGCGAACTGCAAAACTGAATTACTCATGAGCTTTTTTACCCAGGGAATAGCCTGTATTGTAACGAAATGGTTCAGAAAGATGCTTTGGTAAAGGGATAGGGACTGTGGACTGCACTATTGCGTACTGTTTGTTACTGTAAGTATGCTCCTACTATGTAATGTCTGCATTTTTATTGTAATGTTTAAATGCTTATGCTTTGTTTCAACACTCAGTTCTGTTTAAGATTTCTGCTTATTTTCAGCTTTCTTCAATCCTAACCCTATTGCATTGTTTATTGGGCATCTCATCCTGTGTAATCTGTCTTGCATCTCAGTGAGAAACACAGACTATAAACAATAAAAATAAATAAAGGCATCTTTAAAATGTACCTCAGACTAGAAGCAAATCATAAAACAGCTAAAAAGATGAAAACCTTTAGTTGAAAACTTTGGAAAAAATGTTTTGACCTGGCACCTAAAAGACCGCATGGTAGCTGCCAAGTGAATCTTAAGGGGAGGAGGACATTCCAAATGCAAGGTGCCACCACCAAAAATACTGTTTGTAGTTGCCCCCCACCTTATCTCTGATGCCACAGACAGGGCTTGGAAGGCAGATTTTAAATGGTGGGCTGAACAATATGGGATAATGATTAAGCATTAGTAAGATGTCAAAAAAATCCCTAACTCATCCAGGTGCCTGAATAAACCTGGTACCTAAAGCTATCCAAGCTAGATACCAAATGAGCAGTTGTGGATGGGAGTTATACCCGAAAAGCTCAGTCTTTGAAGATGGGGCCCAGAGTAGGAACCAGTTGATGAGCCATAAGGTTGCCAACCACCAGGTGGGGCCTGGAGATCTCCAGGAATTACAACTGATTTCCAGATGACAGAGATCATTTCCCCTGGAGAAAATGGCTGCTATGGCAGGTGAATTCTATGGCATTTTGTCCTACTGAGGTCCCCCTCCCCCTCCCTAAGCTCCATTTCCAAGTGTTAGGAATGTCCTAACTTAGAGTTGGCAACCCTAATGGGCCAGTCCATGGGGTACATTATTAATGGAAGGAGTGAGTGCTTCCCTGTAATTCTACAATGCTAGAGAATGGGTTCCTATGCAATAGAACAAGACTTTGAAAAAATAGAACAAGCTTTGTTCTATCAGAACTAATTCAGGTGATACAAAGCACTCATGGATGCCACCTGAGCCCCAGGTATGTGCAGGCTATATTCCAAGATTCAGCCTTCCCTCCATGAAACTTTTGCAAACTGCACAGCCCAGGGGAGCTGCTATTAGCTTTGTTGGGAGAGTTACATTTGGGATGGACTGTGGCTCAGTAGCACCTACTTTGCATGCAGAAGCTCCCAGGTTTCAATCCCTGGTATCTCTAGTTAAGAGGATCAGGTAGTAGGCAGTGTGGAGGACTTCTGTTTGAGACCCTGGAGAGCCACTAGTAGTCATTATAATCTTGATGGACCAAAGGCCTGATTCAGTATAAGGCAGCTTTACGTATTCATGTGTTGGTGTAATTATTGCTACAGATACGTTTCCAAATGGATCAAATACTAACTTTCTCAGAAACAATGTGGAGGCAAAAATTGTAGCTCCTTCTCCATGCACATTACAATTACAGTTGGAATACAACTCGTGTGCACCTGGGAGGCAGAGAACTCCCAGTACAAATGTGATACAAAGCCTTTGTGGCGGCCAGGAGGACTTTGTATGGTGTAAATCTTTCTCCAGACAAGGGTTGCATCCTTGACTACCTGTCTGGTACTAATTACACTGTCCTTGAACTTTCTCTACTTAACTTCCAGGGCCTTGGCCGTTATCTTCTCTGCAAATGCTCACTTTTCAATGCACAGAAGGGGAAATATGTCTCAAACATATTATCCATCTGTAACCTTTGGTGCCAAGTTGGAGGCAGAGATATGAAGTTTGTTTTTTAAAAGTAAATAAACAAATAAATGGAGCAGTTGGAGAAGACGGACTGGTAGAGGCTGCAGGATGAGTATTCCTCCAGGACCCCTGGAAGTTGGCAGCCCTATGGACATAATGAACAGTATATCTCAAGATCTTGTACCCTTTAACTATGATATTCCAAACACAGATAAAAGATAAGGTTACCTCTTTTTTCAAAATAATTTAAAAAATACTTTTGATAACATTCTAACCTTTGCTTGACATTCTGATGTCTTTGAGGTGCCACAAGACTCCTTTTTGCTTTGTTCTATAAATGTCAAGTTCCTTTAATTCTTTTTAATGGCTTCAGTTTCTCACAAAATTATTTGCCAAAGTATGGAAAACATGCAGGTACACATCTGCGTTCCACGTTGGGGCAAATAGTACTGGAGCTAATTTACCTTGGGAAAATGTTTGGCTGAAAGGGTTAACATCTCCCTCCCCCTTGTCTAATAGTATTGTCAAGATCCAGTTTGTCCTTCTTCACCCTGGCTACAGTTTGTAGACATTTAAAGAGAAGAGAGATCTCATTCCAACCATGGATATCATTTAGCCAGATTGTTTCCCATGATTACAACAACCTCTCATTTTCCAAAGTTCTATGTCCAATGGTTACTGATTTCCAGTTTTTAGCTATACATATTTTTTCCATTGTTAAACTCTTCACAAGAGCAATACTTCTTGTTTTTAAATAAACCCAGTAAGCTGAGTATTGTTGATTGAGAAGTATATCCTGTTAACTTAGAGATGGTTTTCATTATTATTTTCCAATAATTATTGATCTTTTCATAGTCCCTACCACAGTTCCTGCAAAGCCAACACAAGTTTGTGTACACTGAGGTTACACCATGTTTTCAGCTATGAGTTTGGATGGTGATATTAATGCTGTTACATAATAATATTAAATGTTCTAGAAATGTGAGTGACAATCAGTAGCTTTTGACTTTAAAGTATTTTAAGCTGCCCTATGTCATCTTCATGCACTGTAATGTTTAATTGAGGCAGTATTGTGAAAGTATAGTTGTGGTTTTTCATTTGAAATATATTCACACTGAATGTCATCTGGTATTTTGCTACTTACTCTCCAAGATTCTTCTGTGACTCTTCACATGGTCTGGTTCACACATGTATGTTTGTCACTCAGTGCCTTTGATATCAGATGATGGTCTGCATGTGTGAAACGGCCACCATACATCAAACACCACAGACAGGGTTTTCATATCACGGTATAATAAAACAAATATGTTTTTTCAGTAGAAGCAATTCACATGTTAAGCTGTCTGTGATGAGATATCAAATCATATATAGGTTTGAGAAAGGAGTTCCATAACTGAGGAGTCATGGCAGAAAAGACCATGTCTCTGATTGTTGCCTACCTCACCTCTTCTGATTGAGACCCTACTATATATGCTTCAATTAGCATAGCTGAGGTAGGGGCCACCAGAGATAAGGCCTTTTCTGCAGTGCTCCCTCTGTTATGGTACTTTCCCCCTCATAATTACCCCCATGGTATGTTCTTTGTTTAGCCTCAGGTGCCAGGTTATAAAATGTAACTGTTCTCTCAGGCTATCTCCCTCTTTTTCTTTCTCTTTTGCATACCAGTTTCCTCTATCTTGCCCCTCTGAATAGGATTGTTGTTATTTCTTCTGCAGGTTTGTTATTTATGGTATGATAATTGTCAGCTATATTTATTGCTATGTTTTTGTTTTAAAGGTTTTAGCAAATTGCTTTGGAAGCCGAAAGGCAGGGTACGAATCTCTTCAATAACAACAACAACAACAATAGACACAGAGGTGTTGGGAAACAGTTTACAATCCCTTTCCCCACAAAGTTCAGACAAAATTAATTGGAGGGTGGGACATACGATTGGCAGGAAATGAGGACATGAGATGTCATTTACTTCTTGGCCGTCGTCACACGGGCATCTCTTCCATTAAATTTACAGCATATAGCGTCCTACCTGTTATCGGCACAGTAACGTTTCTTTGGGTCACCTAACGGCTCTTCGTGCCACCAGCTGTCCACACCGAAGCACTCTGTTCTGTTCTCTCTAACCGCGCAGAAGCAGCTCCTCCCCCCCCCCTTTTTTTATTATTCTGGCGTTTAATTCCGCTATAACGGAATAACAGCATATAAACATTCCGTTAGAGCAAAACATTACGACCCTTTTGTTTTTCCAACTTTGAAATTATATAAATAGCCCTTTGCCCGCAGAAAACTCCCTGTCGGACGTGATCCCCATCGCTGAAGACTCTGCCATGGCGATTGAGTCATTTTTACTTCAGCAGAAAGTTTGCATTGTGTTATGTCGTTATGGCGTTATAAGGACATAATAAAATTAAAAAAAGGAGAGTCGCAGGAAGAAATGGATTCTGTGATTGAAGGGAGGGCATAGGACGTTGCGAGGCGAAATACATCGATGTGAGGCATTCACACTGAGGCACAAAATAGCGCGACTATCAAGCACAAAGCAGAAGAGAGAAAATTGCTACAATGTTGGAATAAGGTGGGTGTTTGCCAGGAAATAGCGCCATTTTAGCGCTAAATAAAAGCCCGTGTGACGACGGCCCTTTTCTTGGCTTCTCTTCCAGTACAGTGTTTGATGTCATAGAGAGGGGGGAACTGAGAAGGAGCGGGGGGAGGGAGGAATTAAGGCAGAGATTGAATTCTGTCAGGAACCTTTTGGGGTGTAAATCTGTGTGGGGAAAAAAAGAGAGAGGAAGGCTAGGCATGAATCTAGTCATAAAACTTCAATATGTGAGCTCTTTGTGTGTCTGAAACAGTTACAAATAATGGATGATGAGAGAAGTCAGGTTCAAACAAGCATGGTGATAAGTTTAAATGAAAATCTACAGATATTGGTATTAAGTTACAGTCCCGTAAAACGTGAAGAATATTCAACTATAACAATTACCATTTTTAAAATAAAAAAATCCCTTCAGTAGCATGATTGGGATTAAATTCAAGGACAATGGTGCCGGTATAGGAAAGTGAGCAGAAAACTTCTGTGTGGATTCTCCTTTGCTGCTGTGAATGACTCAGCATTCACAACTGCAGCCGGCGAGGATCCTTCCCCACCATATGGAAGCAGCCAGAGAGACATTGTGAATAGTGGGTTAAAGGTCATAGGATTCAAGAAGCATCCTTTGTGGCATTTTCTATACAAAACTCAAATGTACAAGATAAGCACCAGTGCCCACTCAGATCAGCTGTAGTGAGTGATAGCACAGCTGAGCTGAAAGTCAACAAAGGGATTTCAAAGGAAGATTCCAGCAAGAAATTGCTGAATTAGAATTTATCAATAGGTTAATTGTATTAATCAGGGCTTAAACAGAGCCAAAAATATTTCTTATCCACTAAAGGTGTTAAATTGCTTAACATAGCTAGGTAGACTTTGTTATCACCTCCAGCAGTTCTGAGTGGTCACAGTGTTTATTTTGTATACTTCAGAGTTTTACATTCAAATGTCACAGATTATGACTTTTGTATTTCATGACCTTTTAACTCACTCTTCACAATATCTCCCCTCTTAGATCTACTAACTGATCATTCACTTTGTTTCTGTTGAAGTTAGATTCCAGCCAATGAAAGCTTATGCTTCAATAAACCTGTTAGCCTTGAGAGTGCTTCAAGTCTCCTTTTTGTTTTTCTTGAGCTCCCTTCCTAAATGGAATCAAAAAGAGTCCAGTAGCACCTTTAAGACTAACCAATTTTATTGTAGCATAAGCTTTTGAGAATCACAGTTCTCTTCGTGAGATGCATGGAGGGCAAAAAGAGAAACTGGTCAGATATAGAGGAGGAGGGGGGTGGGGTAGATGCAAACATCTTCTGATATGCAGATGCAAACAGCTCCTTCTGATGCGGAGATCAGTTTGCTTCTGTAAAGGTTCAGAGGACTTAGCCGTGTTAGTCTGTAGGAGCAAAATCAAAAAGAGTCCAGCAGCACCTCCAAGACCAACCAATTCCACTGCAGCACAAGCCCTCGAGAACCACAGCTCTCCCCGCCAGATGCATCTGACAAAGAGAACTGTGATCCCCGAAAGCCCACGCCAGGTGCCACTGGACTCCCCCTGACCCCGCCTCTGTAAAGGAAATCGGTTACCTGTGGTAATGAGGGCCAAGCTACACATGACGAATGACACTTGAATGGCAAGTGTATTTCTCCCTGTTCACTTGCCCTCCCCTCAATCCACTTGCCGTTCAAGTGTCATTCGCCATGTGTAGCTTGGCCCTGAGATAACCATTCATAGTCCCTATTCAGTCCCAGCTTGACAGAGTCAAATTTACATACGAATTCCAATTCAGCAGCTTCCCATTGGATTTTGTTTTTGAAAGGTTTCTGTTGAACTACAGCGACCTTTAAGTCTTTGATGGAATGTCCTGGTAGATTGAAGTGTTCTCCCACCGGTTTCTGGACGTTGCCATTTCTAATGTCAGATTTGTGTCCATTTATTCTTTTGCGTAGAGGTTGGCTGGTTTGTCCAATGTACAGAGCGGAAAGACATTGTTGGCACATGAGGGCATATATCAGATTGGAGGATGAGCAGCTGTAAGAGCCAGAGACAGTGTAGTTGATGCCATTGGGTCCTGTAATTGTATTCCCTGGGTAGGTATAAGGGCAGAGCTGGCATCTGGGTCTGTTGCAGGGCCTGGTACCTGTACTGGTGACTCTGCTAGCCAATTCATGATTGTAAGTGAGAAGTCGTTTAAGGTTGGGGGGCTGTCTGTAGGCAAGGAAAGGTCTTCCACCCAGGGCTTCTGAGAGAGAGGTATCATTTTCCAGGATGGGTTGTAGCTCACTGATGATACGTTGGATGGGTTTGAGCTGGGAACTATAGGTGACAACCAGTGGTGTTCTGTTGTTAGTTCCTTTAGGTTTGTTCTGGAGCAGGCTGTTTCTGGGTGTCAGACTGTGGCTAAATAAGGCTCTCACTACAGAATTCCCTTTAGAAGCAAACACAAGTCCATTGTTTGAAAAAGGAAACTTTACTGCAGAAAAGGTCCATTATAGTCCACTGTCCTGAATAGGAGACTCAGGATGGTACATGATCATTGTTACCAATGAAGGGCAAGCATAAGGTACAGAGTAACAATACCCATCTGTATTAGCCTCCCCCCACAGTTCTCAAAACAACATCGCTCAGTCCTGGGAAGCTGCTCTCCTTCAAGGCCAATGCTTGGTGGAACGGTGTTAGACAAAACAGTCTCCTCCGGTGGGAATGCTGCCTGGGAACTGGTGCACCTGGGAAGAAAGCACTTAAACACTAGAAGCATTAGAAAATGGAGTCAGTACAGTTTAGATATACACTGGACCTGACATTCTGCCCCCCTTAAAACAGATCCCCCCCTGGTTTATATGGGTAGCGAGTATGAAAAGCTTTGGTCAATCTAGGAGCATGAACATGTGCAGAGTTCACCCATTCATCGTAACCAGAATCAAAGTCCTTCCATCTAATGAGGTAAAAAAGCTGATTTCGCTTGAGTTTAGAGTCCAAAATTTGTTGTACCTCATAGTGTATTTGGTCGTCAATTAAAGTTGGAATGGGTGGAGCTTTGATGTGCCATTTGTCATCGGTGGGAGCTCTCTTTAAAAGACTGACATGGAACGTGTCATGAACATGGCGCAAGTTCTTGGGCAAAGTTACAGCAACAGTCACTTTATTTATTATCTTGCGCACAGGAAAAGGTCCCAGGAATTTCAGAGCGAGTTTGCGGCTTGTCTGAGCTAGTTTCAGGTTCTTTGTGGAAATATACACATGATCTCCAGGTTGTAAATCCCATTCGGCCACACGATGGCGATCTGCGTATTTTTTGTAATCCAGTTTGGCTTTTTCAAGGTGTTTCTTAATAAGAGTCCACTGTTGCGCCGCCTCCCCCCACCACGAAGATACATCTGGCAATTTAGAGGAATGGAGAGGGGGAGCGTCCAACGGGAAGGGATTGAAGTGAGCTCCATAGACAATTTTGAAAGGGGCCTCTCCAGTTGAAGCGTGTACACTGTTGTTATATGAGAATTCGGCTAGAGGGAGAAGGTCCACCCAATTATCTTGTTGAAAATTAATGTAGCAACGAAGGAACTGTTCTAGTATCTGGTTTGTTTTTTCGGATTGTCCGTCTGTTTGTGGGTGGTGGCTTGAACTGATACCTTGCTCAATATTCAACATTCTCAAAAGCTCCCGCCAGAAGTTGGCAACGAACTGTCCGCCGCGATCCGAAATACCTTGGACGGAAAAGAATGTAATTTTACGATGTGTTTCAAAAACAAATCCGCTAGTTTTCGAGCGGAGGGTATAGCAGTACAGGGAATAAAATGAGCTTGTTTGGAGAACAGATCTACCACGACTAAAATACAATTATGTCCTTTTGAAATAGGTAGATCAGTGATAAAGTCCATAGATATTATTTCCCAAGGTCTGTTTGGCGTTTCCAATGGTTGTAGGAGACCCGGAGGTTTTCCTTTTCTGGTTTTGGCGCTGAGGCAAACGGGGCAGGAACTAACATATTGGGAAATGTCTTTGCGCATGCCCGGCCACCAGAATTGCCTTTGGACTAGGTGCAATGTTTTCAGATACCCATAATGACCAGCAGTGGGAGCATCATGACAGCGCTGCAAGACCTCCAGCCTGAGGCTGTCTGGGACATAAAACTTGCTCCCAGCTAGCCAATCCCCTTGTGGGGATTGGGTCAGTTTGTTTCGCGGAGCTTTATCCCCCTCCTTTTCCACTTCAGTTTTAAGTTTCGATTTCCACTCCTGGTTGGCCGGGAGGGGCGGCTTGGCACGACTGCGAGTAGTCACCACGCCCCCAAGTTGCGTAGGCGAGAAGACTGTGTCGACAGTCTCCTCCCGTTTGCTCTTATGTTGGGGCATGCGCGATAGGGCGTCCGCCAAGAAGTTAGTTTTGCCCGGGAGATAATTTAGAGTGAAGTTGAATTTGGAAAAGAATTCCGCCCATCGCAATTGCTTGGCATTCAGTCTGCGTGGGCTTCGGAGGGCCTCCAGATTTTTATGATCTGTCCAGACCTCGAAAGGGTATCGCGCCCCCTCCAGCCAATGTCTCCAGTTAGTAAGGGCTGCTTTTACTGCAAAAGCCTCCTTCTCCCACACATTCCAATTCCTTTCTGCCTCCGAAAACTTTCTAGACAAGAACGCACAAGGCCGCAATCTTCCATCCTCCCCCGTCTGCAGTAAAACTCCCCCTATTGCCGTATCGCTGGCGTCGACTTGCACTATGAAAGGGGATTGTTCGTTGGGGTGGGAGAGGATGGGTTCCGTTACAAATTGCTTTTTTAGGCATTCGAAAGCAGTTTGGCAATCGGGGGTCCATTGTAGTTTGGAGGAGGGTTTTTTAGCTTGGTCCCCTTTATCTTTTGTTTTCAGCAGTTCTGTTAAGGGGAGCGTGATTTGGGCGAAATTTGCTATAAAGTCTCTATAGAAGTTGGCAAAACCCAGGAAGGATTGCAGTTCTTTACGGGTGGTGGGTGTTTGCCATTCTTGGATCGCTTGTATTTTGGCTGGATCCATTTTTAAACCCTCTGGGGAGATGCAATACCCAAGGTAAGTGAGTTCGGTTTTATGGAATTCACATTTGGACAACTTGATGGGCAGTTTATTATTCATCAAGGTGGCCAGGACCTTTTGTACCATTTGAATATGTTCTTCCTCTGTGTCTGAATAAATTAAAACATCATCAAGGTACACCACCACCCCTTTGTACAGGAATTCGTGCAGAACTTCGTTTATCATGGACATAAATACAGACGGGGCTCCCGTCAATCCAAAGGGCATAACTAGGTATTCATATTGTCCGAGGGGCGTATTAAACGCGGTTTTCCACTCATCCCCTGCCTTGATACGGACGTGGAAGTAAGCATCTTTTAAGTCTAATTTTGTAAAGATCTTACCTTGAGCCACGACGTTGAGAAGGTCTCGGATGAGTGGTATAGGATAGGCGTTGTTGGTGGACACTGCATTAAGTCCTCGGAAATCCGTGCACAGTCGTAGTCCCCCATCCTTCTTTTTCACGAAGAGAACTGGAGCGGCGTGGGGACTGTTGGCTGGGTGGATAAACCCTCGTTGGAGGTTGGTGTCGATGAATTTCCGGAGCTCCTCTCGTTCGTGGAGACTCATGGGGTAGAGTCGTCCTTTGGGCAGTGAGGCTCCGGGTAAAATTTCTACCGCACAGTCTGTTCGTCGGTGCGGGGGTAGAGTATCAGCTTCCTCCTCAGAGAAAGCGTCTAGAAAAGGCCAATACGGTTCGGGGATTTGATTGATTTCTTCTTGAGTGAGGAGGGCCTTTTCAGTATGAGTTGGATCATCCCCCCAGTTTTGGTTCCAACGATGATTTTTACAGTTGGCATGACTGAAGGTGATGCATCCTTGTGCCCAGTCTATGTAGGGATTGTGATCACATAGCCACTTGCTGCCTAGAATTAACGGATATTTGGCAGTAGAGCTGATGACAAAAGACCTCTTTTCCCAATGTTGTCCCATGCCTGTGATCACTGGGATGGTTTCAGCGGTAACGGGGTTCATATTGGTGCCATCCATTTGTTCAAAGATTACTGGGTTTTGTAATTCCCGAGTTGGTAAGACTAGCCCATTGACTAGGGCAGGCGCTATGATGTCTCTTGAACAGCCAGAGTCGATAAGGGCTTGCACTCGAATGTGCATTTTTCTTTCTGGGTTGATGAGAGTCACTGGCATGAATAAGATGGACCCAGGCGGCCGGTTCCGTGCAGGGACTGGCTTGGAACTGATCTGTCGTTTGGGTCCTCTTACGACAGATCCATCTCGTTTCCCGACTGGGGGCTTTCTGGATTGACTTCGGCATTTGGGGAAGCGGGGTCGTATTCCATAACTTCTTCCGCTTCCAGCCCTCTCTCTGAGGCGGGCCTTTGGGAAGCTCCACGGCCTCTGTTCGTTCGTGGCGCGGGAATCGGGCGCTGCAGAGTGGGAAACGGAGCAAGGGTTGGGCGCCGTAGTTGAAGCGGAGGTCTTTGCACAGGCCTATAGGGGCATTGTGCTGCAAAGTGACCGGCTTGTCCGCATTGCAAACACAGCCCTTGTTGCCATCTAGCATCTCTCGCTCCACGGGTGGCGTATCCAGCTCCCCGTCCCCCCTTTTGTAGAGTCAAGGGTCTTCTTTGTCCCGTTTGTTGTTGTTGTTCAACCAAACGGACTTCCAAAATGCGATTCTCTACTTCGCATGCAAGTTGTATCCAGCCTAACAACGTGGGGGGATTGTCCTGCATGAGGGCTCGGTCCAAAAGTTTTGGGTTTAGCCCTTGCTTGAACAGAATAATCTTGGTGGACTCCTCACACCTAGGGCACTTGGCTGCCAATTGCCGGAATTTCGTGACATAGTCTCTTGCTGACATGCTACCTTGTTTAATGGCTTGTAACTCTGTTCGGGCCCTGGTTTCCTCTAAGGGGTCTTCATATTGCGCTCGGATAGCATCCACCAACCCCTGGAGAGTATCGAGTTCGGGGGCCCCAACATTGTATAGTCCTACATACCAGTCCGCTGCCTTGCCTTGTAAGCGGGATCCAAGATGTTCAATTTGACTGGCCTCGCTGCCGAAGAGGTGACCCCACCGGTTGAAAAATTGCACCACTTGCACCAGGAAAAATCCTAATTTAGAGGGATCCCCGTCGAAGGTGGCTTCCAGTTTCACCCAGCCCATCGGGAGTTCTTGTCTCGGAGCTGGCGCTGGGCAGAAGTCCATCGGTAGTCTTAATTGCGCCTGAGGCGCAGGAGGAGGCAACTGGGGCCCCGGTTGGGGCAACGGTGGTGGTTGTATTGGCGGCGGCAACACCGGCGGTGCTGGCAGAGGTTGCCGTGGCTGGGCTGCAGGGGGTGGTCTCGGTTGGGCCGGAGGCTGCAGAGGCGGGCGAGCAGGTGTTTGCGGTCTTGGTTGGGCTGGTAACACGGGAGGCGTTGGTGGTAGCTGTCGAGGTGGAGGAGGCTGGTGTGGTTGAGCGGGGATCTGCCGCGGAGGAGGGGGTGGGTGATGTCGTAGTGGTGTGGGTCTTCCCGGTTGATTCGGGGGTGGTAAAACGGGCTGATCCTGTGGCTGCTGCAACGGTATGGCCTGCGGTCGAGGCGGGAGGGGCCGCAGTGGCGAAGGCCGGATGGGTGGAAGGCCGCGCGGGCTTGCCCCTCCCGGCGTCGTTATTCTGGGAAGCGAAGGCTGGTCCCGCGGCGCCGGTAGACCGTCCCCTGGAGTTTGCCCGATGGGGACAGTTTCCCGGGGTTGACGAGGAGCTCCCTCCTCGGATGGAGCCGGGTGCTCTTCCGATTGGTCCGGCCGGACCGTTGTTGAAGAAGTGTGAGGGGGTATCACCGGTGTCTCGCTTGGCTTTTCTTCCCCTTCTGTAGGCCGCTCAACGGGAGTCTCGTCTGGCGGCAGGTCCCCTCCCGAGTTAGGAGGTTCGGTTGGAGTTTCTCCAGGCGGCTCAACCGGGGTATCCCCTCTCGGTGGAATTTCGTGCTGTTTGGGAAATCCCTTGGGCTGTTCTCCCGATTCGCCAGGGTAGGCGTCCCCCTCTCCCGTAGGTGACGACCGTTGCTGGACTCCCTCCACTGGATACGAGATGACGCTCTGGAGGGTAGCTATCTGCACCGCCATCTCCTCCGGTGACAGTCTCTCTCCTGCTCCCATTGCAGAGATTAGGTGAATGGCATGAGCCAAACTTTCTTCCATATCCATCAGTCTAGCTTCTAACTGTTGCATTCGACTTGGCCCCGGTTGCTCCATCATGGAACCTCCATTCGTTGCACTCACCGGGGAAAAGGGGCCCCAAGGCGGAGGGTCTCCTTGAACGATTCGCGATCTCGCTGCTAGAATTCCCTTGGCCAGGCCCGTCACTGCCGAGATGCCGGAATCTACGGCATGGGTGCGACTTTGCATCTGCACCCAACTTTGTTCAGGAACTTCCGTTGGCTCTTTCCACGGAGCAAGTTCTGAATAATCCCAACTCAGGGCGCCGCGGTGGGATGTGTCCCCCTCCGTTTGTTCGAACGTCCTGTTCCAATATCGCCATGGTTGGCTGCTATCTAGCTCAGGGACGGTTTCTAGGCTTCGGCGCCCGTCCATCGAAACTCGAGGATGGAGTCCACCGGCTCGGCGCTCTCTCGTTTCTCGGGGTCTGGCTCCCCACGCCGACGGGGTGGGTAACGAGATCAAGGGGAGAGCGGTCGCCTTCGGCCTTGCCCCTTCAGAACCGAGGTCGATGAGAGGCGGGGTAGAAGCGGAGGCTCCGGTCCCGTTCCCGGCTGGTCCCAGCTCCTGGGAGTCTTGGGCTTGCACTGGTTGATTGTCGGGAGACGCATACGGATCAAACAAAGGATCCCTGTCCGGGACAACCTTGGATTCCGCTGGGCCCAACTCAGGCATGATTGGTAATAAAATGTCAGACTGTGGCTAAATAAGGCTCTCACTACAGAATTCCCTTTAGAAGCAAACACAAGTCCATTGTTTGAAAAAGGAAACTTTACTGCAGAAAAGGTCCATTATAGTCCACTGTCCTGAATAGGAGACTCAGGATGGTACATGATCATTGTTACCAATGAAGGGCAAGCATAAGGTACAGAGTAACAATACCCATCTGTATTAGCCTCCCCCCACAGTTCTCAAAACAACATCGCTCAGTCCTGGGAAGCTGCTCTCCTTCAAGGCCAATGCTTGGTGGAACGGTGTTAGACAAAACAGTCTCCTCCGGTGGGAATGCTGCCTGGGAACTGGTGCACCTGGGAAGAAAGCACTTAAACACTAGAAGCATTAGAAAATGGAGTCAGTACAGTTTAGATATACACTGGACCTGACACTGGGTACTAGTCTGGCCCTGTTGATTTGTTTCCTCACTTCATTTGGTGGGTACTGTAGCCCCAAAAATGCTTGTTGTAAATCTCTTAAGTGGGAGTCTTGATCAACAGCATTGGAACAGATACGGTTGTAACGTAAGGCTTGGCTGTAGACAATAGACTGAGTGGTATGTTTAGGGTGGTAGCTGGAGGCATGTAGATATGAGTATTGGTCTGTTGGTTTCCGGTATAAGGTGGTATTTATCTGTCCATTATGTAGTTGTACAGTGGTGTCCAGGAAGTGTACCTGTTGTACCTTCCTAAATGGGAAAGAGTTCCCCACAACTGATACTATTAATCTTGCCACTTTGTTCTGCATACTCCATTCACTATAATTTAATGGATATACTTAAAAATAAAATATTGCACATCATATCCTTGGGTCATTCTTCTGCTCATATCTGACCTTTGTGAAAGGTGTGCTGCCAAATCTCTACTGAAGTGTGGATTTGAGTGTGCCTGAACATCTTAGAGTCTCTCTACGTAATACTTTTGACATGTGCTCTTCACGAGTCAAGAGATGCAATGTTAGCCAGGAAGCATAGTTTTAAATGACAGAGCTGGTGGAGATCGCTCCAGAGGGGATAGATTCTTTCACAGTCTTCCACTGCCTCTGGTGTCTCTCCTTCCAGAGCCTTTGCTCTGCTGAGGCCTGGTTAATTCAAAGTTTTAAGCAGCAAGGGAGGCAGAGTAAAAGCTCTGGATGGTGAGAGTCTGGCCCGCCAGATGCGACAGAAACCTGTGAGAGAATCCATCCCTCCAGAGCAATTTCTGCCAGTTCTGTTTTTCAAAATTATGCTTTCCGGCTAACATTGTCTCCCGACGCTTGATGGACACATGCCCTGGCGTCTCATGTAGAGAGACCCTTAGTGTCTAGTTAAAAAATAATTGATTGTACTTTACCATCTGCCCTCACATGATCAGGAGAACTAAAAAGCTTTTGCCATTAAACCCATGATCCCAGGCTCAGCCTAATGGTCACCGTTAATTATGGGAAAACTCCCTGCAGCTTGATTTGGTATTTCTGTTTGACAAATTTTCTAACAATTAGAAAATAGTTTTGCTATGAATTCTAGTGCCTGAAATACTACACTACCCAGGGCTCTTTGCAGTTGGGATACTGCTGGGGCAGCATTCTAGATGCAAGGGGGAGGCTTCCAGAATGAAAGCTTGCTGCACCCATCTCTCCTGGACCATAGCTAGGTATGTCTGAGTAAAAGGAAAGGGCAGTAAACAGGAAAGGATGCAAGAAAGGTTTTTCCAAATTGTGAGCCAAGCTGGGGAAGAATTCTTGGAAGTGTAAACCTCACCTTAAATTGCAGGCATGCACTACAAGTCAACAAGTCATTTTCCAAGCCTGGGAATTTCAAATGCCAGTAATATCACAGCAAACCCTTGGGAGAATTTTTATTGAGGATCATAATGGTATAAGGATACAGTAAGGTAGGTTTTCTGAACAATTGGATGATCTATATATGTGCCAGAATCAAAATCTGTTAAACCTTTAAAAGGGAATTATGTTTTTAAACTTGACTTTACCAGGAAAACATGCCACACAGCCATTGAGCATTATGTTGCCTAGGCATAGTCAAGTGTATCTTGTCACAGAGGTCAAGAGGACATATTTTCTGCTTCAGAGAACCACTTCTACTTTGACGCATCTGCCAAGAAATGTCATGCAATTCTAAGGCATGATTTCTTGGTGCAATATCATATGCTAACCCCAGAACACTGACTGGCAACCGTTGCCCTACAAACATAAGAATGAATGGGATTTCAGAGAGTTAATTATTAGAAGTGATTTCTCTATACTCAGCTAGTGAGTAATACCCTGTCTTGGAAGCTGCTTATGGTATAACACATGGTTTTGTAGGCTGTGAGCTCCTTATGGTACGTGCCATTTGTGTGTACAAGGCACAAGTGACTCACTCAGAATTTAGCAAGAATTGGAAGAACTGATTTAAGCTTAGAAAAAGATAAGACACTAATCTTGCAAGGTTTCCTGTGCATAATCATCCCTCAAACTCTCTATGTACAGAGGAAACAGAGTGAAAACCGTTTGGTGTTCAAACAAACTCCATGATACATGCAGTGAAATTGATCCAGATGTGTGTATCAGAGAAAATGATCTATATGTAGTCTGCATTCTTCTTCCTGTGTGAAAGAGCTTTCCCAAGAAAGCAACAAGGGTTGAAAAAATTCTGAACTGAGCAAACAATTCTTGTATCAGTTTGTTTTGTTATGCCTTTTTAATGTTTTTGGTATTCTAAACATGGTAAAATTGGGTAAGTTAATAGCCTTCTTTGATTAACATCCTGCTTTTTATGCAAGCAAACATTTAAAAGATGAGTAAAATATACAAAAGTGACTGAAAGTTAAAAGCCTGTATTTCCCCTGTAACAGCACATGTGTGTTGTCAGGGCTCGTCGCTGCCGCCGCTGGGCAGGGCTCCAGCTGGGCCAGCCCTGACATCAAAGGGGCACCAGGGATACTGCAGGACCCTGCTCTGTGGAAGGAGGGGCGGTATACATCACCCAGACTCCCTCTCAGTCCACTCGCTGGCCTGCTCAACCTGGCCTGCTTACCCTCTGCATCCTCCATCATCTCCTCCTTCCAGAACTCTCCTCCAAGCCTCCACTCTTGCGCTGCCCTGCCCTGCGCCGCGCTGCCCTGCACCGCGCTGCCCTGCGCCGCACCGCACGCTTCCTTTCCCCGCCCCACCCTCCTTCTAGGCTTGTTCCCTCTCCTGACTTGGCCCAGCTGTGCCTTCCCTCAGGTGTTTCCCTCCTACCACTAATCCCTTCTTGGCTTCCTTGCCTTGCTGGCAGGGTGGGGTTGAAGGCAAGCCATCCCCAGCTGAGGTCTCCTTGGCCTTGCTCGCGAGGAGCTGCCCCAGCCGGCTTCTGTGCTGCCTGCTCATTGATGCTGGGCGGGGCTCCTCCCCCAGAATGCCTGTGGCAGCTCCAACTGGAGGGGCTTGTCTCCTAGCACCTCTTGAGCCAGGCTGCTGTCCTCTAGCCAGGGTTTGGCTCTGGGCTGTAGTGGCTGCTTCTCCTCCTTGGAAGGTAAGGGCTCTGTTTGGGCTGTTGCTGGGTCCCTATTCCCCCTGCCTTGGCCCTTTTCCTCTAGCCTGCTTAGCCCCCTCTCTTCCCCCTGGGGGGCGGGACTAGCTGGCTTCTCCCTGCTCCCTCCAGCCTTCTGAGGCTTTGGCCTTTCGCCCCTTCCCCCTGGAGTAGGCAGGTTCTGGCTCTGTTTGCCAGACAGAGCAGTTGAACTGCTGTCTCCTGGCTGCCCCCTGCCACTGCCTGTCAGCAAGTCCGGGGGCTGGGCTGCTGACCCCGGACATGTGTTAACATGAGAAGTGGAGGTAGGATGTGGCAGGACAGGGGTTCTAAGAGTCTCTCTACGCAAGACATCTTACACGAGGAATGCTCAAGTAACTTACTTTCTGTGTGGTCTTATTTTCAAATGTACTCTGTCTCCCTAGCAGTGCGTGTGTATCCACAATGGGAGAACAGTAGACTAAGGGTGTGCATGTATGCAACCTTCTTGTTGGTTGAAACATCAATGGAGAGCGGTGTGCAATTACTAGCTCTTAGATTGCTGGGACATTGTGGGTGGCCAAAGAGAAACCTAATGTAAAGCCCCAGTGATTGGCTCAGGAGCCAAAGTCAGCTGAGCATGATTAACCACCCCAGAGCCAGTTGCAAGGGTATTCCTGAATCCCATTAATCTCTATTTGGTTATTTCAGGGATGGAGGGCAAGGGGAGGCAGTGGAAGTATGGGAGGAGAAGCGATAGGAGACCATGAGTGGGGCTGAGAAGGTAGGCTTGATGAGGAAATTTGGTGGGAGAAAGCGAGTCTGTGTGTGGGAGATGGAACGGGAGAAAAAGGAGAAAAACAACAGGTGGGTCAAGGGAAAGGATCCCCCCCCCCCATGATTCTCTGTTTCTGTGTGACTCCATAATGGGGGAAGAATAGTTGTATTGCAGGAGGGATAATTTGTCTAGGTGGGTGGAGAGGTTAGCAGGGAGCAGCAAGCCATGCTCCGCTTAGCTGTATTTTCTAAAAGTTTTTTTAAAAAATCACTAGATGAAAGGAACAGATCTTCAGCCTTGGATCTCAGTGAAAAAGGTGGACTATAAACAAACAAAAACAAACAAACAAATAAATGTATATGTTTTTTTAAAAACAATACATTTCATGAAATACTGATGTGTTGGTGTTGCAGGATACTTCGGTGTGGGCATGGAAGCTTATTCTGTAATCAAAAGTCTATAGGAGTGCTCTTGCATTATGTAACAGGAGAACAACCAATTTTTGACAGATACCACAAATCTGGCATAGATGAGTGAGGGAAGTTGGTCAATGGAGAAGTCACCAGTGTGGCTTGTGACTGTTATTTAAACCATTCTAGATAATTTTTTTAAGGTAGAGGAGGAAATGGTATTTTCTGCTGTCGTGCAGTTTAGGTTTGCATAAGTACAGTATCTTCCAATCAAAAGTACCAGCATGAGAAAAGGAGTCTGAATTCTATACAAAGCACCGAATGCATGGTTATTGCATTAAAAAAGCATCCCAGAGAGGCCTGAATGTGCTCATAGACAGCAGAAGTCAGGGGTCACCTGAAAAAAATGGGCAACATATAAACTGAGGCCGCAAGATGGAACAAAGGAAGTCTTACCTGCCTCAACAACAGAAGGAGAATCTTGTAAAAACTGGGCAAATGATGGCTTGACAATGATTTTTTTTTTTAATGAGCTTCGGTACCTAAATCCATATAGTATATTACATGTCCTGGTTATATGTAATGAATATTGGTACTCCAAAATGACATTGAACAGTGCCCATGATATACTTGGTACTGTAAACCTACACATAATTTCTGTTAGCATGACGGTGTATATGTATGGGATCCCATACTTTCATAGTATCTTATCAACTTGCAATATTTAAATTATTTTTTTCAACAACATATGCATGTAGTTATCTCCATTTCACAGAAAGAAGAATTGAGGAGATGCCAAGGTAGCAATCCGTTACCACTTGCTTGAAACTTTTTGAATTTAAAGAGGTTTCTACCCAAATAATTTGGGAAGGAACCATCTATTTAAAGTTGCTCAGAAAAAGTGTGGCTTGTAAGGTGAACTTCCATCTTCAAGTTCCCACACAACCTCCCTAACAATCGATTCATTTTTTGGTTACACTGACAAAGTTTTATACATCAAGAGTAAGGACTGCATTGGGGTGTCCTTAGTGTATTGTTCCCTAGATACTAACTTATCCTTCTGCATTGCTAAAGTCATGAACTGACATTAGAATGTGGAATGAAGGCACTGAGAATGAATGAGGCTCTTGAGTTTTGTTAACAGCTAAAAATCTCTCATGTGAGTTTTTACTTGGGTTTTTTTTTTACAGAGTTAAAAATACTGACGCAAGCAGGCGGACTATTACAGGCTGCATGTTTTTGGGCAAACTTTTAGATAGGGGGAAAAGGTTCCGATGAGGATGACAGTTCTCAAGAGGAAAAGAATATAAATGCATCAGATTCAGTGGAAAATGTTATCTAATGCAAGCAAGGCCCAGCTGTTTGTGTGTTATGTGTTGTTAAGTCACTTCCAACTTATGGTGACCCTATGAATGAAAGACCTACAAAGCATCTTATCTTTTACAGCCTTGTTCAGATCTTGCAAAGTTGAGGCCATGGCTTTCTTTACTGAGTCAAACCATCTCATTTGAGGCCTTCCTCTTTTCCTACTACCTTCCTCTTTTCCTAGCATTATTGACTTTTCCAATGAGTCTTGTCTTCTCATGCTATGATAGTCTCAGTTTTGTCATTTTAGCTTCTACAAGAATTCAGGCTTGATTTGATCTATAACCCACTTATTTGTCTTTTGGGCTGTCCATGGTATCTATAAAACTCTCTTCCAACACTACATTTCAAATGAATCAATTTTCTTCCTCTCAGCTTTCTTTGCTGTCCAACTCTCACATCCATACATAGTATTGGGGAATACTATAGGGTGGATTATCTTGATCTTCTTGGTCCTCAGTGACATATCTTATTTCTTAAGGATCTTTTATAGTTCCTTCATATGGCCGCCCTTCCAAGTCTAAATATCCTTCTGATTTCTTGGTTGCAGTCTCCATTTTGGTTGATGATTGAGCTAAGGAATAGAACACCTTTAACAGTTTCAATTTCTTCATTATCAGTCTTAAAACTGTATAATTCCTCCATAATTATTACTTTTGTCTTCTTTATGCTCAGCTGTAATCCTGCTTTGGCACTTTCTTCTTTAACATTCATCAGTAGTTGTTTCAAGTCTTCACTATTTTCTGCCAGTAATGTGGTGTCATCTGCATATCTCAAACTGTTGATATTCCTTCCACCAATTTTCACTCCCCCTTTTTCAAAATCTAATCCACTTTTCCTTATGGTATAGATTGAACAGATAAGGAGATAATATACATCCTTCTCTGACAAATCTGCCAACTGGAAATAATTTGATTTCTCCATTTTCTGTCCTAGCAGTAGCTTCTTGTCCAGAGTGCAGGTTGCAGATCAAAACAATCAGATGTTGTGTGACACACTCTTTTGTTTTAACACCATCTATAGCTTTTCATGATCCATAGAGTCAAAAAGCTTTGCTGTAATCTATAAAGCACAGGCTGATTTTCTTCTCAGATTCTCTGGTATGCTCCATTAGCCATCATAAATTTACAATGTGATTGTGCCTCTTCCTTTTCTGAAGCCATCTTGAACATTTGGATTTCTTATTTCATATATAATAAAGAGTCCTGATCAGATACTACATTTCCATGTTGATCTTTCAGCATTCCTACTTGTGGTTTGAATTTCCCTTTGATTTTCTGGATTTTGTGGAATTTACAAATTTTATTTAAGCTATAAACAGTAAAAATAAAAGAATAAAAAAACCCACAACAATCTAAAAACACACACTAACAATACATATAAACATGAAATAGCAAACAAGACAAGCAGCTAATAATAATAAAAAGAAAATACAGTTTATAAAGATAAGCAGGGCTTTTTTTCAGGGGGAACGCGGGGGAACGGAGTTCCGGAACCTCTTGAAAATGGTCACATGGCTGGTGGCCCCACCCCCTGATCTCCAGACAGAGGGGAGTTGAGATTGCCCTCTGCGCTGCTCAGTGGCGCTGAAGGCAATCTAAACTCCCCTCTGTCTGGAGATCAGGGGGCGGGGCCACCAGCCATGTGACCATTTTCTCTGAGGGCAACCCACTGAGTTCCACCTCCTCTTTTCCCAGAAAAAAGCCCTGAAGATAAGAAAAGGAAAAGGAAAAAACTAAACCACAAACTGAGTTCCAATTTTCTCCACAACAACTATATATTGTTTTCAAAGTCTTGCTTATTCTATGTTAAACATAAGAGCCCTCTTTTTTTTCTGTTGTTCATGATTCTTAATCCATAAACCCAGATTTTCTGGATTTTGTGGAACATCTCTTGTGCTTCTTTTTTATGTCCTATTTGTTGTTATGAACTATTTTTTTGCACTGGTTATTATAATAAATCTCTTTGTCTCTGCATGCATGTTGCTGAAAAGCTGCATTTAGAATTCTGATTCTATTTCTGTCACCTTTTACTTTTGTTTCTCATCTGTCTTTAGCAGTCATTAATCTAGGCTTCTCCTTTCTTATGGCTACAGGAACAGTCTTTGCACATTCCTCTTTGATAATATCTATGGTTTCAGCCCATAATTCTTCCAGTTCACAATCAATTAAATTTAGTAATGCAAATCTTTCTTTCCATGGTCTTTAAATTCTTCAGGAATGTTATTTAAATTATATTTTGGCATTCTGATTCTTTTAGTGTTTCTTTTCAGCTTTATTCTATTTTTTAATATTAACAGTTCAATCAGCTCCTGGTCTTGTTTTAGCAGAGAGCATAAAACTTCTGTCTTCTGTGAATTTGAGGTAGAAGCAAAATTTGAACTGAGGACTGCCAGGTTACTGCTCATTCTCTTACGTGCTAGGCCAGGGATCTCCAAGGTGGTGCCTGTGTTGCCTGCCAACACCTTTTCTGGCATCCAAGTGTTTTTAGAAAGTGGATAGGGCCAAGTGGGAATTTTGCCCAGCAGATCTTCTGTTTGGCCAATAGAAATCTGATTAGCCATTCAGATTTATAAAAAAATTGCTTTGGCATCAGCTGCCACACAGCTCAAGGCTCTTCACTGCATGACTGAAGGAAAGGTGTGTGCAAGGAAGAAAATGTTTTTAAACAATATGTTCATTAAAACGGCATCCTGATAAATAGACCTTCTGCTTGAAATGTTGAATCAGTATAGAGTTAGCCATAACTTCACTCCTTGACATTTTGCCCAGGATTGCCAGGTACCCTGGGGGCCAAACTGATGGATAGCATGGGTGATGGGTACTTACCTTACGTGTGCTTACACATCGTGTCAGAAATGACATTGCTTTCCAGAATTAAATTACTCGGCTCTCAACTTTTGGCCTGGAAGATGAAAAAGACTCAGTTTTTTTCTCAAGGTGATGTTGTGTTAACTATGCATAAACTGCATAGCTAAGTAGCTCCAGTTAACTTCCCATGCGCGCCCATAGAGTGCAAGATCTCTTGCACTCCCCCTTCACCGAAGAATCCTGGTGCATGTTGAAATGGAGGTGAGTGAAAATCACCCCTTTGGAAGCAGTTTGCTCCTCTTCAGAGCACATGCACCATGACTCCTTCTTTTGTCCCATTGGCTCTCGTTTTCCAACACAAAGAAGGAAGGAATTGTGGTGCGTGCATGCAGGTGCACATGCTGAAGACAAGCTGGATGAAACTGCCTCCAAAGGGGTGGTTTTCACTCACCTCCATTTCAATGTGCACCGGGAGCAAGCCAGGGTGGGGGTGGGGATGGGGGTTCTCCCACCGTCCCCGGAAGGGAGATGGCAAGCCTAGGGGATCTTGATCTATGTAGCCTGGAGATCAGTAATAATTGCAGGAGAACTTCAGCCCCCACTTGGAGGTTGGCAAACCTTCCTCCAGAGCTGTTGCTTCTTCCCAGGGGAACTGACCTCTGTAGTCAGAGAACTATGGGTCCTATTTGAAAGTTGGCATTTGCAACCCTAATCCAACTCTTCCTGACATTAACTGACTTTGGTGACTTTTTCTGATTTCAGTACATTGCTTCTGTTCAGATGCTTTTTAGAATTATGACTTGCATTTAATTCAGGATTCAGCTATAACCTTGCTTTTTCCTAACTAATTCAGGAAAGGCAGAGGAAGAAAAGGGAGTGGATGGGTGCACAAACAGGGAAAGGAAAGCCTGCAGCTTAGGACTCAAGATAAATTCATAACCTTCCAGATTTGGGAAACTGAAACACAAAAAGGGGGCATAAGTTTGAAATATCCTGTTCTGGATATCTGTCTGAACAACATAATCAGTTGTAACAAGCAATCAAGACATGTTCCAATGAACAAAAAATGCCCTGCCCATGAGCAAGTTCAAAACTCATTACAGTTGCCTTGTGGTTAAGTGTTTATGTGACCAATCTGTTTGCCATCTTAAGATTCCACTGATGAGTTCACCCAACACCAGGCCGTCTGATTGTATAGAAGAGAATATAGAAGAGAATTGTATACTTAGAATATAGGATTAGCCAGCTATAATATTTACTGAACTTTTCATGTATCCTGAGAGGACTTTTAGTTATATGAGTTGTCTTTCACTCTAGCAGAAACAGTTAAATTTAAGCCTGGTAGACAGATTCTAACAGGCTTTTTATGAGGGTGATTATTATTATTGCTTACAGGATAGGGTTGCTAGCCTCCAGGTAGTGGCTGGAGATCTCCAGGAATTACAATTGGTCTCCAGGCCACAGAGATCACCCGAAGAAAATGGCTACTCTGGGAGGTGGACTCTATGGAATTATGCCATGCCAAGGTCCTTTCCCTCCCCAAACCCCACTTTCCCCAGGTTTCTCCAGGAGTTTCCCAACTTGGAGCTGGCAACCCTATTATAGGACAATCTGTGAAGTCGGTATTATATTTCAGAAAATACAGTTGGGGAAACTTCACCCTCTTTCTTACACATAATATGTTCACTGGAGCAAAATACCCCTATCAGAAAGACAATTTTTAGGGTGCTTGGATGGCCAAATATCACACATCAAATCAGTGGTGAGCCATGAATATTATTTAAGTGACTTCTGAATTTAGAAGTGATCCTGCCTCCCATGTTTTCTTCCTCATAAGAGCATGGAAGACTAGTTCTTCACTAAGCACAAATTCTCAGGAGCTGTTGCCTTCACCCTCCTGAGCATTGGGATAAAGGGCACAATCCTTATCAGCCACCTTTGTGAACAAAGGCCCGTGGTGAGGAAAGTGTCCCTGTGTAATCTTTATAGCTGCGATAGGGACTTCGGCTGTTCAGGTGTACAGGTACATCAGCAGAGAAAGAGTGTGGCTGGGAACATCGGTCTGACTGCTGATCTGTTGTTTTATTAAGGATTTTGTGTTGTAAAATTATATGGTCCGGCAGAGCTTTTTATTGACTTTCAGTGTTTGTAAACATCCCATAGTCTATGGTGTGGCTCTGATGGCATGAGGCATCTCAGTTAAGCTGTCAGCATCCGTAAAGGGACATCAACAAGCTTTACAGCCCATGTCATGGTCTTGTCCCTACATACAGTTGCATCATGGAGGTCCTCCTAGTTCTTGTCTCTTTGGGGCATCTTCAGGTTGAAAATTGTGATGTGAAATGGTCAGAATCTATTCAGGGCAGGGAAGGACACAAACCCTGACTGGCAAGTACAAGGACATTGTCAGGTAACCAATATTTATTTATTTATTTACTACATTTATAGCCTGCCTTTCTTTCCAATGAGGGCCCAAAATGGCTTACATCATTCTCCTCTTGTCCATTTTATCTTCACAACAGCTTAAGCTAAGAATGTGTGACTGGTCCAAAATCACCCAGCAAGCTTCTATGTCAGAGTGGGGATTTGAACCTGGTTCTTCTAGATCCTAGTCTGACACTCCAACCACAACCCCACACTATACCGCATTGGCTCAGTATGAGGGATGTTCTGTTCTCATGTGACCTATTGTCAAATAACTAGGAATATAGGCAATGCCCATGTAAGGTGGTAAGAGGTCTGTGGGGAAAAGCCTTGGATATAAAAGGATGAGGAAAGGAGTTAATATGTATTCCATTTATATTCCAAGCACTTCACAACATTTTAGAATACAATTTTAGTTACTTCTTATCACAGATTTTGCCAATACTTTAGCCCTCGCTATAAAATATAGTTCTGCTGTAATTTATCCTTGATGAACAATCACCCTAACCCCGCCCCCCCACCAGTTTGTAACCAGTTGAAGAAAGCCCACCCCAAAGCATTATTCTCAGAGCTGCATCTCCTCAAATGGACATGCCAAAAGAACAGCGGAGAAGCCAGGTGCTGTTCCGCTTCTGATGTAATTCCATCAATGGGCTTGAGATAGCATTTGCTTGGGCAGTGCGCTTAATATTTTTGGTCCCAGGACTGGAGATCTTTCAGTGTCTCTAGAACTAAGTAGGAAAAAGGCAAGAAAGTTGTCACAGTGATAGAGTGCTTCTATTGTGCCATACCCAGGAACTCAGCTATTTCTAATAGAGTAGCACACAACAGCCCACACATATAATAGAGCAACAGGTATTAAGACACATAGAAGAAAAGCATAGAGATTCCAAGGGGTTGTTCTAATCATACATCTAGTCTAATAGCTTACTCTAATTATATTGACATGGCTGTTCAAAGTGAGATTACTTTTCCTTTAGATTTGTCTAAATTAATAGTTAAATCTGCTTTTTGAATGAGTATTGATGGTTTTTGATATCTGATGGCTACTGGATGCATTTCACCTGAGGGCGGAGAGAAGCAGTTTGTAAACTGGAGGGTAATCAGCCAGTCAAATTAAAAGAAGTCTGAGTTTTGTAGCTGGCTTGCAAGAAAGATCATTGAGAAGATTTCAAAGATATGCTGTCGGTTTTTTTCTGATCCCACATACTTTATATATTAATAAATCAAACATTATTACACAGACAGCATATGTTGCTCACTTCCAATAAGAAACTACCCTTGGAAAAGCAGGGAAGACAAATGGATTAACTATTTAGAGCAAAAGTAGGCAGGCAGCTCCTGGCATGTGTGCTGACTCTGAGCAGCTGAAAGTGGCACCCCAGGCCAGATCTCTGACAGCACTATTGGGGCCATCTCTGTGTGAGAAAGCAACAAGCATGGCTTTAGTGCTTCATTGCTTTTCTGACCTGCCCAGCCCCTAGCATTTGAGAGAAGCCTTTGGATGATATAACTAGTGGACTTGAAACCAGTATTCATATGAAAAGAGTTGCAGACACGTTCTTGAGGAAGCAGCCAGAAATGAGGCAACAATAAGCTAGGCCCCTCATTGGACGGTGTCTGGAATGATGAATTTTTCCTGTAAAAATAAATTACTGGACTGATTAATAGAATTATATGTACTTAAAGATTATAATATGGGTGATCCTCTTACGACTATGTATCTGGAAGAGTGTTGTTACCTGACTTGCATATGAACAGGCATTGACAAGTGGTTATATATTCTGTTGGTTTGTTTAAAAAGTTGAATTGAGAGTAAAGAGTGAAAGCAGTTAGATTGTTATGGTGGTGTTTTTCTTTTTTTCACTAGAGTGTTTTGGCCATAACACTCCCTCTTTGTTGTGCAGCCCCTAGTCAAGGCAAAACCCTGAGATGATGGCAGTGCCATTGGGGTTTGGTTTACTCCAAGAGTGTCTGGTCAGGTACAGTGTCCAGCTCTCTCTCTCTGTGTCTCTCTCTCCCCAAACTCACACATACATACACACATGTTCAATTAAGCATCACTCCTCTAGATAATTGTCCTAACCTGGATAGTCCAAGTGAGCCAGATCTCATAAGATCTCAGAAACTAAGCAGGGTCAGCCTTGGTTAGTAATTGGATGGGAGACCTCCAAGGAAGACCAGAGTTGAGAGCACTTTCTTCCTCCTCTAGATAATTAAGCTTCTTACCATTCCCTCCCCCGCAAATACATTAACTTTAATATGGATATTTTCTGGGCAAGTATTTGATACTTAGGAAATCCAAAACCTAGTTAGTATTTTTTCTACTGAGCCTCAACATGTTGCTCTGAGGGATTTTCAAATATGATAGGTGCTATTTCTGTGCTTGTGTCCTGGATTTTTCTCTCATTGTCCAGAATGGTTTGGGAGACTGTGGCATTAGTTTGCAGAACAGTTCTGTATTCTGCCAGACAGCAATACTTCCCAAATATTGCACAGTGTTATTTTTACCCTTGTATTGACAAGGCACAAGGGACCATTGCCACATCCCTCAGTTCCACATGGTTTCTTTACGGGCAAGGGTCAACAGCAAGTGGACTTTGACTGACAAAGATAAATGGTTTGCTGGTTACTAGCATGGAGTAAAGATTACATAATAAAGGCCACAAAAAATTGCAGACAGAAATTCAGAAGGGAGGGAAGAAAGAGCATTGGCTAATCTTATACCATTTGGGAAATAGAGGCCTAGTTTAAGGATTCTAAATGTTTTGTTTTGTTTTTATTTGGGTAAAGGTACTGGATGTATGTGGAGAGTGAGGAGGCGTCCACTCTTAACGAATAGTCTTAGACACTGGAAGAAAAACACACACATGTGGTCTTAGGGGGGCTGAGTGGATTTGTGTTTTGGGAAGCTGGGTGAGAGAGAAAGGGGCAGGACTGGATAGAAATGGGTTATGGATCTATCTACAAGTTCCTTTGTTAGGGAGAGGGATTGAAACAAATCCATGTGCAAAATTAGGAGGTTTCTTCTTCAGCCCCTTTGAAGGCCACATTAGAAAAGCTGTTAAAGATCCGCAATTGTATTTACCGTTTTTAAAAAGTTTTTTAAATAGCAGCTGTGTGTGTGTTAGATTTGGACTGGGGCTGCAGCAATATGTCATGGATGATGTACCCCTTTCTCTTCGAGTGTTTTTTCCCAGATGAAAATTGGCCCCGTGGTAGTGTTTACCTTAATAGGAGAAACATATGGGGAAAGTATATTTTCCACACTGGGACAAATACCACCACCAGGGGACTGATAGCAGGGCTCAAAAGTGAAGGATTAACCTCTGCTCACCAGTACCACAGTCCTTGTCCAAGCTGTTTTACCAGTATCTGCTATTTAGAGAACTTTGGGGTGGTCATAAGTCAACTATGACTTGAGGGCACTCTCCACCACCAAAGAGATAGGAAACTATTAATGAATCTCCACTCTTTTTGGTAGCTTGTCCTCAAGACTAATATAGCATCTGAAGATGTGATAAAGATACATACTTATGATATGACCTGGTAAATGATTTTTTTTTTGTATTAGACAGAAGGAAAACCATACTGACTGGATTTTAAAGTTACCTTGTCTTCCTGTAAGGAATGTGGCAGGAGTTGTGAAAATTCACATTTTTCATGGATTGCTAAACATTCCAAAGGGGAAGTCATATCAGTCTTACAGGTTTTTTTTAAAAAAAGAGTCCTATGGAACTTACAAGACTACTCCTCAAGCTTTTATGAACAAGAGTCCACTTCATCACATGAATGAAGTATGTCCTTAGGAGGAGACAGAAGTCAGGCCGTATATAATTTGCTATTTGAGAATGTTTCTTGCAAATCATGAAAATGGACTCTAGTCAACAAAAACTTAGGTTTTATTAAGGCTGTCACAAGCCTCTATGCTGTTGTATCTGTTAAGTTTTCCTGAGAGAAGCCCATAGTCTACTCATAAGAGGCATAATTGTCAGGCCATTCTGTGGCTAGCTTGGCGACAGTGTGTATCTTCCTCTCCATGTGTCTGATTTCACATGTGCCCACTAGGAAAGCGTGATTTACAATTTAAAACCTTTAATGCTTCCTTTAAGTCTCTAACTGTAACTAGTGCGGCTTGATAATATTAGTTTAGAAACCTGGGGTGGGGAGGGGAATAAGGTGCTTTTGCTTTGTTTATGGGAAGCCCCAAGAGAGGAAACACAGCAAACACAGAGACAACCAGATTTTCCTCTGGTGAAAAAGGGAGGAAGGGGTCTTCGACTATCAAAAGGCAATGCTGGAGATGATAGGACCTACATAGAAAAAAGCCATGTGGGACACTGACTGTTATAAGAAGGGGTATTAGTTGATAGTGAGCAAAAAATGCTGGCTGTAGTTGCTTGGTGTATTTTTCTAGACAGCTGAAGAAAACTATGTGAAGAAATACTTTTGTATGAATTCTTATCCTATCCATTCTTTCTCTCCCATTCCCTTGACTTAACTTCTCTTCTCATTTTGATATCTTATTTCTGTTACCAGAAATGATATCTTGTTTCCATTACCAGAAATGCAGATAGCTGCGTTACACCTGGGCCGATTCCAGACGACTAACCTTAAGTCGCCTCATGCTGCCCTCTTCCGGATCGCGACGGGGAAAATGCGAAATATCGCGTTTCCTCGCGCGAGTTTTGCGCGTCGTCGCGCAAAACTCGCGCGAGGAAACGCAATATTTCGCATTTTCCCCGTCGCGATCCGGAAGAGGGCGGCATGAGGCGACTTAAGGTTAGTCGTCTGGAATCGGCCCTAGATTTAACTATGTCAGCTTCAACCTTGCAGGCATTGGTCAATACAGCCAGACAGGAAATATTCCAGTCCTGTTTGCCTAAACGTGACATATAGACACGCTTGGAATTGTCCACCCTTCCAGTGGAAATTGGCTTGTTATGCCGCAATACATTTCTATACAGAGGCCCCTATTGCTAGACTTTGGTCAGCTGACCAATAGACGAGACTGAGGTCAGCAGTCTGGTAAAGAAGACTGCATTTCAACATAGATAAGATGCAACAGTAAGAGAGAAATTACCAAGCTTGGAACATACAACAAACACAACATACTATTGCGCTTCAATAGCGAAGTCCTTTTTGCAAGAACAGGTTAAAAAAAATCTTGTTGAAAAAGAGAAAATGTTAAATTTTTAGCAAGATGTTCTTATAACTATTGTTTCCTTTGCCATTAGCAGTGCTGTTGGGAAGGTTTTGTGGTATTCTATACTCTAACAGACTCTGTGGATGTGGTACTAACCAAATTGATTCTATAGATCATATTCTTTTGCATTGTCTTGAATTTTTAGATTGGCAAGCTAAATTGATTCTTCCTCTGTTTAAGCAGGATTTTATCTTCTTGGCTTTTAAGAGATGAAGATAAACAAGTAACTCTGGGACTAAATTTTTGTTGGCTGTAGTAAAATCATGCTGTAACTCTGGCAATAAACTATAGGTTTCCTTTTTAGTAGATGTAAAGAAGACTATTTTGATTTGAATTTGTGAATAGAGATGGGCATGAACAGAAAAAAATGGGCATGAACAGAAATGGTCATGAACAGAATATGATGTTCGTTGTTCATTGCCATCCACGAACAGAGACTCAAGAACAACCACGAACATGGCCCTGTTCACGAACATGTTCATGTTCATGGGGGCCAGCAGGCTCTCCTCCAGCCATCATCCAAGTTTGGTCAAGATCCCAACTGCACCACTCCCAGAAACCTCACCTGAGCAGGCACCAGGAAAGGTACTAATAATAAATAATAGCTTGGCCCCAGAGCCTGGCAGCAGCCTGGAAACCTGAGGGTGGGTAGATCCCTACTGCACCACTCCCAGAAACCTTACCTGAGCAGGCAGCAGGAAAGGTACCAATAATAAACAATAGGTTAGTTCCAGAGCCTGGCAGCAGCCCTGAAACTTGAAGGGGTAAATCCATACCACACAATTCCCAGAAACCCTACTTGAGCAGGCATCAGGAAAGGTACCTATAGTAAATAATAGTTTGGCCCCAGAGCCTGGCAGCAGCCCTGGAACCTGAAGGAGTAGATCCATATCCCACCACACACAAAGAAAATTCAAGCTTCAATGCACTCTCTCCGTCTCTCTATCAAAATACAAACAGCAGCTATCTGTCCCTCTCCACTGTCTGCAAAGACTAGCCAGAGCTGGGAGCCCCCCCTCCCCTATGGTCTTTGCTTTTTTGTAACAAATTTGGAGCTCCACACTTGGAAGGAAGACCTGCCTATCAAGCTAAATTGGGCTTAGATTGGGGTTTCCAGGGCAACAGCAGGAGTTCAGAGAGAGTTCAGACAATCCCTGCCTACATTGCCAAGGGAATTGATTGCAGGTGCCAGCCTGTCTGGCTTGACGAACAGCAACGAACGAAGATTGCGACGACCACCTGTTTGTTTAGAATGGGGTCTCACGAACAGCTTGTTTGCGAACAGCAGATTGGGGTGTTCGTGGCTTTTTTTTTTGTTTGTATTGCTGTTCTTGCCCATCTCGTGCAGAGCTCTCAAGTCATAACTGACTTATGGCAAACCCCTGGTGGGGTTTTCATGGTGAGAGACTAACAGAGGTTGTTTGCCATTGCCTGACTCTGCAAATCTAGTGAAATAGAAAATGGTATTTACACATTACAAAAGTTTTTTAAAACCTCTTTATTTCTTGATGTGGGTATTTCTGCCAGAATTGTCCTTTTATTCTCCTAACATCAATAACAGTTTGAGGACAAACCAGCAAAAAGAAAGGTAAAGAGTATATCTAGCTTTGACTAAAATGTAACACTTGATGGGTAAACAACCCTGTGTCATGTCTTAACCAGGCTATGCAAGGGACATGGCTCAAATCCCAAAGCCCTTCATAAACTCATGTTCCTCATAACCTGGTCTTTTAACTGGCAAAGAACCAAAACTCCTTCTTCATATATTTTAGATAATTTTTAAATGTATTTTATTTACTTATACTGTAATGACAAAAATCACTTGGACATTTAATAAAACAGTATTTAAAATTGTATTTAAATTAAATGTGCATTTTTCTCACTTCAGATTTCCCAGTGAAAATACAGTGTAGCATACTTACTATATGCTATATTTACAGTATATTAAAAGTACAGTAGCACCTTTAAGACTAACGAACTTTATTGAGGCATAAGCTTTCGAGAACCACAGCTCTCTCCCTCAGATGCACCTGATGAAGGGAGCTATGGTTCTTGAAAACTTATGCCTCAATTAAGTCAGTTAGTCTTAAAGATTCTACTGGACTTTTTACTATTTTGCAACTGCAGACTAACACACTCCTCTGGATATTTACAGTATAACATCCTTTAACAATCCTAAGCAGCAGGGTGGAAACCACATAGGGAGAGAACTAAGCCTTGCATGGGCGTAAGTGGCACTTACATGGAAGTAAACCCCTCTCTGCCAGCACCTGCCCAAGGTGCATTACTGTAGATGGGTTGCCACCAGTGGGCACGCTTGGCAGCCGGGAGGTGCAAGTCTGGTGCAACTCCCTACCCTGGTGTGGGCAGGGGTGGGGCAGGGGGTGGGGCTCAAGTTAGTCCACTTCCTAAGCCCTCCAGCTCTGGGAATGCCCCCCCCAGCTGCAGAAAGTTACACCAGGAAAAAGGAGGCGTAGCCCATAGGCGCCCATTGAAAGGGAAAACTTGAGCCCCTCTCTTGCCGCTCAGCCCTGCCCCCATGGCCCAAAGGAGCATACGATGGGAACTACCACAGGGGCCAATCTGCGTCCGCTTCTGAGGTGGGCAAGCCCCCCTCCCCGCACCCAATCACCTGCTCACGCACCCTACAAAATGTCCAGCTGCGCTACTCATGTCCTCAGGTAGGTGAGCACACGGCCAAAAGCTCTGTCCGTCAGCCTTCTGCCATGGGTGCTTTGTGCACAAGGTGTGAGAGTGAGTACCCATGGTGACGGGCACTAAGTGCACCAGGGGGACTTAGCGGGAAACCCGGGAGAACTTTGCACTCACCCAAAGGAAGAAGGGCAAAGTCCAGAATGTCTGGCTAACTAACAATAACCACTCTAGTCTCCTTGCAGGTTATTTGACTTTGAAGTTCCAGCTCAGTAAGGAGCACGGGAGCACTTACAGGTGAGAAGGAGATGGGGTGGGGGCTACTCTAGCTCACTTATTTGTGCTGGCTGCTCCATCACCTGAACTCGCCCGACCGCTATCCTCTTCAGGTGAGGCTTGACAGGGGTGGGGACGATGGTGGCAGGCCCTGCCTGCCCCAGAGGCAGTTGCCCAGAGAATTACTCTTGACTGGGTGTTTGTAACTACCTGTTGACTTTCTCCCTTAAAGGTAAAATCACCCCAAGGCAGAGCACTTCCTCGCCAGAGGGTCATACATCATCTGGTTGCTAGCTGCACCTGTGGGGCTGCTGCTGCTGTTCTTTACTATGTGCATCTTCCCAGATGTTGGAGTGTGGGCTTTGCCTTAGCCATGGATTGGGCTGGGTTACTTGCAGCATATGTGTCTCTTTTCCTTGCAGGCACGTGGTGACTCGTCCAGGAGACAACAGAGCATGTCTGCTTCAACCCCCTCCCCCGTAATCCTCCATGAGCGCCATTCAGATCCAGCCCAGGGAGCAATATCCCAAGGCAGTCCGCATCTCAGCCTCGCCCCTGGGAGTGCAGAACGAGGACTGCGCAAACTGCCTTGGCTCCTTTTCCAGCCGAGGGACATTGGCACTTTTTCCAGTTTAATAAAACGTGCCGAAAAACAACAAACTGCTGTGTTTGCATGCTTGCCTGACATTGCCAGTAGCTGGCAACTCCCTGTTGGAATGTCCTCTCACACATCCTTGCAAATGTTTCAAGTGGCACCCCATCCAGCCTCCCTGCCCCCTTCCTCCCCTCAATGTAATTTCAGGCAGTGGGGTGGGAATTGAACTGTGGCCCATGAATGTCTGGCAGGGCGGGGGTGGGTGGGGGCGATGCTCCATTGAGGACATTCATTCTCTGAGCTGCTGGTAGAGGGGAAGGCAGAAGTTACTGAAGGGAGGTGGGGGCTGTGAAGTGACATCGTCGGTTCTCCTCCGCCTGCAGAAGGATGGACCACCCTCCATTTCGCTGTTTGTGGAAGCAGGAATGGACCTGGAAAATCTGGCCCGGGGAGCTGGCCTGTTGCGTGCTTTCCAATGGGCGTTCCTGCCCCTCTAGATCCTGGGGGCTGCTCCCAAGTGCTGCAGGCTTTCTGGTCACACTTTTCAGGGAGGGGAACCTGTTTTTCGTGGTAGCAGCGTCAGCATCGTGGATTTGCAGGCGCACCAAGCTGCAGCCACGGCCTGGCCCGCATTGGAAATGGGGGCTGGATGGATGTTCAATCCAGACTTTCACTGTTACCTCTGCCACCCTCCCTGTCAGGGATGCCTACTTTCCGAGGGGGGGCCTATTGGCAGCAGCGGGGATCACGGCCTCCCCATTGGGCCCCCCATTGCGCCGCTGCTTGCCCCTCACCTGCTGGTCAGAGGAGGGGTGTGGCCATTGGCTGGTGTGAGCAGGATTGTCAGGGGAACAGTGGGCGGGTGCTCCTGGTGGCGGCTGCACCTCGCCTTGCCATGCTTGGGTGCTGGTGGGACTTCTGCAAAAGTCCATAGGGAGCCATGGAGTGGTGCCCCTTTTATGTCGATGCACGAGTGATGACACTGCCTCAGGGCATAGGATTGAGCTGTAAGTTGTCTAGAGACCCCCACCCAATGCTAGCCCAATGCCATATAAAGGAAAGGAGCCACTGTCGTTGTGCCATATCCCAAAAGGACCAAGGTGTTAATGCAATATCTGACTTCAGAGGCCTTCAAGAAGGAAAGGGGTCATGTGACCACTCTGAGAGAGGCTCTCCAATAGATTGTGTGTGTGTGTGTGTGTGTGTGTGTGTGTGTGTAGAGGCTCTCTGCCATGTTGAGATATAAAGTTAAATGCCAAAATAAAGAACAGTTTAGCAGCTGCCTTTAAAGGGTGACTTTCTCTCAACTCTACATCATATCAATCTTATATACAGTTTCAAAGGCGCATCAGGCAAGAGACTGTGAAGGAACATTTAAGTGTGCAGTTATTTCAATGATGTTCCTGGGCACTTCAGTGCCACCAAAGTGATGATGGCATGGGGGATTATTCCACAAATGCCTAAAAACACAGCTTTGATGGGAGTAAAGTGTGGAACAGCTGGGGTTGGGAAGGCAGACAGCGCAGGTTCTCTTGAGTAGCTTGAGAAATTACTGGGTATTTAGAGGTGGGGACTGCAGAGTTTGGGGAGGGGAGGCAGCTCAGCAGGAATTTGATGCCATAGCGTTTGCCCTGCAAAGGTGTCATATGTTCGGCAGGCCCAAAATTTCATGTGTCTCAAAAATGCTGGAAGGTTGGAAATAGATTGTATATCAGTTTTTCTGTTTGGCCACAAATCTGTTCAGAAACTTGATTCAAGACCATTTACAGTATAGTCCTTTGCCTTGATAGTAAGCCTCATTGAATACACTGGGAGTTATTTTTGAGTAAACCTGCACAGGAGCATGCTGTAAGGCTGCAACCCTAAGCACATTTACTAGGGAGTAAATTCCACTGTCCTAAATGGAACTTACTTCTGAGTATACATGCTTAGGATTGCTCTGTATGAACTATAGGTTAATGTATGGAAATGGACAGCTGAAGCTTTTCATGGCATGGAAGTAAATAACATCACCTGGCAAATAACATCCTATTAAGCCTCTGTTAAGGGGCAGGAAATATTTTTTTTCCCAGGCTGTTGAGAAACATAGATATACACCAACAGGAGGAAAGAGGTTTAAACGAGATCTAAGTGTCACAGGTAACTTCCTTCTAAAGTGGCTTCCTAGTTTTGCTTTAGTCCACGGACCTGAAAGACAAGGAGTTTGTTTACTTGAGGACTTCATAATTAATGAGAGGAAATTGTGAGAAGAGTGAGATAAACACTGAAGATGAACTTTGCCCTGCTTGGTGAACCAGTTGTCTCTGAAATGTAACATTTCCATGGGCAGCACATTGGCATTTATTATTCTGTTATCAGCTTGTGAATCACTGAAACAGGAAGCAATAGTGTTAAGGAAAAAGTCATAGCCATGATTCACACTACCTTGAAAATGTGGCTAGCCACTTGTTTTCTGTGTTGGTATGTACTGGGTTATAACACATGTTGATGAAAGAGGTCTGGACAACCTGAAACCTTGCACATTATTTTGTGTTGTTTTGCTTGGCATTATGTGGTTCTTGGTTTTGAACATGATAGGTTATTTGTTAGTTCTCATCAGGGAGATGAATAATTTGGGCTCATTTAGCAAATAGATTAAGGGGAAAACACATATACCCAATCCCCAGGAATGCTGGAATGATGGTAAGACAGTAGGACAACTGGCTCTGCCCATAGATAGCTATCACAACTTTCAATCTGTGGAATTCTGTTCCACATACTTGTCCATGGCATGGTAAATTGATGTGTGATAAGTAGCAATCTTCAAAGCAATGGAATTACGAGCACAGTAAGGACACGTTAGGGCACTTTCTACTTACTATTTCCCCAAAGGGCTCTTCTTTTTCTAACATCCCTGTACTCTCTAGCCATTACAAACATTCATTCTGGGTACAGAATGGAACTGAGGCAGCAAGCTCTTACCCTGAGCGATGTGTATTCCGTCTGCTTCCTGAACACAGCCTATGTGCATACAGACTGCACTATGTGCATACATGTGGGAATCTTTCAACCAGCGTGATTCCCACAGACCAGACTGCACATATTCAGTTTGTGTACACAAAAATTACTTCATATGCCTCACAAACTAATAGATTTTTAATTATTGGGTGATGAATCCATTGGAATGAATACAGCCACAAGTGTCGGTCTCAGAAGTGGGTCTCTCCGCCACAAGCCTTTCCATGCTTTCAGTCTATCCAGATCAATTCCATAGCACTTTGAGTCATTTTCCTTCCAGCCAAACAGACCCATTTCACATCCCTCCTAATAGCTGCACTATATCCCTCATTCCATGACTGATCCTTCTCTTGCAGTGCTTAGAATTTTGTTGGAACATTCTATTAAATTTCAACAGCTTATCTCAGAGAGACAAGAAATGACAACCCATAATGTAGCCTGTTTCCTATATAATGCATAAGTGATAACAAAGGTGCTTCTGGTAGTTTCCTTATTTATAGGCTTTTGCAGCATTTGGCTTTGAAGAGGGAAAATATTTAATCCTGTCATCTAATTGCTTCTTCCTCCCTTTGGCTCAACATCCTGCAGGACTTTCCTCCCTTTGGCTCACCATCCTGCAGGGGTTCCTGAATGAAATCTCAGCTCTAGATCCCTTCCAGTCCAGCTTCCACCCAGGACATGAGAGACATTGCTGGTCGCCCTCACAGATGATCTCTGCAGACACCTGGATCAAGGTAGATCAGCACGGCTGATATTATTGGATTTGTTGGCAGCGTTTGATATGGTCGATTATGAACTTCTGACCCACTGCCTCGCCGACGTGGGGATATGTGGGGTTGCCTTGCAGTGACTGGTCTCCTTTCTCCACGGTTGTGGATAAAGGGTGGCGCTTGGGAAGAGACTGTCATTCTGCCAACCTATGGTGTGCGGTGTCTGACAAGGGGCAATACTCTCCCCGTTGCCGTTTAACATCTATACACGCCCCTTTGCCCAGTTGGTGCAGAGCTTTGGACTTGGGTATCATCAATATGCAGATGACGCCCAGTTATACTTGATGATGGACGGCCAGCCTGGCTCAGCCCCAGATGTCCTGGAGTGTGCCTTTGATGGCGTGACCAGTTGGTTGAAACAGAGTTGACTGAAATTAAATCCTACAAAGATGGAGGTCCTGTATTTGAGTCACGGGGGGTTAGGTGTCGGACTCTGACTCCCGACCCTCGATGGGGCACCGCTTATGCCAGTGTCGTCAGTTAGGAATTTGAGGGTGATTCTGGATGCCTCCTTGAAAATAAGAGTCTCAGGTCGCAGTGGTTGCCAGGTCCTTTTAAAAAAAAAATCTACGACAGACTAGGCAGCTTGTCCCATACCTCTTAGTCAGCAACTTAACTACAGTGATCCAGGCAACAGTAATCTCTAGGCTGGACTACTGTAACCTGCTCTCCGCAGGGCTTCCCTTGATCCTGACCCGGAAACTGCAGCTGGTTCAAAATGCAGCAACGCATGTTATTGTAGGAGCGCCAACTGGAGCGCATATAATACCTATATTGCGCCAGCTGCATTGGCTGCCAGTGAAGTACTGGATCAGGTTCAAGGTTTCTGGTATTAACCCACAAAGCCCTACGCAGACTGGGACCAGTGTATCTGCGAGACCGCCTCTCCTCATACATGCCCCGGAAGATGCCCCGATCAGGAGATAAACATCTATTGGTGGTCCCTGGCCCCAAGGAGGTCCACCTGACCTCAACCAGAGCCAGGGCATTCTTGGTCCTGGCTCCAGCCTGGTGGAACTCTCTGTCCACTGAGACCAGGGCCCGGCAGGATGTGTTATAGTTTTGCCGGGCCTGTAAGACAGAGATGTTTCACCAGGCATATGGTTGAGGTTGGCTTGGTCTCCACCAGCCGAAAAATGGAGAAGAATAAAATCTGAATCCCTCCTTACTAGGGTTGTCCACCACCTTATCTTGTCGAGCTGTGTCTGCTGCTATTAATTGCTGCCACCGGAGTGTATATTTTTACGTGTGAAGTTTAAAAAAAATCTATTTATGGTTTTAATTGTATAAATTAATTTTAATGTGTTTTTAAAATGTTGTAATCCACCCTGAGCCCTTTGTGGGGAGGGCAGAATAGAAATCCAAAGAAAATAAATAAATAAATAAATAAATAAATATTGTGGGAGGGACCAAGCAATGGGTTATCATGGACTGTAATTAGCATTTGGATTCACTCCCACATGGATTAGAATAGCATTGCTTCACACATATAAATGGTATTTGTATACAAGGTTTAAAGAACACATAAGTCTCTCTTTCTCTAACTTTGCTCAGTCCCCTGACATGCTGGGAGCTGTTGACTGTAAGGTGGTTTGTTGAATCAAGATTCCAGGATGAAAAATTTGGCATTGCAGCATTAGTAATTGGTGTCTGAGCAAGCAGAACAAAAGCAGGCAGGCACACCCAGCAGCGCTACCCACTTACCAACATTCTTGCCCCACCCAAGAGAGAACAGGCAAAAACTCCCTGTCGAGCTTCCAAAAGTGTAGCCTTAGGAGGCAGATTTTTTAAAAGCTCTAAACAGTAGGTTTTGCCTTCCATTTTAAGAATATAAAGAGCAAACAGTGCAACTGTTTTATGGGATATTAACACATTTCCAAAATAATTGTGGTCCTACAAATTTAAAGAGTTGGAAAGAAAAGTGTTAGTTTGTTAGGACAAAACAAAAAAGTGTCACCATGGGGTAGTGGTTACAGGTTTGGGCTAGGATTGAGGAGATCAACTTTCAGATTTCTGCTTGCCATGAAACTCAAGCCCTTTCCACGTTACAGTGAACGCATGTACATTCTGCATGTATGAGTATACATATTTTTGTAAGAAAGAGCCAATGTGCATTCACTTTGCAGTTGCTGCAATTAAAACCAGGGACCAGTATCTGGATAAATGTGGGGTTTGTATCACATGTTCAGCTGTACATGCATTGGATGTAATATGAGAATTACCCAATGTACATATTAAAACAAATGAAGTATACTTAGGGTTGCCAGTCCCTCCCCCCACCCCAGTGGGAGCCCCTGCCTTTTCTTTCTTGTGGCCATTCTGAGCTGTGGAAGAAAATTTTTAAAAAGGGTATCGAGCCAACGGCATGACATCACTTCCATGGAAAATCTAGAAGTGATGCCACACCTCTCTAGGAATCACCAGAAACTCTATGGTGAAACCACAGAGTTTTTGTGATTCCTGGAAAGGACTGAAGTCTCAACTGGAGATAACCTGGAAGCAACGTTAGCCATCTCTAGGAATCACTGGAAGTTCTATAGAGTTTCTACTGATTTCTAGAGAGGTATGATGTCACTTCTGTGTTTATCCTAAAAGTGATGTTATGGTGTCACTGATGGCTTCCCCCCACATTTCCCCAACCCCCCAGTCTCCCTGGCAATCCTATGTGCACTCTATGTGTAAATTCATTGTAACTTGTAAACAGGGGTTCAGTGGGTGATCCTGGGCTAGTAAGCCTAATCTACCTCACCAGATTGTTGTTTTGAGCAAGGTAGCCAACTAGCCAGGAATAAAATGTCGTTGGCTCTTTAACAGAGGTTTAAGATGTCTGCCATCCCACATAGGTGAAGGTTTTTAAAGTATATTTGCTGTAGTTCATACTGATATTACAACTAAAAGAGATAGTTTAAAAGTTGGCAACCAAAGTCAGCCTGCTCAGTATGCAGACCTAGGCTATTGCCTAGAGTGCCAGAGGATGGGGGTACCAGGAGCACCAAAGGAGGCTTGCTAATGGCAAGTGGCAGCTCTGAGACTTGCTTGCCTTCCTCTGCCCCACCTGGTCCTTGCAAAGGAGGGAAGGAGGAAGAGCAGGTGGTCACCAACTTTACTATATCAAGCTCTGCACAATCCCACTGGTTTGGGGGCAGGCATGACAGTTTGATGGGTGGGTCTGCCTTCCCCAACTTTGCCAACCTTCAGGTGATACTCAAACCAAAAGAGGCTATCAAAGATGCTCACCCACCCAAACTTGCCAAAAAACACAAATGAGCACTGATGCAGTGAACTAAATTCTTCACACAATGTTCACAAAAATAATTTAGTGAATTTGAAAGTAATATACAAGAGTGAATACAACATGTGAAATTCTAAAACATCATAATCACTATAATATCATCACAATCAATCACACACAGCAAGGTGTTACAACACCGAGTAGCATGTGTATCCTCAGAAAAGGGAAGAATCCCAAGAGTTCTCTTATGAGCTGTCTTCAGTCAGTACACTGAGGATTCCCGCTGAAACCGCGGGGGCAGATGAAAAGTCCCGCCGCAGTCCCTGGAAGTGCGCAGAGTTTCAGCACGTGAAAGAGTTTGTGGGAGAGTCGGAGAAATACCATCGTGGTAGGAGAAACCACGCCCCGTGAGGAAGTGCTCATGAAACAAGCTTGAGATACCTGGAGGCTTGTCGGGCGGGGAGGTCCCCCTCGGGGGGCTCCCGGTTGCTGTTCTCCACCTGCACATTCCATTCTCCTCCCAGTCTTCCAGCTCCTTTCCACTTTGTCCGGAGGGACTTTTCATCTGCCCCCGCGGTTTCAGCGGGAATCCTCAGTGTACTGACTGAAGACAGCTCATAAGAGAACTCTTGGGATTCTTCCCTTTTCTGAGGATACACATGCTACTCGGTGTTGTAACACCTTGCTGTGTGTGATTGATTGTGATGATATTATAGTGATTATGATGTTTTAGAATTTCACATGTTGTATTCACTCTTGTATATTACTTTCAAATTCACTAAATTATTTTTGTGAACATTGTGTGAAGAATTTAGTTCACTGCATCAGTGCTCATTTGTGTTTTTTGGCAACCTTCAGGTGATGCCTGGAGAGCTTCTAGAATCACAACTGATCTCCAGACTGCAGAGCGTAGTTCCCCTGGAGAAAATGGCGGTTTTGGAGGGTAGATTTCATGGCATTATACCGCCCCCACCCCAGGAATCTCTCTCCTCCCACAAAACTTTACCTCCCTAGGCTGCACACCCCCAAATCTCCAGCAATTTCCTAACCCAGAAGCGAGGGGGAGCAAGTGGCTGCCCGTACCACTGTGCTGGACTCTGCTCCTGCCAGAGAGCTTCATGGCAGGTGTGGTGGCTGGCCCGGCTTACCTTCCTCTAATCTGAACCTGGGTAGAAGGGAGGAAGAACAGGAGGTCCCCAGCTTAGCCACCCCCAGTCACCACTCTCTTCTTCTTTTGTTGCAGTCGGAAGTTCAGCTATTTCATTTGCAAGCTTGAACATGCCCTGTCCCATAATGGGGTGGTATGGCTAGCTAGGGGGTGGGGGTGGGGTAGCACTGGCAGGAGAGTGGCTGGCCTGGGGTGCCAAAAACCCTTGGGTTGGCTTGTGGAGGTGACATGTAGGCCCTTTGGAGCACTTTACGGAAAGAGTGAGTTGAAAATAGAATTAAATGTGGCATCTCAAGGACCAATGCATTTATTATGGAATAATCTTTGGGAGTCTAGAGCACATTTCACCAGCTGCACTGGAACAGTAGAGCACATTTCACCAGCTGCACTGGAACAGTAGAGCACATTTCACCAGCTGCACAGGAACAGTAGAGCACATTTCACCAGCTGCACAGGAACAGTAGAGCACATTTCACCAGCTGCACAGGAACAGTAGAGCACATTTCACCAGCTGCACAGGAACAGTAGAGTCCTTCTTATCAGTAGGATTGCAGGTTTGCTTTTTAAAAAAAATTAGTCCTGTTCCTGTGCCTTTAAATACATTTAATAGTGTAAGCTCTTTCTTGCTTTAAGTGAAGGGGAAGCTTCACCTGTTTAATTTCCATGTGTCAGAATACAGTTGAAGGTATAGGAACAGTGCCAACAAAGAACTGTTCGCTGTGTCAGAAAAGAGAAAAATGCTGACACACGAAGTCTTCCAGACATTGGTTTTCCAGCAGGTAAAGTGAGTTATCCGTCCTGATGACGCAGGGCTAGTCAGTGCTGCAGTTGTGAGGAAATTAGCTTCCTCAGCAATCAGGACACCAAGTACAGTTGCTATGAAACAGCTTTTATATATATTTAAAAAAAACTTCAGCAAGCACAATTATCCTTGGTGTTTTGTGGTTATGCTGATGGACACGTACCGAATGGTCCTCTGACATAATGCAAAGCTGCACCTCAAGACTCACTCCCTAACTGTGCCACTTTGAAGGCTGAACCAACTTTCATCTTGTCTTTGTTCTTCTTGTCCCTTCTTGTTTCTCAGAGATTGTGTTCTCATCCTCTCCAGTGTGGGCATGCATGTCTCATTTTCTGCTGGCGGAAGAGGGTGTGATTTTCATTGACCCCCCCCCCCTCCGCAGATCTTCACATAACCCACAGAACAATTTCTCCCCCCTCCCCTCTGTTTGCAGGATACATCACAGTGTAGGTGAAGCCTTTTGAACAGCCAGCATCAGCATTTAAATGCAAAGTATTAAGTAAGGGAAAAGCCTTATGTGGCTTTAGAAAACCAACATTGATATGAAAAGAGATTTCTTCTTTACTTTTGTATTTCCTTAGTGTGGGTGCAACAAAGCAAAACCAATTTGCTCTCCCTCTGCTGTTTTAAACATGATATAGTTCTTTACTCTTAAATGTACATCCATTGCTTCGCGGGTGAAAGGATCGGCGGTTTTATGTCTCAGGCACTGCTCACTGTCTAGCAGGTATGATGATTTATACTGTAAATGGGTGTGCCTTGTCTGAAGAGATCATTGAATCATTCCTTTTATCACTGCTACACCCATAGGAACTTATTTCCTCAGGTGAGGCTGTGTTTAAAGACGGTGAGTGCAAGACAGCTCTCAGACGACAATTCACGTTGGTCCCTGTAAATGAGAGGAGAAAAAATCTAGCTCCAGAGAAGGTAGGTTAGGCAATGTGCAGTGGGGAAATCAGAGATGGACATCACCCCCCTTTGCCACAGCATCTTTGGCAACAGATTTCTTATTATCTTCTTCATGTGCTTCTAGCTGGCTATCAATTCACAGTTGTGGGGATGTGGTTATGTAAATGGAGTGCCTCTTTTTTGATACACTACATAATATTGAAGGTTTGCAAGTCTCTAAAGAGCTAAGGAAATGTTATCCAGAATGAAGTAAGCAAATAAAAAAGAGGGCAAGCTAGTGAGGACAAGAGATACAGCACATATATTTTTAAAAACTGCCTATAGTTTATATATCTACATTATATGCCTAAGAGTTATGTGTATGCCATGTATTTACAGCTTGATTTATAAAATGCGGCTCCAAAGATAACATAATCAGGTTCTCCAGAGTTTGAGTAGAACTGTTGTACTTTTCTATCCCCCATGGAGGGAACAGAATAAAGAAACCAAAGGATAGTTGTTCAGTGCCTTGGAGAGCGTCTTTATGAGTAGATAAATTTTACAAAAAAGATAGCAACCAGGCACAAAGGTAAACTCAGATCAAGCTATGAATCCTGAAGCAATAGAGCTTTTGGGTCTAGTCTTTCTTTTTTACAAACAGGACTGTCAGTGAGAATTAGCCTCAAGGTTCTTTTGCACAGGAAGGATGCATATAGACTTGTGGGAGCCATTCAATCTGCACTGTGCCATGAGTCTGCATGACAGTGAAGTTATGTCAAGAGTAAAAATGCATCACAGGTAGATTTGATCATGGTGTGATATCGTTATTTTGGCATCTGCAGTATCAGCATCTAGTTGTCCCATCACTGACCACTCCTGAGGGAGGTGCTGCTAATGCAGAGGGAGGGAGGTGCTAATGCAGAACTCCACTTGTATTCTAACTCATCAGGAACCATTCCTGCCACAGTAGATTTTCCCACTCACTTCAGGAAAAAAGGGCAGCTTTGTGCACCTGGCCCCATTCCTTTGCAGCCCTTTGTGCACACTGAGCTGTATCCTGCTCTGAAGGTAAGGAGAGACCTTCTGGCTCTCCAAGAGGTCAGTGTGCATCTTATCCCTTCCATTTGCTTCATAATGTGGAATCACGAGCAAAATGAAATAAGATAATTGCAAATCTGGGGCTGAGGGAGGGGTTAAAGGCTTGGCTTGTCCTTTTCCTCTTCATCATTTATGTACCTTTTTAATCTTTATCTCAGGTGGATCTTTAGTCTTGTGGATACTTGTTATCATGTGGATAATTCTTTTTATTCTAGGTAAGTAGTCCTATTCCTTGGCATGCTCCCCCAAAAGCCTTTGCAGCTCAGTTGTTGGTGGCAATATACAATGTTTTAGATGCTGCTTATGTTTAGAGGGTTAATTCTATAATACAAAAATTCTTAAACATCTCCATTTGAGCCTGGTTTAAATTATGCTCCTTCTGCCAAGATCACTCACTGGAAATACTTGGCAGTAAGAAACAACTGTGACAGCCACAGCTTTAGCATCTGCCAGATTTAGTCAAAAGATGCTGCCGTGTTACCTCCTCTACCCTCACAGAAATATCAATACTTAACATTTATATAGGACTTTAAAGTGCTTTGCATACTATTGCAGTAATCATTACAACAACCTGGTAGGGCAGATTACTTCTATTTTGCCATATTGTGGTTGTGCTGAGACTGAAAGCGACTGGCTTGCCAAAGCCTCTTGGTTTCTTGGCAGCTGAGATTTTAAAACAAGGATTGGCTGGTTTGTAACATAGGCTAGTGTGGAGTATCTTTATTGTGTCAGATTCACTGGTTGTAATTGTCAGTTCTGTACCTTTGAACAACATGCATCTGTTGCATCCTTTTATCAAAAAATGTGAACATTTCATTGAAGAAATAAAGGCTCATTCCTTCAGTGGTAGTGTTCCTCAGTTTGCCAAACAATGCAATGGCCACTCTGTTACTAGCATGAGTCACTCAAAAAAGAAGTTTTCTTATCCACTTGATTTGTAGTACATATATGTTTCATCTTGAATCACTGTGGTCAAAGTAACTAGGATTTATGTTGCCTTGAGGAATAGTGCCCTTTATATCCCCTTTTGCCCCAGTGAATGGTATTTTTAAATTACAATTCTTGTTTTGCTCAAGCTTCCTCAGACCTCCTGGCTGCACAGCGTACCTGCTCAGATGGGGCTTGTTACCCACCTGTGGGAGATCTGCTCGTAGGCAGAATCCATCACTTGAAAGCCTCCTCCACTTGTGGACTTGTCCAGCCTGAAACTTACTGCACTCCATATGGGGAGGTATGTATGACCCAAAGTATCTTCCTTCCTTCCTTTAGGAAAAGGGCATGTTTAACATTGGTGAGAGTTGCTTCGTATTTGCTTCATATTTGTTTGTGATAATATTAGATGGAGTGTCTATAAAATTAAGATTTTAGGAGGCATAACGGATGATCTCAATTTAATGATAGTACATCCAAGGGCCTCAGCAGTACATATTAAAAATGACTCAAAATGGTTTCTACAAAAAGTCATGCATCAGCATTCCTATCTTGTCCAAATATGGTGTGTCTATTTACATAGAAGTATCAAGAGTTTTTTCCTGACCTGGATGGCCCAGGCCATCCTGGGCCATCTCGTCAGATCTCAGAAGCTAAGCAGCGCCTGTCCTGGTTAGTACTTGGATGGGAGACCACCAAGGAAGACCAGGGTTGCTGCACAAAGGTACTCAATGGCAAACTAGCTCTGTTTATCTCTTGACTTGAAAACCCTATGAAGTTACCATAGGTCTGCTAGGACTTAATGGCACTTTCCATCATGACCATCAGAGTTTTATCAGGTTGTGTTCTCCAATATTTTTAAATGCATGAAATAAAATGTTATTTCCTTTTATGAAATCAAGTCACAGGGTACCATGAGTTCAAAGAAACAAAAAACATACTGCATGGGCTAATGGTTACTTGTTTCAACAAGTGGTAATGCTCCATGTCCTTTCTATGTTTCAGTCGGTACCCTACATTTTTAAGCATCTAGGAGATGTTGAACTTCATGTTAGTTGTATTTCTGCTTCTTTCTTCTTTGCCCTTGACCTGCTGATGCCAATACGGAATAATGTTTTCATTTATATCCTCAGAAATTTCTTGAATGGAAGTCACACATATTAGGGTTGTACAAGTGGAGGCCCCTCAAGGACTTCTGGGGCGGGGGGGCTTCTCATTTCCTCCTTCCCCATCATGTCCTGTCTGCCTTCCCTGCACTGCTCCTTTCTCCGGTTTGCATACTTATGCAGGCAGTCCTTTTCACAAAATCTTGCTGCTTGGATTTTGTGTGTGTGTGGGCGTGTGTGTGGTGAATTAATTAATACATTTAAGCTCAGCTTGATGAGTCAGTGCAGTGAATTGAAAGTGAGACCTTTTTCATTTGTTCCCCACAATCCGGCTAGTGCATAATTTTAATGATGCCATGTATCACGTTCCTAGGATTGTGCCAAACAGCTGAAAGTTTTAAAGTCCATTTTTTGCAACCTCTGCTTGCAAACCTTTGCTTGCTTTCTCTCTTGTTCTTTCCTCACACTCTGCCCTGCTGGCCAATGTGTACTGTCTGAGTCTAGTGCCAATCAGAAGTGTCCCAAAGTGTGATCTTTTGCAATCCTGGTAAATTTCTTGCTGATGGAAACACTCCAGTCCTGAGCCTCTTGTCTGTGCTCCTTGTTTTGGCTGTGATTCCCTCTAACCTTTATACTTTGTACACCCCTCTGTGACAGCATGTAGCCCAGGAGTGGCAAAGTCCAGACCATATCCATTATAGCAATTTATACAAAATGACTATTAATCCTATTGAGTAGTTTGGAGAAAGTTGCCCTCTGTTGCTTAAAGACAAATTCACATCAGAATCTATATTGATATCCGTATATGTATTGCCTTGGGGCAAAAACAAGTGACCAAAGTTGCATTCCTAAAGACACTGCCCTAGGAGTAATCCACATTGAATAAAATGGGACTGACTTCTGAGTAGAGCAGTTTAGGATTGCTTTCTTATGCTGTGTGACTTTTTTCTGGCAGGGCTCCTCTGCTTCTAACAACTTTGTGACTGGCTGGAATTAAATAGGTGAACTTACAAAACTGCCTTCTGCTAGAGTCAGATGGTTAACCTACATAGCTCAGAATTGTCTCATCTCACAGGCAGTGGCTCTCCCAGTCTTAGACAAAGAAAGGTCTTTCTCTCCACATTACACCGTAAACCTTTTTGCTGGGGAGACCAGGGACCTGCTTCATACTCTGCTACTGCGCCATAACACTTCCCTTACCAAAGAAAACTTTTCCTAATACAGTGATATAGTCATAGGGGCATGCTGGCTATCTGGATTTCTGTTTGTTAAGCCACTGTTAAAGATTTAGGGGGCCTGCCAGAAAAAAAAAGAGGGACAGCTGTAGAGGCAATTTGATTTATTGAACTGACAGATCATATTATCTGTTCTGTTTAGCTGTCTCATCTTCCATGGCATAATGTCACACCTATACACTGTTGCCTACCTTTAAAATAGAGGTAGAAGCATTATACTGTTACAGAAAGAAGGCCCTTTGACCCTCTTGATGTTTTGTGAAAAAGTCAAGAAGGCAGCAATTCCCATCTTACTCTGAGGTATCCCTCAGAGTTCCAACTTTTTATCATGAGGCAAGTAATCTTGGAGGATTATCTGTAAACTCACCAGTCTAACTTTCTCCATATTTCTCTTCTCAAGGAAGAGTCTGTGGCTATTAAGATCTTGTTTACCATAGGACAAGGACAAGGACTCTCCTCATTGCCTTCCCTGGAAGCAAGGAAAGTATTAGTGCATGATAAACACACAGAGCGAGAAAATGCTTTTATCATCTGAGATATGGCAGGATAAGAAAACTGTCTGTATCATCAGCAAGCCTGGGAAAGAAGCCTCGGCTTGTAACTCTGGGTCTAAGTGTACTTCTGCTGCTATTCTAGTCATGCTTACTAGGAAGTAGAATTGCCATCCTCCAGGTGGGAGCTGGAGATCTCCTGAAATTACAACTGATCTCCAGATGACAGAGATCAGTTCCTTTGGATAAAATGGCTGATTTGGAGGGTGGACTTGCATTATACCCTGCTAAGTCCCCGTCCCCCCGCCCTTTCAAACCCTGTCCTCAACAGGATCCATCCACAAATCTCCAGGAATTTCCCTACTCAGAGTTGGCAACCCTACAAGACACTGGCAAACAAGCTTAGGATTAGGTTCTAAATCATACAAAAATACAGAGCAAATGAGAGATAATTTTATCAAGGCAGACAGGAGTGTGTTTTGACTGCTAAACAAGCTGGTCACACCTGCCCTTCTGGAATCTGGATTGGGATACTCAATTCATCACGAGGAAACTACTATTATTCAGGGAAGATGATTGCTTTCTTCAGCCTAGGGGAAGTGTGGGATGCTATGGTCAGCCTAGTCAGGATTACTGAACATTTTCTACCTTCCTCTCTCTGATAGTGGCAGATCCTCCTCATGCCCTTATGAAACTGGAAGATGCCAAACGATTTGCGTTCTACCTGTTTGCACACATAGGCTTTTTAAAATCTTAAGATTGCCTTCTAGTTGCAAGAGCTAAAATACTGCAGTAAAGTGATTTTTTTGGCCCATATTTTCTGCTCAAGGTTGATACACATGTTGCAAACCCAGGTGAAAGTGATGTGAAATGGCTTCCACATTTTTGAAAGTCTTGTGTACAATAATGCCTTCTTAGGGGAGGGCTCTGGCTCATTGGCAGAGCTTCAGCTTTCCACACAGAAGGACCCAGGTTCAATCCCCAGTATCTCCAGTTAAAATGATCAGGTAAAGGTGATATGGAAGAGCTCTGCCTAAAACTCTGGAGAGCTGCTGCTAGCCTGAGTCAACAATACTAATCTTGATGCACCAAGAGAATTATACTAATAGACTCAGAATAAGGCCGCTTCATGTGTGTCTCCATCAATCCAGTGCAGCCACTGTTTACCCTGCTGTGTCACTGGAGAGCATTTTTGAGGGCTTAAAAATGGTTAATTTCCATTGTGCTATAGCACAATCGTGTTATAACAATCTACTGCTATGATCTACCAGTACCTCTGAAACCCCAGCTTTCAATGAAAAAGTAAGAGCCATGGAGATCAGCAACCAAAAGGACTAGAGACTTTTTAAAAAAGCAAAGCTGGGAATTTACAGGAATTGAAAGCCCTCCAAAAGCTGCCTGATAGCACTGGGGTCGGTGGTGAGGGAAAATGGCTGCTAATGGAAGAAAGCGCAAACAACACTCATACGTAAATGCTCTGTTGTTAGCGAGAATGCATCTGTGTTCATGATAGTGATGACAGAAAAGCAAAGCATCATGGGTATGTAGCCTACTGTTGATGTGAAGAACAACCATCAAATGCTAACAGGTAGAGGCACAGAGTGGCACCTTATGGAAGCCATTTTTAGTGATTTTGGGGAATGTAATGCTTGAGTCAGTTATGAGTAGATCTGAGCCTTTTTAATCCTAGGAACAAAATCAGTTTCAAATTCAGTCCATAGCTAAAGTTGCTGACTCTGGCGTGAGAGATTACTGGAGATTGGGGGACAGTGTTGGGGGAAGGCAGAATTGGGGGGGGGATGTTTCTTCCATAGGAGAAACAGAAGTCCTAGCATTCACCCTCTGTGGCCAATGAGAACCTTACACAAGATGCTAAACATGAGGTGGATGGGGTTTCTCAGCACATGGGTGCAACAGGAAAGGTTTTGTTGGTCCCTGCATTCCACCTTGCATGCTTTTGCAGATAGAAAAGGAAGGCAAGGGGAAGGGCTGTTTCTCTTACTGTTTATTCCACATATCTGCCCAGAAGACTCATGCCTCCAGCTGTAAGACAAACCACTCACCTCCACAGCCCTTTTCTATCTGCAAAAGCATGCTGGATGGAAAGCACGGAATGATGAAGCCTCTCTTGCTTCCACACACATGCTTGGGAACCCATCCCCCCATTTTGTGGGGGAAGCCTCACATTTAGCATCTCATGTAATCAGAGTCTAGTCCACCCTCTGAAGCTGCCTGTTCATCCTGGGCAGTGGATTTGTCATATGGATCATTCCATTGAAATACGGATAATGTAGTTGTGGCAAGATGCCTTGGAAAGGGGCGTCTCTAGAGTTTGAAGAAGTGCTGCCAGCAAGCCATTTGGAAGGCAATCATTGCAGACTGGAAGTGATATTATCATGGAAGGTACATGGCACACATCACAATTCCATGGCTCTTTCCTGGAATCATCAGGGGGAAGTTGGGGCTCAACAGGCAAGCCAGGGGAAGCCAGGGCTGCTGTGAAACTGGGCTTGGAGAAGCTGGTAGTTTGGAGATCAATTTTCATTCTAGAACTCCAGGCCCACTTTGAGGTTTGGCAACCATACCCATGATAGACCTATAGGCAGTGGCACATCATATTTATATGAGTGCATAATAATGCACTGATTAAACAAAAATCGCCTCTGTGTAAACAAGTGGGAAGCAAACAGCAGAGATGATGGCATACTCAAAAGCACAGAATTGGAGATTTCCTGTATCTAGGGTTGCCAGCTCCAAGTTGGGAAATTCCTTGAGATCTTGAGGGTGAAACCTGGAGAAACCTGGAGAAAGTGGGACTTGGGGAGGGAAAGGACCTTGGTGTGGCATAATTCCATAGAGTTCACCCCCAAAGTAGCCATTTTCTCCAGGTAAACTGATCTCTGTGGCCTGGAGACCAGTTGTAATTCCGGGAGATCTCCAGCCACTACCTGGAGGCTGGCAACCCTACCTGTATCTGCAGCTAATCTTTTAAGTGGTAGACCCTTCTATTTGGACACTCCTTTCTTGCATCAGTTTTGACAGGGATATGTTTTAACATGTACAATGAAAATACTTCCCTGCTTTTTCTGGGCTTTCTGTTTATTTCATCCACCAAGGCTGTGCTCTGCTGCAGAAACCCATAATGAGCTTTTTTGGAATTCAAAGATAAAAAATGGTTTCCCATATGACACACAACCATTATAGTTCCTCATAGAATTCTAGTAAGGGTAGCTAAGAAATGCATTGTGGTTTCCTTTTGTTGTTTTAGTAGATTTCTACAGTTTTTCTTAGGAAGGGAAGCAAGTACTGAGTGAAGGTCTCAAGTTTACAAAAAGAAAAGTGAGTCAGAGAGGTTGTTTTGTCAGGTTCATGACATATGATGCTTTAAACTATTATAGCATCTGTGAAAGACTGCACTTGAAAGCAGGTTTTCTAAGAGTCTCTCTATACAAGACATCTTACACAGGCATGCTCAAGTGACTTCCTTTCTGTGTGGTCTTATAGTCAAGTGTACTCTGTCTCCCTAGCAATGCATGTGTATCCACAATGGGACAGCAAGTGTAAGATCTTTCACTTGAGCATCTCTGTGTAAGATGTCATGTAGAGAGACTCTAAGTGGAACACAATCAGAGAGCTGGGAGGGAAAGAGTTAACTATTGCCTGGAATAGAGGGCTTGAGAGACAGACTGCTCTCTCCTCTCTGATTAGTACGTTTAGAACCAGTCTGAAGTGAGTCAGTTGGTTTCTGGCAGGATTGTTCAGTGTGTGTGAGTGAGTCTGACAGGGAAGGTCAGTCAGGTTGCCTTTGGTGTGAGGAAAGAGGACTCTGTTGCCTTAACTGTATCATTACTGTCCTGAGGAAGAATTCTATTTAAGAATTCAAAGTATGTTATCATAAGCTGAAGCCTTCTTTACAAAGACATGAGAGAACTGAGAGTGTGTTTTTGGCAAGAGTGATTGGGTAGTGGGTTGTGACTCCCTTTTGAGCCAAAAGAAGAAGAGTTTTATCTTCAGAGGAGAGGAAGATTAATTCCTGCCCAGTTTCTAAAGGGGGTTTGGCTCTGAGGAGGACCCCGGATCTATTGTGAAGGGAAAACAGTTTTAAACGAACTCCAGGAAACCTGAACTGTCATGGGGAACTTTGTGGAGAAACTTTGTTGCCGTAACTAAAGTATTAAGTAAAAACCTCTAGCTGCTAAGAATAGAAGAAACTGAGCTTCAAGGAAACTATTTTGCTTGTTACTCAAAGTGTATTCTGTACCACCAACAAAATTTTACTTCAGCACTTTCATTCTCTGACTACATGTATTCAATCCCTGCCGGTTACACAAAATTGTTTTTTTTTTTAATGATATATAGTCTCTAGTGCCATTTCCTACAAAAAGGAAGAGGGCTTCTGCTTTCCCCAAGTTTCTGGACCAGGCTAAAAAGCCAAAATTATATCTGCCAGTCAGGGTGGGACAAACAGACTTTCAAACCCTCAAATATTAACACACTACTTGGAGCTGCTCAGTTAAAGCAGGCAAACTGAATTTTGGTGGGAAAATCTGCCTCACAGTGGGGGGAGTGACAGGGGAGCCATCATAGCATCTTACTAGTTCTTTAAAATCTGTTAAGTCCATTGAAATGAAAGGATCTTTAAAAGCTGCATTTTGGCATTGTAGTGTTGATTCAGATCTCAAATATGGTTTATTGGATCATGTTTTGAAATTAGATAGAGGAAGCCTAATTTCTAATAGTTCCTCATTCATAAAGTTCAGATGTGAACTCTGGCAAGTCCGGTCTAACCTTTCTTGTAGAGTGATCCTTCAGACCCTGGAGGAATGGTGGGATACAAAAGAGATTGACATTCTTTCATAGACAGAAAGGATGACCATAGGGAATACTTAATCAAACAGAATAGGGTCTGAAGCAAATAGAAAGAGAAAAACAGCAGCAACTTGTATGTGAAAATGAAATTGGGATGGTGAGGTTTGCAAACAATGCAGTTCTTCTGGTATTCAAAAGATAATGTTTTGCTGAATTTTGCTGGCTTACTTTTTCTTCACTTTTTCTTCAATAGAGATTGTATCTGACATAGCAGGTGGAAAAGTAGTGTTGACTTCAGTTGTAAGTTGGTGTGAAATAGATCAAATGATCAGTATAAGGATTCTTCCTCAATACTGAGGAATAAGGACAACAAAGCTAAATGGGGATTCAATCTGGCTGTTTATTTCTAGACCCACAACCTCTGAATCACAGCATAATGCCTGATACACTAGTATATCAATTTTTCTCCTCTCAAAGCCCATGTTATTGTAGTGCTTTATGTATACACTATCACTGTATGTGCCATGTGAGTTCAAAGCACTAGTTGAGGAGTAGTTATCTAACTTACCTACACAAAGTTCATGCTGTTGGTAATATCCTGCTGTCCTCAAATGCTCCTTCCTTATATGTTTTTGTCTGATGGATATGCTGTTGACTTTATTATTAGACTTCCTTTTTATCAGGGAAAAATAGCAAGCTAAAAGGCATAATGTTGATTTAAAATATATATCCAGAGGAGTTAGCCATGTTAGTCTGTAGTAGCAAAATAGAAAAGAGTCCAGTAGCACCTTTAAGACTAACCAACTTCACTGTAGCATAAGCTTTCGAGAACCGCAGTTCTCTTCACCAGATGCAACTGAGAAAGAGAACTGTGGTTCTCGAAAGCTTATGCTACAGTAAAGTTGGTTAGTCTTAAAGGTGCTACTGGACTCTTTTCTATTTTAAAATATATAGTCATCTTCTCTTGAAATAATTATGCCAGTGTCCTTGCATGGGATATCTTTAAAATGTCAACATGTAAACTACATATGAAATCAGACCTGGTATGGGACAGGTTCCAGCTAGAGTTGAATATCACTGCAGCATTCAGAGCCAAAATCTATCTCCAAATTTTTGAAGCTACTTGAAACAAACCAACATGTGATTCCACCCCTACCCCCCACCCCAATCCTCTGGCATGGCGAGAGCATGCCAAGCTAATTCTTTTCAGTTAAGTGAGGCCTTGTCAACTTCATTTTCTAGAGATAAGATCTCTAGTGCCTTGCATAGGTACAGTAAAGGAGCAAAACAAGCTTACCCAAGACCATATGCATGTGCATGGTGTTGGGGTGGTGGTGAGAGAAGGGATTTTTTAAAATCTTACTGAAGATGACCAAGTATTTTTGATTTATAGCCAAAAAAGCAAAGCGAGTGAATGAGCTGGGATAAGTTATGAGGCAAAGCAGTCCAGTTTGGGATGCAGCAATTACATTTCCCATGCACTCTGTTGCCACTTTGAAAGCATCTGCATTTGCAGCAGCAATGAAAGCTACACAGAATAATTACTGTCCTGGTTTGCAGCCCTCTTGCTCACTCTCCTCCTTGACCATGCTCAAGAAAAATGGTGTCCTTATCAGGTAGATGATGCAAAGGAGACTGATAGAGGAATGGGTATATAGTTTCGTCCAGGACTTTTTTCCTGGGAAAAGAGGTGGTGGAACTCAGGACCGCACAATGATGTCACTTTGGGTCAGCTGGAACAAGGGGGGAGTTTTTTAAAGTTTAAATCGCCCTTGGCAGAAATGGTCACATGGCTGGTGGCCCCACCCCCTGATCTCCAGACAGAGGGGAGTTTAGATTGCCCTCTGCGCTGCTTGGCAGCACGGAGGGCAATCTAAACTCCCCTCTGTCTGGAGATCAGGGGGGTGGGGCCACCAGCCATGTGACCATTTTTTAAGAGGTGCTGGAACTCCGTTCCATCGCATTCTCACTGAAAAAAAAGCCCTGGTTTCGTCCTTGTATAATAGTTTTATTCCCTCCTGTTGTTCTCTGGTTCTGTCAAGAACCTAGCAAATCTAATCTCCAAAAGCCATTATAACTGAAATAGAAGGGCCTGAAGTGGCTGTTGAAGTGAAGGTTCTCAAAACTCATAAAAGAGGAGAGTTAAGGAAAACCAGTGAAGAATCCTTGTTATTAGAAGTGCTGACAAAGACTAAAGTGTGTTGTATGTTGGTGGTAACTTAGGGCCAAGCTACAAGTGACGAATGACACTTGAATGGCAAGTATATTTCTTCCTGTTCACTTGCCCTCCGCTTGCGCTGTACTCGATCCACTTGCTGTTCAAGTGTCATTTGTCACTTGTAGCTTGGCCCATAGATATGCATTACAACGGACAGAACAACCTAGATCAAGGGGCCTCAACTTTGTTGAGCTTATAAGGACTTCTGGATTTTGAGAACAAGGCACCCGATAAAATGGCTGGCAAGAAGAGGGATGCAGCCAACCATAAAATGGACGCTGTGGGGTCTGAGGCCAATCACAGAATGTTGAGAAATTCCAACCCTAGTGTTCTCCTATGAAGGCAGCAGCTGTTATAGAATAGGTGCTCCCTGCAGATATGAGGAGGTGCCTACTGAACTCTTCTGCTCCAGTAACATAGTGGAAGGCTAGAACTGGCTTCTTGCTTTGGTGAAGTAGGAAACAGGCACCAGTAAACATAGCAGTGGGTGTCACGGTGCCCACATTGGGGGTCACAGGCCTAGATGAACAGTTACAGTTCTGAGACACCAGATTAATTCTCAAGTGCTGAGAGTGCTGGCTCAAGTGAGAGCCAGTGTAGTGTTGGACTAAAATCTGAGAGACTCAGGTTTGAATCCCTGTTCTACCATGGAAGCTTGTTAGGTGATTGCACACTCAGCCTAGTCTGTCTCTCAGCTTTGTTGTGGGGATAAAATAGAGGAGAGGAGAATGATGTAAGCCACTTTGGGTCCCCATTGAGGAGAAAGGCAGGGAACAAATGAAGTAAATAAAAACAAATAAAGTGCTGCTACTCACTGCTATTTTTATAGATCACAATTATAATTGTTACTTTTCCTGCTCATAGCTTGGTTTCTCAGTTATGGCCAACAGAAGATCACAGGTTAACCTTGCACAAACTTGGACAAAAATATACTGTGAATTTTTGCTTGTCTCAGACTAGCAATGAATTCCAACTCAGACCTCAGAAGGCCTCAGATGGACCAGTTCAACAATTCAAATTGTATTATAGTTTGATCATTCACTGTTGTGAGGCTTCTTTCTTTCTTTCTTTCTTTCTTTCTTCTTCTTTCTTTCTTTCTTTCTTTCTTTTCTTTCTTTCTTTCTTTCTTTCTTTCACATGCTGAGAAAAATATTTCATACCTCTTACCACCAATGTTTATGAATCCAGCCTTACACAGGTATGAACAAATATTTCTAATTCCTAGGTGCTAACATCAGTTTCTTGGCAAATATGTGCAGGATGTTTCCAGTTCTATCCACTGCAATTAGAGAGAGAATTTCATCATCTGTGAGCCTAATTGTCAATTCACCCAGAAGGTTCTTTCACAGATGCCATTTTTCCTACATGAAGGTAACCTCTGTACAGGGAGAAATAACTACACAAAATCTACAACTATTCTGTCAGGAATAGACATGCAGGATAAACTAGTTAGCACATTGAGTTTCCAGACAGGAAACGGAAACACTCTGTGTTTTTCGTGCATTTTTCAGGTCATATCTGTGTAAGAAAATGTCTTGCCAGGACCAAATCAAGATCTGACAGCCAAGTGTTTATTTATTTATTTATTTATTTATGTATGCTGGACCAAGGCCATGAAGGTCTTTGTATGTAACCATTACCTTGAACTGAGCACGGTAACTGATAGGTAGCCAATGGAGTGACTGTAGGATAGGAGTGATGTTTAAGCTCCTGCTCACTCCTGATAACAGTCGAGCTGCAGCATTTTGCACCAATTGGAGCCTCCTAGTTCACTTAGATGGGAGGCCAATGTATGATGCATTACAGTAGTCAAGTTTTGATGTTACCAAGCATGGATCCAGGTGGCCATGTCGGCCATGTCGAGATAAGAAGTGATTTTCCAGGCTAGAGTGAGATCATAGTGTTTTTTGCAGCTGCCTTAACTTGTTTTTCTAGTAGTAGCGCTGGTAGGTGCTTTTTGGCACCCACAAGCAGAGAATGTGAAAATGTTCTCTTGGTTTATCAACCACTTGCTTGGCTGGAGGGGGGAGATGGAGGGGGGAGTGATGTTGGGGCCCAGGCTTGACTTTTACCCAGGGTCCTAAAATCGGCTTAAATTTACAAGCCACAGAAAGGTGGGAGTGGGGAGATGCTACAAAGAGAGGCAAGTTAGAAATAATAGGGGTGTGTTTGATGTGCCATCAAGTCACTTCTATCTTATGGTGACCCTGCGAAAGAAAGACCTCCAAAATGTCCTATAATTAACAGATGTGAATAACCAATCAAAAAGAATTCAATGCATTCAGAGTGGCTAAAGTATCACTACCATCAGTAAATTCCAATCATTCCAGTCCCTTTCACAGGGATTTATAGCTCAGTGATTTACAACAAGATTTGTCACAATCCCTCTCATCTCTCTCCTTCGTTTGTAACATTGCTTATAATGGTATCTGTAAAATAATTATGCGCTCCATACATCTGATGAAGTGAACTCTGATTCATGAAGATTTAAGCTAGAATCAATTTTATTAGTTTTAAAAGTGCCACTGGACTAGCCTCTTGTAGGTAGATGGGCAGAGTAGGGGAAACATAAAATCAGACCTAATCATGAAAGGTGAAAGGTGAAGCAAAGCTCATCAGAAGCTTGAATTATCTTTGATTGATTATTGTAACTCCCACTTTTCTGTTGTTTGTAACTTTAAATATGTCTCCTATGAATTATCTTTGATTGATTATTGTAACTCCCACTTTTCTGTTGTTTGTAACTTTAAATATGTCTCCTATGTACAATCTATACATCTGATGAAGTGAGCCTCTGCATTACAAAAGATCTGATTGGCTGTGCAAATTAAAATAATGCTACTTTGATGGCAGTTGCCACCAGTGTTGAGTGGTTGGCTTGCTCCTCTTTCCCAGTGTATTTTTAAAATTACCCTTCTTCTTCCCTGCACTTAGACTTTCTCTGGGGTATGTGTGTGTGGCTCTGCCTCCTGTGGTTGGCTTCACCTACTGCAGCAGCCATTTTGTGGTTGTAGCTACCACCCTGTTCCAGAATTGTAAAGCTGCCCTCATGCTTAAAAAGGTTATCCTAACCTATGGTAACCTTCAGAGTTTTCAAAGCGAGGGGCAGGGATCAGTGGAGTAATATCAAATTGTCCTTTGAGACTCTTGGAAATCTGCAGTGGATAGCATGTCTGGCCCACTTCCCTTTGCTCACAGAAGACAATGGATGTCTACGAGAGCTCTATTTTGGAATTTTCCTTTATAATATGATTTGGTTCTATATTTATATCAGAATTAGGCACATAAAAAGAGAATTGTGTAACCAAGCTTTAATGGGTAACCTTGTCCTGAGCTGACTTACCATTTGTCTCAGTTCTACTTCTGCCAGTCCTTGAGATATCTTTCACTCTTAAAAAAAATTCTGTGTACTGTTCTAGCTCCTCCCTGATACAGCTCAACACTAGCAGTTAATAGTTCTTTTAATAGCGTAGAATGTAAGGACACAGAAAGGTTCAACTTGAGAAGCTGTGTATTGGTAGCTATGGACTGGGAGATGAATAGATATACATGGCCTGCAAATGTTTCAGGCTATCTTAAAGTTTTCTCATGGTTTCACATAATAATGAATTCAGTGGCATTCCTGCACCATTGCAATTCTGCCTTTATCTTTGTTTATATATCCACACATTTCTCTTTATCAAAGGCTGTGAAAAGTGTTAGTTAGGGAGACTATGTATGTTTGTTCAGTATATTTAAATCTTCTAGATGTGAGTGCAATAATTTTCCTTCAGTCCCCAAAGCTAGGTTGCCAAAAACCTGGGGGGAAAAATCCTGAACAGAGGTTTAATGTGTGGAAATAGGCAAGTGAAACTCCTCATGGCTTAGAGGTAAGCAGGACTTTTTTCTAGTGGTACTCACTAGTACTGACTGGTATATTTTGAGGGGCTCTCCCAAGTCCTGAAAAGGGAATTGGAGGAAATCAGGGCAAATATATGTATGAGTGCATGGCTTAAAGAAAAAAGTACTGGAGGTTAGTAACATCATCTGGTAGATACCATCCCATTATGCCTCTATTAAAGAGACAGGACATTTTCCCTTCAGGTTGTTAACAACCCTGATTACAGCTCAGGCTTTTGTTTTGCATTAGAATGCAGGTGATGTCCCTCAATGAGCCACAAAATTTAGAAAGAAATATTAAAAGAACACAGATTATTCCATACATCAAGCAGCTATCTGAACCTCAAATATACTTTGTCCACTTGACAAGGGAAGCAAAGGGAATCTGAGGGTATCAGATTCCTCAGTTTGGCACATGCCCATATTTATTTACAAAATGCTTGATGACTTTGATCACCATTCTCAACTAAGAATGGATTTAAAAACCCTGACTATATGTATATATGGGCATGCCCAAGGCTAGATTTAATGTGAATTATACTAGGAGTAACTAGAGTTTCCAACAGGCTTGGAGAAAACTGTCTCTTTAATAGAAACTTAATATATAGAAATGGGCCATTGAAGTTTTTGCCCAGCATGGAGCTAAATAGCATTACCTGATAAATAACATCCTGCCTTAGCCAAGAGAAAAGATGGGGCACAATTTAGGGTTGCCTGGTTCCCCCTGATTAGCAGGGATTTAGTAGGTGGGATGTTGGGGGTTGGTGCACTGCTTACCCCTCTTCTGTTTGCATTTGTGCACCAATGCACATGTGCCTCCATGGTGCCAGACAACGACATCATTTCTGGCATAACCTGGAAGTGATAGCATCACACCAGGGCTGAATCATCCCAAAACATAGTGCTTTCACACTATGACATAATTTTTGCACCAGAAGTGATGTCATTGGCTGAGGATGCAGGTGCATTTGCACCCATTTCCCCAGCCTGTAGAAAATGTCATAACGTGTGGAAGTAGGCTGTTGAGAATTTCCATGGCAGGGAGGTAAAGGACACCACCTGGTAAATAACATTGCATTATATCTCTATTAGAGAGAGGGGACATTTTTCTCCTGGCATGTTGACAACTCTACTAGTAAGTGAAAGACTATATCACTGGTTAATCTGATATGAGAATTAAAGTTCCAAAGTCCTTGGCTGCCACAAGAATTCTGGATCAATTCACACATGCATTGGGCGTTCTATGAACAGATAGCCCTTATTTGGATTGAGACAGAGTATAATCCTTTTAGAGATTCAGCCTCTCCTGTTATTTTTCCAACGCTATTTGCCCTGTGGAAAACTTACATGAATTGATTCATGCATGTAACTCTCCCGCCCCGGACTTCTGTGCACTTGGAAAGCACTGAGCAGTTCACATGTGAACCAAGTCCTTAGGGCAGCCATGAGGATTTTGTAATCTGTGAAGTAGCCCTTATTCTTTCTCCTCCAGGAGCCCAAGGACCATGAGGGAACTAGGGGTAATCTGACACAGAAATCTCAACACTCTCACAATTATAGTTCCCAGGCCTCTTTGTTGGCAGCTATGATAATTAAACTGGTATACAGATCTGCCCTTAGGGTCTATAGGGTCTCTAATCCATAGTTTTATTTTCTGTCTAGTAATTTTCCCTCTCTCCTGGAGTACTTTGAAATATGTGCCTCCTCTCACACACTGCAATTTCAACCAAAGGCAACATTCTGTTATTAAGCAATGAAAATGTTACACAATTTGCTCAAAACAGACGACCCCTACATTTGCCTTTAGTGTTAATTTTAGCTGTCCAAAAAAGATTTCAACACGGCAACAGTTTGACTTGTGAAACAAATATTTCAGTGCACAAGTGTAGCTGTAGCCAATCTGTGTGGCAGGCAGAACACTTGGGTGAAGCTCTTCCAAAACGGCATAACCTTGATTTGAGCCAATGTAATATCCTACTGGAATTATTTACAGCAAACAGACCTTTTGCACAGTGTCTTGCATTAAGCAGAAAAGGGGTGGATATTTAGGGGATTCGTGTGCCTGAAACTTCACGGAACGAGGATCTCCTTCCATGATTTCTCAGTGTATATGAGAATCTGCTTTGCCTGTGGATGGAAGGCCTCAGGTTCAATCCCTGGCATTTCCAGTTAAAAGGAGCAGATAGTAGCTGATGAGAAAGACCTCTTCTTGAGACCTGGAAATCTTCTGCTGCACAGAGTGCAGAATACTGAAATTAATAGATCAATGGTATGATTCAGTATAAAGAAGTTTCATATGTACTCATATCTTCTACTCACATCTTCAAACATTTCCATGGGTATAGTAGGAATGAGGGAATGGAGGGAAAATTGTAGGAAGAAACCAGTGATGGGAGCAATCTTCAGCTTTTTTTCCTCTTCATCCTGCTTTTCTTTGCCTCCTATCTGAGTAGTAGAAAGCAGCAAAGGAGGTGCTTCCTCACTGGAGGCCATGCTGGCTCATGCCTGCACATTTCTGGAAAAGTAGTGTGCAGTGTTTGGTATGGTAGAAATGATGGGCAAGTGCTATGTATGAGCTAAGATCTGCATCTCAGAATCCATGCAATTGGAGACTGGAGTGCAAATTCTTCCTTTTTCCTGTGCTACTTCTTGAAGAGCTTTCTGAGCTTCTCCATCAACATCATGCCATATCCCAACACAGCAACGAAATCTGCAGAGCAGGAGGGTCTTAAAAAACTCTAAAGCAAAGTCCTGTAGTGGTGTGGTGGTTGAACTTTTGACTAAAACTGAAGAGGTCAGCTGAAAAACTCACTGGGTGACCTTGGACCAACTGCTTTTTCAGCCTTAACATATCATGCAAGGTTGTTGTGAAGAGAAATTAAAGGAGGACAGAACCGCGTGGAAAGATGTGATATAAATATAATAGATGATAAAACATGGTATATACAAAAATTTTAAATGATCAGTCCAGCAACTATCAGCCCTCATCTGGAATTCTTCAGGAGGGCACTTTTACAAGGGAAATAGGGTTGTAGCTTATTGTATTATCTTGTTTTTATTGCATTGTGTTGAAATTCATATTATCCACTTTTTGTATTGTTTATAGTATGTCTTTTTATTGCATTGTTTCTAATTTTATAATCTGCATTGAGTCTCAGCAAGAAAGGCAGATTATAAATAAATAAAAATACTCGAATAAATCTCTGAAACCACATCCTATTTGTATTTTATTCTTCATCTTTCTCCACTGAGCCCTAGCACTGGAGTGAATGAGTTGCTGTTTGTCAGCTGTGGCCAAATGGCTGAAAGGAAACAAATTGAAATTGACCCCAGACAATACTTAAGTGATGCTGGTTGGAAAGGCAGAGCTCTTGAAAGACATCGTGCTTACCATTGTCAGTGAGGATCAGTTGACCCTTTTAGACTCCGTTAAGAGCCTAGGGAGTATAACTGATCCAACCCTGCTGCTAGAGAAGCAAGTAAATGCAGATGCAAAAAAGGCCATCTCCCAACTCTGACTGGCTTTGAAGATGGCCCCCTACCTTGACACTAGGGTTGCCAGCCTCCAGGTAGTGGCTGGAGATCTCCTGGAATTACAACTGGCCTCCAGGCCACAGAGATCAGTTCACCTGGAGAAAATGGCTACTTTGGGGGGTGGACTCTATGTAGTTATGCCACACCTAGGTCCTTTCCCTCCCCAAACCCCACTTTCTCCAGGTTTCTCCAGGTTTCACCCTCAAGATCTCCAGGAATTTCTCAACTTGGAGCTGGCAACTCTACTTGACACAGCCGATTTGGCCACCTAAATTCATACCACGGTAACACAGACTAGACCACTGTAATGCACTATACATAGGTCTACTCTCAAAGTAAACTGGGAGACTTCAGCTGGTACAGAATATTGCAGCTCATTTACTTTCAGGAGCTAGGTAGCACATGAATATTACTCTCATTCTGCAATCACTCCATTGGCTACCTATCAGTTACTGGGCTCAGTTCAAGGTTTTGACTATCACGTACAAAGCCTATCAGACAAACAGTTTGAAAGCTGGCAATCCAAGTCAGTGTGCACAAAATGCAGTTAGATTACCAGTAGGGTTGTCAACATGCCTGCAGGAAAAAAAAATCTCCTGTCCCTTTCATAGAGGCTTAATATGTGGAAATGGGCAGTTGAAGCTTTTCATTGCATGGAGGTAAATAATAACCTTGGTCTCATTAAGTCTCTGTTAAAAGGACAGGCTGTTATTTCCAGGCCTGTTGGTAACCTTAGTTTTCAGGTCTCAGGTTTTGGCCCGAGACTGAGGTTTTGGTGCACATCGTTCGGGCAGTAGGTTGGAATGCCAGGGATGTTGGTTAAAAAAAAAATGTGCTAGCTCTTTTGTGATAATTTGAAGGTAATAATCTGGCATGAAGAGGCCAATTATATTTTATGTTTAGCACATAATTTCCATAATATTTCTTACTCTTTTATGTGACTTAGTACTGTTGCTCAGTGCAATATCATCAGGTCTCAGCAAGGGTTGCCAACAACTGGGGAAAATTGTCCTGCCTCTTTAACAGAGGCTTAATGTGTGGAAATAGGTAGATGAAACTTTTCTCGGCCTTGAGGCAAGCAACATTACACAGTATTAAATGGACTTTTATCCAGCCTATTAGCATCCCTAGGTCTTAATAGGGCCTGCCCCACCAAACGTTTCAGGCCTTGAGATGCTGGGCACCTGGCATACAATTATGCACCCATATACAATTGCAGGACCTGGGTGAAAGTAGCATCTGGGATTATAGTTCAATTTCTGCTGGTCAGGTGGTGCAAAGATGTGCCAGGGCAAAGGCCTCGAGCATTTTCCTCAGGCATGATCTGGTTATATAAACACTGTGGGCAGCCACAATGCCCATGTGGTATGATCTGTGGGTCCTCCCCTAGACTGTGGCTCAGTGGCTGCCGGTTAGAGCATGGGCTCTTCCTCTCTCTTTCAACCACCACTTGAAGTAGATTTCTTCCTCTGACACTTGTATTTTCCTATGTCTGCTTTCTTCCTTTTTAAAAAACCCTCTTGAATACTTAAAAAAAAATCAAGATGCTTTTAGAAGATTTCGCATTGGTGCTCCTTGGAATATCACGTTCCCCCCCACCCAAGTGATTTTAGTTGAAGTTTGAATGCAGTATTTATAAAATATCCTGAATATAGTATGTAAATGAGACAGTATTTATAACTATAGTCACTCCCTTATGGAGTGCTTTCTACCATATCTCTTTGCATATCTGCTTATAGCAGGGGAGGTTGGAAAGCTTTTCCTTAAGATTTGAGGCTTAGCTTGACCTATCATTTGCCAGCGTTTGTTTGTGAAGTTGGGACTGCAGTCTCTTTAATCCGTATGTGCATGACCCTTTGGGGATAACCCAGCCCGCCTTGCTTCTTGAATTACTCACTCCAGCTGAGGGGATGACTTTTATTCTGCTTGACTTCCCACCTAGTAACCTTTCACCCACTAAAGCTGTTTGCCCTCTATATGACTTACTTAGGAGAGGGTGTGTGTGTGTGTGTGCATGGGGTGGGGGCTAGGCTTGAAATGTTTTGAGAGAGAAAGACCTTTTTGTTTGTCCAAATGAAACACTCCAACCACAGGCAACTGTAAAACTGGGTATTTTGGTAACCACCCTTCTTATGCAGGGCAATGCTCGGGGCATTCAGCATGGAGGGCTGAGGTAAAGGAGTGAGAAACCAAAGGTGCTAACTTTATCCTGTGAACGGGAAAAAAAATCAAGATATAAGGACTAATCCAGAAATGGGGTTGGTACTGTTTGTTGCTGGTGGATCTGTAGTTGATAAAAACAAACTGACTGTGTGTGAAAACCCAAAGAAAGTTTCCATTTTCAGCACTGTTTTTGAGCCCTGAAACATCCTTTTCTGCCTACTTGAATTTTAGACTATCAACAACTGCCCATACACATGCATTCTCTGTGGTGGCCCCCATTTTATGGAATAGTCTACCTGATAAGGTCAGAAATGCTCCTGCAGTCCTGGCTTTCTGCAAACTGTGCAAAACTGAATTATTCAGGAGGTCTTTCTTGCACAGGTAATAGGGCTGTGTTATAAGGAAATGGTTTAGAAAGATGCACTGTTAAGGACTATACTACTACATTTTAAACATGGGTAATAGGGCTTTCCCATGCTCCACCCTCAAATCTCCAGGAATTTCCCAACCCAGAGTTGGTAACCCTAGTTCAACAATAAAAGGCTATGATTGATGCCACTCTATCTAGTTCTCCCCATATCTCCTCAAGCCTAGCAGCCTCCATCCAATTCATGGACAGGGTTTCATAGACTGTTTGTTGCATGGCTTACAGGTGGAGACAATCTGTTGACACTTGATTCAGTCCATAATATTTGGCCAGAGAGGAGTTTTTTGTATCCAGGTTCTGTGTAATAATGGATTCATAAATGTCTGACATGGAAGTGCAAGTGTGAAAAACATATGATATACATGTTTTAAATGTGCTTTTATCAGGTTTTGAGATGACTAGGTGCAATGCAGGAAAGCTTATTTACAATGACATCCATCCTATATTAGCGTGTGTGATTTTGCTGTTAGAAATAGAAAATAGAGACAAGAAAGAGATGGGATTATAAGAATGGAGGAATGGAGAATGGAACCCCAGAGAGCAGGGATGATCTTAACCAATGGCAGTGGCAGGTGTTCGTGGTGGGACTTATACTGGGGGGGGGGGCACAGACCACTCTCAGCCCTGCCCCCCAAGTAGAGGTGGGCAAAGAAGAAAAAAAGCGACCTTTTGCTTCTGCCATTCACACATATCCTTTCCAGGGCTTGGGCTGCCAACTCACAGCCACTTGTGCCCACTCTGTCTGGGGCTCTGGGAGCCAGGTTCCAGGGATGGTTCCCACCTGCCTCACATGGGAGGGCCACCCCTTGCTTGGTCCTTGCATAGGATGCCAGTGGGGTGAGGACAACACTGAGTCCGGTGCTCTGTCCTGGACTTTTGCCTGGGGCCTCAGAACCACGAAAACTGCCCCTGTCAGAGAGGAAGTGATGCAGTCTGGGTAGAAATGACAGAAGGGCACTCTATGATCTTCTTGCATCTGCCTGTTCTTCATCATTTCACCAATAAATGATGGCATTGCTCTTACTGTTCCACCATTATGCGGTTTACCTCTAATCCATCCCATTAAGTTATGAAAACAATTGAGAGCATTACAATTCCTCCATGAATATATTCTTTTCTGTGTAGTTTTTAAAGCTGTAGTTTCTTAAACCGTAGCATTTGTAGATTCATGGCAATGGATGAGCCAAGAACAGTAACTCATAGTGTTTGGTGAGGTTAGTATGAAATACCTACCAAGACTAGGCCCTTGCACTTTAATTATGAGGCTGTGTAGTCCAGAAGAATATCTGTCAGGGATAAATAGGTTTCATCAGACTTACTTTGTTCTGAGAGGGGATAGGGCTGACCTAGCTTATCTTTAGAGTACTCTAAAGAAAGGCATTTTTAGAGGTTATAAAATCCCATTCTTTAGCATTATCTCTTGATGCATTTGTATGGACTGTGTGAAGTGGAGGGCTTGGTCTGTCACAACTTGATCCTGTCTTGAGTGCGCTGCTGTATATTGTGGCACTGGCTACAAGCCATATCTTTCTGCCCTTTTGACCAATGTCCTGGAGGACATTCTTTGTATTGTCAAAGGCTTTTCAAAAAGTGGGGCTCTGCCATATACTAAACTAGCATATCTGTCCCAAGTAATTTAGAATCCATGTAAGCATTCCAAGATGAAAGACAATGTCCAATTCTGTTCTAATTTCTTGAGGCTTGCATTACCATGAGTACAGACTTACCTGGCGGGTCATACTTGGATTATACTGATTATGGTTTTATGTTTAAGTAGTATAGTCTTCAACCTCTTCTTTCAGAACTCTGGTGAACAGCCATAGCTCAAGGGCATCCAATGAAGTTGATAGGCAGTAGATTCAGAATGAACAAAAGGAAATACTTCTTTACTCAATGAGTGATTAAAGTGTGGAAATTGCTACCAGAGTATATAGTGATGGCCAAAGGCATAGATGGCTTTAAAATGGGATTAGACAGATTCATGGAGGACACTTCTATCAATAGCTACTAACCATGGTGTTAAAGGGAACCTCCATCCACATTCAGAGGCAGTAAACCTCTGAATGGATGTGCCAGCAGGAAATATCAGGGGTAGACCTCAGCCTCTATGCTCTGTTTTTGGTCCTTTGGAGTAACTGGTTGGCCATTGTGTGAGGCAGGGTGCTGGGCTAGATGGACCAGTGGTCTAATCCAGCAGGATTCTTCTTATGTTCTTATGCTTTACATGCATGCCTAAGGTCTCACCCACCTCCTTCCACCTTCTTTGTCTAAAAGTATCTCAGGCGGCAGGAGTGGGAAAGATCCTTGTTCAGGGCTCTGGAAAACCATTGCTAGTCAAAGTAGACAATACTGGGGTAGATGGCCCAGAGGTATAAAGCATCAATAAAGCAACTTAGTATCTTGGAATGTCACAGAGTGATGAGACTGTTTGACTATAATATTTCCAGCTCGTGATATGCAGACATATAATGCCACAGTCTTGCTGAAGCAGATCTGGTTTTGATCAGTGGCTGCTTTCACATGGTTGTTTTGCTCTGCATTGCCTCTAGACTGGAGCATTTTTTCATAATGTCTGCATGACATTGTTATGTAATCTTCCACCACCTCCTTTGGCATGATCTTTCCAAAAAGGTCATAGTCAAAGCAGGTTTGTCTATTATGTAAGTGGGATGTAGATTTTTTTAAACTTCCCACCCACATACCCCCGTGATCCACTTGAAACCACAATTTTCTTCCAACATGCTATCAGTGGGCTTTCACTTGCTTTTAAAAAGTATTAGTAGTTGCTATTACCAATTTAAGAAACCCCAAAGCTCTTCTGACACTTGGGAGAGGGAAAAAGCTGCCAGGGAACCCTGTTATGCCCCCTGCTTTGAGATCTCGTGGATAAAAGGAAGGAAATAAATGCAATAAATCATGATATGTAAAAATGAAGCTGGCCTTTCTTAACTGCACTTCATTATTTGGCCAAGTTTAGGAGAAAGTCCTATACAATATCCTGTTTCAGCAGCTGGATGATCATTTCCCTCTCAGGTCTCTAAATTCGTTAATCCAAACGAAACATTATTCTTTCTTTCTGTGTTTCCTAGTGTGCACTTACATTTGAATAATAACAAGGATTTGTTGTGTAATAAAAACTTTCATTCAGAAAACAGATTATTTTCTAAAGGATAGAAATCTCATTTCTTGGGCAACCTAATCTAGTATAATCTGGTATTCATTTGCCTCTTGCTCTCTTTCAGTGGCAAATGAAATGTTGCCGATGTGATTCTAGAACACCTCATGCATTCAACAGTCACCGGGTGGACAATGTCCTTTCTTCCAAAGGACAAATGAGGTGGTGGCAGTCCCAGAATGGTAAGCCCCTCTCTTACTCAGCATACCTTCAATAAAATGATGTGGATGTATTTTAAAACTATGCACAGAATTGAAAGAAAAATCTTACTGCTACTGTCCCTCTTGGGGGTGGTGGTAGTGTTGAAGCAGAAGACAAGAGGTACCATTACAGACCCCATCATACCAGTGCTCTGTACCAGCCTGTAACAGCTTCACACAATACAGAGTTCCTTGTGGAGGCCAGAAGGCATTTGGATTATATATGTGTTGGGAATTATGTGCTTCCCATGCACACAAGGACCTGATTTGAATTGGACCACAGCATGCATAGAGAATGGCCTTAAGTCCCCCCCCCCACACACACACCTGCAGTTTTCCTGATCTTAAAGGGCTCCAAGGTGCTTGTGTTTGCTCCATGGGGTAACTTACATATATGTTTCCCTGTAGATGAAACAGTGGTCCCAGAGCTGCTTCAAGTCAGGAAGAATGGTACTAGAGGTGTGGAAGGCTGAATATCCTCTATGTAGACCATAATCCTGCTCAGAATCAGGCCTCCATGCACCAGGGAAGCACAAAACTCCCAACACACATTGTCTGAATTGGTGTTATTCCTTTCAGTTCTGGGGTTGCCTGGTCCCCAGGAGCCTAACCCGGGGGATGGGGGGGATTGTAGGGGGGGACGGGGGAATTTACTTCACTCACATGCAAAGTGTGTGCACTCCGGAGCTCTTCCTTCTGCTCTGGAAATGAGATCATTCATGGCGCAACAAGAAAGGGAAGGCCCCCATGTGGGGCTGTTTCGATGAAAATCAGTCCCTTGGAGGCCAGTTTTCATCATAACAGCCCTTCGCAGGGGCCTTCCCTTCATTGTCACAACAAGAATGACATCATTTTCAGAGTGATAAGGAAGAGCTGTGTAGTATGGGGGGAGCATGTGCCAGCGCTCCGGGGCTTGTTCCCTACCTCCCCTTGCTGGCCAGATGAGTGGGGGGGGGCAGAGGCTGGGACCAGAGGCTGGGAGCAGGGGATCCCAGGGGACTGGTAACCCTATTCACACCCGATTATGCATCAGGATATCTTTTGATGGGGCTGATGAAGTAAGATGGGGCAAGGGTAGTGCAGATTCGGCAAATGGGATTTCATTTTCAGTGGATCAAACGTAAAGAGAAACAGGATGACCTTTCTGATAAGAAGAGCTTCCGGTGGGTAACTATGTTTGTCTGCTTTAGAAGAGTAAGATTTGAGTACAGTAGCACATTAAAGGCCAAATAGACTTTCATGGTATGAGCTTTCAAGAGTCAAGCTCTCTGTGTCAGATACCCTGAGACATCTGACGTGAAGAGAAGAGGTTTCTGTTTTCCCATCTTCTATAACCCGGTACTATGAAAACTTCTCTTTTCTATTTCTTAGATGTGAATCCTGTGTCTCTCGAACTAGATCTGGATAAAAAGTTTCAACTGAGTAGCATCCTCCTGGACTTTAGGGTATGTGTATGGCTGTGTGTTAGCTATTGGGGTGAGGGGGGAGTCGGAATCTGAATCTATAGCCCTATCAAAGGACCCACCAAATAGCTTTTTATCTGATTATGAAGGGAGTAAAGGCATTAATGGCAGAATAGCCATTGAACCAGTTGTCCCAGCCCATTTTCATGCTAGTAAGTCATGTGACAGGATTGGCAGGGCTGAAGATGCCAATTGGAGGGCGCATATGGGGGGGCTACTGAAGAGAGTTCTGCTGTTCTTACCCAGATGTTTGCTGTGGGCTGCTAATCTGCAGTGCAGTATTGTGGGATATGCCAGATTCTTTGGAGCCAAGCAGTAATTTTTGAGTTTCCCCTAATTTGCTTTTGGAGGGACCATTTTTTGCCTGCTGCATGATGTCCCTGGGGGGTGGAGTATAAATAGGATTGGTTGATTGACTGGTTAGGCCGTAACTAGTTTGGCAGGAATGTGGTGGGTTGCTCAGGAAGGATACGTCTTGAGAATTGGCAAATACCCTAAGGCATTAAGCATGATGGAGGGGTTTCCTTAACAGCCCATCATGTGTCTTGTGATGGGGTAGGAAGAAGCTAGGGTCGCCAACCTCCAGGAAGAGCCTGGAAATTTTCCATAGCTACAGCTGATCTCCAGACAACTCAGATCAGTTCCTCTGAAAAAATTAGCAGCTTTGGGGGTGAGTGGGTGGGCTGTATAGCATTATACCCCACTGAAGTTCCTCCCCTCCTCGAGCTTGCCCTCCCTAGGCTCTACCCCACAAATCTCACGGAATTTCCGAACCCAGGGTTCTCCAGTCCCTAAGAGGAGCACCCTTGGTTCTGAGCCAGCATTGTCTCAAACCTGGTAGTGATTTACTGCACACTAGGGAAGGGGGTGGAGCTTGGCACCTCTCGGCACATTTCATGTTTAGATGAAAATAAGCAAAGTTGGTAGAACAGCTGGCCGAGTTTAGAGCCAGGGTGGATTTACCCAGACAACAGCAGCCTAGTGCAACCCTCCCCAAAGTAGCATATCTTAAATAAATCATATTTATTTCATTTAAATCAACCATAATTATCTCATGTACTTAGTGTATGTGTGTGCCTATTTTCTAACAAGTTTGGCTTCTATTTATAAAGGTCTGCAAGGCCTGCATGAAAGGCAGAGATTAATAGTAATAAACTGTTCTACATGTTTTACTGAGCCCAGTAAAAAGTTTTTTTTCTTCTTATTTGAGCCACATTTCTTTCTATAGTGGCCCAATGTGGCTTACAAAGAGAAAAAAAATACTAATTTCAAAAAAAATAAAAATAAACCCTCCTCCAAATAAACAAATTAAGGCTGCAATTATAAACACGCCTATCTCTGGAAGCAGAGAGTTCAAGGAAGTTATTTTGCCTCCCCAGTTTGCCTTCTATATATCCTTCTTTCTGCTCTTGCAAAGACCAAATACAGCTGGAAAATGTTCAAAAGAAAATCAGTTATTTAGGTCACAAATCGAGCAATTGTACACACAGTTTTAAAAACTGAATCCATTCCAAGAAGATGCATCGTTAACCCTTTCTAGGGGAGGAGGCATAGAGAAACGCATATGAACTCTGATTTGGTGTATTAAGAAGAATCTACCTTCAGCTCTCTTTCCCTTTGTTTCTCTAGAGCCCTCTACCAGTTGGCATGGTGATTGAACGATCTACTGACTATGGTGCATCATGGAAAGTTTTTCAGTACTTGTCCACAGATTGTGCCACTTCATTTCCATGGATCTCCAGAGGCCTCCCTCAGAGCTGGCAGGATGTCCGGTGTCAGGATATGCAGACTCATCACAGACCACCTCAGGGTGGGGGGAAGGTACAGTCAATATGATACTGTCTGTGTAAAGTGCGGTCAAGCTACAACTGACTTATATGACAACCTCTTCTCAGGCTTTCAAGGCAAAGGTGGTTTGCCATTGCCTTCTTCTGCAGAGCCTTCCCTGGTGGTCTTTCATCCAAGTACTGACCCTGCTCAGCTTCCAAGATGTAAGATCAGGGCATAACTTGCTGCCTTCCCTCCATCAGTATGATACTAAGCAGCTACAAAATTGATGTGAAGTTCATCAAACTTAACTAACTTCTAGAATTTCAACTAGCTTGTTTTGAGGACAACACCCACTGTGAAGGCAATAGCCATTCCTCTATATATCTGCTTGGTGGTAACTGCACAGGAAAAAAATGTAGGAGAGTTTTTTAATTAGCCTTTTCCAGCCTTGTTGGAATTAGTTCACTATAGATTTTGTGTGGATTTCATAAAAGAGATGCTATATCTGAAACTGGCTGGGAGTCCAACACTCTACTCTGAAAACTCGTTCTCTAATCCAAGAAGAGAGTGAGAAAACTGTGGTTCCTCATGAATGAGAAGGTACTTTGCACCTGCTCAGAAGTGATCTTTTTATGCACCTAACTTGATCCCTTACATTCAAAAATGGGTTTTGGGAAAATCTCTGACTTAATGTAAACCTTCGCTGGAAATTACATGCTACCCTGTTTAGAGATTAGAGTCCATTGTCTACAAATCCCAGTTCCCATTCCTTTTCTGTGCTATGTGCTTCCCTGCATCAGTCTCAAATTTGTGAATTGAATATTTGGTTTTCTAACAATATTGTTTGGACTTTCGGTCAAAGTCCATTACATTGTCCCAGTGTGCCACAGCTAACAAAGTCTTTCTTAGATAACTTATTGGTTGGTAGTATTCACAAGCATGTCCCATGAGATCAACCTCTGATGGATGATGTGCCCTTACTGTTTATTACTCTAGTTACTTTGTGCACTACTTTATTCACTACCAAAAAAGGCATTGCAGAGCTGGAAAAAGTACAGAAGAGGGCAACCGCCTGTGTAATCTGCCTTGAGTCTCAGTAATAAAGGCAGACTATAAATAATGTAATAAAATAAAATAAACCAAGATGACTATGGAGTTGGAGCAACTTTCCTATGAGGAAAGGCAGGAGAGTCTGGGACTTCTCAGCCTAGAAAAACAATGGCTAAGGTGGAGGCATGATAAGGTTGGTAAAATTAGGCATGGGTTGGAGAAAATTGACACACAGATCTTTTTCTCCCTCTCCCATAAAACTAGAATTCAGGGTCACCCAATGAAGTAGTTGGGCAGTAGATTCAGGACAGATAAAAGGGAGTACTTCTTTACTCAATGAGAAATTAAATTATGGAATTCCTTGACAGTGGAGCATGAGCCATGAGCATAGATGGTTTTAAAGGAGGGTTAGACAGATTCACAGACGAAATGTCAATGAGTGACTGTTCGCCATGGTACAGTGGTAGCAGATCTCTGAATATCTATTGCCATATTTTTTGGTATCTTGTAGTAACTGACTGGCCATTGTGTGAAACAGTATGCTGGCCTTGATAGACCACTGGTCTGATCCAGCTCATGTTCTTATATTCTTAATAATATTTTTTCTGCAAGAAAATGGGATAGAAACACCTGTGCTTGCATTCTTTTACCTTATTCTTTTCCTCCTCTTTTGTTCTTGTAAGATTGAGTTCAGCCTCATTGGTCTCACATCTGGGATGATAACATCTCGAAGCCAAAGTATCAACAGTATGTACATATTTTTGTCAATGATATTTATAATTGATGGGCTACAGGGGGCAGAACATAACTGAGAGCCCATGTGGGAGGATGCCATTCAGCAGATATTGAAGATACTGCAGCCTTGGCAATAACATATGCTTCATAATCAGACTGTGCTTCTGCTTCGATAACTGTCAGACTATGGATGACAGGATATGGTAGACAGGTCCCTGTACCATTGCAATAAGAAGTCCAAACTCTTGGTTAAATGGTTTTATTCAGAAATCCAATCATTTCCATATATATGTCCATAGAATTACTCAGAGGCAAGAAAGCATCTAAGCAGTACATGTTTCCTTGATAGGAATAGAGACTTGAGGAAAGTACAACTCTAAATACCCACTCATTTCCCCCCTCCCAGCTAGACCACAGGTTTGCGTGGGAAAGGGTCTGGGAATGCATGAAAGCAAACTGTAACATTTCAGACTGTACAAGGTCACTTCTGCAAGCTTCAAAGAAATGAGATAACACAGCTGGGTTCTCAGGCTGTTAGAGAAACGAAAGTGTTGGTTAGAGCACTTGCAAAATGAAAGCAAGGTACAGCATTAGCAATGGTTCAACAAGGTACAGCATTAGCAATGGTTCAACACATAGAACAATGGCATAGATGTACAGGTAGAGACATGACAATAACATTCAATTTATATACCACCCTTCAGGACAACTTAACACTCACTCAGAGTGGTTTACAAAGTATGTTATTCTTACCCCACAACAATCACCTTGTGAGGAGGTGGGTGGGGCTGAGAGAGCTCCAAGAAGCTGTGACTGACCCAAGGTTACCCTGCTGGCTTCAAGTGGAGAAGTGAGGAATCAAACACAGATCTCCAGATTAGATGTCAGGCCCGGCTAGGGGATTCTCTCAGACTCTTCACTCCATCAACCACGGTTGTATGAGTTAAAGGTCTTTATTAGATAATTCTCCCTAGTAGTGCACGAGTACAGAGTAATTGCCTGGAATGCCACAGCCAAGTCTTCCCCAAGAGGTCATACCTCCAGTCCCCTCCCCCCAGGCCACACAAGCGTCGGTTGAAGTTGGCGCGAAAGTCCTGAAAGAGATGCAGAGCTGAAATTCCCAAGGTCTGTTCCCAGACACGCCGCTCCAGCTGCACTGATAGCACCGCTTGGACCAAGCGAAGCATAGCCAAGATACAATGAAGGAGGAAAGCTACTCTACTACCCACCCACCGCCCCCCCCCAGTAGAAATACATTCACAGGTATGGCAGGCAGGCTGCCTTGCCTGCCTGACATTAGAGTCCCGCGCTCTTAACCACTACACCAAACTAGCTCTCTAATTACTTTTAAGAAGAATGTGTGTTTGGGGTGGTGCAGGATGGGTGATGATGTGAGTCATTAGTTAAGTGGAAGGATCAGAAGTGAAACTGATACATGCAGGGGACAGATTGGTTTTGAGGAACTTTTAAGTGGTATGTCAGCATGCCTGTGAACAGAGCAGATGTCATAACTCATAACTCAGGGTTCACCATTGCAAAATCTGGGATTTTTAAAGCACAGAATACTAGACATTTTTCCCCACTAGTTGAAATAATGTAACGTATTAATGGGTAGTGTTATCTATGTAACACCATGCTCAGCTTCTCTAGGAGCAGCTATCAGCATTGTTCAGGATTTGTCTGTGCAGTTTATGTAGTGAGGAGCATGAAAGAACTGTGAAGCTATTTCAATTTAGGACTTTGTGTTAGTTTTATGTTTTCTTTATTAGATATTTATCTTGCTATTTGTCTAAGAAGCTCAGGGGTATATGTATATGTGGGTATATGTGCCTCTTCACCCTACCTATGTAGGTAGGTCAGCAAGCTTTGTGGCAGAGTGGAGATTAGAACCCAGGTCTAGTCTTGAAGTCTAACAAGTACAATGTGCTGGCTATCTTTTAAAAGGGTTTAGCTTAATCCCATTTGGTGTCACTAGAAACTGGGACCCAAACTGCTGTTCTGATGCCAAATGAAAACCTCTGCACAGTGGTGCAATTGTGTGTGCTAATAAATAATAATATTTACTGTCTGGAGATGGTGAAGCATTTCTTAAAATACTTTAGAAACCCTCTGTGGGAGCCAGCTGTATACAGTGCTTCAGATATCCCTTTAGAAAATGTTCTCTATGAGTAGCAAGACCTCTTACTGAGCTTTCTAAAATATACTTATCTCATTGGGATGTGGATATAGCCTTATTATTTTCTTTCATTTATTGCTGTACAAAAAGAGCCACATACCGGCATAGTTGTCACCTTCATATCTTACTGTAACTTTGGTCTTGCATTTTCTCTTGACCTGTCTGTTCTTAGTTCTATCTGTTTTCTCAGCCCTTCATTGTTCTCTCTCACCTGTTTCCTAATAGATCTAGCTGAATTCACCAACTTGAGGATCAACTTCACCCACCTGTCCCGTCCCCCACACCAGGGCTACCGCCTACCAAGTGCTTTCTATGCCTTGACTGAGATGCAGGTGCAAGGGACCTGCTTCTGTAATGGTCATGCAGAGCGCTGTGCTGCACCGGATGCCTCTTCTAGAGAACCTAATGCTGTGGTGAGAACAGTGATGGTGCTACATTGCTTTCCAGCTCCCCTCCCCTCATAGGTTTTAGATACCCTGCAGTTTGTGCAATTTGTTCCTTCCGGTTTGCAAAGATATACCAGAAGCTCTTTGTGATTTTGGAAAGAAAGAATGTTTCCTACAGAGACCAAAATCATGCACTGTCAAAGCAAGAAGATTGATATGTGATTGTAAATAAACCTTTCTCCATGGCCATCAAACGATTCAAATTCCAGTTATAAGCACAAACTGTAATATTGTTTGTCATTTGCACAGTTTCTGTTCTTTTCCCCCCTGTGCATGCAAAGCTCAGCAGAATACTAAACCAGGGAGTGGGGGGGTGGGTGGGAAGGGAGAAATCAGCATTAATGTCTTGTTCAGGAGTGCAATGGAGCCCAAATAAAAGGAGAAACACAGTCATTATGTAATGATGGAGGAAAGATCTGCCTCATTCAGCTCTGCAACTAAGCGAATATGTGTGTTTTTTTTAAAAAGGGATGTAGAATTGCACTGATCCTGAGCAGAGTTATGCATGCGCCAGAATCTTTTTTTAAAAGAGTGGGTAGATAATCATGATGGCAGCATGAAAACAGCTAGGTGCAGGGATGCAATACTCATCTGGCTAATAAGGAGAAAAAATAATTACTTTGTGCCATGTGGAATCTTCATTGTGAGTGTGAATTGAACAACAATCACACTGGCATAATGGTTAACATGGAAAAAACCCACACGTGAAATCAACCCTAGATTTACTTCAATATGAGATTCTTACTTTCCTACCCCAATTCCTCACTTATTGTGCCATCTGAGGTCAGGTTACACCCTTCTCAGCCCTTTGGCTTTGATGGACTTCCACTGTTTGCATCTTGTAACTAAAGAAGTGATGAGCTCTTCCTTTTCTGCCATAGTTTAGATCAGGCAGGAGTTTCCAACATTGTCAGTTTGGCATTGTAGAATTATGCCCAAAATGTTAGTTCCAGAACCAGCAAAAGTAGATATTAAAATGCACCTGATTTTGAGCACAATTCCTTCATTTGGGCTGGGCAGCCTTGTAGCAATCCCACCAATATCCTAAGCAATAATTGAAATTGCAGGGATCTACACAAATGGCTTGCAGATCTCAAGCACTCCAATTCGGTGTCTATAAGAACACCTAAAAATGTAGAATCACGTTGAACGAGTTCTTTGAACAAATCAGAAGATAGCAAATCTCTATAGGACCAGTTAGGCAAAGACAAAATGTGAGTACTAGTCCCTTGTCAGAGGGTAGCATATTGAATTACAAAGTTGTTCTGGGGGAGTAGATTTTTTAAAAAAAAAAAACTGGGAAAAATCATAACATTACTGGAAAACATTCTCTTCTAGGTTCATGGACACTGTGTGTGCCAACACAACACAGCTGGTCCAAACTGTGAACATTGTGCAGTTTTTTTCAATGACCAGCCATGGAGACCTGCTGAAGACAACAACCCCCATGAATGCCGCAGTATGTATGCCTGGCAAAACAAAGATCATGCTAATTTTAGTGAAGCCTTTCAGAAATAATAACTGCCATTTTTAAAGAACTATGGTTTCCTCTTTGCAGTTAGCTTATTGAAAGTTTTGCTGGGGGAGTAGATTAAAAAAAAAACTGGGAAAAATCATAACATTACTGGAAAATATTACAACTGATGAAAACTGATGACAGTTGATGATGATTTTCATTTAGGAAGAAGTCTGTTTATTAACTAATCTCTATATCAGCTTGGAGAAAGGCCATGAGGGTTGGGATGGTTCAGTGTGTGTATAGAATGGTATCAATGCCATGATTTCCTTAAGGCTATAAAGAGCATTCCTGCAGCCATGATATTTCATTTGTCATATATAGATTGCGTCTTTGGGATTAGGGCTTCTGTTCTGGAACTTGTGAATATGATTAGAATCTTAAACCTCACAATTCCAGTAATGTAATTAGAAGGTTTGAATGGATACATAACTCCCAGTGGGTATGAAAGGAATGGGGTTGGTGTATTATTGCAGTGGAAATGGCTGAGTTCTCCTCCTGGAATAGTTTTCCAGAATAAAACTTGGTGAAGGTGGTAATTAGAAGACGCACAATGCTGCATTGTGAATGCTAATGATGTGAATGCTTGTGGCATTAATTGAAGAGAGATACAAAATAAAACCAAATCTGTTTTCTTTGGGTAATTGCCTTACGTTTAGCCCGTTTCAGTCTAGTCCTATGACTTTCAACCCTGACTCTGGTTGCCAACGTTTGTATGGGCCTTTAGCAAATGTTAAAAGTCTATTCTGTGCTATGAGACATTTTGCCTGCTGGTTACGGAGTATTGGGCTGCTGTTAAAGGCATATAAGCAGGTCTGACTCTATTTCTATCCAGTTGGCCAACAAGTTGTACAAGCTCTTCAAGGCCCCAGCTCTTTTTCAGCCCTGATCCGTAAGAGCTCTTAATAGGTCTTGAATTTGGGGTCTTGGTCATGCAAGCTGCCTGTTCTAACACTTGAGTTACAGCTTCTGTTCTTAAATGTTTTCCAGTTCAAAGGTTCAAGCAGATCTATACATCTATATCTCAGCCTTATGTATATAATATAGGAAGCCTCTTTCTGAGTTAGTTCTATATGCCCTTTGTATAGCTTCCAGCAATGAAATGAGCTGGCAGTCAGTTGGAATAAGGGGATTAAAACTCAAACAAGTCTGATGAAGTTTACTGAGAGAATATTTTCAGTTCCATTCTGTGGTACTGTTGGTGGTAAAAATACATTACATTCCTGCTACCATTCCATCTGTGCAAGGCCATACAGCTGAACTGTTCCAAGTTGTGGGGAAGTATCTTTCCCATGTCCCTGATGATATAATCCCATAGTATAAACACAGCTATAATATAGGCAAGATGGAAGAAATCCTCAATCTGGCCCATATGTGAACCATTTTGAGCCACTTACCATGATGGATATTGATAGGATCCTGGTATTTGTGAAGGCCACTACTTGTGCACTGGATCCTTGCTCGCCTTGGTTGCTAAAATCCTGTAAAAATCACATAAAAGAGCCCTCGATTTCTATCATAAATCAGTCAGTAACCCAAGGCACCTTCCCTCAGCCATTCAAACAGGTGGTCATCTGTGCACTACTTAACCAACCCCAAACAAAAATGGTGTGGCCAACTATTGCCCAGTTTTAATCTGTTATTCCTAGGCAGCATGACTGAGAGAGCAGCAGCTGACCAACTCCAGGTCTTCTTTGTTAACTCTTGTGCTCTAGATCAGTGGTTCTCAACCTGGGGCCATATGGCCCCCCAGGGGGCCCCAGGATATTCCAAGGGGGCCACAGGTAAAAATTGCATAAATGAGGGGCCACAGCATGAGACTACGGGGCCACAGAGGGAAGTGAAAAGTGAAGAAAACAGAGAAGTGACCGAGAAAAGAAAACAGAAAAGACAGTGGCCGTTTTCACAGAGCTTACCTTATTCTGCAAAATAGCAAAATCTCGCGCGAAATCTCATGAGAAGACGCTGTTATTGTGTCTTCTCGCACAATAGCATCTTCTCGCGTGATAACAGCATCTTCTCGCGAGATTTCGCTATTTTGCAGTATAAGGTAAGCCATGTGGAAACGGTCAGTGTGTGGGGTGCTGTTTCTTCATGCAAGTATAACCCTGAGTCCACTAGGGGGAGCTAAAGAGCAGGGGTATTCCATATAAGGAAGAAAAAGCGCAATTTCCCCAGAGTTATTGGGAGGCCTGAAGGACTCCAAATGTTGTTATAAACCTACATATTTGATATTCTAGGTGTACCTTTATAAGGCTACCTTTATACTAGTAGGACAGGGGGGCCACAGGAAGGAAACAAGGTCGGAAGGGGGCCACAGTTGGAAAAAGGTTGAGAAACACTGCTCTAGATCCTTTTCAGTCTGATTTCAGACTGGGCTATGGGATGGAGACAACTCTAGTGGCTTTAGCTGATGACCCCTACCGGAATGAAGACAAAGGCCATGCTTCTTTGCAGCTCCTCCAGGATCTAGCTTTGATACAGTAGATCATACCATCCTATATGGTATTAGGGACGTAACTTAAACTGATTTAAATTATTCCTCATGGAACAAATTCAAAGAGTTGCTGTTGGTGACTGACTATCTTCTGTGTGGAAATTATCTTGTGTGGTTCCGCAAGGTGCAGTCTTCTTTCCATGTTATTCACTCTCCAGGTAAAGTCTTTAGGAGAAATCATTTGTAGTTATGGAATTGGATGTCATCAATATGCAGATGATACCCAGCTCTAAATCTCACTATCTGCATCCCCCAGTGATGCAGCAGGGTATTAAGTCATTGCCAGCCAGCTGTGGTCAAATAGCTGAAAGTGAACCAATTGAATCTGAACCTAGACAAGATGTAAGTGATGCTGATTGGGAAGGCAAAGATCTTGAAGGACATAATGCTTCCCACTTTTGAGTGGTTCAGTTGACCCTTGCAGTTAAGAGACTAGGGGTTATACTGGATCCAACACTGTTGCTAGAGAAACAAGTAAATGCAGCTGCAAGAAAAGCTTTCTCTCAACCCAGACTAGCGTAGAAGATTGCCCCCTTACTTTGACATGGCCAACCTGGCTGCTGGGATTCATGCCAAGGTTACATCAAGACTAGACTACTTTAATGCACTGTATGCAGGTTTACCTTCAAAGTCAACTTGGAAACTCCAGTCGGTGCAGAATGCCACAGCTTGATTATTATCAGGAGCTAGGCAGATCATGTATATTACTCCCATTCTTTAGTTGCTCCATTGGCTACCCATCAATAACTGGGCTCAATTCAATAACAACAACATTTGATTTATATATATGTCCCTTCAGGAAAACTTAATGACCACTCAGAGAGGTTTACAAAGTATGTTGTTATTATTCCCACAACAATCACCCTGTGAGGTGGGTGGGTTGAGAGAACTCTGAGAAGCTGTGACTGACCCAAGGTCACCCAGCTGGCTTCAAGCAGTGGAGTGAGGTATCAAACTCAGTTCTCCAGATTAGAGTCCTGCCACTCTTAACCACTATACCAAACTGGCTCTCAGGGTGTTGACTATTACATACGAAGTCCTTCATGGCCTTGGCCCCTCATATTTTCAGGATCGCCATTCCCCTTATGCGCCACCATGGCAGCTTAATTCATCTGTACAAGGCCTTCTGCAGATACCACCATGCAAATGGGCAAAATCAACAGCTGCCTGTACACGTGACTTTTCTGTGGTGGCCTCCATTTTATGAAATGGTCTGCCTAAAGAGGTCAGGAAAGCACCCACTTTCTTGGCATTCTGCAAATTCTGCAAAGATGAATTATTTAGGAGGGCCTTTTTACACTGGCAATAAGACTGGGCTGTAAGGAAATGGCTTGGAGAGAGGCTTAAGTAAAGGGACAGAGACCATAGACTATTCTACTGCATATTGTCTGTTGATGTAGATATGCTCTTACTGGGTAGTTTCCTGCATTTGAATTTATGCTTCTTTTCATATTTCTGCAATGCATACCCTATTGTATTGTTTATTGACTATCCCAGCTCGTGTTCATTTGACTTACACTGTGTAATCCACCTTGAGCCTTGAGAAAAGTGGACTATACATAAATAAATAAAAACACTGAGTAGCTTGTTGTGACCTTTTGGCTAAGCATTTCACAGAGAAAAAACACGTGCCAGAATTTAGACTTCATAAATTTGACAGTACATTCTCAGGATGATATTGGAGCTCAGAGTGGTAAGTGGTAGTACTGCAGCCCAAGCTCTGCTCATGACCTGAGTTCGATTCTGACGGAAGCTGGGTTCAGGTACCGGCTCAAGGTTGACTCAGCCTTCTATCCTTCCGAGGTCGGTAAAATGAGTACCCAGTTTCCTGGGGGTAAAGTGTAGATGACTGGGGAAGGCAATAGCAAACCACCCATAACAAAAGTCTGCCAAGAAAATGTCGTGATGCGACGTTCCCCCCCATGGTTCAGTAATGACTCGGTGTTTGCACCTTTACCTTTTTATAATCCAAATACTTGGATGAATTTCAGTTACTGTGGCCTGAGGACGTGAACAAGTTGTTTTCGGGTGTCCCAGGCTTCATAACAAAACACAGATCTGCATTGTAGCCCATAGTGTCAATGAGTAGCTTTGGCTGGTCTATCAGTTGTGGTTCTTCCTTGAGAGGCATGGATTTGGGCACAGTTCTTTATACTCTGATTGCACTCAGGCTAGATTATTGAAATCTGCTCTATGTGTGGCTTCCTTTGAAGATAGTCTAGAACAAGGGCATCAAACATACACCCTGCATGCCAGGTCCTGAGAGTGTTCCAGCAACTGAACGAACCTAAGTAGGATTCTGAACAGAATTTGTTTATAATTGTTCTCCAGTCTCCTATAATAACCATCCTTACTCGCGAATAAGGTACTAGTAAAGATTAGACATGGGCACGAACAGGAAAAACTGAACATGGTGTTCGTTGTTCATTGCCATCCATGAACAACGAACATTGACAAACATGACCTATTCACGAATATGTTCATTGTTCATTGTTCGTGGGGGCCAGCAGGCTCTCCTCCAGCCATCAAGATCCATACTACACTACTCCCAGAAACCCCACCTGAGCAGGCAGCAGGAAATGTACCAATAAAAAATAATAGCTTGGCCCCAGAGCCTGGCAGCAGCCCTGGAACCTGAAGGGGTAGATCCCTACTGCACCACTCCCAGAAACTTTACCTGAGCAGGCAGCAGGAAAGGTACCAGTAATAAATAATAGCTTGGCCCCAGAGCCTGGCAGCAGCCCTGGAACTTGAAGAGGTAGATCCCTATCCTGCCACACACAAAGAAAATTGAAGCTCCAGTGCACTCTCCCTGTCTCTCTCTCAAAATACCAACAACTGTCTCTCCCTCTCCAATGTCTGCAAAAACAGAGCTGGGAGCCCTCCTCTTTGCTTCCTTGTAACAAATTTGGAGCTCCACACTTGAAAGGAAGACCTACCTATCAAGCTAAATTGGGCTTAGATTGGGGTTTCCAGGGCAACAGCAGGAGTTCAGACAGAGTTCAGGCAGTCCCTGCCTCTGGTTGCTAAAGGAATTGATTGCAGGTGCCAGACTGTCTGGCTTGACAAACAGCAATGAACGAGGCTTGCAATGACCACCTGTTCATTTAGAGTTCGTTTAGAACAGGGTCTCAGGAACAGCTTGTTTGCGAACAGCTGATTGGACTGTTCGTGGCTTTTTTTAGTTCGTATTGCTGTTCGTGCCCATCTCTAGTAAAGGTACCAGGACTATCTTCCCTAGAAAGCTACAATTCAGAGTGTACTCACTGTGGAGTAAGGCTTGTTGGATGAAATGGGAATGATAACCCAGTCTTGTACATGTTTAGGTGGAAATAAGTTTGTTTAGAATTGTAAATTTTCAGTGTTCCCGAGTGTTGTGGGGGCTGCTTAACATGACAACTGCTGCTAGTTTTCTCTGATTTAAGTTTCAAGAAGGCTGCTGAAACAATGGATTGGAAGGTTAATGTAGGGATTTCCAATGTGGGGGGGGGATCTTTTTTTTGCTCCTTGCACACACAAAGCACATGTGTGCTCCTGGGGCACTCCTGGGAGTGATGTCATTGAGCAGCTCCAGCGGTATACCCGGAAGGCCTGTTCTTCTGCTCCCCCCCCTGCCGGCCAGGTAATGGTGGGAGGGGGAGGGGGGAGCAAGGGTTCCTCCTCCCCTATCAGGGGACCTGGGATCCCGAGGTAACTAGTGCACAAACGTTCAGTAATGTATGTGTGAGAATGTAAATTCATTGTTTGTAAATGTTGTAGGAAGAGTGGCATTTATAGGTGAAACTGAAATCTTAATTGCTTGGAAGTTAATAGCTTTAATATCTATAGTAACTCCAGACTTTAATGCAATAGTTCAGAGCAAGAGGTGTCAGTTATCAGTTAAATAAAGAAAATAATGTAAGAGCGTTCATGTTTTAAGCATGTTTGTATTTTGAGTAAACAATAATATAATTAATTGGGTTTGCCTGTGTCCCTTATAAAGTTTGTATCTCTGATACCTGGCATTACATTTTATAGTCTATATGGCCCAGGCTGACAAAGTGACGTTTATGTCAGATGTGGCCCTCGTAACAAATGAGTTTGACACCCCTTGTCTAGAAGGTTCATCTAGTACAGAATGAACCAGCAAGATTAATATCTGGGACAAATAACAGGGAACATAACCCCTTCTAAAATAATTCAGTTTGGCTGCTCAATTTGAGATGCTGGTTATTATCTTAAAAACCCTAACTAGGGAACAGAGATCTTAAAGGATCATCTCTCTCATGGAAATGTGCCCTTTTCTTCCAAAGTAAGGAAAATGTCTAACAGTGCAATCTTATGGAGAGTTACTCCAGTCTAAGTCCATTGACTCCAATCTTTTTAAAAGATGTGCAGAAATCTGGAGTTTTAAGAGAAGCTGCTGTTATTTAGCTTTTATTTAATGGTTGCTATGATATTTACATCTATTATTTTAAAATATTAACTATCATGATCAGGGGCGGCGCCATCACGCAGCAAGCCGTCCACATTGGCCGGCGGGTGGCTGGGACGCCGTGCGGAGGCTGCCCTCATTCCCAGTTGGGTGCGGCAGGTGGCTGGGGAGGTTCTGCATGCCACCCCAGACACCTGCTGTGCCGGGACTGTGGCTGCTGCACCCAGCCAGGGCCGTGTGTTGGTGGCAGCAGTGGCACAGGGCTGGCCGGCTGCAGCAGCTGTGGGCCAGGCATGCCAGCTCCGTGGTGCGTGCCTCTGCCCCCGGCGCCCCCTTCGACGCCTCAGCACCCACGGTGCCCGCCTCACCACCTCAGTGGTGGTGCCGGCCCTGATCATGATTCTTATTGTTTAGCCTCAGAAATCCAACTAATTAAGAGTGTAGGATACATTTTTATTTCAAACAAAGCAGTATATAAAGAAATATTCCTTCGTCTGTTACTACTAGCCTGGTGTTTCCCAAACAGGCTTTCACAGAACCCTGGAGTTCCACAGGACATCGTCAGGAGTTCTGCAAGAAATTGTGGAATAAATAAATACAAATTTTGAAATATTGTGAAAAATTCCAAATATCCCTCAAAATGTAACAGTTATTAAGATTATGTAAGCTGACTTCTCTGTCTGTCTATCTCAGCTCTTTACGGATATATGTATATTTGATAATAATACAGTAGTAATTGGATTGAATTCCTCACTATCAACTTTTCTGGCCTGTAAATGTTTTCATAGGTAGGGTTTCTCAGGATTTAAAACTTTAAAGGGTTCCTCCATGGAAAAAAGATTGGGAAACGCTGTAGACTCGTGCTGTGGAATTTGATGTGGGAGGCCAGAGCACCATCTGGTGGAATGATTAAAAATATACACTATTGGTTTCCATTTTTATGAATACATGGTTTGCTTCTTCCCAGGGTGCAACTGTAATGGTCATTCCAACAAGTGTTATTTTGACCCAGCTGTGTACCAAGCCAGTGGGGGAGTGAGTGGAGGCGTGTGTGAAGACTGCCAACACAATACAGCAGGGAGGAACTGTGAGCATTGCAAGACCTACTTTTTCCGTAACCGGCGGTATGATCTCAGCCACCCTGAAGCCTGTCTCCGTAAGTGGGTGCTTTTAACATTCTATTTCCCACCATAAGCTTCTCCAGAAGCCATATGTATTTTATTTTTATTTGTTTCAAGTTTGCAGCATGAATATTGCTATAAAAACACAAAACAGTGTTCAAAAATTCGCATTCTAAATAATCAAAGATGAAAGGGGCTAGGGAAAGATAATAAGACTGAAATATCAAATCCAGTTAACAGTCTATCCACAATTTGGTTTCTTATCAATTTAATGTTACAGTTAAATCCCCACCCACCCAAAGGAAACACTGAAAATGTTACATTAGTAAAGTACTATAAATTCTGTGAGAGATCCCTGGAGCCTGGCAGAACTACAGTTCCAAGGATTCCCTGCAGAGAAGGAATGACTCTCTATTGAACGTGTCTAAAGTGGTTTCTGCATGAGGAGGGGTTTGTGTGGCTTCCCTGTTACTGGTGCTAATAACACACAGCAGCAATGGGGCTTCCACGTGGCAGATTTTCCTGCAGTTCCTCTGCCTCTGTCTTTGATCAGCAGCCACCCCACTTCCCCTGGGCTACCAGAGTATTTTTGAAATAATGTCTCTAGAATATGGTTATAACATTATACCGCTATCTGGACCACATTTTCTGAATTCCCATCTTTCGTTATTTTCAAAAAACTTGTCCTTAGTGCCTTCTGTTGCAAAGATATAAGGGGAAAGGCATACGTATTCAATGAAAGATGTTAGTTTTATGTTTTAATTTTAAAAGAGAGAGTTAGAAATTCTTGCTTACTTGTGTTACTGTTCATTCAATCATCATCTTGAACAGAAAAAGCAACCAGAATACTAAGAGAGTTCAGCAGTCTCACAAGCTAACACTACTATCCAATATTTTGCAACCTGAAGAAAACTTGGTATCATTATATTGGTATAATGATATTTTTGTTTCAGAGGCAGGGGGAGGAAATGGCTGCTGAGGGGACAGAATTGGGGAAAATGGCTGCCATGTGCGTAGAAAATCCAAAATTTCCTACTCACATAGCAGTAGGGTTGCCAGGTCTCCTTACTCTCTCAGTGGGAGGGGGGAGACCTGGCTCTTACCTCCTTCTTTCCCTGTCAATGTTTTACTCATATGTGGTCTCATGGCTGCATGATGACGTTATTTTTGGTGATGTCACTTCTGGTGACATCACTGAGCAGGTGCAGGAGTGAGCGAATGCCTCACAGCGAGTGAACTTGGGCCTCAGATAGGTCCAATTCGGCCTGTTTGGGGTCCAAAGTGGTGAAGCGCGGGAGTGCTCTCAGGTGGTGCAACGATGTCACTGACATCGTTGTGCCACCCTGGGAGCACACCTGGGAGGCTCGTTGCTCCCCCTTGCTCCAGCTGACTGGCGGGCCCACCAGTCACCTGGTGGGGGGATTCGAATGCTCCCAGCACTGCTGACAAGTGGCACTGGGAGCGCTTTAACATTTAAATCCCCCTTTGCTCCATCTGACTGGTGGCCTGCCAGTCATCTGGAGCGGGGGGGAGGGGGAGTTAAAGTGCTCCTGGCGGCTCAGGCCAAAGAACCAGTTCATGAACCAGGGCTGGACTGTGAAAAGTTTGTGGTACGTGGTCCATGAAATGCCACAGACCACAGCCCCACGGCCCATGGGTTTTTCTCGATCCGTGCCCACCTCTACTTGTAACTGAACTTGCCATTCTTGCCTGAAAGCTCAGATTTTCAGTATGGCCATTTCCACATGCTGTTAAAGCAACAGGCTACTTATTCAATGCTGGCATTTTTTTTTTTTACAGATTCTAGATGCCTCTGATTTCAAAGCGGAAGCAGACAGTTTGTCTTTTGTCTGATCAGCGTCCTTGACCCAGCACAGGACAGAGTGGGAAATCCAGGTCTCAGAAAAGACGCTGATCAGATGAAAGACAAACTGTCTGCTTCCGCTTTGAAATTGGAGGCATCTGGAATCTGTGAAAAAAAAACGCCAGCCTTCAGTAAGTAGCCCGTTGCTTTAACAACATGTGGAGACGGCCTATATTTTGCCTTGTAGCCGTTGGAAGAATATAAATGGACAGGAAAAATGGTGGCTAGTTTGAGGGGATCTTCTTTAATTCCATTATCATATAATGCATATGTGTCTTTATGGACCTTGTACTCTGTAACTTGGCTCACTTTTTTGAGTGGTCTGTTTTGCCTTTGAGTTCTGGGCAGAGTAATTCAGAGCTATATATAGTTGAGTTGAAACAAAAGCCCTATTTTTGAGGTCTCATTTGCGGCTGGACTGCCCCTTTGTAAGTTATTTGAAGTGACCTTACAGAGCTAGGGAAAGTTTCACCATTATTACCTAGGCAATACAGGTGTCCTGCCCTTTCTGCACTGTACATCAACCTTGTTGCTTAGAGAGGAGTTTCCCTATTGCTTGTTAACATTCCCAGAGTGCTGAAACTGCCTTAATATCTCTATAAGTGTGAAATTTTACAAAGAAGAAGTCAATTAAAGGTGTTTTGGATTGGATTAGAAAGTCATTTCATGTTCCAAAACTGTCTCATTCCCAATTCATTCTGAACCATCATATCTGGAATATTTCAGCTCAATGCTAATTTTGAGGAAGCCATGGATTCAGTGATGGACCTCAAGACTTGTGTCAGCCTTGGTGCTTTGCTTCTGTAAAATGAGTAACATTTTTTAAAATATGGAATTCCTTATTAAGATGCAGCACACGGGTGTGCTGCATTTCAGAAGGAGAGCCAGTAACTTATGCATGCAAGCTGACTTGAATCTACTTTGCATTCACTTTTAGTTCTTCTTTTATGCTTGTAGTTCTGCTGTAGTCTGGAAAATTGTGTTATTTTCTCTTGCAAGTAGAGCTTGGTGGGCAGAGAACATTTTCTGTACGTTCCAACTGTTCTCAATAGGTCCCACTAGGTGTTTCCCCTGAGCTTCTGTAAGGGTTTGCTTCTGTAAGGGATTGCCAAAACTGGCAATCCTATATGCAATTTAATGGTGTGGTAAAAAAAGAAATCAAGAGGTATGAAACCTCCATGCAAGCCCTCCAACCACTGCTTGGTGCTTTGATATAGCCTGCAGCTTCTAAAATGCTATGGATTTGATGCCTTCCCTTTTTAGCTTGTGAATGTGATCCAGATGGCACTGTTCCTGGCTCCAGTTGTGATCCTATGAGTGGCCGCTGTGTCTGTAAGGACAATGTGCAAGGGGATCGTTGCCATCTCTGCAAACCTGGATTCACCCAGCTAGTCGGCTCTAACCCACAAGGTTGCAGAGGTTAGTGAGTCCCTGCGTAGATAATGACTTACTTTTAGGAAAAATGTGAAATAACCCTATTAAGAATGTCCTTGCTTGAACACATAAGAAAAAAATCCAAGCATTCTGCACTAAACTACGGTAATGCTAGAGTTTTGTGACTAGAATCCCATGTATGTCTTTTGGTCCTAAAACAAACAACAACTTGTGTGTGGAAATCAGGTTATGGTGGAGCTAATGGCAGGTTAACTCCTGCCTTCTCCCGTGCTGTTTCCCAATTGGAACTTCTGCTCTGGCTACTTTAAGCTCCAGTAAAATAATTACACTAAGTTTGCCGTTAGGAGCTGTGGATCCACATCCATCCAGGACTAGTGACTTCATAAACAATGTTTCGAACACTTGCAAAACATGCATGGATGAACTTCAGCTGCTCTCCAGCAGGTGGCAGTAGGTACTTAATTTGAACAATGACATAGGAAAACAGCAGTAACTGGATAGAGTTGTGATTGCCTGTTTTCCATTGATGAGAGCCAGGAAGAAAAATCTATATAACGAAAACAACTGCAATGTATCACTCACTAATGCTACTTTTGGGGGTGTAATGCATATACCCTCCTGCATTTGCAAAGGTACTTGCCGGGACATTAGTGCAGTAGTTGAATTTCAGTTAAGGCTGACACAAATTTTTGTGGGCAAATATTTCTGTGCAAAAAAAAAGTGAGAATCCATTTCCTTCCATTCAGCACCTGTTTGCTACCAGCAGCTGCCTTGGCACATTTTTCTTAAAAACCAGGTTCTTGTTGACTCAAGGAATATGTAGCTGGCTTGATGATGCCACAGTCCCATTCAGTCAATCAAATATGGCTTCATAAAGTCAAACACATCAGCTCCACATGCCCCTTATGTGCTGTTGGCCTCTTCAAAGCAAGATTTACTTTGCTTCAAAAGACTACATTTTTGAAATAACTCAGGCCCCCTTCCAATATCATCTTGGTGACATGAGAGCAGCTTTCTCTTGTGGCTCTTGGGTAAAGTTAGAAGTCTTGAGTTACGTGGCAGGAGCTCACACCTCCCAGAAACTATTAGGTCCTCCACACTCATATTATCTAAATAGCAAAGGAAGAAGCTGCACAGAAACTGTTCTCACCCTGTCAAAACACCATGAAAAGAGCCTTTAAGCTGTTGAGAAACATCACACATAGTGTGGTGGTAGACGCAGATTTAAAGAATTCTGGATTGCAGGCAAAGGGTGGTGGTGGTATGTGTCATATTTTTAAATGCTTCTCCATTGAGAAAAAAATCTGTCTATTTAGAAAATGAGCCCAACAGGCAGAAGGATTTAATATTGCTATCTCTCTACTACACTCAGGGTTTCTTAAATGACCCTCACTGTAGCCTACAGAGGCACAATCCATAATTCTGCCTCCCCAGTCTACGTCCTCATTGTGCATAATGTGTAGAGTGTCTCTGGTACTTCCTTCAATAGCGTCTAAAAAGCCAGTCATTGCTGACCCATGTCTGACAAGAATAATGGCTTCTTTGTCTTTCAGACTGTGCCTGCAACATCTTAGGGAGCCGCAAAATGCCCTGTGATGATGAGACGGGGCGCTGTTTCTGCCTCCCCAACGTGGTGGGAGACAAGTGTGATAAATGTGCTGTGAATCACTGGAAAATTGCTAGTGGGGAGGGCTGCCAGCCTTGCAACTGTGACCCTCGGAATTCACTTAGTTCTCAGTGTAACCAGGTATTGGCTGTCAAGAGGAGGCGGTGAGGTGGCATCATGCAATGCTTCATTGTGAGCCAGCAGAGGAAAATTCTGGGCAGTTGCTATTAGTAGCATCCTAGTCAGGGCCTCATTCCAGTCTTATGGGTAAAAAGGGAGGAAATGTTTTGTTCTACAGCCACCATTGAAACTAGTTTATGTAGTAAACAAAACTAAGTGGGGAAGTTTTTCTTAGATGAGACTGTTAGTCCATGAGTCCAGGTTCTCCTGAACCCACTCATCTTCCCTGCAGTCAGATGGTAGCTGTAGGGAATTTATTTCCTCAAGTGCCACAGGGTCCAGTATGGGTTGAGATCACAGCATGAGGTAGGAAGGACCTCTTCCTCTCTGCATGCCATTTTTCAGAGCTGAGATGGCCTGGGGGTGTTACTTGGTCCATTGCAGGGCTCTACGTGGCTATAGGAATGGTGAGCTGGTTCAGGAGAAACTCATACCTGACTTGTGGGCTAATGTCTTGGCTAGGTTGTATCTTGGAAAGGGGTGTGTTGTATATTTAAAGACTTCCCCATGAACAAAACCTCTAAGCATGCAGAGGAATTATTTTAAAGAAGTGAGAGCATTCCAAAGACATCCTGCACCAACTGTTTTGCCTGATCTGTCTTCTGGGAATTGCAGTCTCCACCGTATCTTGGGTAATAATGTCTTCTACTGGGCTTTGTAGCTGGAAAACAGTATTTCCTGACCTTCAGTGTTGTAAGCGAAGACATTATATGAAAAAAGGACACACAGTCCCCGCCCCCAAACTCCAAGCTAAAATGCTTATTTAGGTCATCTGCCTGTAGGCAGGTATCTCAGCCTATTGTTTCAAGCAGCAAGCTGTCTGGAATCCACAACAACCATGTCTGGAATCCTTCACATCAGCTGATCTTCTTGAAAGTGATAGTCCACTGCAGTCTGCTGTTATGTGGTTCAGACTTGCAAGCATCTTCTGGCCTAGTCAATTGTCTTCCAAACTACTGTGGTGCTGTATTGAAGCTATTTCTGACTGCTTCTCTCTCTCTTTCTCCCCACCCCTCTTTCTGCAGTTCACAGGGCAGTGCCCATGCAGAGAAGGCTATAGGGGCCTGATGTGCTCTGCATCTGGAGTACAGTTTTGCCCAGACCAGTCTTATGGAGATGTCAGGACAGGATGTAGAGGTAAGGGGCACAGGTTGCATCTGCCTAGAAGTCACTGCGTATCTTCTTAAGGGTTATGCATGTCTTGTTGCTTCCTTTACGTAGGCACAAGATATTTGCCATTGTTGATTTTTGGTAGCCTCCTCTGTTCCACCTCTTGCCATTGCTTGCTTACCTGTTGCAGCTCTGCTCCGCTCACCTGTTCATTTGGTCTAATTAGCTTTTCCTTATTGTTGCTGCTGTAGCATAGTGGTTAAGTGGCCAGGCTCTGAGCCAGCACTCTGCTGGTTTGACTCCCACTACTGCAGGTGGCCTTGGGTAAGCCACTCCTCTCAGCCCCAGCTCCCCAGATGTATTGTGGGGATAAAAATGACACAGACTTTGCTAACTCCTCGGAATTTGGCAATAATTTGTCCAGAAGAGTGGTATATAAGCTCCTGGTTACCATCGTCATCATAATCATCATTGCATGAAATGAGCTTTTAGAAAATGATTTTCAAAGTGGAACTTTGAACTGCATGATTTCTCTAGCGCTGTGGGGAGTTTCTCCTATGGAAATAAGGAAATTAGGAAGCTCACTGCACAACACAAAGGGTGTTTTCCCTTCTACTTCTTTTCCTTTCTGTTAGAAACAGATCCTTCTTCTCAGTGGCCTGGTTTCACTTTCCTGAAAGGGTGGGATAAATGTTGTAGATGCTTCAGGGAAGTAGATCTTATAAGTAGAGATTTATCCTGTTTGACTTAATTAATAGTATCTTTCACTTAACATAAAATTATACTACAAAATATCCACTGTAAAAACTAATGTAATACTTGGAGTTGTACCCCACCCTCCACGGGGCAAGTATAGTCTCTCCTTGAGCCCTTTTCAAGTTGAGAAAATGGCGCTGTGGGTGGGGGCTTCAGCCCCTTCTCCCCTTGTGGCATTGTCCCAATCCAAATTGGGTCCCTGAAGTGCTTTAGAATTGAGATCTCACATGAAACTTATGGCTGCAAGACCCCCATGGCAATTATACGTAATGAATCGTTTGGGCCTTAGACAGGTGTAATTTTGATTAGGATGTCCTGTTAGTTTGCCACCAGCAAACCACTTAAAAACTCTCAAGAGATTCATGTTTCTCTCTTTGTCCTCTCAACAGCATGTGACTGCAATTTCCGGGGCACAGAGGAGGTGGGCTGTGACAAGCTGACAGGCAGTTGCCAATGCCGGTCTGGCTTTACTGGATCCCGCTGTGACCAGTGCCAACGGGGTTATTGTGGCAACTACCACAGCTGTGAGGCATGCCACCCCTGCTTTCAGGCTTACGATGAGGACATCCATAGGTTTGGTTTGCGCCAGGCCACCTTGAAAAACTCCACTCAGCGGCTACAACTGGGAACACTGAGCTCTAGCTTCAATACTCGCCTCTTGGAAGCAGAAGGTGAAATTCAGAGCATACAACGGATCCTGGGAAATGCTCTCATAACAGAGCAGGGATTGGATCATGTGGCCAGCACCATTGCTACACTCCGGTAAACGGTTTTTGTACTTTTTACTTGCAATAAATAAGGACTACCCATAGGACATCAGCCCTCTCTGAACAACATTGACTCCTATTCCCGACTGTTGCTTCTCAGGCCAGTAGGGAACTGGGGCTTCCTGGCATCAACTTAACCAAAGAGTTTGGGGTGAATTTTAGAGTGTTGTCCCAACATGATGACATCACTTCTGGTTTTGCTCTGGAAGTGACATCACAAACTGTAAATTAAATTGTACTGCAAGCTGCAAATTAACTTGTACAGTAAAACTGTTTATGAGTTTGAATCAGTTGTTTCACTTTTATATTAACTTCAGCCTTTGCTTAGATAATTTAAACTTCTGTTAGGCAATGTATGTTCTATATTTTTTTCCTGCATCTAGCACCACAGGATCATTTTGCTAATGAAATGTAGTCCAGAAGCTCAAGCCTTTTGGCCTATAGCACTGGCCTCAGTATGACAGCATGGGCAGAGTGGGGATTGAGAAAAACTGCAACCACTCAAGCATTGCCCCTTTTCTTGTCCACCTGTGGCTTGAGGTGCAGGTAGGGCTCCATGTGAGGTGTGCACTCACACCACTTTCTCCTGCCTGCTATCCAACTTAGCCCAGTTCGGAATATCTAGCCTTTGCCTAGAAAGAGTGGCTAGGCACAAAGGTGAGAATCTTTTAACCTAGTCTGAGCTCTTTTAAAGAAAAAGATCTTAATTTACTTAATACAGACTATAGCCACTAGAGCACAAATACATAGGGAAAGTATATCACAGTACCACAGAGTGTGGCAGATCAAAGAAAGGAAAATATGGGACTAATCTAGTTTTACAGTCATAAGTGTTACTTTGGTATCCAGCCCCCCTGGGAATGAAACATCAGAAACAGAGGGTGGTCAAGACAAACTCCACTCTGTAACCTCTCCTGGCCCCAGCTTGGGCACTTCTGAAAGCTTATCCAGATCTTTTAACCCTTCCTGTCCCAACTGGGTAGGTTTCTCTTCACCCTATAAAATGTTTGCGAGTCAGCCTCGTATGGATCACTCTGTATGCTGTTCTCCAATCAACTTAGGTTGTATGTCTCAAACCTTTATGGTCCAACTCAGGTCATCCAAATAGCCATCCACCTTGTCCTTTCCTGTCAGTTGGGCAAGTGGTTATCTCCATGCCAGAAACTCATTGCCACTCAGCTAGCATTTAAACAGTTTATAGCACCTGAGATTGGTGTTTCCTGGGTGTAACTCAAGGCATCTTGCACCTCTCTGTCACTCACAACAGCTTCCACGTGGGAATTTTTCCCCCCACATGGAGAATAGGGAGCTTTCACTTTTCAGACAGATGTGCACACAATGTTGTACTGACTGATAGTGTGACTCATGGTGCTCCCCCCCCCCAAGATTTTCTCTTTCAAGCCAAATAAAAAATTAAACCTATTTTGATTTGATTCAAAGGGACGATGGCTGGGGGTTACAGGTGGAGCATCTGTGTGAATGTTAGCCACTATAAGAAAAGCGTGTTGAGCTAAACTCCACTTTCAGAATGGCTTTGAGTTGCTTGTTATTGTGCCATTAGCGCTCTTATTCCCTTTTAGCCTTTTAAAGGGCATTTCCCTGCTAAGCTGCACTGTAGAGTTATAGTGTTTTCTTGTAAAAAATAAAAGAGAGAAGCTGAAAGTAAAGGAGAGGAAAATCACTATTGTAACAGAACTTCTGCACAAGGGCAATGGAAGAAGGGGAGGGGCTATAGTGGGGCAGTGATAGTGAGCTTAGCAGGAATGGGTATATAGGAATGCCATTCTGTCCCACTGCTGCTGCCATGGTGGTGATGGGCATGTTTTCATTCCTCCATCTGGATGCAGTCAGAGAGAGAGAGGGAGAGTGAAGACTGCAATAAGAATGCATTTTGATGTATAATTTCAGGCAGACCATTGCTGGTTTAAGATCTGAGATACCTCTTATGGATGAAATGTCCTCCTTAACCGTAGACATGGATGCTCTCGCTAGAAGCCTGCTTCTGATTACCGCAGAATATCAAAATAAGAAAGTCCAGTTTGAAACCAGCCGCAGTACAGACTTGTCAGGTATTACGTTTTTCTCAATTTGTAAGAGTAGTGCCTTAATCATAAATGGGTTGTGATGGATGCATCTTCTGCTGCAAATGAGGATAAATACTTGATGTTAAAAGTATTGATGGTTTTAAGTTCTGTCTCAGGCAGTGAAGAATTGTACAGAAGTATTTTCTAAGAGATCAAAAATGACAATCTTTCACATTTTGTTTTTATAATTCCACAGTGAAAACAGGTCACAGCAGTGAATGAAGTGATTTCTGTCTGAAAATTTTGTACACCTTTACAAAAGCTCTGGCCATGTTCAGAGACAGTGTTGTTTTAGTGATTGAAAATTGTAAATCATTTTGGGCTGAAGATAAGTTATGGATTTATTTTTTCATGGTTAAAAACATCATCAAACCTGTGTCTCCAGTGTAGGGCTTGTTCTTTTTCTGCAGTGTTGGACAAAAGAGGTGTTGCACCAAGGGCAACCATGCCATGCCTCAACCATACCATCTTCACCTCTCTACAAAACTGTTCTCTGACCCTAACCCTGAGTGTTTTTGACAATGAATACATAAATAATAGTACTCACTGCTTTTCTTCATGACTGCAATCCAAACATGAAATTAATGTTAGCAAAAGCATATCACTTTATTTCAGATTGACTCTCTTACTTTCTGTTCCATATTAACAGCATTCACACATGCATAAAAAGCATTTTGGAAGTTCAGAGAGTTACTTGCAGTTTCATTTATGAAAATAGCATCTGATAGTGAAATTGGTAATAATGGTTTTGCTTGTAAAATAGGTTCTATTAATGTATGGAATGGAAGAGCAGCAAAAATCTATTTAATTGGCTGTGTCCACACATAGCTAGCTAATGTACTATATCAGTTGTTCATAATTGGATTGTCCTGTGTGGGCAAGGAAATCCAGTTGCAAATAATTGCTATACAGCAAGAATAGTGCAATATCTAATAATATGCAAATGCAGCCTTTGTCTCTCTGAGATGCATTTTTCATCTGAAAGCTAACCTTCTAATAGCTGCTTAGCCCCTTGAGCCACTTTGCCTCTGGATGTCATTTGACAAGAGAACTGCAACGATAGATTAAGTGCTGTTAAAAAAAGAAAAACAGCCAAAGTTGCACATCACAACCAACTGAGATTTAACTGAAATTGGGGACAAACACGTTGTTGTCATGCTCTTGTATTTTTCTGACTCTCTTCTTATGTGGAACTTGATGCCCAGCTTCAGCATCTGATCAAGCTCTAGTTTGCTAAGAGGTCCAAGATGTGTTAGGCATCTTGCTGAATTGGAGTTTATTTATTCTCCCCAACATGGGATGTGGAGCCTTGGTTTAATTCCAGTTTAGAAATGTGGTTAATGGTTTTAAATTTATTTGAGCTTCTCTCTCTCTCTCTCTCTCTCTCTCTCTCTCTCTCTCTCTCACACACACACACACACACACACACACACACACACACAGAATTTACCATGTTATTGAAATTCATTTTTACCATTAGTGTGCGTTCATCATACAGAGAGATTGGGCTATATTTGTCTACCTTCTGTTATTATGGTTTCAGGTGGGTAGCCGTGTTGGTATACAGTAGAACAGCAAGATTTGAGTCCAGTAGTGTCTTAAAGACCAACAAGATTTCCAGGGTATAAGCTTTTGAGAGTCAAAGCTACCTTGGTCAGATACAAGTGAGATACTTCTTGAAAGCTTATATCCTGGAAATCTTGTTGGTCTTTAAGGTGCTACTGGACTTGAATCTTGCTCTTCTATTATTATGGTGTTTGTGAGAGAGGAGACCTCTTGTCACAACGAAGAAACCAAAGCTCAGTTGAATATATTTACTAAGTTTTCTTGCAGCCCCAGATTTCACTTACTTTGACATGTGATTTGTATGTAGGATTGCCAACCTCTTCTCTGGCATGAAGTTATTAAACATGAAAGCAGAGGAGTGGAGAATTTAAACAACTTAATCTTTCCACCACATGTCAAAGTGTTTCTCGAGGCTGTGGGTGTTTAAAACAAGCTCAGGGCATTTTGAAACATATTAGCAACAGAATCCACTAAATAATTTTAGTGAGGGAGGGGGAAAAGCCACTTAGTGATCACTGTAGCCCTCTTGCTGACTAGATGGAAGTGTGTATCTTTATGGGTATATAAAACTATCAGTGAATTTAGATTTCCTAGGAGGGGGAAGCTCTGCGTTGGCACTCCCCCTCCGCAGACACCCATGGGCACTAACCTGCCTCTGTCTCTGTACAGAAGGCAAGTTTAGTTTTCTTATGTTCTTCTCTGTCCCAGCAGTCCCTTCAAACCTTGGAAAAGTCATTTCTTGGGTATGGATGAATAGCCATTTGGGTTGTGATGCAGGTATAAGGAGGAATGACGGGATGAAATCGCTCCCTTTCCACAGCAGAGCTGCACTTGCAAAAGAGGGAGGAGGAGCAATTTACCTCCTTGTCCCTGGCTGTTCCTACACAGAGGTTCCACAACCCCAGAATACTCTTTCCTGAGATTGGAAGGGACTGCAGGAGCAAGGAGGAACATGGGAAGATTCCATATTCTGTACACAGATAGTTGGATACAGGTTACTGACTTTTTGGACATTTAGCTAACCCAAGATACATTAGAATTTGAGTGGGGGTAATGATGAATCCACCAAAAAAATTGTGTAAACATTATTTTCACAACACTGTCAGAGTAAAGCCATTGGCTCACTTGGATCCATGCAGAAGTTGTGCTCTTATTTGATCCATAATTCAACTTAATGATGAAACATTCCAGGTGGATGAGCTACTGCAGCAGCTTCAGTGCTGTCTCCCTTCCTGTACTCTGATGGAGGACAATATGACTGGTCACACACTCAACTTGCTATGTTCCGATAAAACAGCTAGGGGTAACAGAGTCAATCCTTTCTATGCCATGTGCTCCCTGTTCACATCTATTTTTTCCCGTCTTGATTCATTCTATTGAACAACTATTAGAAATGGAGACAGTAGATGTGAGAGGTAATTGACAAGTGCTTTTCTGTTGACATCCTTGTGATTCACAGCTCTAGCACATCCTTCATCCTCTCCCCTCCACCCAAGGTAAAATTAAATACTGAGGCATTGGGAAACAATGCTGCATTTATGAGTCATGAAGCCATTCATGTTGCATTTTTCTTTGCTCACAGGAGCGTTCAAGACTGTCGGTTCATCATACCAAACATCTTCCAATGCTAGCATGCGCATAGCTGGATCTTCTAGGCTGCTGGCTCAGTCCATGAAGAACAGGGAAAATACTGAGGAGCTAGTAAACAGTCTTGCGGATCGTGGCTCAGGAGGACTGGAGGCTCTGCAGGGAGAACTGGCCTTCTCTCCAAACTTGACACCAGTCATTAATAAGGTGAAGCTAACTGAACCTTTGCTTGAGCCTTGCAAAACTTGGAATTGCATTGTCTGATTGCTGAGTCTGATGATACATGAATAATTTGGTACCGAGTGAAATTTGTTTCTCATGGTTCCCACTGAGAACTAAGTGACTGTAGTCTTATGAGCCAGTAAATCTATTTGCCAAGGTCTCTCATTCTTATTCTTCATTTTTGCTGTTCTGATATTGCCATGGAGACTCATATCAGCATCTCCTGTTGCCATGAAAATCACAAAACACCCATCTTGTTCTTTTTCAAGCAGTGTTTTCAAATAAAAAACATGTATTGGTGGGATGGCAGGGATGTCAGCTACTCTAGTTGCCTCTGAAACTCAGGGGCTTCTGCTTATATGTAGCCAAGCAATGTTAAAAATTGAGCCAGAATTTTTGCAAGGTGGTGGTCTCTTTCCTGCCTTGGCAGAGTGGAAGTAGCAGGAATATTTCAGACATAAAACAACTAAAGTTGTATGAACAACTAAAGTTGCTATAGGGCTGGCCCAAGGACTTTTGGCACCTTAGGTGGTGAAGTTTTGCAGCCTCTTTGACCTTGGGGAAGTAACTGTTCCCCCTCCCCCTCACTGAGGCATGGCAAGAAGCCATTGCCGACCCTCCTCAGCCCCCTGCATTGCCATGAGCTGAGACAGCAAGAAGTGCTGTGTGGAAGCTGCTGCCTGCCCTGCTTGTCCCCCTACACTGAGGCAAGGTGAGTCAGAAAGCCACCGCCCATCCTCCTTGCCCTCTGGTGAGGTGATCTGAAGTGAGGCAGCAAGGCAGAGGGAAGGACAAAGAGGGTCAGGCCAGCTCTGCCCCTCCATACAGAAGAGGCAAAAACAACTCCAGAAAAGCCTGTCCCAGCCTGTCCTCACAACAGAGGGGGAAGGAGGAAGAGGATGCTCCCACTTACCTCATGCAGTGAGGGGGCGCCTATGTCAGACTATGGAAGACAGGATACGTTGAAGGTGACTCCCGACCCTTGCAGCAAGAAATCCAAGCTCTCTTGAGTAAATAGGTCTTTATTGAGATATCACAGGCTTCTCGGTACATATGTCCATAGGTTACACAGAAGCAATTAAAGGCGTCTGGCTGTACACAGGTCTCTTGTTAAGAATGACACAGTGAGCACAGGTTACATTATATCAAGGCTTTCACATATTCCCCCGACCCCTCCGGCTCTCCCGGCCGAACACAATCAGTAGCGGGATGGAAGGAGCTGTCCCAAGGCCACTGTGGCGAGCCATCCGAGAGAAGGGCTCGCTCGTCTCGGGATCTGGAAAGCAACAGGAAGCAGGTGCAAGAGGCTATTGCAACATACTATACAAGGAATAACAATATGGAGGGACAGTGGGCAACAGACCTGACAGCCGGCTTCTGACAGTGGCAGTGGCTTACCCTTGCATTCATCTGGCCAAGAGCTGCCCTCGCTTGTGGCCAGTGGCCCTGCTGGAAAGGGCCACAGGATTTTCCTGGTGCTCTTAATGGCTGATTTGCCCCTGTCTGTAAGTCTTTATTTGTCAAACTATTTTCTGTTTCTTCATGCTGAATTTTCTCAATTAAATGTACACAATGCTTAATGTTAGTTTAGGCTCCATTGAACAAAACTGGCATAAATGAACCCATTCAATTGGAAACACTAGCAAATTAAATGGTTGCAAACCACAAAGCTGCACAATAACAATATACAAAAATACACAGAAATAAAATTGCCTTGTGACCATGTAAAAATTATTAGCTTATTTAATTAGTTTTTATCCTGTTGATTGCATAACTCACTTGATCTTGCGGCTTTTTTTTTTAGATCTGCAGTGGCATCAGATTAGAAATTTGCAGTCCTGGAGAGTGTCATGCGGAACTGTGTCCTCAGCACAATGCCACTGAATGTGGCCCTGGCTTGGCCTGTAGAGGGATTGTCTCACGTGCTGGCAGCTCCATCCAAATTGCCAGGAAAACCACCCAAGAGATCCATAACTTAAGCATTCGACTACAGGAGACTATACAGATGGTAAGTGTCCAGAATGGAGTTGTGGTGAGGCAGACTGGGATTCTAGATGAGAGAGAACAGAGAGAGAATATAAGGGTCATGGAGAGAACATCACAGAGAGAACATAAGGGCCAAGGAGAATGCATGCTGTGAACTGTGAATGTTTTCTGCACTTTTCCTGTGAGATAATAAGACAGGCTAACTGTGAAATAGGTAGGGTTTCCAACTGTGGCTTAATAAATGCCTGAAAATTTGAGAGTGGTGCCTGAGGAGGGTTGAATTTGGGAAGAGAGCTCAGAGTGGATGTGTGATGCCCTAGAATCCACCCTATGAAGCGGCTGTTTCTTTGAGGGGAACTAATCTTTGTAGTATGAAGATCAATTCCTGTTCCAGGAGACCTCCAGGCCCCACTTTGAGGTTGGTTATTAGAAAAGGCTTGCTGAAAGACACTCCTGCAATAGTAGTAGGAATGAGAATTTTTTGGGGTGTCCTGTATCCCACTTTAGGTCTTTTTTCAGGAGAAAAGGCACATTTAAATAGATAATTAAATGCCATACAGATACTGACTCTGCCTTGCATGTTAACAGATCAGATCAGCAGAAATAGCTGCCAACCAGATCCAAGCAAATGCCCGAAGTCTGGGAGACAAAATGAGCACAACCAGGACACAGATAGATGGAGACATCCAACGCACTCAGCAGTTCATCCGCCAAGTTCGCAACTTTCTATCTGGTAAGGCCAGAAAGCAGTGTTTAAAACATCTGTACAGATAGGTCCCAGGGCTCTAAACATTATGTATCTAAAGATGGTGGCAGCAAGAACTAGACAGAAGTTGTGGGATGGGGTGCACAAACCAGATAGCTCTGAGGGCCACTTATAGGCAGGCTTCAAAATGGACATTCTCCATTTACTTGATGTGTGTTATGCCTGCTCTACTATCTCTTGAGAATCAAGGATATTGATCCAATGATCAGCCATACAGCTGAACACTTAATCATAGATGGATCAGGGTCAGGGACTCATCTGGGATGTACATGTTTGGATAAGTATGCATAACATTAGATTGCCAGCTAGTGGCTGGCAACCAGCAGGAGTCTGGGAGGACAGGGACATGGGGCGGGTGGGGGGGAATCATTGGCATGATGGCACTACAGGAAACTCCCGAATCATGCCTTTCTAGGAATCACTGGAAACTCTCAGGTGATGTCTTTTCTGGGTATTCTCCAGAAGTGATGTGACACCATTTTGGCAATGGTGTTTTTTATCTTTATTTTTATGCTGCCAGCTGCTGAAGTGATGGCAGGCAACAGGAATGGGGTGGGGGGATATCCCACCCACAGTGGGTACTTGGCAGCCTTAGTGTAACATGGTTTTTGCTTTGACAAGTATATGTTAATTTTGTGTGTTCACTTTTTCATAATGCTGTGAAAATGCTGAGCTCCCCTGACCTCTAGCAGGTTCCAGGTACATCTTTTTCACAAGTCCTTATAAGGAAATATGCTGTGTTTTTGTGAATTTTTTTTCTTTACAAATAACAAATTGAGCTTGAAGAAGAGGCAGGCACTCAAATAGCCAATGCTAGTCTTTAAAGCAGTGACGATTGAACAAAACCACATAGTTTGCCCTAGTGAGCCCTCTCTCCCATACACTTCTCTTCAACTGAAAAATCCAGACATCTGTCTCTTTCCCTGGCTTAAATCCAGCTGCTAAACATTTTCTCTCCAGGCCAAACTGAAACAAGCTAGTAGCAACCAGCCATAAAAAATATCACTCTTCATTTAAGTTAACAAACATTTTTTCAAACAAATGGGTATATTGTATTGCTCACAGCCTTTCATTTATTTGAGATTTTCATCTCTCCTATGTTTTTAGTACAGTTCATTATTGCTTTTATTATTCCTATGTGCCAGGCCACATGTTTGACACTTTAGGTTCTGGATGCTGCTGTGCCATAATACCCCCAATTTTATCTTGAATAAGACAGATTATGTCAGTAGTAGTATTATTTCTTTATTCTTCCACAGACTTCCTGTGTGATTTTAGGCAAATTACTCCTTTCCATTAGATCCCCTTCTCTAAAATTACTGGTTTTTTACTGAGCATAGAACAAGTGAAATAGTATCACTTACTAGAGCAATTAATTGATTAAAACGTTACGAACTATTTAAGGCTGGATAATACAATATAATTCCTTCAGTTCTGACAAGCAGCATTGTGTTGGCAGCTCCACCTTTTTATACATAAGTGCTTACACAATGTTTTCTGCCCATTGTCTGATTTCCCTGCTCTGTACTGAAATAGAATCCATTCTGCATAACAGTAGTCGTGCTCAAAGTTTTATTCAAAAGGTTATCAGGTGGGCTACTTCCTGTGTTCCAATCAAAACATATGGGAACTCTCTTCCAACTCAAGGCCACATTTCAAGAGAAAAAAGTGGAAAGGCATTAGGCTTGTGTTGTTCACTGAAAGGACTTGCTAAGCTTAGAAATGATTCCAAAAGTTTAGCCTACATGTCTCCAAAGTCGGTGGTCTTCTGACATTAAAATTTTGCCTAATTTTCAGACATTGATGTCAATCCTGACAGTACAGCCATGACATTTTTATATATTTTATACAGTTTTCAGGCCAAACTTTCTGTTGTTCTCTGTGAATCTGAACTAAACATCTGAAAACCGGAGAGGGGCTGTTGTTCAGTGGTAGAACGTCTACTTGGCCCTGCAAAAGATACTAGATTCAGTCCTCAGCATCTCCAGTCAAAAGGCTCAGATAGAAGGTGATGCAAAGACCTCGGCCCATGACTCTGGAGAACTGCAGATAGGGTTGCCCATTTCAGGTTGGGAAATTCCTGGGGATTTGGGAATGGAACTAGGGCAAGTGGGGTTTGGGGAGAGGAGGGACCGCTGCAGTGTAGAGTCCACATTTCAAAGCTGCCATTTTTTCCTTTCTGTTGTCTGGAGATCAGTAGCAATTCTGGAACATTGCCAGATCCCCACCAGGAGGTTGGCAACCAAAGAGACAATATTGACCAGACCAGTGGTAAGATGCCATATAAGGCAGCTTCTTCAGAAGATATTGCAGTTTTTATTTATGTTAAGTGAAAGTAATAGCATGACTTAATTATTGAAATTTTTTAAGATAACACATTGGCCTCGTGACCAAGACAACTTAGTGAGTGTTGCTAATGAGGGGACAATAAGGCCTAGTCCTTAAATAGGAGCTGAGTCATTGTACATTTTGGGTTTAAAGCTGTCTTATGCTGAACCAGACCCTTGGTTTATCAAGGTTAGTACTGTCTGACTGTGAGCCCTCTAAGGGCCGTCGTCACACGGGCATCTCTTCCGTTAAATTTACAGCATATAGCGTCCTACCTGTTATCGGCACAGTAACGTTTCTTTGGGTCACCTAACGGCTCTTCACGCCACCAGCTGTCCACACTGAAGCACTCTGTTCTGTTCTCTCTAACCGCGCAGAAGCAGCTCCTCCCCCTTTTTTATTATTCTGGTGTTAAATTCCGCTATAACGGAATAACAGCATATAAACATTCCGTTAGAGCAAAACATTACGACCCTTTTGTTTTTCCAACTTTGAAATTATATAAATAGTCCTTTACCCGCCAAAAACTCCGTGTCTGACGTGATCCCCATCGCTGAAGACTCTGCCATGGCAATTGAGTCGTTTTTACTTCAGCAGAAAGTTTGCATTGTGTTATGTCGTTATGGTGTTATAAGGACATAATAAAATTTTAAAAAGGGGGAGTCGCAGGAAGAAATGGATTCTGGGATTGAAGGGAGGGCATAGGATGTTGCGAGGTGAAATACATCGATGTGAGGCATTCACACTAAGGCACAAAATAGCGCGATTATCAAGCACAAAGCAGAAGAGAGAAAATCGCTACAGTGTTGGAATAAGGTGGGTGTTTGCCAGGAAATAGCGCCATTTTAGTGCTAAATAAAAGCCCGTGTGTCGACGGCCAAGGTCTCAGGGCAGGGTTGCCAGCCTCCAGGTGGTGGCTGGATATCTCCAGGAATTATAACTGATATCAGTTCCCCAGGAGAAAATAGCTGCTTTGGAGGGTGGACTCTATGGCATAATACCCTGCTGGGGTTTCTCCCTTCCCAACCTGGAGCTGGCAACCCTGTCTCAGGGAGAGGCCATTCTCTCAGCTACAATCGTATCCTTTTACCTAGAGGTGCTGAGAACTGATCTTGGGACTTCCTGCATACAAAGCAGGTTCTGAGCCTCAGCTGTTGTACCCCTTCTTCTCTGGGCCTTTTCTAACTTCGTGGGGCCTGTGTGTAATGTCACAATGGTAGAGAATTATAGCAGAAGTAATTTAACTACCTAAGAAACACGAGAAGATCCCTGATGAATCAATGCAAGTGTCCACCTACTCTGGAATCCTGTTTCTAAGTGTGGTCTGCCACATGCTTCTAGGAAGTCCCTGGGACTGCAGGGAGGTGTCCTCCAGTTTGTCTCCCAGTAAATGTTATCCAGAAGTTCACAAGTGTTTTGAAGATTTTACTGATGTTTTTTACAGCTGGTTTTACAGCTTGGCTCTCCATTACAGCTGCAAGACCAGGACGCCTACATTTCCCATCAAAACTTGAGGGAAGCTGACAAGTGTCCAACCTGTGTCAGGCATCACTTGTAGCTTGGCGCTTAGCTGCTCCTAACTATGCATTGCCTATCTCATTTTGTTTGATTTAGACCCCTAAGTTTGATGACAACTTCTCTTTAACATGAGAACTTTGTTATGGAATTGAACAAACAGTGTAATCTCATACGCTCTTTATATGACTTTTTTAATCTTCACAGATCCAGACACTGATGCAGTGGCTATCCAGCAGGTCAGCAATTATGTCCTTTCCCTTCGCCTTCCCACTGATTTTGCCATGGTCCTTAGGAAGATGAATGAAATCCAGAACTTGGCTGCTAAGCTGCAGTGCCCTGAGAGCATCATTGCCCAGACTGCTGGGGACATTGCTAGGGCCAAAAAGCTTCAACAGGAGGCTCAAGAAGCCAGGTAAAAGAGGTCTTGGGTAGTTTGCCTCAGTGTAGGGCAATGAGAGAACTGGTACATCATTTCAATAACATTTGTCCTGAGCATTTTCTGCTCACTCATCAGGAAAAGTTAACATTTCACCTTAATGGAAAATGCTTTAATTGATTCCTTATTTACATTTATTGCTAGTTGCAGGGTCACTTTTCTGAAGAATCTCCCCATACCATTGCAGTAAGTGGTTGAATACAGGATCCATGTGAGTGGGGACAATTGCATAGTTCCTTTCCAGCTGATCGTTGCCCTTCATTTTGGTCATGCTGCAATCAGATGAGAAGAAAGTATGCAAGCTGGTCCTCTCCTCCCATAGTCAACCAATTATTGCAGCAGTATGGGAAGATGCCACAGGTATGGAGCAATTTCCGATGAGGCTTCCTGTTAGACTTTCTCCACAAAATAATGTTTAATATTTGTATAGGATTTTCCTAAGTGGTTGAAGCAATTAGGCGTTATCTCAGAAATCCTGACAACATTCCTGTTATTCAGGCCAGTATTCCTATGTTGCAAATGGGTGGATGAATGAGTGAGTGGGGGGAGGAACTGATGTGCGAAGCCAAGTGAGAAATAGTGGCTTGCCTTTAGCCCCCTAGTGATGCTTTATGGCTAAAGGCTCAAACAGATGCTGAGAGCTCCGTAACTGCCTCCCAGCATTTCCCTATAAAAATCAGGTGTGCAGAGACCTGCTTTGGATTGAGACCACAGTGCAAGGGGAGAAGGTCTGAGCAACTTTCATAATAAAAAACAGTCTCAGGGAACTACTATTTGCTCTTTGGGGCAATATTTCCCCAATGGTGCAAGTAAGAGAGTCTGGACTTACATGTGAACCAGGGGCTTCCTGGCTCATAGGTCATTCTCATAGCCACTATGCAACCTGAGATTAGTCCTTCTGGTTTTGAGCCGATAGGGATGGAATTTCTTACAGCCACTTCTTTTCAACACACGCTCATTGGGCACTAAAGATATCAAATGAAAACCCGTCCATTTGTGCTGCTTCTCAAGGTGTTCCTACTTTTTTTTCAGATGCTGTTTAGAAAGAATAGATGCCACCTCTCCAGGGACTGCTTGAGTCAGGTCACAATTAGCAACCTGCTCATGCCCATTTTTCTTATTAGGGTTGTTTGTCTTATCTTCCATCTTATAATAATTAATCACAAAGCAGTATTGAGAGGGGTGATTGTATTTAATATTTTCCTAGAAATCGAGCAAATGCTATTGAAGGCAATTTGGAGGACGTGGCTGAAAATCTAAGAAAAGCTAACACAGCCCTCCAGGCAGCTGAAGACACTATACATGGGTCTGGATATTCCCTCCGGCTCATTCAGGACCGCCTTGATGAGGTGAGTGATGCATGCTGAGCTTCTAGCATTGCATTCTTGTAGGAACTGCTTGCAGTGAAGCTCAGCTTGCCAACCTCCACATGGGGCCTGGAGATTTCCTGGAATTACAGTTGATTTCCACACTCCAGAAATCAAGGTCCCTGGAGGAAACAGCAGCTTTGGAAAGTGGATTGTATGAGCTCCCCACCCCTCTAAATTTTGCCATCTACAAACATCCCCCCATCTCCTGGAACTTCCCAAGCTGGAGCTGAAGCAGGTGGGCAAAACATGGCCTTCTAAACGGAGCGCACCAATAAGCCAAGGGGCATAAGCAAGCAAGCAACAAGGAGGATTTCTGGGGCCTTCCTCAGCCACTGTACATAGCTTGTGGTTTGTTCAAACTGATCCCTCACAAGTTGTGCAGGATTCACTGTGAGATGTGCATTATTATTGCATGTAAGTTAATAGGGGAATTATTGTTCTTTCTTCAAGTTCTTGTTATCTTGTTGTTGTCTTGTTTCTGAACCACAGTACATTATTTTACCATAACTGACCATAAATTCAAAGGAGGAGGAGGCTTGTTTTTTTGTCATTGCATCATAAACTGAGCAGGCTAGAGTGCTAGTGAACAATATCTAAGCATTCCCCGCTGTAATTTTAAGGTTATAGTAATTTGATGCTTCATGGACAAAGCAAACATACTGTGCAAGATAGGCCACTGAAGTTAAAGCAGAGCCTGGAATAAGTGAGAAAAGCCCTTTCTGATCTCACATAGACTTGAACTTTTCTCCAGAAGTTTCTTTAGGTCTTTGGCATGCTATAAGTGTGCTGAAGACCTCTAGGGCATGAAGTCATCCTGTACAGCATGTGCAGATTGTCTTTCTGTCTATGCTGCAGATGTGGGAGGCCCTGACCAGCATGCTGCATAGATGGCGCTTCTTCCTGGAAGTTTTTTATTTTTGTCCTGGAGGTCTTTATCCTAGGTATCCTCTTTCAACACACATGAAGTCTGGAGAAACTGGGTGAATTTTGTGTATTTGTCCATGATTACAATTTTATCCTGTCCTGAAAGAAATCATGGCAGCACATGATCCTTTCCTCTTGCATTCTCTGTCTAGTCACGTGGCATTATTAGCCTAGTCATATGATGGATCAGCCAATCCACAAACATATCCAAATAAAACAGAGATGTGAAGAACCATGTATGCTCTCCTGAGCTCCTTGGGGGAAGGGTGGGACAAAAATGTGTTGAGCAAATAAAAGAAGCAGAGTGTTCCCACCTATTGACATATATCGAGTGAGTTAAAGTCTACAAGGGTGAAATTTGAATCAGAGAAGTAAAAGAGCTGGCCCCCATGCCAAGTTTTATCTTTTCCTCTTAGTCTTGCTGCCCTTACTTCCAGTTTATAATAATAATAACATTCACTGAAATGGGAATAAGGGAAATGCATGTGAAGAAGTCAAATTGGTTTCCAAGAATGAGGCAAAATTCAGAAAGGGCCATTCTTTATTGAACATGTTTTCTGTTGGTGAGAATGCCTGTGGTTGAAAACTGTGCAGAACACTTTTTCACACAAAATAAGCTTTATGTGTTTTGTCAGCAATTCACACAATTAGATATGTTCTAGGAGAGTAGAATTCCCCTCCCTCCACGAACACTCCATTTCAGAAGTAGGGGTGGGTGTCTATTTTTTTAAAAAATGGAGTATATGGATGACGGGAGGTGATCCATGTGCTAGCTGCCTGTGCTCTGTTGCTTTCAGCACTTTTAAAGCACTTTTTTCCTTTAATCTCTCAAACAAATCTACATTTTAATGGACATGTGAACGTATACCTTTAGCATCTGACTTCCATCCTAGTTCACTTCCAGTCTTGGAGCTTGGTTGAAAGAAAAACCTTGAAAGGTACAATACACTGATAAGACCAGGTAGAGAGGTGTTAAGAGCACATCTTTTTCATCTGATTCAGCCAGTGAAGGCCACACATTCACCATCAGAGAACTTAATGCACATTCTCTCATTTATTTGTTTTAAAATGCAAGGAAGTAATGTGTAGGCTGAATGTTCATTAGCAGACACAATAGAGCATTCTCCCTTATTAATTTGGTCTACTTTAAACAGACATTAGATCTAAAATTTGGCTTTAGTTGTAAAACAACAGAACTTTATTCCTAAACCTCAACTATCAGGCTTTTATCTATTTCAGTGTTAATTTTGTAACATTTATTCCTTATTAAAATCTTGATAAGACCAGTGCATTCATTCAGTGCATTCTACTATTTCCACGAGAAGAATGAAGTTTCCCATCCAATAAAATGACTATTTTTCCAGAGGGAGAGTCTTAGTTAAATTGCTAAATGGTTCCTGTTTTGGGATGTTCAGATCCAGATGGTCCTTAGTCCAGCTGAGAAGGGTGTACAGGACATCACTGATCAACTGGACAACTTCACAAAAACACTCAGCCAGTTACGGCACAAGGCAAACCAGAACCGGGTGTGGGCTTTAGATGCTCAGCAGAAAGCAGTGGAAGCTAGTGAGCAAGCAAGGAGCACTCAGCAGGTACGCCAATGGGATTTGACAGGTACTGCAAGTTTTTTTTTTTTTTAAAAAATCCATTTATGAGCCAAGGAGAACATATCACTGTCAGGGCTGAGCCCCATTCCCCCCTCCGATTTGAAAAAGAAGGACAGAGAGAAGGAAGGAAAGAATTAATTTATCCTTAATGGAACAAGTCTCTCTAAGGAACCCAAAACCTTTGCTTGACTGGAAAGGCAGATACTCTTTTGCTTTTAAAGTTAGACAAACTGTTAAAAGGAGTGATTATAACAGTCCTAGACAAGCTTCTAACTGCCAAAGCCCCAAGGCATCCTACAAGGTGAGAGCATCATGAAGTAGTTTTATTAAGATTTTTTAAATGCTTTGTTTTGTTCTCATGACCAGCCTCGAGCAAGTCTCTGGAGAGGTAGCCTACAACTTTTCTAAATCAATAATACATAGTATGTATACTTCTTGGGACCTCCAGAGGTTTATACCCCAAGCCCTCCCTCAGTCAACAGACCTGATGGCTTTATATTAGTTTTCTTTGAGGCTAGCATAGGCCATTTCCTCATGTCTTAAAAATAGTGCCACACTCACAGAATGCTGGTGGGTCCTTTCGCACGATTTCTGATGTCACCGTTTCCAAAGTGGAGGCAGGCAGTTATGATTCCATTTTCATGGCACCAAGCCCACGTTATTTGACAAGCCCTAATGGTAAAATCACATAGTTGGAAAGATAACTTAGGTTCTGGCATTAGGAGTTCTATGGTATCAACATGATAGTTCCCTCTGAAGTTCTATTCATCCCTTTCCTGGTAGGAATTTGAAATGGTGAAACAAAAATATGCAGAACTGAAGAAGCGGATGGGGCAGGGTTCAAACCTGGGAGCACAAGGGATCCGGATCCAAAGTGTTCAGATGGAAGCCAGCACATTGTTTAAAGAAACTTTGGGTATGATGGCCAAGATGGGAGGTAAGTCAAACATGAATGTAAGCTCACATATTTTAGCTGACCTCACAGTTATGGTGTTTCATGCATCACTGCCACCTACAAGGATTATGGGCTAGTTCACGGTTTATTACTTTTGTTGTGAAAACAGTAACAAAGCAGTTGAAGTGGAATAGACTATGGTACATCTTTGTTGCAGTCTGGGATCTCAAGTGGAAAATACTTACTGCAAGATACCCTGTGATCACCGGAGCATGCTCTTGTTTACTTTCTCCAAAATGGAACCTGGGTACAGCTTTTCAGCAATAAGATCTTTGCTGATAGAGTTGCAGAAAGGCAAATGCTTATCTGAACTGCAATGATCACAGCATGTCTGGAAGCTTCTTTTTTTTGGTGCATGTCCATTCAGAAGGAATATAAACACTCTGTTCTGTACAGCCTCTCATAGGCTCACTTAATAACATCCGGCTGCCAAGCCCCATTTTTCGATGCTTGAGTCACACACTTCAGTTTTAAGCATTCAGGTTTAATGATTTCATTCAATATGTTTTGGGAAGCAGCCAGTGTGTGGACTAAATACCTTGGCCCCAGCAGCAGGTGCTGCATGAATAAGTGACTGGCTCAAAGCCAGAGATTTTATTGGGAAGGAGGTTCAGCATTGCTTTCATTGATAAAGCTGTGCCTCTAATGAATGTCTTTCATTGAAGGTGTCTCTCCATGCCAGAGACTTGGCAGCTGGCTGCTGCCAGCCAGTTACCCCCACTCACCATTTACTGAATGCAGCAAGAATCTTGATATTATTAAATAGGCCAGCCGACAATTTCCCATGCAGAACATGACAAACATACATTATCAGTGTCTGCTGACGTCAATGTCAAAACCCACTTGGTCTTGTCAGGAGAAGCTGCAGCTGTATCAGGAAGAAATGCTAAAATGATGCAGATTGGTATGGGGCGATGATTCCTGAATGGAAAGCCTGATCAGTACCTGTGGTTAAGGGGACATTGAGCAGCTTCCCTTTACTGGGACTATGGATGGCCAGAAAATGTGGCCTGGAATAGGTTGGTGGGGAAGAGGCCCAAGCAAAAACTCAAGGTTGAATCTGTGTATTGAAATGATGAATGCTGCTTCCTAGAATTTATTAAGATATTTGTATTAAGTTGTGGCAGTGACTAATTATGCATCTGAACTAGAGGTGGGCATAAATCACAATATGAAGCAAAAAAATGCATGAACAGGGGCGATTTGTGGTTTGTGAAACCGCATTTTCCACCAACTCCACAACTTCTTCTGCCCGGTTCGTGCAAGTCGTCAGTGGTTTGTAAAGCCAGACAAGCTTGCACCACTGATTGTGTGTGAAACTACAGTCCCATTCTCCTGCCACCCGAGCGGCAGGAGAACAGGGCTGTCAGTTTCACAGACCCTGTGCTGGGTTCAGCCAATGGGCTGAAGTTGGTACAGGGTGAGTGAAGTTGACAGATCCTGTTCTCCTGCCACCCTGAGCGGAAGGAGAACGGGGGCTGTCAGTTTGACAGACCCCATGCCAGGGCCTCCCCCTTTCCAGATGGCTGGAGGAAGGGGTGTGAGTTTAAAGGGAAGAAGGTTCCCTGTGCTGCTTGCAGGTGGCACGGGGAACCTCCTTCCCTTCAAACTCTCCCCCTTTCCAGCTGGCTGGTGGAAGGGGGGGGGCGAGTTTCCCCATGCTGCTTGCAAGTGGTGCAGGGAAACTCATTCCCTTCAAATGCGCCCCCTTTCCAGCTGGCTGGAGGAAGGGGGCGAGTTTGAAGAGAAGAAGATTCCTCACTTGTAGTGTGGTGAACCTCCTTCCCTTCAAACTCTCCCCCTTTCCAGCTGCCCTGGGCGGAAGAACAGGGGCTGTCAGTTTGACAGACCCCATGCCGGGACCTCCCCCTTTCCAGATGGCTGTAGGAAGGGGTGTGAGTTTAAAGGGAAGAAGGTTCCCTGTGCTGCTTGCAAGTGGCATGGGGAACCTCCTTCCCTTCAAACTCTCCCCCTTTCCAGCTGGCTGGAGGAAGGGGGGGCGAGTTTAAAGGAAAGAAGTTTCCCTGTGCTGCTTGCAAGCGGCGTGGGGAAACTCCTTCCCTTCAAACACGCCCCCTTTCCAGCTGGCTGGAGGAAAGGGGGCGAGTTTGAAGGGAAGAAGGTTCCTCGCTTGCAGTGTGGTGAACCTCCTTCCCTTCAAACTCTCCCCCTTCCAGCTGCCCTGGGCGGAAGAACAGGGGCTGTCAGTTTGACAGACCCCGCACCAGCTTCAGCCTATGGGCTGAAGCCTGTGTGGGGTGAATGAAGCTGTCAGCCCCCGCTGAAGCCGGCGCGGGGCTTGTCAAACTGACAGCCCCCTTTCTCCTTCCGCCTGGGGCAGCAGGAGAATGGGGGCTCACAGCTTCAATCATCCCACTCTGGCTTCAGCCCATGGGCTGAACCCGGCGTGGGGTGAGTGAAACTGACAGCCCTGTTCTCCTCCTGACGGGGCTGTCAGCTTCACACACTCTGCACTGGCTTCAGCCCATGGGCTGAAGTCAGCTTGGAGTGTGCGATAGTGACAGCCCCGTTTTTCTGCCACTGCAAGCAGCAGGAGAAGGGGGCTGTCTGTTTCAAACACCTGGTGCTGGCTTCGTGGTTGAAATTTCACAAACCACAAACCAATTCGTGACCTGGGAAAAGGTCGTGGAAGTTCGTGGTTTCTGGTTCGTGGAATGCGATGAACCATGAATCACATGGTTCAGAGGTTTTTTTGGTTTGTGCCCATGTCTAGTCTGAACCAGCCTTCCTCTTTATGTCCCTGGCAGTTTCAGTGCTGCTTTTTGCATGCATACGCACTCCCTCTGCAGAGCTGAAAAGTTTTAAAAGAATGCTGAATGTCTGCACAAATAGCTGTGCACCTTCAGTAACTTTGCTAAAAAGCAAACAGTAACAATATAGACAGGAAGACTCAGCTCAGGATCTCCAGAGGTAAAACATAATCTTGACAGTTTAAAATGAATGCCTTCTCCATAGTAAGAAGTTACATGATTTGCAGGGGTGTAACTGATTTGTCATTCTCTAATTAAATGGGGTGAAAAACAGATACTGGCCAATAGCTTCATAATGTTGGTGACCAAGGCATGGTGACAATTCTCCATGAAGCTTTCATTGCCAAATTTAAAGGAAGAGATAGCTGAGAACCCACACAATTTCCCCTGCTCTTTCTTTGCCTCAGCCTCCTGTGTAGCCAGAAGGCTTCTTTGGGCTCAGCAAATAAATAAATAAATAAAGTAAGAAAGTAAGTAAGTAAGTACTGGCAGCTGACATACTATAGTGTTATAATCATCTGTCTACTAGACCCTCTAAATTCCTGGCTTTTATTTTAAAAGGAAGTCTTTAGACTCTTCTGCAGCGGTGTATATAGGGAACGAGATATTACCACCATCACGTCAAAAAGGGCTACAGACTTCCTGTGTTCTTTTTAAATGAAACATGAGAAGTCAGAAGGACTAGTCAATAGAGTGTTACAACATTATTTAAGTGTGTAACCATGCTGGTCTGCATTTGAAGAGCAAGATTTGAGTCCAGCTGCACCTTAGAGACTAACTAGATTTCCTGGGTATGAGCTTTTAAAAGTCAAAGCTGGTCTCTGTGGTGCAACTGGACTTGAACATTATAATGCTACATTGGTATGTCAATTGTTGATTTAAAAAAATGAAAAGACCTCCATGTTAGGAGAAATGGCTGCTGCAGGAGGGCTGAGACAAGGAAACTGGTTTCAGGTTTTGGAAAGTTCAAAACATGGGAAAATGCAGAAAGTGGACAATTAGAGGATGATTTTGTGTGGATATTCCACAAAATCTGCATCATTTGGAAGCAGCCCAAATGAAGACTAGAGGTAGAAGAGTTTTTCTGCGTGTTAACCCATTTCTCATTATTTTACCAGCTTTAGAAACAGAGGTCCAAGAGAGCAATAATGCATTTATCCTTGAATCGGCCAAGTTGGCAGGCTTGGAAAAGCAAGTGGAAACAATTCGAGATCATATCAGCCGCCGAGCAGCGTACTTTGCCACCTGTACTGACTAGCAGAGCTTATTCTCATTTCCTGGCCTTTTTGCAAATCACACAACTTTATCTACCTTTTATTTTACAAAAATGTGGCTTTGAACCCCAAAGAGCTCTTTGTGAAGTACCTTCTTTCAGTGTCAATCTTTCTGAGACAGAAACTGATGTTTGGTGCATTAACTTATTTGTTTTAGTATTTCAGGATTTTTTTTAAAAAACCCTGGAATTCACTTATTGAATTAAAACTTTTTGATGGCTGCTTTTTGTAGGATATATATTTATTTTGCATTTTCCTCCTAGGAAAAACTTGAACATTATAATACTATATTGTTATGTCAATTGTTGATTTAAAAAAATGGGAAAACCTTCATGTTAGGGGAAATGGCTACTGCGGGAGGGCTGAGACGAGGAAACTGGTTTCAGGTTTCAGATTTATTTTGCATTTTCCTCCTAGGAAAAACTGCATTTTTTTTAAAAAAAAAAATTGTTGTGTATATATGTATATACACACAACAACAAATACCACACAAGAAAATAAAACAATACACAGTCATTTGATAACCTCCTATCCAGTCAATAGTTAATACCATCATATTATATAATTGTTACTAAGCTCAAAAAAAGGAAAAAGGAGAAACAAAGAAGGGGGAAGCTTCCATCCAATTGGCTATAAATTAACATAAAATCATTAAATATATTTCTGAATAATAATATCCTCTAATATAATTATTCAATAAGTTAATCAAATATTCAGATGAAGGTTTCCATCTAATTAGAAAAAGTTTTAAAAAGAGCTATAGTCTGGAAATTCTATTAAATAAATTATGAAGCTATTCCAAATTATCTTAAAATCATTTTTCTTTTTTCTCCCCTGAATTAATCTAATCTTGTCGAAGGCTTTCACGGCCAGAGAACGATGGTTGTTGTGGATTTTCCGGGCTGTATAGCCGAGTCTTGGAGCCAAGACCACGGCTATACAGCCTGGAAAATCCACAACAACCATTAATCTAATCTTGTTTGTTAATTTTTCAAGTGCTGCTATATTTCTTAATTTAGTGTGCCACCTATCCAAGGAAATCTCTTTAGCCTTCTTCCAGCACTGAACAATAATTTATCCTAGCTGCGACTAAAAGAAAATTAATGTGTTTTTTGTTTACTTTGGGAGTCTTCATTGGCAAATAAATTGAGCAGAGCTGATTCAATAGTAGGTTTTATTTGTTCCTGAGTTATATTAACAATCTCTGTAAATATTAATTACCAAACATTTGCTATAACTGGACAGGACCACCACATATGTAAAAACATGCTTAATTCACCACAACCTCTCCTGCAATTTTTATTCTTTGTTTTCATTAAGTGGGCTATCCTAACTAGGGTCAAATACCACCTTTGAGATACCTTTAATGCATGTTTTTGTAAACCTCTTGAAATATTTATAGGGATATCATTGAAAAACTGGATTAAGGCTGGAACTGAGACTGGAATAAAAGCACACAAACAGGAATGAATAGTGTTTTCAGGAACAATAGAGACAGAAATATATCTCAGTCTTCAGGGCAAATGGCTGTTACAAGAAATCTGGTTTATTAGCCACCACCTGCTTTACTGACAGCATCACATGTTGCAGGCAAAATACTGTAGGAAACAAATCTGCTATCACAGTGGGGGTGGGGGAGTGGGACTCTCCAGTGTGAATGAACAGCCTCTTTCAATAAACAGCAAGAACTTGAAAAACAATCAACTTTATTAAGCATAGTATTTATTATACAGTTACTAACTGGGAAGCAGCAGTTAAGTACGCGCAGAATTGGGAAGCTGCATAGCGTCTTCTACTCATTCCAATGGGGCTGTATGGAAGCCCTATGCAAAGATCCTTTGAAGCAAATAACAACTGGGCAGCAGCCATGCTTGGCATATTGGTCTCAAATTATAGATGACAGCAACACAAACAAACCAGAAAAAGATACATTCAGTTTCAACCATCTCTTCCATTAGGGGCTCAGAACAAAAGGAAAACGTTTTACAATGGTTCTGTTATTCTCCTGAACAACTGCAGATACACAACACACCCCACCCAAAGAAAAAAAAAGGAACAAAGCTTTCCCCCCCAAAGATGTAGATCCTTACACTGAAATTGATAGCAGAAGCTTGGCATCTCTCTCTTCGATTAAAAAAATGCTTCTCTGTTTGAATGAAATGACCCTTCTAACGTTTCAAGGTAATCGCTCCATCAGATTACTCAGGCCTCTGGATGTCCACCTCTTCAATGAATGGTGACTGCCATCTGAGAATGCAGCTGCACTGGGCAGAATTTAGGCCCGTCTCTCTTTTTGCACTATTGATGTTTGACTTTGAAGCACAGAGAAGCCCTTTGAAGCCCTTCTGCAATGGAAAGTGGGGTTGGGGGAGGGGAGATGAAAATAACTTCTTATTCAGTCATTTGATACCTGCTTACATTTGAAACCTGCTTACTAAATACTCTATTTCTAAATAATGATCAAAAACAGGTGACAGCAGCCAGATAGCTCAGCTAGAGGAAATAGGCAAACTACAAAAACTTGTCCATACCAAAAACAAAGGGAGCAAGTATGCTCTTTTGGCTTTTGAAGGCTTTTGAAGGCTAAAGGGATGGGATTGGGATAGGGTTGTCAATCCTGGGTTGGGAAATTCCTGGAGATTTGCGGATGGAGTCTTGGGATGGCATGGTTTGTGGTATAATATCATGTGGTATAATTCCACAGAGACCACTCTCCAAAGCAACCATTTACTTTGGGGAAATAGATCTCTGTACTCTGGAAATCAGCTATAATTCTTGGAGATCTTCAGACCCCCACCTGGAGTTTGGCAGACCTAGGTTGGGATTGTATACCTCACAAGGCAGGCAGTTCCAAATTCTCAGTGCCATGGACTACCATTCAAAAAGTTCTGTAAGATGTGACTCTAGATACTGGTGGAGATACACAAGAGCAGAATGTTTCCTTCTGACCAGATAGGCTTATGCTAATGAAAGTAATCCTTTGCAGACCTTTTACATTTTTTATCTTGCTTGTACTTTAAAAAGCCCTGTGAGGTTTCTTGCTCTTCTGTTTCTTCCACATACGAGAACTAACATAAAAGAGTGAGAGCCTCGCTACAAGTGACATCTTACACATGAACGGCACTTGATCATTTTCGCAAGTCTTTCTGGGAATTGAAGTCCCTCTCCCCCACCCCTTTTCCTTCTGTTTCTTCCTCTCTCTGTTAGAATGGCTGCCTGAAGAGACGGAGAAAGCCTGCTTTTGCAAATCGCTCCTCCAGTCACAAGCCTGCTCTCGATCTTTGGGGGTGGGCAGCTGCGACTTTCTCAGCTTTCTCCAGAGCATCTCCCCCCCAGCAAGACGATTAGCAAAGTTGCAGCTGCCCGCCCCCAAAGATCACTGAGAGCAGACTAACAGAGAGGGGAAGGACACTAGGACTTCACCGACATGTCAGCTTTCTCCAGAGCATCCCCCACCCCCCAGCAAGACGATTTGCAAAAGCTGCTCTCGTAGGCTTTCTCCGTCTCTTCAGGCAGCCATTCTAACAGAGAGGGGAAGAAACAGAAGGAAAAGGGGTGGGGGAGAGGGACTTCAATTCCCAGAAAGACTTGCGAAAATGATCAAGTACCATTCGCGTGTAAGATGTCACTTGTAGTGAGGCTCTGATTTACTATGGAACACAACAGAAAAGTGTTGGGGATAACTAACTGGACAATTATGGGATGAACATTCTAGCATCCACAGTTATTTACTTTTACTTTTATTTTATATTAACTGTTGAGTTATACTGTCTGGATGCTAAGCATGAAATCCAAGTTTTTAATTCATCATCTAGAAAGACTATAATTTGGATCCATCAGCTTTTTCGCCATCTCACCCTCTTTACTTCAGCCTCTGTCCCATCTAACTTTTGCAGGTCTCATTTAGACATGGGTACAAACCGAAAAAACCCTGACCCACCTGATTCGTGGTTTGTTGCTATTCCACGAACCAGGAACCACGAACTTCCACAAAACCTAGCTATCTGTCAAACTGACAGCTCTCATTCTCCTCCCACTTGGGCAGCAAGAGAATGGGTCTGTCAGGTTCACTCACCCCATGCTGGGTTCAGCCAATGGGTTGAAGCGAGTGCGGGGTTAGTGAAGCTGACAGCCCCGTTCTCCTGCCACTTGGGGGACAGGAAAACAAGGCTGTCAGCGTCACTCACCCCGTGCTGAGTTCAGCCAATGGGCTGAAGCTGGTGTGGGGTGTGTGAAACTGACAACCCCATTCTCCTGCCACTCACCGGTGGCAGGAGAATGGGGCTGTCAACTTCACACACCCCGCACCAACTTCAGCCATGGGCTGAACCCGGCGTGCAGTGTGTGAAACTGACAGTGCCCTTCTCCTGACACTTGCTGGCAGCAGAATGGAGTGTCAGTTTCACACACCCCGCAGTGGCCCCAGCCTGTCTGGGGTCACGAACCGCTCACAAATTGCATGAACTGGGCCAAAAAAGTCATGTGGTTCATGGAAAACGCGGCCCCACAAACCACGTTTTCCCGAACCACAAACCAGTCCGGTTCGTGCATTTTTTGGGGTTGTATTGCGGTTCGTGCCCACCTCTAGTCTCATTACCCCCAACATAGCCTTTTTGCATTGTCAGACAATGCAACCCTTTTTCACCTGCAGAAAAGCTGGCTGAATCCAAACTTAATGGAAGTTTATATTTATATTGGTTACCTGTAAAAGTGTGCATGTGATTCATATGGCTGATTCTCCAATCACATGATCAAACAAACTCCAGTTTGTCCAGTGCCAAAATATGAGTGGTTACCGGCCTTCCCTGGAACAAGGACCTCTGATTTGAAGTGACTGAGATTTAGAAAAGGACAATGAAGGAAAAGCAAAATAGTGAATTTCTTTTATGAATGGAAAAATCAACATCTACTTATGTATAGATGAGTCAGCTTGTCAGCAAAATGTCATCCTAGCTATCTGATTCAAGGATGAATTCACCAATAAATGCCATCAGTAAAGGCAGTAAGCTACTATTTTTTTCTTCATGCTTTTGAAAGGCAGACCAACACAAAATCCTGGATGCCAAAAGCAGCTCAGGGGCAATTCAAAAAAATTACTGGGGGACAAGATAATGATGTTTCAGCAGTTGGGGGGAATCTTTAAAATATTATTTTCACTTTTTTGAAAACAATATTATTTAGGATCATGATAGATATTTTAGACAAACCTGATACATGTGCATCTAAATTGCCCACAACAGCTACTAGTTCTGGACACGTTCATCATCAGCCATATTTATTTTATTTATTTAAAACATTTATTTGTTGTCTTTCCACCCAAATAGGATCCATGATGAAGCAACCATGAAGGCACTGAAAACATTAACTTTTTTTGTATGTCTATATGTCTTTACTGTTATAGGGTTGCCGGTTGCTCGGTGGTGGTGGGGGATCCCAGACTACCACCTTCCACCCCCTGCCACCACTCACCTGGCCAGCGGGGGGGAAAGGCAAGGGAATGGGCCTCTAGGGGATTGCTCCTGGCACGGTGCAATGACATCACTCCCAGAGACCCAGAGACCTTTTTATACTTCATGCCATTTTTATACTTCATGCTATTAGAGGCAACAAGAAGTATTTGATTTTATCTGGTTGTCTTTGATGCTGTTGTTTTTTTATTTTGCTGCTGTTTTTACTGTTGGCTGTTCTCTTTCATGGTTTATGTTGTGGAGTTGGTTTTAATATTACATTTAGTCTACATTTGTATTGCAGATAGGGTTGCTCCTTACCTTCCTGGAGGGTGGGAGGGGGAACCTGGCACTCAATTTTTTTTTTGTTCATTGTATGCACGCAAAGCATCCATGCTTCCAAGCCTGTGCGATGATGGCTCTTCCATGAAGTGACATCATCGCACGGGCAGGGGAGCATGCAAGCACTTCGCAGCAGGCCGATTTGGGCCCAGATGATCCAGATTCTGCCCGTTTGGGGCCCAAATTGGCCCACTGCAAAGTGCGGGAGCACTCTCAGCATGGCATGATGACATCACTGCTGGCCAGGTGAGTGGGGTGGTGGGCAGAGGGTGGGAGCAGGGAATTTCCCACCCCCATTGAGGAATCTGGGATCGCTAATTGCAAACTACGTTAGGATTCCTTGCAGGGCAGAAAGGCTATATCTAATTTTTAAAATAATGATAATAGCTTTATTTATACTGTTCTTTTTCAGTGTTCCCAGTAGTCAACCCCACTGCAAACAAAACTTAGGATTTTTTTTCAATAATGCCAGATGATAGAACAGTCACTTACTGAGGCTTAACAGCTCTTTTGAGGAGCACTGACTCTGAACAAAAGGTTGGTTTCATTTTCTCATGTGTTCCACATACCGAAGAGCAGCCAAATGGAGATCTGTTTGGAGAGCTCTGATTGTCTGCCGTAGCTGTGCAGGCATTCATGGGGAGGGATTTGCTAACCAGGTGATCCAAAAAGGTGCTGTCTGTCATTTTGTCATGTTCATCAGAAAGATCTAACACATTGTGGAAAGGTAACAGAGGCATCAAAGTACTGGCATCTTGATTTGGTTGCTCCTGATTGGTGACTGGTGGACTGTTGGGTCTTGATGTATCTTGCACTTCTATGACTGGGAGACTGCTTTCAGCCTTGGTATCTGTGTGTTGGCAGTTCATGTGAAGTTTCTTCATATGGTGAACAACAGCTGCAGCATTGAAAGCTTGCTAAGAAAGGAGAAGACAGCATGTTCTGTGAAAATGCTTGCTAGAATCTGAACAGACATTGGGTCCTTTCAGATGCTACTTCACTACTGGAATTTAATATCTGGAAGAAGGTCTCATTGTGATCTTTCCCACACTACTCTCATAATAGTCATTATACAGAGTCAGTTTGGTGTAGTGGTTAAGAGTAGTGGGACTCTAATCTGGAGACCCAGGTTTGATTTCCCACTCCTCTGCTTGTAGCCAGCTGGGTGGTCTTGGGTCAGTCACAGCTCTTCCAGAACTCTCTCAGCCCCAGCCACCTCACAGGGTGTTTGTTGTGGGGATAATAATAACATACTTTGTAAACTGCTCAGAGTGGGTGTTAAATTGTCCTGAAGGGTGGTATATAAATCGAATGTTATAGGCAGAAAGTAATCAGTGAACCAGGAGATCTCAGGTTTCTTTGAATCTAGGACCCCGCCCCCCCCTGCTCAGCCCTGCAAGACAAAACAGCTTTCTAGCCTGTCTGATTCTTCGGGATTGGGAGGGGGGCAAAGTAGTATATGAACTATTTAGCTGTATCCTTATAAATACACATTTCCAAAGTAGGTGTAAGGGTTGCATGAATCATTTCCTTCATGCATAATGTTATCATATTTTAACATTTCCATCCCAAACATTCTAAAATGTCTTCATTTATTATGGATGTTACAATCTGTAGCATCCCTGAGCTGTTTCATAAACACAGTTTCTGAGTGTTATGCCTGAGCCTCTCATGTAAACACACACAAGCTCATGTGCTCTCACAAAAAGGTAGCTAAAGTGCCATGAAAGAAGGCATTCCTGCAGCATCCACAGGCCCAAAGAAACAGAAGGAGCAAGTATCTAGTAGTGCATGCTGCTGTTCCAATCATACCATCAAGCTTCAGCTGGGATTCTTGCATTTACTGGCTACTATTACTGTGGCAGGCATGATTGCTAGCGGGTAACAGGCTGTGGGTCTGGTTCACTCAGTTGTAAGCATGGATTGCCTTCACCAGTACAAACTAATGGCATCATTGACGGATAAAGGCTACTAAGAGACTTCTGCATTTGCACCAGATGACTTTGGCTCACTGAAATGACGGGAAGTAGTAACAGAGGCCCTCCCTATCCCTGTCTTCCAAGCTACTCCATAGTAGTGTCACTGTCTTGACATTCAAAATATCTTAGAATATATAAGAACCTCTAGAAGAAGCTTGAGCTTGAGGTTAAGACTCTGAATTGGGTGCTAATCCTTCTTTCCCAAAGGATGCCTGTGCTACTATTGGCAATCACACAGTGAGAGTTGTTCAAAAGGGAAATACTAGGCTGGTTCAGGTCCCACCAGTGTGTACCATGCCATCTTTGCATGGTCTGAAGCAAGTCATTCCCTCTAAACTTCAGTTCACTTTCTGAAAGATGGAAATAACAACAACCAGCCTCATAGGGTGATTGTTAGGGATAAGATACTATTACATGTTTGCCTTAGGAAGACTAGAGTGGGGACCCATTAAAATGTTAATTTTTTTCTACTGTGGATGAGTCAAGGGGGTGGGGGCAAAATTGTTAGAAGATGGTCACCACTGGTGGATCTCTTGAAGCACTCATCAGAGCATAGAAAAAGAGACTCCTCTCTGCTGGGAGCAGGGCTTTTTTTCAGCTGGAACATGGTGGAACGGAGTTCCAGAACCTCTTGAAAATGGTCACATGGCTGGTGTTCCTGCCCCCTGATCTCCAGACAGAGGGGAGTTTAGATTGCCCTCCGCGCCGTGGCACAGAGGGCAATCTAAACTCCCCTCTGTCTGGAAATCAGGGGGCAGGGCCACCAGCCATGTGACCATTTTCTCTGAGGGCAACCCACTGAGTTCCACCACCTCTTTTCCCAGAAAAAAATCCCTGACTGGGAGGATAGGAGCAGGTATGTGACAAGAAGTGGTAGTTCAGTATCTGCAGAGAGTGGGAAGCAGGCAGGCTTTGTGACTTGGCTGTGGAACCTTGGGAATAGAGGATTTCTCTCTCTGAAGATCTGATGTAGGATAGCAGATCAGTTTCCCTGCAGAAGTATGTCTTTTCCTCCACCTCTGATCTGCTTGAGTTATTGTAAATATTATCACAATAGTGCTATAAGGAGGGGACTTAGCTTTAAGGAGGGATTTGGATAGCCCAGGTGATTCTTATCGCATCAGATCTCAGATAGGGTCAGCCTTGGTTAGTAATTGGATGGGAGACCTCCAACAAAGACTAGGGTTGCAGAGGCAGGCAATGGCAAACCACCTCTTTAGTCTCTTGCCATGAAAACCCCACTGGGGGGGGGGGTGCCATAAATCAGCTTTGACTTGAGGGCACTCTTCACCAGCGCTATAAGACTTGGTTGTTCTCTTTTTCAAAGGGAACCAACAAGGGTAAATGCTACCCCTGGAATTTCTCACAGAAGTGGTGATGTCATAACACTTCAGTGAAGATGATAAAAACACTTTGCACATTAAAAGTGGTATATAAATTATACAAGGAAGAACTCAGTACAGGGGTTCTTAAACTGTTTACATTAATGTTAATCCTTTATTTCTGCTACACTTGATATACCTAATTTGCATGGCAATTCTAGCTTTAAGAAGGGGCTTCATCTCAATTTTTGTATAGTATGTCAGACAGAAACCCAGATCAAGCCTTCTGGTAGTCCAATGCTATCATTTTGAAGGATTTCCAGACTGTGGTGCCACTAGGAAATTTTATACCAATGTACTCATGACAACACCTTATTACTAGACAAGAGTGACTGTGTGGCACTTGCTTGGATGTTAGCATCATACAACTTACCTTCCACTTGCTTTTTGCAAAGTTTTTCTGAATCTGTGCACTGACAGATGGGTATATGTCACGGTGGAGGGCTGTGTTTCCAGCCATCCTGCAGATGGAATGAGAGGAAGATCAGGGATGTAGGCAGATGGTGCTTGCAAGGCACTTTGCATTCTTGCAACAGCTCTCTAACTTTTTTGATATATTCATCAGTAGTAATTAAACTCAAAGGAAAAGTCAACAAAGCACCATATGAACAATTTCTTCAATAGGATAGGATCAGAGTGTGGTGCCTCCACCCTTTGCCGAGTCTATAGCTTGATGTGGAGTGTGCACATTTGGGTTTTTGTGACTGAATGGTTTTACAAATAAAAATGCCCTCCCTACAGAAAACAAGAAATCAGAGAGAAGGACTCCAGCCTTCTCCCTGACCTTTTTGTGGAGGGAATATTTTGCAGAGGAGCAGTCAGTTGTGTAGCCCCCATTTTCAGTCTGGAGTGGTCAATACCCAGCATTACCACCACCTCCTTAAGAACTAGGGCCTGGTCTACACCAGCAGCAAAACCAGGTGGTGAGATGGAAGAGTAGTCAGTAGATAGAATGGACTGTACCAGTTCAGACTACAGGGTACGGGGTTACTCCTCATAGACTCATAGAGTTGGAAGGGGCCATACAGACCATCTAGTCCAACCCCCTGCCCAGTGCAGGATCAGCCTAAAGCATCTCTGACAAGTATTCATCCAGCCTCTTCTTGAAAACTGCCAGTGAGGGGGAGCTCACCACCTCCCTGGGCACCTGATTCCACCTTTGAACTACTCTGACCATGAAATAGTTTTTCCTAATATCCAGCTGGTACCTTTCTGCATGTAATTTAAGCCCATTGCTTCGGGTCCTACTCTCTGCTGCCAACTGGAAAAGCTCCTTGCCCTCCTCCAAATGACAGCCTTTCAAATATTTAAAGAGAGCAATCATGTCCCCCCTCAACCTCCTCTTCTCCAAACTAAACGTTCCCAAGGCCCTCAGCCTTTCCTCGTAGGGCTCAGTCTCCAGACCCCTGATCATCCTCGTCGCTCTCCTTTGCACCCTCTAGATTTTGTCCTCATCCTTTTTGAAGTGAGGCCTCCAGAACTGCACACAATACTCCAGGTGTGGCCTGACCAAGGCAGTATAGAGAGGGGCTATGACCTCCTGCAATTTCGACGCTATGGCTCCTTTGATACAACCCAAGATTGAATTAGCCTTTTTTGCCACCGCATCACATCACTCCTTTCGAAAGTTGCCTACATTAATAAAGACACATTTCTGTGCAAAGTAGCACAACCCTGAAGAGCTAGGCTAGAACCTTTCACTCTCATGTGCTATTTTTTAATTTGCAGATTTTTTAGCATTACATATGTTTGCCTACCACCACCATCAGCAGTCTAAAGTAACAATATCCATTTTGAGTCCAGTAGCACCTTTGAGACTAACCAACTTTATTGTAGCATAAGCTTTCAAGAATCATAGTTCTCTTTGTCAGACGCATCTGACAAAGAGAACTGTGATTCTCGAAAGCTTATGCTAAAGTAAAGTTGGTTAGTCTTAAAGGTGCTACTGGAATCTTTTCGATTTTGCTGCTACAGACTAACACGGCTAACTCCTCTGGATCAATATCCATTTTGTCACTTCAGGATTCTGATGTACCAGCCTAGATCTGAAAGGGGCTGTTTCCAGCTATTACAATGAAACTGTACAAATCCACTTATGAACTGATCTGTCACGTTCTCCTCTCTCACTTTATGGCATCTCTCTCACTTCAGTAGACAACACCGGCCTTGATTGATCAGTGGTCTGATTCAGTATAAGGCAGTTTCGTGTGTTCCACCAACCTGGGATCTGAAGCCGGAAAAGGGAATTCGTGGAAATTACCCCACCCCTTCAGTTAAAGAAAATTTAATCTGGCTCCAGGTTTTCTGGGAACAGGGAATGATATTAAACCAATTTTAGTTTTTAGTGAGAATATGCCCTGTGAAATGGTCTAATCATGGTATTCCACTGGCCTTCATACCAGACTGTGCTGTTTTCTTACTTCTCAGTTTTATCACATATCGTCAGGGCAATTTTTAATTTTTTAAAAATCATGTTGTTTTAAACAGCCTCCCAGCACATGTAACATGAAAAATTATAGCTCCCTATACACATTCTCCTGTCTACTGGTTCATGCAGATGGCAATTTCACAGAAGACAATCCTGTTTTATGAGCCATGGCTGATGCTGTGGCAGTTAAACTACCACCCTTTTGTCACTAATACATCCCACAATCGCACAGCCTGATTGCAATAGCAGAGTCGATCCTACCAGGGGTGCCTGAGGGCTTTCTCGCAGGTGAACCTCTCATTTGGATCCTTCTCCAACAAGTGACAGATGAAATCCTTGGCTGTTTGGGAGGAATGAAGAGAGTCAGTTATCAGCACAGGAGAGATGCACAATCCGGGAAACAGGACAAGTAAATGAAGGAAGCAAAACCAATCTGTCACAAGATTCACTGTTCCAGACTTTTAATCCTGTGAAGCATAAAATGGCTCAGAGGTTCTTGCTTTATTCACATAATAACATGAATATAGCTTGTAGTGGCTCTATATGAAAACATTCTCAGAGTATAGGAACATAAACACAGGAACCTCAGCTGCCTCATACTGAGTGAATATGCAAAGAATTGTTCTTCTGTTAACTTACTAGCTGGTGTTACCTTCCAAAGGCATGTGAGAGAGTTTTACAGTCAAGAAGAACTAATGTCCTTTGTTAAATCTCTGACAACTCTTACTGGGTGAGAGCCTTGGTGAGTTCCTTGGTGAGAGGCTTATACACAGCCAAATTCATAGAACCATGAAGGCTTCTGAGCAATTTTGCCATGGAGGTAGAAAAGTACCTGATTCAGAGATATCATCCCAAAATGGAGATTCAAATTCAAAGTAACCTTCTTTGATCTTTTCAAACAGCTTGGATTCTGTTTCTTCATAGAAAGGAGGGTACCCACATAGGCTGAGTTGGATTAGGAAAAAAAAGGAGGGGAATTAGATAAGATGCTGCTATAATACAGTTTACTTTTGTCAAAATGAGGAATCTAAGGATGTTTGCAGAATAAAGGGTAATGCTTCCATAAAGCAACACACATACACAAACTTGTGCACATGTGCACACACACACACAGTTTATTCTGAAAGTGGTGCTACAGAAGAAGTTAAGAGGGTTCATTACATCAGTGTGATACAAAGAATTCACCCATTCAATAGACTTCAAGATGTATGGGTAGGGTTCTAAATGAGTTTTGTGATCTCTGTAGTATCTTAGCACATTACTGGGGATAAAGAAATAGTAAGTGATGCACACAGGCACTAAGGAGGGAGCATAGCAGAAACAACACCATACTTTTGTAATCATGAGGGACTATTTATCAGCAGAGCTGAAACATACTCCTTGTTCATGAAATGAGGGGCCTTTTATTTATTATTTATTTAGTCTGTTACAAAATTCATACCCCACCTTTCTGGCCTCATCAGGGCCACCAAGACAGCTAACAAATTAAAAACATATATAATAAAAATATGTCTTGAAAACCATTTAAATAAAACAAAACACACCATTAAAACAATTAAAACCAAACTAAAATACACATACAAAAACATTTTAAAAATTGGTCAAAACTTCGGGACTAGCACCACTTCATCTTCCAAAGAGGATCAACAAAGGTGTCAACATATTCATAGAAGTCTGAAGTAGAGCTGCCAGTCCCCTGGTGGGAACGGGGTATCCCCCGCTCCCTGCCTTTGCCCTCTGCTGCCACTCAACTGGCCAGCAGGGGGGAAAAGGCCTGGGGAAATGGATTGGGAGGCGAAAACCTCCCAGGCCACCGCATGGGGGGTGTACTCATGCCGAGCATGATGAAGTCACTTCCAGAAGTGACATCAGTGCTCCCAGCGGTCAGCATGTTCCTGAGCTTCACAGAGGCCCCAATTGGCCCCTGTGAAACACAGCAGCATGTTGGGAGTGATGAAGTCACGTCCAGAAGTGATTTATTTATTTATTTATTACATTTATAGTTTGCCCTCCCTGCGAACGGGATCAGGGCAGAATACAACAACTGTTAAAAACAATAATACCTTGTGTCTTTTACAATAAAATACAATAAAATCATGGATCATAATAAAATACAATAAAATCACAGATCATAAAATCAATTTAGCAGCAAAAACTCTACTCGTGAGCACGTGAGTTGGCACATGAGTGTGATATCATCACACCCCCTCTGGGTGGGTGTGCATGCTATGCATGCATGCAAGAAGATCTCCACAGTGAATGCTAGGTGCCCCCCTCCTGCTGGGATGGTGAGGGGACCTGGCAACCCTAGTCTGAATGTGCATCTAGGTGAGACTTTGGAGACCATGATCAAATCACCCACCTCTGTAATTTGCTTGTTCCACTGAAAACGTTATCTTCCTCAAAATGTTATTCCCCCCCGCCCGATATTTTTTCCTTAGTTGGGCAAATAGCAGCTTTGAAGGGAGAGGGATTTACATCAGGAAAGTGGTTTGGGGTAGAAGGATTAAGTTTTTTCTTCCCGAAGTGCCACTCTCAGGACCCAGTTTGGGGCCTCTGCGGCTGCTACTTACAGAAATATAAAGAGACAGCTGATCCAATGGCTCATTTATCTGTACCTGGAAACAGTGGGCAGTATCCTACTAACTCTCTGTGGAAGGCACATGGAGTTTTTGCATCTTCCTCTTTTTTCCCGAGGCTCCTTCCAAGTCCTGATATGATCACTCCTGGGGTTGCAGAACCCATGTGGAGGAAAAGCAGTGAAGAGTTGTGGGTTGGAGTAAGGGAGATGGAGTCAACCCCTTTCCTCAGAGAACTGCTCTTGCAGAAGAAGATGGAGGATGATTTCACTTTTTTGCCCTCCTCAATCCAACTCTCTCAACCTCCACTAGTGGCAGTGCAGAAGTGGAAGTGGAAGAAATGCTCAATATACTGTTTAGTGGACTATTTTGACCTAGTTACCGCGATGGATATTGACAGAATACTGGCATCTGTGAAGACCACTACTTGTGCACTGCATCCTTTCCTGTATTGGCTGCTAAAATCATGATTCAGTGACTGATTTATGATAAACATCAAGGGCTCATTTTGTGGTCTCCTATATTTGGGTCACCACAAGCTATGGATGGGCAGCCCCTACCAAGCTTATTGTGAACACCGATGCTGCTCCCATTTTGGAGCACCACAACAATGGTCACCCCCACAACCACACCAATCCCACTCACTGGACCTACGTCATGGAATGGTAACACTGAGACTTGACTATTGTAATGCACTCTACATTTGTCTCTCCTCAAAGTCAGCTTGGAGACTCAGTACAAAACGCTGCAGCTCGATTATTATCAGGAGCTAGGAGGAGCATGCACGTCACTCACATTCTGCAGTCACTCCATTGGCTGAATTCAAGGTTTTAGCTATTACATATAAACCCCTCCATGGCCTTGGTCCCTCATATCTATGGGACTGCCTCTCTCCCTGTTCCACCATGGCAGCTTCACTTATCTGTTCCACCATGGCAGCTTCACTTATCTGAAAAAGGCCTTCCACAGGTGCCACTCTGCAAATGGGAAAAATTCTCAGTACTGGCCTGCCTGAATAGCTGAGGAAAGCTCCCACTCTCCCAGCTTTCCACAAATTGCAAAACTGAATTATTCAGGAGGGCTTTTTTCTACAGATAATAAGGCTGTGCTGTAAGGAAATGGTTCAAGTAGATGCTTTAATAAAGGTATTGAGACTATATTACTGTGTACTGTCTGTTGTATAAGTATGTTCCTACTAAGTAGTTTTTGGGTTATTTAATGTGTCATGCCACGTTGCTTATGTTTTGTTTCAGCATTATATCAGCTCTGCTTTGGATTTCTACTTGTTTTCAAATTTCTGCAATCCATACCCTATTGTATTGTTTATTGAATGTCCAAGCCATTGATTGTGTTGATTTACATTGTGTAATCTGCCTAGAGTTTCAGTGAGAAAGGTGGACTATAGATGATGATGATGATGTAAACTCCAAGAACTAGTTGGTTTGGCAAGTTCTTTTCCTCTTAGCCCACAGCACCAACACAGAAAGAGGTTGTACAGACCCCCCCCTCAAAACGTATTGTAAGGATGAAAAAAACACTTGTAAAGATGAAATTCCACTAAGCTTGTAGTATAGGCTTGTAGAAAACATTCACTTGGTGCATGTGCTGAGCAACAATACCTTCCAGGTAACTGAGGTAGAGAAGTGTTTTTAAAATGGGAAGAGATTTAATACTTTTTTAAAAAAAATCCAGCCATCTACGTGCCACAAATGGTTTGCACTAGTAGACTGGCTGGTAATAATATTCTGTATGTTGGTAACATTTGTGGACTTATTTACAAGCATGCTCTGGTAAAGACAATGGGCGAGGACACTCACAGGATATAAGTAATGACTCCTATTGACCAGCAATCCACAGCTTTGCTGTATGGCTTTTGTTCTAGCACTTCTGGAGCTGCAACAAATAAAAATCACTGTGAGAAACAATGTGATTTTTCTTTTAAAACAAAACCCTAAACCAGCGCAAGGATCTCTTTCAACATTATGAGAGAGAAAGAAAGAACATAACAAGAGCCATGCCAGATCTATGCACTTATCCCCCCTGAATCTCTCTTATTCCCTCCCAATGCCACCTGTGCTTATGACCATCACTACCTCCCCTGCCAGTCAATTCTACAATTTAATTACAAGCAAGCAAGGAAAAAATATTCAAGTGACCCAGAAAAGAGACATCCCATGTCTGTGGCAGGTGATAGCACCTGTCATGGTAAGACTGAGGATTAATCTGGAAAGTATATGTAATAAAAAAAATAAGAGTCACACAAATCCACAGAAAAATCAGAAGGATTTCCAGGGATGCTGAGGACAATGTGTTTATTATTAACTTTTATCCAACAAATATTTTTCTACTCAGATACAACAGACCGCTTTCCTTCTTTTCTGCTCTCTCTCCTTACTAAAAGCATAAAAGGTTCTTCTTTAAGTGGTAAAAAACATCCTTGAAAAGCATTGCCTATAAATGTATTAGGTGAATTTCTATAAATTCATTGATTGTCCCAGGCATCGTTTGATATTTTATTTAACTCATACAAAACACAGTTTGATGTACTGGTAGCACATAGGACAAAATTTTACAACTTTTGAAGTTGTTGGTTGGACAATAGTTCAGCTTCCTAGCTTCATTTATACATATTAAAACTGCAATGCTATGTGCATGTTCTTTAAGGCCCCCTGACATCAATGTGTCCAGAAAAAAGCGTTAATAAATATCAGTTTCTAGATTGTATTTGCAATCTCCAGATGAGACAGTGTTATTTCATTAACAAAATTAAAGGGGATCAAATGAAACAGAACCATTTGGCATTTAATATCCTATGTATGATGATTACATTTAGAAAACTTTACTGGAAGGAAGTTTTGACTCTTATTATAAAATAAAATTCCAGGAATAGATAACCCTTTTTTGTTGCTAATGCTAACCAACATATCCTGGAGTTCCACATGCTGTAGACATGATGCCATTCTGCTCCATTTTAGATAAACCAAAGTCGGTGATCATGATTTTGGAGTCCTCCTCAGGAGTTAAGTAGAGCAGGTTTTCAGGCTGTAGGTAAGAAGCAAGACTTGGTTAAAAGCCTAGGGGTTATACTGGATCCAGCAAGTCATTGCAGCTGAAAGAAATGCTTTCTACAAACCCAGTCAAGCCTAGAAGATGGCCCCCGACTTTGGCATGGCCCACCTGGCCACCTGGATCCATGTCATAGTAACATCAAGACTTGACTGCTGTAATGCACTCTACATAGGTTTCCTCTAAAGTCAATTCAGAGACTCCAGTTGGTGCAGAACGCCACTGCCCAATTGTTATCAAGAACTAGGCAGATCATACATATTACTCCCATTCTGCAATCACTCCAATGGCTACCCTGGCTAAGTTCAAGGTGTTGACTATCACATACAAAGTCCTTCATGGCCTTAGTCCCTTATATCTACAGGACCCTACGCTCCACCATAGCAGCTTCGCTCATCTGAACAGGGTCTTCTGCAGATATCACCCAGCCAATTGGCAAAACCAACAACAGCCTGTACACACACATTCTCTGTAGTGCCCCCCACCCTACAGAATGGTCTGCCTGAAGAGGTCAGGAAAGTGTCCACTCTCCTGGCTTTCTGCAAACAATGCGACGTAGTTTAGGAGGGCTGTTTTACACAATTAGAATGTGCTGTGAGGAAATATCTCAGAAAGATGCTTTGGTTAAAGGCATAGGGAGTGTAGACTAGCCTAGCATGTTTGTACTCTTTATTACTGTAAGTTTGTTCCTACTGGGTAGAGTCTATGTCATTTAATACATCATGTCAAATTGCTTATTTTTTCATTATTATTTCAGATCTGTATGACATTTCCACTTGTTTTCAAATCTTTGCTGCAGTCCACTCCCTCGTGTATTATTTATTGAATGTACTAGCTGATGATCATATTGACTGTGCAATTTGCCATGATTAAAAATAATGCAAATGAGTAAATAACTCAATAAATATGTAAATGATACTGTTTCCAGCTTTTTCCAGAGGTGTGTTAAGACTATTGGTGGAGGGCTGTATGAGTCTATGGACCCCTGGATAAGCATATTTAGCAAATAATTTAGCAAATAATTTAGGATACTAAGGCCAAACAACTATACCTTCAGATCTCGATGAACGATCCCATTTTCATGAAGATAATGCACAGCTTCCAGAACTTGTCGTATTACAATGCTTGCATCTTTTTCCGTGTATACACCTCTTTCTAAAATACGGTCAAATAATTCCCCTCCAGACACTCTGCAGAGGAAGACAGCCATAAGAATAATTTAAAATGCCCTGATTTGGGAGTAGAAGGAGAAACTCTGGTGGAGGATAGAGGAAAAGCAGACAGGCTTAATGACTTTTTTGCCTCTGTTTTCTCTCTGAATAACTTCAGCCCATCTAGAGATGGTAGAAGACAGGACAGGACACCTGGGTGGCTAGTTGACACTGACAGACAGGTTGTGGAGAGGCACCTGGCTGCACTGGATGAATACAAATCCCCTGGGCCGGATGGTGTACAGCCAAGAGTGCTGAAAGAACCTTCTAGAGAACTTACAGAGCCATCTTTGAGGCCTCCTGGAGGACTGGGGATGTGCCACAAGATTGGAGAAGAGCGTATGTTATCTCAATCTTTAAGAAAGGGAAGAAGGATGACCCAGGAAACTACAGGCTGGTCAGTTTGACTTCTGTTGCTGGGAAGATGTTAGCAGATTTTAAAGGGATCGATCTATAAGCATCTGAAGGACTGCTTAGTGATCCGGGGAAGTCAACATGGTTTTGCCCCCAACAGATCTTGTCAGACCAACCTAGTTTCCTTCTTTGATTGAATGACAAGCTTACTGGATCGTGGGAACTCTGTCAATGTGATTTACCTGGATTTCAGCAAAGCTTTTGTTCACCATGACATTCTAATGGGTAAACTGGAAGACTGTGGACTGGACTATAGGACAGTTCAGTGGATAGGGAACTGGTTAGAGGACCATGCCCAAAGAGTGGTGGACAATGGCATTTCATCCGACTGGAGGGAAGTGTCCAGTGGGGTGCTGCAGGGCTCGGTTTTGGGCCTGGCACTTTTCAATATTTTTATCAATGATCTGGATGAAGGGGTAAATGGGCTACTTATTAAATTTGTTGATGATACCAAATTGGGAGGAGTGGCAAACATCCAAGAAGATAGAGTTAAAATTCAACAAGACTTGAATACTCTGGAGAAGTAGGCAGTTGTGAACAGGATGCGATTCAACATAGATAAGTGCACAGTATTTCATCTGGGTGACAAAAATGTGAAGCACAGATACTGGATGGGGGATACACTTCTGAGTAGTAGTGTATGCAAAAGAGATCTTGGGGTAAGAGTGGACTGTAAACTAAATATGAGCAGTCAGTGTGATGCGGTGGCAAAAAAGGCAAACTCAGTCTTGGGTTGTATCACAAGGGCCATTGCATCGAAATTGCAGGAGGTCATAGTCCCTCTGTATACTGCCCTCGTCAGGCCACACCTGGCATTCTGTGTGCCGTTCTGGAGGCCTCACTTCAAAAAGGATGTGGACAAAATTGAGAGGGTGCAGAAGAGAGCGATGAGAATGATCAGGGGTCTGGAGACTGAGCCCTACGAGGAAAGTCTGAGGGCCTTGGGAATGTTTAGTTTGGAGAAAAGGAGACTGAGGGAGGACATGATTGCTCTCTTTAAATATTTGAAAGGCTGTCATTTGGAGGAGGGCAAGGAGCTGTTCCAGTTGGCAGCAGAGGACAGGACCTGAAGCAATGGGCTTACATTACATGCAGAAAGGTACCGGCTGGATATTAGGAAAAACTTTTTAACGGTCAGAGTAGTTCAAAGGTGGAATCAGCTGCCTAGGGAGGTGGTGAGCTACCCTTCACTGGCAGTTTTCAAGAAGAGGCTGGATAAATATTTGTCAGGGATGCTTTAGGCCCATCCTGCATTAGGCAGGGGCTTGGACTAGCAGGTCTGTATGGCCCCTTCCAACTCTGTGATTCTGTGATTCTGTGATTGAACTGCATGGAAATTCAGTTTAAACCTGCTGGGACATTTCTGTGGATGGAAGGATTTTTGCCTGGGGAGCGTGACTTTCTTCCTGGACCTAAATGGACAGTTCTCACAAGGAAGGCAAGGAGTGGGGTCCCACAGGGATTGGTACTGGGGCTGGTCCTATTTAATTTGTTCATAAATTAACTGGAACTGGGGATTAGTAGTGACCAAGGTTGTAGGTAACACAAAATTGTTCAGGATGGTGAAAACCAAAGCTGACTATGAAGAGGTCCTGGAGGCTGTCCACAGATTTAGTGAATGGCCAACAGTGTGGCAAATGAAGTTCAATATAGATAAATTTAAGGATGCACGTTGGGAAAAAGAACAGCTAATGGAGTCTGAACTTGCTGAGTCTGAGATGTAAAGAGGCCTTGGGGTCATAATAAATAACTCAATAGAAGTGTGTCAATCCAGCATACCACAGACTCTATACTGGGGATTATCAGGAAAGCAATTGAAAATAAAACAGCCAATTTTATAATACACCTGTATCTACGGTGCAGCCTCCTTTGGAATACTGTGTGCAATTCTGGTATCTCAAAGCCAGTTTGGTGTAGTGCTTAAGAGTGTGGGACTCTAATCTGGAGAACCGGGTTTGATTCTTCACACCGCCATTTGAAGCCAGCTGGGTGACCTTGGGTCAGTCACAGCTAGAGATGGGCATGAATAGTGAAAAAAACCAAACGTGATGTTCGTTGTTCATTGCCATCCACGAACAGAGATTCACGAACATCGACGAACATTACCTGTTCACAAACATGTTCGTAGTTGGAGGTTCATGGGAGCCAGGACGGCCCCCTTGGGACTTAACTGAACTTGAGCCAGGCATGATCCATGGGTTTCCCCCTTTAATGTCATTTTCTCTGCACAGTGGCAAAAGCTGAACTGTCTGCTGGAAGCTACTTTGAGGAGTTACAAACTGACCTTCCCAATGTCCAATACCCACCAACATTGCAGGGGACATAGTCCTCACTTTCCTCTGAAGACCCCCCAAGTTTCAGAGAGATTGCACTCCAGGAAAGGCATGATCCATGGGTCCTTCCCTTTGTTGTCATTTTCTCTTCACAGTGGCAAAAACTGGACTGTCTGCTGGAAGCTACTTTGAGGGGTTACAAGCCCGAAGGAAAGCCAGAAGGAGTTTAGACAGAGTTCAGACAGTCCATGCCTATGTTGCCAGGGGAATTGATTGAAAGGTGCCAGACTGTCTGGCTTTACGAACAGCTAATGAACACCACGAAGAGGGCTTGGAACAAACAGATGTTCACTGGGAACGGAGCCTCATAAACAGCTTGCTCACAAACAGCGGATTGGGCTGTTCGTGGCTTTTTTGTTGTTGTTTGTATTGCTGTTCGTGCCTAGACGTGGGCATGAATGCATTACGAACGGAAGAAACTCACAAACAGCCCGTTCGTCTGTTCGCGAACAAGCCATTCGTCAGGCTCCATTCTAAACGAACAAGTGATTGTTGCAAGCCTCATTCGTTGCCTTCGTCAGCCGTTCATCAAGCCAGACAGTCTGGGGCCTTTCAATCAATTCCCCTGGTAACAGCAGGGACTGAACTCTGTCTGAACTCCTTCTGGCTTTCCTTCTGGCTTTAACCCTTCAAAGTACTTCCAGCAGAGAGTCCCGTTTTTGCCACTGTGAAGAGAAAATGACAACAAAGGGGGAGACCCATGCATCGTTCCTTTCCCGTGGTGCAATCTCTCTGAAACTTGGGGGATCTTCGGAGGACAGTGAGGACTATGTCCCCTGCAAATTTGGTGGGTATTGGACATCGGGAGGGTCAGTTTGTGGGGTGTTTAAAGGGCCCTGCCCCTTGCACATGGCAAGAAAGGGCCCTTTAAACTATCAGCTGGCAGGCAGCAGGGGGAATTCCCCCTGCCGCCTGCCAGCTGATAGTTTAAAGGGATCTTTAAGGGGCCATGAACAACGAACAATGAACATGTTTTTTTTTTAATAATTTTTTTTATTTTTCAGTATACAAAACACTACACAAGACTATCACAGGGGACGGGAAAAGATGGAGAAAAGGGAAAGGGGCGGGGAGAATAGGAAAAAAAGGGAGGATAACCTACAATCAACACTACACTTCAATGTTTTCCCTTCATACTGCCATAATAAAAAAAAGCTCAGTAAGATAATGATGGAGTGGTTAATCATACAGAATACACATTCCAAATTCTAATTAAACTTTCCTCCCCCTTCTGGGTCCCGGACGCAATTCTCTCTGAGCAGCCGCAACTGCGGTGCTCGTTTCCTCCCCCCCCCTCAGACTTCTCCCTTTCTTCCTGCTTGGTGCACTGGAATTCCGGGTTTTTCTCCTCAAAATCCCTTAGTTGATCTTCTGATAATATCTTATAGGCTTGATCTTTATGTCCAAACCATATTCCTTCCGGAAGTAACCATTTGTACTTTATTCCGCGGTCCCTCAGAAGAGCTACCAACTTTTTGTACTTAAAACGTCTTTTCCGGACTAGAAATGGAACGTCCTTCAAAATCTTGACCTTATTGCCCATAAAGTCCAAATCCGCATTGTATGAGTTATATAGGATAGTGTCCCGAATCTTTTTAAATGAAAAGTCAATGATGATCTCGCGAGGCAGCTGTCGCTTTATTGCATATTTTGAAGAAGCCCGACGGACCTCCAAAATGGCGCTTTTAACCTCTTCTTTAGTTGTCCTCGCGGGTGTCGCCAGTAGTTCCGAGACCAAACCCCACAGATCCTCATTTTCCTCCTCTTTCACGTTTTGGAGACGCAAAATTGTCTGCGTTCGTTCCACCTGTAGCCCGATCAGCTGGTTCTCCACCAACTTCAGCTCTTTTTTCGTAGCCTTCACAAGTGACGCACTTTCCAGAGCAGACTTCTCTGCCCCCCCGCTGCTTCCTTAATGGTTTTCACTTCGCTTTCAATTAAGCCCACCCTTTGATCCGTTTCGTTCAGCTTGTCAACAAAGGGTTTTATGGCTTCCACCACCGCCTTGCGCACCAATTCTTCAAGCGACTCTCCCTTCTGCAAGGTAGCCGAGATTGACTTACCCAGAGCGGGACTTTGCTTCTTTGCAGCCATTTTAGGGGGGGGGGCGCCAGCCAAATTCTGGAACTCACCGAAGGGGAAGAGCGAGTCTTCTTCATATCCACCACTCCTTCACAAACGCTTGTAGAACAGAAGGGATTCGCTTGTTTGCAGGCTTCCGCCTGTTTCTTTTATTTGCCGTTTCTCGTTGCCCGGCGGCACTCAAGGCGCCGCGCACCTCTGCTGGCCTCCATGGGGACAAACGGGCAATTCCCCCCCGCATAGATTCCGGGGGGTTCTTCCCGCAGCGTCCCGGACCCTGCCTCCCTAACTGGGAGTCCTGGGGGCTAATCCTTGCAGATCAGCCGCCCGGTCAGGGGGCTCGGGCGCTTCCTCCCGGACCCGCGGAGAGGAGCGTCCGACATGGCTGAGAAAACAAAACCGAATCCGAACAATGAACATGTTTGTGAACAGGGTCATGTTCGTTACTCTTCGTTGTTTGTTGTTTGTGGATGGCAACGAACAACAAACAGCTTGTTGGGGGTTTTTTTCGTTCATGCCCATGTTTATTCCTGCCCATCTCTAGTTACAGCTTCTAGGAGTTCTCACAGCCCCACCACCTCACAAGGTGTTTGTTGTGCGGATAATAATGACATACTTTGTAGACTGCTCTGAGTGGGCGTTAGGTTGTCCTGAAGGGCAGTATATAAATCAAATGTTACTATTATTATTATTAAAAAGGGCATTGCAGAACTTGAAAACATACAGAGGAGGGCAACCAAGATTATTAAGGGGTCTGAGCACCTTTTCTATGCAGAAAGGCATAGGGACTTTTCAGTTTATAAAAGAATCAACAAAGGGGGGGCATGATAGAGATTTATAACATTATGCATGGGGCAGAGACAGTGACAGAGAGAATTTTTTCTCTCTTCCCCATTATACTAGAACCTGAGGGCATCCAGTGAAGCTGATGGACAGTAGATTCAGGATAGAAACACAATGAATGATTAAATTGTGGAATTTGCTGCAAGAGGGTGTAGTGCTTGTCACAGGACTGGACAGCTTTAAAAGGAGATTAGACAGATTCATGGTGGATAGGTATATCATAGGCTACTAGCCATGATGACTAAAGGGAACCTCTGAATACCAGTACTAAGAGGCAACATAAGGGGAAGGCCTCAGACTCTGTGCTCTGTTACCGGCTTTCTGAAGTAACTATTAGCTGGCGTTCGGCGAGGGGGGGATCCCCCCTGCCGACTGCCAGCTTATAGTTTAAAGGGACCTGCCACTTGCAAGCAGCAGGAAAAGTGTAAATGGCCATTTCCTTGGGGAAATGGCCATTTAAATTTCAGTTACAGCAGCTTGAAGGACAAGTTGCTTGGAGTTGAGCTGTTGCATTAGTCCTTGACCCTCACATTGAGATGGAGGGGCAGGGAGCAGTGAATTGTTCACTGAAGGACAGAGTAATGTTAAAAGCCTTCTTGAGAGCACTTTAATAGCCATAATCCCTTTCTAGTGCAAATGGCTTCAGTGAGCATTGTTGAGGTGACTTTGGGCTTTCTTGGATGAGACAGATTATCTAGACCTGTTAGGAAGACAATGCTCAGCTTCTTGGCACATCTGCTCCAGAATCCTCCATAGTTCAGTCAGGTCCCCCTCCCCTTCCTATTTAACATTTATTGGTTGTTATCTTATGGTTGCTGTAGAGTTTGGAAGCAGTTTAACGTTGCCTAAATCATGTGCAACTTGTGCATTATTACCTGCAAAGAACTAGGATCAATTTTAGTGTAGCTGTAATTTTTGTGAACAAAGCTCTCACCAGTTTTCCATAACACAGTCTGATTTACCAACAGTTAATTTTCATGAAATACTTTCAGTAGCCAATTCTTCCTTTAATTCAGTACTAACTGACATGCTAACCCATTTTACTTTTTAAATTGCCCCTGTATGAAGTTAATTTGAAATCTTTGCGCCAATCACACAGTTTCTTCCTTTGTAGAAAATTATTACCGGGAGTGAGGTAGCAGTGTGGAATCTATCAACATCTATCAGAAGAGTGGAATTTATCTACCCACCTGCTTGCGCCACTTCCTTATAAAGAAATCACTACCACCTAGATTTTGTGTTGCATAATTGTTGATGCTCCTTATGAGCATCCTGTTGTTTCAAGCTCTCCAACTGGAATTTTCAGAGATAGATTTTAATGGCAGTTCAGAATTAAACTGGGATCAATCAGTGATACACATACACACGTATGGCTGATGAGTATATATCTGGTATGCTATTCCCTGCCCTTCTTACTTAATGGCAGCAATTTTCTTCCACAAGTAGACTTGTGGCTATGTGAATAAGAGTGAGGGTGACTGGAAACAAAAAAGTGTAAAATTTGATGGAACCAACTGAGAATTGACAATGCATGAGTCTCTTTAGAGCAAGTTGTGAAGCCAGTTGCTGGGAATTAGCTTTCTTCTCTTTGTTCTCATTTGGTATTTCTAGAGGAAATAAGGGCCCTTATTTCCTCTGGATCTTTGTTAATATTGAGCAATACCATATTGGTGAGGCACAAAATGGTGTGCTTGTCTAAGTTGTTACAAGAAGAAAAAAATTACTTGGCTTGTATAACAGATGTGGTTGTAAGAACATGAAGTGATATGTCTCTCACAACCTTCACCAAGTCTGTTATGGTTAAATGAAACTAAATCCTGACAAGACAGAGGTCATGCTGGTTGTGAAGGAAGAGATCTTGAAGGACACTATGCTTCCCACCTTCGATAGGGTTTATTTGACACTCTTACTTGGTCAAGAGCTTAGGGGTTATGCTAGGCTGAACATTATTTCTGGAGAAGCAAGATATTGCAGCTGCAAGAAATGCTTTCTTCCAACTTAGTTCACCCTGAAAGATGGCCCCCTACCTTGACATGGCCAATCTGGCCATCTGGTTGTATGCCACAGCAACAGTTGAGACTAGGGCCGATTCCAGACGGCCCCCCGCCTCGCGAAACGTCGCACGTCGTCGCGCAGAAAACGCAAAATATCGTGTTTTCTGCGCGACGACGCGCGACGTTTTGCAAGGCGGGGGGCTGTCTGGAATCGGCCCAGAATATTGCAATGCACTCCACATAGGTCTCTCCTCAAAGTTAACTCGGAGACTCCAGTTGTTGCAGAATGTTGCAGCTTGGTTATTATCAGGAGCTAGCAGAACATAAATAGTAATTCCATTCTGCAATTATTCCCATGCAGTCCAACAGTTACTGGGTTCAATTTAAAGTATTGGCTATCACATACAAAGTCCTTTGTGGCCTTGCACCCTCCTATCTGCAGGACCTCCTCTTCTCCTATGCACATTTGATCAGAGCCTTCTGCAGAGGCCACCCTGTGACTGAACAAAATCAACATGTGTATTTCTGTTGCAGAATGGTCTGCTTGATGAGGTCAAGAAGGCTCCCACTCTCTTGGCACCCAGAAACTATGCAAAACTGAATTATTCAGGAAGGTGTTTTTACCAAAGTAATCAGGATTTATTATAAAGGAATAATTCGGGAAGGCACTTTAATAAAGGGAAAGAGACTGAGGATTATACTACTGTGTGTTGTTGTATTATACTGTTGTGTGATTTCTGCATAATTTAATAAGCAACATTAATATTTATGCTTTGCTCCATATTTAAACTTGGTTTAATTTTTGCCCTTCTAATCCTATTACATTGCTTATTGGATGTTCCATCCTAATAATTGCATTGACTTCCACTGTGTAATCTGCCTTGAGTCTCAGTGAGAAAGATGTACTATAACAAAGGTAAATAAATAGATTAATATCACATTGAAATAAATAGGATCGGGAGGGCTTGACTTCGTTTAGGATTGCATTGTTAGTCTAGTTTACAATTCCAAAGAAGGATGTGGGCCTTTATCAGGGTAAGGGTCTATTCAACTGGCTTCCTCACTATGGCTGCAGGCTTTTGAAAGTTATAGCAGTATGGGATGAATCCAGAGGAAAGTGGCTCTCATTGCTCTACTATAATGTTAAAAGGGTATTTATATGACAGGGCTGCTTATTAGTGATTGTGGCCAGTGCATATCTCTCATGGCACCCAAGATCACTGATATTTGACTGAACAACCTATGAATTAATACTTACAGCTGCATGACCAAATAATAGTGGGTTGTGCTTTCGTAAATGTCCTCCAGAGTTACTATGTTTTCATGCTTTATTCTGCAACCAAAGACAGAAATGGTTCACAGTGATATGTCAGATACTCTAAATCAGTTTAAGTCTGCTATATGTTCACCATTAGGAAAATTTCAGTGCAACCTAACACTTGTTTACTCAGAAGTTAAATTCCACTAACCTTAATGGTGCTTGCTTATTCCCTTACAAGTATGTTCCAGATCACATCCTTTGTCTCGCATATTGATAACCCTGACAGCAAACTATTTTCTTTTGCCTGACATACCATGTGCCATGTGCCTTAACACATGGAAATTGCAGTCTTAGTTACATTTTTTGCTTCTTTTGTGTTTTGTTGGGCCTGGGGTTGCAAAGCATAACTAGGAAGAAAATCTTTAAAACATCTTTTCCTATAATGAATTACATCATTAATAAAACATTCATATTTCAGCTATGTCTTCTTATGTTTCTTCTCTGATGACATAGCCCTTTGGTTGACACTCGTCAGTCCCTGAGAAATGAATGCCTTCTAGCCTTTAGTGGGACTCTTGGGATAGTGGTAGCTGGCTCTGTTTCCCTCTGTACTCACTTCTTCAGCACGGCTATTTCATTCTCCAGGTTGCTCTCCCGAGTGACTGGAGACTTTTTAATGCACTTTAAAGCAAAAAGCTTGCCAGTAGCTCTCTGTTTTACCAGGAAAACTTCTGAAAAGGCTCCTCTGTGAAGAAAGCAAAGTTGGAAGGATGTTTGATTTAACTGGTAAGCAGAATGCACATGGAACAGGCAGTAACACAAATAGCCAACAAAGAACATACTAATAAAAATTAACACTCCTTTCAAAAGCAGATGGCATTAGTAATTAGACTAGAGGATTTGGCAGGAAACTTGTATATTAATTGCATAAATATCCGGCGGGATTTGATCTTGTGATTGTTTAGGAAATTTTGAGAGATAATTGCAGTGCTAATCAATGATAGATACGTAGGTTGAGTGCTGGAACTGCAGACCCAGGGCCAAACTACAAGTGATGAACAACACTTGAACAGCAAGTGTATTCTTCCCTGTTCACTTGCTCTCCACTCAATCCACTTGCCGTTCAAGTGTCATTCGTCACTTGTAGCTTGGCCCTAAGAGAACATAGAAGTGCCCAGTTGGATCAGACTGGTGGTCCATCTAGTTCACAATTTCACACAGTGGCCAACCAATTACCCTTGGATGGCCAAACATACGGGCACAGAGGCCAATGCCTCTCCCTGAAGCTGCCTGCCAATGTTGGCATCCAGAGGTTTACTGCCCCTGGACATGGAAGTTCCATTTAGTCAGCCACTTATGGATCTATCCTCCAAGAATATGTCTAATCCCTGTTTTAAAGACATCCATGCCGGAGGCTGCCACTATATCCAGAGGCCTGCATATTATGGATACAAAAGATAATGAGGATGGATTTGGCAATCCCCTTAGTGCTTTTGGCACAGTCAACAAAGGTATTTGACATTTTTGCCTTGATACTCTCAGGTCATTTCTGTACATCAGCTAGGTATACCCCAAGTCCACTGGCACATCACATGTAATTAGGCTTTCTTACACTGCTTCTGGCATGGCACATTCCTCACACTATAATCCTTTGCAACAAATGCAGGGAACCTTGGTGTATATGTTTATTTTTTTCTTCCCCACAGATGCAGCCTCACTTTGTAAGCGGTCGGCCCAGCCTCCACCATTTTAATAGCCATTTTTAACATGGCTGCATGTGATACCATGTCACATAACCCATGGCTTAAAATGGCAGTTTGAAATTGCTACCAGGGAAGAATCAAGCTAACCGTTGCTGAGTCCCACCTGGGAGATACAGGCATAATGGAATGCCACAGAGGAATGTGGAGTGATTAGAGGTGATGGGATTTACAGTCCTTCCTGCCCCAGAGGAGCCCAGTGCAACAAAGGACTCGCAGTGTCATCCCACAACACATTCCTTTCCCTCCTTCCATGATGAGATCTCCTGTCCTTGATCGAGGAGCTAATCAAATGGCATTCAGAAGTATTTCTAGTAAGGTACATTCCAATCCTAAATTCATCAACCCAGCTCCGGTGGTATGCACTAATAGATTGCCCCTTTTGTGCAGTCTCAGGGCAAGATTGACATTTTCATTCACACACCCCGGCAGCAGGTAACTAAAGTAATCAAACCTTTGTAATTCCCAGAGACTGACCTTCATGGTCTTTGTTCTTTTTTTTTAAATTTTTTTTTTGTTTTCCAACAGATATATACAAACATGAGACAGTTATCATTTTATCTGTCAATATCTATTATCTATTTCTTTTATCTCTTATATTCCACCCTATTACATCAATTGTGAGCTCTATTATGTCATTATACAGTTAATCTTAGTATCATATTTATGTTTACTGGTTATTGTTGTTTGTCATCCATTTATAGAAGGGTTCCCATGGTACAGAAAAATCTTCTTCCACTTGCCCTTTCATTAACAATGTTAATTTATCCATTTCCGCCATCTCCATTACCTTTGTTATTAATTCTTCTTGTTGGGGGACTCTTTGTTGTTTCCAATATGTTGCTAATAAGATTCTAGCTGTTGTTACTATATGGGTTACTAAGTGTTCTTGCTCTCTCTTCATATCCAACATACAGTTTAATAAAAAAACTCTGGTTTCAAAGGAATTGTTATCTGTAGGATATTTTGTAATAACTTATGTACCATTACCCAATATCTATGTACTTCTTTGCAGGACCACCACATATGTAAAAATGTCCCTATACCTTCTTTACATTTCCATGGCTGGTTCTAATGGCTGGGAGGACTCTCCCACCTCAGGATACATTTTACCCTATAAGAACCTGGGGTTCCCCCCATTCAAACGATGCACGCTTCCTGAGTCCAAGCGCTGCTCCCTTAGGGTTTCTTCCCTAAGTCTCTCCCTCACTCCTGGCTGAGAATGCTGGCGTTTGAAGCTCTCTTCTTCCATGGACCATGCTGCTCCTCTGATTGGTAAATATACTCCTCCTCCCACTCTATTCCAACTTCTGGCTAGCTTCCTAGGACTCTCTCTCTCTCTGTGTATCAACCATTTTCAATTAACTTCTTGTGTGTATGTTAGTTTTTCCTCTTTAAATAAAATTATTATTTGACCTTAAAAGCACCAGCCTCATCTGCTACCTTGGGGAGGGGACCTGGTAGAAATTGGTGGAGATTTCCCACATTACCCTTCTTGCATTGCCATCTTCCTTGCCGTTAATTCCCCACTCATACTCGCAAGGAGGCCCATTCCGGTAACAACTTCATTTTGCTTATCTAGAGCAGCCAAAACGTTTGAATTGTCCCTTTTCAAATGTTCAGCATCTAGAATGAGAGAATATTTTCAGGAGAATTCAGCTCTTTCTGTCTCATTTTAAACACACCCTTCCTTTGAGGAACTAATAAGGACATACATGTTTTTCCCTCCATTACCCTTTTAATAGGCTTGTGAAGTAACTGAAGAGAGACTGTCTGAAGGTTACTTGTGAGTTTGAAGGCTGAATGGGGATTTGAATACAGATTCCCCCACTCATAGTCCAACACTCTACCACCACTTTTGCTCCAGTCCAGAGTAATCCCACAGAGAATCGAAAGCATCAAAACCTATATTAGTCCCACATCTGTGCTCACTAGGTTTTAGAAAAACTAAAGTTCTCTTCTGAACATTAAAATGAGGAGTGTAAGCATACAATTGGTTATCAATATAACAATTAACTCAGATAGATAGGCATAGATCCTAAAGATTCTATGCCTTTGTATGGGAAAAAGAAGGCAGGAAAGGAAAGGGGGAATAACAGAATGGAGATATGTGACAATGGAACTCAGCAAACAGGAGCAGTGGCAATGATGTGAAATACACGACTCCAGCAATGCTCACAATGCAGAACAATATAAGCTGCCAGAACAATTTGCACATGTTAATATAGGATATTTCTTTTTCACCAACAGATTATAAATCACTTGATTTATTTCTTCACTTAAAGATACAGCAGTGTTGGTGACTCTAGGCTATCATAACATCACTGCAACACCCACATAAAATTACACTGGTACCATGGCAATGAAGGCATATCTTGAATAGTGTAGGGGACCAAAGATGACGGAAGTTAGAATGCTCCCACTGCATTTAATGGAGAACTAAAAGTTCAGTCCCTACCACCTCTAGTTAAAGGACCTCAGGCAGCATGTATTGGGAATGACTTTTTTTCTGTTTGATAGCCACTGGCAAACTAGACAATACTAAGCTATGCATGTTGATGGTTTTACTCAGTGAAAGATGGCTAAACTCTGAAAAATGGGTATTCTTCACAAAACAGGTACATAAACAGCCAAGGAAAATATGCAAAACACAGACACAACAAACAGTCGGATACTGCTAACATTTTGGAACTATATGTGCCAATAGCCTGGAGAAAAGATGTCCATTAAGAGGCTTAATGGTGTGATATTTACTAGTTGAGGTGTTTACTTCTATGCCCTGAAAAGCTTCCACTGTCCATTTGCACACATTAATACTCTGTTAAAGGGAGAAAACATTTTTTATCAAGGTTGTTAGCAACCACACCACACTTGAAATCCTTAGGGTCCAACTAGATGTGACATTTTTCCTCTTATACTCTAATAGTCGGATGACAGCTGCTGGGATCTAAGTTTCCAAGCACCTCAGGGCCCTACTGGGACCACAGTGCAGGCAGAGGATGGGTGTCACCTCCCTCTTCTGCTCTTTTCCCAACCCCAAACAGCTACAAGGGACATAATCTGAATTGGGCCCCTTTGGTGCTTGGTGGGAACTTAGTTTTCAGCACAGTATCATCAGACTATAGGAGTATGAGAAACCCAGACCCCACTCGTGGAAAAATGTTGTATCTAGTTTGGCCCTGACAGATTTCATGTGCCAGGATATAAACACCCGTGTGATATTTATTTCTCTGCTGAGAGCACGCAGGATAACAACTAAGGTACAGCAAACAACGTAGGGTAACAAAAAAGGTACACAAAAATTAGTAGGCTGATATTATAGAAGGATCATTCACCAGTAAGTTAAAGAGTAAGTTCAGATGCTGCACCCTCTTAATAACTTGATTGTTCAGCATTACTTATATGAATAATGCCAAGAGGCATCTTAAGCCAAGACATCATCTTATTCACTTTGGAGCATTTCTAGTTTCACTTGAGTTATGGTCATTGGCAGGATTTCTTGAAGCTCCTTTATAAATCTTGAATGAAGTATAGCTTGTAAGCTGTGACAAAGATGCAGACATTTTCCTTCACTGTCAGTGCCAGTGCCATGGCTACTTACCATGATGTTATCCTATATTCTGTCATTTATATTTATTCTCCCTAATGAGTACCTTGTCCATTCTAAGTTTCTGTGAAGTATTGGATGAATTACTGCAGTAAATATTGGCAGGCACTGAATCTTAAGTACTGAAGGCAGCCTCACAATTTATTGAGCAAACACACTTAGACATATAGAAACTTAGAGCTGAAAGGAACCCCAAGGGTCATCTAGTCCAACTCATGCATAATGCAGGAAATTCACAGCTAGCTCCCTCCTACTCCTCCAGTGACCTCTGCTCAAGGCCCAGAGGAAGGCAAAAAACCTCCAGGATCCCTGGCCAATCTGGCCAATTCCTGACCCCAAAGTGACAATCAGCATTACCCTGGGCATATAAGAACAGGCCATGAGAAGATGGCAATCTTGGCGATGGCTTACAGCCATTAAGGCCGGGGGCCACCTTTTGCTGCCCTGGAAGGAGTAGGAGCAGCTCACTCCTTCCAGGACCTGAAGGGGGGCAGAGCTAGGTGCATTAGAGCACGCTCCATCTGCTTTCCCCTTCAGTTGGTGCCTCGAGCTTGGCCTACCCTCTACACCCTGTAACAGAACAGGATTAGCCGGTCAACTTATTAGGGCCAGGTAGGAATCCCCCCCCCTTTCACCTGACTGGCTGTGGTGTGGGGGGTTTTCTCCTACCTTGTTCCGTATGCAGTGGTTGTGGTCATTTGTCTCAGTGGTGCTGCAGCCTAATTAGGTTATTGGCAGGTTAGAGTTGGGAAAATGAGAGCGGGCCGGTGAGTACCCTTGGCATATCCCCATTGGTGGGGAATTTGGATCTGTCAGGAGCGGCTGTGGCTCCATGGCCCAGCTGTGAGAGCAGACTGCCTGATGGGACTTCCTGGACAAGTCCTTCCCTCAGGCTGTTCAGCTTGGGGTGTTTGGAGCTTTATGGGGGCAGGGGAAGAGCCATTTGCCTGGCCGGCCGGGCCCAAGCCATGTCTATTGGATGGCTCGCACACGGGACAGTGGGTCTCGCCCAGACAGGTACAAGGAGGAGGTCCCATGGCAACCGCTGACTCGACCTGTACTGCTAGTTAGCCCCCTTGTTGTTGCTGTTGAATGTTATGTTGTTGCTTTTAAAAAGTAGCCCTTAGTACCCAAGCCTGTGTCTGCCTCTTACTTCTGACTAGGGTAGCAATCTAGCACCAGCTTATGCCTTCCTGCTCTTCCTCTCACAATCTGCCTACATTCATACTAAGTCATAGAATCAGCATTGCTGATAGATGGCTATCTAGCCTCTAATTAAAATCTTCCAAGGAAGGAAGGTCCACCACCTCCCAAGGAAACCTGTTCCACTGAAGAATTGCTCTAACTATTAAGAAGTTCTTCCTAACATTTAGCTGAAAACTCAATTTAATTTTAACCCGTTGGTTCTGGTCCAACCCCTGGGGCAACAGAAAACAACTCCTCTTGATCCTCTGTGTGGCAGCTCTTCAAATACTTGAAGGTGGCTCTCATATCACCTCTCAGTCTCCTCCTTTCCAAGCTAAACATGCCCAGCTCCTTCAGCCTTTCTTCATAGAACTTGGTCTCCAGACCTCTCACCATCTTTGCTGCCCTCCTTTGGACATATCCCAGGTTGTTAACATCCTGCCTGCCTGCATCAAAAACACACAACATGTGTACCTTTAAATGCCCATGTACACCCAACTGAAACAGGGTTTCCAGATGCATGTACCAGTGTTTAAAGATATGTGAACATTTTACCCACACTTTGCATATATGTGTTGCCTTTTTTATAGAGTTGCCAACAACCTGGAGAAAAAAATATATTCCTCCTTCAATGGAGGCTTAAGATGCTGAAGCTTTTAATGGCACAGGGGGATGTAACATAAATACTACCCCATTAAGCCTCTGTTAAAGGGGCAGGGCATTTTTTCCTTCAGGTTGTTGGCAATCAGTGTACATGCAGTAACCATGTCTACTGTATAAAATACATAGTATAAATGTACCAATTTGGAAACCGAGTACATGTAGAAAGGCAATCTGGGTGCTTCACAGGGTTGTTTTCTACAGAAAAGAACATGTAGGCAGCATGATCAGTAAGAGTTAAGCCAGCTCCAAGAACTTCAACTATTCATTGAATATAAATCCATTAGGATGATTCCGTAGTCCATAGGTGCTTATTTTTAGATTCCATTACAATTCAACTTTACTTTAAAAATATTAAACATTATAATGAAATATATGAAATATGAAATAATGAAGTATTTAGACTGTTAACTCGTTAAATTATCTTGTAATGCTCCCCTGGGCCACTCATAGCCCCCTCCTGATATTCCTGGATGCCCTCATGACACACCAGTTAAATTTCTTATTATGAGTCTGCACTGAAATAAGTGTGTTTTCCTGTTCATCTATAGGAAGACACAGAATGCAGTTCTAGCACATGAGCACTGGAAATAAGCTATCATGGGTGTTAGAAAGTACACTGAAGAAAGTAATCTGCTAAACTGAGTCTGCAATCCTAAGAACACTTTCCTGGGACTATGCTCCTCAGAATAAAAAGGGATTTACTTCTGAGTAGACTTGCTTAGGATTGCTCCCTTAGACTACTGAATTTGGGCTTTTTGCCCATAGGCAGTGTAAGAAAACCTAGATACATATGATATGCTTAGTGGACTCTAGGGTGGCATCTCTAGAGTTATGGCACTCCAGCTGATGTGCAGAAATGACCTGAGAGCATCAAGACAAAAATGTCAGATACTCTTTTTACTGAACCAAAAGAGACTGCCAAGATCATGCTCATTATCTTTTGCATCCGTCAATTTGGGCCTTTTGCTTGGAGAGGCAAGCGTTATTTTACTCTGCAGCCAAGCTGCCTTTCTATATCTGTAGGTTAATCAAAACTCTGTGCTGGATCATGAATGGGAAACAATCAGTTAAGCTCAGCCTCAGGAGAAACTTTTCCTTTGGTCTCTGACCTTAGTCAACTTGTTGCACAACAGACTTAGAGCTGTCATGGCTTAATTAAGACCTGATACATGAACATCCTATCCTGGTTATTGAAGAACTCAGTTCTATGATAGGAAGTAAGATGGTAATCTTATTAAAAGGTTTTGCACGGGAAGGTTTTGCACGTGGCCACCCACAGTTTTGCTGGCTGTCTTACCAGGTTAATACTGATTAATTCTCACCACCTTAGTAGCTGCTCAGTTGAAGAGAGACTGCTTCAAGGATATTTTTGCTGTGGATTTTGCTGCGAAATATCTACATATTTCATTTGTACAAATGTCATCCAGGCTATTCTCTGGGGTAAAGGAAGCCCCTGGTTTCCTCTATACCATATTCATGTTAGATTATTACATTATTTATTTTATTTATTTATTTAGTTTGTAGTCCACCTTTCTCACTGAGACTAAAAGTGGACTAGTAGCAATTGTGGCCTGTCTCCCCTCCTTATAAGTCTGTTTCATTTTCAAATAATAATTTAAAAAGTAATCTGGATATAAACTGTTACTGTCTATCTTTCAACTGCTTTTCCAGTCCAAGCCACCCATTTGCCCATTCAATGCTGTAAGTAGTAGTTAAAACAACAGTAAAATAACAGTTAAAATCAACAAATGAAGGTCTTCAGTTCACAGACATTTTTAAATTTTTTTAAAAAATCTATGGAATTCATCATACACATTCATGACACCAATATGTTCCATTGACACACACAGCCTTAAAGTTGTCTTTTTATTTCTCTGCAGCCCTTTCTGAACTGCCAACTCCCATATTTGGGTCCTATGTGCTAATATTTGAACTCCTTAAGCTGTCTAGAATTTTCGTGTATACTACATGACAACGCAGAAACTCATCTCAGGAGACTCACTTCTTTGATCACTAAGGTTCTGTGACATCAATCAATAACTACAAATTTTTTTAAACTGCAGCCCATGTCTTCCTTTATTTTGTTATTTCTCTACCATCACAGTGATTTAAGATCATGTTCACGCTTGGGTGGGTCAGGTGTTAGAAACAGAGAAATGGCAGCTCATAGTAAATCATGGTATGTGGAGGGACCATGGCAAAGAGGAAAAGGACACTGTTCTTCCCTTCCTTTGTTCCTTTGTTTACCTTTTTTCTATACATGGGTTCAGTGAAGTTCTTCTGCACACCACTTTCATGAAACCAATTTGAAGAGAAACCCAGTAATCTTCTAGCAATTCTTAGCTGGATTTACATGGTTTATACCCTGTCTTCAGAACAGATATCCTGTACCTTATGTATCTCCATCAAATTCTTTTTCTTTGAAAGGAAACTCCACAAGTAACCCATGAAGTGCAGCTGAAACTTCCCTTAAGTTAGAATACTTTTGGGGGCTTGGAACAAATCCTTCTGTAATTGCATTAATTTATCTGTTTAGAACTGTGCTAGACACTATGGCTTGGATCCCACAAGAATATTCTACTGCCAGACATGACAACACAGTCTATGGAGCATGACTTCCTTGGCTCCAGCCTCCTGCTGCAACCCCAAACGCTTGCTGAAATGCTGCTCCTGTTGGGTAAGAACAACATATCACAGGCATTTGGGGCTGGTGGGGGGTGTGAGAGAAAACTGTGCTCCACTGACAGAAATGCTTCCATCATCAGAAAACCTTCATGGGATCCAACTCTATAACCAGAACCATTTCAGTTCCCATTTGGAAATGGTGCTGATTTGTTTCTACATTTACTTTGCATTTATGAGGAACAGAAATATGTCCTGGGTATGTGTTTTATTAAAGGGGGAGTTAAAGAGCAAAGAGCTACTTCTACATAGATATGCATGGGATTACCAGCTCTTGGGTATTAAACTGCACCACACAGCAGATCCCAGGAATATTGAAGTTTTGGTGCAATGCTGCTTATTCCCTCTGTAGTTTTCATGTTATTTTTATTCTCATAACTGAACTACTTCATCAAATCTCCCCGCTGAAAACACCCACTGCACTGGGAGGGAATCAGAATTTCTAGCAGTATGTTCCTCACTACCCAAGTCAGTAGGAAATCATCAACCTCCAGATCAGATGCTGTGGCATCTGTTCCATGTTTCATTCCTAAACAGTTTAAGATAATTACAGCCCCACATTTAGTCTACTTGAATCAACAAGCTGGCACAGAGGAAACAAAAGCATTCACCAGCTCTCCTTCTACATTGCACAGCAGGGTTCTGGCTCTGCAAATGTGAGCTCATTCCTAGGGCTGACTAACCATTGCTGCATCACAAGCCAAGGACAAAAAAACATGAGGGAAGAAGGCAGACATGATATATGAAATTAATAGAATTTAAAGGAACAAGCCTTCCTCAGTCCTTTCATAACCAGAGCCCCAGTTCTGTTCAAATTCAACGGTGTCTCAATTTCAAACCAAGACAATTAGAATTTGTTCTCCGGTTAACAGTGACATTCAAAACCCCAAGCTTGTACCACATGTCTATGGGCTGAGCTCAAGCTCTTTTGCTATTTAAATCCACTTGGCCCTTTTTGTGACTAAAAGGTGCGGTACCTGATAAGTTAGCTATGAAAAGGATGGCAGGAGATTACAGCTCTTCTTAACTACTAGATTTGGATAACTGCTGGGAATTCTATAGATTTGCATACCCTATGAAGAAAATAGGGTAAAAACAATTTATTCTCATACCAAAGTTCACTTGCTTAACACTTCCCACCCCATTCCAGTTCTCAAGGCACTTCTCTGTATTGCATTTACTCAGCACTGTCCTGTTCTGCACTGGCTTCTGAAGCAACAGTGCAATACCAAACAGAGTTACACCCTCCTCAGCTCATTCAGTTCAATGGACATAGAAAAGTATAACTCTGTTTCGGATTGCCTGGCAAATGTATTACTGAAGGGACTCTCAAATGTATATTGTCAGGCTGACACACTTGCTAAATTTTACAAAGGTATCTTCCAAATTTCCCCCAAATATGCACACTAATTTACTAAAGACAGAGATAAGTATTAAGTTCTGACGCTAATAAATAGGCACAGTTAAAGTGTATCTTCGACTTATTTAAAACTAGCTTGATGCCCATGCTTCGCTATGGTATTTAACTAAGTCCAATTATAATACTTACAGGAATGTAACATTTTTTGGTTTGTGGGGGGGGGGGGTCAGGGCTGGATCGAGGGGGGAAGGGGGGTAGCCTGCCCACCAGTGCCACCAAAGAGGGTGTGCTGGGTGCGGCTGCCAGTCACCGGGAGTGCACCAGAGCTGGCAACTTGCTGCCGGGAGGCTGAGCTCAGGGTTGGGAGGCACTCGCCTGCCCCGCCGATGGGGCAGCTGGCTTGCTGTGCACGCAGGACCTCCCAGCCCTGCTCTCAGCCACCTGCACAGCAAGCTGGCCACCCCAGTGCACACCTATGCCACCGCCACCACCACCAGGTTCGCCACCAGGTTCACAGCATGATGTCACGGAAGTGACACCTGTCAGGGCTTGTCACTGCCACTGCTGGGCAGGGCCCCAGCTGGGCCAGCCCTGACAACAGAGGGGCACCAGGGATACTGCAGGACCCTGCTCTGTGGAAGGAGGGGTGGTATACATCACCCAGACTCCCTCTCAGTCCACTCGCTGGCCTGCTCAACCTGGCCTGCTTACCCTCTGCATCCACCATCATCTCCTCCTCCCAGAACTCTCCTCCAAGCCTCCACTCTCACACTGCTCTGCTCTCACTCCACACCATCACTCCTTATTCACACCCACCACCTCAGAGCTCTTCCTAGCCACCTTATATAGGGCTTCCTTTCCCCGCCCCACCCTCCTTCTAGGCTTGTTCCCTCTCCTGACTTGGCCCAGCTGTGCCTTCCCTCAGGTGTTTCCCTCCTACCACTAATCCCTTCTTGGCTTCCTTGCCTTGCTGGCAGGGTGGGGTTGAAGGCGAGCCATCCCCAGCTGAGGTCTTCTTGGCCTTGCTCACGAGGAGCTGCCCCAGCCGGCTTCTGTGCTGCTGAGCACGCCTGGCCTTGCTCACGAGGAGCTGCCCTGGCCAGCTACTGGGCTGCCTGCTCATTGATGCCAGGCAGGGCTACCTATCTCCTCCCCCAGAATGCCTGTGGCAGCTCCACCTGGAGGGGCTTGGCTCCTAGCACCTCCTGGGCCAGGCTGCTGTCCTCTAGCCAGGGTGTGGCTCTGGGCTGTAGTGGCTGCTTCTCCCCCTTGGAAGGTAAGGGCTCTGTTTGGGCTGTTGCTGGGTCCCTATTCCCCCTGCCTTGGCCCTTTTCCTCTAGCCTGCTTAGCCCCCTCTCTTCCCCCTGGGGGGTGGGACTAGCTGGCTTCTCCCTGCTCCCTCCAGCCTTCTGAGGCTTTGGCCTTTCACCCCTTCCCCCTGGAGTAGGCAGGTTCTGGCTCTGTTTGCTAGACAGAGCAGTTGAACTTCTGTCTCCTGGCTGCCCCCTGCCACTGCCTGTCAGCAAGTCCGGGGGCTGGGCTGCTGACCCCGGACAACACCATCATGCATCGCCGGGAGCGTGTGCACGCTGTGCGCGTAAGTGGAATGCCAGGCAAGGGTTGCACCAGGCGCTGGCAACCCTAGATCCAGCCCTGGGGGAGGGGAGTTGAGTAGATTTTGTAGTATAATAGCATAGTACCTGAGCTTCACAAAAGTATTTGAATAAAGCAAAGTGTGTTGATGCTGATAAGTGATGAAGTAAAATTCAAAATGTAACAGTTATTTAAGAGATTTTTAAAAGGAAAAGATTGCAGTGCAAGAAATAAAGTGAAAAATATGTACAACTGTTTTTTTTTTCTACTGAAGGTCCTTTTTGTAGACCACATTGGTGGTTTTTCCCTCAGGTGCTAGGATCACCAGGCTGCTGGGCGAGCTCACTATGGAGCAGGCCACGTAGAACTACCCATGTGAGAAGCAATCCTCCCTCAAGTCAATTCCTGCCACCTTAAGTGTCTGCCCCTGGGACTTGTTGATTATCATAGCAAAGTAGGCCTTGAGGAGGAACTGCAGTCTCTGAAATTCAAAGGGGTTCTATGATGGTATGAGTGGTATGCATGGTATGAACACCAACCCTCCCCCCCAAGCACTGCCTCGATGGCCTCGATGACATTCCTGTGGAGGTCTTTCACTCACAGAATGGTGCCATTGCAGAGTTTGGGTTGGTTGAGGTTACGGAGGAGCATCACTGCTGCCCCCACTTTGAGGAGAAGCTTGTGGTCTGGGAAGCCAGGAGGGTTGAGTGTGCTGAGGAACTCAATGGGGTAGTGGACCATGTCATCCATTTGCCCCACTGAGTCCCCAGATCTGTACTCCATTTCTGCCCCTTTGAGGGAGTTGTGTTTCATTAATGATGGCAGCCTTGTCATTCTTAGGGGTCAGAATGGCACACTTGCACATGGACTTCTCCGTTATAGTGATGATATCAGGGTATATTGTGGCTGTTAGGTCTGCTAGGGTCATCACTACTGTGCCCAGATAAGCAAGTATGGTCCCCTTTTCCTTGAACTCAGGATATTCTCTGTTCCCTATTTTTAGTAGGAGTTCAGAGAATTCCCTAGCAGACACCTCATCTCTCAAGTGGACCCTCATGTTCTTTCTTAGTGAGAGTTTCCTGATAAGGAGCCACAGATACAATGCCTTAACACACACAATAACCTCATCAGCTTGAGCTCCCCTTGGGACTACTGGCAGAGTCTGCCAGAAGTCTCCAACCAGCATTCCGGTGACTCCCCCCATCACTTTCTTGTAGCTCCTGACATTTTTGAGGGTTATGCTCAGTGCCTAAAAACACCCCTTCCTCCTTTTTACCATGGTGTATCCTGCATGATGTCTGCCAGGAGGCTTCTTGAGGGCAGGGCTGCAAGCAGGGGTTTTTTTCTGGAAAAAGAAGTGGCGGAACTCTCGAGGGAAATGTGGAAGAAATACGAGATTCTTTGAAATATTATTATTATTATTATTTTATAAAAAAATTTTATTAGGTGAGTGCATGTCTACAATCAATATTTCAATTATTGAACCTAAATATCACATTTCCCCCCCTTTCCTCCCCCCCTTTTCTAGTGACTTCCAACAGGTTTCCAACCCATCTCTTATTATATAACCTATTCTTCTATCCTCCCTCTATATAGTAACTTTTTTTTACATTTATAAACTAAATACTTTCCATTATCTTTAAATCTATCTAAAATTTAAATTCTACCGTAATTAAGATTTTTCTTTAAATGGTAAAGATTACAGTCCCCACTAAGTTTCCCTAATAACTTTCAAATTGCCACAATTTCCCCTTCACATCCCACTTTTTTTCCAAATACTCCTTCAATCTACCCCAATCCTTGAAAAATTCTTCAGCATTCTGGTCTCTCAGCCTTCTTGTCATTTTGTCCATTTCCTCCGTGTACAGCAACTTTTGTATCCAATCTCCAATAGATGGTATTTCTTGCACTTTCCATTTCTGCGCATATAATATTCTTGCCGCTGTTGTCATATAAAATAGCAATGTCCTGTATTGCATAGGAACATCTTCCATATTTAAGTTCAGTAGTAGGAGTTCTGTGTTCTTTATTATTGAAATCTGCAAAATCTCATTTATCATTTCTAAAATATCTCCCCAGTACTGCCTAGCTACCTCACAAGTCCACCACATATGATACAATGATCCTTCATGCATTTTACATTTCCAACACTTACCAGACATTTTAGCATTTCCATAAGCTATTTTTTTTGGCGTCAAATACCACCTATATATCATCTTAAAAACGTTTTCTTTAATACTGGTACAAGTTGAAATCTTCATTGTATTTTTCCACAAATATTCCCATGACTCCATTGTTATGTCCCTTTGACAGTTTATAGCCCACTTCACCATCTGGACTTTAACAGCTTCATCTTCTGTATGCCACTTCAAAAGAATTTTGTAAATTTTTGAAATTTTCTTCTTACTTTCTTGCAATATAAGTTCCTCCAGTTCCGAATCTTTCCATTTAATTCCGCTTTTTAAACAATCCGAGTTATATAAGTCCTTTATCTGCCTATATTGAAACCATCCATAAGATGAACCTAACTCTTCTTCTGTTTTAATTCTTAACATATTTTGTTCCTGAATGAGAATCTTTTTATAGGACAGACATTGATCTCTATTGTAAATAACTCTCGGGTCAATAGATTCATATGGTACCACCCACGAGGGGATACCTTCGCCCAGGTGATTTTTATATTTCTTCCAGACTGTGAAGAGACTCCTTCTCACATAATGATGTAAAAACATGGAATCAGCTTTCAATTTGTCATGCCACAGATAGGCATGCTACCCAAACAATTTTTTATAACCTTCCAAAGTTAGTAGCTTACACTTCTCCAGTGACATCCAATCTTTAAGCCATACCAAACAAATTGCTTCATAGTATAGTCTGATATTCGGCAGTTGCAGTCCACCTCTTTCCTTGGCTTCACACAAAACTTTCATTTTTATTCGCGGTTTCTTGCCTGCCCATACAAAATCGGAAATCTTCCTTTGCCACTTTTCAAATTGCTTACTGTCTCTAATAATTGGAATTGTTTGCAGTAGAAACATAACCCATGGTAACACATTCATCTTAACTGCCGGTATTCTTCCCAGCCATGACAGGTTTAATTTATTCCATTTAATCAAATCTCTATCGATTTGCTGCCATAGCTTTTCGTAGTCATTCTTGAACAAGTTGATATTCTTCGCTGTAAGCTCGATTCCTAAATATTTTACTTTATGTGTTACTTCGCAATTTGTAATTTCCATCAGTTCTTGTTGCTTTTGTTTGGTCATATTCTTACATAATATCTTAGATTTTCTTTTGTTGACATAAAATCCAGCCAGCTCTCCAAATTCCTTTATTTTGTCCAACAGCTTCGTCATGTTTTGCATTGGATCTTCAACAATAACCATTACATCATCTGCAAAAGCTCTAACTTTGTAGGTGAAATCTTTGATTTTTATGCCTCTTATTGCATCATCCTCTCGAATCTGAATCAACAATATTTCCAAAATCAAGATAAACAACAATGGAGATAATGGGCAGCCCTGCCTTGTACCTTTCCTTATTTCCAATTTTTTGGTTAGCTCATTATTGACTACAATTGCTGCACATTGGTCTTTATAAATCGCTCTTACTGCTTGAATGAAGTCTTTTCCCATTTGCAGTTTTTCCATTGTGGCGAACATAAAACTCCAATTTAAATTGTCAAAAGCTTTCTCAGCATCCACAAAGAAGAAACCAACTTCTTTTTCACAATGTTTGTCGTAATATTCTATCGCATTTAAAACAGTTCTCAAGTTGTCTTTGATTTGTCTATTTGGAAGGAAGCCTGCTTGTTCTTCTGCAATAAATTCCACAAGGCCTTCCTTCAGCCTTTCCGCCAGTATTTTTGCAAAAATTTTATAATCATTATTCAGCAACGAAATAGGTCGATAGTTTTTAACATTACCAAGGTCCTGATCTTCCTTTGGTATCAATGATATGGTGGCCTCATTCCAAGACTCTGGGACCTTTTGTCCCCTTAAAATTTCGTTCATTACCACCTTCAAAAAAGGTACCAGCTCATCTGGCAAAGATTTATAAAGTCTGGCCGTAATTCCATCTGGACCCGGTGCTTTGCCCAATTTAGTCGCCTGGATAGCTTCTCTTATCTCTGTATCCGTAATTTCTGCGTTTAATTTTTCCTTCCAATTCTCTGGTATCAATGGTAGTTTAACTTCGCCTAAATATTGCTCAATAGCATCCAAACTTACTTCTTTCCTCTGACATAATTTTGCATAAAATTTAAAGAATGCTCTATTTATCGCTGCTTGATCAGTCAATGTCATTCCATCTTCTTGAATCTTAGTTATTACCTTTTTCTCTTTTTTCTTTTTCAACTGCCATGCTAAATATTTCCCAGGTTTGTTTGCTCCCTCAAACAACTTTTGATTCAGCTTCTTCAATTCCCACTCCAACTCTTTGTTCTCCATTGCTTTCAGTTGTTCTTGCAGAATTTTAATTTCTTGAAATAATTTCTTTTCCCCTAGTCTTTTCTTCAATTGTAACTCCTTATTTCTTATATTCTCCACAATTTCTTTCCTTTTCTCCTCTTTTTTCTTTTTATCCCTTGCATTCAAATCCATCAATACTCCTCTAATAACTGCCTTATAAGTATCCCAGACTTTGTGAGTTGGAACGGTATTGTTCAAGTTATACTGTATAAAGAATTTGGTCTCCCTCTGTAGCAGTTCTAAATTGTCTTTTTGTTGCAGCAAATCCTCATTTATTCTCCATCTCCATCTTTTGGTGCCTTTTCCAAATTTCCACATAATTAGGTTATGATCTGAGCCTATTTTTGGCATTATCTCCACATCTTTTGTCCAAACAACCAAGTCTTTAGAGTCCCAGATCATATCAATTCTTGATAGTGTCAAATGTCTTGGTGAAAAAAAGGTATATTGCTTTACCTTGGGGTTATTTCTTCTCCAGGTATCTTCCAAATTCTCCTGATCCATCATTTCAAAGAAGGATTTTGGTGATAGTCCCCTTTTTATGTGAGCACCTTTTGTTTTCTTGTCCATGTTTAACGCCGTAACTCCATTGAAGTCACCTGCCAAAATTTTCTGTGAGTAAGTTAGTCCATCCAGTTGTTTCTGTAAGTCCTTAAAAAAATTGTCCTTAGCTCCATTTGGTGCATAAATTCCAATCAATAAAATCTTTTCCATATTCCAAATAATTTCTACAGCTATATATCTTCCTTCCACATCGTTAAATATCATTTTAGGTTGCAGCTCATCTTTAACATACAAAACTCCTCCTCTTTTTTTTGCTTCGATGAGGCTGCAAATTCTCTTCCCAATTTAGCATTTTTCAAATATTTCACATCTTGCTTCCTGATTTGAGTCTCTTGTAGACAAATTATATTGCAATGCTGTTTAATTAGCCCATGGAAGATAGTTTTACGTTTGAAAGGCGAATTAAGTCCGTTTACATTCCAAGATATAATTTTGCGCTCCATAGTCATATTCTGGATCTTTTAGGTAAGTCTTTTTCATTGTCCATAAAAAACCTCTCCATCTTGTGACTGGACCTGATTGTTTTTTTAACTGTTTGAAATTCAAAGCTCAAGCCCTCTGGTATTTCCCATCTATATCTGATATTCAAATCCTTCAATATTTGAACCAGTTCTCTGTATTTCTTCCTCTCCAACAAAAATCCTCTAGGTAGTTCTTTCATTATTCGTACTCTTTTCCCAACAATTTCCAGAGGGCTTTGAAACTGTTTACTCACAATATCTTCTCTTGTTCTTTTCATTGTAAATTGCACTATCATATCTCTTGGGAGATTTTTTTGTGCTGCGTATTTCGAGTTGATTCTGTACGCCACATCCAGTAAAACCACAATTTCTTCCACTTCTTTATCCAAAAATTCTGCAAGTATTTCTGAAATTTGCTCTTGGGCTGACTTTCCTTCTACTTCTGGGACCCCACGAAATCTGAGTTGTCTTTCCATGTATTTACATTCCATCACGGCCATTCTTCCTTGCAAACCCTTAGTTTCTGTCTTGAAGGAAACAGACAAATTATCCACTTCATCCTCCATTACCTTCACTTTCAACTGCGTCGTTTGTAACTCCTTCTTGACCTCATCGATACTCTTGGTTACTTCCGCCACCTCCGATTTAAGTGTCTCTTTAAAATCTCTTGCCATGTCTCTTATCATATCTTTAATCTCCTTATTTCCATCCGCCACTTTCTTGTCGAGACTCTCCAACGCCGACTGCCACTCCTTCTTCGACATCGTGGGGCTGGCTTTAGCTTGCTCCCACGAGTCTGCTCTCTTCCGCAACTCCGTGGCATTGGTAATTTATTATTTTTAAAGTTAAGTCCTTTATTTAAAACAAATTCTTCTCCGATTAAATAATTCCGATCTCCAAAATGGCGGGTGTCTTTTCTCTATGGTTTTTAGTCGAAGTTTCTGCCCTTACCCTTCTCCAAGATGTCCCACTTCTGCTTAACTTGAGGTCTTGCCCTTTCCCTTTTTCAAAATGGCTCTCTTCCTTTCCCGGGTTTCCTTTAGCCGCCACTTCCAGCCTGTTACTCTATTGCCTTGACGCACTTCCTGCTCCGACACAACCGCCCAGCGGTTCTCACGTTTTTTCCAATTTCCCACAGTTCACTATCTCTCTTAAACCACAGGTATGTAAACAATCATTTCTTTCTTCGCTCTAATTCTTCTAAATAAATTCCTTTTAACTCAGTCACTTTACTGGAGCTTAGCCAATATATCCTTAGCACTTAGCAACTTTTGTCTTCCAAATTAATTCAATTCTTCTTATTGAATTTCTTCTCAAAAAGAGAGATAGCAATCTTTACCTTAATAGTTCTATTTGCGGGTTGTAATTGCTGTTTCAATAGTCAAATTCTTCCAAATTAGTCCCAATTAGTTACTGAATCTTGGGCACGGTGTTCTTAAGCCAAAACAATGACTCCAAAGCCACTGCAGAGATCTTTGCCATCCTTCTCCGGGCGGGACCTCAAGACTGGGTGGGAGATCGTTGCGCAGATCTCCCCCCTCAGCTGAGATCAACGCACCCTCTGGATCCTGAGCGTTCATGCCTGTTCTCCGCCTGAGAACAGGGGGGCCCGGGTGATCTAGCACCCCACTGGCCCTCACAAACAGCGGCTCGGACAGCTCCGCTTTTAGAGCTGCGTCAGACCACCATGATCCCAAACCAGAAGTCCGAAATAATATTATTTTCAAGCACTATTACCAATTATTTTCAAGAGGTTCCAGAACTCCGTTCCACCGTGTTCCCCCTGAAAAAAAGCCCTGGCTGCAAGAGGTGTGAGGTGGAGTTGGACTGAGAGAGGAGTGGTGTGGTGGACACTTCGACAGGTTCATGTGGGAGGTTCACATTGAAATGGCCCCTAGAAAGGTCATGCACCATCTCCCCATGAACATTTGAAAACTCAGTTGCCATACTGACTTTTATATAAAATCCCTATTCAGGAGTCTTATGCTGTCTTTCTTCAACTGTCTGCGGTTTCTTGACCCAATTTTTACCTCAGAACACCGAGTTCCACAACTGACCCATCAGAGAGAGGGGGGTCAAGCAGGCAGGCATCACAGTAGAGTTGTCAGGTCCAAGTTGGGAAATTCTTAGAGATTTTGGGGGTGGAGCCTGGATAGAGTGAGGTTTGGGGAGGGGAGGGGCCTCAGAATGGTATATAATATCATAGAGCCCACTCTCCAAAGCAGCCATTTTCTCCAGGGGAACTGATCTCTGTCACTTGGAGATCAGTTGTAATTCTGGGAGATCTCCAGCCACCACCTGGAGGTTGGCAACTCAACATCACAAGGAGATTGGCAACCCTAGTGAAATTTTAGGGGAAGACTGTGAGGTGCTTTTTACTTCAGGACACATTCAATGACTCCCTTAGCAACTGTTTAGAATGTTGGGCTGATCCACATATGCAAATGACCTTGAAAGCTAGCCCAATCAGGGAAGAGTGGCTGAGTTGGCAGTTGGCAGGGCGGGGGAGGAGAAGCCTGCCAGCCACACAGGGAAGCTGTATTCCTATAGGAAAACATATTTTACCCCTCTTTACCCCCTTAGGGGTGAATTTATTCAAATCCCTTCTTAGTGAGCCTCTACACCACAAAAGGAACATCCTGCCCAAATTTCACATTTCTAGATTGAGGGGTTTGGGCTGGGTGTTGATGATACTGTGTCAGGATACTTGTCTTTATATATATAGACTAGCTTGATGCCTGTGCTTCACTACTGTATTTAACTACTTTAAATCCAGTTATAATACTTATGGATATGTAAAAAATTTTTGGTTTGTGGGAGTTTATTTTTTTTAGTTGGTTTTGTAGTATAATAGAACCTGAGCTTCACAAAGGTGTTTGAATAAAGCAAAGTGTGTTTGTAATGATTTCAAGAAATGGGTGCATGTGTCTTTAAATGTTTGGTGAGATAGGTGAAGAGTGGGGGGTGAAAGAGAGAGATGAGTGAGTGATATGATTGGTTGATGACAGAGAGTGGGCGGAGTGAAGGCAGTTTTCAGTTATTGAGGGAGAGAAAAAAGATTCAGTTAGGGCAAGAGAGGCGAGCTGTGTGCAGCCTGAGTGTGTTCATGTATTTGTGAGGGAAAGGCAACCTGAGTGGAAGCCTGAACTGAATGTGTCTGTGAGACTATATATTCATTCTATTCGAAGCAGGCAAACTGTGTGTGCGCCTGAGAGAGAAAGAATTGAGAGTGAAAAGGAAATAGGCTAGCTGTGTGCTGCCTGAGGAGTTCTCTGTGAGAGAAATACAGAGCCTAGAGAAAGAGGCTGTGTGTGAAGCCTTACAAGGGATCTGTGTGAATGAGTTTGGATGAAGCAACTAGAAGAACTAAGAACTACTTTTATGTAACCAATACGCTTCTTAACAAAATAAACTTTTATTTTGTATTGTCGAAGGCTTTCACGGCCGGAGAACGATGGTTGTTGGGGGTTTTCCGGGCTGTATTGCCGTGGTCTTGGCATTGTAGTTCCTGACGTTTCGCCAGCAGCTGTGGCTGGCATCTTCAGAGGTGTAGCACCAAAAGACAGAGATCTCTCAGTGTCACAGTGTGGAAAAGATGTAGGTCATTTGTATCTACTCAGGAGGGGTGGGGTTGAGCTGAGTCATTCTGTAAGAGTTTCCCAGGGTGTGGAATGCTAATGGCGGGAGGCTTCACTGTAACCTGAGGAGGTTCTTTTGCATATGGATTGGTGCTTGATGTGCTAATCTTCTCTGCAGGGCTATTGTCGGGTGTGGAGTGTTTTGTTGGCCTGGTGTTTTTCAGAACTGGAGCCCATGCTCTGTTCATTCTTAAGGTTTCTTCTTTCCTGTTGAAGTTTTGCTTATGCTTGTGAATTTCAATGGCTTCCCTGTGCAGTCTGACAAAGTAGTTGGAAGTGTTGTCCAGTATTTTGGTGTCCTGGAATAAGATACTGTGCCCTGTTTGAGTTAGGCTATGTTCAGCCACTGCTGATTTTTCAGGCTGTCCAAGTCTGCAGTGTCTTTCATGTTCTTTTATTCTTGTCTGGATGCTACGCTTTGTGGTCCCGATGTAAACTTGTCCACAGCTGCAGGGTATACGGTATACTCCTGCAGAGGTGAGGGGGTCTCTGCTGTCTTTTGCTGATCGTAGCATCTGTTGTATTTTTCGGGTGGGTCTGAATACTGCTTGAAGGTTATGCTTTTCCATAAGCTTTCCCATCTGATCAGTAATTCCTTTGATATATGGCAAAAACACTTTTCCTGTAGGTGACTGTTTTTCCTTGGTTGTTTGATTCATCCTGGGTTTGATTGCTCTTCGGATTTCATTTCTGGAGTAGCCATTTGCCTGAAGTGCGTGGTTTAGATGATTAATTTCCTCATTGAGAAAGCGCGGCTCACATATCCGTCTTGCACGATCCACTAATGTTTTCATTATGCCTCTTTTCTGTCGGGGGTGGTGATTGGAGTTTTTGTGTAAGTACCGATCAGTGTGAGTTGGTTTCCTGTAGACCTTGTGACCTAACTGAAAGTTTGCTTTGCGGATGACCAAGGTATCCAGGAATGAGAGTTTTCCCTCACTTTCTTTCTCCATTGTGAATTGTATGTTCAGGTGGATGTTGTTGAGATGATTCAAAAACTCCCTCAATTCTTCCTCCCCATGGCTCCAAATGATGAATGTATCATCCACAAACCGGAACCATACACTGGGTTTGTGGGGTGCTGATTCTAGAGCTGTTTTTTCAAAATGTTCCATGTAGAAGTTTGCTATAACTGGGCTGAGTGGGCTCCCCATGGCCACCCCATCCGTCTGTTCATAGAATTCCAACGAATTCTATGAACAGACGGATGGGGTGGCCATGGGGAGCCCACTCAGCCCAGTTATAGCAAACTTCTACATGGAACATTTTGAAAAAACAGCTCTAGAATCAGCACCCCACAAACCCAGTGTATGGTTCCGGTTTGTGGATGATACATTCATCATTTGGAGCCATGGGGAGGAAGAATTGAGGGAGTTTTTGAATCATCTCAACAACATCTACCTGAACATACAATTCACAATGGAGAAAGAAAGTGAGGGAAAACTCTCATTCCTGGATACCTTGGTCATCCGCAAAGCAAACTTTCAGTTAGGTCACAAGGTCTACAGGAAACCAACTCACACTGATCGGTACTTACACAAAAACTCCAATCACCACCCCCGACAGAAAAGAGGCATAATGAAAACATTAGTGGATCGTGCAAGACGGATATGTGAGCCGCGCTTTCTCAATGAGGAAATTAATCATCTAAACCACGCACTTCAGGCAAATGGCTACTCCAGAAATGAAATCCGAAGAGCAATCAAACCCAGGATGAATCAAACAACCAAGGAAAAACAGTCACCTACAGGAAAAGTGTTTTTGCCATATATCAAAGGAATTACTGATCAGATGGGAAAGCTTATGGAAAAGCATAACCTTCAAGCAGTATTCAGACCCACCCGAAAAATACAACAGATGCTACGATCAGCAAAAGACAGCAGAGACCCCCTCACCTCTGCAGGAGTATACCGTATACCCTGCAGCTGTGGACAAGTTTACATCGGGACCACAAAGCGTAGCATCCAGACAAGAATAAAAGAACATGAAAGACACTGCAGACTTGGACAGCCTGAAAAATCAGCAGTGGCTGAACATAGCCTAACTCAAACAGGGCACAGTATCTTATTCCAGGACACCAAAATACTGGACAACACTTCCAACTACTTTGTCAGACTGCACAGGGAAGCCATTGAAATTCACAAGCATAAGCAAAACTTCAACAGGAAAGAAGAAACCTTAAGAATGAACAGAGCATGGGCTCCAGTTCTGAAAAACACCAGGCCAACAAAACACTCCACACCCGACAATAGCCCTGCAGAGAAGATTAGCACATCAAGCACCAATCCATATGCAAAAGAACCTCCTCAGGTTACAGTGAAGCCTCCCGCCATTAGCATTCCACACCCTGGGAAACTCTTACAGAATGACTCAGCTCAACCCCACCCCTCCTGAGTAGATACAAATGACCTACATCTTTTCCACACTGTGACACTGAGAGATCTCTGTCTTTTGGTGCTACACCTCTGAAGATGCCAGCCACAGCTGCTGGCGAAACGTCAGGAACTACAATGCCAAGACCACGGCAATACAGCCCGGAAAACCCCCAACAACCATCAAACTTTTATTTTGTTTTGTTATATCCCAGAGTTATTTCCCATTCCTATCCTCAGGGCCACATAGAACCACGAAGGAGCCTGACGCTCAAACACATTACAAAAGGGAAAATTTAAATAAAACATTTTGGAATAATATATTCCTGGAGGCAGCAAACTACCCAGAGGGTGTAAGGGGGAGATTTAAAGCAAAATCCACCCTAAAGAAAGTACAGATCACAACAAGTGGTGGCATAGCGGTGGGATCCAAACATCCTGAGGAGAAGAATATATTTTAAGGGGGATATAATAGCCTGGGAGGAAGGAACATTCTGAGAGAAAGGCGTTCTGAAGGGACAGATAGCCAAGGAGACAGAGTGTTCAGTTAAATCCTATGAGAAATATAGAACTGTTATAAAGGAAGGACACAGAAGAACTAGTAGGATTTATAAGAGCGAACATAATCTGGTGAAGTTTAGTAAAATTGTAGAAGGAATTACAAGTAAAAGAGAAAAATGGCAGAGTTTATGGGGATGAAAAAGGAGGCTCTGATTCAGAAGTGCAGTGAGTTAAATTTACCTCATGAGGGGAAAAGTGTAGAAGAACTGAGAGTTATACTGATACAGAGCAGTGTGGAGCCAAGTAGAACTGCAGAGGAGAGAATGTACAACCCTAATCCAGAATATTTAGAATTTCTGAGGGAAAAGCTGAAAGCTGAAATAGAACAAAAACAATTTGAGAGGGAGAAGCTGAAAGCTGAAATAGAACAAAACCAATTTGAGAGGGAAAAATGGAAAGCTGAAATGGAACTTAGAGTTCAAGAGATGGAAAGACACACCAGTTTGGAAGCCGAAAGATTACAATTAGAAAGAGAGAGACTTAAGAATGGGGACAAAAAGGAGGGAAACTCTGAACCCACATCTTATTTACCTCAAGTTACCCCAAAAGATTTTATGGTGTATATGTCAGGAGAAGATCCACAAATTTTCCTGTCCACTTTTGAACGATCTGCTCAGAACTGGGAAATACCAGAGACACAATATATGAAGTATTTACCCAGCTTAATTAGAGGGGAATTGGCTGAGATCTACAACACATTTCCCTCAGATAAGCCTGTTGTTTATGCTGAATACAAAGAGGCAGTATATGACAGATTTAGGCTAGGTGCTGATTACTTCAGAAAGAAGTTTAGAAGCCTAGTGCCTCAGAAAGAGAAATCATTTAAGTCTTTTAGTGCCAAACTGACAGACTATTTTGATAAGTGGATTTCATCTGCCAAAGCTAACTCTAAAGAAGGAATAAGGGATCTAATGATTTTGGATCAGTTTTTATTTCAACTTCCTTCAGAGATCAGACTTCTGGTTAAAGACAAACTTCCAGAGAATGTCAACCAAGCATCAGAGTGGGCAGATAGATTAACCCTTAATAGAGGAGGTTGGGATCACCGTGAAAGGAAAGACTATTCTTATAAACCAGAGTTTAAATCCAGTAAAGGACAAGAGGGAGAAAGGAAAGGAACATATGAGAGAGCTGCGATTATAAAAAGTCAGGATAAAAATATAGAAAGAAACCAAGATGGATACTGGAATGATAAAAGATGTTATGTATGTGGTCTGAAAGGACATTTAGCTTACAAATGTTTAAAGAACCAACCCAAGCAAACAATGCCTGAGCATGTAAGGAGGGTCTCTAGAACTGACTCAGATGATCAGAGTGATGAAGATGCTAGAAATTCTGAAAGCTCAACAAACCCAAATGAAACACCCAGTAAAAACACTGAAGAAACAGTCTACTTGTGTGGGGTAAGGATAGATAAGGTTGCTCAGGATACTGAACTGAGAGAGGTGGTACAAATAAATGGGAGAGATACTTTAGCCATTCTAGATACAGGAGCCTCAGTAACACTGGTCAGGGAGGATTTTGTTAATAAGAAAAACCTGATTCCAGATAAGCAAATATCCTTACAAGGTGTGTGGGGAAATTCTAAAAGAGTGCCATTAGCCCAGCTAAAAATTAACTGGAGAGGAAAAGAAGAATATTTTCCTGTAGCAGTTATTAAAGAACAGAAAATACCAGTAATACTGGGAAGAGATGTAATGGGAGCAAAGGCAAGAATTCAAATATGCACTGACTCCAATGATTTTCCACAGGTTGAAGCTAGGGGAGCAGAAGACAAGCCCCTAGGTATCTTAGCAACAGACACAATTGATACATCGCAGGAGAGAAAGAGAGAGACACAAACTCGTGTCAGTATTACTGCTGAAATGTCCCAAGAAATAGGGGGAGGCATAAATAAAAACTCTGAGGAGTTTAAAAGAGAAATTATGACAGATTGTGAGTTAAAAGACATAAGAGAGAAAGCCAGGCAGAATGAAATGAACACAGAAAGAGACATTTTTGCTTGGGAAAATGAGTTGTTACAGAAAAGGGTTACTAACCTAAAGCTAATTTGTGAAAAAATAGATAGGTCAGAGCAAGAAAACTCTTATCTGGATATAGGAAACAGAATGCCAAAAAAGACTCTAACTAGCCAGAGAAACCTCAGATTTCAACTAGAGTCCTTAGAGAAATAGAATACACAAATTGATGAAGAGAATTTAGAACTCAGAACAGTTGAATCTGTGAAGAGTATGAACCTCATGGTGGCTCAGTTACAATTTGAAAACAAGGAACTGGAAAGTGAGAACCTACAGCTTCAGAAAAGTCTAAGGCTTAGGAAAACATCTTTTAAGAAGGCTGAACATTTAGAAGTCAGTTACCCAGGTTTGGATACAGAAAACCAAAGGCTGCAAAAAGCCCTAGAAAACACCAACAAAAAGATTCAGCATTTAGAAATGTTGATTTATTTTGCCGCAGTTACCCTTTTAATTGTCTTTCTACTAATGCACAGGAGCTATCAGTCAGTTAGAAATAGACTTTATGTAAGAAGAGAGAAACAACTTGATAGTACAGTTGCTGAACTGGTTGAAGACAAATGTAAAGTACTAGAAAAGTTCAGCATGTGCAAAAAACAGAATAAAGAGTTAGGAAACTCCTTGAAGGATGCTAGCCTACTAAATGAGTCACCCAGTGCATCAAACATGAAGAGAGCATGTAAAGAACTAAGCAGCTCAAGCTGTGTTCGTAAGAAAGAAATAGACTGTTTGGAAAAGAACAGAATATTGATAGAGAAACAACCAGAAGAAGCAAACAACGACCTAGTAGAGAAGGCCAAAGCCGAGATGACCTCAGCCCAGCAGTGGAGCATCCCAGAGAGCGAAATGACCTCAGCCCAGGAGTGGAACATCCCAGAGAGCGAGATGACCTCAGCCCAGGAGTGGAACATCCCAGAGAGGGAGATGACACCCCAGCAGAGGAGGAACGCAAGTTAAAGAAACCCAAGACTTTAAACCAAAAACCACAGAAGAGTGAGAAGTGGACTTAACTGGAACTACAGAGACAATAAAACATTCCCTAAGCCGGAGAAAGCTACACACAACTCTTCTGGAAAAGAGATGTGTTCCGCTTAAGGAGAAGGGGGGGGGGATTTGTAATGATTTCAAGAAATGGGTGCATGTGTCTTTAAATGTTTGGTGAGATAGGTGAAGAGTGGGGGGTGAAAGAGAGAGATGAGTGAGTGATATGATTGGTTGATGACAGAGAGTGGGCGGAGTGAAGGCAGTTTTCAGTTATTGAGGGAGAGAAAAAAGATTCAGTTAGGGCAAGAGAGGCGAGCTGTGTGCAGCCTGAGTGTGTTCATGTATTTGTAAGGGAAAGGCAACCTGAGTGGAAGCCTGAACTGAATGTGTCTGTGAGACTATATATTCATTCTATTCGAAGCAGGCAAACTGTGTGTGCGCCTGAGAGAGAAAGAATTGAGAGTGAAAAGGAAATAGGCTAGCTGTGTGCTGCCTGAGGAGTTCTCTGTGAGAGAAATACAGAGCCTAGAGAAAGAGGCTGTGTGTGAAGCCTTACAAGGGATCTGTGTGAATGAGTTTGGATGAAGCAACTAGAAGAACTAAGAACTACTTTTATGTAACCAATACGCTTCTTAACAAAATAAACTTTTATTTTGTTTTGTTATATCCCAGAGTTATTTCCCATTCCTATCCTCAGGGCCACATAGAACCACGAAGGAGCCTGACGCTCAAACACGTTACAAAAGGGAAAATTTAAATAAAACATTTTGGAATAATATATTCCTGGTGGCAGCAAACTACCCAGAGGGTGTAAGGGGGAGAGTTAAAGCAAAATCCACCCTAAAGAAAGTACAGATCACAACAGTGTTGATGCCGAAAACTGATTAAGTGAATTTTGAAATGTAACATTTATTGAAGAGATTTTAAAAAGAAAAGATTGTAGTGCAATAAATAAAGTGAAAAATACGTACAACCATTTTTTTTCCTACTGAAGGACCTCTTTTTAGAACACATTGGTGGTTTTCCCCTCAGGTGCTAGGATCACCATGCTGCTGGGTGAGCTCACTCTGGAACATGCCACGTAGAACTGCCCATGTGAGAAGCAGTCCTTCCTCAAGTCAATTCTTGCCACCTTCAGTGTCTGCCCCTGGGACTTGTTCATCGTCATAGCAAAGCAGGCCATGAGGGGGAACTGCAGTCTCTTGAATTTGAAGGGGTTCTCTAATGGTATGAGTGGTATGCATGGTATGAACACTGACTCCCCCCACCAAGCACCACCAGTGAACAATGTGGCCTCAATGACGGTCCTGTGGAGGTCTTTCACATGTAGTCTGGTGGCATTGCAGAGCTGGGGTGGGCTGAGGTTCTGGAGCAGCATCACTGAAGCCCCCACTCAGAGGAGAAGCTTGTGGGCTGGGAGCCAGGAGGGTTGAGCATATTGAGGAACTCCACAAAGTAGTGGACCACATCATCTGTTTGCATCACTGAGTCCACAGATCTGTACTCCCTTTTGAGTGAGTTAAGTTGTGTTTCTTTAATGATTGCAGCCTTGTCGAACTTGGGAGTCAGAATGGCACGCTTGCATAGCCAGTCCAAATTCTTTTATTTTGGATACCAGATCCTTCATTTATTCCGTTGAGAATAGCCCGATCCCTCTGGAGGCCGTTTTGGTTACAATGGATGTCACAGCACTATATACTTCATGAGGAGGCTTGGAGGGCTGTGGAGGACGCCATGCAGACCAACAATGTCCCCTCAAAAGATTTACTTCTGCAATTTCTGGATATTAACCTTGAGCATAACTATTTTCGTTTTGATCAGGAGTTTTTCTTACAAATCAAGGGAGTCGCAATGGGTAGTTCTGCGGCTCCCAGTATTGCTAACATCTACATGATTATTCAAGAAAAAACTTTTATTTTGAATAAGGATATCAATCCCTTCTTTTCTAGCATCCTTTACTTCAAATGGTACATTGATGACCTGTATTTTGTGTATAAAGATGTCAACACGGTGGATGCCATGGGGCAATGCCATGAATCCACACATACAGTATTCCTGGCCTTACAGCTGGGGAAGTATCAATTTTTTAGATGTGATCACATACAGGAACGGTTCTAACACAATTAGTGTATGTCCTTTTCGCAAACCCACTGACAGGAATTCTTTCCTACGTTATGGTTCCTTCCACCCCCCACATCTTAAACGGAACTGGCCAGTAGGGCAGTTCTTTTTTTAAAAAATAGTTTTTTAATTGGTTTTTGAATACAGATCACAGGTATTAAAGAGGAGAGTAACAAGCTATAAGGAGAGGGGTGGATTAAGGGGACAGGGATAAGGGAAAAGAGGGGAAAAGGGGGGTATCTTCATGATGATTTGCTCACAATAGCATCTAATATATCATTCAATATTCTTAATAAGTACATTATAATGATTATAATAGAGCATATAGTTCCTTGTTATTCATATTTGTTATCGTTCCAGCGATAGGATAGTCTCTACTGTCCAGCAATCTCCTCCATCTCTCATGGTCTTTATTACCTTCATCTGGGACAAACTTCAGTAACAAACACATCCATCTTAAAGAATATAGGTGTCTATATAATAATATGAACTAATACATATATGATCTAATATTATCTACCCACTATATGAAATCTTAGAAAATTGTCTGGAGCCTTAGACAATTGCTCCTTCTGTTACCAACTTTTTATATACTTTCCATTTTTTCTAACCTTTACTTGAAATAGTCTTACACATTTTACATCTGTTATTTAAACATCTAATAACCTCCCTAGAACCTTTTAAGAAAGAATTCTCATTTACATTTAACATCTTAATTGCTATTGTCTTGGTTTTCTATCTTTTATTCCAAAATTCTGCATCCTTCTCCTAGTTTACTTTTGAGAGTACTTAATCTTATATTCTTTTGTCTATTTCATTCTTTACCTTAGTATACATACATTTTTCTTTTTATCATTTTATCCAAAGCATATCACACAAGTTATTATATTCTTACATTGTTTCAACCTATATCAATGTTACCACTTTTCCATATGAAAAGGATAAAATTCTTTAAATTGATTTTCAAAATCTTTATAGATCCCAACTTTATCATATTCCATAAGTATATATCTAACAGTTTTCAAGTCCTCAGGTTCAGATAGCTGTTGTCATCATTCCGGGTAACTTGTTGTTTACAGAGCTGGATGTCATGGCTGTACTCCCCCCCCCCCACACACACTTTTTTCCCCAATATGCTTTCAGTTTGATTTTCAGTTTTTTTTCCTTGGCAGATAACTTTTAAAGTTAATTTATTCAAATCCTTAAACAGGTTTTGGTTGATGTAGCTTGAACTGGCTTGAAATTGAGATATGTAGTGTAGCAGAATATCTTCCAACTTGTCTTCCTTTAAGTCTTCCAAAGGCTCCTCTGTCCTCTTCTTCATATCTTCTCTTTGCTTTCTGGGTCCCCTTTGTAATCTTTGCTTATTTGTTGATCTTTCTACATTCCATTCTTTTCCATAATTCCATTTAGGTTTTTGCTGAAGAGCTATTACTTTAAGTCTTTGTGTATCAGATCCCTGTTTCAAATCTGCTACCTCTTGAATTTCAACAGACTGAGATTGCTTGCCATTCATTATAACATTCAGCTCTACAATTTCCATTTTCAAGTTTTCAACTTGGTTCATGACTTGGTCCAATGTGCTTTTTACTTGATTCATGGTTGACTGTATAATCAGCTGTAGAAAATACTGTAGTTCAATTCTGTTTTTTTGTAGTATCCCCAGCATCACTCCTTCTCCAGTAGATGTCAGTAGAGAACCCAAAACAATCTGGTGAGGTTATTTTCAGTCAAAACTCAGCTACTCGTAAACAGCTTTTGTTTTGAAAAGTTGCTGTCTAACCCCAAGATAAGAGGGAAGCAGGGGCCGGGATTCTCTCCAGATAGAGAAAGACACAAAGGATGTTTCTTTTTTCACTGTGTTTTCCTCTAAAGTAGTTCTTAAACCTTCATTTTCTTTGAACTCATATCTCCAATGAACCTAAACCATTGATTCCACTATCCCTCCAGCACCAACTTGCACATTTGATGTGTAGAACAGACAAAGGAAGAGGCAGGAGCAAGGGGGATCATAAAGCCATAAATCATAACATGCACCAGCAATTTTCAGTTAATTGTTATATTAACAATACCATTTTATCAAACTATTTTCCATATTTAGGTTTTATCCATGACACTTATAAGTAAAAATATTTTCTAGTTAACGATGTTGAAATTCCATCTTCTTTTTCCCAATCAGTAAGTTTGGATTGTCTACTAATTAAGCCATAAAATCAATTTCCCAAACAATTCACAATTAATTAACAAAGCTCACACATCCAGCAGAGGAGATTTTCAGTGGCAATTGTAAACAGAAAGTCTTTGCAGATAGAGATAGTGTAGCTTTACCGGAGGCTAGTAGTTAAACGCCATGATGGCTCTGCTTCTGTTTTGAGCAAAAGGATTTGTTACGGAGAGATTATCCTCAGCTGCATCCAAGGATCTCTCCCCTAATAGCATCCAAAGCTTCAGGAGTCTTCGCCAAAGTCCCCCTAGGACTCCAAAAGCCTCTGGACCCCTCCAGATGGGGCAGATCAGCTATGGCTTGAGGAGCACTCCCCAGACACAACTGACTCTCACTGCTGCTGTTCTGGAAGTGGCAGTAGTGCAGTTCTTGCAGCTACATAGGAATGCCGTGAATGTTTATGACTATATTGAGGCAAGGGACAAATTAAGTAAAGATCTCCTTATACAGGGGTATCCTAAGGCCGTTATTGCATCTGCAGCAGCGAGAGTTGCACAGACCCCTAGGGATTCTCTTTTTGTACAAAAAAAATGGATGTGAGCAATCATCTTTTCACTGGTCTCTTGACTATACCCCATTGGCTAGCGATATCACCAAAATTGTTAAGCATCATTGGTATTTTGTTAGTGATATCAAGGGATGTGAAAGAGCACTGTCGGTTGGATATAGACGTACAAGGAACCATAGGGACTCTTTAGTTAGATCTGACTTTTACTGTACTACCCACAGATAGCAACAGCCAATGGATCACTTTAAATGTCGGAGATGCAATGTGTGTGACTTGGTGTTAGAAGGGAAATCGTTGCTAGTCGATAGCAATGGACAAAGACTGATTTCCCTTAAAGATTTTTATGCCTGCAATACACCAAATGTTGTTTATGTTGTACAATGCCCTTGTAATTTATTTTACATTGATAGTATGATTAGACCAGTAAAGATTTGCACACAGGAGCACATCTCCTGCATTCGTAATAAAACAATGGAAGCACCGCTTGCGAAAGATTTCTTAAACCACCCTAGAGATCCCCGGGAACTTAGATACTATGTGATCCAAGTAGTAAAAACATCACCTATCGGGAATATGCAATGAGAATTTTTGCGGAAGGAGTCCTTTTGGATCTTCAAGTTAGATACTGTGAACCCACGAGGTTTGAATCAGGTATTGGACTGGTTGTGCTACCCTTGAATGTATGCTTTCCTTATAAGCCTTTAGCTTGGGATTATTGATGTGCACTGTACCTTTAAATTTCTCATGGACGACTTGTGTATATAGGTCATTTCCACTCATCAGTTTTACCTGATAGCTGGGTTTCCCACTTGGGACTAGAGAAGTGAGGTTTCTTTCTGCATTTGGAACTGTAAGTAAAGATTCTATGTAATGTATATTATATATTGATCGTGAGAGTGCTTAAGCTTTGTATTTTTATTATGATTTATTAATATTACAGCTGTCTATCAATGCTCTTGAAAAAGCTACACCAAAACAGGAAACCAGCTTGCGCCCTGTTGAGCAGTTGATAGCTGTGATTCTTTCCCTGTATGTCCATCGCCTCCACTGTGGGTTCACCGATCCAGAAGTCGGCTTTCTGCTTGCTCGTGGCTTCATGTTCCCTTGAAGGCATTTAAAGCTTGTGCTCCATTTTCAATTTGTATGGACTTTGGAGAATCTGGACCTCTCTATGGAATATAATTCTTTGATGCTCAAATTGTATTGTTATTGACTCTTTGCTATTGTCTTTGGAATACTACCATACTTGTTGTAATATGACTGTATGAACACCTAGCTGGTTAGATAAATAGTAATATTTTTGATAAGTTGTGAGAGGGAGCATGTTTTCTTTCAGCTATATAGTGGCCTTTAATACTGTGGCTCAATTAGACCTGACTGTGGTAGGTCTTTGTTTTGTTTATTGCTATCTACTACACGGTGCCCTTCTGCTTTAGTTACTTCCCACAGGGAGATTGGCAACCCTGGACTGGGAGGTGTATTTTTACCTCAGGACACATTCAGTGACTCCCAATAGCAAGTATATACTCTTTAGAATGTTGGAGATATGACCAATCAAGGCCACATATGCAAATGAGTGGCAGTTGACAGAGGGGGGAGGACCCTGCCAGCCACACAGGAAGCTGTATCCCTATGGGAAAACACATTTTACCCTTTTTTATTCCCTCAGGGAGCAAACTTCTTAAAACCCCTTCTTAGTGAGCCCCTACACTGCAAAAGGAATGTCCTGTCCAAATTTCACTTTTCTAGGTCCAGGGGTTTGGGTTGGGATTTGATGAGTCAGCCAGGACACTTGTCTTTATATAGATAGATAGATAATATTTCAACCCTGCCTCCTGGTGGCATGGCAAGCAGAAAATGGCAGGCAGATGAAGGCATAGTCAAATAACTCCCAAATCATGAAATAAATATTGTGTTTTTAAACAAAATATCTATGAGGTGTTTGATTAAAAAAATCCCACCTTTTGGTAATCATCAAAGTAGTCATTGTGTAATCTGTTTGGATCAGCAGCTCTGCACACATGCACAGTTTTGAAAAACCTTCCATGTAAACCTGTCTGGCAGGGGTTTGAGCCACTCTGTGACAGTTGAACAGACCAGGGCCATTTTCACACTGCTTACCTTCCCTCGCAACGACCCGGAACATCGTGCAAAACTGCAGAATATCACGTTTTCTCGCATGCGATTTGCGCGACATTGCGCAAATCTTGCATGAGAAAATGCGATCTTCCGCGTTTTTTGTGCAATGTTCCGGGTCATTGCGAGGGAAGGTAAGCAGTGTGAAAACGGCCCAGGTGATCAGCTCACATTTGATCCCATTCATAGCAACCCTACTTTTAACCCAGGGTTTGGTGCACTGATTGACGGGTCATGTAGTTAAGAGGAGAGGAAGAAGAAAGAGAAGGAAGAAGACTGGGGAAAGGACTAGATGGGCGTAGCCAGATTTTGCGGCTAATCAACAGCTGTTATGTAAGTGATAATTTCACAAAAAATCTTGTTCAAACTTCACCCCCCCATACTTCAGTCTAACACCTGCTACATAAATGGGTACATTTTCTAATATAAACTGATTATTAAGAAAGAATATGAGCTTTTAAATATCAAACACCTTGCATATAGACAAATATTTTAAAATAATATCTTTCATCTGCTTGAATGTTATTTTTTAAATGACATGTTGGAGAGAAACTGTTGGTCACCCCCCTCCCAAAAAAAACCCTATCAGGATTTCAATACTTCACTCCAGCTGAAGATGTGTGGAAGATTGAAATAATATTATTTGTGAAAGCATTTGTTTTCGGATGTTTTCAGCTCTTCTTCAGTTTTTTTTTTTAAAGGAAAAAAAAAGCTGTGCTGGAAAAATGCAAATTAACATACTGTGTAAAGTGTTTTTAAGAATCCATTATTCACAAAGTGAGTCTTGCTAGGGAGGGATAATTGAGAAGATAAGCAGACCCCTCATAGGCATAAGGAAGGAGCAAATGACTGTCATGGTACAATATTAGAGTCACTTGAATGCCAAGGCGGAATTAAAGAGGAAGTAAAGTGTGAAGGAGAAATCTTTTGACCACTCAGCCATGTAATCATAATCAAGCGACTGGGGTAACTGCTAAACAGGGCAGAGGTTCATAGAAAACACAATGATTTTGTTTGTCAAACAGAATGGAAAGGGAGGAGGCAAGCAAGTAAAATGATTGCATAAGGGCATAAGAGGGAAGGCTCAAGGCATGATGTGTGCAGGCTTGAGAAGAGATTGTGTTGAAACTTAGAGATGAAGTATACTTTACAAAAGAAAAGACTCTGCATTTCTCTGTACCCCCTTGAAAAATCTAGGTCTAAACAATGCATGAGGTGACACAATCACAGTTCTCTTCGTCAGATGCATCTGACGAAGAGAACTGTGATTCTCAAAAGCTTATGCTACGATAAAGTTGGTTAGTCTTAAAAGTGCTACTGGACTCTTTTTGAATGTCCATAGTGTTTATCTAGGTGTTAATGGTGTGTGTGTGGGGGGGGGAAATGTTAAACTGTCACAGTTTTTTAGATTCTTGCCTTTCATAATCTCTAATTATGCCCTACAGTGGGATTATAGGTTAGGTGTAATTCCATGATTTATTTTTCTTCCAAGGCTTTTCCTCCCTTTTCTGGATGATGCTGATGTTGTGCAGGCTGCTGTTTAAAGTGTTAAACCAGCACAGTGGCTATACAATCCTTCCTCCTTGTGCATGCATATGCTGCAAAAAAATCAACACCAAGATGTTTCTACTCCCAATGGAAGTACTCACAATGTATAGGTACTCATGTTTTCCCTCAATTGCAGATAAAAGCAGACTGATGTGGTGATTTTTGATGGGGGGATGGCCACACTGGTCTGCTTCTTTACACCTCAGTTCCCATGACTGCATTCTGGGAAAAAAATCCTTGCCTCATGTAACCGTTCTGGGTCTACAGACAGAGACTCAGGGAACGTGGGAAGATTTAACAGTTTCAGTATAACGAGCAACTGAAACAATGGTCTCTAAACTGTTTTTTCAAAGACCCTGGGGTTTGTGAGCAAAGAGCAAATTCTAAATTACCAGTGTTAAATATAAGGTAATTAGAGATGTGCAATTTGGGTTTGGTATTCCTTTTAAAATAATGAATTTTACTTGATTTGGTAAGCTTTGCTGTTTCTGAACTCAAATTTGGTAATAGTGGCTGGGCTGTTCTTTTGCTGTTCTGTTGCTAAGGAACAGCAAAGAAACACTGTTTCCTACCTTTTTTTACTAGGTGGGAGGGAAAGAAGGGAGAGGGAGTGAGGCAGAGGCAGAAGGGAGGGGGAAGGAGGAAGGGAGGGAGAGTGAGTGGCGAGTCCTTGCAGGACCCCTCCTTCTCTGATCAATGGGATTCTCTAGGAGAGTATCTTTTTTAAACTGCCCTGCAAGGAGTTAAATAAGTAGGCTTGCCTCAGAATAGCCTCCATTTTGTGTGCTCTGGCTGTAAAGATCTGAGACTCTGCCTGTTGCTTTGGGTTTGGCATGGACTGTGAGTGCTGTCCAGTGGATTCTTTCCTGCTCATACTTGCACCTGGAGATTTTATGCCACTTCCTGGTTTGAGAGTTGTAGACTCACTGTTTTTTTTCTGACTTTGGGGGGAGGGGGTGGTCTGGTGTCTGGGAAGGATGCTGTTGGGGGTGGGAGGGAAAAGGTTTTTTTTTACTTTGCGTTTTAATTTTTGTTGTTGTTTGGTTTGACATTGGTTACTGTTCATTCTGCTGCTTGTTCTTCTGGGGGGGGGGTCTTTTTGTTTTATCCTGTTATGGGTGATTTGTCATTTGGTGTTATAATTCAAGTTAATTTTATTACATTCACCCGTTTTTGCTGGTTGTTATTTAGGGGAGTGGGCTGTTTTCCTGTTGTTGGGGCTTGGGTGCTGTTTCTTTATAGTCTTCAGTGTTTTTTTGCTAGGTTCTGTTTTCTGTTGCTATAAATTTGGTTTTGTGTTTGATTGTTGTTGGTTCAGAGTTGTTATTCTTTTTGAGAATGTGGTGTTTGCTGTGGTGCTTGGTTCAGTTTAGCTTAAATTACCTAGTGCTTTTGGGTGTACTTTTGGGGTATCCTGAAAGGGTTGTGAAGCATGAATTTAAAAAAAAAAAGTGTTTTTAAGATAGGCTAGTTGTAAGTCTTGTAAAGCAAACCTTAATTTGTAGCTTTTCAGGACCAAAGAGAGTTTTCCCCCTTTAATAGGCTCGTTTAGAAATTAAGAAGAGTTCAAGTTCTACTCAAATTCTATAGATAAATAGGCCGACCATTAGTGACATTTAACTAAGTTTTCCCTGGCCACCTCTGGCTCCCTTGGAGCCAGGCCAGACACGTTAGAAGTAGTTTTTTTTTTGTGTGTGTCGTATGCTTACCTGTAGATTGGGGTTCAGGTCAGGGGTAGCTTGATTCCTGAAGAGGAATTAAGCTGCTTGCTAGTGTAGTGCTACCACATACCTTTTAAAAGAGATTTGTGTGTCCATCTCCAGGTTTAGACCCACAAAAAGCAAGCTTTCAGAGTAGGTAGGAAGGTTTTAAAAGAAACTTTCATCTTTGGCTAGGTGCTCTGGGTGGGTGGGTAATTTAACTGTTTCATAAGGTTAGTTACTAGTTAGTGTAGGTCCTGGGGGCAGAAAAATGATTGTCAGAAGACTAGAAAGTGGCCCTGGGGGAATGGTGAGGGATAAGTCTAGAGGACTGGAGGGGAGGGAGAGGGCTGTGGCTCTCCGTCCCATCTGAGCAGAGGATGCCCGCCCCAGCACAGCTGCCATTCACCAGCCTGGCTTCTGGTGATAGCAAAAGGATTCACAAGGCCTTCTTTCCTGAGACACCTGCAGGAGCACCACCCCTACCACAGGTGCCTGAGACAGGAGATGGCACTGGGCAGGGGCCTGCTGCTGAGGTTTGCCCTCATCCAGCTGTTGAGACCCAGCAGTGGAGGGAATTACTGAACTGGGTAGGTAAGGATGTGGGCAGAATCACCACAGGATACATGGTGACTGATAGTGATGCAAAAATAAAGCAGCAACGGTGTGAGTGGGCCTCAAGTACATTTACTATGCGGCCCACAGACTTCACCTCCTGATGAAGGATGTGCTTGGTCTGCCTTCCTCTGAGGAACCTGTAGAGGAAGGACCCTGCAACTCATGAGTTCCAGTGTCTCCTCCAGAAATGCCAGTGACTCATGAGTCACTTCTCATGCAGTGTGAAAGCAACTCACCAACTGTGCCAGAAGTAGGCCCAGACAGGCATGCCAGAACATCACCTTATTTCTGATGTTGTCACTCACTGGAACTCCACCCATGCCATGCTTGAGCATTTGGTGGAGCAGCAGGCTGCCCTCATGGTGTGGCTCTCAGAGAGCAACACTTGGAGGGAGGAGGGGGAGTTCAGCCCAGAGGACTGGCTCGCCATATGCCAGACAGTGGAGGTCCTGAGGCCCTTCAAGGAATTCACTGATGCAGTCTCATCTGACATGGAGACATGGGTCTGGTCATACCTATGGTGCATACCCTTCAGAGCGCTATGGTCTTCTTCCTGGGCCCAGATGCATGACATGCAGATCTTGTTCCAGGAGTGTGCACACTTGTGAGAAGCCTGCAGCAGGGCATCACATCCTGGCTGCAGCCTTTCACGAAGAATGAGTCATTATGTGTTGGCAACTGTGTGCAACCTGCACATCAGGAGCACTTTTGCTGAGTGGGCCAAGCAGTGTGAGAGTTGCAGGTGCAGCATAGGCAAACCAAAAGGGGCCTCTTGCCAGCAGATGGGACAGGGGAAATGGGGGAGGGACCCAGCTGCTGGTCCCCCTCCTGCTCCTTCACAGCAGGCTCCCCCCACAGCCAACTCTAGGATGTCCATGGAGGTGGATACTCTGGCATGCCCTCAGCCACTCTGGGAATGTGAGGCACATGAGCCAGGATTCAGTGGACGCAATAGTCAATTATTACCTTGCAGAGCCCTGTGAGTTGCTTTCCACCAATCCACTGAGGTACTCGGCCAAGAAAACAGTGGTCTGGCTGGACCTCTCTCTTGAGCTTCAGAAGCTCCTCTTATGCTCTCTGATGAGCATGGAGAGAGATCATGTCTTTTCCCATGCAGGTGACATTGTCAGATCACATCACACTCATTTTCTTCCCTGGAGAGTTGGGCAGTTGGTCTTCCTGATGGTCAACATACTGCTCAACTTTGAACTTCCAGAGTGAATGAGGTAAGCCCACCTTGTGGCCTGCATCCTCTAGGCATCTGTGAGGTGGGGGAAAATGTTCTTCCCCAGACTTAAAATTTAGGTAGAAAACCAGCAGGAGAAGGACAGTGGCGAAAGGACATTGCAATTTGGAATTCCCCCCCCACACACCTCACAAAACCACCAGCCCATGTTAGCACAAATTTCTGCAGATAATTCAAAAAATAGCCCCCAGAAATGCTGTTCTCTTGTCACTGGGATGGGAAGAGTCAGAGGGAGATGTTAGGGAAAGCAGAAAACAACACACCACAGAAACACCCAAATGAAGCTACAGAATGCTGATGTGTAATATAATGTATGCAATGTGTTGTTCTAATATTAACCTAACTTTTTTCATTGTATGGGTGGCAGGGGGCTGATGATGAAGAGGCTTCTGCAGAGAGAATATTACTTGGGTTTCCAAGTACCTCATTGTCATGTGGGTGGGATTCATCTTCTGCAACTGTGCTTGCTTGCTGGTACCTTGTGGTTGTTGCTGGATACTCCTTGGTTCTGTTCTGTAGTGTTACCTCACTGGCTTAACCCAGCACCTGTCTGCTGTGAATGACACTGGTTCTGTTGAGCTAAGTTGCAAGAGTGTCCTTTGCTTCAGATTGGTTTAGGTGGAATGAATGATTTTTCTGGTGTGAAGTTGATCCCCTTGTTTCACTTTGGTTCTGGGGTAATTCTCTCCCCTTGCTTGAGTTTGCTTCTAGTTGCAAGACTGCCCCTTGCTTCAGTTTAGTTTGGGTGATTCTCTGGTGTGATGTTGGTTCTTGCAGGGAACATTTGGGAGTGCACCTTGGCTGTGGCATCCTTGCCTTATACATATGTATCCCTGGGAAAGATCTTGTAAAAGTTCTCATCATAGGGAACAATGGAGAGTGGCTTGTCAGCCTGGTCAGGGGGCTCTGGGTTTTTTGCGGGGGTAGGCATCAGTCTGGTTCTGTTAGACTATCTGGCGTGGAGCTTGTATTTGGGAGTTTGCATCTGGCCATGGCAGCCTTGGTCCATATGTTTCTGCAGTGGGAGCCAGATTGGAATTTTTCCCCTCAATAGGAACAAATGGAATAGATGGGGCACCTTGTTCCCGGCCAGCAGAATTGGACCCTGGGGTCCAATCTCCATGAAACTTGGGAGGGAACTTATAGGACAGTCTGGGGTAGTTCCCCTAAATATTTGGTGGATTTTTCTTGCAAAAAGGAAAAAAGCAAAACAAACACAACAAAAGCTACTTACGATCCAAGCGCTTCCATGAAAATGAATGTTTTCCTGATGTTGTTAGTCTGTTTCTTCCAGGAACTGCCCTCCTCCTCTTGTTTGCGGCCCATCTTCTCCAGTGTTGAAGCTGAGTGTTCTGTTAGAATATAAAAACTGTGAGAGTTTGGTTTTAAAAAATGGGGGGGGGGGGCGGAATATGCCTTGTAGTAGGGATATATTTATGCTAACCTATGAACACATTATTTTCTGTGTGTATGGTTCATTTAGTTTTTATATCACTGCTGCAGATAATGGACATCATCTTGCTGGTCTAAGTTATGATGCCTTGCAAGGACTGTTTAGAGTTAAAAACCACTACCTCTTTAGTAGAAGGATCTTATTTTTAGTGTTGTTCTCCCATTTTTAATTTAGATTATTGCCTTTGCCTTTTTAATGATCAAATTCATATTTATGAACATCCTAAGCCTGCATTCTAGATCTGCTTTCAGTTTTTACTTTGATGTTGCTGTGGTTGCAACCCATTAAGCCAAACATTGCCCAGCATCCATGGATGGTGGTCCAACATGGGCTTTGTTGACTGGATAGTGGGCGGATTCTTAAGCGCTGGAAAAACACATTATATGACTGTTCAGCTGAGCTCAACTTGGTGATTGCAGGTTGCACAGGCCTGCCTTAAAGCCAATAATCTTACACAGAGGATTCACTAACGTTTTAAAAAGGAAAATGAAATGGTGGTACCACTGATGATTTTCCAAATTAGGTGAGATCCTAACCCAGCAGTGCACCACACCTCACTAGGTGCCAAGTCTGGAGAGCAACAGCCGCTGCATTGTAGCTGTCCACAACAATGAACAGATTAGTAATTATCACCATATTATGCTAAAAGCCATAAACTTGGACAGAAAATCATGAATAGTAAAACAATTCATGTTTAGTTTGCTTCTTGATGTTTAAGGCTTCAGAATTTTTAGCACAACTCTGAGGACTAACATTGTAAAAACATAGCTGAGCTGAGATTCAGCAGTTCTTATAGAATAGCTGTGCTGGACCCAGGAATTTTCCATCAGAAACATTCTGGCTGTGTGGTGGCTGGGACTTGGAACATTAGAATAGCTTCTAAGCAATTACTAGCATCTAAGAACTGAGTTGAGGTAATGATAGCTATTTTGTATTCCTTTTACAGTGATGGAGGATGCTGGATTGACATTGCAAAAGGTATTAAACCTGTTGTTTACACACAGAGAACAGGAATGCTCACAATTACCATAGTGAATCAGTTTTGGAAACCATCACATACAAAATCCTGATTCTGTTCCATCAATGTCTTCACAATAATTATTATGTATGCTATTTCTATTAAGGTGGCTGTCTGCTCATTTGCATGTTAAACACAGTGCCTGGGAATATTAGATGCTAATGCAGTAGTTATGATGGCAGTTTATAGTTGCTTCAGGAGTTGCAGGATCTCATTGTGCTAGGCTCATGAAATGTAATAGCCCACCACTGGAATTCAGAGTAATCACACAGAAAGCCAAATAGATTCTGTAGTCACACTTTGCACAGAATTAAGGCTTATACTTTACACAACAGATTTAGCAGCCACAAATGAGCAGCACTTGATAAGAGTTATGTTTTCCAACAAAACAGTAATTAATAAAAAAAAATCTTTGTGTATATTCTTCCAAATGAAAGGCTTCTGTTTTCAAAATATTGAACTAAATAATAATAATACACATCAAAACCTTGGAGTTGCATCCAGCTGTATATTTTTACTAATAGAAGGGATTTCCATCAGTGGTATAACAGGACTTCCTTGGGTTTCCTATCCTGCTGCAGCCCCAAAAATGCTCCCTGGAACCACTTAAGAGCAGTACTGGGTAGGGTTGCAAGTCTCCAGGTGGTGGCTGGAGATCTCCCAGAATTACAACTGATCTCCAGGCCACAGAGAGCTGTTCGCCTGGAGAAAATGGGTACTTTGGAGGGTGATCTCTATGGAATTATACCTTGCTAATGTTCTTCCTCTTCCCAAATTGGTTTTCTCCAGGCTGCACCCCCCCCAAATCTCCAGGAATTTCCCAACTTGGAGCTGGCAACCCTAGCACTGGGGTAAATCATAGGTCTGCAGTGGAAATGTAACATTATAAAAAATAATCTTCCTCTTCCATTAGCAGACTCTGCTGCTGGATCCAACCAAAGAGCTGGATGAAAAAGAACACAGCCTGTCTACAGGCTTAGCATCTTCAATGACAATAAGGCCATCATGAGAATGACAGGAACAGAAAAGAACAGGGAAAGGAGTAGGAGAGACCAAGATTTGTAAATATGGATTCATTTTCAGACACTGACTGCATATGTGGTCTTATTTATCCAAAGGACTCTGGTGGTATCCAAAACATAAGGACAGTAAAAAATAGACCAAAGTGTTAACATGGGATTATTTTAACACGGAGTTATGGTAGATTGGGAGAGCCTGAATTACTAGGAGGTATTATTTATGGGAAAACTGGCCAGGATCTGGATAACAGGATTTTTAATACTTGGACATCCCTGTATTTTGAAATAGGTAAACATTAGAATTTGAAAGGGTAACATTCAAAGTTAAATTACCCAAAGCTGAAAGGTGCAGGCCAACTCTACGCATGTTCAATTGGCAGTAAGTCTCACTGAATCCAATGGTGCACTCAGTCCCATATAAATATGCATAAAAATATAGCCCTTACTTACAGATCTTCAATAAAAAAATCTAGGAATATAACCTGGAAGCTGGCTGCCTTTGAAGAAACAAGCTCTTTGGCCTCCTTTGGCATAAAAATGACACACTTAAAGAATCCAACTTTAGTTTAGGAAAAAAGGATGACTAAAGAAGAACATAACAGAAGTTTTTAAAATTAAGCATGTGATGGAGAAAGTGGATAGAGAGAACTTTCCCTCTGCATTCCATAATACTAGAACTCAGGGACACCCAATAAAGTTGATGGACCATAGACTGAGGACAAACAAAATGAATTTGCTTCTTTACAAAGTAATAAAATTATGGAATTCCATACAAATGAGTAAAGAGATGGCCACAAGAACAGATGGCTTTAAAGGGGATTAGACAGATACGTGGAAAAGAGGTCCATTAATGGTGAACAGCAATGGTTGCTAAAGGGACCTTCATAGCCAGCAGCAGCAGAATTCTGGATACCCATGCTAAGAGGCAGCATCAGATGGCCTCTATGCCCTGTTTATTTGGCCCTCTAGGACAACTGGTTGTCCGCTTTGTGAAACAGGATCCCAGATTAGATGGACTAATGATCCGATCCAGCAAAACTCTTCTTATATTCTTAAAGATGGCTCAAGTTGGCAAGATTTGGCAAGTTGGCAAGCAGGTCAAGGGAAAATGAGGAATTAGGTCCATGTACATCCCAAGCAACCTAAAGTCTGCAAAACCAAGATTAGGGGATTAAAAAACCTGCAGAAAGGAAACTCTTCTGCTGTCTGTGATTATTAACATTTCAAAATAGTCACTGAACATGGAGGGCTTATATGTAGGTTGGATGGCTAAAATGAAGGTTGACACAAGATAAGAAGAATCCAGACAGAGACTGAAGAGGGCAAGGACAGAGGTTCCATGTCCACCAGCAGTGGAGGCCATATTTTTACTTGTGTTTGTAAACTTGGGCTTCTTTCATCTTTTCAGTTTGCAAAATGCCTAAAGGTGGAGAGATGGGAATTCAATATGGACTAAAGTGCAATGAACAGATGTCACTCCAGAAGACCTAGCTCTGTTGGTTGATTTTATTTTACATTTAAAGCCTCCCCCCCCACACACACACATTCCTTTAAGTAGCTCAAGGCGGCATGAGTGGATCTCCTTCATCCTTACAGCAACCCTGTGAGACTGATTAAATTTAGAGGCGATTGGGCTCATGTTCACCCATTCATGCATAGGCAGTTCATTTCCACTGACACAACACTGACTGAATCTGTCCTTAAGAATAATCCATTCCTATCTATATGGCAAACTGGCACTGGAACAAGAAATATTAATGCATTAATCAATGTGTTAAGTACAGGTTCCTGGAAGTAATAGTCATCATTTGCAACTGAGAACTAAAGAAATGCATTGGGGTGAGGGGGGGGGTCTGGTTGCTAAGAGTGGCACTGCTCCATTTCTCACTTCTCAGGAGCAATGAGAGCCTTCATATTTCCTGGAAACAAAATAGACTCTTTTGTTAAAAAGGATCATTCTAAGCAGAGAGAAATCACTAGCAAAGAAGATGAAAGTTCACATCTTGAGATGGGTAATTAAGGTTTTCAATCCCCACTGAAACTGTATTTGCCACCTTTAATTAACAGGGTTACATGATTTTCAAGTGCCCTAGCATTGGATTTCAAAGGTTAATTCAACTGTAGTAAAAGAGAAATTGACTCAGCTGCTAAAGAACGACAGCTCCAGTGTATAAACCACTTAAAGGCCACAGTTTGAACTGGCCTTTACCTTCTTACAAGAGTGTTATATTCCCTTGTGAGCATTAAGCAGCTAATCGTGATAAAGAGGTAGCCTTCTTAATATATGCTGATGAAAAGATTTGAGTAGAGTAGGAGTATTAAACAGAGACTTTTTATTGGCAAAACTTGTAGATGTTGAATTGTAACCAATATTGCCCTTGACCTATCCCATCATCTGCACAAGAAATGCAAATCTATAATTCTTGAGCTGAGTCATACATTCACAGCAAAGCTTGCAGTGTGTGAATTTTCAGATAATTTGGCAAATCTCAATCTGGATATCTAGTGAACGTTCCCCACCCCCACCCCCAAAGTCTACAGTCCTATACACCCAGCATACATGGAGTAGCATGTGGAGCTGGCTCATAGGAACCAGTATAACCCTTGCCATCCCCATAGAGCTATGTCCATATCTGCCCGGCACCATGAGGTTAAGTGCATAGCTTTGTAGACAGGCTCCTCTGTACCTCTGGGAACATTCAGCAAGTCTCCAGGCCCACATAGGCACCTGCTTTTGTGGAGAATGGTACGCAAAATGCCAGGGAATAAACTGTTGTTAGATATCCCTATGGGAGGCATTGAAGGGCTTTGGCTTGCTGCATATCCCTGGCAATGCAGCAACAGCAATGAATGGAGGCAAGTCCGGTGAGGACAGACAGGTTAGGGATAAGGAATTATATTTTGTTTTATTGACTTGAAATGATTTTGATTTTGTAAGCTGGATTCTCATGGGAATTGATTGAACACTGTGTCCTAGAAAAGAGAGCAAGCATTCTCAAAGGAGTCAGGGATCAACTATGTGTACAATCCTTCCTCTGTCTGACTGGAGGGTGATTTAGCAGAATGGAAACCATAGTAAACATGAGGGATTGATTCACACAACTTTTCCAGAGGTGGAAGAGTTACCATCTGATGAAAATCACCTTGATTTTCATGTAGCAAATGGAAATCGTGAAAGGCCTCCTCTATAATTACCACACAGGAAGCACATTGGCAACAACAAGACTGTAGTGGATGAAAGCCACGTGAGGGGGAGTCTCAAGAACGGTTTAATCAATACCGTGCCATGAGGCTTCTCATTCAATGGCTTTTTAGTAAGTAAAGATGTTATTGTTTCATCCCTTCAGTTTAAAACTAACCCCTGCTCATTAAAATGTGTGAGTACCAGATATATTTTACAATAACTAATTAAAATACACCATTTGCACAATGCAGTGTTTGTTCCCAGAACAAGAAGAATCTAACTGGCTGCCTGGTATTCCATGGGGAAGATAAGTGGACTGGGAACTGTAGGATAGGATGCCAGTTTTCAAACCTTTCTTATGTACAAAAGATTCCAGCTAACACCCCTCCCCCCAAGGAGAAATATTCAGGTGTACCCCACTCACAATATGTTAGATTCTTCTTGTGGGTAATTTTTTTATGGTAGGAAAGCTTTCAAAAATATTGTCCTCAATCTACAATCTGAAGTGTTACAATCTATTCTCTCACCTCATCACTCTACCTCTTTGTTGTTGCCTTATTGTCACCCTCTAGCACAAAATGCAATCTTATTTGTAACAGCTCAGAACTGAGTTCCAGAAAACTCAGGCTAGTAAACTATTACTTCAGGCTGTGTTACACCAAATAATGAGGTGGTGCCTCAGTTTCCTCAGAGCCGTAGCTACATGGTCTAGTCTCACACCAGATTTTTTGGATCTTCCCTTATAAAATGTCTTTGGTCATGGACTGAAAACTGAGAATATAAAAGTTTTTCTCTGGTACAGTACTTTACATATGCGGATTTTTGGTAAATATTTAGTCACATTAAAAACCAGGGGAATTTTAATTCTGTTTCAATCAATGTATAAAAATTTGTTCCTCCTCCCTTCCCCAGACCTTGACTGCTGTTTTAGAAGCATCTATGGTGTACCTGAGACCCCTTGGGAGGCCTGCCATCAGACAAACAGGTGCAGATAAGACAGATACAAACTTCTGTCTGCAAAAAACACCAGCTCCCAGACTCAACTGGGGGATTGAGTTGCGGGCTAGAAGGGGAGCAGGGAGCATGGCAGCAGTCATTTTGGGAGGGTGGTGAGGTCCCTGCAGCTTCTGTGGGGCAGCCTACATCACCATGGATTCAAAGCCAAGGGTAGCCAATCAAAGTCGGCTGGCGTGGGCATTAATGGGCTGCAGACCTGGGAGGCACAGTCTCTTCTCAGGTCCGCTGCCAGCCCTTGTTGGGAAGCTGGCCCCAATTATAATATCTGATCTGAATTTGAGGGGGTGGGATGGGAGGATTTTTACCATTATTACTTATTGTAGGGTAGGTTATTACTGGTTTGGGAGTCAAATTTGGCTGTCGTCTCATGTGTTTTGTCTCCTTGCCCCACTGGCTCTTCTTCCCCATTTGGCAATTACTTTTGTGATCAGATTTGGCTTTATATCCCCACCTGCTATACTTAGAACTGGAGCTCAGTTTTGAATTTATTTACTTCATTTATTGTCCACTTTTCTTGCAGGAATGAAGTTTAGGGTAGAGAAAAGCATCTGCTAACTTTGCAGGTCTGGTAAGTTTGTTGTTGCAGTATAATTTGTTTTTGGTGAGACTGTTCCAAGCTGCTTGATGAATTAAAGAGAAGTTATAAACATCTGCATAAGAAAAGAGCCTTTCTACTTCTATTTGATTTATTCCTTCTCTGGATAATTTGTGATTTCATTTTCCCGTCTACTAGAATTGGTTGGGGAATCCATTCCTCTCAGATCACAGGACCCTGACAGACAGCATCAGGTGAGCACATATAGCTGTACTCCTCTTCCACTGCACATGTTTCCCCTTGGTGAGCACTGAACACACATGGGTGCCATGTGAAAGTTAAGCCAATCTGATTAAGCCACTAAAATGAACAGTGAAGGCAAGGAAGAGCAACCGAGAAGCCACTGTGATCACCAAAGCATGAAGAGGAAAAGAAGCTGTGAACAAGGCTGATTGTTGTTAAATATTGAAGTGTAATTGGGGAACTAATTCAGAGGATGTAGATGCAAGAGAGAGATCCCCTGAGAAATCTTATCAATGCAGAATAGACACGTTGTGTGGAATGGGATACTAGAGCATTTGGGAGAACCGCCTTTTTCTGCTGGAATGCATTTTGCTGTCATATGCTTCTATATTCATACATGCTGTTCAGCAGCATCCAGTCTCTCTGACTGCAGACAGAAAACAGTTTTGAGGGAATGGGAGGCAGAGACATTAACTCCCACGCCATACACACACATTTGTTTTGTTTTGCTGTTGACTGTGGTCAGAAAGGTTTAGTAGATTATTGAAACTCTACAAAAGCCTTTGAATAATAACGGGATGAGTGTGCACACCCTGGGGAATGATGCCTCCATCATTCCACTTTCAGGATTTTTGCGGGGAGGAGATACAGAATTATCTGTGCAAATGAACCACCCTTCCATGAAGCACTCCATTTCTGACGCTCTCTAAAGGTAGTTGTCTTCCTGACGTATATCCTTTGTAATCTGTGGACAAAGGAATCATATTTTCATATGTTTTGATTCCATCTACTGAATATACAGAGGCCCTTTGAGACAAAAGAAAATATTATAGAACATAAGGCAAATTGTATTGGATTCCCAGAAGATATATCCAGGCACTGCCGGGCTTCAGGATGGCTATTGTATCATGTAGTTTCCAACCGTATTCTGGATATGGATTTGGATACTGAGTACTCTTAAACTGATGGGGAGATCTTAAAGTGCTGGGCTTGTGATTGCTGTGATGCTGAACTTCATGGATCTCAGCATTCTGGAAGTTCCATCTGCCACTAGGTTGCCAATCCCCAGGACAGGCCTGAAGATCTTGCAGATTACAACTGATCTCCAGACTACAGAGATCAGTTCCCCTCAAGAAAAATGGCTGTTTCGGAGGCTATGGAGGTATATGGTATTAAACCCTATAGAGGTCTTTCCTCTTCCTAAAACCCACGTTCCCCAGGCTCCACCTCCCAGATCTCCAAGCTTTTCCCAATCCAGAGTGGGCAGCCCTAGTAATGTAGCTTGCATGACACAGTTCTATTTATTCTGTTAATAAATTAATAAGAAGGGGCATAGGCAGTACATGAGCCACTTATCAAAATCCTATATTTCCTCTTTCTATTTTCCAGCGATTCTAGATTTGTTGTACCCTCCTTTCTACCCTACAGTCATTTCCACTGGCTGTTACAAGCCCTAAACTCCTTACTTGGGGTTAGATTCTGATTCAGTTCTTTAAACTCCCCTTGAGCATGATCATTCTTTATACAGATGGCAAACAAAATGCTTGTCGCTTCTTTGCTTATGATGTTATGGCAACTTTGCATAGCTGCTAGCAAGACTGTCTCCAACTGTGAATGTTCATTCCAGCTGCTTCAAGCTTCTACTCAACTACATCATCTCCTATCTAAAGCTGTTTTATGTATCTTTCATGGGGGGGGGGGGGTAACACTGCTGGCCTACCTTAAAAGGGATTTGTAATGGTTAGAGATACTGTATGTGAAAATCTTTAAATGCTCAAAAATATAAATTACTATTGATAATAATGATAAACACTATGAGTGTGTGTAATGTGCCACCAAGTTGCTTCCAATTTATGGCAACCCTATGAATTAAAGAGTTCCAAAACATCCTATCATTAACAGCCTTGCTTAGATCCTGTAAACTGGAAGACGTGGCTTCTTTTATTGAGTCAAGCCATCTTGTTTTAGGTCTTCCTCTTTTCCTATTGCCTATTGTTTTTCCTAGCATTATTAACTTTTCCAGAGAATCTTGTCTTCTCATGATGTGCCCAAAGTACAATAGCCTCAGTGTCATCATTTTAGCTTCTAGGGAGAACTCAGGCTTGATTTGCTCTAGTAGAACCCACTTATTTGTCTTTTTGGCCATCCACAGTATCTGTTAAATTCTACTCCAGTACCACATTTCAATGAAATCAATTTTCTTCCTGTCAGGTGATAAACACTACAATAAACCACTACAATAATAACACACACAAATAATGAAAGAAAGCAGCAGCAAAGAAGGAAAGCAAACCACCACTAACTCCTAGAAGTCAGGGCAAGAAATATAACATATTGTATATCTATAACCATTAAAAAGTTCTCACAAAGTACAGTTTCTACTCTTTACTTGTGTATAAAGTGTTGCTTTGAATGCTATGCTATGAAGATAAAAATACTATTGATTATATGGTATGATATTACATGGGAGTATTCTGAAATATTTTGGGTACTGGACTAGGATATGGAAGACCCATGTTCAGATCCCTGCTCTGCTATAATACTTGTTGGGTAACATTGGGACAGTCTCTCTCTCTCTCTCTCTCTGCCTAACTTCAGGACTGTTGTAGAAAATGGAAGGGAGAAAAACAATGGATGCTGCCCCCAGCACCTTGGATTACATATATACCAGATTATTATTATAATATATTTTTGCCACCCAAGAATAACAGCATGCAAAGTAGTTGAAAAGCTGTCCCTTCAATATATAAGTCTGAATTCCTATTACAAAGAGCAAAAACTTGCAATATTTAAGAGTACCCCGTCCCCTCCGCTGGAAATCAATGAATGAATAAAACTGTTGCTTCATATGCCTTGATCCAAAGAATGCTGTCACCAACTGCAATCTAATCAGTGCTGTTCTGATCATGCATAAATAATTGCCCCAAGAAACTGTTCCATTTTGTGTCCTCCTGCAGCAGCAGATTCATCCACGGATAGCTTGCTGCTGAATGGGTCCATTAATAATACGACAGACACATTGGGTTGTTAGTTGAAAGGTAAAGTTAAGATAAACAAGAATGCAAAATCATGCAGGTTTTTTTAAAAAAAACTCTGTTTTACAATTTCAAACTTCAAAGAGAAAGAAATAGAGGATATATGTAATCCAAACATTATTCTTCATATAATTCAGTTCTATAATATCTCAATACAATTCGGCAAACATCTAATACAGCCCTCAATCAAATTCTGGCAGTCATAATCATAACTAAAAGGAAAGCTCAGGAAGGAAAATATAACACATTTTTAGCAATGAAATATGCAAAAGAAAACCATGTAACCCATACAACAGTCATCAGACAACATTTGATACTAGTGAATTTGTTAACTTAGAGTCAATGGAAAGGTCATTCAGAAATCATTTACTATCCATTTGCAGATTAATGTTTGCAAAATAAAGATAGCTCCCTCCCCCCTGCTGCCATGCTTCAAGATAAAAGTGTCAGAACTAGTAGAGTATTAGACTGAGTGACAGAATCTGCAAAACTGTATCTTCAGGGTGAAAGCATCAAAGGAAACTGAACCTAAAAAGAGAAAATGGATTGTTTGGGATGCACTTTGGACAAGACCAAGCAGAGAAGACAAATGACAGTCAAAGAAATAGGATCAGCTTACCCCCAAGATCTGAATGAAGAACTTCTGTTCTCTGATTCTCCTGCTCAGCTCTGCAGGGATTAAAGGCAAACACAGTGCTAACAGTAAACTGAGATTAAAGGGGAGGAATGCTGGAGGCTCCTTTCAGGAGATGGTAGCTAGACAGCTCTTAAAGGGGAGTGAAAGAATATGAGAATGCACTTCTCTGTGGGTATCTCTGAAACAGTAACACCTGTCATAAGCATACTCCAAGGGGCATAGCAACAGAGACTGATTTACATTTGTGCATGCTAGGAAACTGTTTAGCTGGTCCACAATACATTTTTCAAAGGGAGCTCATGAGTTTGTGGGACTCTTCTTTTACTTGTCTGGTCATGAGTCAGCTACTGTGGCAAAAAGTGTCTTGCAGTGTGGCAGGTAGGGAAGCTCTAGGCTGATCTACACTATCTGTCAAAATTCCACGATAATCCTTTTCTCTACAGCAAATACACAGAGCACTGCCCAAAGCTCCTAGGTTTGAACTTGAAGGGATTTTTATGGTGAAATAGAAAGGTCCGATCTGAAGTACCATTTTTGAGGCTGGGTTCAATAACCAGCACAAGAGTATTAAAGGCATAGAACTGAGACATAAGGAAGATGTCCAGAGACGCTCAGATGCTAGTTGCTTGGGTGCACCAATAGGAGAAGACTTTTTTCACTGCACCCTGCTTGTGAACTTTTTTGGTTATCTGGTTGGCCACTGTGAGAAAGATGGGCTAGACAACTATTGGCCTGATCCCAAAGGTTTCTTCTCATGTTCATATTTTGTAATACATAAAGGTATGGTGGCCCTGACCTGGATAGCCCCGGTAAGCCTGATTTCATCTGATCTTAGAAGCTAAGCAAGATCAGCCTTGGTTAGTAATTAGATGGGAGACCTCCAACAAAGACTAGGTTGCAGAGGCAGGCAATGGCAAGCCACCTTTGTTAGTCTCTTGCCATGAAAATCCCACCAGGGGTCACCATAAGTCAGCTATGACAAGGGCACTCTCTACCAAAGGTATGGTGACACCATCTAACCAACTCACCCACCTTTCAAAAGCAGGACCTCTGCCAACCATCCCTGTGCAACTCAAGCTGAAGTGTGCCACACATACAAGGAAAAGGAGATTGTACAGGGCTCACAACTGTGAGTGAAGAAGAAAGGATGAGTGAACAGATAGTTTTGCAGTGATGCATATCTCACATATGCAGAAATTTCTAAAATGAGATATGAAAATTTAAGCCTTTCCCTAAGACCTGCTTTTGACCTTAAATCAAGACAAGTAAGAATTGGTTCCTGTTCCTTAGTGATGAAGAAAATGCATTCTAAACATGCTCAGAAGCAAATATTATTATCATGTCACATTTTTTGAATGAGCACAAGCCATTGTGTTCTGCAATGACCTTCCTCATTTGCTTGTGCAGTTTCACTTCTTAATGCCATACTTTATCATATATATGACTTTTTTTTTTAAAGATCCAGCTGGCTAGACTCTGCTTGCATTTAATGTAAATATAAATTGCACTTTAGTCTTTCATACATCATCCCATTGTTTCATGGCAAAAAGTGAAGATCGATTTTGTAATTGAAATTCATGCTGGATCAGCAACAGTCCCCCTAACTTCAATGTATAAACAAATACTGCCCTCTAGAGGCAGATACTGAGCAGATACCAAGCTTCTTCCCCAGACACTCTTCCTCATTCTTGTCTTCACAGTGACATATATATCTATTGAGACTTTTTTTTTTTTTTTTTTGAAAAATTTTTTATTGGGTTAGAGCATTATTATTTTTACATTACATTCAATTTTCCCCTAATTTTTCGTTTCTAACCCCCTCCCTTTCCCCCCCTTTTGTTGACTTCCAACAGCTTTCCCACCCTCTGTCCCTTTTCCCTTACTTCTTTAAAATTCATCTGTCTAAAACAAATATACATTCTCCATTATATTAAGCAGTACATCTTTAACTCCTTTACTTATTATACACCCAAACCGTACGTCTTTAGATAACCAATTTATCCCATTTTCCAGTTTTGAATATTTCTATATATCATAAACCTATACATCGTAAACCATAAAAATTTCCCACATTTAAATCAAACAATTTGATTTATTCTCTATATATTACTCATTTCATCTTTTTATGGTAATTCTATCTAACTTATCACATAATCAATCAATTTAACTCTTCTATGCATTCAGTTTGGTGCATATAAATCTTATCAAAGAAAGAAAATATTGTTAGTTACTCAATCCTCATGTTTAAACCTTATCATTAATTATTCTCTATCAATATTCTATCACTTAATCTTTACATATCTATATATATCTCGATCAATTAATCTAACTGCTTATAAATTCACATTTCTCTTCCTCCCCCGGTAAAGTCACCCCTCTCTTTTATACTTTTATTATACTTCAGTAGTTCTCAAACTGCCACAGTTTTCCTCCCACCTCCCATTTCTTCTCCAGATATTGTTTCAGCTTCTCCCAGTCTGTGTTAAACTGCCCTGAGTCCAGATCTCTCAGTTTTCTTGTCATCTTGTCCATTTCAGCCATGTACAGCAATTTGTAGATCCAATCTTCAATAGTTGGCACTTCTTGTACTTTCCATTTCTGCGCATACAAAAGTCTAGCTGCTGCAGTCATATAAAATATCATCGTCCTATGATGGGCTGGAATTCCCTCCATTCCCAAGTTTAGCAGCAGGAGTTCTGGGTTCTTATTTATTTGAAACTGTAAAATTTCACTCATTTCTCTTATTATTTCCCCCCAGAACTGCCTAGCTACCTCACACGACCACCACATATGATAGAGGGAGCCCTCATGTTTCTTACATTTCCAGCATTTGTTAGATGTATTCAAATTCCCTAGCGCAATCTTCTTTGGTGTCATGTACCAACGATAGATCATTTTGAAAATGTTCTCTTTAATATTAATACATGTCGTTGTCTTCATTGTAGTTTTCCACAAGTATTCCCATGCCTCCATTGTTATTTCTTTATTAAAGTTTATAGCCCATTTCACCATCTGTATTTTAACTATCTCATCCTCAGTATACCATTTCAACAGTACTTGATATACCTTGGATATTCTTTTCTTGTCTTCTTTAAGAAGGGTCTGCTCTAGTTCCGAGTTCTCTGTTCGTATGCCCCCTTTTGCAAAGTCCGAGTTGTATAAGTCTCTAATCTGTCTATACTGAAACCAATCATAGTTAGGTGATAGTTCCTCTTGCGTCTTTATTCTAAGTTTAGATACTTCAATCTTAGTTATTTCTTTGTACGTTAAACATTGTTGTTCATTATCCACAGCTCTCGGATCTATCACCTCATATGGAACCACCCACAAGGGGGTTCCTTCTTGTAGGTAAGTTCTATACTTCTTCCAGATTGTATATAGACTTCTCCTTACAAAATGATGCAGGAACATCGAGTTGACCTTTACTTTGTCATGCCATAGGTATGCGTGCCATCCAAAAATTTTTTTATATCCCTCTAGGGCTAATAGTTTCTTATTCTTTAATGTCATCCAGTCTTTTAGCCAAACTAGACAGATTGCATCATGGTAAAGTCTCAGATTGGGCAGTTGCATTCCGCCTCTCTCCTTTGCATCTTGTAGAACTTTTACTTTCACTCGAGGCTTCTTGCCTGCCCAAACAAAATCTGATATTTTCCTCTGCCATTTTTCAAATTGTTTAGAGTCTCTGATGATTGGTATTGTCTGTAACAAAAACATTACTCTTGGTAACACGTTCATCTTAACTGCTGCAATCCTGCCCAACCATGACAAATTCAGTCTATTCCACTTGATCAAGTCTCTCTCTATCTGAGTCCATAATTTTTCATAATTATTCTTGAACAAATCTATATTTTTTGCAGTCAGCTCAACTCCCAAATATTTCACTTTACTAGTTACTTCACAGTCCGTTGTTTCCATTAACAATTGTTGTTTCTGCTTAGTCATGTTTTTACATAGTATCTTTGACTTCTTTTTGTTAATGAAGAAACCTGCCAAATCACCAAACTCCTTGATCTTATCTATCACTTTTGGCATGTTCTCCAATGGATCTTCTACAATTAACATTATGTCATCTGCAAATGCTCTAACCTTGTATGAATAGTCCTTTATTTTTATTCCTCGTATTTCCTCATCTTGTCGTATTTGTATCATCAGAATCTCCAATACTAAAATGAACAACAATGGAGATAACGGGCAACCTTGTCTTGTTCCTTTACTAATCGTCAATTTCTTGGTCAATTCATCATTCACTACAATTGCTGCAGTCTGGTCTCTATAAATTTCTTTAATTGCTCTGATGAATCTTTCTCCCAATTGTAGCTTTTCCATAGTGGCAAACAAAAAGTCCCAGTTTAAATTGTCAAACGCTTTTTCAGCGTCTACAAAGAAGAAACCAACCTCTTTATCACAACGCTTGTCATAGTATTCAATAGCATTGATCACTGTCCTTAAATTGTCTCTTATTTGTCTGTCCGGCAAAAAGCCTGCTTGTTCTTCCTCTATGACTTCCGAGAGCCACCCCTTCAGTCTCTCCGCCAATATCTTCGCAAAAATTTTGTAATCATTGTTAAGTAATGATATAGGCCTGTAATTTTTCACGTTAGTCAGATCTTGGCCCTCTTTTGGGATCAATGATATATTCGCTTCGCTCCAAGTGTCTGGAATTCTTTGATCCCTGAAAACTCCGTTCATCACCTCTTTTAGGAATGGTGCCAGTTCGTTGGCCATTGTCTTATAAAATTTAGCCGTAAGTCCATCTGGCCCTGGCGCCTTTCCTAGATTTGCGGATTGTATTGCCTTACTTATTTCTTCATCAGTTACTTCACTGTTCAACTTGTTTCTCCAAGCTTCCGAGATCTCTGGAAGTTTAGTTTTCTCCAAATATGATGCTATTGATTCTTTGGTTACTTCTTTTTTATTATACAGCTTCGCATAGAATTTATAGAAGGCTCTACTAATGGTAGTCTGCTCCAGGTACGTTTTATTTTCTTCACAGATTTTATTTATTATTTTCTTTTCCCTTTTCTTCTTCAATTGCCATGCCAAATATTTCCCAGGTTTATTAGCACCCTCAAAAGCTTTTTGATTCAGTCTTTTAAGATTCCACTCCAATTCTTTATTACTCATTGCTGTTAACTGTTCTTGAAGAATTTTGATTTCCTGATGTATTTTCTTTTTCCCTGGTCTCTTTTTTAACTGTGCTTCTTTGGCCTTTATTTTCTCCTCAATCTCTTGTCTCTTCTCCTCTTTCTTTTTCCTTGCTCTGCCATTTAAGTCCATTAGTATGCCCCTTACAACCGCCTTGTACGCGTCCCAAACTTTACTGGTTGGTACTTCTTTATTCACGTTGTATTGTATAAAAAACTTAGTCTCTCTTCTCAATGTTTCCATATTCTCACTTTCCTGTAACAAGTCCTCATTTATTCTCCAGGCTTTCCTTTTTCTCCTTTTTCCAAATTTCCACATAATTGGGTTGTGATCTGAGCCTACCATCGGCATTATTTCTACCTCCTTAGTCCATAACGCTAAGTCCTTTGAGGCCCAGATCATATCAATTCTTGATAATGTAAGATGCCTTGCAGAATAAAAAGTAAACTGTCTGGTTTTAGGATATTCTCTCCTCCATACGTCTTCGAGAGTCTCTTGTTGAATCAACTCAAAAAAAAGCTTTGGCAATAGTCCTCTTTTCTTTTGTGCTTTTATAGTCTTTTTGTCTAGTTCCAAATCTGTCACTCCATTGAAATCTCCAGCAAGAATTATCTGGTCATATACAAGATCGTCTAGGTGCTTCCTTAAGTCCTTAAAGAAGCTTTCCTTTGCACCGTTAGGTGCATAAAGTCCGACTACCAACACTCTCTTTAAATTCCAATTACATTCCACTACTACAAATCTAGCTTCCACATCTCTCATAACAAGTTTTGGCTGCAGCTCCTCTTTTATATACAACACCACTCCTCTTTTTTTCTTATTGGAAGCCGCTACAAATTCTTTGCCCAATTTTCCAGATTTTAAATATTTTACATCCCGTTTTCTAATATGGGTCTCCTGCAGACAAACAATATCACATTTTTGTTTTAATAGCCAATGAAAAATATTTTTTCTCTTATTCGGTGAGTTTAGTCCATTTACATTCCAAGATAATACTTTACACTCCATATTCATGGTTTTGTTGGTAAGTCTTTTTCATTGTCCTTGATAAATCTCTCCATCTCCCGCTCAGATCTGATGCGTTTTTTTGCCCCTCCAAACTCAAAGGACACTCCTTCCGGTAACTCCCATCTGTATCTGATATTCATGTCCTTCAAAGTCTGAATTAGCACTCTATATTTTTTCCTGTCCAATAACACTGATCTGGGCAGTTCCTTCATTATAATAATCGTCTTGCCATCAATCTCCAATGGATCTTGAAATTGTTTTGTCACAATCCTCTCTTTCATATTTCTAGTTGTAAACTGCACAATCACATCCCTTGGTAGTTTCCTCTGGGTTGCAATTCTCGAGTTCACACGATACGCCACATCTAGGATAGCCACAATCTCCTCCTCCTCCTTCCCCAGGTAATCAGCCAACACCTCAGTCATCTGTTCTTGCGCTGACTTCCCTTCCACTTCTGGCAGACCACGAAAACGAAGCTGCTTCTCCATGTGTTTAGTTTCTGCAACTGACATCCTCCCCTTCACCAGCCTCATCTCTGTTTGTTGCGTGTCTATTAAATTCTCCATCGCGTCTTCTACTGTTTTAACTCTCTGCTGCGTTCCTTGTAATTCACTACTAATCGTTTCCACGCCTTTTTTCACTTCTGACAGCTCCGACTTTACTGTCTGTGTAACTTCCTTGACCTCTTTAATAAGCTCCAATTTCGTGTCCTTAAGTTCTTTCATCATGTCTATAAGTTTTTTGTCCAAGTTTTCTATTGCCGATTGCCACTCTTTTTTCGACATCGTGGGGCTTGCTTTAGCTCGCTCCCACGAATCTGCTCTCTTCCTCAGCTCCGTGGCGTATAATTAAACGTTTTCCTTTTTTTAAAAGTCCCAATCTTTGCCAAAATTAATTTTTTATATCCAAAATGTCGGGCGTCTTTTCTCTATGGTTTCTCTATGTTGTTGTAATCCAAGATGGCCTACTTCCTCTTCCGCTGAAGCCACGACCCTTCCACTTTCAAAGATGGCGATTCCCCACTTCCTGTCCTTTGGCAAGGGCCGCTTCCCTCCAGCCACTCTATTGTTGTTACGCACTTCCTGTCTCCCGTCTTCCCACAGCAGGTCTCGCGATGGTGTCTTTTTCCCACAGCTCCAAAACCACAGGTATTCAAAACAATAGTCCGATTTTTGTAATAACTTCTTTAAACTTAGTCTCTTTTAAAATACAACTCCTGCCGAGTCTTCACCTCCTTTTCACTAGTCTGTTGCAGTTTAAAAATCTACTTTCTTTCCTCTCTGTTTTTATCAATCTGTCCCGTTTCAAGAGATAGCGATCTTTACCTTCTCTTCAACTTTCTCGGGTTGTAATCGCTGTTTCGATCTTAAATTCTCCTCTCGACTTCCCTCCCCGATCGAAGCTTGGGTATGTAGGTCTTATGCCAGCCGAATTGGCCCCAAAATTGCCGCAGAGATTATAGCCGACCCGTCGCAAGGTGGGACCTCAAGGATCGGGGGGGAGACTCCTTGTGTAGAGCCCCCCCTCGTCCGAGATCTAGCTCACCCTAGGGTCTTGAGCGTTCTTTGCCTGCTCCCCGCCTGAGAGCAGTCGGCCGCGGGTTATTTTCACCCCTCCGGCCGGTTAAAACGGCAATCCGGTCAGCTCCACAAATGGAGCTGCGTTAGACCTCCATGAATCCCAAACCGGAAGTCCTATTGAGACTTTATCATTACTGTTTGATTCTAGATTACACCTAAACAGCAATATTGAGAAAAACAATTGTAGCCATACCACTAAGTTATAGCTTGTGCCAAATTGAAAATACTTAATTTACTTATCAAAATGGCCATGATTATGATAGGCTGTGTCTATATAGCTGCGGACTCTGTGGAGAGTTCGGGGGTTTGGCTTGATTCTAAGCTTTCTGTGGACAAAAATGTGTCCACGGTGGCTAGAACAGCATTTTTCATCTTCACTAGGCCTGACAACTCTCCCCATATCTATCTCAATCTGACCTTGTCACAGTGATCCATGCAACAGTCACCTCTTGTTTAGATTACTGCAACTTGTTTGCGTAGGGCTACTCTTGAAGATGTTTGGAGACTTCAGGTGGTGCAGAATGCACCATGGTTAGCTCACATAACACTGATTTTGAATCAGCTGCACTGGTTACCAATTAGCCACTGGATCCAAATCAAGGTTGTTGTACTCACCTTTAAAGCCCTTTATGGTCTCGGGCCCTCATACCTTTAGGTCCACCTCTCCCATTATGAACCTCCCCATGCTTCTTTCATCTTTACAGGTCTTGCTGGTGGTTCCCAGTCCCAGAGTGGCACAATTTTCTTCCACCAGGGCCTTTATGATTGTGATGCCCTCCCTTTGGAATGCGCTGCCAGAAGGCACTTGTGCTCAGCGAGATCAGTTGATGTTTTAGAACCTCTGCAAGGCAGAACTACTCTGGCATAAGAACATAAGAGAAGCCATGTTGTATCAGGCCAATGGCCCACCTAGTCCAACACTCTGTCACACAGTGGCCAAAAAACCAGGTGTCATCAGGAAGTCTGCCAATGGGGAAGGGACACTAGAAGCCCTCCCACTGATTGCCCCCCCAAACACCAAGAATACAGAGCATCACTGCCCTAGACAGAGAATTCCATAGCCACTGATGGACCTCTGCTTCATATGTTTATCCAATCCCCACTTGAAGCTGTCTATGCTTGAAGCTGCCACCACCTCCTGTGGCAGTGAATTCCATGTGTTAATCACTCTTTGGGTGAAGAAGTACTTCCTTTTATCTGCTTTTGGTATCTAATATTCTACTGTGAGGCAGAGCAAATTGCTCAGCATTTTATCTACCTGTTATGTTATGTTATTCACAGGGTTTTATAGGCTGGGTTGGGACTAGAGTGGTTTTTAATTTGCATTAGGCGGTTGTTTTATTGTGATTTTATTGAATATATTATATTTTTGTATTGATTTTTAACTGTTGTAATTATTGTGAACCACTTCAAGATCTTAATGGAAGAGAAGTGATACAAAAATTGAATAGATAAATAAAGTGCCATTCTTCTCCTTTGAGGTTGTTCTCCATGTGTCTTCAAAGGATCATTAGGCAGACAGGCTTTTGAGATTACCCAAGTTTCTTGGATAATATTGTTCCAGCATTTAGGGTGGTATAGTTTTAGACCCCTGTGCAGTTTGCAAAAATGCTGTTACTGAAATCTGAATACAAGTTAAGTCCACTCACTGTACACTTAAAACCCTTGACATGCGAAGAGAACTTTTGATCTGAAAGAGGAAAATGGGAAATATAAGCACATACACCATGACAAGCTTGCTTTATAAAACTGAGCAGATGTAACGAGATGGGACACCATCCAGCTAGCTTAGTAGTATCCTTTGAAAGGTATTCTGTGGGTACCAGCAATTTCAGGCACACCAAATTCTGCAGTACTTATTCCGCATCTACCCAATCTATGAATCTACAAGATTGTAAATGCACATAATCTTTATCTACCCGAGAGAGAGGCCATGGCCTAGATACATTCTTGGCATGCAAAAAGTCCTAGGTTTAATCACCAGGGTCTCTAGTTAAAGGATTTCTGGTGGTAGTTGTTGGGAAAGACTGTTGTGTGCCTGACATCCTGGAGGTCTTCTGCCAGTTACAATGCTGGGCTTGATGGATCAGGATAAATCATCTTCATATACGAAAAGGAGGCATCATTTCTGCCCATTTCCCTTTCCTGCTTCAGACCCCCAATTTGCACTTGACGCCATTCCTGTGGGTCCCCTGTTCCCCAGGAACAACATTTTGGAGAGATCAGCGGGTTGCAGTGAGAGGAGAGGAGGCAGAAAAGTTCTGCTCTGCTGATGGAAATGCTCTCCATTAGCAGAAACTTTAGTCAGGATCTAACTTATGTTCCCTTACCTTCCAGACCTCACACACTTCTATTTGCAAATTTCTCATTGATTTCAGCAGAACTTTATTTGAAATAAGTGACCTACAGTACAATCCTAAACAGAATTATACTCACTTAAGGTGGAGCTCTGCTTAGGATTTCACTGTCTGGAAGTCAGTTTTATATCTTAAGAAGACAGTGTTCTTACCAATGGTAGTGGCAGTCACTTCTGAGAAAAGTGTTAAGAATATGGGGTGTGAAGCACTTAAGGATGACCTGAACAGCACAGGTGACTTTGAAATATCTGCTTAATGCACTGTAGGACTTACACTCTGATTGTATATTCCTGCACTGCAGTTATCCAGTTTATAATGAAGAAGTTAACTGGTTATAGAATGAACAAAATGGCTTATATTTGGTATGCAACAGCTGTAGACTTCTCCCACATCATGCTGATTCAGAATCTGGCCTTCAGTGAAGTATCCATAAAGCAACCATGGAGAGAGGCAGAAAAAGATTTACAGTGAAATGAAACAATCAAGAAGGTGCTCTGAACCTCACTTCGTGGAAATTGGGGACAATAGAGTAGTTAATCCAGAGAGGTAAATTGACCTGTGTGAGCAAATGCAAAGATTTGTTACTTATTTGAATCACTGCTGAAGGCTTTATAAGAGACAAGGAACTGGGTGAATATTTCCTCCTTCGGAGAGGGAGAAACAACAATGAATCCTGCTGTCTCAGTCTAACAATAGCTGGGGAGAACAACAGCAGCTTGTACAGCAATTTACTGGGGGTACAATCGGCTACCTAGCACAGTTAAATGGAGAATATGATTCAACATCTTTACCAAGGGCTGTTAAGTTGTGATTAAGGAGGCATTGGGGTGCTACTATAGCCGTGTGTAGGCACAGGGCTCCTGAATAGCTTAACAGTATCTAATATGGATGCAAGCAATGATATTGCTGGCTTGCACTGCGTGCTGCTAGCTACTCAGCAGATATGTGTTTGCATTGTACTTCAACAGAAGGCACAGAGCATTCTCTTGATGCATTGCCATAAAGGTTCCCCAAGCTCCCTCCCCATTCAGTGGCATTAGCTGGTGCTCCTCACACAAACTGGTGTAAGAGCTGCCTCAGGAAAGAATACCACAGAGACAGTTCAGGAGTGAATTCTATGGGACCCTGAGCAAGCCAAGGCTTTTCTACTCTCATAAGATAAAAAACACCTCTCCATCCCGCAAGGAGGGGGAAGGGGGGGGAAGGAGAATGTCAGCAGCACTCTGCAGTTTAGATTGGCTTGGAGTGATCTTTGCTCCTGCTGTGCAACTATCTTATTGGAAGGGAGACACTGTTCAGGAAATAAGTACAGATTCAAAGCGAAATGCAAGCTCATTGTTGCATTGCAGGTAATTGCTGGAACTCAGAAAAACTGGAAATGTTCAGGGAGGGGTTTCGGAATTGTGACTACCAAGCAGCCAGGACTGGCATTTCAATTCCAGAGAGTCACAAGTAAGACCCAGAAACAGTTACTTCCATGATGTTTACAGCTCGTGATATTCTTTACACACACCCCTCCATTGAAATGACTTCACTCTCGAAATGGTAGTCTATAACTTGTCTAACTTGAATCTTCTGATGCACTGAAAATTGCAGAGGTGAAATTTTGATTCATCTTCTCCTTAAATCTTGATGGTCTCTTAATTTGTTTTCCCAAGCTATGAAATCCTAATTAAGTCTCCTGACTATACCCATTTTATGTGATGACAATGGCTAATCTAGTCAAAGGGCTTATTAATTCTACTAATACACCAAATCTGAAATGTAGTTCTTTGTCAGCACAGGAACTGAGCTTTAAAAAGAAGCTCAGTTTCTGGATTTTTTTAATAACTATCATTTATCAACTATGTTTAAAAAGATTTAGCAAACTATGAAAGTGGAACATTTTAAAAGCTCTACAGTTGACTGGTTTTTGCAGTCACACAGAACTGTTTTTAATTAGCCTGATAATTAGCCCAATCCTCTATAAAATTTTGGTATTCATGATGTCTGCAGAAATTTGCTCATAAAGCAACTCAGAGGAACTTGAAATTTGTTGTTCATATTGGTTTGTCTGTGGAAAAATCACATGAAACTGCTCTAACAAAAGAGTAGAAAGACAATAATCTGTAAGCAGCAAAATATTACTTGAGAATAGCGCAACACTCCTCTACTCCTGTTATTTATTAGGGGTGTGCATTTGGAAAATAACTAATCAAAATCCTTTTCTGTAAACCTCAAGAGAATAACTAGTCCCACTGAAATTACTTCTGACATTTGGAACCAAACTAATGAGGGCACTCCTGCCCATTTCTTTGATAGTGCTGTTATCTCCACAGATGCACTCCGCTTTCAGTTTTAATCTCCTTGCTCTGTTTCTGTTTCACAAGAGGGTGCAAGAGAAGGTGAGAGGAGCAAGGGCAGAGAATAACTCAGGCACACATTGACTTCTTCAACCAGAACACTCAGCCTATATTTTTTTGCTGCACAGTATGGATTTGGGTTGGAGTTTTTGTACACCTCCTACCACCACACACACACTGCACGGCTGGCTCACTGATCAGGGTGTGGGCGTATTTTTCGTTATCAAAATGGAGCATGTGGGAGGTAAAACCTGTGCCTTCCCACACCGTCTCTTTACTTGCTCTTTAAAGCATTTAATTTTTTCCAAGTCAGTATAGGAGTCTTTGATGGATGATGGGAAGTAACTTAAGTTATACACAAGCTGCAAGCAACATGCTGAAACAAAAGAACCTGGTGCAGGGTTCAGGTGTGCATGTAGGATTTAGCATCCCTTTAACCTCCCTTACCTCCTCTACCTTTCCCTTTCCATCCATGGTTTTCCTAAGCTTCTCATGTTCCTTCTCATTGACACAGCAGGAACAAAATGGGAGGGTTTGGGCTACTATTGGGCAACACTGTGACATCAATTTCAGTTTGGTACCTGGAAGTGATATTATGGTGTTGGGTGATAGTCTAGGAATTTTCCAAATCTCTGTGCTGAAAACTGGGCTAGCACCCCCCAAGCCTTTTTTTCTGGGAAAAGAGCTGGTGGAACTCACTGGAAACCACCTGCGCATGTGCACACTCCCAGGACCATGTGATGATGTCATGTCCGGAAAGTGACATCATCACACAGGCTCTCGCACTCCACAGTGGGCCCGATTCAGCCCCAAATAGGCCTGGAACACGCCACTGCCGCATGGGAAAGCACTCCCCTGCCTGGCAAAGGCCTGATCCTGGCCATTTCAGGCACAAATTGGGCTGAAAGGGGCCCAAAATGGCAGAGATTGGGCCTGAAACGGCCTGGATCAGGCCTGGAATGGACTGCTGCCACACAGGAAAGCACTCCCCTGCCTGGCAACAGCCCAGTCCTTGCCGTTTCAGGCCCAAATTGGGTTAAGTTGGGCCTGAGTAGGCCTGGAATAGGCTGCTGCTGTCGAAAATGGCCAAAATGAGCTCAAAACAGGCTGGATTGGGCCCAAACTGGCCTGGAACGGGAGGCTGCCATGCGGAGAAACTATCTCTCACTCAGCAGCGGCCCGATCCTGGCCATTTTGGGCCCTAATTGGGCCTAAATGGGCCCAATATGGTTGAAATGGGCCTGAAACAGCCTGGATCAGGCCCGAGTCAGCCTGGAATGGGCCACTGCAATGTGGCTGAAATGGCCGAATGCTCATCAGTCATTGGATATTTTTAAGAGGTGCTGGTGCTGAAAAAAAAGCCCTGCCCCTACTACTTTGGGTAAACAAAAAGATACAATCTACTGCTTTGACAACCCCCACCTTTAAGCCCCATTCAGTGGAAATCTGAATCCTCATCCCATCTCTCCCTCCCTCAACTGCTGTATTCCTCTCTCTCCTCCCTCTCTATCCTATCTGGCTTCCTTCTTGGGGACACCATACACATATTCTTTATGATTGAACTCTGTTTGGATTACCTGTGGGTGGATATATGTGTCTTAACAGGATGGCTTCCATTGTGAATTGTTTAATTGCTTGTTTACCTATTCCCTTATTATGGGGTTTCCATTTAGCAACGTGTGTGATTTATTAACTTTTAGTATATTCCCCAAACTTTGGTATATTTACTGCACTGCCTTTTAATCTGGCTTCTTTTCTTGCTTTTTCTTTATGTTTACCCATGAGTATAATGGAGCAGAGGAGAACAATGCAAGTCTCTTTATGTCCTCATTAGGGAGAAAAGCAGGGTATAAAGTAAATCAACCAATCAAGGGCCGTTTCCACATGGCTTACCTTTGCTCGGAACAACCTGGAATATCACACAAAAAAATGTGGAAGATTGCATTTTCCTGCGTGAGATTTGCAAGACATCGTTCGACATTGTGCAAATCTCTTGTGAGAAAATGCGATCCTCCGCATTTTTTGCGCCATGTTCTGGGTCGTTCCGATCAAAGGTAAGCCGTGTGGAAATGACCAATATGTTCAATAAAGATCAAGTCTATTTCAGTTCAAAGTTGTTCTCTCTCCTACTTTCACCAGAAATATGACCTCTAAGATTACATAAACATGGATTTGGACCCCTTGCTTGGGCCAGGCCCTGCATGGTTAACTCCCTAGTATCTCAGTCATTAACAAAGCTGAAACTAACCCTGGAAAATTATTCTGTGCAGAACTCTATTATTTATATGAATAATGTGGCCATGTATGAACTAATGTTGATTAATCTCTCCCCTTTGCTGGAGCTGAATACAGGGGATGCAGGTAAAACTACTATGAGTGGAGGAGGCTAACAATTGGAGGGGGAAGCAGACCTTTCTGTCACTACCACATGACTCAAACTCTCATGCCACATACTAAACTCAGAAAATTCTGCTGGAAGCAGTACTCCTTACCCCTATTGTGGCAGAATGTCCTGCTGACCCACAAGTCCTGGTGAGTTTTGGCTCTCCAAGGCGTCTGGGCACCAGTGATCATGCTGAGTCTTTACCTGGTGACCCACCACTCTCCTGACTCTCAAAGGGGACATCTTGTTTTTCTCCTTCAGTACATTGCTACCAGCTGGTCAATTTCAGAATTACTTGCCAAGAGGGTTAGCACACTCCCAGCTTACCTTCTGTGTTGCTGATGAAAGGTCCCACCTAGTGCCTATGTTTCCCATGACCCAATGATTGGTGACCACCACTTCACTTATTCAATTCATTTCTTTTCAATATATTGTCGAAGGCTTTCATGGCCGGAGAACGATGGTTGTTGTGGGTTTTCCAGGCTGTATCACCGTGGTCTTGGCATTGTAGTTCCTGACGTTTCGCCAGCAGCTGTGGCTGGCATCTTCAGAGGTGTAGCACCAAAAGACAGAGATCTCTCAGTGTCACAGTGTGGAAAAGATGTTGGCAGGTCATTTATATCTACTCAGGAGGGGTGGGGTTGAGCTGAGTCATCCTGTAAGAGTTTCCCAGGGTGTGGAATGCTAATGGCGGGAGGCTTCACTGTATCCTGATGAGGATATAAATGACCTGCCAACATCTTTTCCACACTGTGACACTGAGAGATCTCTGTCTTTTGGTGTTACACCTCTGAAGATGCCAGCCACAGCTGCTGGCGAAACATCAGGAACTACAATGCCAAGACCACGGCAATACAGCCCGGAAAACCCACAACAACCATCATTTCTTTTCACTTATTCAATTCATTTCTTTTAAAGTTAAAATATCTTGGGTTAGGCTTTTGAGACTTTTTTTTCCCTTTAAGAATATTGGGGCTGGTTGTCACTGTCTGTTCCGGCCAGATAAGGGGCCTTGAGCCACAGATGCAAACCTGAAACAGCTTTCAAGGACAAAGCTTGACAGAGGCTGGTACCAGCCTCCTAGTTTGTTAGCATGTAGCCTTATGGGGGTGGGGTGCTGAGTCCCCCCTCCCTTACCTGTGAGAACAGACCATGGCTGAGTCTGTCATCAAAGGTTCTTCTGACCCATCTGATTGGCTAAGAGCTTAGGCTACAGGCAGCTGCAGGTGGCTGGTCTTGAAAAGAGTTGCTTTTTTTCAGTATCAGGGAATATTCAGAAACAAGCAAGGAAGTAAGAAGAAGAGGGGGTTCTATTCCTGTTCTGGTATTTGTACCTGCTTTTGCTCCTGTTCCTGAATCCTACGAAACTGATAGATCCCTGTAGTAGCAACCTTTGTGCTTTTGTCTTTAGGACCTCTGGACTTAAAGACCTAAAGCTCTTTTTTTGGGCCCTGAAACTTGCTGAACAAGTTCTGGGGCTTCTAGTGAATATAGCCTATCTTAAATAGTCTGTTGTTTTGTGTTTTCTCACATTCTTCTATGTTTATTTTGTTTGCCTTTGCAGTTTTGTGTAATACATTCCTTTTCTTAATTTGGTGTGGAGTTATTGAAAGTTGTGCCTTCAATCCAAATTCAGTTCTTTGGCCATTTTGCCATATGCTACCCTGTTTCTGGATTCAACCAGCAGAGTGCCTACCCAGGCAGTGGGGTTTCACTTGCCAGTCCTTTTGGAATTTTGACATTAGCAGGTGACCAGCAGCTCCCCTGGCAGGCTTGGTAGAAACAACTACAACCATGCTTGTGAACTCCTAGGGAATGAATAATCTAGCAACCAGCCACCTCCCTTCCTCTGGTTGTCATTTTGAATAGCATGTTTGAATGGTGGAGGTCTAAGTTGTATGGAGTACAATTACCAGCATTTAAAATAAAGTCCAAACACATATCCTGCACAGCAAAAATTGCTCTCCCCCAGCAATTTTTCTGATCTGAAACAGACCTGGATGTTACCCAAATAGGCAGTCTCCTAATTAGTTGGGGGAATTAGCTTAAAGGAAACAAGCATGAGGGGGTAACGAATTCTCCACCTATGTTTATGGAAATTATTCCTTTAGAGAACTCTCAAAATAAATGTTCAATTGGAAAGGTTTTTAAAATTAAAGGTCAAACATACAAACACACACAAGAGGCTAGCTAAGAGGAAATCAGGGATGAAGGGGGAGAAAACAGTTTTAGGGGAAGGCTATAGTTACCAGTCCACAGAGGCAACAGCAAAATGACCAGCATTTCATGGAGAAGGCCCAAATGGATTTGGGGGCATGTGTTCAGATCCAAAGACAGACCCAGATCCCCTCTTCACTCACTCTCTCTCTGGTGGCTAGGGACTCCAGATATAGGGCAAAATGCTCCCTAGGGTAAGCTGACATCTTCTTCCCCAAAGGAATTACTTAATGGGTTTTCTGGAGGTGGATAATGAACTGGGAGAGGCTTAATGGGTCTACCTAAAGTGGACTATAGATGTGAATGGTGCTTGATGACCCTTGGAGTACCAGATGGGAAAAGCTACCAGGTTTGCCAAATAGCATTAAGTATTGCTAGATTAGGGTAAACGGGTGAGGGGAAGTGAGGCCAGGTGTTAATGAGATGAGTCAAGGGTTTCCTGGGAGCCTCATTGTCCTAAGTTATTCACCTCTCCAAGGCAAGGAGGGGGTCTTTAGTCAGCCAGCCACTCTGACTCTCTTTTAAAAATATTTTCCAGTCTCCTACCTGGCTGGCATCCATTTTGTTTTTATTTCAGGCCAGGCCATGCCTTGCACTTGTGCTATGTAGGGATGTTTATGATTTTGTATCAACAAACTGCCTCTCAGCAGGAAGAGGGGTCTGACTGCTAACATAGGGGCCTGCCTGAGGAGGTCGGAAGAGCCCCCACGCTCCTGGCTTTCCTCAAACAATGCAAAACTGAATTATTTAAAAAGACCTTTTTCTCAGCTAAGAGGGTGGTATTGTAGGAAAGAGGTCCCAGATGTTTCACTAATGAGTTAGGAACCATAGATTTCACCATTATGCTGCCTTACATATTATCTGTTGCTTTAAGTATGTACTCCTATATACTACCTGTGCTTCATGTTGTTTAATGTAAGTCCTAGAATTGATTATGTTCTGTTGCAGCAATTCTTCATATTGGATCCTTGCTAATACTATGTCTTTATCATAAAAAGAGGCGGTCCCAAGGAATAAATCTATAGCACCACAAACTTCCTTACCTTCGTGTGGACTACAGTTTCTTGTTATCCAGTGTGTTAGACAAGACTTTATACTTTGAACAGAGGACTGTGTCTACTTTTGAAGAATTTGAGCTATTCACATTGTGAGATACAAGTGACGTTATATGGTCTATTCTCTGTACATTGAATGTATCAAATATGTTTAGAACTGACTGTTTGCATGTATGAATTGAATAGATAATTTTGTATTGATACAACTACGTTTTGAGAGCTTTATTAGTTTTGTATTGTATTTCGTTACATGGCTCAGTGGATTTTATTCCTCGGAACTGAGTTTGTAATGCTATGTCTTTGTAAACTTGTATTCATTTACCCGATGACATTGTTTATGGAAATATTCTTGATACTGTATGGAAATGCCTGCCCTTGTCCTTGCCACTGATTGTACTAATCTCACACTATGTAATCTGCCTTGAGTCTCAGTGAGAAAGGCGGAATATAAATGACATAAATAAATAAAAAATAAAAAAATAAAAAAATTATTTGGCCCATTGGACTCTTTCAGGTCAGGAAATTGGTACTTGGGTGAGAGGAAGGCTGAAGCCCTGTTACCCAAATTACTGTATGCATGGAGGCCCTGTAACAACTAGCAAAGGTGTCTCTTCGCTGGTCCAGAATGAACATGTATATGGCAGGGTATTTAAAACAATATTTGGGGATCTTTAACCAGTGTATACAAAGGTGCAGATCCAGCAAAAAGCACTCAGAATGAGGGGGAATAAGCACTCTTAAAATGAAAATGGTTTTTATTGAGATAACATAAGCTGAATTAAACAACTGTTACAAGAAAAGAGAGAGAGGATTTGCAAAACAGCAAACAAAAAACCTTTCCCTAATAGCTACCTGCCTATAAGGGAAAACAAAAGTGTGTGTGGCAAATGAGAGCATACGACCTGTCCTGTAGCATGTGGAGAGTCCTGATGTGAAGGCCAGAAGAGTGGGGTGTACAGAGACCAGCTCTTGTCTCCAAAGAACCTGCACCACAAAGGGGCAGCAGCTGGAAGGAAACTGCTGCAAAGAATTGGGGGTTCTTCGGCTATATTTATAATACAGATGTCCATGATCTGGAATGTGCTGGTCATAAGGTGGGGCAACGATAAGTGAACAAAAGACTGGGAGTGACCAATGGCTGTCTCTGAGAGGATGAGGGGTCTATGATAAGTCTGAGTACCTGCTAGATCTGTTAAGGCTATCAAAAAATCTAATTCTGGAGGATCACCCAAGTTTAAAGTCGGAGGAAGCTGATTTGGAAAAGAGGAGTTTTCTTGGTTTGCATAAAGTTAAAATGCTTCCTGGAGGAGGTTTGAAGAAGCACATCCCTAATAAGATTAAGGAGGAGGCAGAAATCTTCCTGTACAGCTACTAAGAAAAGGGGAGGAACTAACTGGGGCCAGTCCATTGCTCATTGTCTTGGAGAACTCAGTCATTCATTAGGGCCAAATTATTCAGGGAGGAGGCTCCACACTCCATGGGGAGATTGGCCCTCCATTTAATCAGCCTGAGGAGGGCTTCAGGGAAGAGTGGGTCTGCATTCCATTGCTGCTTAATGATGCACCATCTTGTCATTGGCATGGCTCTCTGCTACTGTTGTTAGCTTAACTTCATCAGGATGCAGACTCTAATTTCTAGCCCAAAGCCTATGTTAGAACCAAAGTTGAGGCTCAAAAGTACCCTCCTTAAGGCAAGGGTCCAGGGGCTACAGCTCCTTCTCCACACATGCCATCATTAGGCACCATAAACATGGGAACTGAGGATCTCACATGTGCATGTTACACAGGACTCAGGATGGAAAGTTTGGACCCAACTTGAGTTCTCCCCTGAAATAAACAGATGAGTCATCAAAGAACAAAAGAGGATTTTAGATGTAAAAGAGGACAGAAAGTCACACAAAACACTTAGAAACAATACAGAGGATTAATCCAAAGAGATAACATTTACTCTAGGGATTATTCTAAACCTTTTTGCCCTATTGTACAAGCAGCCCTCACATCACCTGGCTCTCAAGTTTTATGAAACCAAAAGAGAACAAGAAACAAAGAAGGGAAAATGAGAATGAACCAAGAGATGGCAGGGAGAAAGGGGAAATAAAGAAGAAAGAAACAGGAAGGCAATGAGCAGGAAAGAAAAAGAGGAACAAGAGCAGACTGGCCACTTAACTTGCAGAGAAATTTTCCAGAGGGGCCACTGGGGCACTGGTGGCCAGGTGTAACTTCAGCAAGATGTCCCTGTGGCTTGGCTAGTGCCTAAGGAGCCCCTTGGCTCAGATTATCAGCAGTAGTTATCAATGTTAGCTCCCACATTGTTTCCTGTACTGTTATCAATTTGAAAGAGGAAGCAATAGATGAGCACATTGCTGGTATTGCTAGGCTGAGTGGCTTCTGCATCCCTGGTTTGTAGTGCTATAAGGGCCACACAACTTGGCTTCTTCCAGAGCCATTTTAACTTTCCAGTCCATTACTGGAGAAGAAACAAGAAAAAAAAGGGGGGGGGTGATCTTGAAATGAATGGAGAAGTCACCCTCCTTAGTTATTTGAGAACGAGACTGTCTCCCTTCCCTAAAACACATTTGGCTAACATTCTGTGAAGGGCGCCTGCCATATTTGCAATCTAGATGCTATAAATCTGGAATCTTAAACTGAAAAGGAGGAGGAACCAGTTACCTTCTTTCAGCCAAGTATTCATGCGATAGGCATAGGTGAAACACTGTTTTCTCAGTTTTTAAAATGTTGTAAGGATTACTTAAATGATGTATAGGAAGTGCTTTGGAAACTATAGAATGTTATACAACTGGTAAATAGTTTAAGATGGGTCTACAGTAGAACAGCAAGATTCGAGTCCAGTAGCACCTTAAAGACCAACAAGATTTTCAGGGTATAACCTTTCAAGATTCAGAGCTCCCTTCATCAGATGCAAGTAGGAATGGAGATCCCAGCATTTATATCATCTTCCAACATTATATATGCTGTCAAGTGTCAGAAATGCTCTTCTACTTTCCACATTGGACAAACAAGTTAGTCCCTATGCAAAACAATAAACTGACATAAATAGAACATTAAAAATCACAGCATTGAAAAAACAGTGAGAGAACATTTTAATCTTCTAGGACATTCCATTGCTGACCTAAATATGGCTGTTCTCAGTCAGAGAAGCTTCAATGGAAGATTACAATGAAACTGAGTTCATTCACAAATTCATGACTCCTGCCCCCCAAATTGAGACATAAAATTCTCATCTCACTACAGATGCTAATTTCTGCTCTAATCTAACTGCATTGTAACACTGTACCTTTGCATCCTGATGCCCTTCCTTACAATACCCCTCCCACCTTCTGGCTGAGATATAAAAACTCAGGGACCTCCATTCCTACTTGTATCTGATGAAGAGAAAACTGTCTCTTGAAAGCTTAGATCCTGAAAATCTTGTTGGTCTTTAATGTGCTGCTGGACTTGAATCTTGAAGTGCTAAGTGGCATCATTATGATGCTTTGTATACTTTGTCCTAGAATCCCACTCCTTATATAAACTTCCATTCCCAGCCCCCTCTGATTTCTCCCTTTATTTGCCAGGTCTTAAGATACTATCACAGATTTGTTATATGAAAGAATGATGAAAGTATCTCTTCGTTCTGTGCAACTCAGATGTAGATCGCGGCCTAAGTGCTCTTTGAACGTCTTCTGTTTATGGTGTGCTGGATCAATGCTAGATCTTCCTTCTCATCCTCCCTACCCCGCCCACTCTATTGTCTCCATGGAGTTCAGCATGTGGAACACACAGAGGCATTCCCATCTGAGCAATGCTGTTGCACATTCTCATCTCCTTGGATGTCACTTCAGGCTTAACGTAGAGCAAGCATGCATGAGGGCAAAACCACAAGCCCAGAGGGAGCGGTTATCACCCAGAGCATCAGGTGGCAAGGCTCTGCTTTGTTCTTTTTACAAAGTAATCTGGCCCAATGTGGGTGGTAGGCTGGTTAGCACTTTGAAAAACAGCCCAGCTGTATGATAATATAAAGGTAAGGAATTGCAGCCTTCATAGCAATAAGTCTGCTGGTTTTACCTGTTAAGAAAAAAAGAAAGCGAGAGAAAGAGAGAGAAAAACAATTTCCTCTCAGTTGCCATTCTGAAACTGAGAGCAGATACAAACTGGTCATTTTGCAAGGTTCCCACAGACTTCTGTCCTATGTCCCTTCTTCCCTTTCATTTTTCTCCAATGCTTAATATATAATGTGCTTTCTCACACCCATGTATATGACTGTGGGAGGTAAGTCCGTGGTTGTCCTGCTGAAATGTTTGTGGCTGATAGAGGTTGTTGACTGGATTTTCCAGGGAGAGATGGGCCTTTGGTTTCCCTTCAGGGTGTTGCAGAAATAAGAGTGTGCATACAGATTAAATAAATGACAGGGGAAGAAAACGACTTCCTTCGGCCTGGTCATTGAATTCACTGTGGGTGGGATCAAACAGCCAGTTATTACATAATGGCCAATTTAAAGCTTCCTGTGTGGGAAATCTAAGGACATGCAGGACCATCTGTAGCTGAGCATTACCACAAAAACTTGGAAAGCAAAGAAGTGTGTGTGTGTGTGTGTGTGTGTGTGTGTGTTGGGGGGGCTAGTCATTATACAACTAGAGGCTGCAATGTTTGGCTCCACTTATTTAATTAATTTATTTATAATCAGCCTTTCTTACTGAGAATCAAAATAGATTACATACTATAAGTCAGTACAAACACTGGCCAGGACATTCAGTATACAATACAATAGAGTACGACAGTAGAAATGTGAAAACAAGCAGAAATCCCAATACGGAGTTGAAGAGCAACAAAAACAAAAAAAATCCAGGCAATAATATGAATGGGAACTCCACACAATCCTCTGTCAGTGGGCCTTGCTCTGAGGGGGGGGGGTAGTTAATCATGGGAAGATGTTACTATTTGGATCCTTTTGCCTCTGGCACACACATGCCTTGGGGCAGCACTGGAGCAAGGTGAATCCAGGTGTTATGTACTAGTCTGATGCTGCTGCATCTGGCGATGCAAGAGGGTTTTCAAGTCAGGAGACAAAGAGAGCTGGTTTGCTATTGCATGTGTTTGTGTAGTGACCCTGGACTTCCTTGGTGGTCTCTCATCCAAGTCCTAACCAGGGCCAGCCCTACTTAGCTTTTGATATCTCATGAGATTGGGCTAGCTTAGCCTATCCAGGTCAGGGCATTATTAAGTATGCTACTTAGTTATGAAAGTGTGTGGGAAGAAAGGAGACTGCAGTTTTTCAATGCTGAGGGGAAAACATTCTATGCACGCTCAGAAGTATTTTTCTTCCAGAACTCAGTTCGTGTTAAAAACAAAGTCTTGGGTCAAGGCTTTTGTGCCTATTGTGTGACCCTCCTGGCCTGGGTAGTACCACATGCTCCTTCAGTCAGGTGGTTCTCGACACAAATATGATCCTACTTGGATAGTTCTGTGCTGTTTTATGTTTTGCTTCAGCATTATTTTTTGTTTTTGTTGTTCTTCAGCTCCATATTGGGATTTCTGCTTGTTTTCACATTTCTTCTGTCATACTCTATTGTACTGTTTACTGAATGGCCTGGCCAATGTTTGTACTGACTTATAGTATGTAATCTATTTTGATTTTCAGTAAGAAAGGCTGATTATAAATACATTAATTAAATAAGTGGAGCCAATTAATTAAATAAGGGATCCTATACTCCAGATGAAACAGGCATTTTGCTTAACCATAAATAGATTTTATTTATAAGTACATAATATGTGTAAGATTTTCAGAATATTGATAAGCGATAAGGTTTCAGAATAGATTCATAAACTTGATGGTTTCAAAATAGCTATATGTTCTTAAATGTTTATTCCTTGTCCCAGTCACAAAGACTTATTTTCCTCAGTTCTTCACTAACATAAACTCCTATCTCATTCACACAGACATAGATTCACTCAGGCCTTTCCACACAGCTTGTCTGACTTAGATAGACTCATCTCTTTCACACACAAACTGGCTCCAGGTGCACACACAGTTTGTCTGACTTAGACAGTATTAGGGTGTCAGGCTTCCACACAGTTTGCCTGATTTAACCAGAACCCTTTCTCTGAGAAACCCAAAGACTGACTCAACCAGAATCTCTTGGCTGGTTAACACACTGACACAGACTCTCTCAGGCTCCACACAGTTTGCCTGACTCAACTATACTGGACACTTTCTCTCAGCCCATTCACAAAAAAACTGCAGTTCACCTCTTAGAGTACAGCTACCATCCAATCAGATCACTCTTTATTCACCCACCCAGCCTCACTCCATTTTTTCTCAGAGGCATGCATTTACACTGACAGTAACAATTTTAAAAAACCCACATTAGCAAGCAGAAATAAAATCCAAATTAAATACATTTCATGCAAAACATTATTACTGCTGACTTTATCAATACATCCCATTTTATTTAAAAATGAATTAATGAAATTCTTTTCAAAAGACATTGAATTATCATCTTCACTGAATATATTGAAGGGCTTTGTCCTAAACCTACATGCCAGCATAGGTCCTTAGAAAACTTACCACCCGTGCCCTCTTCTTGACAGAGTGAAAACTTCCTAGGGCAAATAGTATTTTCTGTTACCTTTCCAGTTGTTTGGCGTGACTTTTAGAAGAGACCCAGTGAGCATCCTTCATGTTAATTTTTCAAAAGCAGTGTAAGAAATTTCCTTTTCTGAATGCATTCTTTTTCGGAACCATTTTTGGAGCTATAATGCTGCTGAGTGATTTAGTAGATCAGTAAAAGTTGGCTGTAGTCTAGGTTCATTTTAGCCATTGTGATTTTAATATTATTATACTTTTAATGAATTGATTGTACCTGCCTCAAACAGAAAGAGAGAGACAAGATATATATTTTCCATATTGGTAAACAAACAAATAAATAATAGACTACCACCAATGGGAAGGGCAGTGCAACCACTTCAGGATATGGAATAAAGTAAATGCGGTTTAGTTTGCACTGGCTTCTTGACAGGGCCTCTATGGTCTTCCTCCTTAGTGTGACTAGACTTTGACACATTTTACTTTTGCTTCATGTCTTGCCTTCCCTTTGGATGGCGTTCAAAACATGCATTACAAACTGAATCTTATCAGCACTATTTTTTAACATGCCTTGGATTTTCCACACAATTTTTGCCTGAGTGAAACATCACAAACTCACATTGAATTAGGTTTTGGGAGAAAATGTTGTCATTTACAGTTGTGACATTAACAGAAATCGCCAGCAGAGGGCAGTACACCATAAGCAATGAAGTGACTGGGCTGCGCACCTCCACTCTTCCGCCAGCAAGTTCTGTATGGAACAAGAAACGTTTAGAAGCAGTACTGATGAGAATTTTAAGAATTTGGCAGAGTGGCTTTTATGCTTTGGCTGGACTTCACTTCTCCTGAGTGAACCGCATTTAATCAGAGCTCCCCTTCCCCTGCCCCGTAAATGGTATTGATTTATATTAGTTCCTTTTTTTTTTTTGCAAGTGAAGCGTACTTGGAAAAGAAGGATCATCTTTTTATCAAGAAGGACAAACCAGGCTTGCAATCACTCGAACTGCAACCCTAAACACACAGAGGAGATGGGGCTGTCAGGCCCCACTGATATTCTCAGTGTGATGTGAGAGCTCAGCAAAGAAGAATACAGAAGCAGAAATTTCCACCCTGAGTCCTTCTCTTGTTCTTCCATTCTGCTTCTCCAGATGCTATGAGTGATAATTATGGACTTGTCTTATTTTCACACCTGTTTTATCCCCTGACGCCTGCTTGAAAAAAATATTTCTGAGGGAAAGAGAAAAACTGTTTTTATGACCAGTTTTCAAACAATCAGTGCGAACATTATTTGTTTCCAGCAGGGGATATATATAATAGGAAACAAATATATGAAAATCCCCTATACAAAGGCACACCTGGGTTCACCTAGTTCAGTATCATTGGCTCTGCCCAGAAGTAGCCCTCGAAGCCCAGAAGCAGCGAAAGGTTTTTTTCCCTAACACTTGCTATTGAAGATTCTTTTTATCTAGTGGTGTCCATGATTGAACTTGGGATTTTCTGCATGCACAGCTGTGTACTGCTGCTGAGCTATGGTCCCTCACCAAGGTAATCAGAACAAAAGAGACAAAAGGAGAACCCAGAAATGATACACTGTAGATATGGTGATGGGAGTGTTATGGCTTCACCAACATGATACATGATGGGCCTAGATCAAGATGAGTTGCCGTGTTAGTCTGTCTGTCTAGCAGTAGAAAAGAGCAAGAGTCTAGTAGCACCTTTACAACTAACATAATTTGTGGTAGGATATGAGCTTTCATGAATCACAGCTCACTTTTTCAGATACAGGTATCTGTGACTCACGAAAGCTCATACCGTATCACAAATACCACAGAGAAGATCATAAGAGAGAAGGACATGGGATAGGTAACAAATAAAGTGAAACAAGAAATGGAAGTAAAGGTTGATGGTGAGAACTGCCATTTTGTGTATTTAGGAGTTTTTAGGTTTGAGAATGAGAGTACGTCACCTGGGTGATAGGGGAAAAATGGCTAGAGAAATTGGGGAGGGGGATTAGTGTCACCTGATGCCATTATGTCACTTTTGGTGCAACCTGGAAGAGATGTTACTATGCCAGGCAATGCTGTGGTATGCATCCCAAATTCTATGGTTAACCATAGAGTTTTGCATAAATGCTAGAGAGGCACTGGTGATGTGATGACAAATTATTACAGGGTGGTTCAAAACTAAATAAATCATTACAAAGGGATTAGACAGATTCATGGAGGAGAAGTCCATCAATGGCTGCAGCTAAGAGTGGTGTTTTTCTCTGCTGCAGGTAGGCAAATGGCAAGCCTATGTGCAAAAGAGGTTGCTGCACTAAGAGGACTCTGGTCTGAGAGAGTAGGACTCCTCTTATATTCTGAAACACTTCTCAGAAAAGGTGAGTTTTGAATGTGAGTGCTTGAGTCAGGACTTTTGCTGCTGTTGAAAATTTCCCTGGATTTGGGGGTTTTGTATTATGATAAATATATACAACTGAGTGGATCATACAATGTAGGCATCTCGGGCTTTCCTGGAGTTTTATTTCTGGAATACATACATGCACAGAAAGAAGCAAAAAGCCCAATACTTTGAACACAGTGTCTATACCCACCCCAATTTTTTAATGGAGTACACGGGGCTTCTGTTGCATCACAGGCTGGGCTGTTTCATTGTTTTGTTTGGCCCAACCAATGTGGAACAGTTATCTAAATCAGCTTTGCCTCCTCCCTGAAGATACTTAGCTGATAACTGACCAGTCCACCCTATTGAATAATGTGGGACTGAAAAATGACATCCTGCCCTCAAGTCATAGTTGATTTATGGCAACGCCTTAGTGGGGTTTTCATGGCAAGAGTCTAACAGAGGTGGTTTGCCATTGTCTGCTTCTGTGACCCCAGTCTTCATTGGAGGTCTCCTATCCAATTACTAACTAAGGCTGACCCTGCTTAGCTTCTGAGATTTGAGAAGATCTGGCTTTCCTGGGCTATCCAGGTTAGCTGGGCTCTTTTAGAGGATGAAGAGGAATTTTTGGGCCCTTTTCAGATTGGCTGGAAGAGGACTTTTTCTATCTGTTCCACATTGTTTGTAGCAGTTTAGAGTTTAATAATAAATAATCTTGGTTGATATGACTGATTAGATTATAGGAAGCTGTCCAGAATAGTGGAGTTTGCAAAAGAATAAGTATGGCTAATTGGTGAGCTCCTTAGATGTCTAGGTGTCAATTCATGTATTAAAAGGATAAGGTAATGTGTGAATTTGCAAGAATGAGAGGCCAGTCTATTATTATCTTGTGTAGCCAGGTATCTTTAGGAGGGGACTAAAATTTTTAATGCTAAGTAGTAGAGGTGGGCACAGACCTCATAATGGACCTAATTTCCCCATGGAATTACCTTGTTTGGTGTTCGGAACATGTGGGCAATGGGCCCATCTGTCTTTTGGCCCATCATGCCAGGATTCCCACCATCGCCACTCAATCAATTTCCTAGGCAACAGTGTGGAGCCACCTTCCCCATTTGGAACACACCAATCTCAGCCCAGGAAACCTTGATTGGCAGCTCTGTAGCGTTTCTGTATATCAGAGAAAGCGCACTAAGCACCACTTCAATTTGCGGGGGCGGGGGGGGGGAGCGAGTCAGCAACTGCTTGCTGCAGAAGTTTTTCTTTTGAATTGCACATTGTGAGAGTGGCTTGTGCTTTAGCAAGGGGCTTTGGGGCTTTGGTTGCAAGAGGGATTACTCTTTCCTCCATTCCTGTTTAATTTTTTTTGCCTTTCAATTCTTGCTTGCTTGGTGAGAACATTTTTTTTTATCCTTTCACCATGCTATCGGGTTGCTCTGATTTCTTTCCCCTTTCAAATCCTTGGGTTCTGGGGCTCGATTTTCCCCCCAAACTCTTACATGCTTCTGGGTTCCTGGTGGGTTCTGTTGTGCTCTGACCCCACCCACTCGCAGACCCACAGTGAGTGCAAGGCATCTTTTGGGGCTGTCTGCTTGACTTCTTTCAAAGCCTTTCCTTCCCCATATAGTGAGTGCCCTTTTGGGGTGCTTTCCTTCCTGGCTTTTGAGGTGCCAGGGGGGGGTGCTATTGGGCTCTGTGAAACACCCACTCTCTGATGACCGGCAGCACACTTTTGTGGCTCTTTGCTTGAGTTCTTTCAAATAATTTCTTTCCCCAAACAGTGAGTGCCCTTTTGGGGTGCTTTCCTTCCTGGGTTTTGAGGTGCCCGGGGGCTGCTATTCGGCTCTGTGGAACACACAGTCTATGACGACTGGCAGCACACTTTTGGGGCTGTCTGCTTGACTTCTTTCAAAGCCTTTCCTTCCCCATATAGTGAGTGCCCTTTTCGGGTGCTTTCTTTCCTGGCTCTTGAGGTCCTGATGGGAGCTATTGGACTTTCTGCAGCCTGATGGGGAGATTTCTGTTCCCCCCGGGAGACTCTCCTTCCCCCCAGAATAACCTCCATCCTGTCCTGTCCTGTCCTGTCCTGTTGAGGGCTGTTCCTTTGTGCCCAAAGAAATCCACTCCCTCCCCCCAATTTAACCTCCTCTCCAAGATTGTCTCTGTCCTCGTGTCCTTTCCAAGAGGCTTCCTCCTGCTGCCTCCCTCCAAAAAACGTCTCCTTGACTGTCCCTTCAAAGAGTCCTCCTTTCCCTCCTAAATCCAGCCCCACAGCAGGTATTCTGTTGCCAGGAAGAAGATGTACTAAAATGAACGACAGGATTGCCCACTGGAAATCACGGGAGGCAAGAATGCCAATTTACTTGCACGGGCTCCACTGAAATACATTACAGCAAAAAAGGGGGTGGGGCAAAGAAAATGTGAAATGGATTTGCCAGAAAGGTCTCTAGGCCCAGATAAACTATACAGGGACTGGAAAGACAGGCCCCACAGTGCAATGACAGCCCCTGGAAATAGCAGAAGGGCTTTGGGACTGGAATGACAGGCCCCTGAGTGGAGTGACAGCCCCTGGGTGATGCTCTGTATTTTTGGTGTTTGGGGAGGTAATCAATGGGAGGGCTTCTAGTGTCCTTTCCCCACTGGCAGACCTCTTGATGACTCCTGTTTTTTTTGGCCACTGTGTGACAGAGTGTTGGACTGGATGGGCCATTGGCCTGATCTAACATGGCTTCTCTTATGTTCTTATGTTCAAAAACTCTCTGGGATTGGAATGGCATGCCTCTGAGTAAAAAGACAATCCCTGTGAGTAACAGAAGGCCTCTGGGAGTGGAATGAAAGACCCCTGAGTGGAATGATGGTCCCTGGGTGTATCAGAAGGCATCTGGAACTGGAATGACAGGCCCCCGAGTGGAATGACGGTCCCTAGGTAGAGAATAACCATTTTGGGACTAGAATGACAGGCCTCAGAGTGGGATGATACCCCCTGTGTTTAGCAGAAGCACTGTGGAACTGAAACAACAGGTGCCAGAGTGGAATGACAGCCCCTAGGTGTAGCAGAAGCATTCCAGGTGTTGAATGACAGTCCCCAGTATGGAATAACAGCCCCTGGGTGTAGCAGATGTGTTTTGGGACTAGAATGACAGGTATCAGAGTGGTATGACACCCCCTAGGTGTAGCAGAAGTGCTCTTGAACTGAAACAACAGGTTCCAGGGTGGCATGAAAGCACCAAGATGTAGAAGGATTCTGAGAGTTGAATGAAAGGTCTCTGGGTGTAGCAGAAGTGTTCTGGGACTGGAATGACAGACCCCAGAGTGGAATGACAACCCCTCAGTGTAGCAGCTGTGTGTTTATTGCTGGCTTTTCTCCTTCCTTCCATCCTGATGCACATTTGATCCAAAGTGACAGGGAAGCTGCTGGGAGGGAATGAAGCGCCAGCATTTTAACGCTTTTCTAGTTCCACTAAAAAAAAAAAAAATTGAGAGTACAACAGGCTTAAAAAGTACATGTTTTTCCCTAGAACGCTGCTACCAATTGCCTCTCCAGTGGGCAAGGGATAATTTACAATGGGCCTTCCAGCCTTTCCCATTATCCTGCCAGGGAGCGTCATTCCCCTCTGGGGGCTGACCTTCCATTCTCAGAGGAAGATTCTCCCACTCCATCCCAGGTTTTCATTACAACTTTTGGCTGCTGCGAGGCAATGCCAAACAGTTGGCTTTTGCAACTCCTATCTTCTGTACTGGAAGTTTCCTTGGGTTGGCCACTTTGGGGGCCTGTAACTCAGACATCCAAAATGCAATCTTAACCAAACTTGGTGGGTCGATGGGGGGAGAGGCTGCTGAAGATTCTGTGTGAGTTTGGCTGCTTGGGTGCAAAAGGACTGAGGCAGGGACCCTGAAACTGATGTAACCCAGTTCATGAACTGGGCTGGTCTGTTTAAAAATTCATGGTCCCTAGTCCGTGAAAATCAATGGACCACGGACCAGCAGTCCGTGGCCGATTCCCAGTCCATGCCCATCTCTACTAAGTAGCATCAAGATGATCCTTAGTACCCTTTAACACATTTGGGAGTGTCGAATCGTCAATAATGCTGCTCAAGTGGAGCCTGGGTGGATTTAACCATGAGTCTGGCACCTCATTGAAGTTGTCTGTTAATAGAAATTTGCACTTCAAATGTTCACAGAGTATTTTGATTTTGCAATCCTGCCATAAATCAATCCAAGTCTAACCCAAATGTTTAGTACCTTTGTGTGTGTGTGTGTGTGTGTGTGTATGGGTGGGGGGGGGGTTTCAGGTACAACAAAACCATTTGAAAAATAACTCTATACCAAAAAAATTAGCACATAGAATCAATTTTGAACATCATCACAGTGTGTGTTGTTGACATTTTAAAATATTGCAGGATAGTTGAGTTCATCTGCTACAGAAAAATAAAACTAATAAAAGAATCTCCTTCAAAGCTGCCCCTTTATTGGTTGAAACAATTTTAGAATTTTTTTGACATACAAGGGGTTAATTTTGAAGGAGTACTGTTGTTTGTTATGCTTTCATAGAAAGCCAACTAAAATAAAGAAAGTCACTTCTTTCAGGAAAGTGGTTAATTTTTCAAATACATCTGTACATGTCAAAGGAATACTTATTTGGGGCAAAATTTGTTACCTAATCCCCCAAATTCTCCTTTGTTGCAGAAAGACATCTGAAGCAGAAGCCAAACCATAATGGAACTGTAGAATAACAGTGGAGCAGGATTGAAGAAATTTGTTTACCCTGATTCTGATGTGAAGGAAGTGTCAGCAGCGGCTTCACAGACACTCTTCTCACAGATACTCTTTTGCACATACAGTGCAATCCTAAACACACTTTTCTAAAACTGTTGAAATCAATAGGCCTGGAGGGGTATAAATGCTTAGGAATGCCTTGATAGAAACTTTTAACATGATATGAACTTTCAAACTGCTTTCAAATAAGAACGACTCCTTCAATATCTAAATAAATAATGGAATCTCTAGTGCCCCAAATTAGATTTAGTGTCCCAATTAAAACATATAAAATCTTTCTGAGAAAAGTAAATTAAACTTATATTTGGAGATGCAACCTTGCATATTTCAAAATCTTCCATAGGAGAGGATTGCACGGTCCTTTGTAGCATATACTTGCATGACTATAAAGAGACGCCATCTTTAACAATTATAACAGTAACTTTGGAGTTGGTGGCACCATTTTTTAAAACTCACATTTCCCAGCTATTGTTGAATGGTGATATGTGCACATCCGAAACCAATGTTCATGTTTTCTTTTGCTTGGTTCTTGTCTGTAACCTCACAATACAACAATTGCTCAAAATATATTGTTTCCATAGCATGTTCCTTTGAGCGACGAATATGATCAGTAAAGGGCCAGGAGGGCACCATTTACCATCTCCAAACATTACATTATAGGATTAAGTAGAGGTCTGCTGCCAAGGAACTGGCTGATGAATTCAAATCAATATATGAGACTCACCCCTTCCCTTGCTTCTTGGCCCTTGTTGTCCCATTCGTGTTTCCAAGTCACATTGCTGCAATGACTTCCTCTTCTACATGACTATTAAAAGTACAGATCTACTACCAAGGCCTGAACTCTCAATTGAAAAAAAAAAACCCTACACTTCCTCTGGTACCTCAGATTGCTGGAAATTTTCAGATCCTCCTGCCCATCACAGCTCCTCACGCCTCATGAATAGTTGTTTCCAAAGGAACCTCAAGAATGGCATTTAATGTGGCAAGAAAGGAAGCTGGTACTCCCACCAGGCTGAAGCACTTTAGGTATGCTCATGGGGTAAAGTAAATCCCAGCCATAGATGACACAGAATAATCAGGCAGTTAGACATTCAGCAAAAAAAGCAAGTGAGAGAAAATGTTTCATCTTTATTTCCAACCCAAATGCAATTAATTATAATATATGACACCAGTTTCTATAACACCTTAAATAATAAAGATTGTTTCCAAAGCAACTCTGCATGAGTAGAAGCACTTTTTCTTGCATGAGGCAAGGGGTATGTGATGGAATGCACTTTAAGGTGCATTCCATCACAGTGCAGAACTAAGACATCTGGAATGGAAGGAGTTAACAATTGATTTGTAGGCTTCTCTCTTCTCTCTAATTGGCCAGTCAGAACCATACTTCAGGATGAGAGTTGGTTGCTAACAGGATTTTGAGGAAAGTTGTTACCCTAAGAGGTGGGGTCTCTTTGTGAGTTAGAGGAATTAGCATACAAGGAGAAGCAGCAAGAGGGGGTAACTAGCAGGATTCTTCCAGCAATGTGTATGAGGATAATTCCTCTAGAGAATAAACAGGCAGATGTTCAACAGGAATGGTTTTGATTGAAGGAGTAGCAAAAGCAAACACACAGAAAATAGCACACAACATATACACACAGAATTAACTAGAAAACAGGGAGGAGAAATGGAGAGGAGTGTAGGGTTGTGTAACATTTACGAGTCTAGAAGAGGACGTCCATAGAGAAGGGCAGCTTGAGTGACCAGTGCTTTGCAGCAAGAAGAAGAGGGCTCAGATGTGCAGTCTGAGAGTGTGTGGGTGGGTCTAGAACATGCACATGGCACTATGTGTTGCAGGATCTATGTGTTGCAGGAAAATATAAGTGAAATAGAATTAAGCAATAAAAGGGGGTAAGGGTTGGAAAGCTGTTGGAAGGCAATAGGGAGGGGGGAGGAAAAGGGTGGGGAACAGAACTAATTAGATATGAAGGGAACGTATGTATTAAATTTGAAAATGCAAACTCACCAATAAATTTTTTTTAAAAAAGAACACGCACATGGCACTATAGTGTAGGGTAGCCGAATTATACTATGAAACGTACCATGGGGCAGGATGGTGCCTTCTGTCCCAAAACAATAACTTAATGGTTGTCTCCGGAGGTGAGACAATAAAAGGGGAAAGGTTGGGTTAAACCTTCCTGGGTGTTACGATAGGTACAAATATGCTATATGACCCATGATGGCTGGACAGGTGGGGCTTATCAGATCCCTGAATAGCCCAGATTGGGAGAGTAGATAAAAGGAAGATTGTGGGGTGTGAAGGTGATTAATTCAGGAACTCCTGGAAGAACTTTTTGTAATATCTTTGCGCATCTCCAGGGGCATGGGGCTGATAGCCAGTCTTGCCTGTGACTCACATGCCAGTAATTTTTCCAACTCCCAGCTAGGGGTTGGCAGCCATTTCCTGCCTCGCTAGGCAGCATTTCTATGTTTAAAACACATGAGGTGAGGGGCTTATAAGATAGCCATACTCATAAGCTTCCCTTTTAGCATGAGGGTCAGGGTTGACTGCTAACAGAGTGTGTGTGAAAGTCTGACAGGGAAGGTCAGACAGGTTCCCCTATAGTGTGAGGTAATACATGTGTCTCATAGCAATTAGTCGATTGATGCATCACATGCGATAACACATACACGTGCCCTTGTTTTTCAAAAATTGTAGGGATGGGATGAAATTTTTAGCAAAGGTAGACTTCCTCACTTTGTGAAAGGAAACAAAAAACAGACCACAACAAGAAAGAATGGCAAATGCAGAGTTTTCAGCAGAAAAGTAATTTTTAAAAAACTTTTAGTCAAATATTGTAAGAGTAAGAAAATGAATGCAAACTTTTCCCCCCATACTGCTGGCCAGCTGGTGTTCTCCTGCTAGGCCACTGCTTGAATGCTATTTTCTCTCTATAGGGATCAGTATAGAGAACAAACGTACCTGCTCCTAGAGGCACCTTCTTCAGTGGTCCGTAAAATAGACCCCTTACTCCAATTTGCTTGAAACTTTGGAGACTTTAGATTAGAGGGGGACTATGCTCTGTGCAAATTTGGTGCCATTATGAACAGCTCCCCCAGACCTTCTAATAGATTGCCCATTGAAAATAATTGTTTTGAACCTCTGGAAGTCAAACAAACTACTCAGATTTGTATCCCAAACCAATAATATCCTACATGAAATTAAATTATATGGTAAAAAATCTCTCCCCCCCCCCCCGCAAACTCTGGACACAAAATTGGAATAAATTTCTTCTTAGTACACACCTATTATAGAATTAGAAGGAATTCATTAGAAATTCTTTTTTTGGATAATTGGGACGATCTAAATATCCCTTCTGTTAGAAGGGATTTAATAACTTTACTATTTCATGCAGCTAAATCCTCACTTGCTTCATTTTGGAAGTCACAATCAGTTCCTACAATTAACACCTGGTTCAACAAGATATGGGATTTTCTAATAATGGAAAAAATAACAGAAAAGCTATACCTACAGAAAAACCCCACTGGTACTTCGAATTTTTATGTTAAGTGGGAGTCTTTCCTCGAATTTCTTTCTAAAAATGATCTACTTTTGACAAAGCTACCTTACGAAGAAGTTATTGATACGGAAATGTGGGGTTTATGGTGACCTTTTGTGCAGATTGTTATATTACTATTAATATCTCTACTGTTAAGATTGTTCTGTTTGTTACATATTTAAAATAAGTATTAATGGTTTCTTGTATTGATACTGACAAACTTGTATCCATCTTTGGTTTTATTTTGAGTATATTGTTGTTTAGTTTGATGATAGCTGTTAATGTTATTGAAATTATTAATTTTTTTAAAAAATATATTAAAATGGCAACCATCTAAAAAAAAAAAGGAATTCATTGAGTAATCTAGTTCAACCTTTGCCCTGAATTGCTATCTAAATAGTGGGAAGTTGAGTGCAGGCATTTCTATGGTATATTAGTACTTGAGAAGAGTGCGTGGAGACTTGAATTCTCTTTGCTTTAAGGTGTGTGTTGATAAATGTACAGGCAGAACAGGTATTAGAAGGACAGAGGGGAAAGCAAGAAAGGCACAATCGGGCAAAGCTATTTCCAACATGATGTCAGCCTCTTAATATCCAAAGCAACTCTCTGAAAATCAAAATTCAAACTGTTGCTATTTGGCTGTTGTTGCATTTACACTTTTAGGCTACTGTTGATTTCACCTTGAATCCTGGCAGGACATTTAATTTGTATTCTAGATGCCCATTGGTACCAACTGCATGCCATTAAAGGATATGGCCTTATGTATGTCTAAAAGGAAGATTGCTTTCCATAGTAGAACAGCAGTTGTTTACCCCTTTGCCTTTAGCATCAGCAGCAAGGTTAAATATGTAAGATCAGTAAGATGTTCTTACTATTTTTCCAGATGGAGAACAGAAGTACCAAAAAGCAGCACAGAGGGCTTCTGCTTAATTTTATTTTATATGCAGCATATACCTCTAATCTAGTGATAGTATCTGCTCCGTGCAATGAATGAAGCAATAGCCCCTCTGCAAAGAGATGTTACTAATGGCTCCCATCTTTTTAATAACACCACTGAATGGACAGGAATAGAGAGGAAGAGGAGTTGCCAAAGAACTTAAAATAAAAGCAAATCCAAACTAATATTCCACCAAATGGCTGGGCAGTAAGGGGTAGAGGGTGCATTACTGCTCTTTGACAGTTCCAACAATAAGTATTGCTGGGTGAGCACTCCAGGGATGAGGCTACACAGCTTGAGAATGCAAAGCTAATACAACTTTTTAAAATGTAACAAAATTGTGTGTGTGTGTGCATGCACATGTGTAAAGTGAGGGAGAAGAGTTACTGCATCATTACTTATGTGAGAGGGACTAGGTCACGGCATGTGGGCAACTACATTCCATACAGCTCTCACAAGTAGCAATTTATGTTTTATTAAGGCTCAAGTTTCTTAATTTCAGAGCATTGAACTAAATGCTCAGAAAATTAGAAATCCCCACAGCAGGTCAACTGGAAGGATGATATAATACATTACATTATACATATACATTAAGCCTCTGATCTTACAGAAAGATGCTTGCTAGACTGAAATTATTTTGCTTTCAAGTGTTGTTGCCGTCGTAGTCTTCTTCTTCTTCGTCTTCTTCTTCTGGTGGAGAGAAAACAGTGGATCTACATCCAAGATATGAATTTAAGATTAAGAGTTGCAAATCTTCCCATTTGTTTGTCTCTGGACATTATTGGATGTGTTGTTTGGAGTCAGTAACTCACAGTTCCCAATGGCACATTTTAAGCTAGCTTGGATCTTTCTGTTTGTCAGAATAATCAACACTGGACTCATGGCTGAGTAGCAGGAGTCAAAAAACATGCGCGCATCTGCAAACCGTAGTGAGACTGGAGAAATGCAAAGGTTGACCATCCAGAAGATGCTGTCCAGCCCAAAACTGAGAAGGTACATGACCAGCAAGCCCATTACTGATTTTGCTGCATGGAGCTCTGTCTGCTTTATCTGTAGCATGGGCAAACGTTTCACCATTTTCCCATGTTGACGAAACACAAACAGAAGGTAACCACTTGAGATGGTCATCAGGCCAAGAAAGAACATATCACGGGTTACAAATATCATCCCATTTCCAAAGTACAAGAGATGGTTAGGAAACACCACACAGCAGAAGTCATATACCACTGTGACATCTTCTTTGGTACAGTTGGTATCGGAGCGTGGCATGGAGTAAAGCAAACGAGTACAGCAAACGAGTAGATTGAAACACCAGAGAGAGATCATAACAGAAGGGAGTCTTTCTAGGAGGCTGCGCCCAAGTCGCAAACACCTGGGAGGACATGGGACAATAAAGAGACATTGGAAGCAGCCAAGCATAGATGTTAAGAAGATGCTCATAGCTCTACTCACACAGTAGATATAGAGGGTGATGCCACAGCTCAAGCTATCATACATAGTGTGGACTCCAGCTGTTCGAAGGGTGAGTGGAACTCCTCGTGTCAGGATAACCAGGAGATTGGCAAGTGCAAGCTTGCCCAAGATGATTTCACTAGGAGTGAAGTTCTGCTGGCAGATGGCATTGATGAAGGCATAGAGGATGGCTAGATTCCCAGGGATGCCTATCATGTCTAGTGAAACAAAGCCAAGCATGTTCAAGATGAACCAGATTTGCATCACTGATGTGCAGCACTGATTAGAGGAGGGCTGCTGTGTCTTTGTATGCTGCAAGACAAGAATGTTGAAAAGTGGCAGATTTATTTTTTTCCCCAGTTAACAAAAACACACATGAATCAATGGCTTTTCCAGATGATTGTTTAAAAAAATATTTTTTCCCCTTTGGTACTACATCTATGCTGGCTGTTTCTCTGGATTAAATGGGAAACATGCTTTAGGTGCTCAACTCTACAAGGGACATAAATGTTATTCTACCAATTGCATACATTAACAGATGTTAACCTCATCTTCAGTTATTGCACTTTGATCATTGTTCTACAATCTCGTTATGTTAAATCCTGTTCCCAGGAGATAGAGTCCTGGACTTATGACCATAAAAAATAAGACCATTTGCTTTTAGAGACATGGAAGATAATGTTTAGTTTCTAAATAGAATTTTATATTTTTAGAAAGCAGTATTACCAATACAATACAATCATAGAAATCTGAGAATGTGTTAGAAAATTACCTGTTTCATCTGTAGGAAATATGAAAAGTTAGAGATTGAATAAAGAAAAAACATTCTTCAAAAGAGTGTTATCTATTACATTTTATCCCACCTTTTCTCCAAGGAGCTCAAGTTGGCTCACATGGGTTTCCCCTTCTCTATTTCATCCTCACAGCAACTCTGAGATGTAGCTTAAATAGGGAGAGAATGACTACTCACTCAGAGAACTTAGAGGAAGAAGAAGGATTTGATCACGAATTTCCCACTATCATCCTGAAGTTACACACCATCCTAACTACTACACCACACCAATCTTCATAAGAAGAAACCTGCTGGATCAGACCAGTGGTCCATCTGTTTCAGCATCTTGTTTCACACAATGGCCAGCCAGTTGCCTAAAAAACCATGGCCTCCCCATGATATCTCCTTACTACTGGAATTCAGAGATTTGCCATCTCTGACTATGGAGGTTCCTTTCAGTCCCGGCTGGTGGCAGCAGTCACCTTGGCCTGGGGCTGTTATTTGCCCCCTTGGGAGGCAGATGGTGCTTTCCCATGTATCCAGATATGTGTCGGGGTGTGTGTGCGGGGTCTGATGTCTCATAAGGCTGCTCCGCAGTTCTGGTGTTTCAGTTGCGCCTCATGCGCAGGTGAAACAACACATTAGCATGGAGCTCTCACCTGGCATGAGGAGCGGAGATGAGCAGCTTTGCAGCAGCAGCGAAGCTTGTTGGTGGTTTCAGTGGCAGTGAGGATCTCAGCAGCAGCAAAGGCAATGAGGGACCTCTGTAGCGGCGATGCGTTGTGCAGCAGGTGAGGTGGTGGCAAGTTGTGCAAGCTGTGGCCATGTTGGCCAGCTCCAGAGCAGGCTTCCATGGGGGAAGTGGGCCCCACCAGCCCTGTCAGGCCTCTCAGATGGGTGGGAGCCCTCTCTGTGGCATCACTCTTGTGACCACAGCCTCACAGGTGGGCAGGAGCCCTTTCTGTGGCATTGCTCTTGTGGCCACAGATACCTTGAATGGGTTGGGGGAATATTTAGGGTGATGAGGACCTTTGCGCCCACCTGCTTCTTTTGGGTGTGCTTGGCCCAAGGCCCTAGAGTAAGGCAGGGGGCCACCCATTTTGTTGCCGTTCTACCTTCCCTCTACTTTTCTAGGGGGGGGCTTTTCTAGGGGGGCCTTCTTACAACATGGGTAGGGTGTCCCCATTTCCTAAGCCCAACATTGGGGGGGGGTAGTGGGGCAACAACCCCACTACCTGTGGAAGACTTGCAGAGCAGCTTGGGGGCCATTGTCAGTGATGGCCATCTGGGACAGCCTACACATTTCATGCCTTAATAGATGCCTCTGGGCCTGGCAGACATTTTGAGTGGCCTTTAGTCTGCCATTTTGAAGGGCCATATACATAGGCTTGGTTGCAGCACCTAGGCCCGGCAAACATTTGGGGTGTGTTTCCCCCAGTGGACATTTTGTGGTTACCCACTCTAAAGGGGGAATTGCATTTGCAGGCCATAGTAGTGTGTCATAATACATCACTATGCCTTCCAAGAAGGGCTCGGGGACTTCCAAGGGTAAACAGCCTGCTAAGCACCCTGCCCCTAAAAGACCCACTGTGGCACTATCGGTCTCTGATGAAGAGGACAAAGGCCCCACTAGGCAACAGATTATGGAGTGGATTGCCACTATGGAATGGGTAAGGGGCCTTTCAGTGGCTGGTTCAGGGGCAAAATGAATGAGACCTGTGAGGGCAGCTTCAAAGAGAACAGCTCTTAATGATATCATGTCTTGTTTATCTGCCCTTGAGAGTTATTCTGGCCTTGGAGGAACTACCAGCGCACTGGAGGGTGATGGAGCAAGCACCTCACAAATAGAAGGGCCTTCAGACTAAGCTGGCCCATTGGCAGGTGACAGGGGTTGGCGGCTGTGTCACACTCAGGGTTGGCCACAACAGGCAGGTGGCTCACCAGTACTGCACAGTCAGTCCCAGCAAGATGGAGTGGCTGAGAGTGCACAAGCCACACCACAGTCAGTTGCCAGAAAGTCAGTAGTCAAGGAGCAGGCAGAAGAGAAGTCAGGAGGCAGGTCGAGGTCAGAGTCCAATAAATCAATAAGCAGAACAAGGTGCAAGGCAAAGGCTGGTCAGGAGCTTCCAGGCACAGCGCTGTCATTGCAGAGGCTAGCAAGCTAAATCACTTCCCCACAGAACTCTGTTCAGCATCTGCCTTTATAGCTGCTCTAACAAGATGCAGGTGTTGCTTCTTCCTCCTCTGAGATCCCTGCCTCATTCCCAGCAATCAGCCTGGCCCTGTGCTGCACCTGTAATCAAGCACTTCTTTGTCTCCCCTAGACGACTGCTTTTGCTTTACTTTTCTCAGCTGGCCCAGGGAGCTCAGGTTTCTATTTTGCTCTGGGGGAGTCTTTGTCTCCAACGGCCTCCGCAGAGGTTTCTGGCTGCTGTTGCTGAGTTTCCTCCGGAGCAGCAGCTGTCACAGCTGGCTCTGGCTCTAAAGTAGACCCTGCTGGCTCTTCTGTGTCTGGCTTTGGCTCTAGAGTAGCACCTGCTGGCTCTTCCTGCTCATCCTCTGAGGATGACTCTGGGGCAAGAGATAAGTTGGCCAGTTGAGTCTGAGGCTGACTCATGACAGGCTGAGTCTGGCCAGGTGGCACTGGCAGTTCAACTGCTAGAGTGGGAAGGTAAGGTAACTTGGTCACAGCAGGGGTATGCATGGCATTGGGGGTCTTTGGGTCAGGCCACTGCCTCCATGCCCCCAGGCACACCTCAGTCCTCATACACTCAGTTGGGTACAATACAGTCTAGTGGTGCAGCTGGCAGGTGGTCTCAATGGGGGCAGCCATCCTTTATGGGATAGGTGACTGGGCCTGCTGTTTGGCCGCCTTTCACAATGCAGGTTCAGGCTGGTATGGGAATTGTGGCAGACAAAAAGGAGGATGGTCTCAAGCAAGCCACGCTAACAAAAGGACTCTCAAGGTCCTAAGAGACCCAACAATACTTAACATTTTTTTTAATTGTGAAAGTACAAGTGCAATGTGTGCAAAAACATATATCTATATCCTTATTCACAATATATCCCTACTAATACAATCCTCGGGAAAACACAATCAATATACTTAAACCAATGCCAGATAAATACATATTGTTTCATCCAGTAAGAATCACAGTTCATCAAGTTGTGCGTAAAGTCTATCAGAGTTCATACAGTATCATTCAATATCCAAGTTAGGGAGAATAGTAATAACTTATTGTTTCTTCTTCCTTCTAGGTAGAACACTCTGAGAGTAGACCGATGAAGAAACCTTTTGCAGTTGGCAATGGGTGTGCTAACTGTGGTTACAACCCGTTTCGCCTTGCTTTGTCAAGCCAAACAATTACTGCATGTTCATTGACAGTACTTTCTTGACAAGCATTGGTGAGTTTCTTCTTCGTGATCGTACCACCCGTGGAGGGTGGCCTCCTTGTTCCAGTATATGGACATTATATACTGGGGGTATTCTGACATTTGTTGGTGCGGCCTGGCTGCAATACGATGAGGAATTCTGGATGCGGGCTGCCCTAAACCCCTTCATGCATTGGGACCAAGTGCACCAGCATCTTTGGCTGCAGGTGATGTCTCTGGCATTAATAGGGGTGACCATTTCGATAGTGGACACCTTATGCACTGGACTTCCACAGCAGCTAGCATCCACACCCCTGTGGAGCAGTCAGTTCAGCCCCAGCTGCTTTGCTGGGAGTTTTCCTCCCAGGGGGTGTGTAGCAGGAAGGCATGCAGGTTCGGGCATGAGTGCCCAATATGTAGGGATCCCCATTTGTTTATGGCCTGCAAATGGCAGACATCATTCGCCAAGCACGGGGATGGATCTGCCAGGAAATATGCTGCTGGAAAAGGGCCCCAGCCCAATAAATCTGAGGGTACTTGAGGCCATGTTGGCTGATTACCCCAGGCATGCCAATGCACAGTTCTAGTTAAAGGGTTTCACTGTTGGTTTTTGGATCTTGTTTCATGGCCCTAGACCCCCTTTCATGTCATCCAATTTACATTCTGAGGTCATGTGAGCAAAGATAGCAAAGGAGTGTGCAGAGGGCAGAGTACTGGGGCAATTTCCCTCTCCTCCTGTCCTGCATTTGAGGGTCTCCCCTTTGGGTGTGATTCCTAAGAAAGCAGCTGGCGAGTTCCAGCTTATCCATTATCTTTCATACCCAAGGGGGATTCTGTAAAGATGCCATTCCTGAACACCTGTGCTCTGTTCGATACACTTCCTTTGATCAAGCGCTCAAGGTAGTCAGGAGGTGCGGGCCAGGAGTGGAGATGGCTAAATGCAACATTAAGTCAGCACTCCGCCTTCTCCCGGTTCATCCAGAGGGGTTTGAGCTGCTGGGTTTTTGTTTTGAGAGCCAGTTTTACATGGACAGGGCACTTCCTATGGGATGCTCCATTTCATGTGTGGTCAAATGCTTTAGCTCCTACCCGCTTTAGGTTTGCCAGGACATGACCCACTATCTTGATGACTTTCTTTTTGTGGGCCCAGATACTTCTGTGCAGTGCACCCAGTTCCTGGGGGACTTTGAGCTAAGCTACTAGAGACGAATTACACAAGGAGGAGCACATGAAGGGAGTCACAATGTTAATTGGGAAGCTGAGTTTTAAAAGTGATCAGAAGGCTTTGTCCATTTCCCCTCTCTACAGAGCTAGGGAGATGCTGCTCAGAGGGTTTGTTAATTTCCTCTTCACCGTCAGTTTCACCTCATCTTCTAGGAGGCAAAGAGGAAACTGCAACTCCCTTTACATGCTCCTCCTTGTGTAATTTGTTTCTTGTAGCTTGGCTCTTTGTTAATCTCACTTGAGAGCTCAGCATGCCTTTGGCCCATGAAAAGACAGACAGCCCATCTCAGATCCTTACATTTTGGGGAATTGAGTTAGACATGGTTCAGCAGACCTCAAAGCTCCGTGATCTGAGAGCCCGATTGTGTAACCTTAGGGGAAACTGGAAGGTTTCATTACTGGACCTGCAGCAGATAGTTGGCCACCTCAGTTTCGCATGTAGGGTGGTGGCCCCCAGAAGGTCGTTTCTTAAATGTCTCTGTGATGCGATAGGTTTCCTTCTGCACCATCAGATGTGGATAACTGTTGGCATGAGAGAGGACTTAGATGTTTGAGGAGAGTTCTTGGAGGCCTTTAATGGAATTTCCTTTCGGAGGCAAGATCTGTTGCTGGAGGGGGAACTGCAGATTTCATCCGATGCCTCAGGCTCAACTGGTTTTGGGGTTTATTTCTGGGGGCATTGGTGCTCAGCCCAATGGCAGGCTGATTTGCAGAGACTTAACTTTCCTTGAATTCTTCCCCATCTTAGTAGCAGTTTACTTGTGGTGGAAGAATCTTGTGGACCACTCAGTGCACTTTTGGTGTGATAATATGGCAGTGGTCCATGTACTCAATTCCCTCTCCTCTAAATTGCCTTAGGTTATGAAGCTGGTTTGTGCATTTACACTTAGGTGCTTGCACCTTAACATTTTTTTCTTGGCAGGCACATTCCTGGTGTGAACAATGGAGTGGCAGACAACTGTCTCACCTACAGATGGACCAGTTTCATCAGCTTGCCCCCGAAGCTGACTTGTTGCTGGCTCAGATGCCTCAGGACTTCTGGCAGATTGGAAGTCCGAGGCCTTCAGGGCCATTCAATTAGCCCTGGACCCCACTACCCAGAGGACATATGAGCAGATGGGTCCAGTAGTTTACTCAGTTAAAGTGTAAGGTAAGTCTCATCCAGTTGTGGCTCATCCCTGTGGAGCACCTGATGCACTTCTGCATTTTGCAGAAAGGTAAGAGACAACCGGACAGGTATATTAGGAGCCAAGTGGTGGCTCTGGCTTTTGCGGGCAAAGCCAATGGCCAGGCTGACACCACAGGGAACTTCTGCATCTGAAAGATGCTAGAGAGATGGTTCCAGGAGGCTGCTGCACCCAGAGACCAGAGGCAGCCCATCTCCCCAGACATTCTTATGGGACTGAAAGCAGTGTGGGCCAAGGTCTGTCATTCTAGGTTTGAGGAGGTGCTTTTCCATGCTGCTTCCCTGATGGTTTTCTTTGGAGCGCTAAGAGTCAGCGAGCTTATTCCCCAGTCACTTAAGGATGAGTTGGGATGAGCCTTAATGGCTAAGGATATAAAATTTAGGAGGTACCAAGTAGTAATAACTATTTGCCACTCCAAGACTGAGCAGAAGCAAAAGGCAGCAGAGGTAATTCTTGGTCCATGTGCCATGAGGAACTTGTGCCCTGTCTTTGCCCTACAAAGTTATGTTAGAGCTGGGGGATGAGCCCAGAATTTTATTTCACCATTTTGATGGTTCCCCACTGACCAGATATCAGTTTTGGACAGTCACTGAGAGGGCACTTAATAAATTGGTCCTGGCAGGTGTCAAATTCAACATCCACTCTTTCCAGATTGAGGCTGTATCCACGGCAGCAGCTATTAGCAAGCACTGGCCTGGTGTCCTGATCTTCTGATCTGCAATGCCTCTGTGCTGAGTGTGGCGGGAAGCATTGGACCCCAAGGCAGTAGAATGGGCTAGGCAAAAGGCCAACAGAGCCCTCTTCAAGGCTATGGTAGTGGGGTTGAGAATTTATTTTCCCCATCTGCAAATTACGGCCGAATTTGCAGACCTCTACCGAGGGGATGGAATAGACCTTTCTTGCAAAGGGAACAACATATTCTTGGAGGACCTGTGGCAAGGGCTTAGGTTGACTTTAAGCCATTTGTGGGGTGCTACAGCCTAAGCAGAGGCTTGGCCTCAGTGGTGGTTGGTTAGAAGTTAGGGGAAAGTGTGCGGGCTGGTGAGCGACCTTGGCATATCCCCATTGGTGGGGAATTGGGGTCTGTCAGGAACAGCTGGCTGCTTTACAGCCCAGTTGCGAGGACAGATGCCCTGATGGGGAACCTTTGGACAAGCTAGTCTCCTCCAGCAGCTTTACAGCTGGGTGGGGGATCTTTAAAGGGGTGAACCACTTAGTGTGGCAAGACCAGGTCCTAGCCATACAATGGATGGCTTGCACCTAGGGCAGTGGATGACTCACCCAGACAAGTCAGGGCAGAGGTCCAGGATTGATCTCAGGGCCTGACCTGTATGCTAGTTTAGGCCCTTGCCATGTTTTACTGATATGTTGCTGTTATTTTAATAAAGCGGCTCTTTAGTTCCCAACTCCTGTGTATGCCTCTTCATTCCAACTGAGGGAGCAAATGGTTAGTCACCACTGATGGAACTATCTTCCATCTTCTACTGGCACATACAAATAAACCAAAGTATATATTTTTCAAAAAGACTGTTGGACAATAATGTAATTATCATTCAGCTACAGTAATGAGGGTCATTGTTTGAATGCCCCTTGATTTAAAAAAACCCTCCCTGCACCTCCAGAACTATTATGTCAAGGACTGAGACCTGATCTGCTAGTTTTGTATGTGTGTTTTGGAGGTTTTATGATGAAGAAAACCTAAATATTCATTCTTCACATGAAGTCAGAAGTGTTATAATCCAGCAGCACTAAATTGCAGATTATAATGCATTTCAGCTCTAAGAATTTCCTTGGTTTCCTTTTGTAGTCCAAATCCCAGGTATGTGTATGTTGGGGGATAGATGATCACTCCATCGATACCTTCCCTTGTATCTTTCTAATGCACCTTAAAGCATCTGTGCATCCATGTAACCTTTCTATTTCATTTTTATATTCAGGCCCTTAACTTTAAAATATCAGTGATCACCTCCAAGAATTATTAACAATTAAGGGTCCCCAAGGCATCGAACAATCAAAACTTGCAAAATAGTGTTTAAAGTACAGGTGACTACATATAAAATATTTAAAACAATTAAAACACACACACAATCAGAAAGGAGGGTCAATGATAATGAAGGAATAGCAAACTAAATAATAAAAGTCTTCACCTTTTCATTTCACTAACTCTTTCTTTTATTCTTTGGGAACCCTGAGTTTGGGAGCTTCACTAGGATGAATTCTAGTTTTGAGAACCCCGTTTGAAAACATAGGACACACACAACCTTTAACTTTCAGTGATAAAGATCCTTGAGGCATTTGTTCACATGAATAGCTTTTCCATTGTTAAGAACTGGTGATTTCTTTCTAGCCTCTAATGGCTTTTTTCCACCATTTGAGTTTGTTATAGCCTTAATATGCTAGATTAAAATGTTTCTGCCTCTGTAAGATACAGTCTTACTCAGTATGATGGAATCACTTTGTAATGTTTTCCCTTGCATAAACGACATAAGCTTTCCACTCATGTCCCTAGATGTGTTCTTCCCAGTTACGCTGCCAAATACTGACAAGGATATCTGCACAGGAGACTGCTTTCATTTCATGCTGGCTGATAACCATTTCCGTTTGACATCAGCTTGGCAGCTTTTCAAAGACAGATTGGTGATGGGGTTATAGCTGATGCTAAAGCTGTATGAAAGTTGGTGGGTAATTAAATCTTATAAGAACTGAAAACTTTAATGATTATATCTGAAATCCATTTTGGATCAAAGTAGAAGGAGATGTCTTGTTTGATGATAAAAAGGGGAGAAAAGAGCCCAAACAAATATGAAAAAATAACTGCAGGGAAATGAAACCGTACTTTACTGCACAGTTTCACTGGGGCATAACAACTGCAAAAAGAGAAGAGGAAAAAATCTCCAGACCTATCCTGAGTACATAAAAAGACCGTAGCTGGCATGTGTTTGTTTATCTTCACATGCCTCTCTTCAAATCATCCTCATTTAAAAAAAAAATACGTAGTATCCAAAGTGGAGTGGCTGTAGGTAGAGATAAGGTTACGATGAGCACAAGGATTTCTGTCCACAGGGTATGAATTCTCCTCCTTCTGCAACAGCCTGAAATCTTCCCCCAAATACTGCTGCTGGGGGACAGGATATGCTTCGGGACAGGATTTCCATGGGCATTTCAGCCTGCGTAAGGAGTGGGAAGGTGGAAAATTTCCATGTTGTGGGTTGAAATTCTTGTTCCCATGAAAAAACTCCGGTGGATCAAAGGCCCAGCTTTGCAAATTTGCAGGTGTAGTGCAAATATTCCCATTTCCATTTCTCTTCTCTCTTTTGGGAAATGAAACTACAAATCTTTACTTTCACCCTTTTTTATTTCCTTGAACCAAAATTTCCCAAGCAAAAATACATTCATTTTCAATTGTATTTGTGCATCTGCTGCTTTTAAATTACATACAAATGACATGAAAAGGATGTAAAAGGAACAAAAGAATAATAATCAGCAGCAGCAATGAAGTGGACTAAAACTATTGATGACAATTTATTGAATCAAAAAGAAAGAAAGACAATTGTCTCATCCCTGCTAGCAGGATCTAGGCAATTTCCAAAGAAGGGTTGCTAAGGTTTAAGTCTGCTTGAAAGTCATGATTTTTCAAGATACCTTATGCCTGCAGTTAATCCTACAGAGTTCCTGCAGTCTAAATTCACGGAGGAACTATGTATAGAATAACAGCATGTCACCTAAAATTAAGCTCAAGCCCAGTTAATATAAGGCTCGGCATGGTCTTTCCTATCCCTGCCTTATGCATGTTCTCATTTGTGCTGTGGAGGCATCTGATTAACTGCTGGCTTGTTTTTCATACCCAAAGGTAGCTTCTCTGTCCCAGCATTCTCTAATGCATGGTGAAGGTAGCTATGGTAGATCCACAGATATTTGCCACCAAAGTTGGAATAAAGAGGCAGACACATGAATCGGGATCTAAAAGGCCGCTTTATTAATGTAATGGCAACATATCAAAACATGGCAAAGGCCTAAATTAGCAGTACAGGTTGGGCCCTGGGGTCACTTCAGGACCTCCGCCCCAACCTGTCTGAGTGAATCACCCACTGCCATGGGTGCGAGCCATCCATCATATGGCTGAGACTTGGCCTGGCCAGGCTAAGTGGTTCACCCCTTTAAAGCTCCCCCACCCGGCTGTAAAGCTGCAGGGGCTTGTCCAGGGGTTCCCCACCAGGGCGTCTGTCCTCGCAACTGGGCTGTAAAGCAGCCAGCCACTCCTGACAGACTGCAGTTTCCCCACCAATGAGGGTGCTTACTGGCCCACTCATCATCCCCTACCTTTTCACCTGCCCCCAGTGGCAGTCGACCCCGCCAAGCCAATTACCAACAACAATTAACAATGCAAGGAAGGTGAAAAAACTCCTCCCCCAAGGGCCACGTTTGGGAAGAAGGAGAAAAAAAAATCCTACTTGGCCCCGTACAGGCGACCGGCTAGTCCTGCACTGAAATAGGGTGAGGTGAGCGGGTTGAACAAGAAGGCACAACTGCACATGCCCTGAGGAGGCTTCAAAGTTCCGCCCCTGCCAGAGACCCAGATGGCCGGGAATGCCTGCCTGCCTCCATTCCTCCGCAGAGGCAAACAACAGCACCCGACTAAGGTGGCAGTTGCCACCTGCCGGGAGTGCTGCTTTCCAAACATAAAAACAGTGTCATACCTTTTAATTAGAACCTACCAAAATATCATAAAAGAGTGAGCTTGGAAAAGTTTCCAGGAACTCTTCATCAGACTGGTGTTCACGACAAACAATAGTAGCAGAGCAACCTTAATCAAAGATACATTTTTCTAAATCCATTTAAATCAATATGATTAAAAGGGTGTAACTGAACTGTTCAGGATTGCATTGTTACAGAATAGAAAAGAGGGAGTAAGGATTTTTAGGTCATGATACAGAAGCTCTTGGTGTGCAGTTTTTAGAATTTTAAAATAAAATGCAGGATGTGTTACAGACTACATTGGATAAGATAGTGCTGGATGAAAAGCAGATATTGAGATGTACCAGAAATGACAAGGAAAGAGAAGGGAAAAGCCTTTGTAGTTTTCATGTGTTTTGAAATCCGCTTTGCACCCAGCATAATGTCATATAATTAAAATTGCTACACATCTCTAAATTCTTATTAATCCAGTATAAAGGGGAAAAAAGATCGCTGGACAAGGACTTGTGAACTATGGCACTTGAAATGTACATTGTAAATAATATATCGTTATAGAAAAATGTCAGACAGGTAATGGTATGAACTTCAGCTTCTCTAGAATGTGCTTAGCTGAAAGTCATCAGGCTGAGAATTAGGGAAACAATTATAGATCACGAATCCTAAATTTTGTGGAAGTTACATTTTTATACGGTACTCATCTCTGTGTTCATGGTAACTATATGTTATCATATAGTAACATATTCAGATTGATTCATAAACTGTCCATAGAATCTACAAGTCAGCCTAGTTTCATTTAGCTTCTTACTGGGCAGCGGCAGCAGCAAACAGAGGCACTGAGCCAACTCAGCAGCATCTTGTTTTCCTTAACTGCATTCACCAATTGGATTCCAAGGGTCTTTATGTTATGTTATACCACCTAATTAACTGGGTTGGTGGGAAGGGGGAATATGTGCAATGTGCATAAGTTCATATTTTTCCTCTGGGTGCTACCCAGGGAATGACACTACCTAATTAACTCTGTTGGCAGGAAGAAAGAACGTATGCAATGTGCATGAGTGCATCTCCCCCCCCCCCGCCTACTTGGGCAGTGGCATTTTCTCCCTGCCAATCATGTCCTTGCAAAGGAAGATCCCTCCCCAACTATTGGCTTTGAAAAGATTTGTTTAACTGTTGGAAGAAAAGGGGAATGTGCATTTTTGTGTGGTGCTATGTGGGCACTGGTCTGTCTCCTCCACCCCACATGGGCACTTAGAGGATCAATTGCTGTGAGGAAAAGTGCCACTGGATGGGGTGCAAATAGTCTGTTCAATCAACCAAACTTGATAAGAGCCCTGGTAGACTTCAGTCATAGACTGCAATCCTAAGGACACTTCCCTGGGAGTAAGCACTAATGAATAACATGGGAGTAACTTTTGAGTAGACCTGTTTGGGGAGAATGTGCATCTTGGTTCTTTTTAACTGCAAAAACAGCTGTCTCAGCAAGTCTTAAAGGCATAATTGCAAAGAACGGGACAAAAACGCATGATAACAGAAAAAACCAAGCTGATTAGCTGAATTGTCAATGCCCCACTTGAAACCACTAATGGTAAATAGTTTGTTCCAAAACCCTGGATTTGAAACTGAAATTAAAATTTTCTCAGTGCAACCCCTGGTGATTGTCATACCCACATATGTGCTCCTGGAAAGTACTCTTACATGTGCAGGACCAGAGTACTTACAGAACTAATATCACAAAATGTGTACCTTTTAAAACAGACAGATTTATATGATGTGGTAGAAGTCCCATGCCAGCATTGTATATTGGACCATGCTGGTTTCCACTTACTGGTATTTGATTAATTTTAAATGAATAAATGATCTTGATAAGAAAACTGCAGAAGCTGGAAAATTTCCCCATTTTTCTTGGTTTTCTGTTCTAATGTCGAACTATTCTATCTGTTAGAATATATACATTATTTCTAAAAATGAGGTTTTTTGCTCTTAGTTCAAGTTTGTAAGTATGTTGATATGCGTGTCAACCCATTGCCCATGTTTCCAAGCCTTCAGTGTCCATAGTCTGTCGGTACGTCATGGAAAACCACTGTTTAATTAAACTCTACTAAGTATGACTAGTTAGGGACATCGGGATCTGAAATCATGGCTTGAAGGAGGTTTATTAACTACAGTTAGTATTACCTATAATTTTGCATAACATATGGATAGGAACATTCTGGCTTGTTCCTTGGTGCTGCCTTTGCTTTAGTGATGCAGGTACCAATGTAGTCTTTGTAAGGGAGATGAGAAAAGACAATAGAACTAGCATTTTTTTGAGGAAAACCAGGATTCTTATGATCTTCTGTGAACTGAGCTGAATCCTAGTTTTACAAACTAACCCTGTTTAAAATAGATATTGGCCAACAACTGTAGTTAGACAAGATGAAAATAAAACCTAGAAAACGCAATTGCATAGACATACTCCATCTGTATATGAACCATTTGGACTACTCAGAAGGCAAGAATGGTTGGAACGCAAAGTGTGTGTGTTCTGTAATTACTACAAATATACTTGTCCATATACATGTATGTAAAAAATGAATTATTATTAATATAATGCTGTCAATATGCATGTCACTTTAGATCTGATCTGATTCTTTCAGTAGATTCAGTTTCATAAACTACTGACAGATATATGACTAACATAAGCTTCATCAAGTATGGAGTGTAGAAGAGCACGAGAGAGACCAACAAATTGTTTTAAGATATCTACAATGGTTTTAAGCTAAAAAAATCATAAGACTAATTAAATCATTAGAATGGGATGATGGATTAAATAATGACAAATCAATCTGCAAAAAGCTTGCATTTTAACCCATTTGGTCCAGCTAGAGTAAGAACAAGTAAAAACCAATACTTTGCATTAACTGGTTTCTGAACCAAATGTTTATTTGTTGAATTGCCAGCAATGGGACTGGAACCCCGCCCCCCGCCCCCCCCCCCGCATAGGTTCAGTATTATTGTTTTATATTAAGTTCAGAGGAATGTATTAGTTGTCTTTAATTTATTTTTTAGCTTCCAATTTTCTCTTGTAAATTAATCTCCCAAATTATCATATCATATCATATCATATCATATATCATATCATATCCAGTAATGGAACAGGATTTTACAGTACCTGTGGCAACTGGTACCGTCTTTCAGCCTTTAATGTCTTTCAGTTGTTACTTCCAAGCTCTCATTCCTTTCACTGAATCTGAATAACCAACATTTGTCATTGCTTCTCTCCTCCTTAAACAGAGTACAATGAGAATGGGAGGAGCCATTGCACAGCTCAGGGTGGGTTGCAGAAAACCAGGCATTTTACAGTATGAGAATACATTGGAAGAAATCCATTTAATTGGATCTTCAAACAACTCTGAACTCACCCATGTATTCCAAGGATAGGTAACCTTTCAACTTAAGGTTGGAGGTGAAGCAGTCCTTTATGTGAATACTTCAGGGGGCACATGTATCCCTGCTTTTCTTCTCAGAAGCCTCTGCAGCTCTACAGCAAAATGCCGCCTTGGTTCCCACTTGGTTCCTGACATGGATGTCGCGCAAATCTCGTGTGAGAAAACGCGATCTTCTGCATTTTTTGCGCAATGTTCCGGGTCATTCCAAGGGAAGGTAAACAGTGTGGAAATGCCCAGCAGTCATACTCCGAACTATGATTCAGCAAACACAGCCACTTCATCATGCACCTTATAACTTTCCTTAATTTTAAACTGATATTTTATTTATTGTATTACATTTATCTCCTGCATGGCTTCTACCATGGAACTCAAAGTGGTGCACATAGGGTTCCCCAGAGGTCTCTGTAAAGGATCCACCTGGATCCAGATCAGCTTAGCTTCAGCAAAACTGTTGTGCTATATGCATGTGCTGTGGGAACCCAGTCAAGTGGAAAATACAGAGATTTTCTCCCCTACTCCTTTGTCTACTTTTGTGAGGAGGACTCCAGGTATGCTACATAATGGACTGGAAAGGGGTGGGGTGGGGGTAATGACCAGAATAGCGAAGAAATATGCAAGAAAAGTTTTGACCGCTTTATCCTGGGTTCACAAGAAAATATAAAGGCATAGCACAGAACTGCAGATTACAGTTTGGCACCTTTAGTTTCTAGATTCACATTCTCTCAACTTTACAACCGCCTTCAGGAAACTCATAATTTGAGATTGCCACCGTTTGTACAAATAGATCACAGTATTTCTATGGAAGAAAAAGTATTGCATACTTATGTCTGCTGTTATGCAGTTATTTGAAAGTAAAGAACCTCACCCCCTAAACAAATATGAAACCTTGATTATCTGGTTCTAACTGCAGTCTCTTAGTACATTTCCCACCTGCATGCTTTATCAAAAGCTTTACAGCAGTTTTGCAGCACTGGGAATCAGTAGGAGACACACTGTTTTTCGTGAACTGGCAGTTGCTGTTTCACTTGAAGGATGCAGGAGAGGCTGAGGTCCCAAAGGGCAAAGTGGAAATCATGTTTTGTAGTTTGTTTGCACAGTCTAAGTTTCCCTTTGTGTCTTCAGGTAGTTTTGTAAATGAGTAGCATACAGTCAGGTGCAGTCCTTATTTTTGTTGTGCTATTCAGCAGATGGCTAAAAGAACTGGACTGAATGTTCTATTCATTAAGAATTCTTGTGAAGTTGAGGTGACTGCATTATGAGATGGTTTTGAATCCCAAACATGGTTTTGCAAAGAGTAAGAATACTCTACGGGCTGCTTGTACTAATTTTATCATACAGACAAGAGTCTCATCCTTCTCTCTCTCTCACAGTGAAACACTAAAAGTATCTTTGGCTTGTTGATTTCAGCAAGAGATTTTGTATGTTCATTTTAACCTTTGCCAATTAGATTTTGTAGGCTGACAATCATTAATTAAAAACTGCTAAGAGATCATGTAATTGGCTCCTAATAAACACATGCTGCTAATTAAACTACTTGATGGTACATTTAGTTACAGCCTAATTAGGCACCTAAGTAAATCTGTGCGCCCTTCCTTTTGTTATTACCTGAAGACCCATCTTTGCAGGACATGCCCTTACTTGTAAGACCGTCGGTTTCATATGAAAAAACAGATTAATATGAGAAACAGCTTCATGGAGTAACAATGACTTTGTTCATCATTCTGAGTGTGGCACTAATCTTTCCAGAAAGGTGGTATACAAACATACTGTTATTATTATTATGAATCAATGGTGCAGTGCAATTGTGCCTCACTTTCAGAGCCTTTCACCAGCTGGCACTGCCATTCCCCACTTTATTTTATTTTTATTGTATTTATGTCATTCATTGTTCGCCTTTCTCACTGAGACTCAAGGCAGATTACATAGTGTGAGATTAGTAAATCAGTATCAAGGACATGTCCATAAACAATGTCATAGGATTTTACAAAGACATAGGATTAGCAAGGATCCAATACAGAGTTGAAGAATTGCTGAAACAGAACATAATCAATCCTAGGACTGACATTAGATAACATATATGAAGCACAGGCAGTATATAGGAGTACATATTCAAAGCAACAGATGATGAAGTCTATGGTCGCTAACTTGTTAGCGAAGCATCTGAGGCCCCATCCCTACAATACTTCCCTCCTATCTGAGTAAAAAGCCTTTTTGAATAATTTGGTTTTGCATCGTTTGCAGAAAGCCAGGAGAATGGGGGCTCTCCTGATCTTCTCAGGCAGGCTGTTCCACAGGACAGGGACAACCACAGAGAAAGCCCGTGTGTGGGGTGCTGCTGATTTTGCCCATGTGCAGGCTGGCACCTACAAGAGACCCTGTTCAGATGAGCGAAGCTGCTTTGGAGGGACATAGGGAGGTAGATGGTTCTGTAGGTATGCTGGGCAAAGGCTATGAAGAAATATGTATTGAATTGAGCACAGTAACTGACAGGTAGCCAGTGGAGTGACTTCACAATATCTATGTTGCCATGATCATCCATAGTAGCTGCTTGAAAATCCTTATCTGTGCATAGGGAAGGGAGGCAGATAACTACTTTGAATGAGTAAATAAAATAACAAATAAACTGTGATGGCTGCATATGAACAGCAGGCCATGAGTGGGGAACTAATACAAACAACTAGCAGAAACCCAATGACTGTGAACTAGCCCCGTGACTGCAAACTAATGCATACGTACTTAAGAGTATGCTCCCTTGAACTCAGTAATGCTTATTTCTGCATAAACATTCATAGAATTTCTCTCTAAGAGGTAGACTTTTTGAGCGATAGCCTAAGTAATTTGTAACTGCGTCAAAAGGAGAATGGCTACCAGTTTTTGACAGCTATATTGATACCCATTATTTGGTAGCCACATTCAGATGGGTTTGGTTTGATGAGACAATTTACATTACTTAGATTAGACACAGCATCAAAAATATTTTTCATCAAGATCTGATCCTGAGGCTCATTCTGCTGGCTGCAACCTTATCCCCTTGTTGAAATAGTTTATTTGCCAAGCTGGTTGTTTTAAATGCCCAACACATGTTCTAATAGGAGATGGCAGCCAATTAGGAATCTAAAAGAGATTTTTCATCAGCAATTGGAAAAAAAAGTACCATAATTATTTCAGTTTAGAGGGATACGTACTCAAGGGGTTAATTATGTGCCAGTAAAGAAGCACAATTTGATTTCCTTAGCCTAGAGAATTAAGAAATCTACACAGTGGGAATATTGGCTATGGTTATGTAAAAAAGGAAAAAAGGAAGATGAAGCGGAAAAGCTCAAAGGCAGAGTTAAGTTTCCCAGTGAAAGTTCTGTGCTGCTGGGACAATCAATCGAGTTTTCTCGTGTATGGGAAGTATAAATTCCACAGAAATTAGTAGAAATCATGGCAACTCCACACATCACACTTCAAACCAAAGATACTTGTCTGCAAACAGGTTTCCAGTGCTTTATTTTTCCACAGAACGACGTCCATCTCTATTTCCATTCATTGTTCCATAAAATTAATAGCAATGAATAGATGTCGTTGCAAATGAGGCAAGTTTCAAAGTTGTAATTAATGTTTTCTTAGTGATGATCCCTAGGAATTGTGAGAAAGAGTACATGAATGCTTTATTGATCTGAAAACTGGGGTGAGATAAAGCCATGAATCCATATAAGGATTCAAATACAAAATCATAAGTCACCTGAGTGGCTTTACATATCAAATCAAAACCATAGCTTAAATTCTTATTTATGTCCTATTTCACATGGTAGAAGGGATATTGCCCCCCCCCAGTCAAAATAAAAGGCAGGCACAAAGCTTGGGTATAAAATTGGGCCTCTTTATTAATTTCAACATAAACTGTCGATACAGCAAGGGATCTAACTAACTGGTGGTACAGGTCAAGCCCTGGGGTCACCCATGACCTCCGCCTTGACCTGCCTGGGTGAGCCCCCACTGCCACGGGGGTGAGCCATACAACACATGGCTGGTACCTGGCCAGCCAGGCAAAAAGCACCTCTCCTTATGCCAATTGGAAGAGGAGAAAAAATTCCTACCTGGCCCTGATAAATAGCAACCGGCTAATCCTGCACTGCTATAGGGAGGGTGGGTGGGCCGAGCAACAAAGACAACTGTGTACTGGGGAAGGGCAGAGCAGGCAAATATGCTTTTAGCTCCGCCCATCCAGCAAATCCCTTGGATGCCTAGGAAATGCCCAACTTCCTTCTTCCAGGGCTGCAAACATGGCCCCTCTCCAAGCTGAGGTGCTGCCATCCACATGGGTTGAATTATAATCACCAATTGGATAGAGTACTAACATGTACTGCCAGTGGAACTGAGGTGCCCCAGTGGCCTCCATGGAAGTGAGTTTAGTTTTCATCAAATAGGTGAGTGGACAACCACATCTGTGGCATATTATGCCAGTTCTCTGGATGTGCTCAAATTAGCGTGTCAACAGATTTCAGTGCCTTTGGTTTGTTTTTCCTAAAGTTAAACCATGAAAAAGAAAAACTAGTTATATTGCCTTTCCAATTTTACATGTTTATTCCAATAAAATAATATCTATATAAATCTTTGAATTGTTTTAATATAATATTTAATATCGTTTTAATATATAACATTTAAACCATACATGATTAATGTTTTTCTTGATCAAATATTTCAAATTTGTTGCCATAAGGACATGGAGTATTTTAAAAACATTGTTAAAAGCCAAAATAAACATGCTAAATCAGATCATGTTATATTGAGGGCATCAGAACATTTTCTGATTCATAATTCTCCAGAAAACACAGATCACACTGCAAATACTTGCTACACATGTAACAGTGTTATGCTTGTGTTTCCACTTAAAGCATCATGCTTCTTTAGTGCCTATGTACATGTGGTTAGGAATTCTGATTGGACCAAGGGTTCCAGACAAACAGAGATGGATATTTAAAGATGTGTGGACATGGATTATGATATCCATATTTTATTGCAGAAATATCAGTGCAATATTGGTTGCACAACAACATTGTTGTTATTTATTTATTTTACGCATTCATTTGACAATTTATATCCCTCCTTTTTGCCCTCATAAAGGCTATCAAGGTGGCTAACAAATGAATACAAACATAATAAAATCACATTTTAAAACCTTAACAAAAAACTATATCATTAAAACAATTAAAACCAAAGATAAAGTACATACAAAGACATCAGAACAATAACTAAAACACTGACAGAATAACAAATGAACAAACAAGTCTCAGATTGGTAGAAGTTAGCAACAGCATGGAATGAATGAATCTCCCTGGGGAGAGAGTTCAAGAGTTTTGGTGCCACAACCAAGAAGGTCCTCTAGTGGGTTGCCAGCTACCTAATCTCAGAAAGTGGGGGCACCTGAAGAAGGGCCTTGAAAGATGACTGTAGTGTTTAAGCAGGTTTTAAAGGAGTACACAATCCTTCAGGTATGTTGGTCCCAAAACATATAGGGCTTTAAATGTCAACACCAGCACCTTGAGTGTAGTGTGCTCTTACTTTGGGGTATTATGTTTCAAAACCACAACAGCAGCAGAACCAGTTGCAGCTATCACATTTAATCTTTTTTAAAATGCCTTTCACATCATAGTATGTTCAAGGAGAAAACAGTTGAGTTGTTTTGCTGAACTGTGGCCATATAACCTACTGCTGGGGTTGATGAGAAAATGAACAAAGGATTACATTGGAGACCTTGTACGGTATCATGCAATTGCTCTAGATATACTTTGGCAGCAGATTTGCTCAAGGGAAGATATTTTGCAAAACAATTTAAACAAAGTCATTATGATGGACAGCACGTGTACACTTTACCAGCTTTTGTCAGCACGCAAAATGTGTCAGCCTGATAATAGTGGCTAAAATAAGCCCAGGGAGTATGACCCTACACTACAGGCATCCTTCTATTTGTAGATCTTGAAACAATGAAACTATGCATACAAATCCATAATGATGTAATAAAAATCAACTAAAAACAGTGATAAAACAACTAATCCCACCACCACCCCAACCTAAATATGAACATTTTAAAAGTAGTTCTTGAGAACTTTCACTCTGCTGCTGGAAAAAAGTTTTTTTTAAATAACATTTTTTAAAAAAAATTACTTCAGGGAAAGAGCTAGGCATATCTTCTTTGAGAAGAAAAAGGCTTTGCTAGTCACTCTCATATTTTTTTAAATGAATGGAATGGAACATTTTCTCTTTTCATGTTACAGGGAATGTTGGGCTTTGTTTTCTGAAAATCTGAATTTTACCTGGAATGGAACTTTCAGCACAAACTTATGGATGTGTATGCATAGTTTCATTACTTTAAGATCTACAATTTTATTAATGTATTTATTTATATGCCTCTTTTCCAACCAATGTAGGGTCCTGAAGTCTGTGAACTACAGATAATTAAAACATTAAAATTATATTTAAAATATGTATATAAATACAGTGAAAATGTAACATATAAACACACACACTCAATCAGGGAGGAGGGCCAATAAGAGTTTACTGGGGGTGGGGTACACCAAATGAAACAAAAAAGTCTTCACCCACTAGCCGAAGATGATGACACAGGTCAATGATGTAGCCCCATGACCAAAAATGCTCTGGCCTCAGATGGCGAGGGCAGGGAAGCAAGGCCTCCAAAGATGACCAGAGTTGACAGGTAGGTTTATATGGGAGAAGGCAATCCTTAAGGTATGCTGCTGACCCCAAGCCTTATACCTCTTTAAAGGTAAATAGTAGCACCTTGAATTGGGCCTGTAGGAGCCAGTGCAGGTGGAACAAGACTGGAGTGATATGTTTCCTACAGCCCAGTCCCGTCAACATTCTGCCTGCAGCGTTCTGTGGCAACAGTACCTTCTGGACAGTCTTCAATGGCACCCTCACATAGATCTCATTACAGTAATTTAATCTAGATGTTACCAGGATATGCAACACAGTGGCAAGATCTTTCCTGCTTAGGAAGGGCTGCAGCTAGCTCACTAGCAGAAGCTAGTGAAAGGCACCCCTGGTCACTGCTGCCACCTGTTTATTGAACCTGAGGCCCATGTCCAGCAGCACCCCCACGCTCCCATCCAGAACATGTGATATCACCACTCCTGTGTCAACCCTTCCCCATCAGTAGTACCTTTGTTTTGTCAGGATTACGTTTTAAACAAAATATTGGTTGCTTCAGGATGTTCTGGTGCGTACAGAGATGAAAGATTTCAATGTGGCAACACTGAATTTTGCAGTTGAAGGCCAAAAACCATAGAATTTGATGACATTTCTTTGGATTCACTTCAAATTGGATTATTTCAGAAACAGTGCATTGGATTTTGGATTGTGATCTTATTTTTATACAGGCACTTGCCCATAAAGTGGTTTCTCAACCGATTCTGAATTTAGTATGGTTATGTGATATTCTCAGGGTAGCATAAACAATGAGAAAACCTCTGCTCACTTCCACATCAGCATTCCACATACTTGTAAACACAGCCAATAGCAGTTTCAAGGCAGATTTAAAAATAATATGAATATCCAGAATAAAGCATAGGGGTAACTGTAAATTGGAATAAATCTGTAAAGGAAAGAAGAGAGAGGGTCTTCCATAGCCAAAGCCTTTATGTTAGGTAGTATAGGTAGGATAAATAATTGGTAACAAAGTTTTGGTGTAATTAATATAATTTTAGGGGTGTAATGTTCTGTATGTTTAATGGCTGACTTACACACAAAGATGAAACAGTCGAAGCTTCTAGTGACATAGAGATAAACATGGGCCATTTCCACACACGTTGAATAATGCACTTTCAATGCACTTTCGTAATCCTTTAGAAGTGGATTTTTTGTTCCACACATGGAAAATCAGTTTCAAATCTTCACTAAAGAGTATTGAAAGTGGATTATCCAATGTGTGTGGAAGCAGCCAGTGCCTTGACTCTGAGTGGATGCTTAATGGGAAGAGGCAGTGTCCCTCTGTTCTGAAAAAAGCACCAAGCTCTGTCACCTTGGTTGGCCCTTTGCCTAGTTATACATAAAAGACAAACTCCAGAGATTACTAAATCCGTCTGAGAGTTTCTTGATGTGCTTGGCTTCTCTGGATTAGGCCTCAAAACTGATCGGAGAAAGGTGTCAGCAAGGAACTTGCATCACTCCTGGTGACTGCTTCTGCGTTTGGGGGAGGCATAATTTATAATTTGAAACATACTTTTAGAACATTTATTATACTTTATATTTCATTTCTACATATGTATATCAAAAAGAGTCCAGTAGCACCTTTAAGACTAACCAACTTTATTGTAGCATAAGCTTTCGAGAATCACAGTTCTCTTCGTCAGATGCATCTGATGAAGAGAACTGTGATTCTTGAAAGCTTATGCTACAAAAAAGTTGTATTGTCGAAGGCTTTCACGGCCGGAGAATGATAGTTGTTGTGGGTTTTCCGGGCTGTATTGCCATGGTCTTGGCATTGTAGTTCCTGACGTTTCGCCAGCAGCTGTGGCTGGCATCTTCAGAGGTGTAGCACCAAAGACAGAGATCTCTCAGTGTCACAGTGTGGAAAAGGTGTTGGCAGGTCATTTATATCTACTCAGGAGGGGTGGGGTTGAGCTGAGTCATCCTGTAAGAGTTTCCCAGGGTGTGGAATGCTAATGGCGGGAGGCTTCACTGTATCCTGAGGAGGTTCTTTTGCATATGGATTGGTGCTTGATGTGCTAATCTTCTCCGCAGGGCTATTGTCGGGTGTAGAGTGTTTTGTTAGCCTGGTGTTTTTCAGAACTGGAAACCATGCTCTGTTCATTCTTAAGGTTTCTTCTTTCCTGTTGAAGTTTTGCTTATGCTTGTGAATTTCAATGGCTTCCCTATGCAGTCTGACAAAGTAGTTGGAAGCGTTGTCCAGTATTTTGGTGTCCTGGAATAAGATACTGTGCCCTGTTTGTGTTAGGCTATGTTCAGCCACTGCTGATTTTTCAGGTTGTCCAAGTCTGCAGTGTCTTTCATGTTCTTTTATTCTTGTCTGGATACTATGCTTTGTGGTCCCGATGTACACTTGTCCACAGCTGCAGGGTATACGGTATACTCCTGCAGAGGTGAGGGGGTCTCTACTGTCTTGCTGATCGTAGCATCTGTTGTATTTTTTGGGTGGGTCTGAATACTGCTTGAAGGTTATGCTTTTTCATAAGCTTTCCCATCTGATCAGTAATTCCTTTGATATATGGCAAAAACACTTTTCCTGTAGGAAGTGCGTGGTTTAGATGATTAATTTCCTCATTGAGAAAGTGGGGCTCACATATCCGTCTTGCACGATCCACTAATGTTTTCATTATGCCTCTTTTCTGTCGGGAGTGGTGATGGGAGTTTTTGTGTAAGTACTGATCAGTGTGAGTTGGTTTCCTGTAGACCTTGTGACCTAACTGAAAGTTTGCTTTGCGGATGACCAAGGTATCCAGGAATGGGAGTTTTCTCTCGATTTCTTTCTCCATTGTGAATTGTATGTTCAGGTGGATGTTGTTGAGATGATTCAAAAACCCCATCAATTCTTCCTCTCCATGGCTCCAAATGATAAATGTATCATCCACAAACCGAAACCATACACTAGGTTTGTGGGGTGCTGATTGCCACACTAGTCGGAATGAAGAGGCAGACACCAAGTTGGATCTAAGGGCCACTTTATTAACTATTTACAAAGATAACACCGGCGGCAAGGGCCTAAAGCGGTACAAGTCAAGACACGGGGTCCCCCCTGGACCACAGCCTTGACCTGTCTGGGCGAGCCCCGAAGCCCCGGGTGCGACCCATCTAGTAGATGGCGCGGACCCGGCCAGCCAGGCAACGTGGTCACCCTCCTTTTAAGCTCCTAACCCTTCAGCCGTATAGCAGTGAAGGAAGGACTCGCAAGCGAGGGTTTCCAAAGGCAGCCTGCCCTGCCTGGCAGCCGTCAAAGCAGTACCAGGCCCTCAGGCAGGCCCCTCTTCCCCCTAACGGGGAAGCGCCAAGGGTGCTCACCGGCCCGCACCCTATCCGACCCCAAACCTGCCATGGCACACTAACCAGCACCACCGTAAGCCAATTGCCTCAACCCATTCCCGGTGCAAGGTAGGCGAAAAACCCTCCTTCCATTTGTCCAATTATAAAGGAGGGAAAAAATTCCTACCTGGCTCTGATCACAGCAGCCGGCTAATCCTGCATCGATACTGGGTGAGGAGGGTGGGCCGAGCGACAAAGGGCAACTGCGGCTGGGCAAGGGCAGAGCAGCCTCAACGGCTCCAGCTCTGCCCCGCCCAGCTAACCCACACATGGAAGGAGGGCGGAGTTGGTGCTGCCTCCCTCCTTCCAGTGCTGCAATCTACGGCACCCGGCTGTAGCTGCATGCAGCCAGCCAGGTAAGTGCCGCATTGCCACACTAGTCGGAATGAAGAGGCAGACACCAAGTTGGATCTAAGGGCCACTTTATTAACTATTTACAAAGATAACACCGGCGGCAAGGGCCTAAAGCGGTACAAGTCAAGACACGGGGTCCCCCCTGGACCACCGCCTTGACCTGTCTGGGCGAGCCCCGAAGCCCTGGGTGCGACCCATCTAGTAGATGGCGTGGACCCGGCCAGCCAGGCAACGTGGTCACCCTCCTTTTAAGCTCCTAACCCTTCAGCCGTATAGCAGTGAAGGAAGGACTCGCAAGCGAGGGTTTCCAAAGGCAGCCTGCCCTGCCTGGCAGCCGTCAAAGCAGTACCAGGCCCTCAGGCAGGCCCCTCTTCCCCCTAACGGGGAAGCGCCAAGGGTGCTCACCGGCCCGCACCCTATCCGACCCCAAACCTGCCAACGCCAAGGCCAAGCCTCTGCTTAGGCCTTGGTGCCCCACTGGTAATCTAAAGCCAGCAGCAGCCCTTGCCGCAAGTCATCCAAAAATATCTTATTGCCCTCTTCGGACAAGTGCACCCCATCACCTCTGTAGAGGCCGGGACTGGTGGCCCTAATTCTGGGGTGAGGCAAATAAACTCCCAGCCCCCCTTCCAACGCCTTCTGTATAGCCCGATTGGCCTTAATCCTCGCCCTTTCGAGAGCCTGTCGGCTCCCAGCCTCCCTCCAAACCAAGCGTGGAACCATAGCTGACCACATGATCAGCACCCCTGGCCAACGCTCAGCGACAATGCGCAAGTCAGAATGCGCCTGCGCCGACAAGGCCTTGCCCTGCAGCAGCCCAAGGTCGTTGCCGCCTAAATGAATCACCAAAATGTGAGGAGGTGTTCTCCCCCCCGAACCAAACAACAAAGGCAACAGGCCCGGCCATCGCATGCCCCGGCGCCCTTGCCATTCAACCATGGCCCGCTCACTCAGCCCCAACTGGGACCCGACCGCTGTCCGTCTCGCTTGATGGGCCGCCCAAAACACATAACTGTGACCGCAGATCAGGATCCTCTGCCGTCCACCACTCTCCGACAAACCTAAGAAAACAATCATTAGCAACGCTCTCATTGTGAAAAAGGACGAACATAAGAACGGTAAGCCGTGGATTTCCACCGCCCCACCCGCTGAATCACTTGTGCCGGGTATCCCATAGCTGCTGCAGTGGACGCAGCCCCTATCCTAAAAGAGTGCGTGCCAAAATTGACTCCACATAAACCCAACCTGGCCAACGCGCGCTTCGTTACAGTCCAGAACTGGTAACGAGTTAAGGGAGTACCATCCTGATGCAAAAACAAACAACCACCCTGGGACCCCCTAACCTTCCAGTACTTACGTAAGGCCCGAACCGGGCATAAGTCATGATCAGTACACGTGCCAAGCTGGACACTAACCCTTTCCTCCGTTGGTCTGTCTTAGACCAACGAATGGTGAGGGTGACACCGTCTCCAATAAAACTCAAATCTTCTGCACCCAAAGCCCGACCAGAAGCATCCTTACCTGATTGGGCCACCAGTTCGCTTACCCGGAGCGCCCCAAAAAATGCCGTCAAGGCTGCCGCATGAAAGAGCACAGCCTCATACTTTGAACTGCAAACCACTTTCCACGCAGCCTTAAGCCCACGAAGGACAGCCAGGGAAATGGGCTCCCGCAAGTCCCTACGACTCACACCCTCTCTAGTCCATCCTTCCAACATCTTCCTCACCCGAAAATCTCCCGTGGCCTCCGAAAACCCCCGGGCTTTACTAACAAAAGCAATCGCTGCCAACTGACCCCGAATGGACTTTACTGCCAAACCTTTATCCTTCTGCCTAATGCAAAACTGCATGAGATGGCTGACAGGCACAGGCCAATTATCGCCCAGCCCTGCGGCCGTCCTAAACTCCCCAAACTGTCCTACCGCTCTCCGGTATGCTTTCCTCGTGCTCGGCGCGATGGCTAACTGGATGGCCCGGTACGCTTCGGCCTCCCAAGTCGCCACAGCTCCGCCGGCATCCGAGCCGGTTGCCGATCTGCGTCCGGGGCAAGCATCCAAAAACGCTCCATCTGTAGGCGAGACAAAGCGTCCGCCACACCATTATCCACCCCCGGTACATGCCGTGCCCTAAACAAAATATTCAGCCGCAAACAAATAAGAGTAAATTCCCTAACTAACCTCATGACCCTAGGGGATCGAGAAGTCAGGGAATTAACCACCTGCACCACCGCCTGGTTATCACACCAGAAGTGGACAGCGTGGTTAGCCAGTTCCTGACCCCAAAGGTGCACTGCCACCAAGATGGGAAAAAACTCCAAAAAGGTCAGATCCCGAACCAGTGCGCCAGCCCGCCAGTCCGGCGGCCACTGTTCCGCACACCAATGCCTACGGAAATAAACCCCAAAGCCAGTAGATCCAGAGGCATCCGACGTCACCTGGAGCTCTGCCTCTAAGAGCAATTCCTCCCGCCACAGAGTAACCCCGTTAAACTCGGCCAGGAAGCTCTCCCAGACAGCCAAATCATCCCTCATACCCCTGGTCACCCTCAACCGATGATGAGGGGCCCGCAGGTGTGACATAGCATCACACAACCTGCGCAAAAAGGGGCGCCCAGGCGCCACCGCCTTACAAGCAAAATTAAGGTAACCCACCAGCTGCTGTAGCTCAGTAAGGGACACCTTATGCTGACCTCTAAAATTCCGCACCCGTTCTTTAATTTCCTCCAACTTATCCGCTGGCAGGCGCAGAGACTGCTGAACAGTGTCCAACTCAATCCCCAAGAAAGTAAGGACCCTAGAAGGTCCTTCAGTCTTCTCATGCGCAAGCGGGACCCCTAGTTCCTCCGCCAGCGCCATGAAGATGGCCATCAGCCTGGCGCACTGGCCAGACCCCGCCCGCCCAATGAACAGGAAATCATCCAAATAATGGGCGGTGTCGCGACATACCGTCCGCCGCTGCACCTCCCACTCCAGAAAGGTACTAAAGCGCTCAAATGTGGCACAAGAAATGGAACAGCCCATCGGTAGGGCCCTGTCCATATAGTACCTACCCTGGAACATAAATCCCAGGAGCTCGAAATTATCAGGGTGAACGGGCAAAAGGCGAAAGGCCGACTTAATGTCGCATTTCGCCATCTCTGCCCCCACCCCACACCGACGCACTACCCTGACCGCTTGGTCAAATGTGGTGTACTTTACCGAGCACAGGTGCTCTGGTATAGCATCATTCACAGACTCCCCCTTGGGGTATGACAAATGATGGATAAGGCGGAATTCACCCGCCTCCTTCTTCGGCACTATCCCCAGGGGGGAAACCCTGAAATTCCGGGTAGGAGGGGCCAAAAAAGGCCCCAACACCCGGCCCTCAGCACATTCCTTATCAATCTTTTTCTGCACAATGTCCTCCTTTCCCACAATCGAGCGTAAATTATCAGACAGAAATGGGGCGCGAGCACCCAACGCCGGTATCCTAAAACCTTCCTTAAAACCCTGTAACAAATAAACTGCGTCATCCCGTTTGGGATAACTGGACAACAGCTGCCTAAGGACCCTCAGTTTTACCGGGCTGGGGCCCTTTACCAGAGGGGTGCTGTGCCCCAGCCCCCCCTCCTGACTTCTTCCCGCTCCAACCTTGCTTGGCCCGGTTACAGGAGTTATAAGGGTGGGCACCCCCACAGGAAGGGCACTCATGCCTGAACCGACATGGCTTCCTAGCACACGATCCCTTGTAAGCGAACTCCCAGCACAAAAGCCGGGGTTGAACCGTCTGGCCCGCTGCACTGCGGGCGCTGGGGGTCTGGGAAGAGCGGTAAACTACATGCCCGCTATCTGATCTATCAGCCGCATTTGGCTTGGCTGGGGACATAAGATGCAGCCACAACTCCTGATGCACCCTATCCCAAGGGATGTTTGGATTCATGGCCGCACGCATACGGAACTCCTCGTCGTACTGCATCCATGCAGCACCCGAGAAGCCCGTATATGCTTTAAACACAATATCCAGGTATTGAAACAACTGTATAGCCCGATTGGGCTGAGCCCTGGCAATGACCCCCGCGTATATCAAAAAGCCAGGCAACCAGTTGTTCCACGTCCTATCCACGCGTCGCCTTTTAAGGCGCTCCTTGTCCCTTTCATCCAACTCATCCTTGTCCTTTTTCTCCAGCTCCCGAAAGAGCAGAGAAAAAACGTCCACATACTCCCCCTTCAAGATCTTATCTTTAGTGGCCTGGGTAAGGTGATCACCCAGTGGCAAAGCCGTTTCACCAAAAGGCAAGGCACCGTAAGGGACTTGCCCATAAGCTAATGCAGGGTGGGGGAAGAAACCCCACGGGCTCCCGGCAAAACCAGGCCATCCCGCAGGAAAACCGGGTAAGGCCGTGACACCCCCGCGACCCCATGCCGAAGCAGCTGGAGACAGCTGGAGGGAGGCCAACCCCGTGCCTGACCCCGGCCATGCCAACTGATTACCCCCTGTGGACATTCCAGTTAAGTGTGAACCAGAACCCTGTGACGATGAGGGAGCCAAACCAGCTGCGGCCTGACCCCATGACCCCCAAGGCCAATGGTTACCAAAGTGTGGTGTGTTATCCTTACCCACATCCGATGGCTCCACCACGACCGCCACAGGAGAAGCGTCATCTTGCCAATCCCGGTCCACATCCACAGCCGAATCCCACTGCTCCACTTCAACTGCACCTTTCCCGCTGCTGCTTTCGCCAGCTGCTGCTCCTGTTGCGCCCTCTAAAATAGCCAAACGGCGCAAAATATCCCTGTTAGTCGCGTTCCTGGCTGCACTTCTAATAGGCCGAGCCACACCAGCTGCCTGAGGCACTACCCCTGGAAGACCTTTGGCCTGCTCCAAAGCCACCAACCTTTTAATTATGTCCTGCTGGTCCATAGCTCCCTCTTCCTCCGAGGAAGACCCAGCCACATAAGGGCGCTTTGCTGGTCCCTTGCTAGCAGGCTGCTTCCCTTTAGGGGCAGCCTTACCCTTTTTGGGAGGCATATTCCCTATAGCAGCTGAGACCACTATCAAAATGGCCTCCCTCCGCCTCCCCAAAATGGCCACCGCTGCAATAAAGCAGCACACTAGCCACACAGTTCTGCCCCAAAGATCCCGCTCGGCCCCCTTGGACCGTTTTACCCCAGAAAAAAGGTGGGAGGGGGGGAATGAGGGCCAACCCCCCTTTCCAAGCACCCTTAAAAAGGAAAGCTCGCAACCCCTATAATCAAAATACGCCCTCCCCCACCAGGGCGAAACGCAATCCCGACAAGGGGAAGAGCGGATGCTCGCGGCCCTGCTCCGTGCCCCGACTCTCTGCCCCTGAAAGGCCACCACCCGATTGGAGCCAAACAGCCGCCCCCTCCCTCAGGACAGATGACCACCGCGCCAACGGGAGCCTCCGCGGTGCAAGCCCTTCAGCCGCCGCCGCCCCGTCCCCAGGGCAGGCCCCACTGCCCCTTGCTCCCAATACGGCTGCGTGCGCTCTACAAAACGCCACGCCGCCGCCGAGCGGCTCCAACGCCGCCGCCGAAGCCGGAGGCCTCCACGCCGCTGCCTCCGCTGCGCCCAGCAAGCGGCTGCCGCCGCCCTCCAGCGCTCAGCGCGCCAACGGCTTCCCCGCTGCCTCTTCCGACGACACGGGATCCTCCCGCCGCTGCGCCACCTCGCCGCCGTGCGAAAACACCGCCGCCGCCTTCCCACTGTCCCAGTCGCTCGACCATCCACTCCAGCCGAGCGACAAAGGGCAACTGCGGCTGGGCAAGGGCAGAGCAGCCTCAACGGCTCCAGCTCTGCTCCGCCCAGCTAACCCACACATGGAAGGAGGGCGGAGTTGGTGCTGCCTCCCTCCTTCCAGTGCTGCAATCTACGGCACCCGGCTGTAGCTGCATGCAGCCAGCCAGGTAAGTGCCGCATTCTAGAGCTGTTTTTTCAAAATGTTCCATGTAGAAGTTTGCTATAACTGGGCTGAGAGGGATTCCCATGGCCACCCAATCCATCTGTTCATAGAATTCGTTATCCCATTGGAAGTAACTGGTTGTCAGACAATGATGGAATAAGGCTGTTACATCCTCTGGGAAAATCTGATTAATAAGTGCAATAGTGTCTTTTCCCAGAGGATGTAACAGCCTTATTCCATCATTGTCTGACAACCAGTTACTTCCAATGGGATAATGAAGCATCAAGCACCAATCCATATGCAAAAGAACCTCCTCAGGATACAGTGAAGCCTCCCGCCATTAGCATTCCACACCCTGGGAAACTCTTACAGGATGACTCAGCTCAACCCCACCCCTCCTGAGTAGATATAAATGACCTGCCAACACCTTTTCCACACTGTGACACTGAGAGATCTCTGTCTTTTGGTGCTACACCTCTGAAGATGCCAGCCACAGCTGCTGGCGAAACGTCAGGAACTACAATGCCAAGACCATGGCAGTACAGCCCGGAAAACCCACTACAATAAAGTTGGTTAGTCTTAAAGGTGCTACTGGACTCTTTTTGATTTTGCTACTACAGACTAACATGGCTAACTCCTCTGCATCTGACATATGTGTATGTGAGCTTTCAAGTCACAACTGATTTATGGCTACCCCAGCAAGGGGCTTTCAAGGCAAATGAGAAGCAAAAGTGGTTTGCCATTGTCTTTCTTGGCAGAATCTTCCTTATTGGTGTCCTCTCAAAGCACCTACACTGCTTAACTTCCAAGATCTCACAATTTACACAATTGTATAAAGAATAGAATAAACCCTCCCTTTTCAGTACATGATTATGACATTTAAGGTTGTTAATTTGCATTCACAATTGAGACATTATTTTGAATGCATTAACATAGTTACTTGGCCTTGATATTTTGCTCGAAGTATTAGAGAACTTGTTTAGCTCTTAGGGGTGAAATTCCCTGTCAGTGATGGTCACAAGCTCAGAATACTTTAGAAGGGGATTAGATAGTCTGATGGAGGTCAAGTCTATCAGTGATTACTAGCCATCTATTTTTGCAACTACAGTATCCCCCTGACATAGTAAGAAAGATAACTGGAAAGGCCAGAATGACACAGCTTGCTACGAGACAAGCACAAAGAAAATAACAACAGAACACCATTGGGGGTCACCTACAGCCCACAACTCAAGCCAGTCCAATGGATTATTAATGACCTACAACCCATGCTGGATTGTGACACTTTCATCTCACAGGCACTGGGGGGAGGGGGAGGCAACCTTTTCTTGCTTACAGACAGCCTGCTAACTCGAAACAACTACTCACCCACAATGATAAACTATTTAACACTAACATGAACTCTGGTACCAAGGCCTGAAACAAACCAAGATGCCAATTTTGCTCTAATATAGATCTGAGCAACACCGACAACATCAGCCATACCATCTTGGGTTCATACTCCTGCTCATCTCCAATGAGCAGTATCAGAGATGCCCCTCTCCTCTTTACTTTGGACAAAATGGCCTGTCCCTTTGACAAAGAATGAATGGACATAGGTCTGACATCAGAAACCAAAACATTCAAAAACCAGTGGGGAGACATTTTAACCTTCTGGACATTCAGGTGCTGACCTAAAATTAGCAGTTCTCCTGCAGAGGAATTTCAAAGGGAGATAAGAAAGATACATTGCTGAATTGCAACTGATAATGACGCTTAAGACTAGGGGTGTGCAGTTCGGGTTTTGGAAAACCCGAAAAAACCCGAATCATCCCGATTCGGGTTGATTTGGAGAAACCCGAATCGATTCGGAAAAACCCGAATCGATTCGGGTTTTCCGAATCGCCAAAACCTGAATCGATTCGGGTTTTTCCGAATCGATTCGGGTTTCCTACAGGCGCCATTTTTGCTAGGCGCTTGCTTTGGCAAGCGTCTAGCAAAAGCCTGCAGGAAGCTAAGCTTCTTAGAAGAGGGGGGGGGAAGGAGTGAGTCACTCACTCCTTCTGTCACTCTCCACCCCTCTTGCAGGAAGCTAAGCTTCCTGCAGCCTTTTAAAAGAGGGGGGGGGAAGGAGTGAGTCACTCACTCCTTCTGTCACCCTCCACCCCTCTTGCAAAGGGTGGAAGGGAATCCTTTGTTTTGCCTTGCCAATGCAAGGTGCTTTGCCAATAGCATTGCACTTTGCATTTGCAAAGCAATGCCAGAGATTCCCTCCAAAATTATCAGGTAGGGGAGGGGGAGCAGGAGGAGGGTGGCTGTTGGAGTGTGGGGGAGGTAAGGCAAGGGAGGAGTGACTTTTGGAGTCACCAATCCCACTGCTGCATCCTTCTGCCAGCCAATAGATTCAAATCTTTGGCTGAGGCTGCAGCAGGGGAAGGGGATTTAAATTTGGGGCAAGACTGAGTGGTCTGAACAGTTATGTTGCTGCGTGCTGAGAGAGAGGACAGAGGCTGCACCTGGAGGACATCTACCTGGAGGATCAACTGTGCTTGTTTGGACTGAGAGGAGACCTGGTAGGCCTTTTTAATTTTTATAAATTTTTGGATGCTGGCTGGGAAATGTACTGCTGTGGCATGCCTATGCAAAATGATTCTTAAGTTTAGTCTGTCTTGGCTTGGCCTGTGGGGACATTTTCATGTTGGGCAGAAGAGGAGAATGGTTGGGGGGGGGGCGGTTTCAACATTGGTTGCTGTGTGCTTTCTTCCTTTAATGTTTCCTTTGTCATGCTTGAGTGTGGGGTGGTCTTGAAACACTGTTTCCCAGGCCTAAAAAATGATTGTGCCAGCTCTGGGCCCACAGGCTAGAAGCTCTGCTGGGTGGCTTTGGTGCTTTGTGCTGGCTGGCCAGGCTCTCCCAATTAAGCTTCACAAACTGGATTGGTGTGTCTTGCTTTGCTGGTTATGGCCCCCCTCCTCCCATGCTTCCCACCACGCTCTCAAACCAGTGTGCCAGCTTGGGGCCTACACAGACCAGAAGCCTGTTGCTCTGCCTTTGGTGCTTTGTGCTGCTGGCTGGCCTGGCTCTCCCAATTGCGCTTAACAAACTGGATTGGTGTGTCTTGCTTTGCTGGTTATGGCCCCCTTTCTCCAATCCCAATGCTTCCCACCAGGCTCTCTAACAAGTGTACCAGCCTCTCGCCCGCACATAGGCCTGCTGCTCTGCCTTTGGTGCTTTGTGCTGCAGGCTGGCCAGCCTTCTCTGTAGGTGGTGGTGGGGGGGTCAGGGGGTGGTTGTCTGTGTGCCAGGTCAGGTGCTCTTTCCCAGGGACGAGTTGGCACTCAGGAGTGTTCCCATTGTGGCACCCCTGGGCTATGCGGATTTGCCCTGGGAAAGAGAGTTTAGAAGTTCCCAAAGGGGGAGGGCTGGCCAGCCTGTTCCTGGGGTCATGGTGGGTGTGGGGCTGCTGGGGGTGGATTTGGGACTGTGAGGGGCTAATGTTGGGATTTGGGCCTGTGTGTGGCAGCTGGGGGGGAATTGGGTTTGTATGGGGCAGTAGGGAGTGGACTTTGGGGGCTGAGAGCACCTACTTGGGGAGGCCATTAAATGCCCCCCCCCAAGTGGGAGCAGGCTGAGCCTTGGTGGGGGGTGGGAGGAAAGGTGGGAGAAGGGCCCCTGAGGGTAGGGGGCATTTTGCATGCAAAATGCCACCCCTGTCAAAGGAAGCCTTCCTCTTCATTTTTTCCCCATAGGAAAAAATGAATGAAGACGAGCAGCAGCAACCTAAAGCTATGGCGTTTTTTTAGGAGAGGATGGGGGACCTGGTTTGGGGGGCCATAACATGGCCCCCCAAAGTCCAATCGTTCTGAAACTTGGGGAGTTGTTAGAGGGGAGGTAGAGGAAGGCCCCCACCAAATTTGGGGTGATTCGGTGGGAAAATGCCTCTCCCAGGCTTCAGAGAAGCCTGGGGAGGCTTTTTCCCATTGAAAAAAACCCCGAATCAACCCGAATCAATCCAAATCAATCCGAATCGGTAAACCCGAATCGGTTGGGCGATTCAGGTTTCTGCTAAACCCGAATCGGCCTCTCGATTTGGGTTTAGCAGATTCGGAAAACACAAATCAGGGTGCCTTTGCACACCCCTACTCAAGACAATGCATCCACCTGGACTGAACTGAGACACTGACTTCCTGTCCCATTACCAATGTTAATTTCTCCACACCCACTACCCCTCTGCATACCCCACCCTATTCAATCGCCCATGCCATTGTCATTCACCGGCTATTTTAATTTGGCTTCTGCAAACACTCCACTCTCCAAGGTATAAGGACAAATGGACTCACATTTTAGCTGTATCTGAAGAAGTGAACTGTGATTCATGAAAGCTCATACCCTACCACAAATTTTGTTATTCTTATAGGTGTTACTGGATGCTTGGTCTTTTCTATCGCTACAGACCGACTAACACAGCTACTCATCTTGATCTACTAGTCATACTGACAAGGGAAGTTCCATATTCAGCAGCTGTAAGCATCTGTATACAAGAGCAAGGCGGTAAGGAAAGATCTTGGCCTCTGTGTGCTGTTGGTTGGTTGTCCAGGGCAACTGCTGGACCACTATGCCCATGCTGGACTAGATGGACCACTGGTCTGATCCAGCAGGGCTCTTCTTATGTTCTTATGATGGTTCTAATGGATCTTAACACAAGAATCTAAGCCATTTTTGGCAAAAAGAGTTAGACCCTCCTAAACCCATTGATGTTAATGGTCTTAGACAGGTGTAACTTTGCTTAGGATGGCACTGTTAAAGACATTTGACATTGCTAGTGTAAATACAAAGTATATGCCTCCTTCTTGTCTTTCCCTGAATACTCCAAAGAAAGGAGGCGATTGGCAAGGAATGACAGCTGGAAGTGGATTCCTCTAATATTTGTGAATAGTTGTGTTTTAGAAGTAAATGTGGACTATACAAGGCAAGTGTGGTTGCATTTTACCTGTGAGAAATTAGGGCTCTCTGAGGCAATACTGTAACGTGAAGCAAACAGACACTTACTTGAATCATTTCCCCAAATCAGTGCTTGATTAATTGGGCATTTTATTAGCTGAACAAAGTTTCAGGTAGTATTAAAACAAAAAGGGAATGGAGAAATAATTGCATGACCAAACATCAACAGAGAATACTAATGAAGTTTTTAAAATGTGATTTAGGATTTAATCAATTCCTTTACAACCTGACAGATAATTAATTAAGCCTTAAAACAGATGTCCCAAAAGCATGAACCAAATCTCAGGCCCCATTTATCTGTCACATCCACTCAGCAGTCTGATGATTTCTTGGCGTTACTAGGTTCCAGTGACCTTTTTTGCTACTGAGATTTCTTAGTCACTTGCTCCCTCACACGGACTCAAAGAAAATTGCAATCTGTTTTGAATTCTTATTATTGTGTTGCAATTGCCACTGGGCAATTGCAGATTGAACTAGGATTGTTATGGAGGTGGGGAATTTCTTTTTCTGAGATTCAGTATTTTAGATATAGCCACTGATTCTAAGAGTGTCTTTGAAAAGAAATCAAAGTACCTTTTTGTAATGTCAGCCATTTTTTTTTTGTAATGTCAGCCAATTTTTTTATTTTATATACCTCAGGGTAAAGAGCCCCGTGGTGCAGAGTGGTAAGCTGCAGCACTGCAGCCCAAGTTCTGCTCACGACCTGAGTTCGATCCTGGCGGGTTCAAGTAGCCATTTCAAGGTTGACTCAGGCTTCCATCCTTCTGAGGTCAGTAAAATGAGTACCCAGTTTCCTGGGGGTAAAGCGTAGATGACTGGGGAAGGCAATGGCAAACCACCCCATAACAGAAGTCTACCAAGAAAATGTCGTGGTGTGACGTCTCCTCATGGGTCAGTAATAACTCAGTGCTTGCACAGGGGACTACCTTTACCTTTACACCTCAGGGTTGCACTCTAGGAGGAAGATAAGATGCCTTGGGAAGACATTGCGTGCCTCTGAGCATCTTCTGAGAGTCTCTCTACACAAGACATCTTACATGGTGATGCTCAAGTGTAGGGAGACACAACATTAACCAGCCTCTGTCCATTTCACCCCTACTACAACTGTATTTAAACCTGCCGTATTTGTTTTGGTATTGATCTTAAGATTCCAGGCTGGGGCATGGCACATCTGAGATACTAGCAGAAAACTTTCCTGTCTGCTCCTTGTATCAAACTCTCTCTTTTCTCACCCCATCCTTGATCAAACTCAGTTCCTACTCCTTTCTGTTTACTTGTTTCTCCTCTCTATGGTGGCCTCAGTTGCCACATTCTTTGCCAGTATTATTTGCATTATGGCTACCACTTTAACACACCATGGGTGCTGTCATAGTACATGGTTGAATAGCAACAGTTATGAATTTAGGGTTGGTGAGGCCTGGGCTATTAGTGCTTCCATTCTAAGAGTGTGTATATACACATACAGTATATTTTAAAATGGCTTCTTCTTGGGCCTGTGTAATGAAGGTGATTCACCAGGATTGGGGCACACAGGCAACAAATCAAAACAGAGACCCTAATTTGCTGCATTACCATCAAGATAATGGTAATGGGATTCCTCAGAATGCCTTGAAACACCATGAGAAATCAAATTTTGGGATTATTGTTATTGTTGTTATTGTTATATTCAGCTCTCTCTGCAGAGCAGGCTCAGAATGGATTACATCAAAATGTAAAAACAGGTGGCATAATAAAACCAGATTCAGTTTATAAAACCCAGCTGCACTCACATTGTCCTTCCCTCACCAAAACCTGTGGGACATGTGGCAAACTGACAGATGTTATAAAAACTGGGGGACAATGTCCCCCCCTCCAGCAAGAGGCTGGTCAAAGAAGTGGGGTCCTCCCACCTCAACCATCATACGCCTGGCGGAATGTCTCTGTCTTCCAGTAAATCTTGCCAGGCCCATGTTTCCAGAGACATGGCTACCACTTTAACTTTTTTTAAAAAGTGGATTGAGTGGAGCGCAAGTGGAGGGCAAGTGAACAGGGAGAAATACACTTGCCGTTCAAGTGTCATTTGTCACTTGTAGCTTGGCCCAGAGAATGGAGTTCTGGTCAAGACACATGATGCTGCATTCTGGACCAGTTACAACTTCTGGAGCAGGCCCAAGGGAAGCCCAGTACAGAGCAAGTTGCAGTAATCTAGTCTGGAGGCGACCATCACATGGATCATTGTAGCAAAGTCAGAAGCTGAAATTTAAGGATGAATTGCTTGATCTGACAGAGGTGGAAAAATGCAGACCTGGCTACTGCTACAACCTGGGTCTCCATTGACAAGGAGGCATCCAAGGCTATGCCCAGACTCCTTACCATTTGCACTGGTGCATTTAGTGCCCCATCAAAAGCTGGGAGTTGAATCCCAGAACCTGAGATCCCACTGTCCTGGTACAGGACCTCTGTCTTCGTAGGATTCAATTTCAGTTGGCTCTGTTTCAACCATCCAGTCAGCAGCAAATCTGAGGAAGCAACAAAAATGCTTTTTATAATGACACTGATCCTCAGTAGTAATAAGTATAATTAATGCTGACAGACCGACTATGTGAGGCTCATCCATTTTGCATTGTATTGGCTGGGACTAGTTTAGTATAAGCAGCTGTTCTGGTCCAAGCAAAACACTCATGTGATCCGAAGAGTTTACAATATTACTAGGAACTCTCTGTACCTCCCAACACAGTTTGCATTATTGCTTGAAGAATTATTTCTCTAATAAGTAAAGCACAGCTGCAGATATTTTGTTATTATCCACTCTTCTATCACTGTTTCTAATCCAGCTCCATTTGATGAATCGGTAATTTTTGTTACTGTTTTGTTACTGTTTTGTAGAGGAACTGGATTAAATCCCAAATGTACCATCTAAATTAGTATAGAGAAACTTTATATAGGAGCAAGGTCTTAATCCGACATTTCTTCTTCTATTATAGCAGCATATAAATATTTAACATATTAAATATTAAATCTAATATAGCAGATAAATAGTTAATGATGATTGAGTTCATTAATGAGGTTTTAATTCCAGGATTTTCTTATTGCATATATAAATATAGAGGATTAGATTATTGCTGCAATGCACTCTACATGGAACTGCCTTTGAAAACTGCTTGAAAACTTCAGCTAGTCCAAAATGTGGCAACTAGGCCAATCTGGGATGTGATACAGGCAGGGCTGTAGGTAGGAGGTGGAGGTGGGATATTTTTTTTAAATGATGTTTTGGCATGATGTCACTTCTAGGGAAAACCCAGAGATGCCTAGAGACTTTTACTCTGTAAGTGCTGTTTCCCTATGGTTTTCCCTGGAAGTGACATCATGCCTTTCTAGGAATTGACAGAAATGCTATGGGATCATAACACTGTGGTGCAGAAAGGCCTGCACTTGCTGCATATCTGTTTCTGGGCATATGCCCTTAAATAGCTTGGGGCCCAGGGTACTTGCAGAACTACCTTCTTACATACTGTCTAGCCTATCTGTTAAAATGTTCCTCACAAATTTTGCTGTCCATGCTCCTGCCTTACACGGGGTCAATCTTTTATTTATTTATCTATTTATTTATTTATTTATTTCAATTTCTATTCTACCCTCCCCGCACCAGCAGGCTCAGGGCAGATTACATTCATAAACATCAAAAATTCACAGTTTCTCAATTTAAAAGCACAATAAATACATTTAAAAATTTTAAAATTTAAAATTACAGGTACATACTTTCAATGGCACAAAGTATGTATTTGGATCCTTTATTCAACTGTCACTGAAAAAAATCTTTTTTTTTTTATTTTTTTTTATTTTTAATATCTAAAACAAAAACCTACAAAAAAACTACAAAAGTACTAGGAAAGGGGAAAAGGGAAAGAAGAAAGAAAAGGGGAAGGAGGGCTGGAAGAAGGGGGGAGGTTACATACAAACAATAAAGACTACACTACAATGTTTTCCCTTCATACTGCCATAGTTAAAAATTTAAACCTTCATAAAGTAATGATGGAGTGGTTGACCTTGCAAAATACAAAATACAACCCATATTAAATTTTCTTCTCCCCCCCCCCCCGGGCCTCGGACGCAGTTCTCTCTGAGCAGCTACAGCCACTGCGCTCACTGCCTCCCCCCTCCCTTCAGGCTTCGAGTCTTCTTCATTTTGCATGGTATCTTGCCCGAATTCTTGATTTTTGTCCACAAAATCCCTTAGCTGATCCTCTGAGTTTATCTTGTAGGCTTGATCTTTATAATTAAACCAAATTCCTTCCGGAAATAGCCATTTATACTTTATCCCTCGTTCCCTCAGGAGAGCCGCGAGCTTTTTGTACTTAAATCTTCTTTTCCGAACTAGAAATGGAACGTCCTTCAGTATCTTGACTTTATTTCCCAGAAAGTCCAAGTCCGCATTATATGAGTTAAATAGGATAGTGTCTCGGACCTTCCTAGATGAAAACTCAATAAAAATCTCGCGAGGCAGCTGCCGCTTCATTGCATATTTTGAAGAAGCCCGACGGACTTCCAAAATGGCGCTTTTTACCTCTTCCTTAGTTGCCCTCGCGGGTGACGCCAATAATTCCGAGGCAAGCTCCCTTAAATCCACGTTTTCCTCCTCTTTAACATTCTGGAGACACAAAACAGTCTGTGTTCGTTCCACTTGCAGCCCGATCAGCTGGTTTTCCACCAGCTTTAGCTCCTTGTTCGTTGCTCTCATGAGTGACGCATTTTCCCGAGCAGACTTCTCTGCCCCCCCACTGCTTCCTTAATGGCTTTCACATCGCTCTCAATTAAGCCCACCCTTTGATCTGTTTCATTCAGCTTGTCAACAAAGGGTTTTATGGCTTTGATGACCGACCTTTTCACCAATTCCTTGAGCGACTCCGCTTTCCCCTGCAGGGCAGCCTAAATTGACTTGCCCAAAGCGGGACTCTGCTTTTTCGCTGCCATTTGGGGGGGGGGAACGCCAACCTTCTGAAACTCAGCAAGGGGGAAAAAATCCGAGTCTTCTTAACTTCAGATCCCACCACTCCTTCGCATACACTTGTAATAACAGAAGGGATTAGCTTACTTACAGGCTTCCGCCTAGTCCTGTTCTTTGCTGTTTTCCGTGGCCCGGCAGCACGCAAGGTGCTGCGCATGTCTGCTGGCCTCCATGGGGACAAACGGGCAATTTACCCCCTGCCTCGATTTGCCAGAGGGCTCTTCCCGCAGCGTCCCGGCCCCTGACTCCCTCCCTGGGAGTCCTGGGGGCTAATCTTTGCAGATCAGCCACCCGGTCAGGCTGCTCGGACGTTTCCTCTCGGACCTGCGAAGAGGAGCGTCCGACATGGCCGCGAAAACGAAAACGAATCTCACTGAAAAAATTCTTAAAGGGAAAGGTTTTGTAGGTGGATGCTCTGATAGGGAGGGCCCCATTCTAATTCTATTCAGCCAGTGGGGGCCCTACCCAGCATCAACCATAAGCCTGGCGGAACAGCTCCCTCTTACAGATGGAAGAATAACAAATCCTGTTCCTAGTAATAACAAATTTGGCAGAGCGTTCCACCAGGTTGGAGCCAGTACAGAAAAGGCCCTGGCTCTGGTTAATGCTAGTTGGGCCTCCCTAGGGCCAGGGACCATTAATAGCTGTTTGTCTCCAGATCGGAGCATCCTCTGGGGCACATATGGGTAGAGGCAGTCCTGAAGATATGCAGGTCCAAGTCCGCATAGGGATTTATAGGTTAATACCAAAACCTTGAATCTGATTCAGTACTCCACTGGTAACCAATACAGCTGGTGCAGTACTGGTGTTATATGTGCACTACTGGGCACATATACCACCAGATCAGACTCAAAGGAAGCCCTGCATAGAGCGTGTTACAGTAGTTAAGTCTAGAGGTGACCATTGCCTGAATCACCGTAGTTAAGTCACGGGTTGACAGATAGGGAGAAAGCTGCCTGGCCTTTTGGAGATGGAAAAAAGAAGACCTGGCAACCATGGCGACCTGCACCTACAACTTCAAGGAGGCATCTAGGATCACCCCCAGGTTCCTGACTCTTGGGGCTGGTGTAAGCACTACCCCACTGAGGACAGGAAGCAGGGGTCCTGAATCCATGCATCCACGACTCAAGTACAGGATCTCGGTCTTTATGGGATTTAATTTCAGTTGACTCTGCTTCAACCATCCAGCCACAGCTTTGAAAGCATGCTCTAGACATCTGGGGCTGAGCCAGGCCGTCCATCCATCAACAGGTATAACTGGGTGTCATCAGCATACTGGTGACACCCAAGTCTGAAACATCGCACCAGTTAAACAATAATGGAGAGAGAATTGCTCCCTGTGGCACACCACATACTAGCGGGTGGCAGGATGACAATTTCTCCCCAAGCGCCACCCTCTGTCCCTGACCACGAAGAAAAGAGACAAGCCACTGCAGTGCTGTCCCATGTATCCCCACATCGGCGAAGTGGTAGGTCAAAAGATCATAGTCGACCATTTCAAATGCCGCTGAGAGATCTAATGATATCAGAATTGCCAATCCACATCAGTCCAGGTGTCTGCGAAGATCGTCCGTGAGGGGAACCAGCAGTGTCTCCACCCCATGTTCTGGGTGAAACCCCAACTGCAAGGGATCTTGGGGCAAGGTATCTTTCAGGAAATTCTGCAGCTGTCTCTCTGCCACCCACTCAATCACCTTACCCAGAAACGGGAGGTTCAAAACAGGGTGGTAACTGACCAGGTTGGCGCAATCTAAAGATGGTTTCTTTAGGAGGGGCCTCACCACTGTCTCCTTTAATGCCCGGGGAAAACCCCCCGGAGCCCAACATTAACATAATTTTTATTGCAGTCTATTTCCAGCTTGAGACCTGTTTTATGAGACTCGTTTGTCAGTATTTTCAATGATTTGTGCTATTTTTACGCTCTGGTTGGGTTTTTAATAATTTATTAATTTGTAACCACTTTCATGGCATTTTATGTTTTTAATGTTTTATTTTCTAAGCCACCCCAAACAGGTTTAGACGTTTTCTAAACAAAGAAACCAGCAAACAACCCCATAGCAAAGGAGGTGGATGCACATTGGTCACTGAAGTGGTTGGTTTTGCTGGAGTACTAGCACTGGGTGCAGGGACCATCCTTGCCTCTGCACTGGTGAGAGGGTTGTTGGGAAAGCCAAGAGAAACACAGGATCTGCAATGATTAATGCTCAGCAGACAGCAAGTAGTGTCAGACCAGGACCTGGGAGGCCCAGCTTCAAATCTCCACTCTGAGGGCCAAGCTACAAGTGACGAATGACACTTGAACGGCAAGTGTATTTCTCCCTGTTCACTTGCGCTCCACTCAATCCACTTGCCGTTCAAGTGTCATTCGTTACTTGTAGCTTGGCCCTGAGAGTTCTTCTCCAGCTCAAGGTCACTCAGCAATTTGCCATGGGCAAGTTCACTTCAACTGTAGATCCAGTGTAGATGTTAGAGTGCTGGATTAGGATCTGAGTTCAAAACAGAGTTTGCTGCTATGAAGCTTGCTGTGTGACTGTGGGCCATTCACTCTCTGGTAGGCTAGCCTATCTAACAGTGCAATCCTAAGCAGAATTACACTCTTCTAAGTTAACTGAAATCAATGGTCTTAAAAGGATGTACTTCTGTTTAGGACAGCATTGCTAGTGGGTTATTATAAGGATAAAATGAGGAAGGGAGAGTTCTTTGAAGGAAAGGTGGGATCACCTATAGAGTGACAAAGAACTGGTGGGTTTCTTTCAGTGCCAATTTTCCAATTTCCTGTGTTTATTAGCACTTTCCATGAGACTGACAATCAACAAGTACCACAGCCTTGGTGAATTACAGCATCTTTAATTCAATTTACTATTAGGAAAATAAAAACAAGAGTTAGGGTGGTTCATGCCAGTCAGTAAAGCCATCTCTCAGCACCGGACTTTTCATTAGCAAGGCCTGAGTTATTCCAGGGTCTCTGCATGGCATTGCCAAATGCTATAACTTCTAAACAGCTAATATTTATACTGATTTATCCTTTCAAAAGCCAACCCCTTTCTCATAAAACCAGCACATCAGCTTTGTGATGCTAGCCGGCTGCCCACTTGCCTTTCTCCTGATTTATCACTTGAGCCAGCCAATGCCACTGGATTCCATCTAGAATACAACTCATTTATTTTTCATATGGCAAAGAGTTAAACTCAGTTTAAGGTATCTGGATTCAAACTGTTCACACACACCCCTTCCTGGTGTTAGCATGTTGAGCCTTTTTGTCAAGGTACAAAGTCCAATAAGAAATACATAATCCTCAGTTGTTCCACATTATAAAGAGAAAACATGATGGATCTTTTACATCTTTCTGAGTCCCTTTTTCTTAAGTATTATGTGTAGGGTAGTGAGTCAACAGAGGATGTTGTGGAAAACTCATGGATTTAATTCTCAGAGCAAGAGTTGCCACCACCTTTTTTCCTGCCAAGGACTGGAAAGCAGAAACATTTTTCCACTGCTGTATCTCCGTGAAAGAACTGCCCTCCAGATCATCAGCAGAGGCTTAACCGTGACAGCTTGGTGTAGTGCTTAAAGTGTTGAAATAGGATCTGGGAGACCCGGGCTCATATCCTCACTGTGTCATGAAGCTTGTTGGGTAACCTTGGGCCAATCGATTTCTCTCACAGCTTAACCTTTCTTACACATAGAGCTACCAACTTCCAGGTGGGGCCTGAAGTTCTCCTGGAATTTCAATTGATCTCCAGACTAGAGATGGGCACGATCTGCATTACGATCCAAAAAAACCCCATGATAATGGTGATCACGCGATCGTAACTCAGCGGATCGTGATGGGCCACGGCCAATGATCCAGCGATCGGGAGGGGGGCTGGATCGGGGCTGGATCATGCTCGGATCAGGAAGCCAGACAATCAGGTGCCAGTAATCTATTCCCAGGGCAACGGAGCCAGGGGAATGCCTGAGCTGTGTTTCCCCTCCTTCTGTCACCTTGGAAACCCAAATGGAAGCCCAGCTTTCCTAGATCAGCAAGGCTTCCTTCCAACCACGGAGCAGCAAAGCAGTCACCAGTTTGGAGAAGACAGCCAGGGGAGGGAGGGGGAAGGGGGTGTTCTGTAGCCATGGGCACTCCAATCTCATCCCTGCAAACCCTGATAGGCAGCTCTGACGGCCAAACACAGACGGCCAAACACAAACACAAATGCCGCTGGCATCACCCACCGTTCTTTTCTCACCAGCGCGCTCCTTTTTGGCCTGGCGGGTGGGCACATGGGGGGTGCTGCTGGCGAGCAGCCAGACCCTCTGCCCCCTGAGGGGAGGCAGCTCATCGCCATCTCCCTGTGCCCGCCGGGCCCGGGGGCCACCGCCAACACCCACCTTCCCACATAGCTGGGAATAGCAGTGCACCCCGCTTTGGCCTCTACGATCCACGATCCACGGATCGGGAATGGGAGATGATTGGTGTGGATCGTTTAGTTGGGATCGTCACCAGCGCCGATCCACGATCAGCTGGATCGCAATTTTTTTTGGATCGTGCCCATCTCTACTCCAGACTACAGAGCTCAGTTCCCCTGGAGAAAATGGCAGCTTCGGAGAGTGACTTTATGGCATCACATCACTGCTGAGCTTCATCCCCTCTCTGAAATTCACCTTCCCCAGGCTCTGTACTCACATCTCCAGGAATGTCCCAATCCAGAATTTGCAACTCTATTCACACAGTTGTGAGGATAAAATGGAAAAGGGGAGAACCATGTATGCCACCCTGAGCTCCTTGAAGGAAGGGTGGGGTAAAAATGTACTAAATAAATAAAACTGAATTATTAAGGCCCTTGTGAGTCCTCTGTGATGTGCAAGGAAGTGGGCCCATTGATTATCTTTGCTTTTAAGCAGCATCTATTAGCATCAGGTCTGCTAGCAACAGAGTCAGCTGAGCTCTTTCTCTGCAGCCGGGATGCAACATTTGTCAAGGTTTGCAGGTATCCCATCCCATGTTCCATCCCTTGAAAACCAGTGACGGCTTCAGCTGTATAGAGTTCCTAGTATGCTGGTCCTGCTCTGTGGAAGGATTTGATCTGCACTCCTGAAGAGGAACATGAAAGTTCTCTCTCCATGACATGTTTTTTCCTTCTCTCCAGTGGGTGGCTACAATAGAGGATTCTTGATTCTTTGACATTCTCAGGTTCAATGTAGCTGAAACTATATTCTCTTTTAATCCGAGCTAGTTTGCTTTACAGGACCAGCTGGTGTTCCTTCATGTTATTGTATAAGTAAGATGGAAGTTCTAGCACTTATGGGAGTATGAAAACATCAGTTATTAATTACATATTGTTTTCTGTTTCTTCCTAGACCAAGCATTGGATAAGGCATTAGTCATACTTAAATTGTGCATGGAGTAGATACATCTTTTATACAGAAGCACATTACCTCTTGTACACACATACACGATTAAATGACACTACTAGAAGTGCATATCAAACCATAAAACATCTTTTGGGCATGAGAGATGACTTTTAATATGCTCTGGTTGCTACTGCTGCAATGACATCTGAAACAGCGTATCACTAATCAGAGTGTTCTGGAATCTGATCTCTCCAGCCCCCTAGAGAGAGTTAAAGAAAATGGAGTGCTGGTTTGCTTTGTGGGTTTTATTGCCATATTATAATATTTTACCAGGTGGACTGCTTGTACTGAGTTTCATATGGTTGTACTGTCATTTGGCATCAACAAACTGCTGGTCAGTTCAGCCCTAAGCCTGGCTATGCTAATAGGGCTAGTCAGACCATTACTGGGGCAGGTGACCTTTAAGAAGCATATGGATGCTGCTGAATTAATCATATTTGATAGGTAAACTGTTTTATTTGTTCTTTACCATATATTACTATGAGGTGCTGGCGGTCTACATGGTCACAGTCTACGACCATCTTCCACTGAATAACCACTCCAAGCAGTTGAATAAGCCTTGTGTACTAATTTTCTTCTATGAGCTTGTCCTAAAATGGGTTGGCTGGGAGAACCAGAGCCCTTGATAAAAGGAATAATTCATCATCCCATCTTCTGTGCAGTCCCACATTGGGAACTGCTCAGGCCAGTTGCTGAGAGATTTTTCTAGCTTCTAGAAGACTCCTAGGGCACCCCACCCCTGGCACGGTTTCCTGCTGAAACTCATCAGAGCTCAAAGAAGGGACAATCCACATATTCTTCTGTATGTTCAGCTAGATCAGGGGTAAAGAAACTCTCACCCTCAGCCTCTGTTGCATCCCACTGTGCAATAGGACAACTGGGGGGTGGATGGGAGGGGTGGTGGTGGAATGATTGGGCCAAAATGTTCTAGGACTTAGCCAAAAATACCATTTTTACCATAGAGTTTTGGAGAAATCCTAGACCACCTCATGACACAGTGACCACCTCCGGTTAAGCAGCTGGAAGTGGAGTTGTGGCTCTGTAGGATCCTAATTTGGTAATTCTACACTCCCTCCCCATTAGTAACCTCAGAGAGGACAGTCTAGGGCTGGAAACCCTAAGAAGGGGTCTCAATCTTGTTGAGCCTGTGGAAATTCAGAGAACACTGATTGGGTACCACTTAGGGTTACCAACCGCCAGGTGGGACCTGGAGATCTGGAATTACAACTCATCTCACACTAAAGAGTTCAGTTCTCCCAGAGAAAATGGCTGCTTTGAAGAGTGGACTTTATGGCATTATACCCCACAGAGGTCCCTCTCTCTCCAGACTCCATCTCCCCCAGTTTCTACCCTCCAAATCTCCAGGAATTTCACAACTCTGAGATAGCAACCATTACACTTCCACAACAGTTACTTGTATGTGCAGGCAACCACAAAATTTCTGCCATGGGCTGGGTCCAATCATAAAATATGGGTAGTTCCAGGGCAAGCATCCATTAGAGGTTCTCCTACACACACAAAGGCAAGGCCTCTTGGGGTCTTCTGAATCACTGCCTTCTCCATTGAGAAGAGGAAAGCCAGGACTGGCTCCTTGCTTTGGGGAAGTTCACTGGTGGTTATCACATTGGAGATCACTGGGCTAGAGCAAGCCCTGAAATGAGAATTTTATATCTTGCACTTTTTATGGCCTGGACTGCTATTTTTTCACACAATTGCTTCTTCTGATAGAAAGAAGCAGCAGCTGCTGTTCCTGGTATGTCATGAAAATGTGATTTATACGTGCCACCATCTATGACCCTTGATTAATTTCATCGGCAGACAGAGCCTATAAGCAAATTCCCTTGTATTCTGGTCACATTTTTGCCTGCATTTTGCATTCTGACAGTGGAACAGAGTTTATCAGCAGCAGTTCATTTGTAAATGTAACCTTTCAAGATCCAATATTTGTTCATTTCTCTACTACTTTATTTCTACCCTCCCATCCTTTCCTTTCTCTAGATGACACAGAAGGAAAGTGAAATCAAGAAAATCAAACCTCATTACACTGTCAGGGGAACTGCCAAGTTATTCCTTGCAAGGTGTTCATAATCTTTTCCTGTAACTATGGATACTGACTTCCTTGCTGCACTGTGGAAAGAATGTCAGTGATGTGTCAGACTTTTCCAAGTCTATCATTCTTGCTGAACTCCCAAAGTAGTGCTCTTTGTGTGTAGACCTCAGTGATGTAGGTGTCCTGCAGTACTATCGTAGACAATGGCCTTGGAATCGTGTAACTCTGTTTAGGATGACAGTGTTAGGGTGCAATTTTATGTTCACTTACCCTGGAGTACCCACACATGTATTGTTACAGTACAGTACAATTCTAATAGGGTTGCCAGGCCATGCCTGGCAAGTGCTGGGAGATTGGAGGGGGGCAGGTATATGGGGGGCAGTGTTGCACCCACTGTGATGTCACTTCCAGGAAAAAAACAGAAGTGACATCACATTGCTGTAGGAATTGCCAGAAACTCTATGGTAAAACAATTTGGAGGTGAGTTGACATCAGTATACAGATGATGCTATACTCCATCTCTCTTTTCAATCAAGAACCAGAGAAGCTATGGACATGTATAGAGGCTGTAAAGGGCTGAATATTGGGGGATATACTGAAATTCAATCTGGGTGAAACAGAGGTTTTGGGGGTTACAGATAGTTGATCCAGGAATAGATGTTCAGTTTGCACTAGACAACATTGTTCTTTGCCTGAAAGAACAAGCTTGCCATCTAGTCATGGTCTTTTATTAGGTTTACCAGGTCCCCTGGGACCCAACCAAGGGGACAGGGGATCACACACAGGGGAAACTTACTGTGGGTGTGTGCAAAGTGCATACACACTCTAGAGTCTTCATTGTTTCACTGGGAACGATGTCATTCCTGGCGTGACAATGAAGGCTCCAGAGAATGCAAGAGCTCTCTCCAAAGCTCCTGTTCCTGCACTTACTCCAGGTAAGAGGTGGGGGGAGCTGCACTCTGGCCAGGTAAGAGGGGGTGGGGCTGAGAGCAGGGATCCATGGTCTGACTGGGGGACCAGGGAACCCTATCTTTGGTACCTTATTGATTCCAGATGCTAAGGTGACAGAGATAGCCAACTTAAGTTGGTCACCAGCTGTGGCCTTTTTTGAAAAAGTCAGATCTGGCCACAATAACACATACCATGGTAACATCCAGGATAGACTTCTGCAATGCACTGTAGATTTATTTATTTACAAAATTTATACTTCACCTTTCTGCCTGGATCAGGACCACCAAGGTGGCTAATAGATTACGAATATATGTAATACAAAATCTTAAAAACCAAACAAAAGCACGTAATGAAAACACTTAAAACCAATATAAAATACAAATAGAATATAACAAAACACACACATATAGAAACAACAATTAAAATAAAAGGCAGGAAGGAAGGATCACTGAAGGAAAGCCAAATGAAACCAAAAAATCTTCACCTTCTGGTGGAACATGGCAACAGAAGGGCACATGTGTCTTTCTGGGAAAAGATTTCCAGAGTTCTTCTCCCTGGGTTGCCACCTACCTAATGTTAGACAGTGGGAGCACCAGAAGCAGGGCCTTGGAACATGACAAGTGGTTGGGTAGGTTTCTAAGGTAGTAGATGGTCCTTCAGGTATGCTGGTCCCAAACTATATATGGGTTTTACTGTCAACAGCAGCACCTTCAATTGTGCCCAGAAACAGATTGGGAGCCAGTGTAGCTAGGCCAAGACCGAAGTGATATGATCCCTGCAGAACACTTCAGTCAACATCTTGGCTGCAGCATTCTGTACCCCACTTCAGCATTCTGCACCCAACCAAGTTTCTGAACACTTCTCAAGATGTATTGCAGTAATCTAACCTAGATGTAGCCAGGGCATGCACCACACTGGCCAGATCTTTCCTGCCCAGGAAAGGCCACAATCAAAGCTGCTAAAGGGAATCCCTGGATGAAGCTGCCACCTGCTTATCCAACTATAAGCCTTGATCCAAGAGCACTCCCAAACTATGGACTAGGAGTGTGCATCTGAAAAAGATTCAGGTTTCCCGCTTCAGGTTTACCCGAAGCAGGAAAACAATTCGGAATAATGAGTTTGAAGCTGAAAGTGCCCCTTCTCCTGTCACCAGTTAGGGAAGCAGCACGTTCAAACCCCCCACTGTTGGCTTCACCAGATGCATCAGGTGAAGCCAGCAGCAGGGCATATGATACTGAAAGTGCCCCTTCCCATGCTGCCAGCGAGTGGCATGGGAAGGGGTAGTTTCAAAAGCCTCACTGCTGACTTCACACAATGCATTTGAAACTGAAAGTGCTCCTTCTTGTGCAGCTTGCGAGCGGCACGGAAAGGGGTGCTTTCAGTTTCAAACGCCCTGCCACTGCTTCACCCAATGCGAGAGAGAACCTCCTCCTCCTCCATCAGGAGTAGCAAGCGTCAGGGCATTTGAAAATGACCCTTTTCATGCCAATCACGGCAGCATGGAAAGAGTGGCTTTCAAACTTCCTGCCCCACCACTTTTTGCCTCTATGGGAGGGGGAGGAGGGAATGAGGTGGGGCAGGCGCGGCTGCTACTGCTTTGCCCAAAGCTTCCTGAAGCAATACGAATCACTTTGGAAAGCATTGATTCTGTATTTCTGAATCAGCCCAGCAGTGCTGAGTCCGATTCAGGAATGGCAAATCTTTTGGAATTGGGTCCAATTTGGGGTTTTTCCTGAATCAGAATCCCTAATTGCACATCCCTACTGTGGACCTGTTTCCTCAAGGGGAGTGCAACCCCATCTAGAACAGGTGACACTTTATTGATGGTTCAGAAGCTTCAACTGGTTCAGAATATGGCAACCAAAGAGCTTAGAGGGAGCATATTACTCCCATCTTGTGCAAATTGCACTGGTTGCCAGTGTGCTTCCAGAACCAAAACAAAGTGCGGGTATGTACTACAGTGGCCAGCTCTTTCCTGTCCAGGAAAGGGTGCAGTGGAAGCTGGTAAAAGGCACCTCTTGACATAGCTGCCACCTGCTTATCCAGCAGTATTACTGGGTTCAGGAGCACCCCCAAACTATGGATCTTTTCCTTCAAGGGGAATGCAACCCCATCCAGAACTAGTGATATCTTAAATCATGGGACAGGACAGACATTTTACTCATCAGTAGCACTCCTGACTTATCAGGATTAAGCTTCAATTTATTAGCTCATATTTACTCCAAAACTTCCTCCAGGTAGCAGTTCAGGATTTCTGCAGCTTCCCTGACATCAGCTGGAAGTTTGAGATAGAGCTGAGTACCCTTTGCACAGAATGGAGCTTCCCAATCCCTTTCCAGAGGTCAATCTGAGCATTGACAGGAGCACCAACCATATCAACAGGCAAATCCCCTGAAGCCATCAGAAAGCCATTCGGATTCATTCGACTTGAGGCAGGGAGTGGGGGCGAATAATTTTATAGTAGATCCTCAACCACTGCAAAATCTTAGTATCTCTGTAAGTCTGAACTGGTGTTAACTGGTCTTCTATGACCAAGTTAAGCCTGCCTGCGAGAGAGGATCTTTTTCTAGTTTGCTCTGGGAGAATACCTCCAAGGAGAAGAAAAGAAATCAAACAGCCAATTCATAAGGTTATAAAATTTATTGAGACCAAGTCTTTTTAAAAATTATAATACAGCGCTCTAAGAAACCAGATTGTAACATATGGAAAAATGTTAATTACATAGAGTAGAAACCTATGACTCAGTTTTATTTCTGTTACTAAAAGGCCAGCAGAAGCAAATGTAGCAATATTTGAAATGTATACTGTCATAGCATAGCAGGGTTTCTCACCTATCCAAATGGTCTGTGCTGAGGAAAGGAAGAGTTTCACCTTTGCCTTCTGGACAGCGTACATGCAAAATAAAGGTGAAGCGGAAAGTGATTTCCTCCCTAACCTAACCTCCATCAGGTTTTACATCTACCCTTATACTCTTTTGGGCACATCTGCCCATCTCTCTCAACCAATCAAATCGCTCAGATCTCATCTTTGGCAGGGAAGTCCCATAATCAATAAAAATTTGCAAAACAACTGTGACCTTTTCTGGATTTCCCCTGTTCTGGGATTTGGCTTGCCCTTGAGGCTATTTTGTTTTCCTTTCTCAAGGACATTTCTCTTCTTTGGGTCACTTTGACTTATCACAGAATTTGCTATTAGTGCCCAGATCATAACAACTCATCTTCAATATAAATTCTCTGGGTTAATTTGACATATTCCTTGAGCCAACTATGCTCTATTATATACTAATGTTGCAACATCCATTGTAACACCCTGACTAGGGGTGTGCAAAGGCACAGTGGTTCGGCTTTCCTCATTCGGGTATACCCAAATCGAGAAGCCGATTCGGGAACAGCTGTACCCGAATCGGCAAGCTGATTCGGGTATAGCAATTCGGGTATCGATTCGGCTTGATTCGGGGGTTCGGGAAAGCTTTTCAATGGGAAAAAGCCTCCCCCAGGCTTCTCTGAAGCCTGGGGGAGGCATTTTCCCACCAAATCAAGCCAAAATCGGTGGGGGCCTTCCTCTAACTCCCCTCTAACAACCCCCCAAGTTTCAGACCGATTGGACTTTGGGGGAGCCATGTTATGGCCCCCCAAACCAGGCCCCCTATCCTCGCCTATAAAAGGGCATAGCTTTAGGTTGCTGCTGCTAATCTCCTATTTTGTGCTTGTTGCTGCTGATCTCCATTATTTCCTATGGGGGGAAAATGAAGAGGCAGGCTTCCTTTGCTAGGGGTGGCATTTTGCATGCAAAATGCCCCCCAACCCTCAGGGGCCCTTCTCCCACCTTTCCTCCCACCCCCCACCAAGGCTCAGCCTGCTCCCACTGGGGGGGGTATTTCATGGCCTCCCCAAGTAGGCGACCTTTTCTCTACAACCTACAGCTGGGGGAGGCTTGTCTTGCCAGGGGTGGCATTTTGCATGCAAAATGCCCCCCAACCCTCAGGCTTTTTCCCATTGAAAAGCTTTCCCGAACCCCCGAATCGCCCCAAATTGCCCCGAATTGATTCGGGATTTTTTCGGGTTTCATTAACCCGAACTGCACACCCCTAATCCTGACCATCTGGTTCTACTTAAGTGTAGCTGTGTAAATATCACCCTATCATAACCCCATTATATCACTCCTACCTTGGTAACTTATTGGTAACTATGAATATTCCTCCATAACTATGACCACATCTTTATATTTATGAATATACCTATATATGTGTAAGATTGATACATATATGTGTAAATAAATTATTGTGCTTATAATGTATTATTGAGCATAATTTCATAAACAAAGGTTAGCAATCTGAAAAAGGAACTGATCTCTCAGTGCTCAGATTAAGAGCCTTTCTTTGTTTAAAGAGAGAACTTCAAACCTTTTCTATCAGGGAAAGATATTCTTTTTGATTTCGGGGCTTTCCTAACAGTAATTCCTTTCTTGTATATGTGGATGTCAGCAAGCAAACTGGGGATTTCCAAAGAAATAGATTCTATCAAGTGTACAACTTTAATAAGCACAAATCTTAAAAATTGCAGAGAGGGGACAAAACAAACCATTAAGGCTGGTCCCATTTTCTCTCAACTCAGCCCTTGCAGCCACTAATTTGGGGTTTTCCAATAGACCCCTATTAGAACAGAACTCTATTTCTCAAATAAGGGCCGGTTAGGGTAAAGCTATGAACTCTTGTCCGGCATTTGACCTGCTACTTTTCTTCCAGGCCATTTGCCAACAACATTCCAACCACTTCACATTCTAATTGCGGCCAGAACTCTCTCTCTGCTAAGTCATAGCTGGATCAGCCACAGGTCTTTTTGTTAAGTCACAGCAACTTCCTGGCTACATCTTTTCTTAACATCTGCCAGATGTTTGGCATGGCCCACTGCTCAAAGTACAATGTCTCATACACAAAGCTCAGCTCTGTAAAGCAGCTCTGGAAATAGCAGAAGGGCTTTGGGACTGGAAAAGCAGCTCTGTAAAGCAACATTTTAAAAAATATATCAGAACCTATGGATTTGATTCGTTAGGCCTCATTCATTAGGTCTAACATCATGACAAAGGAACTGTCATCAATTCCCTCACCCTCAAATAACCTTCCTTACTCTCTCTTAGAACAAAATACCAGATCAAATGTGTGACTTGCACAATGTGTAGGACTAGTTCTTACCTGAAATAGGCCCATGGTTGTCATGGAGACAATGAAATCGTGAGCTGCTCCTGAAAGGCAGCCTTGACATGAATGTTGAAACCCCCAGAACAACCAAGCTTGGGGTCCTCAGCACCACCCCTGAGACCACCTCCATCAGATCAGGCAGGGAGCTGTAGAAAGGGTGGTACACCAACAGAATTCCAATCTTGTCTCTTGTTCTCAACATTAGGTATACATCCTCAAAGGTGGAAGTATTCTCGATGGGGCATTCTGCTAGGAGGATAGAATCCTTATAGACTCCCCGCACTCCAGACCTATGCTGATGTATCACTAAGTATCACAGAATCACAGAGTTGGAAGAGGCCATACAGACCTTCTAGTCCAACCCCCTGCCCAATGCAGGATGAGCCTAAAGCATCCCTGACAAATATTCATCCAGCCTCTTCTTGAAAACTGCCAGTGAAGGGGAGCTCACCACCTCCCTTAGGCAGCTGATTCCACCTTTGAATTACTCTGACCGTAAAAAAGTTTTGCCTAATATCCAGTCGGTACCTTTCTGCACGTAATTTAAGCCCATTGCTTTGGGTCCTATCCTCTGCTGCCAATTGGAAAAGCTCCTTGCCCTCCTCCAAATGACAGCCTTTCAAATATTTAAAGAGAGCAATTACGTCCCCCCTTAATCTCCTCCAAACTAAACATTCCCAAGGCCCTCAGTCTTTCCTTGTAGGGCTCAGTCTCCCAGCCCCTGATCATCCTCATTGCTCTGTTCTGCACCCTCTTGATTTTGTCCACATCCTTTTTGAAGTGAGGCCTCCAGAACTGCACACAATACTCTAGGTGTGGCCTGACCAGGGCAGTATAGAGAGGGACTATGACCTCCTGTGATTTTGATGCAATGAGGCTTTTGATATAACCCAAAACTGAGTTTGCTTTTTTTGCCACTGCATCGCACTGATTTCTCATATTTAGTTTACAATCTTACCCCAAGATCTCTTTCGCATATACTTCTACCCATAAATGTATCCCCCATCAGGTATTTGTGCTTCACATTTTTGTGGCCCAAATGTTCTACTATGTTGAATTGCATCCTGTTCACAACTGCCCACTTCTCCAGAGTATTCAGGGCACCTGGGAACCCTAATACCTCCACATCTCATAACAACTCCTTGTTTGAAGAAAGCAAATTGTCCGGTCCATTTGCCTGAAGCAAAGTCTGCTCATCCTCTCTGTATGTGCTTAGTACATTAATTAAACCAAAGAATCAGTTTCTTTTGGCCTGAATTGTAAAGAAACTAGTACATGCAGATTCCAAGGTACAGAATACTCTATAGCAGTGCACCTTTGCTGGATTTTCCTCTTGTCAGTTTAGACTACCATTGGAAAAAAAATTAAAAACCTAATTTATAATTCAGGATCCTTTCTCTCCTTCCTGGCCTGGCCCATCACAATTGTTCCCTATCTTGGGTAAGGAATCACGACCGGAAAGCAAGAGGAATGCAACAAAAGAGTAGCCATTCAAAGGCAAGACACTTCCTTTCTAGAAGCCTCAACTTCCTGCCTGCCCCTTTCCGATTACAGCCTTTTTGCTATCATGATGAGCTTCCTATAGGAGACAAGCTATGAATCTCTCCCCCGCCTCTGATTATTATTAGTGTGGCCCATGCAGATGCGGTGAGATGGAACAGCTATAATTCTGAATATTCTGAGACACTGAATAGGGAACTTTCATTTGCATGAAAATGAGGACACCTTGCTGGCCACAGCACACAGATCGACTAATAAATATTTGGAGCATTTTGTTCTCTTAAAAATATGCAGGACATGAGAAATGCAATGTTTCCTTCTGCCATACAGCATTTGTGGAAAGGCCTAGGGAAAGGCATTATGTTCCCGCAAAAAGACTTCTCAGGAACAATTTTGCTAGAAAATGGAAGGCCTACCAAAACACATATTTCAGAGTAAGGTGGTGAAGAAAAATAATCTTGTAAACAATGCATAGGATTCAGATTTTGATATGCTAGTACAAAACAGTGTTCTTGTGAGTACTTTGTCAAAAGCTGTTTTTTATTATATACATATATTTTATTGTCAATCTTGTTCTTTTATAATATAGATGCAGTTGTGCAATGTGTGATTTCCATATCAATGTTGTCTTTATAGTAATCTGTTCTCCTCCACTCTTACCATGCAGTCCTATGCAAGGTTACCTTCTAAGTTAAGGTTACCAGGATGCCCACTATGAAGCAGAAGAAGCAAAATGGGGTTCATGAAAATGGTACATCTGGGTCAGCAAATCATCACTTCCAGGTCAGAAGAAGGTCACTTCCAGGCCAGCAGAAGGCCACTTCCGGGTCAGCAGAAGGTCTACAGGAAGTCCATCCCCTGTTGCATAGGAAACTGATTGATTAGCACAGGCTGTCTGCAGTGATGAACCAAAAAATGAACCAAACAAACCAGCCTTAAGTTTGTGGCGGTTCGTCAGAAATGGGCTCTGACGAACCTAGAGATGGGCACGAACCAAAATACAAACCAAAGTTCAGCATGAACTGGGAGGGCTCCAGTTCGCAAACCAGGAACCCTCCCAGTTCATGCTGAACTTTGGTTTGTATTTTGGTTCGTGACCATCTCTAGTTTGGATTATTAGCTGTAACCAGCTCTGTGCAGAAGTTGGAAACAAGAATATCTGTGACCATAAGTATCATGTGATACGAGAAGCATTTCTTAGTGCCCTGCAGATCCACAGCAGTGGGATGCAGAGAGGCAAGAGAGTGAGATGGGTGGTATAAAGTGGGAACATCAGTGAAGAGTATTCTTTCTTAATGACAGCCATATATTTCAGCTACTGTTAGTATGACAGGCGCCACCTTGGCTGATAGGGCAGGAAGTGATGGATACTCAAGTCTTTGCAAAAGCTTGTCTCTACTTATGGATTGTATGAGATACATATGCATTCTTTTGAATACTGTGTACAACCCATTCTTCATGTAGGCTCTACCAGCTGGGCAGTGCACTGCTCACTCTTCTTACTGTGACAGGCAGTGCTTTGGGGGCATGGATGCACACAGCTTGATCAGGCACATCAGTTAGCACACACATGCTTTTGGTTCTTTAATAGCTTTTAATAATTAAGTCTAATGGAGAAGCTCTGATTGCATTATACACTCAGTGGGTTAATTAGAAACCTCTAAATAAGTTACAAACTAGCTCCTTTGGACTCAAGTTCTGGGCTTACTTCCCCAACTAAAATGCTTCATTCTCTGGAGGGCTCATGTTACAGGATTGAGTGGAGGTAATTATGCCCGATAATTAAGATCACTAAATAAAGTAATTTAATTTTCTCCTTTCACTCTTCTCTCCACCCTCAGGAACTGAGAATGGCTGTGTAACAGCAACCATCAATAAAAGCCCCTTTAAAAGGTTAAGTTGGTATTATATTGAAAATGCTTGGAATCAAGTGAAATCCAGTAACGACACTGAGCAGATTAATTATGTTTCTCAATGAATGAATGCCGTTTTTCCTGCTCAAAACATTTCCTTCTAATTTTCCATACCTGCCAGGAAAAAAAGCAGAGATTTTTCTAAGTGGTAAACCCAGGAAGCCAATTATACAGCCTTCAGGAGAATTATATTTTTTTACAAATGTGCCCGATAATTATGCCCAAGCATAATTCCTCTGGGCTTGGTACACACCTGTAATATGCCCCTATACTTGCCCCATCTCAAACAGAAAAATGCATATTTTGTTTTTGAAATGACATAAATAGTTCATATCAGAAAATGGGATTGCAGGTTGACTCAAGATCCTCTGGAGCCCAGCAAAATATATCCATTTGTTACCACATGTTTGGGCCTGGTCCAAGGATGCTTCTAGATAATTTACACATGAAGAACATAGAAGATAATTCCTGGACATACTTCACCAATGAAATCAACAGGGCTCAATGAATACTGCTTCGAGTTTATTCTCTTTAACAAGAAAGCAGGGAAAGGTAATGAATAGAGTTGAGCACAGACCGGGAATGAGCCACTGCTGGTCTGTGGTCCATTGATTTTCACAGACTATGGACTACGAACTTTTAAACGGACCAGCCCGGTTCGCGAACCAGGTTCGTGAACCAGGTTATGTCACTTCCGGTGGCCCTGGCTCCGCCACCTTCACACCCAGGCAGCCCAAACTCACACAGAATCTAGAGCAGCCTCTCCCCCATCGATCCACCAAGTTTAGTTAAAATTGCATTTTGGATGTCTGAGTTACAGGCCCCCAAAATGGCCACCCCAAGGAAACTTCGAGTACAGAAGATAGGAGTTGCAAAAGCCAACTGGCTGGCATTGCCGCGCAGCACCCAAAAGTTGTAATGAAAACCTGGGATGGAGTTGGAGAATCTTCCTCTGAGAATGGAAGGTCAGCCCCCAGAGGGGAATGATGCTCCCTGGTGGGATAATGGGAAAGGCTGGGAGGCCCATTGTAAATTATGGGAAACAAGAATGCCAGTTTACTTGCATGGGCTCCATTGAAATCTATTACAGCAAAAAAAGGGAGGTGCAAAGAAAATGTGGAATGGATTTTCCAGAAAGGTCTCTGGGCCCAGATAAACTATATAGGGACTGGAAAGACAGGCCCCACAGTGCAAAGACAGCCCCTGGAAATAGCAGAAGGGCTATGAGACTGGAATGACATGCCTCTGAATAAAAAGATAATCCCTGGGAATAACAGAAGGCCTCTTGGAGTGAAATGACAGGCCCCTCAGTGGAGTGACAGCCCCTGAGTGTAGCGAAGGCACTCTGGAACTGGAATGACATGCCTCTGAGTAAAAAGACGATCCCTAGGAGTAACAGAAGGCCTTCGGGAGTGGAATGACAAGCTCCTGAGTGGAGTGACGCCCCCTGGGTGTAGCAGAAGGGCTTTGGGACAGGAATGACAGGCTCTTGAGTGGAGTTACAGCCCCTGGGTGTAGCAAAAGCACTCTGGGACGGGAATGACCTGCCTCTGAGTAAAAACATGATCCCTGGGAGTAACAGAAGGCCTTCGGGAGTGGAATGACAGGCCCCTGAGTGGAGTGACAGCCCCTGGGTATAGCAGATGGACTCAGGGACAGGAATGACAGGCTCCTGAGTGGAATGACAACCCCTGGATGAAGCAGAAGTGCTCTGAGACTGGAATGACAGGTCCCTGAGTGGAGTGACAGCCCCTTGGCACAGCCATAGGGCTTTGGGACTTGAATGACAGGCCCAAGTGGAATGACGGCACCTAGGTGCAGCCATAGGGCTCTGGGACAGGAATGACAGGCCCCTGAATGGAATGTGGGACCCTAGGTGTAGCAGAAGGGCTCTGATAGAGGAATGATAGGCCTCTGATTCCAAGGACAGCCTGAGGGGGTTGCAGAAGGGCCGTAGCACTGGAATGACAGGCCCTTGCGTGGAATGACAGACCCTAGGGTTAGGAAAAGGGGTGTGGGACTGGCATGACAGCTCCATGACAGCCCCTGGGAGTAGAGATAGTGGAATTAAATACTTTATATTTTAATTATTTCTAGAAGATGTGTAGCTATCACTGAATCAGTTTCATCTGTATATTTATCCTTCATTTCAGATCCTCTGTTTATTTACTCTTTCATGAGTTTGATATGAGCCACCACCTCTATTTTCAAGCAAAATCCTGCCCTTGTCCCTCTTCCTGTTCTTTCCAATTCTGCAGCCTTCCAGAACTTCCTGTTCCCATTACGTATCACACCCTGCCTGAGTTCCTTGCTCACTTTTGCTCACTGTGTTCTCCACTGACCCAAAGCACCCTCCTTAGACTCTCTGTGAAGAATTCCAACTCAAACTGTAGTTTATAAACCATTAACAAACTCATTCCAGTCTCAGAGCACTTATGCTTCATTCAGGGGTCATCATTATTTATTATTTATTATATTAGATTATTAGTCTTCCCTCCCTGCCAGGTGGGCTCAGGGCAGAGTACAACATTTCAATTTACATAAATACAGTTAAAAACAGATAAAACAGTATACAAAAACATTAAAACAGTATACAAATAACATTCAATACAAAAAACATTAAAACAATTTTATACAATACAACTTCTCTTCAGATGGCGATGATAAAATACTGCTTTTCAAGCCCTGGCTCATATGTGGGGTGGTGGACAGATCTTTAGTGTGGCCAGTGGGGGCCCAACCTAGACTCCACCATATGCCTGGCAGAACATCTCTGTCTTACAGGCACGGCGGAGAAATAATAAATCCTGCCAGGCCCTGGTTTCCTCATTCCACTCAGGAGTCATTCCACTGATTCCACTCAGGAGTCATTCCAGTCATTCCTCATTCCCCTCAGGAGTCATCCCAGTCAGGAGCCTGTCATTCCTGTCCCAGAGCCCTTCTGCTCCACCCAGGGGCTATCACTCCACTCAGAGGCCTGTCATTCCACTCCCAGAGCCCTTCTGGTACTCCCAGGAATCATTTTTTTACTCAGAGGCATCCCATTCCAGTCCCAGAGGGTTCTTGAACATAAGAATATAAGAACATAAGCCATGTTAGATCAGGCCAATTGCCCATCCAGTCCAACACTCTGTGTCACACAGTGGCCAAAAAACCCAGGTATTATCAGGAGATCTGCCAGTGGAAGAGACACTAGAAGCCCTCCCACTGATGCCTCCCCCCAACACCAAGAATACAGAGCATCACCCAGGGGCTGTCACTCCACTCAGGGGCCTGTCATTCCAGTCCCAAAGCCCTTCTGCTATTTCCAGGGGCTGTCATTGCACTGTGGGGCCTGTCTTTCCAGTCCCTGTATAGTTTATCTGGGCCTAGAGACCTTTCTGGCAAATCCATTTCACATTTTCTTTGCCCCACCCCCTTTTTTGCTGTACTGTATTTCAACGGAGCCCATGCAAGTAAATTGGCATTCTTGCCTCCTGTGATTTCCAGTGGGCAATTCTGTCATTCATTTTAGTACCTCTTCTTCCTGGCAGCAGAATACCTGCTGTGGGGCTGGATTTGGGAGGGAAAGGAGGACTCTTTGAAGGGACAGTCAAGGAGACGTTTTTTGGAGGGAGGCAGCAGGAGGAAGCCTCTTGGAAAGGACACGAGGACAGAGACAATCTTGGAGAGGAGGTTAAATTGGGGGGAGGGAATGGATTTCTTTGGGCACAAAGGAACAGCCCTCAACAGGACAGGACAGGACAGGACAGGACAGGACAGGACAGGACAGGACAGGACAGGACAGGACAGGACAGGACAGGATGGAGGTTATTCTGGGGGGAAGGAGAGTCTCCCGGGGGGAACAGAAATCTCCCCATCAGGCCGCAGAGAGTCCAATAGCTCCCACCAGGACCTCAAGAGCCAGGAAAGAAAGCACCCGAAAAGGGGCACACTGTTTGGTGAAAGAAGGGCTTTGAAAGAACTCAAGCAAGCAGCCCCAAAAGCTTACTTCAGGTCATCTGAGAGTTGGTGTTTCACAGAGCCCAATAGCAGCTCCCCGGGCAACTTACAAAATTGGGTCTACAGATGTGATGCTTTTATGGACATTCTTACAATTTCCCAGTCCAGATCTTCCCCCTGGTTTAAACTGATCAAAAGAGATCATGTTAGATCTCCTTATTTAGTGAATATCACATCCCCAAATTTCAGAAAATCATTTACCTCCCTGCGCTTTCAAACAATGCCGACAGCTTTACTTACAGGAAGATACCATCAAACTCCAATGGCTCTCCGTCTCTGCATATGCGGTGCCTCAGTTCCTGAGGATCTTCTACATTACACTTTATTTTGTCCCATGTATGCAGAGGTTAGAGCTAAATTTCTTGCTAACTTGTTAGTGGGGCGTAACTTTACCTCTGATATTGACAAATTAGTTTTTTTGTTATCTGATACTGATTCTTTTGTAACTAGCAGAGTACCCCTGTTTGCCTTAGCTACAAATAAGATTAGGGCCAAGATTGTTTCCTCAGAAACCTAACTTTTCTCATAACTATCTGGTATATTAATGTCCCATTTTAATTGTATTTAATTTTTATTATTTTAATAACTGTAATTTATGCTCGTAAGATAGATTTCTATTTTTACTGTTTTTAACTTTGTATTGTGACGGCCTTTGGTCATATACAATTAAACCTTCTAGCAGAGCCCAATAGCAGCCCCCCGGGCACCTCAAAGGCCAGGAAGGAAAGCACCCCAAATGGGCACTCACTGTTTAGGGAAAGAACGGCTTTGAAAGAACTCAAGCAAACAGCACTAAAAGCTGCCTTGCACCTACTGTGGGTCTGCGAGCGGGTGGGGTCAGAGCACAATAGAGCCCACCGAGAACCCAGAAGCAAGTAAGAGTTTGAAAAAAAAATTGAGCCCCAGAACCCAAGGATTTGAAAGGGGAAAGAAATCAGAGCAACCCAATAGCACGGTAAAAGGATAAAAAAAAATGCGCTCACCAAACAAGGAAGAATTGAAAGGTGAAAAAAATTAAACAGGAATGGAGGAAAGAGTAATCCCTCTTGCAACCAAAGCCCCAAAGCCCCTTGCTAAAGCACAAGCCACTCTCACAATGTGCAATTCAAAAGAAAAACTTCTGCAGCAAGCAGTTGCTAACTCGCTCACCTGCCTGCAAAGAGAAGTGATGCTTCGCGCGCTTTCTCTTAAACTCTACAGAATAATAGGTGCTCTCTGTTTGGCTGACAGAGCTGCCAATCAAAGTTTCCTTGGCTGAGATTGGTGTGTTCCAAATGGGGAAGGTCGCTCCACACCGTTGCCTAGGAAATTGATTGAGTGGTGATGGTGGGAATCCTGGCATAACAGGCCAATGGACAGATGGGCAGAATGCCCCAAAATTTGGCACTTTCATGAAAAAATCACATGCCCACGGCCCACACCAAACAAGGTAATTCTGTGGTGAAATTAGGTGTGTTATGAGGTCTGTGCTCACCTCTAGTAATGAATCATAAAACTATTCAGAACTCTGCACAGTTTGAGATATTTAAAGATTGGCTTTTATTAAATAACTCTTTGTGAAAGCATTCCACAAGCCCTGCTTTGTGGGCAGTTTAATCTTCTTTTAACTGTCAAGCCTATTGCTCTTGTATGCTCAGGCTTGCCTGGCAAGTTTCCTTTTTAAATTAAAAATGGCCACCTATAACAGGCCCTGTAATGTTAGCTTCCTTTCCTGCCCTTCTTCCTGTCTCACCATACTTCTGAAGAGCTCAGTTTGGTGTTTTAGCTTCACAACAATCTTAAGAAGTAGGTATGTGGATAGAAACTTGCAAACTAAATCATCCAGCTAGATTCATAACTAGCTCACGATCAGAACTTGGGTTTCCCACATGCAGACTCAACATACTAGCTGAGTCCAAGGCAGTCCAGTGTCCATCTATGTGCCTATTCCCTTCTGCCATTTGTGACTAAAAGTTTCAAAACAGGGCTTCTAGACCAGTTTTGACCTTATAGCTGCACATTAAAGGTTTCATCTCTTCATACGAAGTCCACAACCTGTGCTATAGCAACATTTGAGAGATTTCTACACTGCTCCTCATTAAACTTGTGCCCAAATTCCTCCACTGTCTCTCTTTGGAGATGCTGGGCTAGTCTGACTTCTGAACTAGGGTGGGGCTACTAATGTCACTACTAGACACATTGGTCTGATTTTCTTAGGTGGTATTTAAAACCCTAGGTTCCATCTTGGATACCATATGTAACTGGATCATAAGGACATAGTAATGGTATTTTTCCTCATGAGGGGTGTGCTTTATGACACTGTGAGGGGCGTGCTTTATGACACTGCAGCATAAATAGCCCACTGAGATGTGAGCACAGGCTGGATGTGACATTGGGTCTTTGTGGTGATGGGGGAGGTCCCATCAACTCACCTGTTATTGTTTCTGTGGCTTGGGCTACGTCTGCAATGAAGGGTTAGTTTTGCTCCTGAAGTGGATTTAGAGCATAGAAATGAGTTTGATTTCTTGGAATGCCATCTTTTCTCTCTGTGCTTGCCTCATCTTGAATTGTTCTGAGTTCCCATTGGCTAGATGGTCCACTTTTTAAAAAAAACATTTGTATTGGTTTTTAATGTGCAGGTCAAATGTTACATTACACCATCTTCTTTTCACTCTTTCCCACTCATGTTCTGAATGCATCTTGTCCAAGAGAAGCATACTTCCATGTGTGCTTATGAAACAAAGCTTTGAGCAAGATTTTGGCAATTCCAAACCACTCCTGTCTAAAGATGGGCATGAACCGGAATACGAACCAAAAACCCCCCACGAACCAGCCGAGTTTGGGGGTCGCGAACCAGTGGTTCATGGAAGTTTGTTTCCATGAACTTCCATGAACTGGTCTACTGGTTTGTTTGGTTCATTTTAAACAGCAATGCCCCTTTCCCTGCCACTGCAAACTGGCAGGGAAAGGGGCATTTAAACCCCCGGATCAGCTGCTTGTCAGCCAGCCAAGCCCCACCCACAATTTAAATGGCCATTTCCCCATTTAAAGAGAAGGTGCTTGGCTGGCCGGCTGGGAACTCCCGGCCGGCCAGCCAAGCCCCACCCACAGTTTAAATGGCAATTTCCGTGCTGCTGGAAGCAGCCATTAAACAGCCCCACTGTTTAAATGATCAGCTGCTTGTCGGGGGTCTCCCTGACAAGCAGCTGATCTGGGGGTTTAAATGCTCCTTTCCCTGCTGCTGCTAAGTGACCAGAAAGGGGTATTTAAACCCCACGAACCATGAACCAGTTTGTGAACTTGCCCCAGTTTGTGGGAGTTCGTGGTTCCTGGTTCGTGAAAACACCATGAACCACGAACCATACGGTTCAGTTTTTTCGTGGTTCGTGCCCATGTCTACTCCTGTCCCATCTTTCTCAATGCTATCTTTGCATGTTGCTTCAAGCAGCATTCTAAATAATTACTTTGCAGAAGCCCTGCAACCCAGTTTTCCATACATTTATGCAAGAGACCATCAAAGTCAACCTGACCAGTTTTAACACATTTTTTAAAAACTCCCCCACCCGCTTCATTACCAAAGGATTTTTCAGCCACTGCTGCTATTCAGGTCTTAACTACAACTTAACAAATCACCCTTTTGATACATAGCCTTCTGTTTCTCAGCTATAGCTTCTGAGCTTTTAATTCCTTCACAAAGTTCTGAGTTGGTTCTGGGATGGGGGTTCTTGGACTCTAAATTCAGGGATTCCCATGTTACAGTTGACACTGTGATTATACTATATATGTTGCACATAAATGTCCAGTAGATGGCAGCCTGGAATTCTTTTCCTGTTCTATTATGCAAAGATATTTAAGTCCATGATCAAAAGCATTTTTCCCTGCTTGAAATGCAGACTTTTTTCCAGCAGAATATTCTGATATTTGCTTGTACGGCTTTAACTTTTCTCTCACAGTTTTTTTTTAAAGAAGTAGTTGGATTTAAGATGATCTAGCTCTGTTGAAATGAATAGCCATACCTGTAATGCAGCATTTCTGGCGAAGTGAGTGAATGATGCTTCACTCCTATAATGGATATATGCTTCCAGTCCATGCAACTGACTGATCCACTGGGCTGGGGAAGATATTTGTAGGCATTATACCATTTTCTGTACAGATGGGCAGCCACGCTTTTGTGCCCTAGGACATATCTTATACAGGTAGATTTTCATAATTTGCAATTAATGTGTACACCTCTAGTCACATGTTCTAATGGAATTTGTCCCAGTATCAACAGCACAATCCTAAAGAGACTGACAATCCCACTCAAATTTATTCAGTACAACTAGGAGTGCACCAATAATTGCTTAAGTATATCAGGGATGGCAGGCTAACTGGTGGGTAATGGAGCAGTACTAAAAGGCTCATAATTTTGAATAAGGTTTATTAAAAACTTCCACACTGTATTTTGTTCTGCCCATTGTATACAGATCCCAGAAATAAATTTCATAGGGAAATCTTTAAAAACATTGATTCTTCCTCTGTGGTGGAAAAATTAACCCTCCTTCCTTCTGACCTGGGTCTACAAATAGAGCAGCACAGTTTGCCCTGGCAGCTAAGAAAATCAGAGCTTGAGCTGTGCTTAATGGTTGAAACTCCTTCATCTATGTGTAACAAAGGAGCTTATGTGTTTTAATGTATCCTTATGTGTTTTTAACATCATAGTTTTATTGTGTGATGTTTATGTTTTACTTATGTATTTTATTTGCTTAATTGTGATGGTGTTTGGTCACATGCAATAAATATTCTGGTTCTGCAAAAACTTTGTCAAATATTTTATTTGTAAGAAAAAGGAAACATCTACAAGTTGTCAGAAAAAGAGATGTTGTGCACTATAATGTTACATTATAGATTTTAGATTTTGTATAAATAATGCCCCTGCTTTGCCTGAACACATTGTGCTCATAACTAGACATGGTCACGAACAGAAAAAAAACCTGAACATGGTGTTCATTGTTCGTTGCCATCCATGAACAATGAACAACAAACATTGATGAACATGACCTGTTCATGAACATGTTCGTTGTTCATTGTTCATGGGGGCCAGCAGGCTCTCCTTCAACCATCAAGATCCCTACCACACCACTCCCAGAAACCCTACCTGAGCAGACAGCAGGAAATGTACCAATAATAAATAATAGCTTGGCCCAACTTCCGGGATGAAGCATGAATTTATGGCAGCTGAGTTTTACAAGCTCTCTGCCATGACCTTCCTAGTTCCTTGGAACTCGAGAATTCGGGCCCGAAGTCCTCCCCCCAGATAGGGGAGGCAGGCTGGAACAAGGGGAAAGAGCTTAAGGGGTCTGGCAACCCCTGGGAAACCCCGACACCAGTTCTGAAAGCAAGGACCAATGAAGGAGCCAATATGGCTACGAAGCTGCTAAAACTGAAAGCCCGACAAGCCAAAATGAATTACAGCGAATAAAGCAGATTCCTAACAAGACAGATAAAAACAACTCGAAGACAGCTCAAGAGATTCCACAATGCTTTCCATCAAATAAGGAGATTGTTTTATGGTTTTATGAGGGCTAACCAGCCTGATTGCGAGGTGGCTGCCGGGGCAAAGCTGGGAGGAGGGAGAGACGGAGAGAGATTGTAAAGAGACTCTCTCAGCAGACGGCTGGAAAGCAATAAATCTGTGAACATAATTAACAAAAAAAAGCTTTTTACCACTTTGATGAGTTTGGATATAACACCTATAAGTAACTTGAAATGGCTTCCTGGGAAGAAGAAGTACTTTCTAAATTGCAAGAAAATTCTAAATTAATGACTGAACTATTAATTAAAGTAGATGGGACATTTGGAGTGGAAATGGATAAAAGTAAGACAAAAAATTACAATACAGAAGAAATCTCTAAAGAGACAGATCTAACTGAAAGAAAAATAGAGTGAAATGAGAAAAAATATAATCTAAAAAATGGACGATTGTACCACTATGTCTTCTTGAAGATACAAGGCAGTAGCAAGAAAGGGGCGGAGCCACAAAGCAAACCTGCAAAGAGAGAACCTAGCATTCTACTACTGAAAGGGGAAAAAAGAGTGCAGCAGATTTTAAAGCAGAACAATAAATAGAGAAGTAACAACACTTTTATCAACCCTCGTCAGAATTGGCTGGAAGACAAGGAAATCCACCTTTGGCGGTGCAGATGGAATAAGGACTGGATGTACCATTTTACAGGAAGAAAGAAGAAAAAATAAGGATAAAACTCAGATTAGGATTTAATAATGCAGACCTAACCCTTTATCTCTATGGCTCCTTCCTCCCCCCCCCCTTTTATACCATATATTCTGTATGTGTTCGCAAGAGACAAGTGAGGGGGGGAGACTGATGGAGTTATAGAGTTTTTTGCTTTCACTACTGTCCTCTTTTTTCCTTCTTATTTTGAAAGAAAGAAAGAAGGAGAAACACGGATTATGACCTAGATTTCCTCTATATGTTTAATGATATGCAAAACAGATTTAATGAAAGTTTTAGAGGCTCTATATTATAATAGATTTTGAATATCTACTGTCAAAGGGATAGTGATAATGTGATAACTGGGCCCTTGGAGCTTTTTAACTATTCTTCAATTATAGCCTTTCTCTCAAGAATATAAATGAGTGGTTAAGCTAAACGACTATCTGCTCTTCTCAACCTCACGATTATGAGAATCCAAGTAAATAAGTGCAGATGGTTAAGATAAAACAGATGAAGGAGCTACTCTTTCTAAAATGTAAAACTGTGCTTTACTCATATAGTTATGTGGCCATTCCAGCCTTATCAATATGAAAACACAAGCAAATAAGTTTGGCTGGAACAAAATAGAGGAAAGAGATATTTCCTATAGAATATAAAATTGCCTTTAAACCAAATATTGATTTGGCCTCCCCACCCTTATTACTATGAAAACCCAAGTACACAAGTTTGGAAGGCGTGGCCAGAACAGATGTAAGAAAGAGGGAAAATTAGCACAAAAATGCTCCCTTTATATATTGATGTATACCATTGTTTTGCTGATATCTATTGTTCTATTATTTCCATCTCCTACTCCTGGAATGACTAAGGGATTAATATCTCTGGCTAAAATGCAGAAGATGGGAAATGTGATTTATTTATAATATACACAAAAGAAAAGATCATTAGAAATGACATAAGGAATAGAAAAATCAAAAAGTAAATGTCAATTGGATGGCCAAATATGTAAGCTGTTTCAGGAAGGAAAGGAGTTTAACGTTAAAGACTATAGACATGTGATTCATCATTTTGCTAATTGCCAAACGAAGGGAGTTGTATATGTTATAGAATGCCCGTGCAAATTACTGTATGTGGGATGTACCTCGAGACCAATTAAGGTACGCATTTTGGAGCACATATCTCGCATTCGCAATGATATTCAGGAAGCTCCCCTGACCCAACACTTTAAGGAATACAAACATCTAGAGAACGACTTTATGGTGACAATCTTAGAAGTTGTCAATAGGAAAGAGTCCATGCAGTCCATGCAGGCTAAGCTTTTGCAAAGAGAAGCGTTTTGGATTTTTAGGCTTGAGTCAGCTAAACCGAAGGGGTTAAATAGTGAGCTATTACTAAACTGTTATCTGTAAAGGGTCCTTTCCAGTGGAAGCCTTTAAGACCCAAACAAAGCCTCGAGGCTATTGGAGATTTAAGAGGACTGCCCTAATTAGCAGATGCATGCGAAAGAGTATTGCCGCCTTTACCGGGCCATTTGATTCAAGTGTTTGTGATGCCTTCTTCCAGCAATTATGTAAGTGAGAATTATACCTCCTGAAATGTTCATTGGATTATTCTGCTGTTTTGTAGAGAGGCTGATGGAATTTAGATTTTATATAGAGCATACGCTCCTGAGGAAGCCAAGCAGGCGCGAAATCTGCTCGCAGCCGGCGTCAGATTGAGCATTTGCTGTTCTATGCTCTACTGCTGCTGACACATTGCACCTTGATGGGAAGGACGTTATTTGGAAATTTATTTTACTGCAGCTATTAACACCTCAATAGGCTGAAGGATCGACAAGGGCTGAATGGTTCCACTCTTGCAAGAACGCTGAGTTGAAACAAACCTCATTGCAGTTGTGATAATCCTACCGTATTGAAGGACTAAGAAAAGTAGAAGACTTCTGCATTTATGTATTGAAATTGGTTTGATGAATGGAGGTATTTGTATCAAGACTGCTAGGTACCCGGAATTAGTTATGTGATTAGGTCTTTTTGTATGACTGTTAAGAATGAACTATTGTCCCCTGTATTTATAAATGTATTTATGGAAGTATTTATGAATTAGTAGCACTCTGCACTTTTTATTGCACTAAATAATTACAAATTATTTATTAATTGCTAAATCGGTTCCTGTGGGTGTGGTTTCCCTCTGTGATTTATATCCAAAATAATTCTGGCATCATAATCAAGGAAGCTGACAAAGGTGGAGCAGTTGTCATCATGGACAAACAAAACTACCTACAAGAAGCAGAAAGACAACTCTCCAATACAACATTCTATAAAATACTACCTTCTGACCCCACGGAGCAATACAAAAGAGAACTCAATAAAATATTAAAGACTCTCCCCGTGGACATACAAGAATGTATCCATACGGACACACTCCAGGAACCACGACCAGGAAAATTCTACCTACCCAAAATTCTATTCTACCCAAAATCCATAAACCAGGTAACCCAGGACGCCCCATTGTTTCAGGAAGAGGCACTATCACAGTAGGAGTCTCAGGATACATGGACTCTATCCTCAGGCCCTATGCCACCAGCACACCCAGCTATTTACGGAACACCACTGACTTCCTCAGGAAAATACAGTCCATTGGCAACCTACCAGATGACACCATCCTAGCAACCATGGATGTGGAGGCTTTATACACCAATATCCCACATGCAGATGGACTGCAAGCCATAAGGAATATTATCCCGGACAAAACCACAGCACACCTCGCCACTGAACTTTGTCAGTTCGTACTCACTCACAATTACTTCGAATTTGGTATCTACAGATTAATGGCACAGCCATGGACACACGCATGGCACCACAATATGCTAACATATTCATGGCAGACTTGGAGCAACGCTTCCTCAGCTCCCATCCACTGGAACCACTACTATACTTAAGATTCCTGGATGACATCTTCATCGATGGTTGTTGTGGGTTTTCCGGGCTGTATTGCCGTGGTCTTGGCATTGTAGTTCCTGACGTTTCGCCAGCAGCTGTGGCTGGCATCTTCAGGAAATTAATCATCTAAACCACGCACTTCAGGCGAATGGCTACTCCAGAAATGAAATCCGAAGAGCAATCAAACCCAGGATGAATCAAACAACCAAGGAAAAACAGTCTCCTACAGGAAAAGTGTTTTTGCCATATATCAAAGGAATTACTGATCAGATGGGAAAGCTTATGAAAAAGCATAACCTCCAAGCGGTATTCAGACCCACCCGAAAAATACAACAGATGCTACGATCAGCAAAAGACAGTAGAGACCCCCTCACCTCTGCAGGAGTATACCGTATACCCTGCAGCTGTGGACAAGTTTACATCGGGACCACAAAGCGTAGCATCCAGACAAGAATAAAAGAACATGAAAGACACTGCAGACTTGGACAACCGGAAAAATCAGCAGTGGCTGAACATAGCCTAACTCAAACAGGGCACAGTATCTTATTCCAGGACACCAAAATACTGGACAACACTTCCAACTACTTTGTCAGACTGCACAGGGAAGCCATTGAAATTCACAAGCATAAGCAAAACTTCAACAGGAAAGAAGAAACCTTAAGAATGAACAGAGCATGGTTTCCAGTTCTGAAAAACACCAGGCTAACAAAACACTCCACACCCGACAATAGCCCTGCAGAGAAGATTAGCATATCAAGCACCAATCCATATGCAAAAGAACCTCCTCAGGATACAGTGAAGCCTCCCGCCATTAGCATTCCACACCCTGGGAAACTCTTACAGGATGACTCAGATCAGTCCCACCCCTCCTGAGTAGATATAAATGACCTGCCACATCTTTTCCACACTGTGACACTGAGAGATCTCTATCTTTTGGTGCTACACCTCTGAAGATGCCAGCCACAGCTGCTGGCGAAACATCAGGAACTACAATGCCAAGACCACGGCAATACAGCCCGGAAAACCCACAACAACCATCGTTCTCCAGCCGTGAAAGCCTTCGACAATACGTCGACATCTTCATCATTTGGACCCATGGGAAGGAAGCCCTTGAGAGATTTCATCAGGACTTCAACAACTTTCACCCTACTATCAACCTGAGCCTGGACCACTCTACACAACAGGTACACTTCCTGGACACCACTGTACAACTACATAATGCACGGATAAATACCACCTTATACCGGAAACTAACAGACTGATACTCATATCTACATGCCTTCAGCTACCACCCTAAACATACCACTTGGTCTATTGTCTACAGCCAAGCCTTACGTTACAACCGTATCTGCTCCAATGCTCTTGATCTAGACTCCCACTTAAGAGATTTACAACAAGCATTTTTGGGACTACAGTACCCACCAAATGAAGTGAGGAAACCAATCAACAGGGCCAGACTAGTACCCAGAAACAGCCTGCTCCAGGACAAACCTAAAGGAACTAACAACAGAACACCACTGGTTGTCACCTATTGCTCCCAGCTATATATATATAAAGCTTGGCCCCAGAGCCTAGCAGCAGCCCTGGAACCGGAAGGGGTATATCCCTACCGCACCAGTACCAGAAACCTTACCTGAGCAGGCAGCAGGAAAGGTACCAGTAATAAATAATAGCTTGGCCCCAGAGCCTGGCAGCAGCCCTGGAACGTGAAGAGGTAGATCCCTATCCCACCATACACAAAGAAAATTCAAGCTCCAATGCACTCTCCCTGTCTCTCTCTCAAAATGCCAACAGCAACTGTCTCTCCCTCTCCACTGTCTGCAAAACCAGAGCTGGGAGCCCCCTCCCCCTGCTCTTTGCTTCCTTGTAACAAATTTAGAGCTCCACACTTGAAAGGAAGACCTGCCTATCAAGCTAAATTGGGCTTAGATTGGGTTTTCCAGGGCAACAGCAGGAGTTCAGACAGAGTTCAGGCAGTCCCTGCCTCCGGTTGCCAAGAGAATTGATTGCAGATTGTCTGGCTTGATGAACAGCAATGAACTACAAAAACAAAAAAAAACCGTGACCAACTAACTACAGAATATGTAAAACAATGAAAGTATATCAGATGTGCAGTGAAATTTATTTAAACAAAACTCCTAGTGAAGCAAACGGCTTGGAAAGGCTCAAAAGCGCACACAGAGCCTCCGTAGCTCTCCACCCTAGGGAGGAGAAGACTGTGGCGGTCCCTGTGCTAGTTATTTTGCCCACAGAGTCAAAACCAAAGAATATACATGTGCCCAATGGCAAACAAATTTGACAAAATATATAACAAAAGGCGTGAATACAGGCAACCAATATATAAAGCCCCAGCTGAAGGGGAGTTACATCAGTAGATTCCTGACAGACTTGCTCATTACACATACAGGTACACTAAAAAAAGTGTTACCAAATGCAAAGCATACTCTTATGGCAAAATTTGTTCAAAGAAAAATTAAAAGTGTAACTGCTGACGGGTTCGCCAGCAAGAGGTTCCCGTTTCTGGATTCCCCTTCCTAAAGCAGTTACATCTGGAAGAATAAATATAAGAATTACATCAATCTTTCTATATGTTAACAATCCTACTCTTCCATCCATCTCCCTATACTCACCCAAATGCAAGTCAAGGAAGTCACAGCCTAAGTGGAAGCATAGTAGCAGCTCGCTCATGGGCATAAGCATCAGTACATTTAGCCCTCTGGCTTAAATAACGTAAATGCTTCGACTAATTAATTGAATTATTATACTGCTTAAAGAACTAGAGTCCCCAAGAAAGTCCTCATAGAAAAGCCGACAGATCACAAGATATATTCAGTCCCTGTGGCTCAGTAGATTGCAGTTTAAAAATCCACCACGCCTCCTTCCTCCGAAGATCCCGAAGTGCTAGTGCCGAGTCTTTATATTTGCTCACATGTAGCACTGTATATACAAAGTCATTGTCCTTATGCCCTTTCTCTTTGAAATGTGGAACAAGTGGTGCGTCCATGACTTCTCGTCGCAGTCTGGAGCGATGTTCTTGTATCCAAGTTTTAATAGTTCTAATGGTGTAGCCTACATACAACTTTTTACAGACACACATGATCAAATAAACAACATTTTGGCTGTTACAATTTGAAAACTCATTCCAATATAAACCTAGATCTTTAAATTGTTGATTAGACATCACCAAATCACATACATTACAGTTACCACATTTGTAATGTCCAACTGGTAAGTGTCTCTTTAACTGTTTCATGATCTGTGTGGATCAACTGGTCCTGAAAGTTCTTTGTTCTATGCCAGGCTACCAGTGGTTTATCTCTACATCCTGGGAGGTCCTCTACTAGAGGCCAGTATTTGTATATAATGCTTTTAATTTGTTTCACTAAGGGAGTATAATCCAACGTGAAACACAGTCTCTCCTTCCTCATCTTAACGCTGTTCTTCAAAAAAGCCTGCCTGTCTCTAAGTAAAGTCCGCTCTCTACTATTCTTGACTATATGTTCGGGATATCCCTTCTCTCTAAATTGTTGTTCTAAATTATCTGCACTATCCCAAAATTCTGTTAGTGTTGTGGAGTTCTGGTGTAGCCTCAAAAACTGACTATAAGGTAAATTACAACATAAATGGGGGGGGGGGATGAAAGGAACGAAAATGTAAAAGGCATTCCTGTCGGTTGCCTTCCTGTAGGGGCGCACTTTCACTATGTTACCTTCAGCTCGAAAAACCCGAACGTCCAAATAGTTAATACTATTAATGTCCAAAGAACAAGTAAATTGTATGTTTCTATGAATAGAGTTCATCCAGGAGCACAGTTCCTGGACCACCCTGTTATTGGACACTATCAGAAAAAGATCATCAATAAATCTGCAATAGAAAAGAATATGAGAATAAAAGGGATTCTGGATTGGATTTTGAAAGAAATTGTTTTCTAAGTTTCCCGTAAATAAATTGGCCACACTAGGTGCCGCGGAGCAGCCCATGGCTACCCCTTGGACCTGTAAATAATATGTATCTTGAAAACGAAAGTAATTGTGACCCAAAACTGTATCCAGAAGTTCAATTAGAAAATGGGTAGGAGGGGTCTGTTCTTCACGTTGTTCCAGAACTAGACGTACCACCTCGAGGGATTCTTCATGAGGAATATTTGTGTAGAGAGAGATCACATCTAACGTAACAAAGATAGACCGTTCAGGAATGATCATGCCCTCTATAGCATTTATAAAGGCTCTTGTATCTTGTATGTATGAATTAATTTTTTTAACAAAAGGCTGACAGAAAAGATCTACATATTTAGCCAATGGCTCAAGTATGGATTCAGACCCAGAAACTATTGGGCAGCCGGGGGGAGGGAAGCCCGGCTTATGAATCTTTGGCAAAATATAAAAAATGGGCACCCTAGGAAAAGGATTTATAAGTGTCCTATGCACTTGTTCAGAAATTAAATCCAAAGCCAGAGCCTCATCTAATGTGTTCTTAATAATGCCTACAATGTGTCTCATTGGATCATTGGGGATGATCTTATAACTATCTGTGTCCCCTAGTTGACGCTCTACCTCCCCGATGTAATCCTCCTTATTCAGGATCACAATTGCACCCCCCTTATCCGCCTCCTTAATTACTATAGACTCGTCCTTTGCCAACGCACGCTGAGCTAAATAGTCTGCTCTTTGCAAATTCAAACCCTTAGGATGAAATCCACATTCCAATTCATGTATATCTTTGTATACCATGGCTTCAAAAGTCTGGATGCGGTGATTACTGGTAGGCGGGACAAAGGTTGAACGCGGACGTAAATTAAAGGGAACTCACTGTGTGGCTGGTGCATCGCCAAAAAAATCTCTAAGTTTTAAAAGTCTTGTCAATTTAAACAGGTCTATCCTGGTATTAAATGGGTTATAACGCGGGGTAGGGACAAAACCTAAACCCAGATTCAACACATTCTTCTCGGCCGGAGATAGTTGTTTAGCTGATAAATTAACAACTAGGTTTTTTTGCTCCAGCCTCTGGGTCCCCCGCGTAAAAAAATCCCTCTGCTCTTATTACAACTCAGCCTATTGGAACGAGAATTATACATAGTATTCTCCTCCACGGAAGTATCTGTTTCCTCGCCATCTGTTGTTTCAAGTTCTGAATTGATTTCTAAAGGGTTAGACCATGTAACTTTTTTATGTGATGTGTTTGAGTCAAGCCACCAGGAGTATACCCGCCCGGTACTGTAGTCCTTGCTGTCTCTGTGAAATTTTTAAATTTTCACCTCCTTCATTTTCTTTTCAAATTCTAATACCTGAGCCCACAGTTCCGTCAATTTCAAATCAAAAGATGTTTGTACCACATTCTGTTTAAGAGTAGTCTCCAAATTAGTAATTTCCTTATCCAAGGTGTCCACTTCTACTTTAGCTTGCTCGACCACTAGCAACATGAGGTCCAAGGAGAACTTATTAAGAACTGCTGCCCAGCTTCTTTTAAACTCATTATTCTGAAACATTCCCGGGGGTTTATTAACCCTTAAACCCCGCGGGATTCGATTACAGAGTATGTAATCTGTAAGAGAGGCTGCGTGAAGATGGTATCTCACTCTTTTCTTTTTAATAAACTGCAATTGGCCCCATGAATCATCATGTGGGGCTTCTGTTGTATTGACTATAGAGGACGTATCTGCTAGGATTCTAGCCTTGTCCGCTTCCGAAAAAGTCAAGAAACCTTCAAAAGAAGAATTAGCCATAGCTCTCTGAGAAAACCACCAACCCAAAAAAAGAGAGGGACACGGAAAGCACTACAAAAAACAAAAAACCGTGACCAACTAACTACAGAATATGTAAAACAATGAAAGTATATCAGAAGTGCAGTGAAATTTATTTAAACAAAACTCCTAGTGAAGCAAACAGCTTGGAAAGGCTCAAAAGCGCACACAAAAGGCGTGAATACAGTCAACCAATATATAAAGCCCCAGCTGAAGGGGAGTTACATCAGTAGATTCCTGACAGACTTGCTCATTACACATACAGGTACACTAAGCAATGAACAGCAATGAACGAGGCTTGCAACGACCACCTGTTCCTTTAGAATGGGGCCTCACTAACAGCTTGTTCGTGAACAGTTGATTGGGCTGTTCGTGTTTTTTTTTGGTTCGTATTGCTGTTCGTGCCCATCTCTACTCATAACCATGAAACCTTTGAGACTAGAAGGTGACTTTTTTAAAAGTCTAGAGTTTGAATAGCTTCAAGATGACAAAAACTGGCCATCCATGCTGCAAGTTGTCTATGTGTTCCATAGAGGGGAGGCAGGCTGGAGCAAGGCGAGGGAGCTCAAGGGGACTGGCAATCCCCTGGAAGATCCCACGCTAGCTTGAAAGGCAAGGTCCAGGGAAGAAGCCAATATGGCTACGAAGATGCGGAAGCTGAAGTCCAATTAGTGAATAAACAAAGCAGATTCCTGGCAAGACAGATCAAAGACATTTGAAAGACCAAACAAAGCGACCTGAATCTTCCCACCAAGTAAGGAGACTGCTTTATGACTTAATGAGAGCTAACCAGCTTCATTAGGAGGTGATTTATTAACCTCTGGCAAAGCAGCCACCCTTACAAGTTCTGGGAGGAGGGAAACAGATGAAGGAGTGATTGTAAAGGAAACTCTCCCAGCAGACACTGGAAAGCAAATACATTTTCGAAACCATAAATACGTTAAGCGATGCTTTTCACCACTTTGAAGAGAGTTCTACCAAAATATCTACAAGCAACTCTGAAATGGCTTTTTCGGAGGAAATATTATCCAGCTTACAAGTAAATGTCAATTGGATGGCCAAATTGTTAAGCAAAGCAGATCAGATCCTTGGAGTGGAGGTGAATAAAGGCATTGTGAAAAATAATGATACAGAAAAAATCTCTAAAGGGACAGAGCTAGTTGAAAGGAAATTAGAGCGGAATGAAAAAAAAGTTACTTTGCAAGATGGAGGAATATTCCAATACCCCTTTCTGAAAATGCAAGTCACAGAGAAGAGAGGGGAGGGGCAACCAACCAGAGCTATGATGAGAAAACTTAGCGTGCTGCTTCTGGACGATGGAAAAATTGTGCAACATATCTTCAGGAAGAGAAGTGAACAGAGAAACAGCAATATTTTTACTGACCCCCTCCAGATCAGGCTAGAAAATAAGAAAAGCTCTTATTGGCTAGCTAGTGTGGAAGAGAAAATGATCCACCGTTCTACAGGGAGAAAGAAGAAATCAGAATGAAACTGAAATTATGTCCAATTCTATAGGCTTAGTCCTTTATGTCTATCTTTTTTTCTAACATGCTATACTGTTTGTGTGCTTTGAAGGGATAACAGGGAGGAGGATGGATAGATTCTTAGAGCCTTCTGGTTTTATTTTTGTCTTTTGAAAGAGAAAAAGAAAGAAGAACATAGATTATGATTTAAATCTCCTCCCTATGCTTAATGATATGTAAATGCATACTTATTTTAAGCCTAGATGTTTTATAACATGTTAGATGCTGTATATTTTTTAAAAGACTTGAGATAATGTGATAACAGGATCTTTGGAGTGCTTCAACTATTCCTGGATTTTAGCTACCTTCTCTAGAATATAAATTACTATTTAAGCCAAAGTTTTTTAATATATTTATTTGGCTTTCTTTTTCTAGCCTCACTTCAGTATATAAGATTAGATGGCTTGTATAAACTGATGAAAGAATGAGGGTAGATTGGTATAAAATGTATTGTTATATTGATATATAGTAAGGTGCATTAATTCTTCCATTTATATCTTCTGTCTCCTCCTTTTTATTATGTTTTTCTATCTTACCCTCTACTCCTGGACTGATTAAGGGATTAACTATTCTGGCAAAAATTTAAGGGATTGGAAATGTGATTTATACTTAATATATGTAAAAGAAAGAATTATGAGAAATGAAATAAGAAATAGAATAAGTGGATAAAAAAGCACTGAAATAAAATAATTGATTGGAGAGCTTAAAAGGGAAGATTGAAAGAGCAAGAGGTATTAAATGTTTATGTAGTGGCTTTCTATATTTATGCACTGATGATATGATGTCTTGTACACAAATTTGTTACTGGAACTTTTTTTTGATCCTTTATGTAATTTCAAAATTAAATAAAGAATAATTAAAAAGAAAATCTAGGCCAAAAAAAAAAAGAAAAGAAAAGAAAAAGCCAGAGCATTCCAGCAGCATACAACATTTAGCAGCCTGAGATGATGCCTCAACCTGTACCCAGTTCAGCTCTTTAAATCAGGCCCTATTTTGTATTCCTGTTTTATAGAAGATAGGAGGTTTCATCACTGCATAAAGTTGGGTCTTTAAGTCTATGGAACAAGCTGCTCCTAAAATGAGCTGCTGCTTCTCTTGACTTGCTTTCAGGAAGACGCAGTATGAAGCATGCCTCTTTCAAGTGGTTTTTGGCCTGACTTGCTAAGTACTTCATTCAACGGTTGGATACTATATGCTATTATATTGTCACGATACTGTTTTTCTAACTGTATTTTTATATCTGTGAGCAGTTGTCAACTTTGGGAAAGTTAGCATATAAGTCAAATGATACTCCTAAATTCTAGCAATAGGTGCTTGGTCAAATAGTCTACACTTTCCTCCATTTATCCCATCTGCATTCTACTGTTCTTTCATTCTTTTCCTGTTTTTAAAGTTTTCTAAAAAGTTTGAAAGTCTAACTGCGCAACATCTGCCTGTTCACTAATTGACAGCTAGACCTCCTTAGGATTGTTGGTTGTTGTGGATTTTCCAGGCTGAATAGCCGTGGTCTTGGTATTGTAGTTCCTGGTGTTTCGCCAGCAGCTGTGACTGGCATCTTCAGAGGTATAGCACCAAAAGACAGACCCACCAGAAAAATACAACAGATGCTACCATCAGCAAAAGACAGTAGAGACCCCCTCACCTCTGCAGGAGTATACTGCATACTCTGCAGCTCTGGACAAGTTTACATTGGGACCACACAGCGTAGCATCCAGACAAGAATAAAAGAACATGAAAGACACTGCAGACTTGGCCATCCTGAAAAATCAGCAGTGGCTGAACATAGCCTAACTCAAACAGGACACAGTATCTTATTCCAGGACACCAAAATACCGGACAACACGTCCAACTACTTTGTCAGATTGCACAGGAAAGCCATTGAAATTCACAAGCATAAGCAAAACTTCAACAGGAAAGAAGAGGCTTTAAGAATGAATAGAGCATGATTTCCAGTTCTGAAAAACACCAGGCTAACAAAATACTCTACACTCTACAATAGCCCTGCAGAGAAGATTAGCATATCAAGCAGCAATCCATATGCAAAAGAACCTCCTCAGGATACAGTGAAGCCTCCCTCTGTTAGCATTCCACACCCTTGGAAACTCTTACAGGATGACTCAGCCAAAACCCACCTTCCTGAGTAGATATAAATTACCTGCCAACATCTTCTCCACACTGTAACACTGAGAGATCTCTGTCTTTTAGTGCTACACCTCTGAAGATGTCAGTCACAGCTGCTGGCGAAACGTCAGGAACTACAATGCCAAGACCATGGCTATACAGCCCGGAAAATCCACAACAACCATTGTTCTCCGGCTGTGAAAGCCTTTGACAATATACTCCTTAGGATTGTTTCCACTGTCCACAGTGTTAATTATAGTAACTGAATTCAGAATGTGGATATTGTGAATATGATTACTCTTTTATTCAGTGTCTGCCATTCCCTATCCGTTCTGAGACTGTGATCTCATTTTGCTGGAGCTGTAATGTTACAGCACCATTTCCATGAGAGCATTAAGCATATGGCTGGCACTTTGTTGGAATCTGTGTTGGTCAAGGGAAAAGCAGCTCTTTCACAAGAAGCCAATGAGCACCCTTGTGTATCAGGATGCACTGAAATGATGCCACTTGCAAAGACTATTCTTCTATATGTAAAAAAATATGAACAATATTGCATTATCTCCATTTGTTTGAGCTTGAGAGATACTAATGTGAGAGATAATATATTGGCCAGAATCAATACTTTCCTGACTTAGTAAAGATCACCATCCATCAGCCCTGTTTTCATTTGATAAAACCCTCTTATGTCACTTTTACTTAGACTGATGAGATCACAGTGGCCCCTTTATAACATGATGGATGGGCTAGGGATGAAGTATTGCCCAGTAAATTAGCACCTCTGGATCAAAACTGTGAGATTCTTCCAAACTGCTGCCAAGAGAACTCACCAAACATCATAATAAAGTGCAATCACATGTAATAAGTTAATTAATTTAAAGGTTTATTTTGCTGCACATACTGTAGCTAGCCAGAGGTTCAACTTTGTTAAATGTCAAGAGTTACAAACTACCTTTGAACCTTTCTTAACACTTAGGCTGAAATTAGACATTATGGTAAACACAGGCTTCTCTGCTCTGTTTCTCTCTTATATAACCAGGGCTGGGAAACATAGGTAAAGTAGAGATGGGAGGAAGGCACTTAACCCTTCCCCTTCCATTGATTCTTTCTCACAAATGTCACCCCAAGTTGATTTAAAATGATTTTTCTTCAGCCAAGCTGATTTCTGGGAATAATATCTTTTCCCCTACTAGCAATGAACATTCTTCAAGAGAAAATTGAGGCTTGTGTTCTCAAAATATTTGTACCAGTTCCACACTAAATGTATTTAGATAATTTAGAAGTCTGGTTCCCCTCTGTATTGTGTAAAGTAGTTTTTGTGCATATGACAGATGCCAGGGGGGAAATGACAGATCTCCTTCTCTTAAACACAGAAAATAACCTCAGTCTCTGGAAGTGAGAAAGCAATAAATACAGAAGGCCCCCCCAAAAGTCATACAATGTAGGATAAAGTACATCCTGAGATACAATGTATGGATGCTGCTGTTTCCTAGCTAATATGCCCCGGTTGCATCATTTGCTGTGCAGTGACATTGAAGTATCTGGAAACAACCAGCCTGGATTGAATGATGAATGATGCAGCATAGCTCGAAGGTTCAGCTCTTTCTTTTTTTAGCCTGGCAATTTGGCAGGGCTTTGTTCCAAACCAGTTTAAAACCATCCCCCAAGTGCATCTGACAGGGTTCAAGGTGAAGAAAAGTTGCAAGGACTTGCCATTCCTTTCCTTTGTTGATGGTTTCTTTTGTACTGAAAGAGCATGCCTCTTCTCTAGCCACATCGCTGTTCCTTCCCACACAGAAGCTGAGAATTATAGAAAAGTTTACAACAGTCATTCTTGGGGAGGGGAGGGGGAAACTTGAGTTAGGAATTGTCTGGAGGAATTCATGTAAACATTTCCCATTCTAAAATACTAAATGTATTTTTTGTATGTAAGAGAGGGAGCTACCTAATTTTTCCTATCATTTGTCATATGCACAATAATTACCACAATGCGGAGTCGTTTGCAATATGTGTGTGTGTGAAACTGGTCTTCCAAATTATCTATAAACTTAATACAGAACTTGTATAAACTTGTACAAATATTAGCCACATTAACAATTGATTACCTCAGCCCTAGATCCCTTCCAGTCCAGTTTCTGCCTGGGACATGGGACGGAGATGTTGCTGGTCACCCTGACAAATGATCTTCACAGCCATCTGGATCAAGGTGGGTCAGTGCTACTGATATTATTGGATCTCTCAGCAGCATTCGATATGGCCGACTACAATATTTTGACCCACCACCTTGCTGATGTGGGGATATGAGGGAATGCCTTGCAGTGGTTTGTCTCTTTTCTCCACAGTCATGGACAGAAGGTGGCGCTAGGGGAGAAATTGTAATCCTGCCACCTTTTGGTGTGCGGTGTCCCGCAGGAGGCAATACTCTCCTCGTTATTGTTTAACATCTATATGCGCCCCATTGCCCAGTTGGTGTGGAGTTTCAGACTTGGGAGTCATCAATATGCAGATGACACCCAGTTGTATCTGATGATGGATGGCCGCCCGACTCAACCCCAGATGTCTTGGAGCATGCTTTTGAAGCTGTGACTGAGTGGTTGAAGCAGAGTTGGCTGAAATTGAATCCTAAAAAGGTGGAGGTCCTGCACTTGAGTTGTGGGTGTTTAGGTTTGGGACTCCGGCTCCCAACCCTTGATGGGGTACCACTTGTGCCAGTTCTGAGGGTTAGGAGCTTGGGGGTGATCCTGCATGCCTCCATGAAAATAGAGGTGCAGGTCACAGTGGTTGCCAGGTCCTCTTTTTTTCACCTATGATGGACCAGGCAGCTTGTCCCTTACCTTTTGACCCATGACTTAACTACAGGCAACGGTCAACTCTAGGTTCGATTACTGTAACTGTCTACATGGGGCTTCCCCTGATCCAGAGATTACAGCTGGTCCAAAATACAGTGGTGTGTGTTATTGTGGGAGTGCCAAATTGAGCACATATAAGACCTATACTGCACCAGCTGCATTGGCTGCCTGTGGAGAACCGAATCAGGTTCAAGGTTTTGGTCTTAAATTATAAGGCCCTGTGAGGACTGCCTCTTCCCATATGTGCCCTGGAGGAGGCTTCAATCAGGAGAGAAACAGCTATTGGTGCTCCTTGGCCCCAGGGAGGCCCGCCCGACCTCGACAAGAGCCAGAGCTTTCTCGGTCCTGGCTCCAACCTGGTGGAACTCTCTGTCTACGGAGACCAGGTCCTGGCAGGATTTGCTATCTTTCTGCTGGGCCTGTAAGACAGAGTTGTTCCACCAGGCATATGGTGAGGCTGGGCTGAGCCTCTGCCAGCCTAGTAAGAGAAGAAGAGAAAGATCTAAACCTTCCCCAGCAGGGTTGTCCACCGTCTGGCTTTTTTAATTAGTGAATATCGATCACTGCCATCTTGGAAATTAGTTATGATATTATACTGTATGATATGCTGCCTGAATTTTTCATAATTGTTTTATTGCTTTTATGTTTTTTTTTTTTTGAAAAATTTTTATTGGGTTAGAATCCATTATTTCCACATTTACATTCAATTTTCCCCAATTTTTTCATCTCTAACCCCCTCCCTTTCCCCCCCTTTTTGTTGACTTCCAACAGCTTTCCAACCCTTTGTCCCCTTTCCCTTACTTTTATTAGCTTCCTCTATCTAAAACAAATATATATTCTCCATTATTCTAAGCAGTACATCCTTAACTATTTTTAACATTATATGCCCAAACTGTAAGCCTTTGTTTCCATCTTAGATAAACAATTTATCCCAATTTTTCAATTTCAGGTATTTCTATATATCATAAACCATATAGATCATACATTCGTTTATATCAAACAATTTGACTTATTCTCTATATATATTACTCATTCTATCTTTTTATAATAGTTCTATATATCTCTCCTCACGTAGTCAATCAATTTGACCCATCTATATCTTCAGGCATTCAGTTTGGTACAAAACTTGTCAGAAAAAAAAAGAAAATATTGTTAGTTAATCGCTCCTTATATTTAGTCCTTATAATTAATTATTTTCTCTATGTTCTGTTTGTTAACCTATATATATCTATATATATGTCAATCTACTAATCTGACTGCTTATTAATTCACATTTATCTCTTCTCCCCCCGGTAAAGTCTCCCCCCTCTACTTCAATACTTCAGTAGTTCTCAAACTGCCACAGTTTTCCTCCCACCTCCCATTTCTTCTCCAGGTATTGTTTCAGCTTCTCCCAGTCTGTGTTGAACTGCCCTGAGTCCAGATCTCTCAATTTTCTTGTCATCTTGTCCATTTCAGCCATATACAGCAATTTGTAAGTCCAATCTTCAATAGTTGGCACTTCTTGTACTTTCCATTTTTGCGCATACAAAAGTCTAGCTGCTGCTGTCATATAAAATATCAACGTCCTGTGTTGGGCTGGAATTCCCTCCATTCCCAAGTTCAGTAGCAGGAGTTCTGGGTTCTTATTAATTTGAAATTGTAAAATTTCACTCATTTCTCTTATTATTTCCCCCCAGTACTGCCTGGCTACCTCACACGACCACCACATATGATAGAGGGAGCCCTCATGCTTCTTACATTTCCAGCATTTATTAGAAGTATTCAAATTCCCTAGCGCAATCTTCTTTGGTGTCATGTACCAACGATAGATCATTTTATAAATGTTCTCTTTGATATTAATACATGTCGTTGTCTTCATTGTAGTTTTCCACAAGTATTCCCATGCCTCCATTGTTATTTCTTTATTAAAGTTTATAGCCCATTTCACCATTTGTGTTTTAACTATCTCATCCTCGGTATACCACTTCAACAGTACTTGGTATACCTTGGATATTCTTTTCTTATCTTCTTTAAGAAGGGTCTGCTCTAGTTCCGAATTCTCTATTCGTATACCTCCCTTTACAGAGTCCGAATTATATAAGTCTCTGATCTGTCTATACTGGAACCAATCGTAGTTAGGTGATAGTTCCTCTTGTGTCTTTATTCTAAGTTTGGATGCTTCAGTTTTAGTTATTTCTTTATACGTTAAACATTGTTGTTCATTATCAACAGCTCTCGGGTCTATCACCTCATATGGAACCACCCACAAAGGGGTTCCTTCTTGTAGATAAATTCTGTACTTCTTCCAGATTATGTATAGACTTCTCCGAACAAAGTGATGCAGGAACATCGAGTTGACCTTTACTTTGTCATGCCATAAATATGCATGCCATCCAAATATTTTTTTATATCCCTCTAGGGCTAGTAGTTTCTTGTTCTTTAATGTCATCCATTCTTTCAACCAAACTAGGCAGATTGCATCATGATAAAGTCTCAGATTGGGCAGTTGCATTCCGCCTCTTTCCTTTGCATCTTGTAAAACTTTCACTTTCACTCGAGGCTTCTTGCCTGCCCAAACAAAATCTGATATTTTCCTCTGCCATTTTTCAAATTGTTTGGAGTCTCTGATGATTGGTATTGTCTGTAGCAAAAACATTACTCTTGGTAACACATTCATCTTAACTGCTGCAATCCTGCCCAACCATGACAAATTCAATCTATTCCATTTAATCAAGTCTCTCTCTATCTGAGTCCATAGTTTTCCATAATTGTTTTTGAATAGATCTATGTTCTTTGCAGTTAATTCGACTCCCAAATATTTCACTTTACTTGTTACTTCACAATCCGTTGTTTCCATTAACAATTGTTGTTTCTGCTTAGTCATATTTTTGCATAATATCTTTGACTTCTTTTTGTTAATGAAGAAACCTGCCAAGTCTCCAAACTCCTTGATCTTATCTATCACTCTTGGCATGTTCTCCAATGGGTCCTCTACAATTAACATTATGTCATCCGCAAATGCTCTGACCTTATATGAATAGTCCTTTATTTTTATTCCACGAATTTCATCATCTTGACGTATTTGTATCATCAGAATCTCCAATACTAAAATGAACAACAATGGAGATAACGGGCAACCTTGTCTTGTTCCTTTACTTATCGTCAATTTCTTGGTCAATTCATCATTCACCACAATTGCTGCAGTCTGGTCTCTATAAATTTCCTTAATTGCTCTGATGAATCTTTCTCCCAATTGTAGCTTTTCCATAGTGGCAAACATAAAGTCCCAGTTTAAATTGTCAAACGCTTTTTCAGCGTCAACAAAGAAGAAACCAACCTCTTTGTCACAACGCTTGTCATAATATTCAATAGCATTGATCACTGTCCTTAAGTTGTCTCTTATTTGTCTGTCTGGCAAAAAGCCTGCTTGTTCCTCCTCTATGACTTCCGAGAGCCACCCCTTCAATCTCTCCGCCAATATCTTCGCAAAAATTTTATAGTCATTGTTGAGTAGCGATATAGGTCTATAATTTTTCACATTAGTCAGGTCTTGGCCCTCTTTTGGGATCAATGATATATTCGCTTCACTCCAAGTTTCTGGAATCCTTTGATCCCTTAAAACCCCATTCATCACCTCTTTTAGGAATGGTGCCAGTTCATTAGCCATTGTCTTATAGAATTTAGCCGTAAGTCCATCTGGCCCTGGCGCCTTTCCTAGATTTGCAGATTGTATTGCCTTACTTATTTCCTCGTCAGTTACTTCACTATTCAACTTATTTCTCCAAGCTTCCGAGATTTCTGGAAGTTTGGTTTTCTCCAAATATGACGCTATTGATTCTTTGTTTACTTCTTTTTTATTATACAGCTTAGCGTAAAATTTATAAAAGGCTCTACTAATGGTAGCCTGCTCCAAATACGTTTTGTTATCTTCGCAAATTTTATTTATTATCTTCTTTTCCCTTTTCTTCTTCAATTGCCATGCCAGGTACTTCCCAGGTTTATTAGCACCCTCAAACGCTTTTTGGTTCAGTCTTTTGAGATTCCACTCCAATTCTTTATTGCTCATTGCTGTTAGCTGTTCTTGAAGTATTTTAATTTCCTGGTATACCTTCTTTTTCCCTGGTCTCTTTTTTAGCTGTATTTCTTTGGCTTTTATTTTCTCCTCAATCTCTTGTCTTTTCTCCTCTTTCTTCTTTCTTGCTCTACCATTTAAGTCCATTAGTATGCCCCTTACAACCGCCTTGTAAGCATCCCAAACTTTATTGGTTGGTACTTCTTTATTCACGTTGTATTGTATAAAAAACTTTGTCTCTCTTCTCAGTATTTCCATATTCTCTCTTTCCTGTAACAAGTCCTCATTTATTCTCCATGCTTTCCTTTTTCTCTTTTTTCCAAATTTCCACATAATTGGGTTGTGATCTGAGCCTACCATAGGCATTATTTCTACCTCCTTAGTCCATAATGCTAAGTCTTTTGAGGCCCAGATCATATCAATTCTTGATAATGTAGAATGCCTTGCAGAATAAAAAGTAAACTGTCTGCTTTTAGGATATTCTCTCCTCCATACATCTTCAAGAGTCTCTTGTTGAATCAACTCAAAAAAAAGCTTTGGTAATAGTCCTCTTTTCTTTTGTGCCGTTGTAGTCTTTTTGTCTAGTTCCAAGTCTGTCACTCCATTGAAGTCTCCAGCAAGAATTATCTGGTCGTATGCAAGATCGTCTAAATGCTTCCTTAAATCCTCAAAGAAGCTTTCTTTTGCACCGTTAGGTGCATAAAGTCCGACTACCAACACTCTCTTTAAATTCCAAATACATTCCACTGCTACAAATCTAGCTTCCACATCTCTCATAACAAATTTTGGCTGTAGCTCCTCTTTTATGTACAACACCACTCCTCTTTTTTTCTTGTTGGAGGCCGCTACATATTCTTTGCCCAATTTTCCAGATTTTAAATATTTTACATCCTGCTTTCTGATATGGGTCTCTTGCAAACAAACAATGTCACATTTTTGTTTTAGTAGCCAGTGAAAAGTATTTTTCCTCTTATTCTGTGAGTTTAGTCCATTTACATTCCAAGATAATACTTTACACTCCATACTCATGATCTTGTTGGTAAGTCTTTTTCATTGTCCTTAATAAATCGCTCCATCTCTCGCTCAGATCTGATGCGTTTTTTGGCCCCTCCAAACTCAAAGGACACTCCCTCCGGTAACTCCCATCTGTACCTGATTTTCATGTCCTTCAAAATCTGAATTAGCACTTTATATTTTTTCCGGTCCAGTAACACTGATCTGGGCAGTTCCTTCATTATAATAATCGTCTTGCCATCAATCTCCAATGGATCTTGAAACTGTTTTGTCACAATCCTCTCTTTCATATTTCGTGTTGTAAACTGCACAATCACATCTCTTGGTAGTTTCCTCTGGGTTGCTATTCTCGAATTCACACGGTATGCCACATCTAGGATAGCCACAACTTCCTCCTCCTCCTTCCCCAGGTACTCAGCCAACACCTCAGTCATCTGTTCTTGCGCTGACTTTCCTTCCACTTCTGGCAAGCCACGAAAACGTAGCTGCTTCTCCATATGTTTAGTTTCTGCAACTGACATTCTCCCCTTCACCAATCTCATCTCTGTTTGTTGCGTGTCTGCTAAATTCTCCATCGCGTCTTCTACTGTTTTAACTCTCTGCTGCGTTCCTTGTAATTCACTTCGTATTGTTTCCATACCTTTTTTCACTTCTGACAGCTCCGATTTTACTGTCTGTGTAACCTCTTTAACCTCTTTTATCAGCTCCAATTTCGTGTCCTTAAGTTCTTTAATCATATCTAAAAGTTTTTTGTCCAGGTTTTTATCCAGGTTTTCTATTGCCGATTGCCACTCTTTTTTTGACATCGTGGGGCTTGCTTTAGCTCGCTCCCACGAATCCGCTCTCTTCCTTAACTCCGTGGCGTAAAATTTAACGTTTTTCTATTTTAAATGTCCCGGTCTTCTTATAGAAATTAAATTTTAAAGAGTCCAAAATGTCGGGCGTCTTTTCTCTATGGTTTCTCTATGATTTTGTAATCCAAGATGGCCTACTTCCTCTTCCGCTGAAGCCGCGACCCTTCCCCTTTCAAAAATGGCGATTCCCTACTTCCTGCCCTCCAGCAAGGGCCGCTTCTCTCCAGCCACTCTATTGTTATTACGCACTTCCTGTCTCCCGTCTTCCCACAGCAGATCTCGCGATGGTGTCTTTTTCTCACAGCTCCAAAGCCACAGGTATTCAAAACAATAGTCCCATTTCTTTAATAACTTCTTTAAACTTAGTCTCTTTTTAAATTCAATTCCTGCCGAGTCTTCCCCTCCTTTTCACTAGTCTGTTGCAGTTTAAAAATCTACTTTTTTTCCTCTCTGTTTTTATCAATCTGTCCCCTCTCAGAAGACAATGATCTTTACCTTCTCTTCACTCTTCTCGGGTTGTAATCGCTGTTTCGATTTTAAGTTCTCCTCTCAGCTTCTTCCCCCAATCGATGCTTGGGTATGTAGGTCTTATGCCAGCCGAATTGGCCCCAAAACTGCCACAGAGATTATAGCCGACCCGTCGCAAGGTGGGACCTCAAGGATCGGGGGGAGACTCGTTGTGTAGAGCCCCCCCTCGTCCGAGATCTAGCTCACCCTAGGGTCTTGAGCGTTCTTTGCCTGCTCCCCGCCTGAGAGCAGTCGGCCGTGGGCTATTTTCACCCCGCCGGCTGGTTAAAACGGCAGTCCGGTCAGCTCCGCAAGTGGAGCTGCGTTAGACCTCCATGGATCCCAAACAGGAAGTCCGTTTTATTGCTTTTATGGATGTATAAATTATATAAATGTGTTTTTAGATGATATAATCCACCCTAAGCCCACTTTGAGGGAGGATGGACTAAAAGTCTAAAGTAAATAAATAAATAAATAAATAAATAAATAAATAACATAGTAGCAGTTTCTAATCTCCTACAGAATTCTCAACAATTCGATTCATTGGATGAGTTGGAGTGATTCCTATTAATATATAGACATGAAGCTATTTATATATATTTCATCTGAGTGGATTATCCATACAAATTGTTTGTAGATGATCTCATGAAAAGATGCTAGCTTTCTTGGCAGATGCAGTTTACCTGAAAGTTGTGTAGATGCTCCATTCAGAAATAGGCACGAGTCATATGTCACTGGAGCAAAATGACTGCCACTTCCTTTTTGCTGTATCCTACTTTGTTTTGGTAACATTTGGAACATGGAACCATTGATGATGGGTGATTACCATATGCTAGTGGTACTGTCTATCAAGGGTGTTGATGCTGTGAAGTGACATTGAAATGTCTGAGAACAATCACTCTAGTCTGAATAAGTCAGCAAGGCTTGAAATCTTAGCTCTTTGGTTTTTTTTAACATGGTAGTACCCACATAATGCCATACTAGAGCAGTGTGGGATTCTGCCATGAGGAAGTGTGCAAGCTCTCTGTTCAAAAAAGTTAGTCTTACCATGACCAGACTGTATGGGATAAACAGCTACTTATGGTCCCTGAGTGAAGCTTTACTTCATGTCCCCTGGGACATGACATGCTAGGGCAATGTCTGATTGTCCCAATATTATTCCATAGTATTTAAAAGCTTATTGAAGGTGAAAACTTGTAATATGAGTCTAAAATCTCCTTCCACATCAACAGTCTGTTCTTTGCAGATTCTGAAAGTCATTCCAGCAGCTTTAATTGTGGCATTATATTTATGGCTGATATACCTTTCAAGCTTGTCAGTGTATTTTCCACAGCCACTATTATTAATGTGTCAACAGGTCTTCTGTTTTTTTCCAACTCCAGATGGTGACATGAGACATATCTCATTTTAAAATCAGACCTCCTCATAAAAACACAAACAATAATAAAGCAATGTTGAAGCTTCTATTTACATTTCCACTTCAAAAAAATCAACACTTTTCTTTAGAAGTTGCTAATAAGATGCCTACCAAATAAGAGGAATAGTGTGTTGTCAGAACTGAGGAGGGGGCATTATTGAATATTTTTTCTTTTGCATCCAAGGATCATACATTTCTGAACTGCACACATGCATACACACACAGTAATTGAATCTAGACCTTCCTGAATACCTCACCTTTCTTGGATTTCCATCAATTTGTGTTTTCAATTTAGCCAGGGCACTTACTGGCAGTTGCATCCATATGGGTGATGGTGAAGCTGGTGCCCAAGACAAAGAATACATGACACACAGCTTTGTTTGATGTAATGGGCCACAACTTCATTGATTACAGCCACTGGAGCATTGGCAAGCTATAGAGCAATGGATCCCTGAGCACTTTAGTAATTTTATACTTTTGCACTTTACAAAGACTTAACAATATATTTTGATACAAGAATGTTTGCTACAAGGTATTTATACATGTGTTAATGAGTTTGTGTAGTTAGTTTGTCATGGTTCACCTGTTTTTCTAGTCTTTCCCATGATTCTCTCTCTGCTTTGGGCATCATGGGATGGCAGGTGATGTACTACTGTTCCAGCGTAGCCACCAAGGGTGCAGCCTGCAATGGTCATCCCTGGCACGTACCCTTTTGCTTCACTCCAGATTCCTTAAAGAGATCCCAAAAGAGGTGGAGTGAGCTGCCCATCCACAAGATTCACCCCAGTAGATCCTGCCCAACGCCTCTAAGCCACCACAAGAGGAGGCCCACTGAGGTTCAACTCTTGCCAACGCTCCAATGGCTGCAACTGAGTTGGAACCTCCCTGCCAGGTAGTCCCATAGTCCTGATCCCTGGAGGAAGGTGAAAAAACCTTCAGAGACCCTATCCAAACTGGCCCTGTAAGAGAAAGATTCCTTCCTGGTGAGAGGTGCTCCCTCAGCGTGCATGAGCAATCAGTGTGGGATGCATGGGCAGATGGTCATGAAAGCTGATACCACTTTTACAGGACAATCAACAGGCAATGATTGTCCGGCTGTACTGGCAACAGCCAGAAAGCCAACTGTATGTTACACTTAGCCATAAGATCTCCTGACCCACATGAGCACACCAGACTAAACGTATGGTCAAAGGAGGCATACCACACAAAGCAGAACTCCTGAGGGATGGCATTGTTAACTGATGAGCCTTTGGGGTACGAAAGGTGGTGTATCAACCAGTACTCCCCCAGGTGTTTTCTTGGGGTTGACACCCAGAGATGACACCCTGAGACTGGTGTGTGTGTGTGTGTGTGTGAGAGAGAGAGAGAGAGTCAAATGGGCCAGGCACCCAGCCCACCAAGAATTCTTTCTGGAGTTTGGCAGGCACCACATGAGGAGGGCCTCAAGCCAACTTCAAATTGTTTTCATCCATAGCCAAATGTGGCTCCATGTAGGGAATCTGAAAATCTAGTGTGAAGCCATCCTGGATCATCCAGGCAGCTGCTTGGTCAGGATAATGCTCCAAGAGGGGATGGAGTGTGGCTGGAACAATTAGAGTTTGAGTCATGGCCCACCAGGCCCCTTGTTCTGCATGCCTACTTGGTTCCAGCACCACTGATCCTGGAGGGGCGCAGCTTCTGTTGTCACTCTTGGCAGCCCTCCCTGGCTGCCCTCCCTCCCTAAAAGGGTGCTACACACCCAACATGCATGTACATGCTGGCCTGAGGTGAGATCCATAGAAGCCTTTCCTCACCTGCTCAAACTTGCACTGCAATCTGTGACATTTTTCTTGATTGAATTCACCACAAACCATCCTAACAGAAGTACACCACATGCCACCCTTCCTCACCTGTGCTTGTTCTCTCTGGCCGCGATCTAGTACCCTGACTGTCATCAGCCTGACTTTGTCATCAATCTGGTCCCATTACATTTGTTTGCACTTGGATGCCACCATCTGAAATTCCTTACTGTACTCCATGGCAGCCAGGTCACCTGCCAGGAAATGGACCTACAACACGTTCATCTGGTGGCTAATGAGATGACACTCTCTTTTTGGGTAGGCTGGGGCAACCACCCCCATGTATACAGCATACACCATCAACCAGTTATTGAAAGTGTGTGCTTGACTGTCCTGTTTGCTGCTTTTCTTTCCTTACCTTGCACAAACACAGTCTCCCCGCCTCCCCCCCCCCCCGAGTCCACTTGGAGCATGGCAGCATGAAGACATCCATGTAGTACCCATCCAGGATGCACTCTCTGACCTTTCAGTCAAATGCATATTTGGCAGCCCCTTGCCAACCCAAAGAGGGATGCTTTCCTCTGTGGTGACTGGTGCTGCTTCTCTCCCCCAGGCTGCCTCAATTCCTACCACTTCCTCCTTATCACTGTACCTTCACCAGTGGGCTCAGTCAGCAAGGCCAGGGACAATGGCCACCACGTTCCAATATTTCCACACCATGCAACCCCCTTCCCCATCTGAGGAAGACTTACTTGATGAATCCTGCAAAGTAGATGAGTCCCAGCTATGAGTCTGGCATCTCTCCACACTCAGTCTTTCTGGCTCATGACTGACCCTGCTTGGCACCACCAGCAGAGTTGCCCAATGTGGGCTGGGGTGTGCCCAGCCCTGCCATGACCACAGTGCCACCTGGGGAACAACCTGGCAGACCACAAGTGGCCCCACCCTTTGACTCCCTGGGGAAGTCTGGAAGCTGGCCACCATCAGCCAGGCCACTTACACCACAGGGAGCACCACCGGACTGGTCAGCCATGGCCTCCTGCCCACACCCCAGGCAGCCCAGACCAATCCTGGCACCAACTACTGGCAGCATGGGCACACCTCTGTCCCCAAAGCATGAGACCAGCCTGTTCACGAGACCCTCAAACATGCTAGAACCTTGCCCTCCTAGGCACCAACAGCCATGCAGGCCCATCCCGGCACTGTGAGATATGGGTAGTGGCCTGCCTTGAGGCAGGGCTGAGCCTATACCAGGACCTGTATGGTCTACGAATGGACCCCTGGTGACCAGCCTTGCATAAGCCATCCTTGCAGTATCTCTAGCATTCAGTCAAATAGACATGGCTGCAAAAAACAGAAAAAATCCCAAGCCCCCACAGACCTGAAGCCCTGCAAGGCACCACCTTTAGCTGATCCTCAGTTCCTGGGTGTACAGCTGGCATGGGCCATTTTCATACCCACCTAAAGTCACCCCCCCCCCATGAATTGCCATGTCCCTGAGGAGGTGAGGTTCCCTCCTCAAGTGTCCTGCCCATGGCCACAGCTGCACTCAGAGCAGCGGTGGCATTTGACTGAACCACTAATCACTGTGCTGTATCAGTTCTTGAGCTTGAAGGGCTGGTGGCCACCCAACCGTTGTACATGCTGACCCATCACCCCCACCAGCCACTGGCTGACAGAGTAAGGTGTGGCATAGCAAGCCATGTAGAGGATCTGCTCCCCCCCCCCCCCGGCCATCGGAAGGTTGAGGCTATCACGTGGGCTGACCCCATTCACCGTCAAGGGAAGGTGAGCCACAGCAAGGCCAGGCAATGCTGCTGCATGGGCCCATCTCACCCCAGCCCACCACTGGAAGAGGAGAGCCCAAGAGGTGGGCTGCTGGAAGGCCAAGGCTGCCACCTATGCTGCCACACAGGCTCATCCCCTCCCTGTCTGCTGCTGAGAGAAGGTGAGTTGTGGCAGGGGGCAGACGATACGGCAGAAGTTGGGGAGAAGGCGAGGGTCAGGCGATGGGGCAGGCAGACCAGAGGAGTTGTAAGCAAACAGCAGAAGAGGAAGGAGACCTCCCCCAGTGCTGCTGAGGTGAGGCAAGAAGCCACCACCTGGCTCTGTGCTGGGGGTGGGGGTTCAACGACAGGATGGAATGTCTGCTCAGACGCTTCCACCACCAGTGCTGCACCCTCCCCCAAAGACAGGCAGATGGCCCCCAACAGGCCAACTTCTCCCTTGTCATCTGAGGTTTCTGCCCCGTCTGATCTTACTCCACCCACATAATATCAGGATGAAGACCTCATCATTTTTGCTGCAAGAGAATACCATAGCTACTCTCTGGAATAATTCTATTATTGTTGCTTTTTGGTCTCTTTCCCTCTGAACCCCCTTAAGTCTACTATGTCATTTATTGTAGATAGAAGACTTGGTCAACACTTGGGATACCGTGCTAGTGCCTTCTTATTTTATGCTCAGCTTTTTTATTCTGGACAGAGAAATATGCACCAAGGCCAGGAAGTGAACCACTTGCTGCTGTATTTTCATAGCATTAGCACAATGGCAGGCCAAGAGATATGTGTCATTATGTCAAGGAAGTTGTCTGCCTTAGAACAGGATCCCCAGTGCTCCCATCCATCATGTAAATGTCCTGCACAAACAGTCTCCTGGATTCTCTTTGTGTACTTGCTGTCACTGCTATAGAAAGTAATGGTCTGAAATCATTCACACCATTAGCTTTAATGGATTAGATCTGTGTCATTTAAGGTAAGGCACAGGTGCAAGTGTGCTGGCAGAGTGCATCTCTGCCCAAGTGCCACTGATTCATGTTTTTGCAAACAGGAGTGAAGAAAGAAAACAAGATATTTCTCTGTCACCTTGGGGAACAAAAGTGATGCATTTTCCATTTGTCCCCACTGGAGGTCAGTGGTACATTGTTTACCATTGTTTTTCAAGACAAAGGAATTGCAAAACAGTGACATTTCAAGGGTGAATATATATCTTTTTCAGTGTCTTTGTTATTATACATTTACAGATAATGCTTTAAATTGTCATAATGCCTAGTTTTAATGGTCACCATTCCATACTTTATGGGACATTAAATCAGTATTTGTTTTACTGGCATAATTGCTTATTTATATGCACAGAAGTACTGAAAAGGGTGCCTTATTGTATCCTCTAGATGTTTTGGATATGCAAACTACAGTAGCATAATTTAAAATAATTTCGTAAAGTCAAGGAATGTCTGGGCTCTTGCCCTCTATCATTGGTAATGTCCTTTCACTTTTTAAGGCCTGTGCTGTATGGCTCTAATGCATGCTTTCACAGAAACAATGTACTTGCAAATGGCTCTCACCATTTGCTGAGACTAACAGTACCCAACATACAGTGTCTGGAGCTAGGACAATGTTAAGGGGGGCACAAGTTGCACTAAGTACTTTCAATAGGCTAACATATCCCATTAAAAAAGTTGATAGGAGGCGCTGTCAAGAAGTGGAATTGTGAACACAAGAAAGAATTACTACTACTACTACTACTACTACTACTACTACTACTACTACTACTACTACTACTACTACTACTACTACTAAAGGACAACTTGGGCAGTACTTTGGAGATTCATGATCAGATCTCCCCCATTAAAAGGATGGCTCTTGCCCACCAAGCCTTTTTTCTAATGCAAACTATTTGCTTTGGTCTGAAAAACATGTTTTCCTAAATGGTTCTCCTGTTGTCCAAATAGGTCCACTGGAAGCTGATTTATACTGAGGAAAGTGTTAACTCCTTTCCACTGCGCCCTTAGCCACACCCACACCCACACTAAAAACTGGAGGAAGAGAAGGCCAAAAAAATGCTAACTGCTGGGGGTGGAAGGGTGTTGCATAGGGCTACCAACACTGGGTTGGAAAATTTCTGGAGATTTGGGGGTAAATTCTGGAGAAGGCAGAGTTTGGGGAGGGGAGGAACCTCAGTAGGGTAAAATATCGAGTCTGCCCTTCAAAGCAGTCATTTTCTCCAAGGAAAATGATCTTTATAGTCTAGAGATCAGCTGTAATTTAGGTAGTTCTCCACAACCCATCTGGAGCTTTGCAACTCTAGCATTACATTTTTTAGATGCATTTCCCTAATAGCAACTCATTTAAAGTTACCAGTCTTCATGGCAGAAGGGAATTCAGGAGATTTTTAGTCCTACACTATAACCACTACACTTCACATGCTTTCCCCCCTGGATCTGGTTTTCAAAAGAGGCAGGCAGACATCAAAATTTTAGTATACAGCATATCAGAATGGAATGGGAATTTTTACAAATATATTTTCCACCATATCCCTAAGAGAAGATATGAGACTCAATATATTAATTGAATAAAGGTTTATAAAAATAGCCAAGTGGCCCTGATCTGTGGATACTTACATCTAGTGACTGGAGCCATGAATGGACAAGACAAAATCTGAAATCTAAAAAAAAAATACATTTTTTAAAAAAAAGACACCCCCCCCCCCCAAAAACCCTGTAGCTATAACCAGATGTCCTCAGTGGCTGTTGCTAGGCAACCATGACAGTTTAGCCAGCATAATCTTGAAGAAACCTGGGAAACTGATGGGTATCTAGTTATAAAAATAATCTTGTTGGAATGATTCTGCATCAGTTTTTGAAGCCAAGGGGGCAAATTCAACCTCCTTTGCCAACTTCTTTCAGAGGCGAAAAGAATGATGCAAAAGAATTTCCTTTCCTCCTAGGGAGTTAGGACCAGTCTCTTTGATGCCATGACCAAACTGCCCTCATGCACATAGATCAAGTCTTTCAAGTCTGGTTTTATGATAGCACCCAAAGGCAAATGGTATACTGCCCTGCCAGCTTTTATTGCCTTCTCCTTCTTGAGAAGAGATCTGCTTTCCCAGGGCTTGATTAGTAAAGTGAATTAATGGTGAGCTTAATATCTTTCCCTTTGTTAAAAACTAATTAAGAATATTATTGCAGAGAAGAAGCATGAGCTAGGGAAACAAAATACCGGTAAAGACAATTGGAATAATACAAATACATGTTTATCATGAGTATAAAAAGTGGCACTTTTCTACTCACACCAAAATGAACATAGGATTATCACAAGCACACTTTTCAAAAGTGCTTTGCTATGGCCAGATAGTGCCTTCAGATTTTCAAATGACATCTACTGTGTTTTATCTATAGAAGTTGTTATAAAGTCCCCACAGGCATTACTGATAGAGAAAAGTATTATTTGCTTAACACAGCTTAACTAGCCACTTTGTAAATGGAATCATACACATGAAAAACTCCCTCTGAACTACTGAGAATGCAGCAGATTTCTTTTACATTTTTCTTAATGTAGATTTGAGCACATTCATGCACATGCCCAACAGTGGGTTTCAATGAGCATGTATTTACAGTTAATTGATCGTTTCGGTAGAGGAGAAATTTAGCAGGACTTTTTAATATGTATCTTAATGTGACTGCTTTTTAAACTTTAATGTCTATCATAAGGCTTTCCTTTTCTTTTCTGCTTGGTTCTTTTCATTTCTCCAGATCAATTTAAAATGATCTTTCCATCTACAGCTACTTCTGTTCGGAAAAAAAAGATATAAAATATGTTCCAATTTGATATGCATTTCTTTTTAATCTTTGGCATTATGAAGCCACTTGCAGTTTTGCAATTAGATGCTCTACTGGCATCAAGGTCATTTTGTATTCATCTAATGGAAGGCCCAGATGTCATTAAAAGCCTAGTTAGGTTAAAAGCACTTTTAAAGGCACAAATACTCTGGGCTTCTGAAAATATATATATATATTTTAAAAAATCTAGTTACAACTTTATGTGAGCCCAATTAGTATATTCTTACTTATGCTAAGTGGTATTTCTTTGCTATTTAGATGTATATTAGTTCCATGAAAAACTAATAGGATCCAAAGGACCTAGAGGTCATCTTTGTACGCAATGCTGAAGCTCCTGTGAGAGCTAGAGACTAAGCATTAAGATTAAATCCCAGCTGTAATGCTGATTCAAGAGCAGTGCTTGCCATCATATGCTGGCAGTTGTCCCCCGACCTTGATATAAGACAGCATGCCTATCAAGGGCAGTTACACAGTAACGCAAGGGCAGCCTGCATGCCTGGTGGAATGAGAAGGCTCTGTGGTTCATTAGAAGAAGGTTTTTTGCAGATGGTTCCAGGTTCAATGATGGCAGCTCCAATGAGAGGATCTCAGGTATTTTCTCTAAGCAACTTACAAAGAAACACAAAACATAATGAAGATAAATAAGAAATAAAAACATGCAAGACAACTCCAGCATTCAGAGCTGGTCTGGATTTGCTGGTCTGGTTCACTCAGACCATATAGAGTTGCCAATTTCCAGGTGGAGGCTGGAGATGTCCCAGATTTACAACTGGTTAGAGGCATGCACTTAAACAAAATTGAGGTTATTCAGATCTGGGCATCCAGAATACCACACATATTCAGCATTCCAGATATTATGGTCCAAAAGTACCAATTTAGTATTTGGATCTAGGTTTTATTCAGCAATCTGAGTACTTTTGGCTAGAGATGGGCACGATCCGCATTACGATCGAAAAAACCCCACGATAATGGCAATCGCGCGATCATGACCTGGCAGATCGTGATCGTCCACAGCCAATGATCGAGCAATCGGGAGAGGCCTGGATCATTGCATTCAGGCTCGGATCAGGGATCCAGATACTCAGGCGCCAGCAATCTATTTCCCTGGCAATGGAGCCAGGGGAAAGCCTAAGCTCTGTTTGCCCTCCTTCTGTCGCCCTGGAAACCCACATGGAAGCCCAGCTTTCCTTGATCAGCAGGGCTTCCTTCCAACCACAGAGCAGCAAAGCAGTCACAAGTTGGGAGAAGACACCCAGGGGAGGGAGGGGGAAAGGGGTTTTCTATAGCCATGGGCACTACAATCTCATCCCTGCAAACCCTGATAGGCAGCTCTGATGGCCAAACACAGACCTCCTGTGTTGCTGAATGGGACCTGAGAGGAGGTGGCTCATTGCTGCCTCCCCGTGCCCTCCAGGCCTGGCAGCCGCCGCCACCACCCACCTTCCCACATAGCTGGGAATAGCGCGGTCTGCTTTGGCCTCCACGATCCACGATCCACGATCCACGATCCATGGATTGGGAACGGGAGATGCTCGGTGTGGATTGTTAATTCGGGATCATCGCCGGTGCCGATCCACGATCAGCTAGATAGTTAATTTTTTTTGGATCATGCCCATCTCTACTTTTGGCTCCATTACTCCCTATGGGGAAATCTATCCAGGGAGACTGTGGGACTTATTTTGTGTGAACTACACCAAAATTGCAGGGAACATAGTCCTTCCTGTCTATGAAGTTTTAAGAAGATTGGACCCAGAAATAGAGATGGGCACGATCTGCATTACGAAAGTCAAAATCCCACGAAAATGACGATCGCGCGATCGCGACCTGGAGGTTCGTGATCGTCCACGGCCAATGATCCAGCGGTCGGGAGAGGCCTGGATCGGGGCATTCGGGCTCGGTTTGGGAATCCAGACACTCAGGCACCAGCAATCTATTCCCCTGGCAACAGAGCCAGGGGAATGCCTGAGCTCTGTTTGCCCTCCTTCTGTCGCCCTGGAAACCCACATGGAAGCCCAGCTTTCCTTGATCAGCAGGGCTTCCTTCCAACCACAGAGCAGCAAAGCAGTCACAAGTTGGGAGAAGACACCCAGGGGAGGGAGGGGGAAAGGGGTGTTCTGTAGCCATGGGCACTCCAATCTCATCCCTGCAAACTCTGATAGGCAGCTCTGATGGCCAAACAAAGACCTCCTGTGTTGCTGAATGGGACCCATGCTTATAAATAGCCATGGGCTCCCAGGCTGGGTTTCACTTTCTGCTAGCAGTGGAGTGGGACAGACCTCTTGCTTGCCACTTGCTAGCCTTTGGAGAGAGAGACTGAGAGAGTACAATTGAGCTTGGCTTTGGTGGATAGGGATCTATCTCCTCTGGTTCACTGGGAACAGCGGGGTGCCCCTCCGCTGTGGCCTCCACGATCCACGATCCACGATTTGGTTCAGGAACGGGAGATGTTAGTAGCTGTTCAGGAATTCAGGATCATGGTCTGCACCGAAGCATGATCCTCTGGTTCAGTAATTTTTTTTGGTTCGTGCCCATGTCTACCCAGGAATCCAGTTCTATGGGCCCCTGAACAAACTGCTGCCTCCACTTTCTGTTGTTCACTGGGGGGGGGGAGTTCCAAGCTGTCTCACCAGCAAAAACAACAACAGCATTATAATAACAGCATTATAATAAGCATAACTTTTTAAAAAAACTTTTACAATGTGATACTAAAGCAGGGAGCGGGAGTATAACTGGAATATAGGGTTGTTATAGAGCCTCATTGTACATTTCTTTGGATTGTGGCACTGCACTTGAATGACATCCATCTAAAGCTATCAAAAGCATTCTTTGGGAAATAAACATTTTAATGCACTTTGTATTTTGTCATAAAGAAATTAAATGATTCTTCTGTATTTTATATACATTTTCTTTTAATTTCCTTCAAATGTGTTTGGCCTTAGTGCTTCTCCTCACAATTCCCTGCTTTAAAATCTCCCCTTTAATTACTTGCATTAATGCTTTGAAGTTCTAGGAAAGGAGATACCGAAACCTTGACTTTATTTTCCCAAGGAAGCAATTACAAAACTGGGTTAATATGAAATCAAGTTGTTCGCAAATGCAACTGTTTAAAATTTGCCTCCAGGGAAATCATGTTAAAATAGGGCATTCTCTACTGCTTGGATCTTTGCCAATCAGCCAGTTCCACCTATTCTATGAATCAGATCATCAGTTGCAAGCTATCTTGAGAACATGGCACATTGATTTAATTGAACATGTTTAGCTAGAGAAATTTTAATAATAGGATGCTTACCTTCATGGGAAACAGTACTGAGGCTTACCTCCACCCTATAAAGCAACTCAAAGTAGGTTCTACCTTGCAGTCATAGCTGAAGCGGTCAGTTTTAAAACAAAACAAACTCAAATGTATGGAAAAGACACATATTCATGATTTATATTACAAATAGGATAAGCAGTGGTTTAATCATTGTGCTTACGGGGCCCTTCCTACTCCTTGTTTCTCTCAGCAAAAATGCTGCATACCAGCTAAATACATGACTGGGGTCTTGGAAACTTGCAGACTCAATCTGTCTTGACAATCTGAATACAGAGAACTATGTTTATCGCTCCCTTTCCCACCTTCTGTTTGTCACATTATTTAACTAGATTTAAAAAATTACAGTGTGTGGCTTACAGATCCTTTGTAGCCATAGTCAGAATGAAGAGACAGGCACCAGATTTGGATCTAAGGGCCACTTTATTAATTAACATTAACCAAACATTAACCCATAACTGCAGCAAGGGCCTACTAGCGGTACAGGTCAAGCCATGGGGTCCCCTTGGGCCACTGGCTTGACCTGTCTGGGCAAGCCCCAAAGCCCCGGGTGCGAGCCATCCCCTTGGATGGCTTGGAACTGGCTAGCCAGGCAAATTGTTTCCCTCCTTTCAAGCTCCTAAAGCCTCAGCCGTACAGCAGTGAGGTAAGGACTTGCACACGGGGTTCCTCTAGGCAGTCGGCCCCCCCTCAGCAACCATGGCTGATAACCCCAGGTGTTGGAAGTGTTGTCCAGTATTTTGGTGTCCTGGAATAAGATACTGTGCCCTGTTTGAGTTAGGCTATGTTCAGCCACTGCTGATTTTTCAGGTTGTCCAAGTCTTTCATGTTCTTTTATTCTTGTCTGGATGCTACGCTTTGTGGTCCCGATATAAACTTGTCCACAGCTGCAGGGTATACGGTATACTCCTGCAGAGGTGAGGGGGTCTCTACTGTCTTTTGCTGATCATAGCACACTTCCAACTACTTTGTCAGACTGCACAGGGAAGCCATTGAAATTCACAAGCATAAGCATAAGCAAAACTTCAACAGGAAAGAAGAAACCTTAAGAATGAACAGAGCATGGTTTCCAGTTCTGAAAAACACCAGGCTAACAAAACACTCTATACGCGACAATAGCCCGGCAGAGAAGATTAGCACATCAAGCACCAATCCATATGCAAAAGAACCTCCTCAGGATACAGTGAAGCCTCCTGCCATTAGCATTCCACACCCTGGGAAACTCTTACAGGATGACTCAGCTCAACCCCACCCCTCCTGAGTAGATACAAATGACCTGCCTACATCTTTTCCACACTGTGACACTGAGAGATCTCTGTCTTTTGGTGCTACACCTCTGAAGATGCCAGCCACAGCTGCTGGCAAAATGTCAGGAACTACAATGCCAAGACCACGGCAATACAGCCCGGAAAACCCACAACAACCAATAATAACATACTTTGTAAACCGCTCTGAGTGGGTGTCAAGTCATCCTGAAGGGCAGTATATAAATCAATCGTCATCATCATCATCATTATTATTATCTCCCACCATTTCTCTGACTTGATTTTCTAGCTATTAAGAGAACAAAGTCTGTGTAATATCTTTCATTAGGACCAACCAAATGGGCACAAAACTCTTTGTAGGCTTTTAAACTTTCAAAAGATAGAGAGGTGAGTAGCATGTTTTTCAAGCCATGATATTATATGACCTCATCTTACAGTCCTCCTCTGTACAGGCACAAAATTTAACTTTATGGTTGGTGTTACAGCACATTCTCTTGGAAGAAGCATTTTGATGGTGTCTGCTCTGTGTCCACTCTTTGTCCTCGCACTGGAAATACAGAAACCAACAATAGTCCAGCTGTGTTCCTCTCAAATGCCAAATGAGATGTACACTTCCCTTGAAGGCTGAGAACCTGGTAGACTTTGTATTAACAATGTTTAAGAACAGAAATGGAAAAAATTAGTTTCGATTCCACCCCCCCATCAAGAGCAGACACTTAACTCTCCCCAAACACTACTTTTTCTGAACCTGTCATAAATGATTTTTTCAGTGCAACCCTAGCTGAAAATAAAAGAAGATGGGAATATGAGACTGTTTTCTTCCCAAAACTATACACTTGTCTTGATTTCTTCACACATTCAAAAAAGTTTTATATTATAGGCCTCTTGATAATGGCAGGAGCAGGTGAGACCTTGAAGTCCTTGAGTTAAATATAACCCGAATTTACAGCTGAGTGAAGGATGAAAGATTAATAGGGTTTTCTTTCACTGTGCTGTAAATCTGCAACTCTGGTGCCAGCTCTGGTGGTAAATTTCAAGCACACAACCTAGTCATGAGCAGGCAGAATGGACAAGGTTGCCATTATAAGGCTGTAGCACAGGATTATTTCAGCAGAAGTTTATGGGAGGAAAAAAGTCAAGGATAAATCAACCCTGGGTATAATCATTGCACTACTTGTTGAATCCTTGACACAATAATCCTTGACATCTAATCTTTGATCTATCCAGTCCTGCTGTGCCCATGACATGAGTTTGTTGTAGCCCTTGAGTCCCACCTTCTCACCACTTATTAGAACAGCTTCATTTTGCAGTGAAAGTACTTGTTTACAACTAACAGGAAAGTTAGCATCTGTTCCAAGCAAGAGGTGGTACTTTTCTGACTTTTCAGGTGCTTTGAGCTAAATGTTGAGCTACAGCCTAAACCATCCTCTTCTAGATAGATTTTGCTTTTCACATGTTGTACTAGTATAGTGCTGCCTGACGACTCAGGGCCAAACTAGACAATATGGCATCCCCAGGGATGCCCCTGAGCTGTTACTGCCATTTTATATCTGAATTCCCTCAATTTATAAATGCTGTGAGGTCCCAATCCTGGTTGGAACCATGGCTGGAGGGACTTCTGTCTCCATCTTGTAATGTTTTCAAGAGCCATTTGAAAACAATACACAGAGGGGAAAGACACAGATGTATACATTTTGATATATCAAAAATGTCAGCAGCATCCCCAGAGACACTGGGTGATCCAGTTTTGCCCTCAGTTCTTGTATTAGAAGGTTTGTGACTGCAATCTTAACAAGCAAATTAACCTATCAGAAACCTTGCATGTGATGTGCTCAAGAGAATGCAGCCCATTATGTACAAGGCATGCCCCTCATCAGGAGTAGGAATGGTGGTTAAACAGAACAGTAGGGGTTCCTTGGTTTTCTGAGGTGTTGCAGTCTAGAAAGAATGTACAGCTGATTAGTTGCGTCATGCCGAGATGCTATATCTCCTGTCTTCCTCAGATAGACACCTGTATGGACACAAAGTAATCTCCAAGAGCAGATACAATGGCAGAGTTTTAATTTGGCTCTCTCTCCACTTCTAGCTGTTCACGCTGAAGTTACTTATATACTAAGGAGGCAGAAAGATTTAATAAGGAGTCAGCAGGAAAGATGACCAAGTATCCTTCAAAGCTGGGGATGTACTAATATGACCCTTCCCGTTTCCTTTTGTTTTCATATATTGACCTTTAGAGCCTTTTTCCTTTGTCGTTTTTGTTACTAATCTTCCTAATTTATTTGCTAGCGGTGTGCGAATCGGGATTCTGATTTGGGAAAAAAATGGAATTGGGCCTGATTTGGAAGGATTCTGGATTCCCGAGTCAGGCTCTGCATTGCTGTCCCGATTCATAAATACTGAATCAAAGCTTCCAAAGTGATTTGAATCGCTTTGGAAAGCTATGGGTCAAGTGGGAGCAACTCGCAGCATTTTTCTGGTTGTTTGCATAGATGAACTTATCTTTGCTTCTCAAGAAGGATACATCTCGAGCCAGTTTCAGCTGGCATCCAAGGACACTGGCTCAGTGGAGCACGAAAGAGAAAGTAAACATTTGCAAGATAACCTACTGGCATTATAGCAATAAAGAGCTTCCCATACCCTCAGAGACCAGAGTCAGAGACAACATACATTCACGGCAGTTATGCGGGAGGCATATATGACAGTTACCCCCAAGCAATCTCCCATCTCAGCTCACAAGTGGAGGGGGAACAGAGCCATTCTTCCAGCCTTTCCAAAGGGGCTTACCGAGGGCACTGGAAAGTAAAAGGGACAGGGTAAAAGCCGGAACGAGACGGAACAGGCCGGAATGGGCACTAAAGAAATGCCAGTGCCACAAAAAACAGTGGGATGTGTTAGAGACACTCCAGAACAATATTTTAGAAATGAAAACTCTGGACTGCCCCACTTTTATTAACCCGTTCCATGCCAAAAAGCTCCCGGAACAGCACAAAACAGCCCGGAATGGGCACTAAAGAAATGCCAGTGCCACAAAAAACAGTGGGATGTGTTAGAGACACTCCAGAACAATATTTTAGAAATGAAAACTCTCGACTGGCACCCTTCAATTAACCCTTTCTATGCCAATATGCTCACGGAACAGCACAAAACAGACTGCAGTTTTCTGCAGACTCGGGACTGAAAGCACACCCAGACCATGTTTTTCGCTTCCCTCCACCCCAACAATTATCTGTTGGTAGCCTGGGACTTAGCCACAGGCGAAGAGGAGTTACCTGGCTGGATGCTCCAAGTAACAATAAAAAAATATGTCCTATTTTTTCAGTTATTTATTTGTTTATTTGTTTGAAAAAAATTAAGAGATGTCCGATTAACATATCTAATAAACCAAAAAAAGGAATCCACTTTAAGGATTGCTTCCCATAGACCAATTCAGTTAGAGAGTCAAAATGAAGGTGAGTGCAAAAATGATGCGAAGGGTGTGTGTGTTTGTACAGTGAACAGTGGATTAATGTGAACAAAATCAGTGATGCAAAAATTCGTGACAGCTTGGTTGGAAAGCTGCATGAAGTATTGGTATCTGAAGAGGGTTTTGACTAAAGTGTCAGCAGGTGCTTGGAGAGATGGTTCAAGCATACAGGAGGGAACAGCAGAGCTGATTTGAAGAGAAGGAGACTGGGTAAGGTTGCAACCTCTAGACAGAGCCTGGAGTTCTCATGGAATTACAGCTGATCTCCAGAGATCAACTCCCCTGGAATAGCTGCAATGGAGGGAGGACTCTATGACATTATACGCCACCGAGGTTCCTTTCCTTCCTAAACCACACCATCCTCTGATATTACCCCTAAATCTGCTGGCACAAGCAGGAGTCAGCAACTGTAAGACTGGGGAGGCTGAGGATGGTGAAGCAGCAAATATCATACTCTAGAACGTAACAGATAAAGGGCTTCTAAGCAAGATCAGGTTTGCCATTATGGCCTCTAGGAGAAAATTTCCTATGGGATGGTGGTCTGGGGTACCACTTGTCTGCACACTAGGGGTGTGCAAGGAAAAAACTTTCGGCTTTCTTGTTTCGGGATTACCCGAAACAAGATTCTCTACCGTCATTAGCCGAAAGCCGAAACAAGAATCTCTTTCGGGATTCGGGATTCGGCATTATTTCGGCATTATTTCGGCATTCTTTCGGGTTTTTTTGTTGGGAAAATGCCTCCGTCTTTCAGGACGCCTGGAGGAGGCATTTTCCCACCAAATAAGCCCAAAATTGGTGGGGACCTTCCTCTAACCCTTCTCTAACAACTACCCAAGTTTCAGACAGATTGGACTTTGGGGGGCCATGTTATGGCCCCCCAAAGCAGGTCCCCCCATCCTCCCCATAAGAAAGCAAAGGAGCAGCATATTGTTAGCATGCTGCTGCTGATCTTTCTTCATTATTTCCTATGGGGAAAAAATGAAGAGGCAGGCTTCCTTTGCCAGGGGTGGCATTTTGCATGCAAAATGCCCCCCAGCCCTCAGGGGCCCTTCTCCCACCCCTCCTCCCACCCCCCACCAAGGCTCAGCCTGCTCCCACTTGGGGGGCCATTTCATGGCCTCCCCAAGTAGGTGCTCTAATCTCTACCACTGACAGCTGGGGGAGGCTTGTGTTGCCAGGGGTGGCATTTTGCATGCAAAATGCCCCCCAACCCTCTGGGGCCCTTCTCCCACCCCTCCTCCCACCCCCCACCAAGGCTCAGCCTGCTCCCACTTGGGGGGGCCATTTCATGGCCTCCCCAAGTAGGTGCTCTCAGCCCCTAAAGTCCACCCCTCACAGCCCCACACAAACCCAGTTCCCCCACCCCAGCTGCCACACACAGACCCAAATCCCCCCAGTAGCCCCTCACAGACCCAAATCCACCCCCACCTGCCCCACACCCACCATAACCCCAGGAACAGGCTGGCCTGCCCTCCCCTTTTGGGAACCCCTAAACTCTCTTTCCCAGGGCAGTTCTGCACAGACAAGGGGTGCCACAATGGTGGCAGTGCCAAATCGTCCCTGGGAAAGAGCACCTGCCCTGGCACACAGACAACCACCCCCCTGACCCCCCCACTACCCGCAGAGAAGGCTGGCCAGCCTGCCCCATTGTTCCCTATGCTGGGAACCAACCTCCCATCAAAGAAGGGAACACAGACACACAATCATTAAGTTTAAAAAACCTTTATTTTCTCATTTTCAAATTACAAGTGGTCAACAAATCACAACATATTACACTTATTGTCCCTCATAGCACAACACAACACAATTAACTACACATCAGAGAATCTTAAACACAATTTTTTTTTTTGAAATGGACAAACAGTAAAGTTTTGAACATTACAACAGGTCACATAGTGAGCGGGCACAACAGGGCATGGAAACAGAAGATGATCATAATAACTACCAGCCTAATACAACTCTCCCTCCATAACATGACTAAATGGGGGGGGAACCACTGCAACAAAATCCCCCCCCAACCCTCTGGGGCCCTTCTCCCACCCTTCCTCCCATCCCCCCACCAAGGCTCAGCCTGCTCCCACTTGGGGGGGCCATTTCATGGCCTCCCCAAGTGGGTGCTCTGCTCTCATCTCTACCACTGACAGCTGGGAGAGGCTTGTCTTGCCAGGGGTGGCATTTTGCATGCCAAATGCCACCCTCACCCTCAGGTGCCCTTCTCCCACCCTTCCCCCCACCCCCCACCACATGCATTCCTTGACAATCAAGAAATCTGGAGTTAAATATAATGTGCATGTAAGTCCCTCAAAGACAGAAGCAATATGGAGGTAATGACCCATTTGATTTCCACAACCTCAGACACAATTAGGGATCCGTTTCCCCTTGGTGGGGGATCCCCCACTCTCACCTATCACCCCGAAGGGGGAAAGTCAGTGAATGAGCCTTCAAGGTACGCTCCAGGGGCTGCTGCCGTGATGTCACTGATGTCATCTGGCTGCCCTGAGAGTATGCCTGTGCTTTGCAGTGGGCTGATTTGGGCCCTACAGGCCAAAGCAGGATCCCTTGTGGCCCAAATCTGCCTGCTGTGAATTGTGCGTGCTCCCCAGCCTTGTGTGATGATCACATCACCTCCTAGAACAGACATCATCATGCCAGAGCATTGCCATTAAATGATCATGCGTGTGTGAACAGACCCTAAGTATCCTGTAGGCTTCAGTGATGGTATAGTAATGTTTTCACTCACATTATATAGAGAGAGAGAGACAGAGAAGGGGGGGAGGCACTGAAACTAGATTATTTCTTCTATTTTACTGTCCCCTTCCAAAGCCAGGGTGGCATTGGCACAATGCCCCCCTCCCCCCGGCCAGAGCCTTAGTACCAGTATGCATTGACAGGCCCATGCATCATAGTCCTTTTTGAGACCCAGCCAAGTTGTGCCTTTTGGAGAAAAATGTTCAAGTTGCTGGTGGGGGTATGAACAATTTTTAGATATCCACTGTAGTGCAATGGCTAGAGAGTTGGTCTAGAATCTGGCAGACTCTGATTCTGTGCCTTGTAGGCTTGATGGATGTTCTTGGCTCAGCCTAAGTAAACAATTGTGTTGTGTTTTCCAGAGGCAGTCTAGGTGATTTTGGGGCCCTGGACAAATGTTCTGGACGGGGCCCCAGAACCAGTGCCGCCCCACCACTGGCTCCTTGCCAAGGCCAAGCAATTTGGTCACCTAGGCCCTAGATAGAGTGGGCAGGAGTGCGTTGTTTCCTTCCTCCCCCCCCCTCCACCCCCTCCAACAACTAAGAAGGCCATCGGTGGAGTCACTCCAATGTGAGGCATGGAGCAGCTGTCTATTGTTAGCCTGGTTGTGATGAGGGTGAAACAAATCAAGGGAGAACAGCAATGTGTAAACCACTCTAGGTTCCCATGGGGGAGAAAACCGGGGCATAAGATAAACCTTTAATTTGGTGGGGAGGGGGTATATACATTTTATGTGTATGTGTCTGTATGTTTTATGCATTCAAATCACTTGTGGTGTACTTTAGAATTATATTGAGCTCCACAGTATCCCAAAAACCTTGTCCATGTATTGCAAACCGAAGTCAATCTACCACATCTAGGGTATTCTTCTTTTCCCTACTGCCTTCAATTTTTCTTAGCATTATTGTCTTTTCTAGTGAACCTTGTCTTCTCATGATGTGACATAAGCACTATCATCAATTGATATCTTCAAGGGAGAAAGCAGGCCTGATTTGGTCTGGATGCCACTTACATGTCTTTTTCGGAGTCCATGGTACATGTAAATTGAAACTTTCTTCCCACTTCACAGTGTGAATGCTTTTTCCTCCTATGAGCTTTGTCTAAATTTTACTGTACTGATACTGCTCATTTGGCCAAAAGGCCTGCCCTTGATCAATGCCACATTAAATACTTCATAATAAAAATATGTTTTTAGAACCATTTAAAAGTGTCCTTAAGTGCCATACGCTGATTTAAAAAAACATAAGCTAAATGTTTGGGAACACAACCAGATATGTGAATGACTGAAATGCAGCCCAATCCCACTGCTACTTAAAATCCATTTTTGATGGAGGTCTGGATTGTCTTACATTGGTGTCATTGGGCTTGGAATCAGGAACCTGGAAGCGTTCCATGGGGGCTACAACTTTCATGCCAAGGCTAAGAGGGTGGGAACAGGATCTCTCTGGGGTGGCAAACTCTGGCCTTGGAAGTTACTGGCAATTTGGGGGTGGGACTTGTGGAAAGGAAAATCTGAGTAGGGATCTCCCCCAGAATCCATGGTCCGCATTTGCCCTCTAAAGAGATTGCCCTTGGAAGCAGCCAGTTTCTCTGTAGGGAACTACTCTCTCTAACCTGAACTCAAGCCCAACCAGGAGTTTGGCAGCCCTAGGAAAATTTCAGAAAAAGATGGCAAAGGAGGGCCAGCAACTGATAGAGGCATGGAAGCCCACACCAGGACAGTAGCAGGGGCCTACTTGGGCACAAGGGACAACCAGTGCTCTCATCCCCCATAGTCCACTCCTTACAGCCCCACACAAACCCAGTTCCCCCACCCCAGCTGCCACACACAGACCCAAATCCTCCACTCAGCCCCTCTCAGAACCAAAACCACCCTCAGCTGCCCCACACCCAGTACCCCAGGAACAGGCTGGCCAGCCTGCCCCATTGTTCCCTATGCTGGGAACCAACCTCCCATCAAAGAAGGGAACACAGACACACAATCATTAAGTTTAAAAAACCTTTATTTTCTCATTTTCAAATTACAAGTGGTCAACAAATCACAACATATTACACTTATTGTCCCTCATAGCACAACACAACACAATTAACTACACATCAGAGAATCTTAAACACAATTTTTCTTTTGAAATGGACAAACAGTAAAGTTTTGAACATTACAGCAGGTTACATAGTGAGCGGGCACAACAGGGCATGGAAACAGAAGATGATCATAACTACCAGCCTAATACAACTCTCCCTCCATAACATGACTAAATGGGGGGGGGGGGGAACCACTGCAACAGGGTCCAGCAGAACCTATGTCATTTCCTGTGGCTGTGCTTTCAGTTCAGACACACAAAGCTGAACTGGGCACTTCCAAGGCACTGGACAATGGTATTTCTGGAGCAGTTCTGCAGAGGTCTCCCCCCACCCCCACACCAGCCTCAGAATTTACCTGGGAACATCTGTGAGAGATCATCATTGGCCGGTGCCCATCCACCACTCTACCCGCATCCCCCAACCATGCAAACCCAACATTAACATCAAATTTTTTTTTTTTAAACATGAACATTCAATCAACTTTTAAAAAACATAATCACAACATTTTTTTTTGGTTTTTTTCCTTTTTTTTACATGAACAGAACATCAACTTTTAAAAAACATAATCACAACATTTTTTTGGGTTTTTTTTTTTCATGAACATTCAATCAACTTTTAAAAAACATAATCACAACATTTTTTTTTGTTTTTTTTTCCTTTTTTTTACATGAACGGAACATCAACTTTCAAAAAACAGTACAACAATTCTTCTACAATTTTTTTTTACAAGGATTTCATCTGATAAAAACACCTAAGCAATCCCTATCTAACCTGTTTCTCCCTCCAGTAGCAATCCATGTTTCTGGGGCATTATTTTTCATAATAAATTTGGTCCCACAGGGTATGTCTCAGTGATGGGAGATGTTTTGAATACCCTGGGGGGGGGGGCTTTCAAATTGCTGGGTGTTTTCCCTTTGCCACTGGTTCCTAACCACCCTCCCTCTACTGGCCGGTTTTAACTGTATATACAGGGTTTTATACAGGGGAGAGCGCGATTCCAAAGGATTGGACTCATAGAGGATGCAGGCCACAAGTTGGGCTCACCTCAGTCACTCTGGAAGTCCAGTCCTGAGAAATCGAAGAGGCGAGAGTTGACCTTCAGGAAGGTCAACTGCTCGACTCTCCATGGGAGAAGGCGAGTGCGATGTGGGCCGACAATGTCGCCCGCATGTGAAAAGACGCGCTCGCTCTCCACGCTCGTCGGAGGGCATGAGAGCAGCCGCTGCGCCTCGAGGGAGAGGTCCGGCCAGACCGACTCCTTCCTGGCCCAGTAGCTGAGCGGATCGGTGGAGAGCGACTCGCAGGGCTCCGCGAGGTAGTCCCTGACCATCGCCTCCGCCGGATCCTCTCTCACGGTCCTCACGACCCCAGAGGGGACGAGGGCCCACCGGAGCATCTCCATCTCCATCGGCACTCCGGTGGTGGCCTCGGGGGGGGCCTGCGCAGAGGGGGCGTCAGAGGGACCCGCACGGCAGGGCCCCTCTTGCGTCCCCCCTGTCGACAGGCGTCCCCTCTTGGCCTGCCTGCGCCTCACCCAAGAGCAGAGCCCGTCTCTGGCTTGGGTGAGGTTCCCGTCCCGCTCGGCGAAAGTGCCCTTTATGCGCGGGTCACACATGGTCGCCAACATGTATGACTCTTCCTTAGTGAGAGGAGTTAGCCTGGCAGCTATGCCCTGCTGCAGCCTTCTCACTAATGCGCGCACCGCTGGAACAAGGTCAGCACGGGGCGCGACCCGGTCTGCAAGGGTGGCCAGATTCCTCTGGAGCGTGTGCACCAGGGGAATGACCAGACCGAGGGTCGCCGTGTCTGACGAGACCGCCACAGTGAAGTCCTTGAAGGGCTTCAGGACCTCCACTGTCTGGGTGATGGTGAGCCAATCCTCCCGGTTGAACTCACCCACCTGACTCTCACCGCGGTTCTCGGAGAGCCACGCGTGGAGTGCGGCCTGCTGCTCCACCAAGCGCTCAAGCATGGCGCAGGTGGAGTTCCAGCGAGTGCTGACGTCAGTGATCAGAGCGTGCTCTGGCACACCTGTCCTGACCTGTGTCTGGCGCAGTTCGTGCGTGGCCTTCACGCTGCGCGAGAAGTGACCCGTGAGCCTCCGACATTTCTGGACAAGTAACTGGAGTTCACGGGTCCGGGTTTCCACGGGTTCCTTCGAGGAGCCCAACCCCAGCGCATCTCTCACCACTAGGTGAAGCTTGTGAGCGGCACAGTAGACGCTCTCTCGGCTCACTAGATGCGCCGCCGCCCTCATGTTCTTGCCACCGTCCGTCACCATGCATCCCACGGTGGCGGGTCCCTGGCCTATCCACTCGTCCAACTGTCTCCTTAAGGTGGCAGCGATGTTCTCCGCCGTGTGGGACACGTCGAGCACCTCGGCGTGAAGCAAGGCCTTGCAGTAGCCGGCCTGGCGGTCTCGCATCCTTCCCTGTCTAGCTGTGCTAGGCACCTCCCCCCGGCCCCCACCCAGAACCGACTCGGGTTCCCACCAGTGAGCAGTAAGCGAGAGGTACGCTTGCTGCACACTTGGGCAGGTCCAGATGTCCGATGTGAAGTGCACAGTTCTCCCGGCAACCCGGGACAGCTGTGCCTTCACATGATCCCTGGCAGCCCTGTAAAACGAGGGCACCACCGATCTGCTCAACGACGTGCGAGCAGGGACGGCGTACCAGGGAAAGCAATCTTGGAGCAGCCCTGAGAAGCCGAAGTCTTCAACTACGGAATACGGTTGCCCATCCACTGCTATCATGTTGACGATGTGGCGCGTGATGCGCCTGCTCGCCCTCCGGATCCCCTCTCTGGGCACACTAGCGCCCTGCATACCAAGCATCTCCGGGAGAGAGGCTTGGCGTCCCTTTCCTGCAGGTACCCTTGGGGGGAGAGCACCAGAGGAGCCTGCCTCCTTCTGGCTAGCTGGCGGCCGTGCGGCGCCACTCGAACCCTCCTCCCGAAGAAGCACCGCCTGGTGGTGCCTCTTCATATGGTACCTCATCCCAGACGTGGAGAGATGCCACACATCTTTGCCACGGCTGACGCGCTGCCTACAATGCAGGCACAGGGCTGCTCGGGGATCCTCCGTTGTCTGGAAGTGCTTCCAGATTTCGGAGGAAAAGGGCATCCCACGCTTCCCAGGAGAAGCGCGTTCGGGACCACCCTGCGGCACCTCCTGTGAGGTGCTCTGGCCGGACACACCGTGTCCCACTCTCGGCCGGGCAGGTGGGGATGGACGAGGCTGAAGGGGCAGAGATGTGGGCTCTTCCACCACAGTCTCTGCCTCTTCCTCCTGCATCTTCTCCTCCTGCACAGCCGCGAGAGGCCTGCTGCTGGCCTCAGAGGAAACTGGGGTGGACCGCCCCAGGGGGGGTCTCACGGGCAGTTCCTCCAACATCCTCCGGGTTCCTGGGGTGAGCGGGAGCGCAGGGAAAGTCATGTGCTCCGCGCCCATCCCAGGAGACACCACATGCTGCCCCTCCTCCAGCAGCTGGCTCGCAACCACTGGAGGAGGAGGAGCCTCAGCAGCAGGCCCCTGCCCAGTGCCAGCCCCTGCCTCACGCACCCGGGTTGGGGGTGGCCCTCCAGCAGCTGCCTCAGGAAAGAGAGTCTTGCGAACCCTCTTCCTGTCACCAGAAGCCAGGCTGGTGAACGGCAGCAGCGCAGGGGAGGGCCTCCTCCGCTCAGATGGAGGGGCTGCCGCAGCAGTCCCCCTCCCCCTCCCCTCCTCCCCTCTAGATTTCTCCCTAGCCTTTCCCCCGGGGCCCCTCTCTGCTTTCCTCTCCGACATACTTTCCCCTCCCAAATTCAACCCTAACTAATCAGAAAAGATTTAGAAAACAAAGGTCAACTTTGTTTTCAAGACCTAACTAACCTGCTCTAAATCTGTGCTTCTAGTGGCTCTGTGACTTGGAGATGAACAATCAAGTGCCTTTTTAAGCAACCCTATTTATGTCAGGGAACCTGAGCCTGCCAATCAGCTGAATTCCTCTGGAATTGAGCTGGCCCTAAACCCTAATAACAGGTGACAAAGCCTTAAACACTCACACACTAGTATGCCCGGGCCGGCCTGGCACCACCACGGGTGCCAGAGATGGGCAGTGGAACCCTAGTTATGGGGGCACTAATGGGAAGCCTATTGACAGCTATTACAAATTTTTATATATATATATATATATATATATATAGAATTCAAACCTAACACTCACTCACTAATGCTTTCCCTGCTGAGTCCCTATTTAGTTTTTTAAAAAAAACTAGGCTCGGTTTCCCTAATAATTATGTTGAGGGCAATTATCCACTGATCACCTACCAACTGGCCTACCTACCTAAGAGACACTATTTAGCGGGACCGATGTATCTGTGGTATGTCGGTGTGGGGTGTGGATGTGGTGTTTTGAAGATGAGCCTCCCCCCTCCCAAGCTAGCAAGAACCCACCCCCAAGGCCACCCAAATGTGAACCCGGACTCGCTCACAGTAACACCAGTCCTGCAGTCCAGCGATGTTCAGGCGGTCTTGCAGCTGGTCCTCCTCTCCTCCACGATGCTGTCAAGAAAATTGGAAATGTTAGCAGAGTCAACACCACACGCCGCACACGCAACCCCAAAATTCAAGGCCCCGTTGCACAAGCCAAGTCAGCCCCCCCCCTTAAAGGCTAGGGCCAACCAGCAGCAAAACAAAACACATCCACCCAGCAGAGCTTCTGGCCTGTGCAGGCCAAAAGCTGGCACACTCATTTTTTAGTCCAGTGAAACAGCAGTTCATGCCCACCCCACACTCAAACTTGAAAAATGAAACATGAAAGAAAGCAGGCACTGCGATCAATGCTGGCCCCCCTAACCCCCAAACAATATCCTCTTGCCCAACCAGAAAATGCCCCCCCCCCCCCCGGCCCAAGCCATAAAGACAGAGCCAAAGCATATGCTCGCAGGTAGGCACAGCAGCAGACATAAGCTCAAAAACCAAATTTAACAACAACCCTACCAGTCCACCAGTGCAGATGTCCAGCAATGTTGATCCTCCACGCAGAGATCTGCAGGCCGATGTCCACCAAGTGCAGTCCAGTCCAGAAGAGGTCCACCAACGATAAACAACCTGAATGTGAAGCAAAACAGTGAGTGCCAGGCCAGCAAACGGGAAGGGTTACCAAAGCCGGAGCAGCAGGCCTGTGTGTGGGCCAAAGGCTGGCACAGTTGATCAGGACGGAGCCTGTTGGGAATCCTTGCAAGCAGGGGACCAGACACAGAAACGCAAGCCACACCATTCCAGATTGTGGAGCACAACTGTGAGTGCCAGGCCAGCAACCAAAAAGGGTTACCTTGGCCAAAGCAGCATACCTGTGTGTGGCCCACAGGCTGGCACAGTTGATCAGGACGGTTCCTGTTGGGAATCCTTGCAAGCAGGGGACCAGACACAGAAAAGCAAGCCACACCATTCCAGATTGTGAAGCACAACTGTGAGAGCCAGCCAGAAGAAAGGCTTCTGGCCTGTGTAGGCCCAAAGCTGGCACACTCTTGTTTTAATCTTAAAACAGTGGATCAAGCTTAAAGAAGGCAAGCACAACAACCAATGCTGAACCCCCCCCCCCACCATCAAACATTGTCTGCCCAACCTGTCCCCCAGGCCATACCTGTGTGTGGCCCACAGGCTGGCACAGTTGATCAGGACGGAGCCTGTTGGGAATCCTTGCAAGCAGGGGACCAGACACAGAAAAGCAAGCCACACCATTCCAGATTGTGAAGCACAACTGTGAGAGCCAGCCAGAAGAAAGGCTTCTGGCCTGTGTAGGCCCAAAGCTGGCACACTCTGGTTTTAATCTTAAAACAGTGGATCAAGCTTAAAGAAGGCAAGCACAACAACCAATGCTGAACCCCCCCCCCACCATCAAACATTGTCTGCCCAACCTGTCCCCCAGGCCATACCTGTGTGTGGCCCACAGGCTGGCACAGTTGATCAGGACGGAGCCTGTTGGGAATCCTTGCAAGCAGGGGACCAGACACAGAAAAGCAAGCCACACCATTCCAGATTGTGAAGCACAACTGTGAGAGCCAGCCAGAAGAAAGGCTTCTGGCCTGTGTAGGCCCAAAGCTGGCACACTCTGGTTTTAATCTTAAAACAGTGGATCAAGCTTAAAGAAGGCAAGCACAACAACCAATGCTGAACCCCCCCCCCCCCACCATCAAACATTGTCTGCCCAACCTGTCCCCCAGGCCATACCTGTGTGTGGCCCACAGGCTGGCACAGTTGATCAGGACGGAGCCTGTTGGGAATCCTTGCAAGCAGGGGACCAGACACAGAAAAGCAAGCCACACCATTCCAGATTGTGAAGCACAACTGTGAGAGCCAGCCAGAAGAAAGGCTTCTGGCCTGTGTAGGCCCAAAGCTGGCACACTCTGGTTTTAATCTTAAAACAGTGGATCAAGCTTAAAGAAGGCAAGCACAACAACCAATGCTGAACCCCCCCCCCCCCACCATCAAACATTGTCTGCCCAACCTGTCCCCCAGGCCATACCTGTGTGTGGCCCACAGGCTGGCACAGTTGATCAGGACGGAGCCTGTTGGGAATCCTTGCAAGCAGGGGACCAGACACAGAAAAGCAAGCCACACCATTCCAGATTGTGGAGCACTACTGTGAGAGCCAGCCAGAAGAAAGGCTTCTGGCCTGTGTAGGCCCAAAGCTGGCACACTCTGGTTTTAATCTTAAAACAGTGGATCAAGCTTAAAGAAGGCAAGCACAACAACCAATGCTGAACCCCCCCCCCCCCACCATCAAACATTGTCTGCCCAACCTGTCCCCCAGGCCATACCTGTGTGTGGCCCACAGGCTGGCACAGTTGATCAGGACGGAGCCTGTTGGGAATCCTTGCAAGCAGGGGACCAGACACAGAAAAGCAAGCCACACCATTCCAGATTGTGAAGCACAACTGTGAGAGCCAGCCAGAAGAAAGGCTTCTGGCCTGTGTAGGCCCAAAGCTGGCACACTCTGGTTTTAATCTTAAAACAGTGGATCAAGCTTAAAGAAGGCAAGCACAACAACCAATGCTGAACCCCCCCCCCCCCACCATCAAACATTGTCTGCCCAACCTGTCCCCCAGGCCATACCTGTGTGTGGCCCACAGGCTGGCACAGTTGATCAGGACGGAGCCTGTTGGGAATCCTTGCAAGCAGGGGACCAGACACAGAAAAGCAAGCCACACCATTCCAGATTGTGGAGCACAACTGTGAGAGCCAGCCAGAAGAAAGGCTTCTGGCCTGTGTAGGCCCAAAGCTGGCACACTCTTGTTTTAATCTTAAAACAGTGGATCAAGCTTAAAGAAGGCAAGCACAACAACCAATGCTGAACCCCCCCCCCCCACCATCAAACATTGTCTGCCCAACCTGTCCCCCAGGCCATACCTGTGTGTGGCCCACAGGCTGGCACAGTTGATCAGGACGGAGCCTGTTGGGAATCCTTGCAAGCAGGGGACCAGACACAGAAAAGCAAGCCACACCATTCCAGATTGTGAAGCACAACTGTGAGAGCCAGCCAGAAGAAAGGCTTCTGGCCTGTGTAGGCCCAAAGCTGGCACACTCTGGTTTTAATCTTAAAACAGTGGATCAAGCTTAAAGAAGGCAAGCACAACAACCAATGCTGAACCCCCCCCCCCACCATCAAACATTGTCTGCCCAACCTGTCCCCCAGGCCATACCTGTGTGTGGCCCACAGGCTGGCACAGTTGATCAGGACGGAGCCTGTTGGGAATCCTTGCAAGCAGGGGACCAGACACAGAAAAGCAAGCCACACCATTCCAGATTGTGGAGCACTACTGTGAGAGCCAGCCAGAAGAAAGGCTTCTGGCCTGTGTAGGCCCAAAGCTGGCACACTCTGGTTTTAATCTTAAAACAGTGGATCAAGCTTAAAGAAGGCAAGCACAACAACCAATGCTGAACCCCCCCCCCCCACCATCAAACATTGTCTGCCCAACCTGTCCCCCAGGCCATACCTGTGTGTGGCCCACAGGCTGGCACAGTTGATCAGGACGGAGCCTGTTGGGAATCCTTGCAAGCAGGGGACCAGACACAGAAAAGCAAGCCACACCATTCCAGATTGTGAAGCACAACTGTGAGAGCCAGCCAGAAGAAAGGCTTCTGGCCTGTGTAGGCCCAAAGCTGGCACACTCTGGTTTTAATCTTAAAACAGTGGATCAAGCTTAAAGAAGGCAAGCACAACAACCAATGCTGAACCCCCCCCCCCCCACCATCAAACATTGTCTGCCCAACCTGTCCCCCAGGCCATACCTGTGTGTGGCCCACAGGCTGGCACAGTTGATCAGGACGGAGCCTGTTGGGAATCCTTGCAAGCAGGGGACCAGACACAGAAAAGCAAGCCACACCATTCCAGATTGTGGAGCACAACTGTGAGAGCCAGCCAGAAGAAAGGCTTCTGGCCTGTGTAGGCCCAAAGCTGGCACACTCTTGTTTTAATATTAAAACAGTGGATCAAGCTTAAAGAAGGCAAGCACAACAACCAATGCTGAAACCCCCACCCCACCATCAAACATTGTCTGCCCAACCTGTCCCCCAGGCCATGCCAAGAATAAACTGCAACACCTTTTTGCAGAGGCAGGCCACAGCAGCACATTGCCCAGCATCAAAAAAATTTACAAAAATTTTAAAAAGGCCTACCAGGTGTCCTCTCAGGATGTCCAGCACAGTTGATCCTCCAGGCAGATGTCCTCCAGGCTCCAGGTGCAGTCTCTCTTCTTCTCCTCTCTCGGTCACAGCTCAGCAGCAGCAGCAACAGAAGTGTTCCAGACAGTCTTGCTCCAAATTTAAATCCCCTGCTGCAGCCTCAGCCAAAGATTTAAATCTATTGGCTGGCATGAGAATGCAGCAGTGGGATTGGTGACTCCTAAAGTCCCCAGTCCCCTGCCTTTCCCCACCCACACTCCAAGAGCCACCCTCCTCCTGCTCCCCCTCCCCTACCTGTTAGTTTTGGCGGGAATCTCTGCTGCTTTGCAAATGCAAAGTGCAATGCAATGCTTGCACCTTGCATTTGCAAGGCAAAGCAGGATTCCCTATCCTCCTTTGCAAGAGGGGTGGGGGGTGACAGAAGGAGTGAGTGATTCACTCCTTCTCCCCCCCTCCCCTCTTCTAAGAGCCTGCAGGAAGCCTTTGCTTCCAGCAGGATTTTGCTAGCCGCTTGCTAAGGCAAACGGCTAGCAAAATCAAAATGGCGATTCTCGAATGCCGAAAGAATGCCGAAAGAATCCCGAAACGTTTCGGGTTTTTCTTTCGGCAATCCCGAAACGTTTCGGCATTCCCCGAAACGTTTCGGGATTCTTGAAGAATGCCGAAACACTTTTGTTTCGGCATTCTTTCGGCATTCTGAATGCCGAAACGCACATCCCTACTGCACACAACACACACACATGTCAGTGCCCAGGCAGCCAGGAGGGCCAATAAGGCTGGCAAGGCAAGAATCAGCCAGTGGTCTAGTGGTGCAGAAAAGCCTGGTGCTGCAGCTGCTGCCTATCCTCCTCACTTGGCCGGAGGCGGGGCGGGGGGCGTCAGGGGGAGCGGCGCAGCCGCGACCCACAGGGGCCTGGCTGCCTTTGCCTTCGCCTTCGCCTTCGCCTTCGCCTTCGCCTTCGCCTTCGCCTTCGCCTTCGCCTTCGCCTTCGCCTTCGCCTTCGCCTTCGCCGGGCCGTCGGGCCGTCGGGCCGGGGATGGAGATGGGGAATTTTATTTTTGGCAACCTCTTCTACATGCAAAACTTTTTTGGTACAAAGTTGTAATGTTATGAAATGGTAAAAATTTCATAAAATTGTAATTTTACTAACAATCCAACTCAAATAAGTTTATAGATAATTCAAACAGTATTGCTTCTATAATCATATTAGGCATAAATATTAAACATAACTTTTAAACATTAACTAAAAAGTATTAAATACTCGGTAGAGATGGGTTGAAGGTTTTATCTTAAATCCTGAGCAGCTTGAAACCGTCAAGTGAGAACTGAAAACACGTTTCTCTGTTTTAGAGAAACTGCTTGTTGTACCACTATGCCCAGCTGCAAGGTAAGAGATATGGATGGTAAAAATGACAAGAAAAGTTACATGACCAGATCATCCTTGGTCTCTGCTAACAATTACAGAACATGTATCTGATACTGTTCACTATTTTTAATTGGCTGTCAAAGATAAAGCACCAGTTATACACCGTACTAGAAAAAGAACTACAGTGATGTTCATACAGCGTTATTTAGAATGCCTATGTTTCACGAAGTATGTGTTCTAAACCATAATCAGCAGTCTACTGGTTTGAATCCCACTACTGACATGAGCTCAGTAGGTGGCCTTGGGTCAGCCACTCCTCTCAGCCCCAGCTCCATTGTGGGGATAAGAATAACACTAACTTGTTCACTGCTCTGGGTGAGGCACTAATATGTGTAGAAGAGCGGTATATAAGCACAGTTATTATTATTATTTATATTTCCATGACACCATCCCTTGACCTGTGAAATTAAGTATTTTAATATGAAAGTGATACAAAATATAAATGCATTGCATAATGTGTGAGTGTACATATACAAACTTTAAAAATTCTATTGGATAATACCGCAAAGCATGATTACTGAGAAAGCTGCTTTCACTGCTTTCAGTGTGGGGAGCTGCTTGTAGATCAAAACAACCTGACGATCTGTCTTCATGCAGAGTACACTTGATTCTCTTGGCTTTCAATTCTGCTTTCGTTCAGCATGGGTAAATCAATGTGTCAGCAGTAAACATTTGTATCACTCCTCTCTGAATGACCTTTTAAATTTTACTGCCTATCATGTCAAAACAATTAAAATTAACAATACAGTTACTAAGCTGCTAAGATCACTTAATGGCTCTTAGGCTTTATCTATTGATCTAGTGACATCTTCAAAACCCACTGGTAACAGACTATACATACTTCTCTTCTATCCACAATATATACACAAGGATTGATTACATATTCTTATCTTCTAAATTACATATTTAAATGACATATTCTTATCTCCTAAATTAATTAGTCAAACTCTTACATCAAGGATTGGTGACAAGTTGTGGACAGACTATGCTTGGACAGAATGTACACTGAGAATAAATGACATCAAACAAATTGGAAACGAAATAAATCACGATGTATTGTCGAAGGCTTTCACGGCCGGAGAACGATGGTTGTTGTGGGTTTTCTGGGCTGTATTGCCGTGGTCTTGGCATTGTAGTTCCTGACGTTTCGCCAGCAGCTGTGGCTGGCATCTTCAGAGGTGTAGCACCAAAAGACAGAGATCTCTCAGTGTCACAGTGTGGAAAAGATGTAGGTCATTTGTATCTACTCAGGAGGGGTGGGGTTGAGCTGAGTCATCCTGTAAGAGTTTCCCAGGGTGTGGAATGCTTCCAGGGCGGGAGGCTTCACTGTATCCTGAGGAGGTTCTTTTGCATATGGATTGGTACTTGATGTGCTAATCTTCTCTGCAGGGCTATTGTCAAGGATAGAATGTTTTGTTAGCCTGGTGTTTTTCAGAACTGGCAACCATGCTCGGTTCATTCTTAAGGTTTCTTCTTTCCTGTTGAAGTTTTGCTTATGCTTGTGAATTTCAATGGCTTCCCTGTGCAGTCTGACAAAGTAGTTGGAAGTGTTGTCCAGTATTTTGGTGTCCTGGAATAAGATACTGTGCCCTGTTTGTGTTAGGCTATGTTCAGCCACTGCTGATTTTTCAGGTTGTCCAAGTCTGCAGTGTCTTTCATGTTCTTTTATTCTTGTCTGGATGCTACGCTTTGTGGTCCCGATGTAAACTTGTCCACAGCTGCAGGGTATACGGTATACTCCTGCAGCGGTTAGGGGGTCTCTGCTGTCTTTTGCTGATCGTAGCATCTGTTGTATTTTTCGGGTGGGTCTGAATACTGCTTGAAGGTTATGCTTTTTCATAAGCTTTCCCATCTGATCAGTAATTCCTTTGATATATGGCAAAAACACTTTTCCTGTGGGAGACTGTTTTTCTTTGGTTGTTTGATTCATCCTGGGTTTGATTGCTCTTCGGATTTCATTTCTGGAGTAGCCATTTGCCTGAAGTACGTGGTTTAGATGATTCATTTCCTCATTGAGAAAGTGCGGCTCACATATCCGTCTTGCATGATCCACTAATGTTTTCATTATGCCTCTTTTCTGTCGGGGATGGTGATTGGAGTTTTTGTGTAGGTACCGATCAGTGTGAGTTGGTTTCCTGTAGACCTTGTGACCTAACTGAAAGTTTGCTTTGCGGATGACCCAGGTATCCAGGAATGGGAGTTTTCCCTCGATTTCTTTCTCCATGGTGAATTGTATGTTCAGGTGGATGTTGTTGAGATGATTCAAAAACCCCATCAATTCTTCCTCCCCATGGCTCCAAATGATAAATGTATCATCCACAAACCGGAACCATACACTAGGTTTGTGGGGTGCTGATTCTAGAGCTGTTTTTTCAAAATGTTCCATGTAGAAGTTTGCTATAACTGGGCTGAGTGGGCTCCCCATGGCCACCCCATCCATCTGTTCATAGAATTCGTTGTCCCATTGGAAGTAACTGGTTGTCAGGCAATGGTGGAATAAGGCTGTTACATCCTCTGGGAAAATCTGATTAATAAGTGCAATGGTGTCTTTTACTGGAACCTTGGTAAACAGGGATACAACATCAAAACTGACAAGTATGTCTTGTGGATTGAGTTTCAGAGAACTGATTTTGTTGATGAAATCTGCTGAATCTTTGATGTAAGACGAGGTTTTCCCGATGTGGTCCACGTGTAGGATGCTATGGAAGTGGTACTTAGAGGGAAATAAATCACTTTTATTTAACAAATAAATTTATCCTGAAGTCTCTTTAGAAATTAAACAATAGAAACAAACTATGTGGCATTCCTCAAATCCACGTGTAGGATGCTATGGAAGTGGTACTTAGAGGGAAATTAATCTCCGTTGCCTCCTGTCATGAAGAGCAAAAAGAAAACATTAGAAATGAAATGATATCTAGAATAAGAAAACTAGAAGATGAACACAAAAAAGGCCACCCAATCTATAAACTTGCTTGCATGAAAATTAGAGGAAAAAACCTCCTCACATTCTATACAAGCTATTAAAGGCACCCAGGAAAAACTCAAACTAATTCTGTAAAATTAGCCGATGTATTTGCTGAATACTACCAAACCATTTGTACATCAGACAATCCTGACACTAATCATATTTTAAATTATTTATCATCACAGGAAATTTGGAAAAAAACCTCACAAGAACGTAAATAATATCTGGACCAACCAGTCACAACAGAAGATGTTACAGTCACTATCAAATCCTTGAAAAAAATAACAAAGCTTCAGACAGGGATGGATTCCCTGCCAATTTTTTACAAAAATATACATTCACCTACTTTCAACTCCACTAACTGCCACATGCAACTCTGTTATGTTAGGAGGTAGCATCCCTCTATCTTGTTCAGAGGCTGAAATAGTAGTTACTCCAAAAAAGGACAACCATATTACAAATACTAAATCTTCTCAACCAATACCCTTACTGAATCAAGACCAAAAGATCTTTACAAGCATATTTGCCAAAACATTGTCTAAATTTAAATAACCAACTACATTCACCTTGACCAGACAATACACGTAACACTTTAACTATAATTAATTTCTGTGAAGCATACAAAACCCCTGCATTACTTCTGGCCTTTGATATAGAGAAGGCATTTGATTAAGTGGAAATACCATATCTAAAACTTTTACTTCAAAAAATGGGTTTTGGCGACCAATTCTAAAATGCCATTAATGCTCTTTATCTTTCTCCAAAAGCTACAGTTAGGACTAACAATGTACATTCAATAGATATCCATATAGCAAGGGGAACTAGACAAGGCTGTCCCCTTTCCCCATATCTGTTTGCCATAACTATAGACAGGGCCAATGCTACCATTAGACCAACTAGGCAGCCGCCTTGGGCACAGACCTCAAGAGGGGCATAGTTTTAAACAGATTACTTTCTTGAAAAAAATGCAACTGAGAAAACCTATTGAGCACCCCCTAAATGGTCCTGTCTACAGACATCAAGCAGCTCAAAAGCTCACTGTAACTCATTTATTTATTTGTTTGTTTGTTTGTTTGTTTGTTTGTTTGTTTATTTATTTGATGTATACCCTGCCCTCCTCACAGATGGGCTAAGGGTGGCTAACAACATTAAAAAATACATTAAAATCACAGAAACATAAAATCAATCATATTTTTTAAAAAAATAATTAAAATAGTCCAGGAGCAGGTTATTTAAACAAATATTGGGAGTCGGTATACAGGCATGGCAGATGGCTGAGGGCAGCTCCGGAAGAAATAGTGGTCTTAGATGGAAGAAGAAGGATACTCGCTGGCACTCAGCCAAAGGCCCAGCAGAACATCTCCGTTTTACAAGCCCTGGAAAACTGTAACAGGTCCCACAGGGCCCAGATCTCCAGCGGGAGAGCATTCCACCAGGCCAGGGCCAGGGCAGAAAAAGCCCTCGCCCTGGTTGAGGCCAGATGGATGTCCTTTGGGCCAGGGACCACCAGGAGTTGCTTGTCTGCAGAGCGCAACACCCTGCAGGGGACGTAATGGAAGAGGCGGTCCCGCAGGTATGGAGGTCCCAGTCCATGAAGGGCTTTAAATACCAAGGTTAACACCTTGAACCAGATCTGGAACTCCACTGGAAGCCAGTGCAGCTGGCACAGCACATGATGAATGTGCGCTTGGATGGGCGTTCCGGTAAGGATGCGTGCCGCTGCATTCTGGATCAGCTGTAACTTCCGGGTCAGACCCAAGGGCAGTCCAGGATAGAGTGAGTTGCAGTAGTCTAGCCTGGAGGTGACTGTTGCATGGATTACTGTGGCCAGGTCCTGTGGTGAAAGATAGAGCGCCAGTTGCCTGCCCTGTCGAAGATGAAAAAAGGCAGACTTGGCAACAGTCATGACCTGGGCCTCCATTGAAAGTGTAGCATCCAAGGTCACACCCAGACTCCTCACCATCAGGGAAGGTTTCAATTGTACCCCATCAACAGCTGGGAGCCGGTTCCCAGCTCGATTGCCCCATGATCCAGACACAGAACCTCTGTCTTCAGGGGATTCAATTTCAGGCGACTATGATGTAACCATACCGTCACAGCCTCAAGACCCTTGACCAAGGAATCCAAAGCAAGATCGGACTGGCCATCTGTAATGATTCCAAGTAAATGTGTGCATGTATCTTTAAATGCTTGATGAGATAGGTGAAGAGTGGGGGGTGAAGGAGATGGATGAGTGAGTGGTATGTGTCAGGCTATGGCATTCCAGACTTGATAGTCTGTTTCACTCCCTTCTGCAAGAAGACGAGGTCTTTTGATTTCAAAAAGTTTATTGTGAAAGACAGCATTCAAGCCCAGATGTGCATATTCCAGGATTAGAGATCCTGGCCGAGCAAAGCGTTGCTAGGAATGAATCATAGAGCAAAGGTTGTTACATTTCACACTCCCGTAGCCCAGCCTCCCCCCCCCCCCCCCGAGTTCATACAGCAAAACTTCTCAGAGGTGCGCTGAGCTGGCCAAGGTCGAAACAGCAGATAAGACAGGATCCTTTCCCATGGAATCGGCTCCTTGCAGGTGTTGCCTGGAGGGAAAGAAGTCTAAACACTACACGATTAAATATGGCGTTACTTAGGTTAAAAGAGTTTCTGACAATATGATTGGTTGAGGACTGAGAGGGTGGGTGGAGTGAATGCAGTTTGAGACTGAGAGTAGAGAGAAAATTTTTAGTCAGAAGAAAGCAGGCTAGCTGTGTGCTGCCTGAATATGTTGAAGTGTTTATGAGAGAAATATAACCTGTGTGGAACCTGAACTGAGCATGTTTGTGAAAGGACACTCAGTCAGGGAAAGAGGCCAGCTGTGTGAATGAGAGTAAATGAAGTAACTTTAAGAACCGAAAACTACGTTTATGAAACCGATGCGCTTCTCGAATAAATAAAAGCTTATTTTTGTTTTGCTATATCCCAGTGTAGCTGTCATTGCTATATCCCATTCCTATCTTCAGGGCCACATAGAACCACGAAGGAGCCTGACGCTTAGGAACGTTACCAAAGGGAAAATTTAAATAAAATATCTTGGAATAAAATATTCCGGGTGGCAGCAGACTACCCAGAGGGTTAAGGGATAGCTTAAAAGAAAAATCTACCCTAAAGAAAGTAAAGGTCATAACACCATCCATCAGCAGATAGAGCTGAGTGTCATCCGCATACCAGTGACAACCTAGCCCAAAGCTGCGGGCTAACGGGGCAAGGGGGCACATATAGATGTTAAATAGCATCGGGGAAAGAATCGCCCCCTGAGGGATGCCACATACCAAAGAATGGTAAGCAGACATCTGTTCCCTGAGTGCCACCCTCTGTCCTAGATTGTGAAGGAAGGAGTTCAGCCATTGCAGGGCTGTTCCACGAATCCCCACATCGGCAAGGCAATGGGTCAGAAGATTATGATTGACCATGTCAAATGCTGCTGTAAGATCTAAAAGTATCAGCAGTGCCGACCCACTCCGGTCCAGGTGTCGCCGCAGATCATCTGTGAGGGCAACCAGAGCCGTCTCTGTACCATGGCCAGGCCTGAAGCTGGACTGGAATGGATCCAGGATAGAGGCATCACCCAGGTATACCTGCAGCTGTTCTGCTACCGCCCTCTCAATTACTCAAAGTTATCTCAGAAGTCTCAGTCAACTTGGGAGGAACAATCCTTAGTGAAACTACTCCTTTTTAGCTCTCCAGAGAGCCAGCTAAAAAGAAGAAAGCAAACAAATTAAGTAACTGCAGACAAAAGTATCTCCTTTTCAAGTACAACACAATTCTCTCTCTCATTGTCTCACAGCAAACATGAGAAGGGGGTGGGAGTAGAAGACACTCTGTTGTGCCAGCCAGGAAAAAGGTGGGGAAATAGCTTTCAATGCTAGAAAAAGACACTTTTCAGCAACTTGAGGAAGCCAAGCAAGAAGTGAGGAGGAAAACAAAAGGGAAAAGGTGGGAAACTGCCTCCAGAGCTAAGAAAAAAACCCACTTCTTAGAGCAAACTGTATCGCAGCAACACCAAGAGAAGAGGCAGAGTGGAAAACACTAAAATCTTCACAGCTATTCTGCTGTGTCTGGAAAGAAATGGGCAGAAAGTCAGCTTCATGGCTGCAATAAAAGGGAGGAAAGTAGGGAAATTCGCAATAGCAATGCGCATAGCATACTTGCTGCAGAGGAACAAGTGCAGGGAAAAATACTTCTGCACTAGAACCTGCAACTATATAGCCAAGCTTTTAAGGTTTCCTCAAAATCTGAAAATCCTTTAAAGAGTTATGATGACCTCGTCCAATCCTTAAGGCCACTTTTGGTAGGTGCTCGAGAGGGAAAACTGGTCAAGACCAATTTGTCATCTAAACCTTGGTTTGATCAAAGCTGTATTTGTGCTAAAAATGCTTTAATCTATGCCTATAAGCTAGCACTGAGAGCTGATGAAAAGACCAGACAAGATGCATATCGTTCTCTTTCATTTTTAAAAAAGAAGTATAAATCACTGGTTGCCCGCTGTAAGAAAGAACATACCAGAAAACTGTGGGCCAATATAACTGAAGCAGCTACGAGCAAAAACTCAGTGGTGTTCTGGAAACTAGTGTCAAACTGCGCCTCCACAGCCGCCTCCCCCTTGGCTTCCGCTATCCCCCCAGATAAATGGACTTTGGAGGAGCTTTTGCTCTCCCATGCTTGAAATTTAAAATTTATGTTGAAAAGGTAAAGTAAAAATATTTACCCTTCCAACGTAAAGATACGCTAAGAGATCCGAAATTGTTGATGTAGAAGATAAACAGAAAGAGGGCTAGAAGGCACACCTGCCTGTAAGTTTGAATGGGGTCAGTCAAATGCCCAATTCGGCTGCACCTTACTCAGGGCAGTTTGCTTGTGCATAGCCCCCAAAAGGGACAGCAGTCGCCTATCAATAGAGGAGGCCTGCAGTTTCCTCCAAAGTCTATTTCTAGAGACTGTGTCAAAAGCTGCTTTTAAATCAACAAATGCCCGGTAAAGTGATGCTTGGTCTCCTGTAGCGTATTTCTCTACAAGGTGTTGCATTACTAGGCAGTGATCTATTGTTGACCTGCCAGCTCTAAACCCAGCTTGCTCATCAGCAATTATATCCTCCTGTTCTAGCCAGTCTAAAAATTTCTTCAGCAGATGTTTTGTAGACAACTTGCTTACAATGCTTAGTAAGCTGATTGGTCTATAATTGGATGGATCCTCCTTCTTTCCCTTCTTATGGAAGGGGACTACTATAGCCATTCCCCAATCATTGGGGATGTAGCCGGTTTCATCAATGTAAGTAAATAGGGAGGCTAGGAAAGTTTCCCACCAGTCCTTATTTGCTTTTAGTAATTCTGGAGATATTCCATCAAGCCCAGGGGCTTTTGCATTCTTTAACTGGCTAATATAAGCTTTTACCTCTTCGGCATGAACTGGGGGGCATTTGGCCAGATTTTCTATTGTTAGGGCAGGAGGGGGTTGAATAGGATCATCATACATTTTTTGGAAAAAAGAAGTCCATTTATCTGGGGGGATAGCGGAAGCCAAGGGGGAGGCGGCTGTGGAGGCGCAGTTTGACACTAGTTTCCAGAACACCACTGAGTTTTTGCTCGTAGCTGCTTCAGTTATATTGGCCCACAGTTTTCTGGTATGTTCTTTCTTACAGCGGGCAACCAGTGATTTATACTTCTTTTTTAAAAATGAAAGAGAACGATATGCATCTTGTCTGGTCTTTTCATCAGCTCTCAGTGCTAGCTTATAGGCATAGATTAAAGCATTTTTAGCACAAATACAGCTTTGATCAAACCAAGGTTTAGATGACAAATTGGTCTTGACCAGTTTTCCCTCTCGAGCACCTACCAAAAGTGGCCTTAAGGATTGGACGAGGTCATCATAACTCTTTAAAGGATTTTCAGATTTTGAGGAAACCTTAAAAGCTTGGCTATATAGTTGCAGGTTCTAGTGCAGAAGTATTTTTCCCTGCACTTGTTCCTCTGCAGCAAGTATGCTATGCGCATTGCTACAGCAGAATTTCCCTACTTTCCTCCCTTTTATTGCAGCCATGAAGCTGACTTTCTGCCCATTTCTTTCCAGACACAGCAGAATAGCTGTGAAGATTTTAGTGTTTTCCACTCTGCCTCTTCTCTTGGTGTTGCTGGGATACAGTTTGCTCTAAGAAGTGGGTTTTTTTCTTAGCTCTGGAGGCAGTTTCCCACCTTTTCCCTTTTGTTTTCCTCCTCACTTCTTGCTTGGCTTCCTCAAGTTGCTGAAAAGTGTCTTTTTCTAGCATTGGAAGCTATTTCCCCACCTTTTTCCTGGCTGGCACAACAGAGTGTCTTCTACTCCCACCCCCTTCTCATGTTTGCTGTGAGACAATGAGAGAGAGAATTGTGTTGTACTTGAAAAGGAGATACTTTTGTCTGCAGTTACTTAATTTGTTTGCTTTCTTCTTTTTAGCTGGCTCTCTGGAGAGCTAAAAAGGAGTAGTTTCACTAAGGATTGTTCCTCTCAAGTTGACAGAGACTTCTGAGATAACTTTGAGTAATTGAGAGGGCGGTAGCAGAACAGCTGCAGGTATACCTGGGTGATGCCTCTATCCTGGATCCATTCCAGTCCAGCTTCAGGCCTGGCCATGGTACAGAGACGGCTCTGGTTGCCCTCACAGATGATCTGCGGCGACACCTGGACCGGAGTGGGTCGGCACTGCTGATACTTTTAGATCTTACAGCAGCATTTGACATGGTCAATCATAATCTTCTGACCCATTGCCTTGCCGATGTGGGGATTCGTGGAACAGCCCTGCAATGGCTGAACTCCTTCCTTCACAATCTAGGACAGAGGGTGGCACTCAGGGAACAGATGTCTGCTTACCATTCTTTGGTATGTGGCATCCCTCAGGGGGCGATTCTTTCCCCGATGCTATTTAACATCTATATGTGCCCCCTTGCCCCGTTAGCCCGCAGCTTTGGGCTAGGTTGTCACTGGTATGCGGATGACTCTCAGCTCTATCTGCTGATGGATGGTGTTATGACCTTTACTTTCTTTAGGGTAGATTTTTCTTTTAAGCTATCCCTTAACCCTCTGGGTAGTCTGCTGCCACCCGGAATATTTTATTCCAAGATATTTTATTTAAATTTTCCCTTTGGTAACGTTCCTAAGCGTCAGGCTCCTTCGTGGTTCTATGTGGCCCTGAAGATAGGAATGGGATATAGCAATGACAGCTACACTGGGATATAGCAAAACAAAAATAAGCTTTTATTTATTCGAGAAGCGCATCGGTTTCATAAACGTAGTTCTCGGTTCTTAAAGTTACTTCATTTACTCTCATTCACACAGCTGGCCTCTTTCCCTGACTGAGTGTCCTTTCACAAACATGCTCAGTTCAGGTTCCACACAGGTTATATTTCTCTCATAAACACTTCAACATATTCAGGCAGCACACAGCTAGCCTGCTTTCTTCTGACTAAAAATTTTCTCTCTACTCTCAGTCTCAAACTGCATTCACTCCACCCACCCTCTCAGTCCTCAACCAATCATATTGTCAGAAACTCTTTTAACCTAAGTAACGCCATATTTAATCGTGTAGTGTTTAGACTTCTTTCCCTCCAGGCAACACCTGCAAGGAGCCGATTCCATGGGAAAGGATCCTGTCTTATCTGCTGTTTCGACCTTGGCCAGCTCAGCGCACCTCTGAGAAGTTTTGCTGTATGAACTCGGGGGGGGGGGGGAGGCTGGGCTCCGGGAGTGTGAAATGTAACAACCTTTGCTCTATGATTCATTCCTAGCAACGCTTTGCTCGGCCAGGATCTCTAATCCTGGAATATGCACATCTGGGCTTGAATGCTGTCTTTCACAATAAACTTTTTGAAATCAAAAGACCTCGTCTTCTTGCAGAAGGGAGTGAAACAGACTATCAAGTCTGGAATGCCATAGCCTGACACATACCACTCACTCATCCATCTCCTTCACCCCCCACTCTTCACCTATCTCATCAAGCATTTAAAGATACATGCACACATTTACTTGGAATCATTACAGATGGCCAGTCCGATCTTGCTTTGGATTCCTTGGTCAAGGGTCTTGAGGCTGTGACGGTATGGTTACATCATAGTCGCCTGAAATTGAATCCCCTGAAGACAGAGGTTCTGTGTCTGGATCATGGGGCAATCGAGCTGGGAACCGGCTCCCAGCTGTTGATGGGGTACAATTGAAACCTTCCCTGATGGTGAGGAGTCTGGGTGTGACCTTGGATGCTACACTTTCAATGGAGGCCCAGGTCATGACTGTTGCCAAGTCTGCCTTTTTTCATCTTCGACAGGGCAGGCAACTGCCGCTCTATCTTTCACCACAGGACCTGGTCACAGTAATCCATGCAACAGTCACCTCCAGGCTAGACTACTGCAACTCACTCTATCCTGGACTGCCCTTGGGTCTGACCCGGAAGTTACAGCTGATCCAGAATGCAGCGGCACGCATCCTTACCGGAACACCCATCCAAGCGCACATTCATCATGTGCTGTGCCAGCTGCACTGGCTTCCAGTGGAGTTCCAGATCTGGTTCAAGGTGTTAACCTTGGTATTTAAAGCCCTTCATGGACTGGGACCTCCATACCTGCGGGACCGCCTCTTCCATTACGTCCCCTGCAGGGTGTTGCGCTCTGCAGACAAGCAACTCCTGGTGGTCCCTGGCCCAAAGGACATCCATCTGGCCTCAACCAGGGCGAGGGCTTTTTCTGCCCTGGCCCTGGCCTGGTGGAATGCTCTCCCGCTGGAGATCTGGGCCCTGTGGGACCTGTTACAGTTTTCCAGGGCTTGTAAAACGGAGATGTTCTGCTGGGCCTTTGGCTGAGTGCCAGCGAGTATCCTTCTTCTTCCATCTAAGACCACTATTTCTTCCGGAGCTGCCCTCAGCCATCTGCCATGCCTGTATACCGACTCCCAATATTTGTTTAAATAACCTGCTCCTGGACTATTTTAATTATTTTTTTAAAAAATATGATTGATTTTATGTTTCTGTGATTTTAATGTATTTTTTAATGTTGTTAGCCACCCTTAGCCCATCTGTGAGGAGGGCAGGGTATACATCAAATAAATAAATAAATAAACAAACAAACAAACAAACAAACAAACAAACAAACAAACAAACAAACAAATAAATAAATGAGTTACAGTGAGCTTTTGAGCTGCTTGATGTCTGTAGACAGGACCATTTAGGGGGTGCTCAATAGGTTTTCTCAGTTGCATTTTTTTCAAGAAAGTAATCTGTTTAAAACTATGCCCCTCTTGAGGTCTGTGCCCAAGGCGGCTGCCTAGTTGGTCTAATGGTAGCATTGGCCCTGTCTATAGTTATGGCAAACAGATATGGGGAAAGGGGACAGCCTTGTCTAGTTCCCCTTGCTATATGGATATCTATTGAATGTACATTGTTAGTCCTAACTGTAGCTTTTGGAGAAAGATAAAGAGCATTAATGGCATTTTAGAATTGGTCGCCAAAACCCATTTTTTGAAGTAAAAGTTTTAGATATGGTATTTCCACTTAATCAAATGCCTTCTCTATATCAAAGGCCAGAAGTAATGCAGGGGTTTTGTATGCTTCACAGAAATTAATTATAGTTAAAGTGTTACGTGTATTGTCTGGTCAAGGTGAATGTAGTTGGTTATTTAAATTTAGACAATGTTTTGGCAAATATGCTTGTAAAGATCTTTTGGTCTTGATTCAGTAAGGGTATTGGTTGAGAAGATTTAGTATTTGTAATATGGTTGTCCTTTTTTGGAGTAACTACTATTTCAGCCTCTGAACAAGATAGAGGGATGCTACCTCCTAACATAACAGAGTTGCATGTGGCAGTTAGTGGAGTTGAAAGTAGGTGAATGTATATTTTTGTAAAAAATTGGCAGGGAATCCATCCCTGTCTGAAGCTTTGTTATTTTTTTCAAGGATTTGATAGTGACTGTAACATCTTCTGTTGTGACTGGTTGGTCCAGATATTATTTACGTTCTTGTGAGGTTTTTTTCCAAATTTCCTGTGATGATAAATAATTTAAAATATGATTAGTGTCAGGATTGTCTGATGTACAAATGGTTTGGTAGTATTCAGCAAATACATCGGCTAATTTTACAGAATTAGTTTGAGTTTTTCCTGGGTGCCTTTAATAGCTTGTATAGAATGTGAGGAGGTTTTTTCCTCTAATTTTCATGCAAGCAAGTTTATAGATTGGGTGGCCTTTTTTGTGTTCATCTTCTAGTTTTCTTATTCTAGATATCATTTCATTTCTAATGTTTTCTTTTTGCTCTTCATGACAGGAGGCAACGGAGATTAATTTCCCTCTAAGTACCACTTCCATAGCATCCTACACGTGGATTTGAGGAATGCCACATAGTTTGTTTCTATTGTTTAATTTCTAAAGAGACTTCAGGATAAATTTATTTGTTAAATAAAAGTGATTTATTTCCCTCTAAGTACCACTTCCATAGCATCCTACACGTGGACCACATCGGGAAAACCTCGTCTTACATCAAAGATTCAGCAGATTTCATCAACAAAATCAGTTCTCTGAAACTCAATCCACAAGACATACTTGTCAGTTTTGATGTTGTATCCCTGTTTACCAAGGTTCCAGTAAAAGACACCATTGCACTTATTAATCAGATTTTCCCAGAGGATGTAACAGCCTTATTCCACCATTGCCTGACAACCAGTTACTTCCAATGGGACAACGAATTCTATGAACAGATGGATGGGGTGGCCATGGGGAGCCCACTCAGCCCAGTTATAGCAAACTTCTACATGGAACATTTTGAAAAAACAGCTCTAGAATCAGCACCCCACAAACCTAGTGTATGGTTCCGGTTTGTGGATGATACATTTATCATTTGGAGCCATGGGGAGGAAGAATTGATGGGGTTTTTGAATCATCTCAACAACATCCACCTGAACATACAATTCACCATGGAGAAAGAAATCGAGGGAAAACTCCCATTCCTGGATACCTGGGTCATCCGCAAAGCAAACTTTCAGTTAGGTCACAAGGTCTACAGGAAACCAACTCACACTGATCGGTACCTACACAAAAACTCCAATAACCATCCCCGACAGAAAAGAGGCATAATGAAAACATTAGTGGATCATGCAAGACGGATATGTGAGCCGCACTTTCTCAATGAGGAAATGAATCATCTAAACCACGTACTTCAGGCAAATGGCTACTCCAGAAATGAAATCCGAAGAGCAATCAAACCCAGGATGAATCAAACAACCAAAGAAAAACAGTCTCCCACAGGAAAAGTGTTTTTGCCATATATCAAAGGAATTACTGATCAGATGGGAAAGCTTATGAAAAAGCATAACCTTCAAGCAGTATTCAGACCCACCCGAAAAATACAACAGATGCTACGATCAGCAAAAGACAGCAGAGACCCCCTAACCGCTGCAGGAGTATACCGTATACCCTGCAGCTGTGGACAAGTTTACATCGGGACCACAAAGCGTAGCATCCAGACAAGAATAAAAGAACATGAAAGACACTGCAGACTTGGACAACCTGAAAAATCAGCAGTGGCTGAACATAGCCTAACACAAACAGGGCACAGTATCTTATTCCAGGACACCAAAATACTGGACAACACTTCCAACTACTTTGTCAGACTGCACAGGGAAGCCATTGAAATTCACAAGCATAAGCAAAACTTCAACAGGAAAGAAGAAACCTTAAGAATGAACCGAGCATGGTTGCCAGTTCTGAAAAACACCAGGCTAACAAAACATTCTATCCTTGACAATAGCCCTGCAGAGAAGATTAGCACATCAAGTACCAATCCATATGCAAAAGAACCTCCTCAGGATACAGTGAAGCCTCCCGCCCTGGAAGCATTCCACACCCTGGGAAACTCTTACAGGATGACTCAGCTCAACCCCACCCCTCCTGAGTAGATACAAATGACCTACATCTTTTCCACACTGTGACACTGAGAGATCTCTGTCTTTTGGTGCTACACCTCTGAAGATGCCAGCCACAGCTGCTGGCGAAACGTCAGGAACTACAATGCCAAGACCACGGCAATACAGCCCAGAAAACCCACAACAACCATCGTTCTCCGGCCGTGAAAGCCTTCGACAATACATCGTGATTTATTTCGTTTCCAATTTGTTTGATGTCATTTATTCTCAGTGTACATTCTGTCCAAGCATAGTCTGTCCACAACTTGTCACCAATCCTTGATGTAAGAGTTTGACTAATTAATTTAGGAGATAAGAATATGTCATTTAAATATGTAATTTAGAAGATAAGAATATGTAATCAATCCTTGTGTATATATTGTGGATAGAAGAGAAGTATGTATAGTCTGTTACCAGTGGGTTTTGAAGATGTCACTAGATCAATAGATAAAGCCTAAGAGCCATTAAGTGATCTTAGCAGCTTAGTAACTGTATTGTTAATTTTAATTGTTTTGACATGATAGGCAGTAAAATTTAAAAGGTCATTCAGAGAGGAGTGATACAAATGTTTACTGCTGACACATTGATTTACCCATGCTGAACGAAAGCAGAATTGAAAGCCAAGAGAATCAAGTGTACTCTGCATGAAGACAGATCGTCAGGTTGTTTTGATCTACAAGCAGCTCCCCACACTGAAAGCAGTGAAAGCAGCTTTCTCAGTAATCATGCTTTGCGGTATTATCCAATAGAATTTTTAAAGTTTGTATATGTACACTCACACATTATGCAATGCATTTATATTTTGTATCACTTTCATATTAAAATACTTAATTTCACAGGTCAAGGGATGGTGTCATGGAAATATAAATAATAATAATAACTGTGCTTATATACCGCTCTTCTACACATATTAGTGCCTCACCCAGAGCAGTGAACAAGTTAGTGTTATTCTTATCCCCACAATGGAGCTGGGGCTGAGAGGAGTGGCTGACCCAAGGCCACCTACTGAGCTCATGTCAGTAGTGGGATTCAAACCAGTAGACTGCTGATTATGGTTTAGAACACATACTTCGTGAAACATAGGCATTCTAAATAACGCTGTATGAACATCACTGTAGTTCTTTTTCTAGTACGGTGTATAACTGGTGCTTTATCTTTGACAGCCAATTAAAAATAGTGAACAGTATCAGATACATGTTCTGTAATTGTTAGCAGAGACCAAGGATGATCTGGTCATGTAACTTTTCTTGTCATTTTTACCATCCATATCTCTTACCTTGCAGCTGGGCATAGTGGTACAACAAGCAGTTTCTCTAAAACAGAGAAACGTGTTTTCAGTTCTCACTTGACGGTTTCAAGCTGCTCAGGATTTAAGATAAAACCTTCAACCCATCTCTACCGAGTATTTAATACTTTTTAGTTAATGTTTAAAAGTTATGTTTAATATTTATGCCTAATATGATTATAGAAGCAATACTGTTTGAATTATCTATAAACTTATTTGAGTTGGATTGTTAGTAAAATTACAATTTTATGAAATTTTTACCATTTCATAACATTACAACTTTGTACCAAAAAAGTTTTGCATGTAGAAGAGGTTGCCAAAAATAAAATTCCCCATCTCCATCCCCGGCCCGACGGCCCGACGGCCCGGCGAAGGCGAAGGCGAAGGCGAAGGCGAAGGCGAAGGCGAAGGCGAAGGCGAAGGCAAAGGCAGCCAGGCCCCTGTGGGTCGCGGCTGCGCCGCTCCCCCTGACGCCCCCCGCCCCGCCTCCGGCCAAGTGAGGAGGATAGGCAGCAGCTGCAGCACCAGGCTTTTCTGCACCACTAGACCACTGGCTGATTCTTGCCTTGCCAGCCTTATTGGCCCTCCTGGCTGCCTGGGCACTGACATGTGTGTGTGTTGTGTGCAGTAGGGATGTGCGTTTCGGCATTCAGAATGCCGAAAGAATGCCGAAACAAAAGTGTTTCGGCATTCTTCAAGAATCCCGAAACGTTTCGGGGAATGCCGAAACGTTTCGGGATTGCCGAAAGAAAAACCCGAAACGTTTCGGGATTCTTTCGGCATTCTTTCGGCATTCGAGAATCGCCATTTTGATTTTGCTAGCCGTTTGCCTTAGCAAGCGGCTAGCAAAATCCTGCTGGAAGCAAAGGCTTCCTGCAGGCTCTTAGAAGAGGGGAGGGGGGGAGAAGGAGTGAATCACTCACTCCTTCTGTCACCCCCCACCCCTCTTGCAAAGGAGGATAGGGAATCCTGCTTTGCCTTGCAAATGCAAGGTGCAAGCATTGCATTGCACTTTGCATTTGCAAAGCAGCAGAGATTCCCGCCAAAACTAACAGGTAGGGGAGGGGGAGCAGGAGGAGGGTGGCTCTTGGAGTGTGGGTGGGGAAAGGCAGGGGACTGGGGACTTTAGGAGTCACCAATCCCACTGCTGCATTCTCATGCCAGCCAATAGATTTAAATCTTTGGCTGAGGCTGCAGCAGGGGATTTAAATTTGGAGCAAGACTGTCTGGAACACTTCTGTTGCTGCTGCTGCTGAGCTGTGACCGAGAGAGGAGAAGAAGAGAGACTGCACCTGGAGCCTGGAGGACATCTGCCTGGAGGATCAACTGTGCTGGACATCCTGAGAGGACACCTGGTAGGCCTTTTTAAAATTTTTGTAAATTTTTTTGATGCTGGGCAATGTGCTGCTGTGGCCTGCCTCTGCAAAAAGGTGTTGCAGTTTATTCTTGGCATGGCCTGGGGGACAGGTTGGGCAGACAATGTTTGATGGTGGGGTGGGGGTTTCAGCATTGGTTGTTGTGCTTGCCTTCTTTAAGCTTGATCCACTGTTTTAATATTAAAACAAGAGTGTGCCAGCTTTGGGCCTACACAGGCCAGAAGCCTTTCTTCTGGCTGGCTCTCACAGTTGTGCTCCACAATCTGGAATGGTGTGGCTTGCTTTTCTGTGTCTGGTCCCCTGCTTGCAAGGATTCCCAACAGGCTCCGTCCTGATCAACTGTGCCAGCCTGTGGGCCACACACAGGTATGGCCTGGGGGACAGGTTGGGCAGACAATGTTTGATGGTGGGGGGGGGGGGGGTTCAGCATTGGTTGTTGTGCTTGCCTTCTTTAAGCTTGATCCACTGTTTTAAGATTAAAACCAGAGTGTGCCAGCTTTGGGCCTACACAGGCCAGAAGCCTTTCTTCTGGCTGGCTCTCACAGTTGTGCTTCACAATCTGGAATGGTGTGGCTTGCTTTTCTGTGTCTGGTCCCCTGCTTGCAAGGATTCCCAACAGGCTCCGTCCTGATCAACTGTGCCAGCCTGTGGGCCACACACAGGTATGGCCTGGGGGACAGGTTGGGCAGACAATGTTTGATGGTGGGGGGGGGGGGTTCAGCATTGGTTGTTGTGCTTGCCTTCTTTAAGCTTGATCCACTGTTTTAAGATTAAAACCAGAGTGTGCCAGCTTTGGGCCTACACAGGCCAGAAGCCTTTCTTCTGGCTGGCTCTCACAGTAGTGCTCCACAATCTGGAATGGTGTGGCTTGCTTTTCTGTGTCTGGTCCCCTGCTTGCAAGGATTCCCAACAGGCTCCGTCCTGATCAACTGTGCCAGCCTGTGGGCCACACACAGGTATGGCCTGGGGGACAGGTTGGGCAGACAATGTTTGATGGTGGGGGGGGGGGGGGTTCAGCATTGGTTGTTGTGCTTGCCTTCTTTAAGCTTGATCCACTGTTTTAAGATTAAAACCAGAGTGTGCCAGCTTTGGGCCTACACAGGCCAGAAGCCTTTCTTCTGGCTGGCTCTCACAGTTGTGCTTCACAATCTGGAATGGTGTGGCTTGCTTTTCTGTGTCTGGTCCCCTGCTTGCAAGGATTCCCAACAGGCTCCGTCCTGATCAACTGTGCCAGCCTGTGGGCCACACACAGGTGCTCTTCATGACAGGAGGCAACGGAGATTAATTTCCCTCTAAGTACCACTTCCATAGCATCCTACACATTTATTCTCAGTGTACATTCTGTCCAAGCATAGTCTGTCCACAACTTGTCACCAATCCTTGATGTAAGAGTTTGACTAATTAATTTAGGAGATAAGAATATGTCATTTAAATATGTAATTTAGAAGATAAGAATATGTAATCAATCCTTGTGTATATATTGTGGATAGAAGAGAAGTATGTATAGTCTGTTACCAGTGGGTTTTGAAGATGTCACTAGATCAATAGATAAAGCCTAAGAGCCATTAAGTGATTTTAGCAGCTTAGTAAGTGTATTGTTAATTTTAATTGCTTTGACACGATAGGCAGTAAAATTTAAAAGGTCATTCAGAGAGGAGTGATACAAATGTTTACTGCTGACACATTGATTTACCCATGCTGAACGAAAGCAGAATTGAAAGCCAAGAGAATCAAGTGTACTCTGCATGAGACAAAGACAAAGACAAAGACAAAGACAAAGACAAAGACAAAGACAAAGACAAAGACAAAGACAAAGACAGACAGCCGGGCCCCCGGGGGTCGCGGCTGCGCTGCTCCCCCCGACGCCCCCCGCCCCGCCTCCGGCGCCCCCCGCCCCGCCTCTCTAACACATCCCACTGTTTTTTGTGGCACTGGCCTTTCTTTAGTGCCCGTTCCGGGCTGTTTTGTGCTGTTCCGGGAGCTTTTTGGCATGGAAAGGGTTAATTGAAGGGTGCCAGTCCAGAGTTTTCATTTCTAAAATATTGTTCTGGAGTGTCTCTAACACATCCCACTGTTTTTTGTGGCACTGGCATTTTTTTAGTGCCCGTTCCGGGCTGTTTTGTGCTGTTCCGGGAGCTTTTTGGCATGGAATTGGTTAATTGAAGGGTGCCAGTCCAGAGTTTTCATTTCTAAAATATTGTTCTGGAGTGTCTCTAACACATCTCCCTCTTTTTTGTGGCACTGGCATTTCTTTAGTGCCCGTTCCAGCCTGTTCCGTCTCGTTCCGGCTTTTACCCTGTCCCAAAGTAAAAAGAGGACGCAGTGGGTTGATTAATGTAGAGGTCCCAGGGAGAGGTATTTTGCACAGAGGGAGGCATCCCTCCCCCGTTGTTCCACGGAACAGCCTTCCTCTCCCCTAAGCCAGAAATATTTCAGTTAGATATACATAGATCTTTTTAAAAGTTTCGTGTCTAGCATCTGCTCTGTCAATTTCCCTTTGGGGAGGTGGAGAGGAAATAAACCCTCTGAGCAGCGATATTTGCAGGCTCTGTTGATCTGTCCTTTTAAGAACTTTGCTTCCCGGGTAACATTGCACCTCGCTTCACTTGAGCATCCTTGTATGCTGTGTCTCGTGTATAGAGACTCTAAGCCAGGATGCTGGTGGATACAGGGAGCAAACTCTGTGTCCTACATGGTGGCAAGATGGAGAGAGAGAGTGTGTGCACATGTGAGGGAGATGAAGAAGAAAGAGGAAGGAAGTTCCCTGAGAGTAGCAATCTGCCCATCAAAAGGTTAGCATCAATAGAGCAGAGTGTCTTCCTCTCTCTAGCTCTATAGTAAGCCCCCTCTGTAACCTGAGACCAGGAACAAGAGACAGTGTACAAGTCCTTCACTTACAACAACAACAGAAGCTTTCAAGTTATTGTGGAGTATAATTATATTTCCTCAGACAAGACTACTTTATAACATTCTACATAGAAATTTCCTCCATGGAATAAGGACTAAATATTTAAATACTCATGAAAGAAAATGACTGCAATTTGGAATCAGCATGGAATGCAACTTCTTTCTCCCTTAAAAATGTGAAGTTCATGGCCTTCAACTGTGGACCAATTTGCCCCAGCCCACATAATTTGAATATGACATGAGGCAGGATGGGTGAGCTGAAGTGGCCCAGCCATCTAAACGGGACAGCAAGGGAGGTATCCCAGCTGCCCCTCCCCATAGTTGGGATTAGCTGCAGAAATTGATCCTCCCTCCCTCCCTGAATACATCATGGTACTAGCTGATCACCTATTGGGGCTGAACAGAAAATTTTGGAGTTTCCCTCAGACTGGTATGGGTGGGGCCTGCTTTTTGCCTGCTCTGTGATGTATGTGGTGGGGGAAATTTAAATAGGCCTGATTAGAGCTGGTTAGGCCACAACGAGTTGGCAGGAATAGGGCAGGTTGCTCGGGATAGGTAGGGTTAATCAGCAAACACCCTGAGGCATCTCAGCGATGGCATGGGTGTCTAGACCAGGCCATCACAAGATGGGCATTTGGGTGGTGCTGTAAAGGAATGCCCTAGGTGCTGAGTGGCATCTCCGAAATCTTGTAGGTGCCTTGCAGCCCAGCTGGGAAGGTGAATAAAGATGGGTGCCTCTCAGTACAGGAGGCTGTGCAGGCTAGGATAAACAAGGCAGCCAAAAACCACCAGCTAGATTTGAGCCAGGATGAACTTGCCAGGTGGGCTCCCAAGGAGGATGCCTAATGCAGCCCGCCCACAAAATAGTCAGCTTAGGGTATATGTGTTGACAAAGATCAGCAGTTTAAAGTTAATAAAGAAACTAGTTGAACTCACATGTTGTGTTTGTCTTTATTATCTCATATCAAATTTGGGGCACTGGGGTAAATCTAGAATATTTGTGACTATTGCATTTATGCATGATTTCTATGAAATGAGGAGGATTACTGGCCTTCTGTGGGACCTTTTGACATTTGACCTGGTGTGAATGTCTCTCCTCAAGTAATACAGTATCCTTTCTTGTACTTTATTATTCTGCAGATAATATAATAATGGGTAGCCCCACTATGTGGATCAAAAAATTGCAAAGAAGAGCACCCAGAGATAGCGCAGAGTTTTATGTAAGCAAAGAGAAACCCTCCACAGGACTCACATTTAAAGAAATGATGGGTAACACCCCCCTCCCATTCATAATGATGTCTGTGCATGTGCAGATATTTTGACAAAAACACATATACTTATTTTTAAAATGGAGCCAGCCATTGTCTGGCCTCCAACAAGAGAACTGAAGTGAGTTTTAGCTATTTTTTTAAAGTCAGTTTCCTTTTTCATGTACTGGCTTTGACTCATAGGTGCTAGGGAATACAGTTAATCCAATGCATAACATGAACATCTGCTGTCAGCTTGAAGACGCTAGGGCTGTCTTCAGACCTCATAAACAAACAAGAATTTATGTATTGTCGAAGGCTTTCACGGCCGGAGAACGATGGTTGTTGGGGGTTTTCCGGGCTGTATTGCCGTGGTCTTGGCATTGTAGTTCCTGACGTTTCGCCAGCAGCTGTGGCTGGCATCTTCAGAGGTGTAGCACCAAAAGATGGAGATCTCTCAGTGTCACAGTGTGAAAAAGATGTAGGTCATTTGTATCTACTCAGGAGGGGTGGGGTTGAGCTGAGTCATTCTGTAAGAGTTTCCCAGGGTGTGGAATGCTAATGGCGGGAGGCTTCACTGAATCCTGAGGAGGTTCTTTTGCATATGGATTGGTGCTTGATGTGCTAATCTTCTCTGCAGGGCTATTGTCGGGTGTGGAGTGTTTTGTTGGCCTGGTGTTTTTCAGAACTGGAGTCCATGCTCTGTTCATTCTTAAGGTTTCTTCTTTCCTGTTGAAGTTTTGCTTATGCTTGTGAATTTCAATGGCTTCCCTGTGCAGTCTGACAAAGTAGTTGGAAGTGTTGTCCAGTATTTTGGTGTCCTGGAATAAGATACTGTGCCCTGTTTGAGTTAGGCTATGTTCAGCCACTGCTGATTTTTCAGGCTGTCCAAGTCTGCAGTGTCTTTCATGTTCTTTTATTCTTGTCTGGATGCTACGCTTTGTGGTCCCGATGTAAACTTGTCCACAGCTGCAGGGTATACGGTATACTCCTGCAGAGGTGAGGGGGTCTCTGCTGTCTTTTGCTGATCGTAGCATCTGTTGTATTTTTCGGGTGGGTCTGAATACTGCTTGAAGGTTATGCTTTTCCATAAGCTTTCCCATCTGATCAGTAATTCCTTTGATATATGGCAAAAACACTTTTCCTGTAGGTGACTGTTTTTCCTTGGTTGTTTGATTCATCCTGGGTTTGATTGCTCTTCGGATTTCATTTCTGGAGTAGCCATTTGCCTGAAGTGCGTGGTTTAGATGATTAATTTCCTCATTGAGAAAGCGCGGCTCACATATCCGTCTTGCACGATCCACTAATGTTTTCATTATGCCTCTTTTCTGTCGGGGGTGGTGATTGGAGTTTTTGTGTAAGTAACGATCAGTGTGAGTTGGTTTCCTGTAGACCTTGTGACCTAACTGAAAGTTTGCTTTGCGGATGACCAAGGTATCCAGGAATGAGAGTTTTCCCTCACTTTCTTTCTCCATTGTGAATTGTATGTTCAGGTGGATGTTGTTGAGATGATTCAAAAACTCCCTCAATTCTTCCTCCCCATGGCTCCAAATGATGAATGTATCATCCACAAACCGGAACCATACACTGGGTTTGTGGGGTGCTGATTCTAGAGCTGTTTTTTCAAAATGTTCCATGTAGAAGTTTGCTATAACTGGGCTGAGTGGGCTCCCCATGGCCACCCCATCCATCTGTTCATAGAATTCGTTGTCCCATTGGAAGTAACTGGTTGTCAGACAATGATGGAATAAGGCTGTTACATCCTCTGGGAAAATCTGATTAATCAGTGCAATAGTGTCTTTTACTGGAACCTTGGTAAACAGGGATACAACATCAAAACTGACAAGTATGTCTTGTGGATTGAGTTTCAGAGAACTGATTTTGTTGATGAAATCTGCTGAATCTTTGATGTAAGACGAGGTTTTCCCGATGTGGTCCTGCAGGAGATCTGCCAGATGTCTAGCTAATTCATATGTCGGTGAACCAATGGCACTCACAATGGGTCGGAGTGGGACTGAATCTTTATGTATTTTGGGGAGTCCATATAGTCTAGGTGGCTGTGCTTCAGTCTTGCATAGTTTTCTGTGCGTGTCGGGATGTAGTGAGGAATGACAAAGGGAGGAAACTTGGCAAAGGGAGGAAACTTTGCTGTCACCCCCACTAGAATTCCTGTGGAAGACATCATTGCAAATGTAGAAGCTGCCATCCGTCATCTACCGGAAGAGGAAGCTGAGGAAATAAGAGGAGAGACAGCCAGGATTCTACGAAAGGCAAAGCTTCCCACCAGCAATTTAACACGCAAGGAGAGAAATGCCATCAAGACCCTCAATGCAGATCCAGACATCATCATTCTACCAGCTGATAAAGGCAATGCTACAGTGATCATGAAAACGGAGGAATACAAAAAGAAGATTAAGGAACTCCTGGACCCCTCCACCTACAAAAAACTAAAACGAGATCCCACTTGCAAAATCACCAGGCTAACAAATGCGCTGATCAAGAATTCCTCACTACATCCCGACACGCACAGAAAACTATGCAAGACTGAAGCACAGCCACCTAGACTATATGGACTCCCCAAAATACATAAAGATTCAGTCCCACTCCGACCCATTGTGAGTGCCATTGGTTCACCGACATATGAATTAGCTAGACATCTGGCAGATCTCCTGCAGGACCACATCGGGAAAACCTCGTCTTACATCAAAGATTCAGCAGATTTCATCAACAAAATCAGTTCTCTGAAACTCAATCCACAAGACATACTTGTCAGTTTTGATGTTGTATCCCTGTTTACCAAGGTTCCAGTAAAAGACACTATTGCACTGATTAATCAGATTTTCCCAGAGGATGTAACAGCCTTATTCCATCATTGTCTGACAACCAGTTACTTCCAATGGGACAACGAATTCTATGAACAGATGGATGGGGTGGCCATGGGGAGCCCACTCAGCCCAGTTATAGCAAACTTCTACATGGAACATTTTGAAAAAACAGCTCTAGAATCAGCACCCCACAAACCCAGTGTATGGTTCCGGTTTGTGGATGATACATTCATCATTTGGAGCCATGGGGAGGAAGAATTGAGGGAGTTTTTGAATCATCTCAACAACATCCACCTGAACATACAATTCACAATGGAGAAAGAAAGTGAGGGAAAACTCTCATTCCTGGATACCTTGGTCATCCGCAAAGCAAACTTTCAGTTAGGTCACAAGGTCTACAGGAAACCAACTCACACTGATCGTTACTTACACAAAAACTCCAATCACCACCCCCGACAGAAAAGAGGCATAATGAAAACATTAGTGGATCGTGCAAGACGGATATGTGAGCCGCGCTTTCTCAATGAGGAAATTAATCATCTAAACCACGCACTTCAGGCAAATGGCTACTCCAGAAATGAAATCCGAAGAGCAATCAAACCCAGGATGAATCAAACAACCAAGGAAAAACAGTCACCTACAGGAAAAGTGTTTTTGCCATATATCAAAGGAATTACTGATCAGATGGGAAAGCTTATGGAAAAGCATAACCTTCAAGCAGTATTCAGACCCACCCGAAAAATACAACAGATGCTACGATCAGCAAAAGACAGCAGAGACCCCCTCACCTCTGCAGGAGTATACCGTATACCCTGCAGCTGTGGACAAGTTTACATCGGGACCACAAAGCGTAGCATCCAGACAAGAATAAAAGAACATGAAAGACACTGCAGACTTGGACAGCCTGAAAAATCAGCAGTGGCTGAACATAGCCTAACTCAAACAGGGCACAGTATCTTATTCCAGGACACCAAAATACTGGACAACACTTCCAACTACTTTGTCAGACTGCACAGGGAAGCCATTGAAATTCACAAGCATAAGCAAAACTTCAACAGGAAAGAAGAAACCTTAAGAATGAACAGAGCATGGACTCCAGTTCTGAAAAACACCAGGCCAACAAAACACTCCACACCCGACAATAGCCCTGCAGAGAAGATTAGCACATCAAGCACCAATCCATATGCAAAAGAACCTCCTCAGGATTCAGTGAAGCCTCCCGCCATTAGCATTCCACACCCTGGGAAACTCTTACAGAATGACTCAGCTCAACCCCACCCCTCCTGAGTAGATACAAATGACCTACATCTTTTTCACACTGTGACACTGAGAGATCTCCATCTTTTGGTGCTACACCTCTGAAGATGCCAGCCACAGCTGCTGGCGAAACGTCAGGAACTACAATGCCAAGACCACGGCAATACAGCCCGGAAAACCCCCAACAACCAAACAAGAATTTGTTCATAATGAGCTTGTGTGCTCCCTCCATTCTTTGCCCTTCCTTTGCTTGAGCCAAGATTGAAAACTTTTCTGTTTTAGGAAATGTTCCATCCAATTTCACTTTGTTTTGAAGTCTGAATTTAGGAAATGTTGTTGTTGTCAACAGACTGAGATTCTAAACAAACTTCCATTTGTTGAAGTGTTTGAATTCAGACATCACAATAATTTGAAGGTTAGACCAAAGGTTGTCTAAAGCAGGAAGTCTTCAATTTCAGCTCTCAGTGGAGGGGGCAAGACATGCATAGCCAAGAATAAAACAGGCCTGAAGACATAATGAATGCACTTTTTAAAAATGATGTATGAATATAAGTTTATACTCTATGAAGATCAGTGGAAATTAGTTTTGTATGGATTTCATCCTGAGTATATTTGCATATTCATTTTTGGTTCAGAGTTGTAAATGGTATTTGAAAGAATTTTTAAAGGAACAATATTGTTTTGTAAATGGAAATATTACAAGCAATGGGTTGAAGCTGAAACAGCATATATGGTTGAATGCTAAAAAATATTGCAATAACAGCTGGGCAATAGATTAAGATGCAGAGGGATCCTGGGGAATCTTGATCAATGGAGAATTTTAGGAAGAACTTACATAAGTGTCTGTGTTATCTAGGTTAAAGATTTAAGACTTTAATAAATGGGAAGGTTGCCTTAAGGCAGGATGTTGGAAAAATATACCTCTTCTCTTTGATTTTATGCATTTTCCACCTTACTGTATCAGGCACCTGCTTGGGCCTGCTAGCAAAATAGATCTCAGAGTTGTATATAATTATGTTTGACTCCAAGCAACCGGGAGAATATGGTGGAGTTAATTCAGATTAATCCCTTTCTGTTCCTCATGCTGGCTAGGGGAAAAATGCAGACAAGGTAATTATCACAACACTTTGCGTTGTTGCTTCCAGCCTCTCTCCTTGAGGGAATTGAAGCAGTTGGTGGAATGTGAGAGATGAGGAAACAAGCAGATGCAAGCCGATTCAGCCAAATGAAGGCCATTCCAATGAAGCTGTGTGTTTTGAAAACACCTGCTAAGGGAGTGAAAAACCCAGGCTTTGTCTTGTGAACGTTGACCTTTCTCAGAATGCTTCCAAGAGGAAGTGCAGAGGGCTGCCTTTTCCCATTTGCCCTTGACCTGGACATGATTATACCAGGCAGCACTATTGATTGCCATATTTCATCAGAAAAGACACTGACCAGATGTGCTCACTCACCTGTCTACCCTTTGATTTTAAAAAAGTACTGAGCTTTTTAATTAGAGCAGAAAATAAGACTTGAGAAGGAACAGATGGCAGCAAGGTGTGAACAAGGATTTAAAATAGTCACAGGCAGTTTTCTAACAGCCGCCATCCCAGAGGAGAAATCCTACTGCTTCTCTGTACCTATTAGGAGATAAAAGGTCAGTCAAGAGCTATGGGGAGAAGACAAATTGCTTTGTTCAGATGATATACGAAAAACACTTTTTTTTTCTTTTTGAGCCATTGACATACCTGATCTCCCCTCAAAAATCAACCAATACCTGAATCGTCTCAATATTATCTGTTAGTGAAAGAGGTCGAAAGTCACCAAATATTTGTTCTATTAATTTATCTATTTTATTTATAGCCTGCCTTTCTTGTTGAGATTCAAGGTGGATTACACAGTGTAAAAAATGCAGTCACATAGTATGAAGCATTCAAAAAACAATGCATCGGGACTAAGATCACAAAAATTAGAAACAACGTAAAAAGTATCATACATGATATGTCATAAAAATGCACAAAAAAGAAAGAAATGGCAAAAGTGGAAAGTAATGCTGTAAGAGCAAAACAATACTTCAAAACAGCCAGTTAATAGCTAATCCTCCAGTTAATAGCTAATCCTCCAGGAGTACCTACCAAGTCTAGAAACAGCATTAGGCAGTTCGAAAAGCCATTAAGTGAACACCACAATAAGTAGAGAGAAAGCATGTAAGGTGATCACCTATGCTACATCAAAAAATATATTTAATGACTACAGAATCAAGTATCAATCTCAAAAAGAGCTATAAACTCCTCTGTGAAAAGGGACAGAAACTGTTTCTATTTTATGGATAGTAATCAACTGCAAACAAGAGATTCAAAACTATGCAAGCTAATTCATAGCTGAGTTGGGATTGGGAATGTAGGATTATTTCTGTATGCAAGCTCTTTGTTTATTGTGCTAGGTTTTCAAAGTTTTGAAATTTGGGTTGAAAACTGCACCAGGTATGGAAATTTATCCTGGGGGGTGGGAGGGGGGGGTTGGAAATCAATCATGAGGAAATTCACCTTTGATCCTTATCAATGTTTTGTTTCCCCAGTGTGTGACTTCTTCAGGATTACTTCCACTGGCTACTCCTTCCTTCTCTGTCCTGACTTATTGACATGGGTGATGCCACACAATTGAGGATCATATATATTAAACATCAGCACTGTCAAAATATTTATGAGAAATGGTGAGTTGTTTCTGCTTTTGTTTGTTTGTTCCAGAGATTCTTGTTCCTGACAGGTAGGAAACTAAACCTGAGAGTTACTGTTCAAGTTCTAGTCAGATGGCTCCAGTCCTTTCTATGTATCTTGGTAATATTTTGTATTATTTTCATGGTTGCATGGCTTCTTCTTCTCATAGTTATCCTTTTAAATTGAACATAAACTTTGTAACACTTTTGGGATAGAAGAAATAGAAGCAGAACAGAATAAACTTTACATTTCTGTCTTAAGTAGCTTGAACAAGGAAGATAGATTTGCACAGAAATGGGTAGATGGTGCTTTCTCATTCACATTTTTCTAGCAAGCAACACAAGTTTCCACCAAATTATTTGCTTTTTCTAGCAAGAGACATTTCCCAAAGGAATTTGCATGTGTGTAGTTACATGTTGTCTCTTAGTTAATTCTTACAACAAGGATGCCATGAGACTAGGTGGGCACTAGAAAACATGGATTTGCACTCAGAAACTCAAGCTTGGGTGATCCAGCCCTGCCATTCATTCTGAAGCATTTAATTACCTCATTGCTCACCAATCAGATTAATTAAGATGTCTCCCTTGTTTAATTCACTCTGAAACCTGTCCTTCTTGTTCTGGAGCACAAACTCTACAGCTAGGGACTGTCATTGCACTCTAGGGGCTGTCATTCCACTCCCAGAGTATTCCATCTGGTCCCAGAGACCTTTATGAAAAATCCATTCCACATTTTCTTTGCAACTTTTTTGGTGTTGTGATGCATTTCAATGGAGCCCAGGCAAGTAAATTGGCATCCCTGGCTCCCATTATCTCCAATGGGCCTTCATGCCTCTCCTATTATTTCCAATGGGCAATCCTCCTGTCATTCCTTTTAGTACATGGGGGGGGGGAAAGCAAGAAAGAAAGGAGGGAGCAAGGGGGGCAAAAGGTCAGATGGGAGCCCAGGTTGCTTGGTCATCAATGCCCTCGGGTACCTCTCCTAACATATTGTCCAAACCTCCAGACAAGTCATCAAGCCATTATTTTTGAGCAAGATGTCAGTTTTGCCTCAGGACATGCTTTACCCTATAATTGGGTTGCTCTCAGCCATGTGTAGTGGGTGTGTTCTAGGACCCATCCACACACACTCAGATTATGTCTGAGCTCTCCCTTCTCTTCCATGAGCACTGGTTGCTTTGCTGCTGTTTCCATGGACCTTCCCCTTCTCCAGGACTGGCAAATATTACCCTACACTGAATTGCTCTCCCCTTTTCCTCACCCTTTTCTTAGCTAGCTGGGTGTATGGTGTGTGTGTAGTTCTATGTATGTTTGCCTTTTATTTCTCTGTTAATAAAAGAAACCTTTCCTGTCGAACATCTGCCTATTTATTTGAGAGTTCTCTGAGGGAACAGTCCTGGTATACATTGGTGGAGATCCCTAAGTAACCCTCTCTCACTGTATTTCCTTGAAAGCTAATTACCCCAACTCACAAGGAGACCCCCCAATTAGAGTAACAAGAAAGGGCTTTTTTTCCTGTTAGCAATCTTACCTGGTATTTGCATTCATTTTAGATTCTGGTTTAAAATGGGTTGTCTTAGCCCCCACAAAAAAATCATTTGTCGTCTTGTTTGGATGAAAGGAGGACATGTAGCAGCACTTCCTATTGCAATGCAAATCTGGTGTTTGTAATTGTAGTTTAGCAATTGTCTCAGTTTTCTGCTCAGCAATGATAAAAAGACTAATGGGTGTGAATTATTAGTTGTGCCACTTTACCTTGGAAATGGTCCTAACATTGTTGTGAGACTGAAATGTATTTATTTTTGAAAGTTTTCTTTTGTTCCATTTATGAATCTCGTTATTACTAATTATCCTGTATTGAGAACATTTTTCAGAAGATCGTATAAAATATCAAGCTTTTTGTCAGATTCTCAGCACAAAATTGTTGAAAAATATAGAGGGTTGATTCTCAGCCATGTTACTTCAGATTTGTGCTACTTTATAATTTTAATGGGATTGCTCTAATTTAAAGAAGAATAGTGACTCCGCACTCCTTTGCTATGGGAATCACATTCTCAGATGCTCTGAGAGAGTGGAGATAATAATATTTGACTTATATACCACCCTTCAGGACAACTTAATGCCCATTCAGAGTGGTTTATAAAGTATGTTATAATTATCCCCACAGCAATCACCCTGTGAGGTAGGTGGGGTTGAAAAAATAAGAGAGCTGTCATCCATCTGGATTAAAGCAGAGGAGTGGGGAATCAAACCTCATTCTCCAGATTAGAGTCCTGTCTCTCTTAACCATTTTATCAGACTGTGAAATGGGTCACAGTCTCTTTCACTGAACACAAGATAGCCTTAAGCCCATGTCACAGTCACTCTGACTATTCACATATATGCATGAAGAATGCCATCTTGATCAAAACAAGAGGCTGAGGGATGTGCAAAACGATTATTTTTTAAAAATTTCATTATTACATGTGTTTGTGTTCTTTATTGTATTCATTTTTAATTTCAGTGGGTTTCCTCCCATCCCATTTAAGGCATTGTAACCGTCAATCAAGGATTATTCTCTGTCAGATTTCAAATAGGTATACATTTTATAGGCGACTTGTCCAACCACACTGTCCACCTTTCCATCTCCTCCCATGAGCCCTGCAGCAACAGGCACCATCCATAGGGTCTCCAGTGCCTCTTCCACCTGCATTTCATTTGCAGATGCCCCCCCACAACCCCAGGCCACCTTCCCCATCAGGACAGCAGTGGCCAACACCCATTCACCACCCTGGGCAACAGCCCCCAGCCACCCAGTTGACTCACTTTTCTTCTGTAGTAGCCCAGGCAGCTCCACTCTAGCCAGTCCCACAGGAGGTTGTTGGCAGCCTGGATGGAGCAAGCACAGGCCCTAGGCTGCCAAGGGACCCACTGGAGAAGCTTCAGAAGCAACAGAGGTGAGCCAGGCAGAGAGCAGAGCAAATGCAGCACCCTGGGCTGAGATGCAGTAGGAGGGGAGACTTTAGAGTCTATCCAACCCTCCCATCAGATAGGTTGGGAGAAGGGTAGGGATGTGCGTTTCGGCATTCGGAATGCCGAAATAAAGCCGAAACAAAACTGTTTCGGCTTCTTTCGGATAAGCCGAAACGTTTCGGGGAATGCCGAAACGTTTCGGCATAGCCGAAAGAAAAAAGCCGAAACGTTTCGGCTTTCTTTCGGCTTTCTTTCGGCATTCGAGAATCACCATTTTGTTTTTGCTAGCCGTTTGCCTTAGCAAGCGGCTAGCAAAATCCTGCTGGAAGCAAAGGCTTCCTGCAGGCTCTTAGAAGAGGGGAGGGGGAAGAAGGAGTGAATCACTCACTCCTTCTGTCACCCCCACCCCTCTTGCAAAGGAGGATAGGGAATCCTGCTTTGCCTTGCAAATGCAAGGTGCAAGCATTGCATTGCACTTTGCATTTGCAAAGCAGCAGAGATTCCTGCCAAAACTAACAGGTAGGGGAGGGGGAGCAGGAGGAGGGTGACTCTTGGAGTGTGGGTGGGGAAAGGCAGGGGAGGGGGGACTTTAGGAGTCACCAATCCCTCTGCTGTATTTTCATGCCAGCCAATAGATTTAAATCTTTGGCTGAGGCTGCAGCAGGGGGTTTAAATTTGGAGCTAGACTGTCTGGAGCACCTCTGTTGCTGCTGCTGCTGACCGAGAGAGGAGAAGAAGAGAGACTGCACTGCACCTGGAGCCTGGAGGACATCTGCCTGGAGGATCAACTGTGCTGCTGGACATCATGAGAGGACACCTGGTAGGCCTTTTTAAAATTTTTGAAAATTTTTTTGATGCTGGGCAATGTGCTGCTGTGTCCTGCCTCTGCAAAAAGGTGTTGCAGTTTATTCTTGGCATGGCCTGGGGGACAGGTTGGGCAGACAATGTTTGATGGTGGTGGTGGGGGGTTCAGCATTGGTTGTTGTGCTTGCCTTCTTTAAGCTTGATCTACTGTTTTAAGATTAAAACAAGAGTGTGCCAGCTTTGGGCCTACACAGGCCAGAAGCTCTGCTGGGTGTCTTTGGTGCCTTTCTTCTGGCTGGCTCTCACAGTTATGCTTCACAATCTGGAATGGTGTGGCTTGTTTTTCTGTGTCTGGTCCCCTGCTTGCAAGGATTCCCAACAGGCTCCGTCCTGAACAACTGTGCCAGCCTGTGGCCCACACACAGGTATGCTGCTTTGGCTTTGGTAAGCCTTTTTGGTTGCTGGCCTGGCACTCCCAGTTGTGCTTCACAAACTGGAATGGTGTGGGCTTTTTTCCTGTGTCTGGTCCCCTGCTTGCAAGGATTCCCAACAGGCTCCGTCCTGAACAACTGTGCCAGCCTGCGGCCCACACACAGGTCTGCTGCTCCGGCTTTGGTAACCCTTTTTGGTTGCTGGCCTGGCACTCACAGTTGTGCTTCACAAACTGGAATGGTGTGGGCTTTTTTTCCTGTGTCTGGCCCCCTGCTTCCAAGGCTTTCCAACAGGCTCCGTCCTGAACAACTGAGCCAGCCTGCGGCCCACACACAGGCCTGCTGCTCCGGCTTTGGTAACCCTTTTTGGTTGCTGGCCTGGCACTCACAGTTGTGCTTCACAAACTGGAATGGTGTGGGCTTTTTTCCTGTGTCTGGTCCCCTGCTTGCAAGGATTCCCAACAGGCTCCGTCCTGAACAACTGTGCCAGCCTGCGGCCCACACACAGGTCTGCTGCTCCGGCTTTGGTAACCCTTTTTGGTTGCTGGCCTGGCAATCACAGTTGTGCTTCACAAACTGGAATGGTGTGGGCTTTTTTTCCTGTGTCTGGCCCCCTGCTTCCAAGGCTTTCCAACAGGCTCCGTCCTGAACAACTGTGCCAGCCTGCGGCCCACACACAGGCCTGCTGCTCCGGCTTTGGTAACCCTTTTTGGTTGCTGGCCTGGCACTCACAGTTGTGCTTCACAAACTGGAATGGAGTGGGCTTTTTTCCTGTGTCTGGTCCCCTGCTTGCAAGGATTCCCAACAGGCTCCGTCCTGAACAACTGTGCCAGCCTGCGGCCCACACACAGGTCTGCTGCTCCGGCTTTGGTAACCCTTTTTGGTTGCTGGCCTGGCACTCACAGTTGTGCTTCACAAACTGGAATGGTGTGGGCTTTTTTTCCTGTGTCTGGCCCCCTGCTTCCAAGGCTTTCCAACAGGCTCCGTCCTGAACAACTGAGCCAGCCTGCGGCCCACACACAGGCCTGCTGCTCCGGCTTTGGTAACCCTTTTTGGTTGCTGGCCTGGCACTCACAGTTGTGCTTCACAAACTGGAATGGTGTGGGCTTTTTTCCTGTGTCTGGTCCCCTGCTTGCAAGGATTCCCAACAGGCTCCGTCCTGAACAACTGTGCCAGCCTGCGGCCCACACACAGGTCTGCTGCTCCGGCTTTGGTAACCCTTTTTGTTTGCTGGCCTGGCACTCACAGTTGTGCTTCACAAACTGGAATGGTGTGGGCTTTTTTTCCTGTGTCTGGCCCCCTGCTTCCAAGGCTTTCCAACAGGCTCCGTCCTGAACAACTGTGCCAGCCTGCGGCCCACACACAGGCCTGCTGCTCCGGCTTTGGTAACCCTTTTTGGTTGCTGGCCTGGCACTCACAGTTGTGCTTCACAAACTGGAATGGTGTGGGCTTTTTTCCTGTGTCTGGTCCCCTGCTTGCAAGGATTCCGTCCTGAACAACTGTGCCAGCCTGCGGCCCACACACAGGTCTGCTGCTCCGGCTTTGGTAACCCTTTTTGGTTGCTGGCCTGGCACTCACAGTTGTGCTTCACTAACTGGAATGGTGTGGGCTTTTTTTCCTGTGTCTGGCCCCCTGCTTCCAAGGCTTTCCAACAGGCTCCGTCCTGAACAACTATGCCAGCCTGCGGCCCACACACAGGCCTGCTGCTCCGGCTTCAGTAACCCTTTTTGGTTGCTGGCCTGGCACTCACAGTTGTGCTTCACAAACTGGAATGGATTGGGCTTTTTTCCTGTGTCTGGTCCCCTGCTTGCAAGGATTCCCAACAGGCTCCTGAACAACTGTGCCAGCCTGTGGCCCACACACAGGTATGCTGCTTTGGCTTTGGTAACCCTTTTTGGTTGCTGGCCTGGCACTCACAGTTGTGCTTCACAAACTGGAATGGTGTGGGCTTTTTTCCTGTGTCTGGTCCCCTGCTTGCAAGGATTCCCAACAGGCTCTGTCCTGAACAACTGTGCCAGCCTGCGGCCCACACACAGGTCTGCTGCTCCGGCTTTGGTAACCCTTTTTGGTTGCTGGCCTGGCACTCACAGTTGTGCTTCACAAACTGGAATTGTGTGGGCTTTTTTTCCTGTGTCTGGCTCCCTGCTTCCAAGGCTTTCCAACAGGCTCCGTCCTGAACAACTGAGCCAGCCTGCGGCCCACACACAGGCCTGCTGCTCCGGCTTTGGTAACCCTTTTTGGTTGCTGGCCTGGCACTCACAGTTGTGCTTCACAAACTGGAATGGTGTGGGCTTTTTTCCTGTGTCTGGTCCCCTGCTTGCAAGGATTCCCAACAGGCTCCGTCCTGAACAACTGTGCCAGCCTGCGGCCCACACACAGGTCTGCTGCTCCAGCTTTGGTAACCCTTTTTGGTTGCTGGCCTGGCACTCACAGTTGTGCTTCACAAACTGGAATGGTGTGGGCTTTTTTTCCTGTGTCTGGCCCCCTGTATCCAAGGCTTTCCAACAGGCTCCGTCCTGAACAACTGTGCCAGCCTGCGGCCCACACACAGGCCTGCTGCTCCGGCTTCGGTAACCCTTTTTGGTTGCTGGCCTGGCACTCACAGTTGTGCTTCACAAACTGGAATGGAGTAGGCTTTTTTCCTGTGTCTGGACCCCTGCTTGCAAGGATTCCCAACAGGCTCCTGAACAACTGTGCCAGCCTGTGGCCCACACACAGGTATGCTGCTTTGGCTTTGGTAACCCTTTTTGGTTGCTGGCCTGGCAGTCCCAGTTGTGCTTCACAAACTGGAATGGTGTGGGCTTTTTTCCTGTGTCTGGTCCCCTGCTTGCAAGGATTCCCAACAGGCTCCGTCCTGAACAACTGTGCTAGCCTGCGGCCCACACACAGGTCTGCTGCTCCGGCTTTGGTAACCCTTTTTGGTTGCTGGCCTGGCACTCACAGTTGTGCTTCACAAACTGGAATGGTGTGGGCTTTTTTTCCTGTGTCTGGCCCCCTGCTTCCAAGGCTTTCCAACAGGCTTCGTCCTGAACAACTGTGCCAGCCTGCGGCCCACACACAGGCCTGCTGCTCCGGCTTTGGTAACCCTTTTTGGTTGCTGGCCTGGCACTCACAGTTGTGCTTCACAAACTGGAATGGTGTGGGCTTTTTTCCTGTGTCTGGTCCCCTGCTTGCAAGGATTCCGTCCTGAACAACTGTGCCAGCCTGCGGCCCACACACAGGCCTGCTGCTCCAGCTTCGGTAACCCTTTTTGGTTGCTGGCCTGGCACTCACAGTTTTGCTTCACAAACTGGAATGGTGTGGGCTTTTTCCTGTGTCTGGCCCCCTGCTTCCAAGGCTTTCCAACAGGCTCCGTCCTGAACAACTGTGCCAGCCTGCGGCCCACACACAGGTATGCTGCTTTGACTTTGGTAACCCTTCCCGTTTGCTGGCCTGGCACTCACTGTTTTGCTTCACATTCAGGTTGTTTATCTTTGGTGGACCTCTTCTGGACTGGACTGCACTTGGTGGACATCGGCGTGCAGATCTCTGCGTGGAGGATCAACATTGCTGGACATCTGCAGTGGTGGACTGGTAGGGTTGTTGTAAAATTTGTTTTTTGACCTTATGTCTGCTGCTGTGCCTACCTGCGAGCATATGCTTTGGCTCGGTCTTTATGGCTTGGGCTAGGGGGGGCATTTTCTGGTTGGGCAAGAGGACATTGTTTGGGGGTTGGGGGGGCAGCATTGATTGCAGTGCCTGCTTTCTTTCATGTTTCATTTGTCAAGTTTGAGTGTGGGGTGGGCTTGAACTACTGTTTCACAGGATTAAAAAATGAGTGTGCCAGCTTTTGGCCTGCACAGGCCAGAAGCTCTGCTGGGTGGATGTGTTTTGTTTTGCTGCTGGTTGGCCCTAGCCTTTCAGGGGGGGGGCTGACTTGGCTTGTGCAACGGGGCCTTGAATTTTGGGGGTTGCGTGTGCGGCGTGTGGTGTTGACTCTGTTAACATTTCCAATTTTCTTGACAGCATCGCGGAGGAGAGGAGGACCAGCTGCAAGACCGCCTGAACATCGCTGGACTGCAGGACTGGTGTTAGTGTGAGCGAGTCCGGGTTCACATTTGGGTGGGCTTGGGGGTGGGTTCTTGCTAGCTTGGGAGGGGGGAGGCTCATCTTCAAAACACCACATCCACACCCCACACCGACATACCACAGATACATTGGTCCTGCTAAATAGTGTCTCTTAGGTAGGTAGGCCAGTTGGTAGGTGATCAGTTGATAATTGCCCTCAACATAATTATTAGGGAAACCAAGCCTAGTTTTTTTTAAAAAAACTAAATAGGGACTCAGCAGGGAAAGCATTAGTGAGTGAGTGTTAGGTTTGAATTCTATATATATATATATATATAAAAATTTGTAATAGCTGTCAATAGGCTTCCCATTAGTGCCCCCATAACTAGGGTTCCACTGCCCATCTCTGGCACCCGTGGTGGTGCCAGGCCGGCCCGGGCATACTAGTGTGTGAGTGTTTAAGGCTTAGTCACCTCTGTTATTGGGGTTTAGGGCCAGCTCAATTCCAGAGGAATTCAGCTGATTGGCAGGCTCAGGTTCCCTGACATAAATAGGGTTGCTTAAAAAGGCACTTGATCATCTCCAAGTCACAGAGCCACTAGAAGCACAGATTTAGAGCAGGTTAGTTAGGTCTTGAAAACAAAGTTGACCTTTGTTTTCCAAATCTTTTCTGATTAGTTAGGGTAGATTTTGGGAGGGGAAAGTATGTCAGAGAGGAAAGCAGAGAGGGGCCCCGGGGGAAAGGCTAGGGAGAAATCTAGAGGGGAGGAGGGGAGGGGGAGGGGGACTGCTGTGGCAGCCCCCCCATCTGAGCGGAGGAGGCCCTCCCCTGCGCTGCTGCCGTTCACCAGCCTGGCTTCTGGTGACAGGAAGAGGGTTCGCAAGACTCTCTTTCCTGAGGCAGCTGCTGGAGGGCCACCCCCAACCCGGGTGCGTGAGGCAGGGGCTGGCACTGGGCAGGGGCCTGCTGCTGAGGCTCCTCCTCCTCCAGTGGTTGCGAGCCAGCTGCTGGAGGAGGGGCAGCATGTGGTGTCTCCTGGGATGGGCGCAGATCACATGACTTTCCCTGCTCTCCCGCTCACCCCAGGAACCCAGAGGATGTTGGAGGAACTGCCCGTGAGACCCCCCCTGGGGCGGTCCACCCCAGTTTCCTCTGAGGCCAGCAGCAGGCCTCTCGCGGCTGTGCAGGAGGAGAGGATGCGGGAGGAAGAGGCAGAGACTGTGGTGGAAGAGCCCACATCTCTGCCCCTTCAGCCTCGTCCATCCCCACCTGCCCGGCCAAGAGTGGGACACGGTGTGTCCGGCCAGAGCACCTCACAGGAGGTGCCTCAGGGTGATCCGCAAAACGCTTCTCCTGGGAAGTGTGGGATGCCCTTTTCCTCCGAAATCTGGAAGCACTTCCAGACAGCGGAGGATCCCCGAGCAGCCCTGTGCCTGCATTGTAGGCAGCGCGTCAGCCGTGGCAAAGATGTGTGGCATCTCTCCACGTCTGGGATGAGGTACCATATGAAGAGGCACCACCAGGCGGTGCTTCTTCGGGAGGAGGGTTCGAGTGGCGCCGCATGGCCGCCAGCTAGCCAGAAGGAGGCAGGCTCCTCTGGTGCTCTCCCCCCAAGGGTTCCTGTAGAAAAGGGACGCCAAGCCTCTCTCCCGGAGATGCTTGGTAAGCAGGGCCCTAGTGTGCCCAGAGAGGGGATCCGGAGGGCGAGCAGGCGCATCACGCGCCACATCGTCAACATGATAGCAGTGGATGGGCAACCGTATTCCGTAGTTGAAGACTTCGGCTTCTCAGGGCTGCTCCGAGATTGCTTTCCCTGGTACGCCGTCCCTGCTCGCATGTCGTTGAGCAGATCGGTGGTGCCCTCGTTTTACAGGGCTGCCAGGGATCATGTGAAGGCACAGCTGTCCCGGGTTGCCGGGAGAACTGTGCACTTCACATCGGACATCTGGACCTGCCCAAGTGTGCAGCAAGCGTACCTCTCGCTTACTGCTCACTGGTGGGAACCCGAGTCGGTTCTGGGTGGGGGCCGGGGGGAGGTGCCTAGCACAGCTAGACAGGGAAGGATGGGAGACCGCCAGGCCGGCTACTGCAAGGCCTTGCTTCACACCGAGGTGCTCGACGTGTCCCACACGGCGGAGAACATCGCTGCCACCTTAAGGAGACAGTTGGACGAGTGGATAGGCCAGGGACCCGCCACCGTGGGATGCATGGTGACGGACGGTGGCAAGAACATGAGGGCAGCGGCGCATCTAGTGAGCCGAGAGAGCGTCTACTGTGCCGCTCACAAGCTTCACCTAGTGGTGAGAGATGCGCTGGGGTTGGGCTCCTCGAAGGAACACGTGGATACCCGGACGGGTGAACTCCAGTTACTTGTCCAGAAATGTCGGAGGCTCACGGGTCACTTCTCGCGCAGCGTGAAGGCCACACACGAACTGCACCAGACACAGGTCAGGACAGGTGTGCCAGAGCACGCTCTGATCACTGATGTCAGCACTCGCTGGAACTCCACCTGCGCCATGCTTGAGCGCTTGGTGGAGCAGAAGGCCACACTCCACTCGTGGCTCTCCGAGAACCGCGGTGCGAGTCAGGTGGGTGAGTTCAGCCGGGAGGATTGGCTCACCATCACCCAGACAGTGGAGGTCCTGAAGCCCTTCAAGGACTTCACTGTGGCGGTCTCGTCAGACACGGCGACCCTCGGTCTGGTCATTCCCCTGGTGCACATGCTCCAGAGGAATCTGGCCACCCTTGCAGACTGGGTCGCACCCCGTGCTGACCTTGTTCCAGCGGTGCACGCATTAGTGAGAAGGCTGCAGCAGGGCATAGCTGCCAGGCTAACTCCTCTCATTAAGGAAGAGTCATACATGTTGGCGACCGTGTGTGACCCGCGCATAAAGGGCACTTTCGCTGAGCGGGACGGGAACCTCACCCAAGCCAGAGACGGGCTCTGCTCTTGGGTGAGGCGCAGGCAGGCCAAGAGGGGACGCCTGTCGACAGGGGGGACGCAAGAGGGGCCCTGCCATGCGGGTCCCTCTGACGCCCCCTCTGCGCAGGCCCCCCCCGCGGCCACCACCGGAGTACCGATGGAGATGGAGATGCTCCGGTGGGCTCTCGTCCCCTCTGGGGTTGTGAGGACCGTGAGAGAGGATCCGGCGGAGGCGATGGTCAGGGACTACCTCGCAGAGCCCTGCGAGTCGCTCTCCATCGATCCGCTCAGCTACTGGGCCAGGAAGGAGTCGGTCTGGCCGGACCTCTCCCTCGAGGCGCAGCGGCTGCTCTCATGCCCTCCGACGAGCATGGAGAGCGGGCACGTCTTTTCACATGCGGGTGACATTGTCGGCCCACATCGCACTCGCCTTCTCCCATGGAGAGTCGAGCAGTTGACCTTCCTGAAGGTCAACTCTCGCCTCTTCGATTTCTCAGGACTGGACTTCCAGAGTGACTGAGGTGAGCCCAACTTGTGGCCTGCATCCTCTGTGAGTCCAATCCTTTGGAATCGCGCTCTCCCCTGTATAAAACCCTGTATATACAGTTAAAACCGGCCAGTAGAGGGAGGGTGGTTAGGAACCAGTGGCAAAGGGAAAACACCCAGCAATTTGAAAGCAGGGTATTCAAAACATCTCCCACCACTGAGACAGACTCTGTGGGACCAAATTTATTATGAAAAATAATGCCCCAGAAACATGGATTGCTACTGGAGGGAGAAACAGGTTAGATAGGGATTGCTTAGGTGTTTTTATCAGATGAAATCCTTGTAAAAAAAAAATTGAAGAAGAATTGTTGTACTGTTTTTTGAAAGTTGATGTTCTGTTCATGTAAAAAAAAGAAAAAAACCCCCAAAAAATGTGATTATGTTTTTTAAAAGTTGATTGAATGTTCATGTTTAAAAAAAAAAACCAGAAAAAAATTGTTGATGTTAATGTTGGGTTTGCATGGTTGGGGGATGCGGGAAGAGTGGTGGATGGGCACCGGCCAATGATGATCTCTCGCAGATGTTCCCAGGTAAATTCTGAGGCTGGTGTGGGGGTGGGGGGAGACCTCTGCAGAACTGCTCCAGAAATACCATTGTCCAGTGCCTTGGAAGTGCCCAGTTCAGCTTTGTGTGTCTGAACTGAAAGCACAGCCACAGGAAATGACATAGGTTCTGCTGGACCCTGTTGCAGTGGTTCCCCCCCCCCCATTAAGTCGTTTTATGGAGGGAGAGTTGTATTAGGCTGGTAGTTATGATCATCTTCTGTTTCCATGCCCTGTTGTGCCCGCTCACTATGTAACCTGTGGAAATGTTCAAAACTTTACAGTTTGTCCATTTCAAAAGAAAAATTGTTGTTAAGATTCTCTGATGTGTAGTTAATTGTGTTGTGTTGTGCTGTGAGGGACAATAAGTGTAATATGTTGTGTGATTTGTTGACCACTTGTAATTTGAAAATGATAAAATAAAGTTTTTTTTAAACTTAATGATTGTGTGTCTGTGTTCCCTTCTTTGATGGGAGGTTGGTTCCCAGCATAGGGAACAATGGGGCAGGCTGGCCAGCCTGTTCCTGGGGTACTGGGTGTGGGGCAGCTGAGGGTGGTTTTGGTTCTGAGAGGGGCTGAGTGGAGGATTTGGGTCTGTGTGTGGCAGCTGGGGTGGGGGAACTGGGTTTGTGTGGGGCTGTAAGGAGTGGACTATGGGGGATGAGAGCACTGGTCGTCCTTTGTGCCCAAGTAGGCCCCTGCTACTGTCCTGGTGTGGGCTTCCATGCCTCTATCAGTTGCTGGCCCTCCTTTGCCATCTTTTTCAGAAATTTTCCTAGGGCTGCCAAACTCCTGGTTGGGCTTGAGTTCAGGTTAGAGAGAGTAGTTCCCTACAGAGAAACTGGCTGCTTCCAAGGGCAATCTCTTTAGAGGGCAAATGCGGACCATGGATTCTGGGGGAGATCCCTACTCAGATTTCCCTTTCCACAAGTCCCACCCCCAAATTGCCAGTAACTTCCAAGGCCAGAGTTTGCCACCCCAGAGAGATCCCGTTCCCACCCTCTTAGCCTTGGCATGAAAGTTGTAGCCCCCATGGAACACTTCCAGGTTCCTGATTCCAAGCCCAATGACACCAATGTAAGACAATCCAGCCCTCCATCAAAAATGGATTTTAAGTAGCAGTGGGATTGGGCTGCATTTCAGTCATTCACATATCTGGTTGTGTTCCCAAACATTTAGCTTATGTTTTTTTAAATCAGCGTATGGCACTTAAAGACACTTTTAAATGGTTTTAAAAACATATTTTTATTATGAAGTATTTTATGTGGCATTGCTCAAGGGCAGGCCTTTTGGGCAAATGAGCAGTATCAGTACAGTAAAATTTAGACAAAGCTCATAGGAAGAAAACACATTCATACTGTCAAGTGGGAAGAAAGTTTTAATTTACATGTACCATGGACTCCGAAAAAGACATGTAAGTGGCCTCCAGACCAAATCAGGCCTGCTTTCTCCCTTGAAGATATCAGTTGATGATAGTGCTTACTGATTAATGTCACATCATGAGAAGGCAAGGTTCACTAGAAAAGACAATAATGCTAGGAAAAATTGAAGGCAGTAGGGAAAAGAAGAATACCCTAGATGTGGTAGATTGACTTCGGTTTGCAATACATGGACAAGGTTTTTGGGATATTTTGGAGCTCAATAATTCTAAAGTACACCATAAGTGATTTGAATGCATAAAACATACAGACACATACACATAAAATGTATATACCCCCTCCCCACCAAATTAAAGGTTTATCTTATGCCCCGGTTTTCTCCCCCATGGGAACCTATAGTGGTTTACACATTGCTGTTCTCCCTTGATTTGTTTCACCCTCATCACAACCAGGCTAACAATAGACAGCTGCTCCATGCCTCACATTGGAGTGACTACATCCACCGATGGCCTTCTTAGTTGTTGAGGGGGTGGAGGGGGGGGGGAGAAAGGAAACAACGCACTCCTGCCCACTCTATCTGGGGCCTAGGTGACCAAATTGCTTGGCCTTGGCAAGGAGCCAGTGGTGGGGCGGCACTGGTACTGGGGCCCCGTCCAGAACATTTGTCCAGGGCCCCAAAATCACCTAGACTGCCTCTGGAAAACACAACACAATTGTTTACTTAGGCTGAGCCAAGAACATCCATCAAGCCAGCAAGGCACAGAATCAGAGTCTGCCAGATTCTAGACCAACTCTCTAGCCATTGCACTACAGTGGATGTCTAAAAATTGTTCATACCCCCACCAGCAACTTGAACATTTTTCTCCAAAAGGCACACAACTTGGCTGGGTCTCAAAAAGGACTATGATGCATGGGCCTGTCAATGCATACTGGTACTAAGGCTCTGGCTGGGGGGAGGGGGGCATTGTGCCAATGCCACCCTGGCTTTGGAAGGGGACAGTAAAATAGAAGAAATAATCTAGGTTCAGTGCCTCCCCCCCTTCTCTGTCTCTCTCTCTCTCTATAATGTGTGTGAAAACATTACTGACAGACTATACCATCACTGAAGCCTACAGGATACTTAGGGTCTGTTCACACACGCATGATCATTTCATGGCAATGCTCTGGCATGATGATGTCTGTTCTAGGAAGTGATGTGATCATCACACAAGGCTGGGGAGCACGCACAATTCACAGCAGGCAGATTTGGGCCACAAGTGATCCTGCTTTGGCCTGTAGGGCCCAAATCAGCCCACTGCAAAGCACAGGAATACTCTCAGGGCAGCCAGATGACATCAGTGACATCACGGCAGCAGCCCCAGGAGCGTACCTTGAAGGCTCATTCCCTGACTTTCCCCCTTCCAGCCAGGTAAGCAGTGACAGGGGGTGATAGGTGAGAGTGGGGGATCCCCCACCAAGGGGAAACGGATCCCTAATTGTGTCTGAGGTTGTGGAAATCAAATGGGTCATTACCTCCATATTGCTTCTGTCTTTGAGGGACTTACATGCACATTATATTTAACTCCAGATTTCTTGATTGTCAAGGAATGCATGTGGTGGGGGTGGTAGGAAGGGTGGGAGAAGGGCCCCGGAGGGTAAGGGTGGCATTTGGCATGCAAAATGCCACCCCTGGCAAGACAAGCCTCCCCCAGCTGTCAGTGGTAGAGATGAGAGCAGAGCACCTACTTGGGGAGGCCATGAAATGCCCCCCCCAAGTGGGAGCAGGCTGAGCCTTGGTGGGGGGTGGGAGGAAGGGTGGGAGAAGGGCCCCAGAGGGTTGGGGGGGGATTTTGTTGCAGTGGTTCCCCCCCATTAAGTCATGTTATGGAGGGAGAGTTGTATTAGGCTGGTAGTTATTATGATCATCTTGTCTAGTGTGGGCTTCTGTTTCCATGCCCTGTTGTGCCCGCTTACTATGTAACCTGTGGAAATGTTCAAAACTTTACAGATTGTCCATTTCAAAAGAAAAATTGTTTTTAAGATTCTCTGATGTGTAGTTAATTGTGTTGTGTTGTGCTGTGAGGGACAATAAGTGTAATATGTTGTGATTTGTTGACCACTTGTAATTTGAAAATTATAAAATAAAGGTTTTTTAAACTTAATCATTGTGTCTGTGTTCCCTTCTTTGATGGGAGGTTGGTTCCCAGCATAGGGAACAATGGGGCAGGCTGGCCAGCCTTCTCTGCAGGTGGTGGTGGGGGGTCAGGGGGGTGGTTGTCTGTGTGCCAGGGCAGGTGCTCTTTCCCAGGGACGATTTGGCACTGCCACCATTGTGGCACCCCTTGTCTGTGCGGAATTGCCCTGGGAAAGAGAGTTTAGGGGTTTCCAAAAGGGGAGGGCAGGCCAGCCTGTTCCTGGGGTTATGGTGGGTGTGGGGCAGGTGGGGGTTGATTTGGGTCTGTGAGGGGCTACTGGGGGCTGAGGGGACCTACTTGGGGAGGCCAAGTGGGAGCAGGCTGAGCCTTGGTGGGGGGTGGGAGGAGGGGTGGGAGAAGGGCCCCTGAGGGCTGGGGGGCATTTTGCATGCAAAATGCCACTCCTGCCAAAGGAAGCCTGCCTCTTCATTTTTTCCCCATAGGAAATAATGAAGAAAGATTAGCAGCAGCATGCTAACAATATGCTGCTCCTTCGCTTTCTTATGGGAGGATGGGGGACCTGCTTTGGGGGGCCATAACATGTCCCCCCAAAGTCCAATCTGTCTGAAACGTGGGTGGTTGTTAGAGAAGGGTTAGAGGAAGGTCCCCACCAATTTTGGGCTTATTCGGTGGGAAAATGCCTCCTCCAGGCGTCCTGGAAGACGGAGGCATTTTCCCATAGAAAAAAGCCGAAAGAATGCCGAAAGAATGCCGAAAGAATGCCGAAAGCCGAAAGAGATTCTTGTTTCGGCTTTCGGCTTTAACGATAGAGAATCTTGTTTCGGCTAATGCCGAAACAAGAAAGCCGAAAGTTTTTTCCTTGCACACCCCTAGAGAAGGGCTATTCAAGGAGGCTGAGTGAGGACTAGGAGGAAAACCAGGGAGGTGGGAAGAGGAGAATCCTTTAAAAGCAGGTTCCTGTGAAGGATGAGGAGGAAGCATGGGGAGGGGCAGCTGGGGCATGCTTTCACTCCTTGGTGCAACCTTCTTCCCTGCTTATCTGAGGTCTGAGGACGTGTCTTGGGAAGCTGACAGCATGACATACAGTCCGTTGGGGGTGCTGGTGAGGGAGGAGCCTCACACAACTTAAATTTTTCATTACATATTGGGCACAGAGAGATAGCAATCCTTGAATGCAGGCCCTTTGGTAGTGGGTACATTCATGTGTAAAGAAAACAGGAGATGTAGAGTCTATTTTTAAATAAAAACCCAAGTGTACAGGCAAAGGAAATGAGACCTTGTCCCCTCCTTTTTATTACCTTGTCACATTCTAGTGTTTGAATTATTTTTCTCCAAGCCAGGCTCTGATACTTGCAATAAGTAGGGCTGGGAGAAAAATAGCTGAAAGCAATGTGGGGCAGCAAGATAAGGCCTGGGATGTGATCAATGTTTAGCTCCCCTTGCCCACATATTTTGTTTTTGTTTAAAGATAGACCTTACTGCCTGCTTTTCTTTACATAGAGTCACAGAATCACAGAGTTGGAAGGGGCCATACAGACCTTCTAGTCCAACCCCCTGCCCAACGCAGGATGAGCCTGAAGCATTCCTGACAAATATTCATCCAGCCTCTTCTTGAAAACTGCCAGTGAAGGGGAGCTCACCATCACCACCTCCCTAGGCAGCTGATTCCACCTTTGAACTACTCTGACCATGAACATGGGAACAGGCAGATTCATGTAACTCAGGGGTGCTTACTAACTCTTCTGTTTGGATGGTACTTTATTTGCAAATTGTAAGCAACATTGTGAGCAACATTTTCAAAAATGTTGGGAAAATGTTCACTTCTTAAAAATGTTTAAAATGGGATCACAAATGCATGGATATCCATTCTGACACTGCTTTCCTCATAGCTGCTCTGTCATTTTTTATGTGTTTAAAAATTAATAAAATAAAGTGTTTTGATTCTGTAAGAAAGGAGGGGGGGGTTGCATGGCTATGAAAGAGGTTGTTTCACTCGTACTAGGGGTGGGCATGGGGATCTGGGAAATGTGGCTTATTCCTCTAATGCTCTAGCTTTCCCTATTTTGCCTGCCTGACTTTCAAATCTGAGCATATGAGTATGTTTTAATTGTATCACATTCCTGTATGCTGGCAGTGATGTACACTGTAATGTAGCTTATTGTACATAATTTATCATCTGCCCAAAGATGACCCCATGGCATACACTTACTGCCATATTGAATGCCATTACTCCACTGATACAAAACTGCTATTTTTTAAAAAAGTTTTAAATGTGAGCAAATAATCAAGAAGATAATATGAGGCTCTAGAACTGACTGTCAATGAACACTGCAATCAATTTGATTTTCAAACATCTTTTTGTGATTTTATTAGTGAAAGGGTGCAGGAAAAAAGGGGAAAAGCCCCAAATTACTCTCTCCCCCCAGTTCTCAATTGCTTTTAAGGGAAATTACAGGTGCTGGGTAATATTTGGTGATCTTTTCACATACTATTTGTCTTTTGAGAGAAATTGCTGTGCATACTAATACACAATTCTCTCCCTCTACCAGCTTACCTTATATTTTGGCTCTGACAAACCAAGCTTTAATAATATTCCAAGGTAAAGGATTATGAATTTTGGTGGCATTTATTTATTTATATGATTTGTAACCCTCCTTTCTCCCAACAGGACATATATATATATATATGTCCCAACAGGACATATCTATTCTCTCAACAGCATATCTATTAAGAAAGTAGAAAACAGATGCTGCCTGATGTCTGAAATGCTGCCAGCCTGTTTACCAGCATGTGCAAGCAAACTAAACCAGTTTTGTTACCCCATTACTAGAGGATTAGGGAGTCTTTGTACTATTTATTTTATTTACAAACATATAGAGCACAGGTGGAGGCAAAGAAATACTGATAGCAGCAGAGCTCACTACCCCCATCTGATTCTCAGCAAAAGAGATTTTTTATCCTCTCACCACGTTTTAGCCAACTTGGAGCAAAGTCTGTCTGCTTCTCTCTGTCCCTCTTTCTAAATCTAAAGCTCTGCTTTCTTTTTATACAGGTATCCATCTGCCCATACACTCCAGCTAGGTGGAAATCTCATTTTTTTTCAGCCCTGATGGACACTTGGCCCCACCTCCAGGATAGCCACTCTATTCAGGGGGCTATCTGTGATAATTAAGAAGCATTATTATTTCTATTACTATTCATTTTGTCATGGACTCTGGTTCTTTTAGGTATGCCACGTTACACCAAGCCTACAGAGAGCCATCCACAAATTCCAAGCTTGCAAGCAGTATTTTTCATCTCCCCATCAGCATGCAGTTCTATCTCGCCTTTATGCCAGCATGTGCAAACAAAAAAATGGTATTAAGCCTAGTAGGTGCAACACCAGAAAGAACAGAATAGCAGTGAAATAGGAGCTGCTGCTTATCTAGAATCTCCATGCCATTGAACTAGTAATGTGATTGGTGTGAAGAATGCCCGTTGAAAAGACAGAACTACCAGTGCACTGTTCTCAAGGAAGAAAATATTTCTAAAACTGGTTCAAAAGCTGTGTTTATCCATAGACTGAAGAAAAGTGATACGGCACAGGCAGACTTGCAGAACCACTATGTCATAATGGTTAGTATGGTTGGAGTAGAACATGGGAGTAATGGTTGGAGTAGAACATGGGAGTCCCAGATTGAAATCTTCACTAAGACATCAAGCTCACTGAATGACCTTGGGCCAGTTAATCTCAGCCTAACCTATTTCATAGGATGACTATATGGACAAAATGCCAGAAAACTGTATATGCTTTCCATAATACCTTAAAGAAAGGACAAAAAACAAAGACCTCTAACTGATAAAATAGAGACACAAACAGGTAGTCAGTCAGACAGAATAGTTATAGAGGAGTCAGTACCAATTTTCTAATCTCTTAGCTCACCTATGAACATTGCTGGGTGACTTGCTGTCAACGTAACCTTCCTCATAAGGTCGTTGTGAGGATTGGAGAGGGAAGGGAAATGCAGGTATAGAGCACTTTGGAGAAATGTAATAAAACCTTTAAAAAAATTGGGAGGCAGTTCTCCACAAGGCATTTTAAGGTACAAGGTGTGAAAGTGCCCTTTAGTAGTGTATCATTCAAGGCTTCATGCTTTCAGAAGAGTGAGTGTCAAAGCTGGCTCCAAGGCAGAATGTATTAGGCCTTAATTTTTTGTTTAGAGATCAGAGTCCCAATATAGTAGGTTTGTCTTTTCATTCTGATCATCCTAGAAATTAAAGGATTTTTGATTGAATACTCAGTGTAATGGATTCATGTTTGAAATTTTTCTCTTCCATTTGAATATATTTATGTCACTTTGTTTTCTTGAAATATATATTATTTAGTAAGTTATTATCCTGTGCTTTCCACAAGGAGCTCCGGGCAGTGTATTCATCTTCCCTTCTCTGTTTTATCCTATACCCTGCGAGATCTTAAAAGACGAAGCTGAAGTTGGTTCCCAGTTCCCAGTTCCTTATTTCCAGTTCCTAGTTCCTTATTTGCAAAGCCAAAGAAAAATATTATGGGGAAATTGAAAGGCTCTGCACCACAAAATAAAGGTTATAGGGGTACATATCACACACTTCCAGATTCAGCAGATACAGACCTCTAAGAGGAGCTATATTAGGTCATCCTACAAAACCCAGTTCTTGAGTTAACAGCTTCAAAGTAGGGTGCCCCCAGAACAAATCAATAAGCAGAAAGGAGGGTGGCTGCAGCAGGAAAGAAAACTTTGGATCACCCCAAATCACACAACTCTGAACACCAGAGACTGTCCCTTACAAGAGGACATGTGCTGGTTCTGATCCAGTCTCTGGTTCAGAAGCTAAGGCCTCCTATTTGGCCCACCTCCAAGAACCTTGTATAAGACATTGCTGTGAATAAGGAACTGGGGAAAACATATAAGTCCTCTGCACTGCAAAATAATATTTGGATCACCTGGAACTCCAGAAACTGTCCCCTACAGGAGGACATGTGCTGGTGCTGATCCAGTCTCTGGTTCCGGAGCTAAGGCCTCCTCTTCAGCTTGCCTCCAAGAACCTTGTGTTAGACATTGCTGTGAATAAGGAACGGGAAAATATAAGCACTCTGTGCCCCAACACAGTCTTTGGATCACCCCAAATCACACAGCCCTGAACTCCAGAGACTGTCCCCAACAAGAGGACATGTGCTGGTGCTGATCCAGTCTCTGTTTCCGGAGCTAAGGCCTCCTATGTAGCCTGCCTCCAAGAACCTTGTGTTTAGGGTTGCCAGCCTCCAGGTAGTGGCTGGAGATCTCCTGGAATTACAACTAGTCTCCAGGCCACAGAGATCAGTTCACCTGGAGAAAATGGCTACTTTGGGATGTGGACTCTATGGAATTATGCCATGTCAAGGTCCTTTCTCTCCCCAAATCCCACTTTCTCCAGGTTTCTCCAGGTTTCACCCCCCAGATCTCCAGGAATTTCCCAACTTGGAGCTGGCAACCCTACTTGTGTTAGACACTGCTGCGAATAAGGAACTGGGAAAAATATAAGTACTCTGAGCCCCAAAATAATATTTGGATCGCCACAAATCACACAGTCCTGAACTCCAGAGACTGTCCCCTACAAAAGGACATGTGCTGGTGCTAATCCAAACATTGGTTCTGGTGCTGTGACCTCCTATTTTGGCTGCCTCCCAGAATCTTGTATTGGAAACAGATTCTCTCTCAAAGCAGACATGGTCTTGGGCCTGCTCAGATTTGGAGCCTGGACTAGAGTGATAACTCATCTTTACCCCCTTTCCTATTATTCCCAGTCAGATATACTGTAAAACATGGGCTGAGGCAGAACTGCACATTCTACATATAAACAATGGCTTATTGGTTGTCTCTGGGGGAGACAAAGAGTGAGCAAACTGTCTCCGAGGTAGGACAATGAAGTAGGAATGTTTGATTGTACCTTCCTGAGAGGTTCTGTAGGTGTAAATAGGTTGTCTGATGGCCAATGATGTCTGGATGGGTGAGACTATAATAGGAAAGGGGGTAAAGATAGATTTGGAAAGGTGTGTGAATGGATTCATTCAAGTCCTTCTGGAAACATCCATTGTTCAATGGTTATGCATAAGTGCGGGGTGTGAGGCTCAGACAATCTGACCTCTCTGCTAACATTCCAGTATGTTTCCATTTTGTGTCTAGCAAGGCAGCTAGACTGTGTTTTAAACACATGAGGAGAGGGGCTTATGATGTTGCCATATTCATAAGACTTCTTAACATCATGAGGGCAAATGTGACCACTTATAGTCAGGCACACAAATGGGTGAGTTAACACTCTAGTCCAGGCTCCAAATTTCAGCAGGCCCAAGACTAGGTCTGCTTGGAAACATAAGCTTTTCCCAATATAAGCTTCTGGAAGGCAGCCCAAATAGGAGGTCACAACACCAGAACCAATGTTTGGATCAGCACCAGCACAGCCTCTTGTAGGGGACAATCTCTGGAGTTCAGGGCTGTGTGATTTGGAGTGATCCAAAGATTGTTTTGGGGTGTAGGGTCGCTAGGTCACTTGAGTCCCCATGTGGGGGATTGGGAGCCTGGCACTTACCCTCTGAAGTCATCAGTGCATCTCCTTGTGCACGCACGCATAGCACACACACACTCCCGGCATGCATGATGATGGCACTTCCAGGAAGTGCCACATCACATGGGACAAAGGGCAGCCTGGCACACGTTCCTGTGCTCACCAAAAGAATAAATCCCCACCTCAAGCCCAATTTGGGCCAAAACAGCCTGTTGCGGGGCATGGGGGTGCATTGCAGCGGGGTGATGTGGTGCGTGGCACCACTCGGGGGTATGCCACACTGCCAGGGGGGCGACCCCACTGATCAGGTAAGTAGGATTGAGGAGAGGAGGTAGGAGCAGGAGATCCCCCGCCCTAGGCAGGGGATTGGCAAGGCTAGGTGCAGAGGACTTATATTTTCCACAGTTCCTTCTTCATGGCAATGTCTAATAGAAGGTTCTGGGCAGGCCAAATTGGAGGCCTTAGCTCCGGAACCAGAGACTGGATCAGAACCAGCACATATCCTCTTGTAGGGGACAGTCTCTTCAGGGTAGACAGTTCAGTTCAGGGCAGACAGTTCAGGGTAGACATGGGCACGAATGGGGGAAAAATTCCGAACACCCTGTTCGTTGTTCGTTGTCATCCACGAACAACGAACAACAAACAGAACAGAACATGTCCCCTTAACGAACATATTCAGTGTTCGTGTTTGTGGCCCTTTAAAGATCCCTTTAAACTATCAGCTGGCAGGATTCCCCCTTGCCACCTGCCAGCTGATAGTTTACAGGGCCTTTTCCTGCCATGTGCTAGGGGCAGGGTCCTTTAAACTCCCCACAACCTCCACCCCCACCCCTCTGTCCCACCCCAGAGCCGCCAGGCTGCTGCTGCCGGGTGCGAGAGGGATGGAGAGATTCTCTCTGTCCCTCTGACAGTGGGCAGAGCTGGCGCAGCGGGCCACTTCTGCCCACTGTCATAGGGACAAGGAGGCTCCCCTCATCCCTCTGACAGTGGGCAGGGCCAGTGCCACTGTGGGGCTGCTTCTGCCCACTGTCAGAGGGATGAGGAAAGGCTCCCCTGGTTCCTCTGACAGTGGTCAGAGGCGGGGCTGCCGCGGGGCTGCTTCTGCCCACTGTCAGAGGGACAAGGAGAGACTCCCCTCGTCCCTCTGACAGCGGGCAGAGCAGCCATCCCCGCGGTGCTGCTTCTGCCCACTGTCAGAGAGACAAGGAGAATCTCCTCGTCCCTATGACAGCATGCAGAGCCGGCGCCACAGGGCTGCTCCTTCCTGGTGCCAGTGGGACAGAGAGATTCTCTCTGTCCCTTTCGCACTGGGAGAGCTGGCACTGCCCCCTTTGCTGTTATTTTCTCTTCACAGTGGCAAAAACTGTACTGCCTGTTGGAAGCTACTCTGAGGGGTTACAAAACTCACCTTCCCAGTGTCCAATACCCACCAAATTTGCAGGAGACATAGTCCTCACTGTCCTCTGAAGACCCCCCAAGTGTCAGACAGATTGCAGCATGGGAAAGGTATGATCCATGCCCCCCCCCCGCTGTCTATTTCTCTTTTGAGTGGCAAAAACTGGACTGTCTGCTGGAAGCTGAAGGGTTAAAGCCAGAAGGAAAGCTAGAAGGAGTTCAGACAGGGTTCAGTCCATGCCGTTGCCAGGGGAATTGATTGAAGTTGCCTGAGTGTCTGGCTTCCCGAACAGTGGCCGAATGCAATGAACAAGGCTTATGACAACCACCTGTTCATTTGGAATGGGGACTCACGAATGGCCTGTTCGCAAACAGACGAATGGGCTGTTCGTGGATTTTTTTTATTCGTATTGCTGTTTGTGCTCATGTCTAGTTCAGGGCTGTGTGATTTTGAGTGATCCAAAGATTGTTCTGGGGTGCAGAGGGCTTATATTTTCCCCAGTTCCTTATTTACAGCAGTGTATAATACAAGGTTCTTGGAGGGAGGCCAAATAGGAGGTCTTAGCTCAGGAACTAGGGACTGGATCAGCACCAGCACATGTCCTCTTGTAGGGGACAGTCTCTGGAGTTCCAGGTGATCCAAATATTATTTTGCAGTGTAGAGGATTTAATATAGCTCTTCTTAGAGGGCTGCATGATCCAAAGCTTATTTTGAGGCTCAGAGTGCTTATATTTTTCCCAGTTCCTTATTCACAGCAATGTCTAACAAAAGGTTTTTGGAGGCAAGCTGAAGAGGAGGCCAAATTGGAGGCCTTAGCTCCGGAACCAGAGACTGGATCAGAACCAGCACATATCCTCTTGTAGGGGACAGTCTCTGGAGTTCAGGGTAGACATGGGCACGAATGGGGGGAAAATTTGGCATGATCCAAAGATTATTTTGGGTCTCAGAGTGCTTATATTTTTCCCAGTTCCTTATTCACATCAATGTCTCATACAAGATTCTTGGAGGCAGTCCAAAGAGGAGGCCTTAGTTCTGGAACCAGAGACTGGATCAGCGCCTGCATATGTCTTCTTGTTGGGGACAGTCTTTGGCGTTCAAGGCTATGGCGTTTGGGGTGCAAAGTGCTTATGTTTTCCTCAGTTCCTTATTCACAGCAATGTCTAATACAAGGTTCTTGAAGGTAGGCCAAATAGGTGGTCTTAGCTCTGGAACTAGAGACTGGATCATCACCACCACATGTCCTTTTGTAGGGGACAATCTCTGGAGTTCATACCTATGTGATCTGGGGTGATCCAAAGATTGTTTTGAGGTGCAGACGGATTATATTTTCCACAGTTCCTTATTCACAGCCCTGTCTAATACAAGGTTCTTGGAGGCAGGCCAAACAGGTGGCCTTAGCTCCAAAAACAAAGATTGGATCAGCACCAGCACATGTCCATTTGTAGGGGACAGTCTCTGGAGTTCAGGACTGTGTGATTTGGGGTGATCCAAAGATTGTTTTGGGGTGCAGAGGGCTTATATTTTCCGCAGTTATTCACAGCCTTATTCACAGCCCTGTCTAATACAAGTTTCTTTGAGGGCAGGCCAAATAGGAGGCCTTAGCTCTGGAACCAGAGACTGAATCATCACCAGCACATGTACTTTTGTAGGGGACAGTCTCTGGAGTTCATAGCTGTGTGATTTGGGGTGATCCAAAGGTTTTTTTCTGCTGCAGCCACTCCCCTTTCTGCTTATTGATCTGGTCTGGGGGCATCCTATTTTGAAGGTGTTAACTCAAGAATTGGGTTTTGTAGGATGATCTAATATAGGTCCTCTTAGAGGGCTGAGTGCTGAATTTGGAAGTGTGTGATATGTGCCCCTACTAATTTTATTTTTGGGGTGCTGAGCTTTTCAGTTTTTCCATAATGTTTTTCTTTGGTTTTACAAATAAGGAACTAGGAACTGTGAATAAGGAACTAGGATCTGAGAACCAACTTCAGCTTCATTCTGAAAAGGAGTGACTGGCCCAAGGTCATCCAGCAAGCTCCATGGCAGACTGAGGATTTAAACCAGGGTCTCCCAGACCATAATCCCATACTCTAGTCACTATACCACACTAGCCTGACACACACCAGTAGATAGGCTGCTTAAAATGGTTGAGCCTTAGAATGTGTGGGATCTGGACATGAATAAAATCAGGCCAACATGAGTTCAAACAGTATGTCTTCCAGCAAATTATATGGCTATAAATACCTACTATCCCAATAATCTCTGTGAGGCTTTTCCAAATCATAGAATCATAGAGTTGGAAGGGGCCATACAGACCATCTAGTCCAACCCCCTGCCCAGTGCAGGATCAGCCTAAAGCATCTCTAAGTATTCATCCAGCCTCTTCTTGAAAACTGCCAGTGAGGGGGAGCTCACCACCTCCCTGGGCACCTGATTCCACCTTTGAACTACTCTGACCATGAAATAGTTTTTCCTAATATCCAGCTGGTACCTTTCTGCATGTAATTTAAGCCCATTGCTTCGGGTCTTACCCTCTGCTGCCAACTGGAACAGCTCCATGCCCTCCTCCAAATGACAGCCTTTCAAATATTTAAAGAGAGCAATCATGTCCCCCCTCAACCTCCTCTTCTCCAAACTAAACATTCCCAAAGCCCTCAGCCTTTCCTCGTAGGGCTCAGTCTCCAGACCCCTGATCATCCTCGTCGTTCTCCTCTGCACCCTCTCAATTTTGTCCACATCCTTTTTGAAGTGAGGCCTCCAGAACTGCACACAATACTCCAGGTGTGGCCTGACCAAGGCAGTATAGAGAGGGGCTATGACCTCCTGCGATTTCGACGCTATGGGCTCTTTGATACAACCCAAGATTGAATTAGCCTTTTTTGCCACCGCATCACACTGACTGCTTATATTTAGTTTACAGTCCACTCTTACCCCAAGATCCCTTTCACATATACTACTGCCCAGAAGTGTATCCCCCATCCAGTATTTGTGCTTCCCATTTTTGTGGCCCAGATGTAATATTGTGCAGTTGTCTTTGTTGAATTGCATCCTATTCACAGCTGCCCACTTCTCCAGAGTATTCAGGTCTTGTTGAATTTTAATTCTATCTTCTTGGGTGTTTGCTTCTCCTCCCAATTTGATATCAAATCCCTAGTGATGTCATAGCAGAGAGGGTTAGAGGCCTGAACCCCAAATAGCTTGGGCATAATCAGTTATGAAACAATTAAAACCTTACATGTTTGAATATATTTTTGCCTTTGCAAAATATATTTGCCGCTGCCTCCCCCTATCCCCTGCCCACCACATATGAAAGATGTTTCCAACTTTTTAACATTGCTAAAAGTAAAAACAAAACAAAATAAAAACAGCAACACATTGTAAGATGAAGCTATCTGAGTAGTTAAGTGGCATGTCTGTGGTCACTCCACAGCACTTGGTATTTGTTATTGGCTGATAAGATGTCTGCATCTGGATAAATTCATACATTTGTGATCTCACGCTGCCTCATAGGAATTGGAATCTTCTCTCTCAGAATCCTCATGTGTTTGAAGCTGTTAGACAAAAAAAATAAGGTCTCTTAAGGCCATTTTCTGCTATATTGCTTGCACACAATATTGCTGTTTGCTGCAGTTTTGATGGCACTAAAAACTACAAGGATAAATATTGCATGTGTGTGTGTTTTTCCCCCCAGAGAATGTATCCACTGGAGATAACTGAAATGATGCATCTCTCAACCTAAGTGTGCTAGTACAAAGAAGGAGAGAGCTGTGTGTGATTCCATGCCTGACAAACAGGTCACTCTAATGACCCAACCTTGACCAGGGATACCTGTCTTCACTAGTGATCAAGAAAGTTCTGAACACTGACTCTGCAGGCACAAAAGTGGCCACAAACTGTGACTCAAAGGGTTACTTTCTGAGATCAGCTATCTCCAGAATAGAGGGGGGAGGTCTGCAGGAAGCAATCTTATCTCCCAACCTCTGCGTAAAACCTTTAGGAGAACTCATTCACAGCTATGGAATGGGATGTCATCGATATGCAGATGACACCCAACTCCATATCTCGCTATCCTGGTTCCCACAGGATGCAATAGTAATCTTAGGTAGCTGCCTGACAGCCATGGTGAAATGGCTGAAAAATAACAAATTGAAATTGAACACAGACAAGACTGAAGTGATGCTTGTTGAGAAGGCAGAGATCTTGAAAGATGTATTGTCGAAGGCTTTCACGGCTGGAGAACGATGGTTGTTGTGGGTTTTCTGGGCTGTATTGCCGTGGTCTTGGCATTGTAGTTCCTGACGTTTCGCCAGCAGCTGTGGCTGGCATCTTCAGAGGTGTAGCACCAAAAGACAGAGATCTCTCAGTGTCTTTCGATAGATCTTGAAAGACATTGTACTCCGCACTTTCGATGGAGTTCGTCTGACCCTTGCAGACTTGGTTAAGAGCCTAGGGGTTATACTGCATCCAGCGCTAATACTAGAAAAACAAGTTAAGGCAGCCACAAAAAATGCTTACTACAATCTCACTCTAGCCTGGAAGATGGCTTCTTACCTCAACACGGCCGATCAAGCCACCTGGATTCATGTTATGGTAACATCAAAACTTGACCATTGTAATGCACTATACATTGGTCTCCCATCTAAGTTAACTAGGAGGCTCCAATTGATGCAAGATGTTGCAGCTCAACTGTTAGCAGGAGCAAACAGGAGTATGAACATCACTCCCATCCTACAGTCACTCCATTGGCTCCCTATCAGTTACTGTGCTCAATTCAAGCTATTGATTATTACATACAGAACTCTTCATGGCCTTGGCCCAGCATACGTACGGGATTGCCTCCCTCCCTTTGTCCTTCCACAGCAGCTTTGCTCATCTGAACAGGGTTTCTTGCAGGTGCCAGCCTGCACATGGGTGAAATCAACAGCAGCCTGCATACAGGCTTTCTCTGTGGTGGCCCCTACCCTATGGAACGGCCTGCCCGAGGAGATCAGGAGAGTTCCCACTTTCCTGCCTTTCCACAAATGATGCAAAACTGAATTATTCAAAAAGGCTTTTTACTCAGATAGGAGGGAAAGTATTGTAGGGAGGGGGTAACAGATGCTTCCCTAATGAGTTAGGGACCATAAACTTCACTACTATGTTGCCTTGCATATTATCAGTTTCTTTGCATATGTACTCCTATATACTACCTGTGCTTCATGTTATCTAATGTCAGTCCTAGAACTGATTATGTTCTATTTCAGCAATTCTTCAACTTTGTATTGGATCCTTGCTAATGCTATGTCTTTGTAAAATCCTTTGACGTTGTTTATAACAACAGCAGCAGTAGCAGCAATAACAACATTTGATTTACATACCGCCCTTCAGGACAACTTAACACCCACTCAGAGTGGTTTACAAAGTATGCTATTATTATCCCCAAAACAAAACACTCTGTGAGGTGGGTGGGGCTGAGAGAGCTCCTAGAAGCTGTGATTGACCCAAGGTCACCCAGCTGGCTTCAAGTGGAAGAGTAGGGAATCAAACCTGGTTCTCCAGATTAGAGTCCTGCATTCTTAACCACTACATCAAACTGGCTTTCAGAAATGTCCATGATACTGTATGGAAATGTCCTTGATACTGATTGTACTAATCTCACACTATGTAATCCACCTTGAGTCTCAGTGAGAAAGGTGGACAATAAATGACATAAATAAAATAAAATATTTACTAAGGCACAACCCAGGTCTGACCTTTAACCCAAGTAGCTACTGTGCAGGTGTGAGAGCTGCACAGTACAGCATTTGATCCAAAGTTTTAACAGCAACATCAAGTCAATTAGCTGAGGGGACTCAAGTTGCATGTACATGAGGTGTCTGATTATGATAACCTTTAGTGGTGATCATATCCATGTCAAAGTTCTCAGTATCCCAAATTTTAAGGCTTGGTCCTTCTGAAGCCTCCCATGTACAAACAACTGATGGCTGAAGTTATCTGCCACAGCAAAGACAAAGCAAATCAAGATGGATACATTCTAAACCATCTGAGCAGACAATTTATCACCACAGTTCCTAATGGATCAGGTGTCTGCTAAAAGCGGATAATTGCTCAGATGTGAAGCTTGGCTTTCCTGATGAGAGGGATTTATGACATGTCAGGCTCCAGACATAAACGATAACATCATATTATGCTAATTCTCATCATGCTCATATATGTGATGTGACACAATGTAACACAAAATGACTGCCTAACATTTAGAAGAAATATGAAGGGATGCCCTCAGTGTTAATTTATAGTGGAAATCTCAAGCTGACTGCTAACAACATAACAAGGTTAACAACATTTCCATCTTGGTGGCTTGCTGGCAAATAGAAGGGAAGCAAACACACACATACTCATTTTTGAACAAATACCATCTGTTTCACTGAAGTACCTCCACCCACCTTGGGTTATTTCCACTTTTATCACTGGCTAGTGACAAATAAAGAGAAGAATTTTGTTGTCCAGGACTATAATGGTGTCTAAATTGACTTTATAATTGCTTCCATGACATGGAGGAGTTAAATTTCACTCTAAGGCCCCTCCTCTGCCATGGGCTCAGTGTCCAAACTGTTAGGCAAAACATAGGGCTTCTCCTCCTCAGCATGACCCTGCGCATTTTCTACAAAACATCGAGGGTGAAGAGAGGGGCAACTTACTCATTCTATGGCCTCTCTCAATAGCGATTCCTTGTCATAGCTTGATCTCCCCAGCATTTGGCACGCTGGGAAGTTGATAAAGAACACTTCCTTGTTTTGGCAAATCCTGCTTGGGGATCCTTTACTGGAGGATGGACATCTCAGGATTCCTGTTTGGGGAAACCAAGATACCTTTCCATGTTGTATCTCTTCCTCTGTTCAAAACTGATCATTTTCAGATGGGTTCTTTAATCCATTTCAGAAAGGCAGGCTCTTTTAACCATTGCTGATTCTGATGGTGAATGGTTATTTTTCTTTTTTATTATTTATGATGTCTTAAAGGACTAACATTGTTGTTCTATTTTTTTTTAATAAAGATTGAATCCATTTTTGTGAAACCACTTTTTTAAGGTTTTGTTGAGTGATTGTATTTCTTAGTCTTGGCAGATGCTACCTGAAGAGTTTGTAGCACCTAAGATCCAGAGGAGTTAGCCATGTTAGTCTGTAGTAGCAAAATCAAAAAGAGTCCAGTAGCACCTTTAAGACTAACCAATTTTATTGTAGCATAAGCTTTCGAGAATCAAGTTCTCTTTGTTTGTATCATGCATCTGACGAAGAGAACTTGATTCTCGAAAGCTTATGCTACAATAAAATTGGTTAGTCTTAAAGGTGCTACTGGACTCTTTTTGATGTAGCACCTAATGAGCCGTTTTATTTTTCTTGTCCATTTTTATTCTTTAAAAAACAGAAGCACTTTTTCAATATAATGAATATTTTGATTGCTACAGCACAAAACTGAGAGCAATGAGAAAAAAAAATGGTGGGCCCTGTGGGAAAACGCAGCATCATCTGAAATTCAAAGTCTGATGCAAATACACTGTGAGTACAGTTTAAAGAGCTCATCTGAAAATGTCCCCTTTGAAACAATCCTACCCAGCTGGTAGGATATGTGGTATAAGCACAAGTAACATGACAGTGACCGACTCCTTTAAGGGACTGTATCTCTTTCACAAAAAAAGGCATTGCAGATGTGAACCTGAATTTCCTGATTCTCTTTCAAATAATTGTTCCTTGCTTTTCACTTGCCTCTTCCCTTTTGTTGCCCACAGTGTGTGGGGGGAAGGGGGACAGAGCATGAAACATCCCTCTAAAACCTTGTCTGAGTTCATTTGTCACAAACAATAAAACTGACACAGGAATAAAGAAGTGAACAACCACAGCCTAATGTTTTTTTAAAATTTGCAGTTGGTAGAACTGTTTTTTAAAGCAAATATTTTACAAAACTAATATTCTCCTGTTGCGACATGCTAAACTGCAGGTTAAAGATTCTCTGTTCTGAACCTCAGCTGAACAACTGGCATGGAAGACACATCGAAGATCTGTAGAAATTTTCAGGACAGACTTGGTTGTTTTCTGTCTAAGAAAGGTATAATAAGATGGCACATATGTTAATGTTTTCAAAATCAGAAGTACAGAATTTCAGAGAAGATACTGCAGCTTATATTTGTATATGAACCATTGGTGGTCCCTTGATCTCTCTTCATGTAAATCACAACTTCCTTGGGTAAAGTAGATGGAACATTTCCTCTTTATCTGTCAGACAATGTGCCTTTGGGACTCATTGTTTGCTTCTCTGACATAGGAACATTCCTTATTCTAGGAAGAGGCTAAGCACATGTGTTTTTTAGGTATAAAGAGGGACAAGTCCACTGTTGAGTAGGTATTATTCTTCACAGGAGATGCTTACAAGAAGAACATCAAAGCTCCCTTATGATAGCATGGGATTGAAATGATGGTGAGGACTAATAATGACAAGCAGATGAAGGGAGTTCACTGTTAGCAGAGTTGTTTTCACAGCTTGCCAGGCTAGCAAGAACCGTCTGATCTCCATTAACAAGGTAGGACCACAGACCGTTAGTGCACAAGAAAGGAGATGAATTATTAACTGAACGTCTGGGGGAATAATATCTGTACCTAGACTTTAACATCCTATCCATGTTAATAAAGCCTTTCTTTATCTTGCCTCCCACAATGCACAGATTGGGGAAGGTGTAGTGGTGTTTTATGCTCAAACAATAACCATAGAGCTTCAGTTTGAAGCAACAGCCACCAGCATACATTGGCCATATTAAATGAACATCCATTAATTCAGCTGAAGGATAAACATGCAAATGTTGACGAGGGTTTGATCATTTTGCTCAGCTGGAGAAGCAATGTCAGGCCATACTGCTTTTGACACGGTGCATCAATTAGGTCTTGCAGGGGGAGGAGGAAGAGAAGCTAGTACATGCTCCTGAAACTAGAGATGCAGGTTGGATCCCTGAGAGAGTTCAGGAGCTTGGTTTGGTTTGAAGCATGATGTTTTTCCACAAGGGAACCACCAATAATTACATTGCTGTCTACTCGTAATATGATTTATTTAGATGTTGCCTTATGAATTAATTCATTCTAATTGCCACTCTTCTTGCTGTAAATCAGGGTTTCCTGCTTTCTGTGGAGCAGTGAACATGATCCTACACTGCCGTAATTAGTCCAATTAGAAAGGAAGGCAGATGTGGAAAGCCAATTACTTGCAGGAAGATGTCTGCTCCAATGTATTCTGAATGCTATTCGATTGAAATTTAATAGCAACTTAATAAAACATTGTTTTATTCATAGACCCAAATTCCCTTTGGGCTATTAGTTTCTGAGAAGACACTTGCAATGATTTTAGGCCTAGTGAGCTGAGGTGCTCCTTAAAGAGGTAGAAATCAAGAGCAGATCCATTGCAATGGGTGGGTGATACTGATGTTCAGGATGTAAGAATTGGCTTCACTTCCCTGCAGCAATGGTTTTATTCTTGTTACAGTGAGAGTGAAATTAATGTTTTGCTTTTTGAATCAGTGTACTTGCTAGCAGCACTGCAAAGAGTTTGTCATTGCCAGGTCCCCCCTCCCCTCCTTTTTTTAATAGTGGATCTCTGTCACGAAGGCTTTACTTTAGGCTAAGTCCACATCAAACAGACCAAATGTGAGGTAACAGCTACACATCTGACTGGTTTGCTAAGCACATTCTGAAGCTTCATGTCACCACACTCAATTTTGCTACACCAACCAATAGAAAACCCACCAAAAGCAAGATGGATATAAATGGAAGAACACAACTAGAAACTGGCCTCAGATCAAGAACTGGGAGAAATGGTACATAATCAAGAAAACAGAAAAGAAAACAGGGAACACAGATGGTTATTTCACAGCAAAAAATGAGCTCAAAGGAAACTGGTCTGTGCACTGGCTGATACTGGCCTATTTGCTACTCACATTAATTGAGTTCAAACTGCTGATAAAAGCCTTCCTCTTGCAAAAATTGAGCCAGTTCAAGAGGCCACTCCTCCAAATGGACATTGTGAGAAATAGATTGTTTCTTTTCATAGGGTCTAAAGCAGAAGATATTTACAAAAGAATTTGACAAATGCCCTTGTGGAGCCTGTTCTGTCTAGAACACAGAAGAAAACCAGTTTTTTTTTAAATGTACAAGACATGGTAGTTAAATTATCCTGTTAACTTGAAATTGCTGTTTGTTCCAGGGCTACAACAAGCAGGGAGCAGGATTTAACATCACTCTGTAGTTTCAGCTCAGCAGTACTCTTTCTTTGCTGTCCCTCAGGCTAAATTCACTGAGCAAAGATGTGGCTCACAGTAAACTGGGCCCAATGCTGCAGTTACATTTTGATTTTAACTTCTCAGTGCCTTTGGTAAATTTATCTCCATTCCTGCTGATTTACAGTAACCAGAATCAGGAGCAGATTGGGATGTTAACTGTGTATTGGTTTTAACTTGTTGGACACATATAATACTTGTGTCTTTGCTGCTATTACTGTTTTGTTAGTCATCTTGAGTTTAAGGAGATGACCTCACCAGGCAGGTCATTCCAGAAGTGGGAGCTACAATTAGGAACGTGTGTTCAAAGTGTTGTAGATTCTGCCCATTTGCAGGGTGGTATCTGCAGAAGGCCCTATTCAGATGAGTGAAGCTGATGTGGTAGAGTGTAGGAAGAGAGGTGGTTCCATAGATATGAGGGACTAAGGCCATGAAGGGCTTTGTATATGATGACTAATACCTTGAATTTAGCCCAGTAACTGATAGGTAGCCAATGGAGTGACTGAAGAATGGAAGTAATATGCATGCTCCACCTAGCTCCTGATAATAACTGAGCTGCAGTATTTTGTGCTAATTGGAGTCTCTGAGTTGACTTCAAGGGGAGACCTATGTAGAGTTCATTACAGTAATCTAGTCTCAATGTTTACTGTGGCACAGATTCATGGCCAGATCATGTGTCAAGGTAGAGGACCATGTGTGTATATGTGCATGTGCAATGAGTCCTGAGCCCATTCGTGGGGAGAGTGGGATATGTCAAATAAATAAATAAATAAATGTGTATGTTATCAACTGAACCTTTATGGCCAAGCCGAGCCCTTTCACCTGCAAGAGGGATCTTTACTGGTTTGGACTGGAAAGATGCCTCCAATGGAGTACAAAAGATGCAAAACCGTCAATTCATAATGTTGTAAAATTTATTCAGCTCAAGCTCTTCACAAATCACAACAAGGCCCTTTCAAAAATCATGGTACAGAGCTCTAAGAAGCCAGATTATAATATAGGGAGACATAGGAATTACATAGGTTCCAGCAAGGTATAGCAAAGCATGGTAAAGCATGGTAAAATGTCTTACCAATCTAAGATGTCTGTACTGATGGGGGGGGGGAGAGAGAGAGATTCACCTTTCCTTCTGAACTGGACCTGCAAACAAAGGAAAAGCAGAGAAAAGTGTAGGTACTTTCCTTTCCCCCCTTCTTCATTCTTATGCCTTTTCTGGTTCATCTTTATACTCTTTTGGGTGCATCTACCCATCTCTCTCCACCAATCAGATCTCCTGGAGTCATCTTTTGGCAGGAAAGCCCCACATTTTCATAAAATCCGCAAAATGGTTGGGTCAACTCAACCCATTTCAATATTTGCTGTTATTGCTCAAATTATGATAATTCATTTCAACATACATCAGCAAAAATCCCGTGGGTTGGCCTGACTCATTTCTTAAACCAACCATGTCCCATTGCAACATGTGATTATGAAAACATCCCATTATGACTCCATTTTATTTGCCACCCAAGGCGAAATAAAGAGGCAAATGCAGTTATTGGGTACTAAAGGTCATTTTATTGACAACAGCATGAAAAATAATAACGGCAAGGGCCTAACTAGAGGTACAGGTCAGGCCTTGGGGTCACTCATGGATCTCCGCCCTGACCTGTCTGGGCGAGCCCCTCTGCCCCGAGGGGGAGCCATCACAGGTATGGTTGGCACCCGGCCGGCCAGACATGTGGAACCTCCACCAAGGCTATGACCCCCCTGCCGTCAAACATGAGGGACCTTACTTGTACAGGAGGCCCCATGCGGCAGTCTGCCCTCTCTGCTGGCAGCTGTCAAACAATACCAGAGATCCTGAATTACCCCGCTTCCCCTTCAAATAGGAAAGTGCCAAGGGTGCTCACTGTCCCGCTGATTTTCCAAACCCTATCCTGCCAGAGGCAACCCTAGTACAGCTCCACCAAGTCCAATTACCACAACCTCAACAAGCAGTACAAGGTAGGTGAAAAACTCCCTTTCAAACAGCCAAATAGAAAGGGAGAAAAAATTCCTACCTGGCCCTGGGAACCAGTGACCGGCTAACCTGTACTGCTGCAGGGTGGGTGGGTGGGCTGTGCAAAGGCGACTGCAGGAGGGAACAAGGTGGAGCCGGGCTAAAAAAACTAGGCTCCGCCTTTCCCAAAGGATGCCTGGGAAAGCCGGCGTTGGCCTCATCCACCAGCGCAGCAAATAACGGCCCCCAGCTTTAAGCAGCACGCTGCTAGCTGGGAATGCCGTATTGCCACCCAAGGTGGAATAAAGAGGCAAATACAGTTATTGGGTACTAAAGGTCATTTTATTGACAACAGCATGAACAATAATAACAGCAAGGGCCTAACTAGCGGTACAGGTCAGGCCCTGGGGTCACTCATGGACCTCCGCCCTGACCTCTCTGGGCAAGCCCCTCTGCCCCGAGGGCGAGCCATCACAGGTATGGCTGGCACCCTGCCGTCCAGGCGTGTGGAACCTCCACCATGCCTATGACCCCCCTGCTGTCAAACATGAGGGGCCGTACTTGTACAGGAGGCCCCACGCAGCAGTCTGCCCTCTCTGCTGGCAGCTGTCAAACAATACCAGAGATCCTGAATTACCCCGCTTCCCCTTCAAATGGGAAAGTGCCAAGGGTGCTCACCATCCCGCTGATTTTCCAAACCCTATCCTGCCACCACTAGGGCCAAGCCTCTCCTTATGCCCTTGCACCCCATAGGTGGTCAACCACCAGCTGAAGCCCTTGCCACAAATCATTAAGGAAAATGCTGTTGCCCTTCACCGAAAGGTGAACCCCATCCCCTCGGTAGAGGTCAATGAATTCAGATCGAATCTGCGGGTGAGGCAAATAGATCCCCAAACCGCCCTCCATAGCTCTGAATAGGGCTCGATTGGCTTTCCGCCGTGCCCTCTCAATTGCTCTCGGGTCCCAAGATTCCCACCAAACACGACATGGATGCATGGCAGACCACACGATCAACACCCCTGGCCAGCATTGGCTAACCACACGCAAATCCGCCTCGGCTTGGACTGAGAGGGCTCTACCCTCCATAAGACCAAGGTCATTCCCGCCCAAATGAATAACTAAAATGTGAGAAGGGGGAAAGGACCTCCCCTCAAACAAAAGTGGCAGCAAACCAGGCCATCTAAGGTCACGGCGACCCTGCCATTCTACTGTAGCCCGATCACTCAAACCCAGTTGGGTCCCCACCGACGTCCTTTTGGCCTGGTGGGCGGCCCAGAACACCATGCTGTGCCCAACAATGAGGATCTGCAGCCTCCTGCGAGACGGCACAGCACCTGGAAGGCAAGCAATACAAAATTATGTTTGATTGAGTGGGCAAACATAAGTGCGATAAGCAGATGACCGCCATCTGCCCACCTTCTTGATTGTCGAAACAGGGTAACCCATAGCTGCGGCCGTGGATGCTGCTCCAATTCTAAAAGAATGGGTTCCAAACCTAACCCCCGACAAACCTAACCTGGCAAGCGCGCACCCAGTCACTGCCCAGAACTGATATTTCGTAAGGGATTTTCCGTCATGATGATGAAACAACACAGCAGTCTTGCGACCCCTGACTAATACATACTGTCGCAAGGCAGTAACAGGGCAAATTTCCTTGGTGCCACATCTCCCAAGATGAATAGCAGCTCCTTTCTGCAACTGCTCAGTCTTTGGACAACGCACAGAAATCGTGACACCTTCACCTGAAAACTGGACATCATGAAATGCCAGTGCCTGCCCAGACTCATCCTTAAGGGATGCCGCCACTAACTCGCTTACCCTCAGGGCACCAAAAAAGGCAGTCAACGAAGCTGCATGAAACAGCTTTTCCTCAAAACTGGAATTACAAATACAACTCCACATCGAACTCAACCCCATTAAAACTTCAGGTGAAATGGGCTGCCTGTCATCCCTTTGTCGCCCTGCCTCATGGGACCACCCTTCAAGCATTTTCCAAATTCTAAAATCACCCGTGGCCTTGCAAAGGCCATGAGCCTTACTGGCGTAAGCCAGGGCTGACAACTGCACCTTGATAGATTTTACAGCTAAACCTTTACCTCGTTGAAAGACACAAAACTGCATCAGGTGTTCCACTGGAACTGGCCATACCTGATGCAGCCCCGCTTCACGACTAAACCCCGCGAACTGGCGCACCGACCGGTCGTAAGCCCTCATTGTGCTAGGCACCATAGCTATATGCATTGCCCTGCATGCCTCCATTGTCCAAGTTCCCACAGCTCCTGGGGCATCCGGGCCGGTAACAAATCAGCCATAGGGGCAAGCTGCCGAAAATGCTCCATCTGCAAGCGAGACAGGGCATCAGCCACTCCATTGTCCAAACCCAGGACATGCCTGGCCCTGAACAAAATGTTTAATTGCAAGCAGCAGAGCGTGAACAGCCTAACTAGCTTCATAACTGCAGTAGACTTAGATGTAAGGGAATTCAACACCTGCACTACTGCTTGGTTATCACAACAAAAATGAACTGTGTGATTTGCAAGTTCCTTCCCCCAAAGGTGGACTGCCACCAAAATTGGGAATAACTCCAGAAATGTTAGATGCTTATTAAGACCCCTCTCAAACCAGTCAGCAGGCCATTGCTCTGTGCACCAATGGCCCCTAAAATAAGCCCCAAAACCCATGGACCCAGAAGCGTCTGTAGTCACCTGCAGGTCTGCCTCCAACAATAAGTCACCCCTCCAAAATGTTATCCCATTAAACAATTCAAGAAACTGCTCCCAAACTTGTAAGTCCTCCCTCATACCTCTACTAATCCTCATCTGATGATGAGGCAGCCAGAGGGCTCCAAGAGCATCACATAAGCGACTCAAAAAGGCTTGTCCTGGAGCAACAACTCGGCACGCAAAATTCAAGTGGCCAATGAGCTTCTGCAGCTCCAAAAGAGAAATCTTGTTCTGGCCTTTCACCACAGCTAAGCGCGCCCTAAGGTCCCTAATCTTTTCCATAGGCAAACGGGACGTCTGCTGTACAGTGTCCAGCTCAATGCCAAGGAATGTCAGCTGAGTGGATGGGCCTTCCATCTTTTCATGAGCCAATGGGACACCCAGTTCCTCCGTTAGAGTAACAAACCCAGCGAGGAGTCTGGCACACTGTCCAGATCCTGCAGTCCCAGAAAAAATAAAGTCATCCAAATAAAGAGCCATGTCCCGGCTACCCAGCCGGTGAGACAAAGCCCATTCAAGAAAGGAACTGAAGCGTTCAAAGGCAGCACACGAGATAGAACAGCCCATGGGAAGAGCCCTGTCCATATAATACTGCCCTTCAAAAGCGAACCCTAACAATTCAAAATCATCTGGATGAACCGGGAGAAGGCAAAAGGCAGACTTGATGTCACATTTCGCCATCTCAGCAGAAACTCCACAACGTCAGACCATCAAGACAGCCTGGTCAAACGAAGTGTATCGAACAGAACACAAATGATCAGGGATAGCATCGTTCACCGAGCCCCGCCGAGGGTAGGACAAATGATGGATGATCCTAAACTCACCAGGTGTCTTTTTGGGAACAATACCTAACGGTGAAACACGTAAACTTTCAACGGGAGGTGTCAAAAATGGACCCAAAACTCGCTCTTCAGAACATTCTTTGGCAATATTGTCCCTCACCACCTCTTCCATGCCAACCACCGAACGTAAGTTGGCTGACATGAAAGGGGTACACGGACCCTGAAAAGGGATACAGAACCCAAACATAAACCCCTCCAACAGGTAATGTGCATCCTCCCTTCTAGGGAATGGTGCTAAAAGCCACCTAAGCACTTTCAGATTTATGGGACTGGGCCCCTTTTCCGGAAGGTGGTTGCTGTGAGCCACCCCCAGCCCTGTTTCCATGCTTCTACACTGGCTTCTGACGCTTACAGGCAGTAAAGGCATGGGGGCCACCACAGATTGGGCATTCATGCCCAAATTTACAAAATTTTCTATTGCACACATCTTGGGAGGTGAACTCCCAGCCGAGCAGACAGGGTTGAACTGGCTGCCCCGCAGAGGTGCGGGCCGTGGAATTGGTCATTGAACGATGCACTAGGTGGCTGCTGTCAGAGCAGTCCCCCAAATTTGGCTTCGCTGGGGACATTACCTGCAGCCACAACTACTGGTGTATCCTGTCCCACGGCATCCCAGGATTAATGGCTGCCCTCATCCTAAATTCTTCATCATACTGGAGCCATGCACCTCCAGTAAAGTCATTATATCCCTTATAGATTATGTCCAAATATTGGAACAGGGAAGCAGCCCTCCAAGACTGGACCCTAGCAATAACTCCAGCATAGATGAGAAAACCTGGAAGCCAGTTTCCCCATGTTTTATCTACTCTACGGCGTTTAAGCCTCTCCTTTTCTCTGTCATCAAGATCGTCTTTGTCCTTCTTCTCCAGCTCCCTGAAGAGAAGGGTAAAGATGTCTAAGTGTTCCCCCCTAAGGATCTTGTCCCTAGTGGCCTGGGTGAGGTGATCACCCAAAGGAAGCGCTACATCCCCGAAAGGTAAGGCATTAAAGGGAACAGAGCCGTACAACGCAGGCCCACCCATAGAAGGCAACCATGGGGAACCCGTAACAGGGGGCCAAGGAACATTAGAGCATCCTTGCCCTATCCCCACATATTGACTTTGTGCCGCTTGATAAGGCCAAGACTGCCAAGCAGCCGGCTGACCACCGCCCTGAGATGTCCCAGGCTGGCTGCCAAGTGCATATGAAGAAGCCCCAATGCTGGGTGTAGAAGCAGGCCCCCAAGGCCCCCATGGCCAAGGGTAAGTGTGTTGAACTGTGGTGTTAGGCTTACCTTCTACATCAACAGAGTCCACAGCTATTGCAACAGGGCCTGCTACCGCCATAGGATTATCTTCAGTCAGCCCACCAAGCTCCTCTGCTCCACCGCCGGTGTCCTCGTTCTCAGTTGCCCGCATCGTGCCACCACTGGAACCACTAATACTGGCAGTCCCTTCCAAGGCAGAAAGACAGGTCAAAATCTCAGCCTAAAGGTCGCTGCTGACGTTGCCCTGACCGCCTTCTGCCTCTTAGCCCTACTAGCTCCTTGCCCTTGAGACCCTCTGGCCTGCTCTAGAGCAGAAATACGGTCTAAGATTTCCTGCATGCCTGCCATGTCATCTTCGTTCGAGGAAGAAAGCACTGGCTGCTGTTGAGCAGGCCTTTTGGCAGGCTGCTTACTTTTTGATTTACCCCTGCCTTTTTTTGGTGGCATACTTGCCTACAAAATGGCCTCCGCCCAATAAAAGTAAACTTTCAAAATGGCTGCACAAAAGCACACAGTAGGGGGAATCCAAAATGGCCCCCACAGCAGCCACACAATTTATGGCAAAGGGGGTGGGCAAGCTATGCAAAAAAAAGGGGGGGCAAATAGCCAAATCAGGGCAGCTACTGCAGAGCATACAAATTGGGGGGGTGGAGGTAAAAGCAATCGGACTGCCAAGGCCGCACCTCCCACACTCCCCACTGCAATGGCCCGCACACCAGTGCCCAAAACCTCAAGCCTGACCCAACCGCCCAAACTGCTTCACGGCCCCGTATATGGTCATATAGCGGTGAGTCAGCTACCCAACAGCCAGACTACAGCCTCCCTGCCTCGCACACGTCTCAACACTGCACTGCTAGCAACGCCACAAACCACCACAGGGGAGACCGTCAAGAAAACAACGTGGCGCCGCGGCTTCAGGGCGGGCTGCACAAGCGCCTCCGGCCGCCGCGGGCTCCACTGTAGTCTCGCCGCGCTCAGGCCGCCGCAGGCACTGCTATAGGCTCACCGCTCAGAGCCTCCCTATCATTCGTCCACTGCACAAAGCACCTCCACCACCTCCTCGCAGCTGCCGCAGCTCAAACGCCCACAGAAGCTCAGGGAGAACGCTCCTGCTTCTACCCTGAGCAAACGCGACTGCAGGATGGAACAAGGTCGAGCCGGGCTAAACAAACTAGGCTCCGCCTTTCCCAACTACCCGGATGCCCGGGAAAGCCGGCATTGGCCTCATCCACCAGAGCGGCAAATAACAGCCCCCAGCTTTAAGCAGCACGCTGCTAGCTGGGAATGCCGTATTAGCTCACTATCCTAGCAGCTTATATGATCATCTGACTATAGTTACATATGGATAGACATATGATTATGAATGTATGATCATTGTGTGATTAGGCATATGTAGATGTGTAGATGTGCAATGTGTGAATAAATGATAACACATCATATTGTATTAATGAACTTGCAGAATAACTTTAAAGGATAAACTTCTATGTAACTATTCTAAATGAAGTTCAGCAACCTACAGAATGAGGAAAGAGAAAACAGACTTCAAAGAGAAAGGAACTTAAACTGTTTCTATCAGAAAAAAGATGTTCTCTATAATTTTGTAGTTTCCTTTTAGTTATTCCATTCCCTTCCTATGGATGTGTGTGTCAGCAAACAAAAGTTAGGAATTTCCAATAAGATGGAAACAGATTTTATTAACGTACACCTTTAGTTACCTTTAAAGGTTTAAATCTTAAAATTACAGAGAGGGGTCTTTAATAATGTTTGAATCTAATATTCTCATTCATCTGTAGAGGTCCTTGTGGCTATCAAAAAAAATAAAATTTGGTTTCCTAGACTCATTAACCCTGACATAGTCTTGCCAAAATAAACTAAAGCCATTTCACATTGTGACCTGATCTTTCCATTTGGTCACATCCAGTGTTTATTCTGCCTTCTGTACACAGTAACACAACTTCCGCAAACTGTTTGTGCAGCTTGTTTTTCAGAACAACGATCACTTGAAGTGACAGTGAAGCAGCATCCAGGGAAAAAGCATAAATATGGCTTCAAATATGGCTTTTAAACACACAAAAATCCATGTAGGTTAGGCCTTTCCATAGGGTCTTAACAATGTGCATGTGCATATGTATGTGTATTTAGATTATTTTAACTTATAAATAATACAATACTATGGATTCCTCAGGGCTCTATGAGCTGTGTATATATGTCTATGTCTGATACGATTTATTGAATTTCCAAATTTGTAAAATGACAACATCGAAGAGAATGTGATGTTGATGCATTAATATAAAATTTGTCGATGTTAAAATGCTAAAAATCCAATGAACTTGGCCTAAAATTTGTTAATGTAATATCCAAATTTTTGAATACTTGCTGCCTCCAGTCCTTACAGCTGAGGGTAGCAAAAGCTTTGGAATAACCTGTCAGAGTGAACAACAATGGACTAGATGGACCAATAATATGGCTCAGTATATGATAGCAATATGTTCACATATACAAGTGCTTAGATCTGACTCAGTCTTCAGGTACCTAAAAAAATTCCCAGGAGAAAGGAAAACATATGCACACACCAGGCTGATTTTAGAAAGGATGAACAGAATTGGTGCACAATTGATATGGTATTGATTTTCCAAATTTGAGTATTGACTGCTGCAAGCTGCAGTCTTTGCCATATCTTTGCAGCATCATGACATGAGTTACAGACACTCCATAGACTTTTCTAGCTGAATTAGCGAACTAGGGAATTAAGAGAGATAAAAGGGAAGAAATGAGATAACAGACTGTGCTGAGGCAAAGGTAAATATAGACTTTGCTTTGGATCTTCTGAAATGATGCTCTGTTTCTTGTCTATCCTACAAGGACAGCCTGGATGAAGTGATGAGGACAACAAACCATAGCTGAGAAAGTCAATGGCCTTAATAGCATGCAGTAAATATCCTGAAAGATCAGACAGCTTTGTACAGGTAGAGAGAGGTCAAGGGTTCACCAAAAGTAGCAATATGATAGTTGGTAGTTCCATTTCACATATTGTGAACCATTCCTTTGGCTTGTGACTTTTATGAACCTGGACTGAATTATAGCAGCTGGATATACAGCCAGTTGATTCAAAGTGAAGAACATTGATTACTACATTCTAGGAATAAAATCCATTGATTTGGTTGTAGAAAATTTTTGAAAACCAGGTAGCACCATCTCCCAAGGCTTAGAAACCAGAAGGGAAATATAAAGTATTTTAGAATTTGTTATATTTTAAATGCTATTCTTTTTAAAAAAAAATTAAAGGAACTGACTCATAGTTGAATATGTGGGGCTGGCCATAACAGATCAGTCCCAAATGTTTTATAGGTACCATCACTTTCACATATCCAGCACCTGATTTAGACACACATTCATTGGGCCTGTCCTGAGCCAAAGTTTGTTTGAATGTCAGAGTGCTTCTGAAAGTCAACAACATATTTCTTGCATTGGTACTCAGTGGATTTCAGGGCTAACACTGCCTGCTTTAGACAAAAATAGTTCAATTAATGAATTGTTAGAAATCCTCAAAAATGTTGAGAAGAAATTTAGTTCATAAGTTTATTTATTAAAAATTTTTATACTGCTGCTTCATCTCCTTAAATTGAATTGGTGTTCACATATACAAGCACTGGTGGACTAAGGGACAGGAGGACCCATAGGGTAGGAGGTTAAAATTCCCTTTGTGTGTGAGGGGGTGCATTCGTACTTGGCAAGACTGGGTGTGGTCCAGAGCCCTGACCCACCCAGGGACTTTCCCAGCCAGAACAAGTGCTCTAAATAACAATGATATTGTTCATAATATATAAAATTACTCTGTGGGTCCCCACAGGCTTAGCCCCTGAGGTTAGCTGTGGAACAGAAGCAGCCAAAATCTCAAGCAAAAGCTTCAAATATCTCCCTCTATGACTGAAAAATCTACCCTGCATTTTCTCTTGGTCTTATTGCCTGCTGGAAACAGAAACGACTTGCCTGAGAGTTGGGGGGAAATTTACTCCTTCTGCTCGCATATAGAAGAATGGGAGCTCTTTGTTTGACAGCCAGAGAATGTTGGTGGATATCCCCTCTGTTGCCTAGGGAATTGATTGATCACCCCCAGTAAGTCTGCATTCATGGACCGACAGACTGCTGGACTGCCCAAAAAGTCATGGCGTCCATGAAAAACGCTCATCCCACGACCCACCTGTTTGTGAAGGCCGAACTGGGCTGGTCCATGTCAAATTTTGGTCCATTTTTCAGTCTTTGCCCACCTCTAGCTGAACAAAAATGCAACGAATATATATTTACAACATAATTCTCAATTTGAAGTGTGACCACCCACTTTCAAGGGATGCAGGAAATATGCAACATAGATTTTAACAAGATATCAGAGGTGCGGCTTCTAAAAGCCTGGACTTTACTGTTCTGATCAATTTAGTATATTTCTCTCTTGGCTTCATTCTTAAGATGAATAAGAGAAATACCTAAGAAAATACCTTAAAAAAAATTTACAGTTATAGGCTTGTGCCTGCTTATTCCCGGACTCACCCACCCCAACCAGCCTCAGTTTTAAAAAAGGACTTCTAATTACACTAAAGTACTCTGGCTTGACTTTCAATAAATTTAAGGGAGGACTGGAAATGTTTTCTCAGTTTTGAATCATCCAGTGAGTGTCTATGTGTTCTAGCTACTATTAATAAACATGCACACGGTGGCTACATTCACAATATTATATGTTGTAGATGCGCAAAAATTCTATTCCTGCTGAGAAAAGCCTGTAAAGATGTGATCTTCTTAAATGTGTTGATATGAATAATACTGAAAGCAATCACCAAGTACTCACAGTCTTAAATAAACATAATGCAGTATCAGAGCTATAACTCCATGGCAAAGTGATATTTGTGTTAGCTTCAGCATCACATGACATTGCCTATTCCTCCATGGGAGTAATCAGGCTTGAGTAATCAAACATTTAACTTGATCACAACAATTTAGAAAATGTGTGTTTTCAGTTCCTTCACAAACATGTCTATTAGTCATCCAATGGTTTGCAAGCAGTGGCCTTTTTCTCCTTGTATACCCCCCCCCCCAATCAGGAATCTCCAGCCTAGAGAGTGGAATTTATTTGACACCACTTTGTTTACTTTACAAAGTAATCGATAAAACATTAAGTGGAGAGAAGCAAATACTCAGCACTTTCTTCTGTAATTAATTGAACAATGCAACACAGGTTTTTGCATGGAGGAAGGAACAGAATGAAACAAACAGAACCGTATACCCACCTTTAATGTGACTAAAGCACAGAAGTAGAAGGGCTGCTGTTTGGTTTTTGCTGTTTTTTCTGTTACCTACAGAGGAGATTTTGAACTGGATGCCAGCCCATCTATTTTCTCCTATCTAATGCACGGGAGACAAGCATGATCCTAATTGGGCCATTAGGAGAGGTGTTGAAATGTTACTAATTGTCAAAGGCAATTAAGTGTAGCAACATGTCACAGGTAAATTAACGAGACTCCAGGTGTTATGAGCAAGCTGCATTCCTTTTGATGGAAAACAAACACTGCCTCATCTGCATATTGCCCATGTGTTTGGTTTTATTTTTGTCCTTCTCACATGAGATAGCACATCAGAACTGAGAATAAAGGTTTTCCTTTCTCAAGCAACATGACCTTAATTTCCAAAGTGACAAACACATGACCTATGCATAAATAATAGAGGATTCGACATAGAACCAAAGTCCCCAGTGGGGTTGCCAGGTCCCCTTACCCTTCCGATGAGAGGGGGACCCAGTACTCACCTTTTCATAGTTCTTGGTGTGGCACAATGATGTCACTCCTGCAACACTTTTGGAATTCTGACACAGGGTGATGAGCACAACCACAAAATGGCTGTCACAGGAGGCAGAGCCAACCCACTACAAAATGGTTGCTGCAGGAGGTGGAACCAAACACAAAATGTCAGGGAGTGAGGATATTCATAAATCTAATTGTAACTCTTCAATATTTCAGGCAGAAGCTCAACATAGAGGATGCCTTTTTATTTTTTCTTCTTTTTCTTTTAAAATGGATAGTCTTTGTTTGCCTTTTTAAATGAACATATTGTTTAAAACATATTATTGCTTACACATAACTCACTTTCAGTTACTCAGTGAAGTTGTTTGTGCTGTGGTGGTGGCTGCTGCCAAAATAATAGTTTTTTTAAAAAAATCATCACAGTCAATCAGATCTTTCATGGCTAAACAGAAGCCCTGCTGGGCAAAAGCAACACCTAGCCCTGCCCACTTTCTAAAAACACTTGGTAGTATAAAGAAAGGTATCAGTGGGTGTTATGGTGACCGTGGGCACCCTGTTGGGGACCCCTGACATAGACTCCTTTTGAAAAGCAAGCTGTAAATGATTTTTGGACAGATAGACAGATGGCACTTCCAGTTAAACCTCCAGGGCAAGTTATAGATGATATGAAAGATGAAACTTCCTGAACCCTGGAGATCCACTGGCAGTTTGTGTAGACAACACTGACCTTGATAGACCAATTGTCTGACTGAGGGCCTAGCTACAAGTGATGAATGACACTTGAACTGCAAGTGTATTTCTCCCTGTTCACTTGCCCTCCACTCAATCCACTTGCCGTTCAAGTGTCATTCGTCACTTGTAGCTTGGCCCTTAGTGTAACAACTAGACAAGTACATAAACAGCATTACGAACGGAAAAAACCCATGAACAGCCCACTCATCTGTTTGCGAAAAAGCCACCCATGAGGCCCCATTCCAAACGAACAAGTGGTCATTGCAAGCCTCATTAGTTGCCTTCGTCAGCCATTCGTCAAGCCAGTCTGGTTCCTTTCAATCAATTCTGGCAATGGAGGCAGAGAATTAACTCTGTCTGAACTCCTTCTGGCTTTCCTTCTGGCTTTAACCCTTCAAAGTACTTCCAGAAGAGAGTCCCATTGTTGCCACTGTGAAGAGAAAATGACAGCAAAGGGGGGGACCCATGGATCATGCCTTTCCCTGGGGGCAATCTCTCTGAAACTTGGGGGTTTTTTTGGAGGACAGTGAGGACAATGTCCCCTGCAAATTTGGTGTGCATTGGACATTGGAAAGGTCAGTTTGTAACCCCTCAAATAGCTGCCTTCCAACAGGCAGTCCCGTTTTTGCCACTGTGAAGAGAAAATGACAGCAAAGGGGGGGACCCATGGATCATGCCTTTCCCAGGGTGCAATCTCCCTGAAATTTGAGGGATCTTCAGAGAACAGTGAGGACTATGTCCCCTGCAAATTTGGTGGGTATTGGACATTGGGAAGGTCAGTTTGTAACCTTTCAAAGTAGCTTCCAGCAGAGAGTCCTGTTTTTGCCACTGTGAAGAGGAGACCCATGCATCATGCCTTTCCCAGACAAAGGGGGAGACCCATGCATCATGCCTTTCCCAGGGTGCAATCTCTCTGAAATTTGGGGGATCTTCAGAGGACAGAGAAACTATCTCCCCTTCAAATTTAGTGGGTATTGGACATTGGGAAGGTCAGTTTGTAACCCCTCCAGCAGAGAGCTCCGTTTTTGCCATTGTGAAGAGAAAATGACAATAAAGGGGGAGGCTCATGCATCATGCTTTTCCCGGGGTGCAATCTCTTTGAAACTTTGGGGGGTCTTCGGAGGACAGTGAGGACTATGACCCCTGCAAATTGGGTGGGTATTGGACATTGGGAAGGTCTGTTTGTGGGGTTTTTAAAGGGCTCTTCTCCTTGCATTTGGCAGGAAAGGGCCCTTTAAACTATCAGCTGGCAGGCAGCAGTGGGAATTCCCTCTGCCACCTGTCAGCTGATAGTTTAAAGGGATCTTTAAAGGGTCACGAACAACGGACATGTTTGTGAATAGGGTCATGTTCGTTACTGTGCATTGTTCATGCATGGCAATGAACAATGAACAGCTTTTTGTCCCCCCCCGCCATTTGTGACCATGTCTAGTAACAACTCATGCCATAGATCCAGAGGAGTTGGCCTCTCATGCCAGTTTCTCTTAAATGTTATTTTCTGTTAAAAGATTAGAATTTAGAGCCTAGGGAGCAAAAGGTAATAGATCATGGGCAGTTAATAGAGTTGCTCCTATATTACCAACTGCAAAAGCCCCACATCCTGTCAGGTTCTGCCTGTATTCAAACCGAAGAAACTCCATTTTGATCCTGTCTGTATATTAAGTGTTTTCTTTGCAGGTGGCAAGCCTTCCACTGGAAGCTCACAGGGAGAAAAGGAATGTTATGTCTACAGATATCTGCCTTTCCGATGCCCTTGGGAAACTTTCGCTTTCTCACCCTCGGGCCGATTGTTTTGAGAACTAAGGGGGAGAATGGGGCCCACAGGGAACTGCTATTCTGTACCTTTGCTTTTGCCTGTCATTCGTAACAATTTCTAAGCTCAGCCCTGATCCTTGGATCTGGGAATGTGGACTTATATTAGTTGTTATTTTCAGTAAAAGCCTTTTGGAATCAATGAACTCTTGTCTCATTGCAAGGGGTAGTCTGGATTGCAACTTTTATTCAAGCCTCAGTCTGACATTTTGTTACGAAATCACATCCCCAATCGCTGTTCCCCAACGTCAGGCGGGGGACCTTCTCCGGGTCCTTCCACAACCAGACGGATACCAAGGCCGTGCCCAGAAGGGACCCTTTGTTTGATCCTTATGTCTCTAATACAGAAGGACTGGAACCTACTAATACAAGGCAACCCGTTCGGGGGGAAACGGAGTCAAGGCTTGCAACAGTGTATACCCTCGTACCCGACAGAGCTGGCACCCAGGGTGTCCGGACAGACTGGGGAGGTTGACCAAGGGTGGCGGCAGAACCTCTGATATCTTTGCCTACACCGAGGCAGTGGGGTTCGAGGCCAAGAGAAATGAGGGAAAGGAGACCAAGCACAGTGTTTACCAGGTCGCAGATGGAGGGGAAAAGGACTGCCAGTTCTTCAATGGAGCGGACCAGTAGCCAGCCGTGGTATTACTGGAATAGAGAATCTGACCAATTGGAGTGGGACCCAAGAGGTACCGAAAGTACCCAGGTTTGGGAAACTACCCGTCGCGATCTGATGAGTTGGGACTACGCCGAAGTCACCCCGTGGACGGGGCAACGCGAGTCCAGTGATCATAGTTGGCAGCAATTACAAAGCCGCACGTTAGCTGTGGATGCCAGAATCTTGGCGATAACGGGACTGGTGAAAGGTATCCTGGCTGGCATATCGGAAGAAGAGGAGGCTACTGGGGCCACTGGAATGGGAGAGATTCGGCCTTGGCCCTGAAAAACCATCTCCTCTGAAGAATATATAGACAATACACAATTCCCAATGGACATGCTCCAGGAACCGCCGTATGAGGAGGTCGATAAATCAGTACCGCGACATGTACAAAGATTGGAAGATAGGCTTGGCAGTATGGAGGAGAGCCTGGCACACGCAGTGCACTTGCTAGACGTACTGGTTGTGGAAGGACCCGGAGAAGGTCCCCCGCGTGACGTTGGGGAACGTCCAAGGATCGGTCGACGGGTGGCCGCTCTCCAGAAAGGCCCGCTTGGATCACGGCCAGCACAAGGCCAGGTGCCCCCTCAGGGCGAGAAGCTGCAGCCCTTGCCCGGGGATGATCAGCAAGAACCGCTGATACCACCACCTGACCAACCTCAAGATCCACAGGACAGGATACCAGATGAGCGCCCTCAGGAACTCCCACTAGATGATGGTCTTGCCCCACCAGTGCTCCCGGGAGACGATGGAGAGGAACGACTGGCAGAGCAACCTCCTCTCCAGCTGCAGGAGCAGCCGCCTCCCCCTGGAGAGCAACTGCTCCAGCCCCAGGAACTTCCTCCGGGACCCCCGCCGCAAGAGCAACCACCTTGTCAACCTCTTCCACGGGGCCGAGTACCAAGGCAAGTACAGCAGGGTCCTCTGCCTCCGCGACGCCCGGGTCTCCCACCACCGCCGCAGGGTCCTCCAGCTCCGAGACCGCAGGGCCCCCCGCTACCGAGACCACAGGGCCCTCCACCTCCAAGACCGCAGGGGTACCCGCAACCACGACCTCAACAACCCCCGATACCGCAGGGTCTACGACCTCCAGATGCAAGGCCTAGGCAGAGGCCAGCGCCTATACAATACTATCCATTGCCATCTCCAGTGGCTAGACCCCAAGAATTACCGATGGGGTGGGTGAAACTGGAAGCCATGTTCGACGGAGATCCCACAAAGCTAGGGTTTTTCCTAGTGCAAGCGCTTCAGTTTTTCAATCGTTGGGGACATTTGTTCAAGGACGAAGCCAGTCAAATCGAACATCTAGGATCCCGATTGCAAGGGAAAGCAGTGGAACGGTATGTAACTTTATATGAATTGGGGCCCCCGGAGCTAGACACCTTACAAGGCTTAGTAGCCGCTCTTCGTGCCCAATACGAAGATCTGTTAGAAGAAGATAGAGCCCGAACAGAATTACAAACCATTCGGCAAGGCAATCTGTCGGCTAGGGACTATGTAACTAAATTCCGACAACTAGCTGCCAAATGCCCAAGATGTGAGGAGTCAACAAAAATAATTTTGTTCAAACAAGGCATGAATCCTAAATTACTGGATCGGGCTCTTATGCAAGACAACCCCCCAACACTACTGGGTTGGATCCAATTGGCATGGGAAGTGGAAAACCGGTTGCAGGAGGTACGGCTCGTTGAGCAACAACAAGCAACAGGACACAGAAGAACTTCGATAATTGTCAGAGGGGGAAGAGGAGCCGGATACGCGGCTAGGGGAGCGCGAGAAGCTAGATGGCATCAAGGACTATGCTTACATTGTGGCCAAAGCGGTCATTAATCAGCACGATGTTCACTCAGGCCTGTGCAACGAACTCCGCTCCAGCCAGCACATCCAACCTCGACCACACTTCCCCCGCCATACCGCCCAACGCCAGCCCCTAGGACTACTAGAGGGCGCGGAGCCACTCGGAGAAATCCCCCCGAAAGGGGATTAGAGCTGGAAGAGGTTATGGAATTCGATTCCACTGCTCTAATTGGAGAAGAAGGACCCGAGAGCCCGAGTTCGGGAAACGAGATGGATCTGTCGTAATAGGACACAAACGGCAGATCACCAAATGGTCTGCTCCCATAGTGGAAAGACCACGAGGGTCCATATTATTCATGCCTGTTACACTAGTTAATCCTGAAAGAAAGACTCACATCCGTGTTCAAGCTCTCATCGATTCCGGATGCTCCCGAGATATTATTGCACCCGCTCTAGTTAATGGATTAGTCCTCCCAATGAAAGAACTGGAAACTCCAGTTATTTTTGAACAAATGGATGGCTCCAATATGAACCCAGTCACCACTGAAACCATACCGGTGATCACAGGAATGGGACAGCATTGGGAGATGAGATCATTTGTGATTAGCTCTACAGCTAAATACCCGTTGATTTTGGGTAGCAGGTGGTTGTGGGATCACAACCCGGACATTAACTGGTCTGCCGGGAGTGTTACTTTTCGGCACGACGGCTGCAAAGATCACCGTTGAAATCAAAATTGGGGTACCAATCCTACCCTAATGGAACAGGCTCTCTTAACCCAAGAGGAAATCAACCAAATACCTAAAGAATACCGAGCCTATATACAAGCGTTCACAGAAGAAGAAGCTAACACCTTACCTCCCCATAGGAGGTAAGGTGCAGTCGAAATTCTTCCAGGAGCTACTTTACCCAAGGGTAGATTGTACCCAATGAGCCCTATCGAAAGGGAAGAACTACGCAAATTTATTGATACCAATTTGGAAAGAGGATTTATTCGGCCAGCAAATAGTCCTCATGATGCCCTAGTACTATTAGTGAAAAAGAAGGATGGAGGATTAAGATTATGTACAGATTTCAGAGGTCTCAATGCAGTTTCCTCCACAAATGCTTATCCAATACCCCTCATCAGAGATCTACTCAACGTCGTGGCTCAAGGTAAGATCTTTACAAAATTGGATTTAAAAGATGCTTACTTCCACGTTGGCATAAGAGAGGGGGATGAATGGAAAACCGCGTTCAATACGCCCTTAGGACAGTATGAATATTTAGTCATGCCATTTGGCCTGGCTGGAGCCCCTTCGGTTTTCATGTCCATGATCAATGAAGTACTACATGAATTGTTATATAAAGGGGTGGTCGTTTATCTGGATGATGTTTTAATTTACTCTGAGACAGAAGAAGAACATGTTCAGTTAGTACAACAAGTGCTAACCACCCTCATGTGCAATAAATTGCCCATCAAATTATCTAAATGTGAATTTCACAAGTCAGAACTCAGTTATTTGGGATACTGCATTTCAAAAGATGGGCTCAAAATGGATCCAGGCAAAGTTAAAGCAGTGCAAGAATGGCAAACCCCCACAACTTGTAAAGAACTACAATCTTTCCTGGGGTTTGCTAACTTCTATCGCGAATTCATACAGAATTTTGCCCAAATCACTCTCCCCCTCACTGAACTACTTAAGACAAAAGACAAAGGGGAGCAAGCCAAAAAGCCATCCTCCAAGCTTTTATGGACACCACAATGCCAATTGGCTTTTAACCTTTTAAAACAGCAATTTATATCTGAACCAGTACTACAACACCCCGATGAAAATTGCCCCTTCATAGTACAAGTAGATGCCAGAGATACAGCGATTGGGGGTGTGCTCCTGCAAAAAGGGGAAGATAATAGCCTTAAACCGTGTGCCTATTTATCTCGCAAGTTTTCGGAATCAGAGAGAAATTGGAATGTCTGGGAAAAGGAAGCGTTTGCAGTAAAGGCAGCGCTCTCCGCTTGGAGGCATTGGCTTGAAGGGGCCCGTTATCCGTTTGAAGTTTGGATGGATCACAAAAACCTGGAGGCCTTGCGCAGCCCTAGGAGACTGAATGCCAAGCAGTTATGGTGGGCAGAATACTTTTCCAAATTTAATTTCACTCTCAAATTTTTGCCTGGCAAAACAAATTTCCTAGCAGACGCTATTTCATGCATGCCCCAACTCAAAAGCAAGAGGGAGGAGACAGTAGACACAGTATTTTCGCCTACGCAATTAGGAGGTGTGGTCACAACATGCATCCGTGCAGCCCAACCTCCTCAACCAGATCAGGGGTGGAGACAAACACTGAAAGACGAAGTGGAAAAGGAGGGGGGAAATGTGCCCAAAGAGAAATTAACGCAATCTGCTCAAGGGGAATGGCTTTGGGGCGATTGTTTTTATGTACCTGCTAGTTTAAGGAAAGAAGTTTTACACCATTGTCACGACGCCCCAACTGCTGGCCATTATGGATATTTGAAAACTCTTCACCTTTTACAAAGACAATTCTGGTGGCCAGGCTTACGCAAAGACGTTTCCCAGTATGTGGCCTCCTGTCCAATTTGTCTTAGCGCCAAAACGCGAAAAGGGAAGCCTCCAGGACTTTTACAACCCCTTGAAACCCCAAGCAGACCTTGGGAGATTATTTCGATGGATTTCATCACTGATCTTCCCCCCTCCAAGAACCACACATGTATACTGGTCGTGGTGGATCTATTTTCAAAACAAGCCCATTTCATTCTTTGTACCACTATACCTTCTGCTAAGAAATTAGTGGACATTTTTATAAAACATATTGTAAAATTACATTCTTTTCCATCAAAGGTAATATCCGACCACGGCGGACAGTTCGTTGCCAACTTCTGGCGGGAGCTCCTTCAACTTATGGGCATGGAACAAGGTTTGGGCTCCGTCCATCACCCACAAACCGACGGGCAATCGGAAAAAACTAATCAAATTTTAGAACAATTCCTCAGATGCTATATTAACTTTCAACAAGATAATTGGACTGATCTTTTACCTTTGGCAGAATTTTCCTATAACAACAGTGTACATACCTCTGCTGGGGAAACACCCTTCAAAGTAGTTTATGGCTATGACTTTAAACCTTATCCTTTTGAAGCTCTTCCCCCTCCAACAGCTCCCAAAGATGTTTCAAAATGGTGGGGGGAAGCTGCGCATCAATGGACTCAAATTCAGGCACATCTTGACAAAGCCAAACAGGATTACAAAAAATACGCCGATCGCCATCGTGTGGACAAATGGGAATTACATCCAGGAGATTTTGTTTACCTTTCGACAAAGAACTTGCGAGTGGCTCAAACGAGCCGTAAATTGGCCCTAAAGTTTCTAGGACCTTTTCCTGTTCGCAAAGTGATCAATAAAGTTACTGTAGCACTTGACTTACCAAAGAATTTACGTCAAGTCCATCCTACATTTCACATCAGTTTGCTGAAAAAGGTCCCCCCTGCAAACCAATGGTGTACCACCTCTCCACCAATACCTACTTTGATTGATGATCAAATTCACTATGAAGTACAAGAAATTTTGGACTCTAAAGTTAGACACAATAAAATGTTTTACCTCATTAGGTGGAAGGACTTTGACTCTGGGCATGATGAGTGGGTGGAGTCTATTCATATCCAAGCCCCTAGATTGTTAAAAGCATTTCACACTCTGTACCCTCTTAAACCTGGGGGAGGAACATTTTAGAGGGAGCAGAATGTCAGGTTCTGCCTGTATTCAAACCAAAGAAACTCCATTTTGATCCTGTCTGTATATTAAGTGTTTTCTTTGCAGGTGGCAAGCCTTCTACTGGAAGCTCACAGGGAGAAAAGGAATGTTATGTCTACAGATATCTGCCTTTCCGACGCCCTTGGGAAACTTTCGCTTTCTCACCCTCGGGCCGATTGTTTTGAGAACTAAGGGGGAGGATGAGGCCCACAGGGAACTGCTATTCTGTACCTTTGCTTTTGCCTGTCATTCGTAACAATTTCTAAGCTCAGCCCTGATCCTTGGATCTGGGAATGTGGACTTATATTAGTTGTTATTTTCAGTAAAAGCCTTTTGGAATCAATGAACTCTTGTCTCATTGCAAGGGGTAGTCTGGATTGCAACTTTTATTCAAGCCTCAGTCTGACACATCCTTTGTCAGTTTGGCATGCACAGGAGAGAAAAAGAGAGAAAAGGCTGTATTGTCGAAGGCTTTCACGGCCGGAGAACGATGGTTGTTGTGGGTTTTCCGGGCTGTATTGCCGTGGTCTTGGCATTGTAGTTCCTGACGTTTCGCCAGCAGCTGTGGCTGGCATCTTCAGAGGTGTAGCACCAAAAGACAGAGATCTCTCAGTGTCACAGTGTGGAAAAGATGTAGGTCATTTGTATCTACTCAGGAGGGGTGGGGTTGAGCTGAGTCATCCTGTAAGAGTTTCCCCGGGTGTGGAATGCTAATGGCGGGAGGCTTCACTGTATCCTGAGGAGGTTCTTTTGCATATGGATTGGTACTTGATGTGCTAATCTTCTCTGCAGGGCTATTGTCGGGGATATAATGTTTTGTTAGCCTGGTGTTTTTCAGAACTGGAAACCATGCTCTGTTCATTCGTAAGGTTTCTTCTTTCCTGTTGAAGTTTTGCTTATGCTTGTGAATTTCAATGGCTTCCCTGTGCAGTCTGACAAAGTAGTTGGAAGTGTTGTCCAGTATTTTGGTGTCCTGGAATAAGATACTGTGCCCTGTTTGCGTTAGGCTATGTTCAGCCACTGCTGATTTTTCAGGTTGTCCAAGTCTGCAGTGTCTTTCATGTTCTTTTATTGGATGATAAATGGATGATACATTTATCATTTGGAGCCATGGGGAGGAAGAATTGATGGGGTTTTTGAATCATCTCAACAACATCCACCTGAACATACAATTCACAATGGAGAAAGAAATTGAGGGAAAACTCCCATTCCTGGATACCTTGGTCATCCGCAAAGCAAACTTTCAGTTAGGTCACAAGGTCTACAGGAAACCAACTCACACTGATCAGTACTTACACAAAAACTCCAATCACCACCCCCTACAGAAAAGAGGCATAATGAAAACATTAGTGGATCATGCAAGACGGATATGTGAGCCGCACTTTCTCAATGAGGAAATTAATCATCTAAACCACGCACTTCAGGCAAATGGCTACTCCAGAAATGAAATCCGAAGAGCAATCAAACCCAGGATGAATCAAACAACCAAGGAAAAACAGTCTCCTACAGGAAAAGTGTTTTTGCCATATATCAAAGGAATTACTGAACGGATGGGAAAGCTTATGAAAAAGCATAACCTTCAAGCAGTGTTCAGACCCACCCGAAAAATACAACAGATGCTACGATCAGCAAAAGACAGTAGAGACCCCCTCACCTCTGCAGGAGTATACCGTATACCCTGCAGCTGTGGACAAGTTTACATCGGGACCACAAAGCGTAGCATCCAGACAAGAATAAAAGAACATGATAGACACTGCAGACTTGGACAACCTGAAAAATCAGCAGTGGCTGAACATAGCCTAATGCAAACAGGGCACAGTATCTTATTCCAGGACACCAAAATACTGGACAACACTTCCAACTACTTTGTCAGACTGCACAGGGAAGCCATTGAAATTCACAAGCATAAGCAAAACTTCAACAGGAAAGAAGAAACCTTAAGAATGAACAGAGCATGGTTTCCAGTTCTGAAAAACACCAGGCTAACAAAACATTCTATCCCCGACAATAGCCCTGCAGAGAAGATTAGCACATCAAGTACCAATCCATATGTAAAAGAACCTCCTCAGGATACAGTGAAGCCTCCCGCTATTAGCATTCCACACCTGGGGAAACTCTTACAGGATGACTCAGCTCAACCCCACCCCTCCTGAGTAGATACAAATGACCTACATCTTTTCCACACTGTGACACTGAGAGATCTCTGTCTTTTGGTGCTACACCTCTGAAGATGCCAGCCACAGCTGCTGGCAAAACGTCAGGAACTACAATGCCAAGACCACGGCAATACAGCCCGGAAAACCCACAACAACCAGAGAAAAGGCTGATTGACGGAACTGCTGATTTCTTTGCTGTATGTGATGGGTCCAATGAGGGAGAAATTTTAGAATTTCCCATTTACAAGATATTATAAAGGAAGGGATTGTCAAACTGTTTGATATTGTTTAAAACTCTTTCCCCTGAGTCAGTCTGGCATGCAGCAGGCCAGAGAAGTTCTGGAGCTTTATTGAGAGAACTGCTGATTTGTTTGCAGGCCTGAGCAAAAGATAGAGAGCCTCAAGAGCGGGAGCCATTGAAGAGAACACAGGGGAAGAAGCCGCCTTGCACTTTTTCTACAAGTGGACATTTTGAACTTGCTGTTCCTTTTGCATTACTGGACACCATTTGTTACAGCTTGCTTTTGCTTGGAGTGCTCTTTCTGAAGAGTATTGAATATCATATCCCTTCAAATGTTCATAGCAATTATGAATCAGATATACCTGTAGTTGTAAAGTTGTTGGGCTTATGAGAAATGTTTGTTACCTTGAAAGCTATCATATTTTGAGTGCTATCTTTGTGAAGCAATTTCATGAGTACTTGTAAAGCCACAAGGTGCTGACATATGTTGACTTGAGTTTAGGGTTGCCAGGCCCCCTCAACCTCCAGGCGGAGGACAGGGGCCTGGCACTTACTTTGGGGGAGAGGAGGGGTGCGCACGCCCCCACAGGCGCAATGATGTCACTTCAGAAGTGACAGCATTGCACAGCCCCTGGGAGCACATGCACACTCCACAGGGGCTCAAAACAGGCCCGATCTGCACTGAAACAGGTTTGTTTTTGAGGCGCTGCAGAGCGCAGGAGCGCTTCTACACTCCACAGCGCCTGAAAATGGGCCCATTCTGCCATGGATCGGGCCTATTTTGTGGCACTGTGGAGCACAGGCGCGCTCCTGCACCCTGCAGTTCCTCAAAATGGGCCCAATCTGTGGCAGAATGGACCTGTTTTGGCACTCTTCGGAGCGCAGGAGCTCTCCTGTGCTCCGCAGCACCCGAAAATGAGCCAGTTTTGCTGCGGATTGGGCCCTTTTTCAGGCACTTCAGAGTGCAAGAATGCTCCCATGTGCCGCAGCTGCCCCGATCCGGGCAAAAAATGCGCCCGATCACGGTGGTGGGGGAGCCCGCAGGGGAGGTGCGCACCCTCTGCCAGTTAGGTAAGTGGGGGCAGGGTGGGGGGAGCAGGGGCAGGGGATCCCCCACCCCCATTGGGGGTCAGGGATCCCTACTTGAGTTCCATCCTCCAACTGGAAAATATAATTTAAGAGAAGGATTTATGGGCCAAGGGTTGTACTGGGTTACATTAGCTTAAGGTAGCTTGATGTTTTCATATGACAGTTAATGCTGGTGAGATATTGTTTGGTCTGACAAGTTGTATTAGGTTGTTTGGAGTTTTCCATTCTGTGTTCAACACAACTAGTAGTTTTTCTGAAAATCCTCAGATGTTTTGTCTGAGAAAGAACCTCCAAATTTGCCATGAATTTTGCTTCACACAATATCAGGTAGCAACTAAAGGATATGTGACCTTGGTGCTACTAGATTTGCAGATATCTATGTATGTGTTCTTGAAATTACTTCAGTAATTTAGATGGTCATTTAACTTCCCATATCTAATGCTCCAGGATAACACTGAAAATGCAGCACCAGAGACTGGTCAATTAATTTTGTATGGCTCTATAGCCAACTTTACAGCAAGCAGAACAAAGATGTTCCAGATGCAAAAAAATGCTGACACATCTTGACTGTCAAATCTCAATATATATTGAATTTCATTCACTGGTAACTCTGTGGTTCAAACTGTGAATTAAGTTGATGAATTAGTGCTCACAATAAAGATTTGTTTGAAGACTACATCCTGTTACTCTGGGGAAGTACTTTTCTAATGTACTATTTGAATTGATTGATGCTTTTTTAAAAATGTTGGGCATTACATTTGGGAAAGGTTGTGTATACATTCTAAAAATAAAATGATACACCTATTTCATTTCTCTAGTCTCATGTAAAACAAGTGCTTCTGCAAATACTGTAGAAAATAAGCTTTTGAATTTAAATTTAATGTTCTGCTGCTATCAAAAGTGGAGATATATATATATATATACATTTAAAGATATATACTGGATATATACTTATAAAGATATATCCTGGCTTCATCACACACTGAATGCAACATTCTTCAATAAATTGCATAGTGAACCTACATGACCACATGTTTCTATTGCTAATTGAGCCATGACTCTGGAAAAGATCAGATGCTCCACCGATTGGTCTCTTCATTTGTCCCTGAATGAAGTACCACATGCTACAAGTATTTGCACCCACTTCATCCAATATGACATTTTTTTTGGAAAGAATCATATTATCTCTCTGGGAGTGATCATGGTGCCTCTGGGTCTTTTCAGGCAATAGGACATCGGACAAAGCTCTGTAAGTAACAGAGTTCATCATGACTGAAAATCTGCTCCCTACTTTGTCATTTGGCTTCTCTGTAGCAGCTAATGTCTAAACAAATTATAGGCATAAAAATGGCATTTTATAGTGAAAAATTATTCAGATCTCTCAGTCAATTTTTCTTAAGCACTTCGAGCTTATGTGAATGAATAGTTGCAGATACTTGATCCAATTTCCCGTGTGAAAAAGTGGAAAAGCCCCACCTACCCAGCAAATGATTTACTGTAATACCACCAATGTATTTGTTGTATTGTCGAAGGCTTTCACGGCCGGAGAACGATGGTTGTTGGGGGTTTTCCGGGCTGTATTGCCGTGGTCTTGGCATTGTAGTTCCTGACGTTTCGCCAGCAGCTGTGGCTGGCATCTTCAGAGGTGTAGCACCAAAAGACTGAGAGATCTCTGTCTTTTGGTGCTACACCTCTGAAGATGCCAGCCACAGCTGCTGGCGAAACGTCAGGAACTACAATGCCAAGACCACGGCAATACAGCCCGGAAAACCCCCAACAACCAATGTATTTGTTGTTCAGATATTCTTTAAATCTGGTAATTGTGTCATAGCAGTCATCATTGAAAATGTTGCTGTCAATATAGGAACACTGGATATTGTTTTATTTTCAATCCTTTTCCTAATAACCCTGAGCATGGAGTTTGCCTTTTTCACTGCTGCCATGTACTGAGTACAGCACCTTGATCTCTTTCAGTTTCTGTCTCAGCCAGTTCAGACCACATCAGCATACACTTAAAGGTAAGATTTTGGTGCTGATGTACATCACCTTACACTTAACAATACTGAAATTAATTTGCCACATTGTTGCCCACTCATCCAATTTAGAGTTTCTTCTAGCTATTCACAATCTGCCTTGTGTTTACCTGAATAATTTGATATCATCTGCAAACTAAACCACTACACTTCTCATCCTCAATTCCAAATCATATTTAAACAAATTAAATAGCATTGGTTCCAATACCAACCTTAGTGAGATCTCCTTGCTCACTTCCCTCTATTGCAAGAACTGTCAATTTAGTGCTGCCTTCTGCTTCCCAACTTTTAGCCAGTTTTAATCCATAAGAGGACCTGTTCTCTTATCCCACAACCCTTTTGGAAGTCCAAGAATATAATGTATATCAGAGTCACCCTTATCCACATGACTGATAACCTGCTCAAATAACTCCAAAAGGTTGGTGAGGCAGGACTTCCATGCCATGCTGATTTTCCTTCAGCAGGCTGTGTTCCTTGATATGCTTAATAATTCTATATTTGATTCCAGTTTCTACTAATTTACTAGGAACAGAAGTTAGGTTAACTGGCCTGCCTGGATCTCTCTGGACATTTTTTTCAAAAATTGTTGTGATGTTAATAGTCATCTGGCATGGAGGCCAATTTTAGTGACATTACATATACTGGTTACATATACGGGTTAGTATATGTTAGCGATGTTACATATACTGGAACTGGAGATTATTAGTTTTCAGTTTTCCCGGTTGTCCCAGAATGTCATCTCTCATCACTTCAATTTGACTCAGTTCTTCAGACACTCTTCCTGAAAACAACAGCTCCAGCATGGGTTCGTACCCTACATTTTCCAAATTGAAAACTAATGCAAAGAATTCATTTAATTTTTCTGGCACATCCACATTTTCCTTAAGAAAGCCACACCTGTGTCATCCAAAAGCTGCCTCCAACCTGGTAACCTGCTCCTGACATATTTGAAGAAATACTAATTATTTTAATGTTTTCAGCAATCCGCTCCTCAAATTCTGTTTTTGCTTGCCTTATTGTCAACTTACATTTATTTTGTCAAAACCTGTGCTCCTTTATGTTCACCTTTCAGGAAAACCTTCAGTTTTTTATAGGAAGACTTTTCACCTTTTATGACTTCCATGACTTGGAACTATCCAGGCATCCTTTAAGACTTGGTGGCACCTTTCCTGACTTGAGGTATACATTCTATCTGGAACACAATTAGTGTAGTTTTAAATACTTTACAGGCATCCTGGGGGGATTTGACTCTGTTAATTCTCTCTTTTAACTTCCTTCTGATTAGGCCCTTCATTTGAAATCAAAAGTGATTGTGTTCTCAATTAGTGCAACAGTATCTACTTTGAGCACCAGGTCTCAAAGCCCATTCAGAACCAAGTGCAGATTCTCTAGAACTCTAGTCAGCTCTGTAAGCAATTGGTCCAATACACAGTCATTTGTATTGTCTAGAAACTTCATTTCTGCAGCATGACTGAGTACGTGTTTGCCTGGTCAAAGACAGGACAGGTGAAATTACCCAGTATTGCAACATTTTCCACTTTATCTACTTCACTTATTTCCTTCTCCATTGTAAGATCTGCATCATGGTTCTTAACAAGTCATGTCAAACTAACTTTATCTCTTGGGGGGGGGGGGAGTTACTACCTTGCTGGATAAGGGGAATGCTGTAGACATAGGTTATCTCAATTTCAGGAAGTCTTTTGATAAAGTTCTACATCATATCCTTATTGACAAGTTGGTAAAATGAGGTTTGGATCCTATTACTGTTAGGTAGATCTGTAATTGGTTGATAGATCGCACCCAAAGAGTGCTTGTGAATGGTTCCTCATCCTCTTGGAGAAGAGTGACACATAGAGTGCCTCATGGATCAGTCCTGGGGCCTGTTCTGTTTAACATTTTTATAAATGATTTGGATGAAGGAATTGAGAGAATGCTTATTAAATTTGCAGATGATACCGTTGGAAATAGCAATGTCTGGTGTACTGCAGCAGCAAGAAGGAAGAAGAGCCTTCTATGCAGGGGGCAGCAAGGATCACTTGCCAAATGGGTAAAAAGATGACAACCAGGCAAGATCCATTATCATTAATGCTTTAAGTGATAAACAGTTGTTAAGAGTTATTCATGAGCCAACAGCGGGTGAAATGTGGCAATCTCTTGCAAAGATGAACAGGCAAGAATCAATTAAAACAAAAGTTTTATTAATTAAACAATTATATTGAATTCAAATGCAGCCTCAACAAGAACTAAGAGACCATATTTCAAATTTTATGGAATTATCACAGAAATTAAGAAGCCTTGGAAAGGTGATGGAGGATGAGGATTTGGAAATAATTTTGTTAAGTAGCCTTCCTCAACCCTATGCAAGCATTGTGCATGTTTTAGAAATGCAGGAAAATCTAAGCCTGAATTATGTGCTTGCAAGATTGGAAGAAGAAAGACTTAGCAAACAGTTTCATAAAAATCAGTCCAATGAACATGCCTTGAGAGTTAGCTCGAGAAGTGATTTCTTCTGCAGTTTCTGTGGGAAGAAGGGCCATCTAAAAAGAAACTGCTGATTTCTTGAATCACAAAAGACTAGCAACAGCGACTTCCAGCCACAAGGGACAGAGACAAAAGGCTTTAGGGATGCAGATAAAGTCAATGGCTCTCCTAATGCTAGTAGCCGACCTAATGCCGGCAGATCAAATAAGAACTGTTTAAATGTTGCCCCAAAAGAAGAAAATGTATTTCAATGGACAATTGACAGTGGCTGCAGCTATCATTTGTCTAAAAATAAATACTTATTTGATGAATTGAATACACATCAAGAAAGGCTGTATACTGCAAACGAGGAAACTCTGATTGCTTGGGGACGAGGCAATGTAACTGCATATTGTCACTACCCAGTGGCCAAGTTAGAGAAGTGCAGATTGTTGACTGTCTTTATATACCTGAACTGAAAAGTAATCTCCTGTCTGTCTTAGAAATGGCTCAGAAGGGGATAAAGACTGTGTTCAAAGGAGAGAAATGTTTTATTAGCAATGAAGGTGAATTGATTGTACAAGGCACATTAAAGGATGGACTGTATATGCTTGATTGCTCTGAAAGGGCAGTGAATCTAGTTAAAGGATGCAATCACAAGAACTGTTTTCAGCTTTTTCATAAAAGGCTTAGACATGCTAATATAGATTATATATATCATCTTGAAAGGCAGAATCTGACGAATGATTTGCAAATGAGAAAATGTCCTGATGCAGAGAAAAGTGTTTGCCAAAGGCACAAGACCTTCTTTCACCAAGCAGAGTGAGAAGCACACCACAAGACCACTACAGCTAATTCACAGTGATGTTTATGGACCAATGGGAACAGTAACACCCAGTGGAAGTAAGTACATTCTGACTTTTATTGATGATTTTTCAAGATTTACTGTAACTTACCTGCTCAGAGAGAAGAGTCAAGTACTGGAAAAATTCAAGCTGTACCTAGCAATGGTGCAGAACAGATTCCAGAGAAAACCAATGGCTAACCACACAGACAAAGGAGGCAAGTACGTGGGGAAGGAGATGACCAGCCTCCTAGCAGCTGAAGGAAAAGAGCATCACCTGACCATGCCATACACCCCCGAACTCAATGGGATAGCGGAGAGGAAAAATCATTATCTCACAGAAATGTGCAGAAGTATGCTCCAAGAAGCAGGACTACCTCAAAAATATTGGGGAGAAGCTGTCAACACTGTCACCTATCTGCAGAACATGCTGCCTATTTAGAGTGCAAGCAGGACTTCCGGTTTGGGATCCATGGAGGTCTAACGCAGCTCCACTTGCGGAGCTGACCGGACTGCCGTTTTAACCGGCCGGCGGGGTGAAAATAGCCCGCGGCCGACTGCTCTCAGGCGGAGAGCAGGCAAAGAACGCTCAAGACCCTAGGGTGAGTTAGATCTCGGACGAGGGGGGGCTCTGCACAACGGGTCCCCTCTCGATCCTTGAGGTCCCACCTTGCGACGGGTCGGCTACAATCTCTGCGGCAGTTTTGGGGCCAATTCGGCTGGCATAAGACCTGCATACCCAAGCTTCGATTGGGGGAAGAAGTTGAGAGGAAAACTTAAAATCGAAACAGCGATTACAACCCGAGAAAAGTGAAGAGAAGGTAAAGATCATTATCTTCCGATACGGGACAGATTGACAAAAACAGAGAGGAAAAAAAGTAGATTTTTAAACTGCAACAGACTAGTGAAAAGGAGGGGAAGACTCGGTAGGAGTTGTATTTGAAAAGAGACTAAATTTAAAGAAGTTATTAAAGAAAAAGGACCATTGTTTTGAATACCTGTGGCTTTGGAGCTGTGAGAAAAAGACACCATCGCGAGATCTGCTGTGGGAAGACGGGAGACAGGAAGTGCGTAATAACAATAGAGTGGCTGGAGAGAAGCGGCCCTTGCAGGAGGGCAGGAAGAAGGGAATCACCATCTTTGAAAGGGGAAGGGTCGCGGCTTCAGCGGAAAAAGAAGTAGGCCATCTTGGATTACAAAATTATAGAGAAACCATAGAAAAAAGATGCCCGACATTTTGGACTCTTTAAAATTTAATTTTTGCAAGAAGACCGGGACATTTAAAATAAAAAGACTTTAAATTTTACGCCACGGAGTTAAGGAAGAGAGCGGACTCGTGGGAGCGAGCTAAAGCAAGCCCCACGATGTCAAAAAAAGAGTGGCAATCGGCAATAGAAAACCTGGACAAAAAACTTTTAGATGTGATTAAAGAACTTAAGGACACGAAACTGGAACTGATTAAAGAGGTTAAAGAGGTTACACAGACAGTAAAATCGGAGCTGTCAGAAGTGAAAAAAGGTATGGAAACAATACAAAGTGAACTACAAGGAACGCAGCAGAGAGTTAAAACAGTAGAAGACGCGATGGAGAATTTAGCAGACACGCAACAAACAGAGATGAGACTGGTGAAGGGGAGAATGTCAGTTGCAGAAACTAAACATATGGAGAAGCAGCTACGTTTTCGTGGCTTGCCAGAAGTGGAAGGAAAGTCAGCGCAAGAACAGATGACTGAGGTGTTAGCTGAATACCTGGGGAAGGAGGAGGAGGAAGTTGTGGCTATCCTAGATGTGGCATATCGTGTGAACTCGAGAATTGCAACCCAGAGGAAACTACCAAGAGATGTGATTGTGCAGTTTACGACACGAAATATGAAAGAGAAGATTGTGACAAAACAGTTTCAAGATCCATTGGAGATTGATGGCAAGACGATCATTATAATGAAGGAACTACCTAGGTCAGTGTTATTGGACCGGGAAAAATATAAAGTGCTAATTCAGTTCTTGAAGGACATGAAAATCAGGTACAGATGGGAGTTACCAGAAGGAGTGTCCTTTGAGTTTGGAGGGGTCAAAAAACGTATCAGATATGAGCAAGAGATGGAGCGATTTATTAAGGACAATGAAAAAGACTTACCAACAAGACTATGAGCATGGAATGTAAAGTAATATCTTGGAATGTAAATGGACTAAACTCACCGAATAAGAGGAAAAATATTTTTCACTGGCTACTAAAACAAAAATGTGACATTGTTTGTTTGCAAGAGACCCATATTAGAAAGCAGGATGTAAAATATTTAAAATCTGGAAAATTGGGCAAAGAATTTGTAGCGGCCTCCAACAAGAAAAAAAGAGGAGTGGTGTTGTATGTAAAAGAGGAGCTACAACCAAAATTCATAATGAAAGATGTGGAAGCCAGATTTGTAGCAGTGGAATGTACTTGGAATTTAAAGAGAGTGTTGGTAGTCGGAATCTATGCACCCAACGGTGCAAAAGAGAGCTTCTTTGAGGATTTGAGGAAGCATTTAGATGATCTTTCATATGACCAGATAATTCTTGCTGGAGACTTCAATGGAGGGACAGACTTGGAACTGGACAAAAAGACTACAATGGCACAAAAGAAAAGAGGACTATTACCAAAGCTCTTTTTTGAGTTGTTTCAACAAGAGACTCTTGAAGATGTATGGAGGAGAGAATATCCTAAAAGTAGACAGTTTACTTTTTATTCTGCAAGGCACTCTACGTTATCAAGAATTGACATGATCTGGGCCTCAAAAGACTTAGCGTTATGGACTAAGGAGGTAGAAATAATGCCGATGGTAGGCTCAGATCACAATCCAATTATGTGGAAACTAGGAAAAAGGAGAAAAAGGAAAGCATGGAGAATAAATGAGGACTTGTTACAGGAAAGAGAGAATATGGAAATATTGAGAAGAGAGACAAAGTTTTTTATACAATATAATGTGAATAAAGAAGTACCAACCAATAAAGTTTGGGATGCTTATAAGGCGGTTATAAGGGGCATACTAATGGACTTAAATGGTAGAGCAAGAAAGAAGAAAGAGGAGAAAAGACAAGAGATTGAGGAGAAAATAAAAGCCAAAGAAATACAGCTAAAAAAGAGACCAGGGAAAAAGAAATTATACCAGGAAATTAAAATACTTCAAGAGCAGCTAACAGCAATGAGTAATAAAGAATTGGAGTGGAATCTCAAAAGACTGAATCAAAAAGCGTTTGAGGGTGCCAATAAACCTGGGAAGTACCTGGCATGGCAATTGAAGAAGAGAAGGGAAAAGAAAATAATAAACAAAATTTGTGAAGACAACAAAACGTATCTGGAGCAGACTACCATTAGTAGAGCCTTTTATAAATTTTACGCTAAGCTGTACAATAAGAAAGAAGTAAATAAGGAATCAATAGCGACATATCTGGAGAAAATCAAACTTCCAGAAATCTCGGAAGCTTGGAGAAATAAATTGAATAGTGAAGTAACTGACGAGGAAATAAGCAAGGCAATACAATCCGCAAATCTAGGAAAGGTGCCAGGGCCAGATGGACTTACGGCTAAATTTTATAAGACAATGGCTAATGAACTGGCACCATTCCTAAAAGAGGTGATGAATGGAGTTTTTAGGGATCAAAGGATTCCAGATACTTGGAGTGAAGCGAACATATCATTGATCCCAAAAGAGGGCCAAGACTTGACTAACGTGAAAAATTATAGACCTATATCGCTACTTAACAATGACTATAAAATTTTTGCGAAGATATTGGCGGAGAGACTGAAGGGATGGCTCTCGGAAGTTATAGAAGAGGAACAAGCAGGCTTTTTGCCAGACAGACAAATAAGAGATAACTTAAGGACAGTGATCAATGCCATTGAATATTATGACAAGCGTTGTGATAAAGAGGTTGGTTTCTTCTTTGTTGACGCTGAAAAGGCGTTTGACAATTTAAACTGGGACTTTATGTTTGCCACTATGGAAAAGCTACAATTGGGAGAAAGATTCATCAGAGCAATCAAGGAAATTTACAGAGACCAGACTGCAGCAATTGTGGTGAATGATGAAGTGACTAAGAAACTGACGATTAGTAAATGAACAAGACAAGGTTGCCCGTTGTCTCCACTGTTGTTTATTTTAGTATTGGAGATTCTGATGATACAAATACGACAAGATGAGGAAATTCGTGGAATAAAAATAAAGGACTATTCATATAAGGTCAGAGCATTTGCGGATGACATAATGTTAATTGTAGAGGACCCATTGGAGAACATGCCAAAAGTGATAGATAAGATCAAGGAGTTTGGAGACTTGGCAGGTTTTTATATCAACAAAAAGAAGTCAAAGATATTATGTAAAAATATGACTAAGCAGAAACAATTGTTAACGGAAACAACGGATTGTGAAGTAACAAGCAAAGTGAAATATTTGGGAGTTGAACTGACTGCAAAGAATATGGATTTATTCAAAAACAACTATGAAAAACTATGGACTCAGATAGAGAGACTTGATCAAATGGAATAGACTGAATTTGTCATGGTTGGGCAGGATTGCAGCAGTTAAGATGAATGTGTTACCAAGAGTAATGTTTTTGCTACAGACAATACCAATCATCAGAGACTCTAAACAATTTGAAAAATGGCAGAGGAAAATATCAGATTTTGTTTGGGCAGGCAAGAAGCCTCGAGTGAAAGTAAAAGTTTTACAAGATGCAAAGGAAAGAGGCGGAATGCAACTGCCCAATCTGAGACTTTACCATGATGCAATCTGCCTAGTTTGGTTGAAAGAGTGGATGACATTAAAGAACAAGAAACTATTAGCCCTAGAGGGATATAAAAAAATATTTGGATGGCACGCATACCTATGGCATGACAAAGTAAAGGTCAACTCGATGTTCCTGCACCATTTTGTACGGAGAAGTCTATATATAATCTGGAAGAAGTACAGAATTTACTTACAAGAAGGAACTCCCTTGTGGGTGGTTCCATATGAGGTGATAGATCCGAGAGCTGTTGATAATGAACAACAATGTTTAACGTACAAAGAAATAACTAAAACTGAAGCATCTAAACTTAGAATAAAGATGCAAGAGGAACTATCACCTAATTACGACTGGTTCCAGTATAGACAGATCAGAGACTTATATAACTCGGACTCTGTAAAGGGGGGTATACGAACAGAGAATTCGGAACTAGAGCAGACCCTTCTTAAAGAAGACAAGAAAAGAATATCCAAGGTATACCAAGTACTGTTGAAATGGTATACTGAGGACGAGACAGTTAAAACACAGATGGTGAAATGGGCTATAAATTTTAATAAAGAAATAACAATGGAGGCATGGGAATACTTGTGGAAAACTACAATGAAGACAACGACATGTACTAATATTAAAGAGAACATTTACAAAATGATCTATCGTTGGTACATGACACCAAAGAAGATTGCGCTAGGGAATTTGAACACTTCTAATAAATGCTGGAAATGTAAGAAGCATGAGGGCTCCCTCTATCATATGTGGTGGTCATGTGAGGTAGCCAGGCAGTACTGGGGGGAAATAATAAGAGAAATGAGTGAAATTTTACAATTTCAAATAAATAAGAACCCAGAACTCCTGCTACTAAACTTGGGAATGGAGGGAATTCCAGCCCATCATAGGACGTTAATATTTTATATGACAGCAGCAGCTAGACTTTTGTATGCGCAAAAATGGAAAGTACGAGAAGTGCCAACTATTGAAGATTGGATCTACAAATTGCTGTATATGGCAGAGATGGACAAGATGACAAGAAAACTGAGAAATCTGGACTCAGGGCAGTTTAACACAGATTGGGAGAAGCTGAAACAATATCTGGAGAAGAAATGGGAGGTGGGAGGAAAACTGTGGCAGTTTGAGAACTACTGAAGTATAATAAAAGTATAATAGAGGGGGTGACTTTACCGGGGGGGGAAGAGATAAATGTGAATTTATAAGCAGTTAGATTAACAGATTGATATATATATAGATATATATAGGTTAATAGATAGAATATTGATAGAAAATAATTAATGATAAGGTTTAAATATAAGGATTGAGTAACCAACAATATTTTCTTTCTTTGATAAGATTTATATAATGCACCAAACTGGATGTACAGAAGAGTCAAATTGATTGACTAGGTGATGAGTTATATAGAATTACCATAAAAAGATAGAATGAGTAATATATAGAGAATAAGTCAAATTGTTTGATTTAAATGTAAGATTTTTATGGTTTATGATATATAGGTTTATGATATATAGAAATATTTAAAACTGGAAAATGGGATAAATTGTTTATCCAAGATGGAAACAAAGACTTACAGTTTGGGTATATAAAAAGAAAAGTAGTTAAGGATGTACTGCTTAATATAATGGAGAATGTATATCTGTTTTAGATAGAGGAATTTAATAGAAGTAAGGGAAAAGGGACAAAGGGTGGGAAAGCTGTTGGAAGTCAACAAAAGGGGGGGAAAGGGAGGGGGTTAGAAATGAAAAATTTGGGGAAAATTGAATGTAATGTAAAAATAACGGATTCTAACCCAATAAAAATTTTTTCAAAAAAAAAAATATTTAGAGTGCAAGCAGCACACCATTTGAACTGCGGTACAACCGCAAGCCCAATGCAAGGCATCTGAGAGTGTTTGGATCAAAGGCCTACACTTATGTTCCAAAGAAAAAGAGGTCTAAGATGGATCTCAGAACAGAAGAAGGCATATTTGTTGGATATGCACTGGGATGCAAAGGATACCGAACCCTCAACCCAGAGACAGACACGGTGAAGATTCACAATGTGGTATACATTGATGAAAGAGAGAAGGCAAGCAAGCCAAACACCAGAGAATCTACACCAAGAGAAGCTGATGTAGCACAGCAGCCAGAGATTGTGCCATTCTGGGACCTGACTGAGACACATGAGACACCTGCAGAGCCCACAGAAAAAGAAAGGGAAGCGGAGCCAAGTGTCAGATGCTCAGCCAGAAAAAACAAAGGAGTTCCACCAATGAAATTCTCTTACCTGGCAAAAACAGAAGCCATACCAGAACCTTCTAGCTGGGAAGACATAGAAGGAATGCCAGCAAGAGAAGCAGAGAAATGGAGAAAAGCTGCAAAAGAAGAAATTGACTCTCTGATCCAGAACAAGACATGGATTCTCACAGAACTACCACCTGGAAAGAGGACAGTAGGATGCAAATGGATCTTCAAAACCAAACTTGATGCAGATGGAGAAGTACAGAAGTACAAAGCAAGACTAGTTGCAAAGGGATATTCCCAGAAGTATGGAGAAGACTATGATGTATGTGAGGAGAGGGCTTGATTGTCAAGAAGTTAAGGAGAACGGGGCGGACAGCCTGGTGGAAAGTATATGGGCAGAAATAAGGGGAGGAAGGACAAAGGGTATTGTTGTTGGAGTCTGCTACAGACCACCTGACCAGCGAAAAGAAACAGATGCTGCCCTCTTTGAACAGATTGGTAGAGTATCCAGACATCAGAACCTTGTACTTATGGGTGACTTCAACTTCCCTTATGTGTGCTGGGAGACAGGCTCAGCAAAGCGTCATGAATCACGCAATTTCCTGACCTGCCTGGCCAATAACTTCCTTTTTCAAAAGGTGGAGGAAGCTACAAGGGGTTCGGCCATACTAGACTTGATATTAACCAACAGGGAAGAATTGGTAGATGAGATGAAGGTGGTGGGGACCTTAGGGGGAAGTGACCATGTCCTTCTTGAATTCCAGTTGCTGTGGGGAGCCAAGGAAGTTCGTAGCCAGACTCGTAGGTTAGATTTTCGTAGGGCCAACTTCGATGAACTCAGAGGCTTGATGAGAGTCATTCCATGGGGGAGTGTGCTGGAAGGAAAAGGAGCGAGTGAAGGGTGGGCCATTCTCAAACACGAGCTTTTGCAAGCTCAAGCCTTCACTATCCCAGCAAGACGGAAACATGGTAAGGGCTCCAAGAAACCAATGTGGATGCACAGAGAGCTCCAGAATAAGCTAAGGGAGAAAAAGGAAATGTTCAGGAAATGGAGAGAAGGACAGACCTCTAAAGAGGAGTATATGAGGGTTACTAGGTACTGCAGATCAGCCATCAGAGAGGCCAAAGCTCAGTACGAGCTGGGTCTAGCCAGGAGGGCTCGCTACAACAAGAAAAACTTCTACAGATATGTGAGAAGCAAACGCAAGGTAAAAGAGGCAATTGGACCACTGTTGGGAGTAGATGGAGAAACTCTGATGCAGGACAGAGAAAAAGCAGACAGGCTTAATGACTTTTTTGTCTCTGTTTTCTCCCTGAAGAACTCAGGCACGTCTAGAGATAGTAGAAAATGTGGCAGGACACCTGAGTGGCTAATTGACATTGACAGAGAGGTAGTGGAGAGGCATCTGGCTGCACTGGATGAATACAAATCCACTGGGCCGGATGGGGTGCACCCAAGAGTGCTGAAAGAACTTTCCAGAGAACTTGCAGAACCCCATCATCTTCAAGGCCTCCTGGAGGACTGGGGATGTGCCACAAGATTGGAGAAGAGCAAATGTTATCCCAATCTTTAAGAAAGGGAGGAAGGATGACCCGGGAAACTACAGGCCGGTCAGTCTGACTTCTGTTGCTGGGAAGATATTAGAACAGATTTTAAAGGGATCAATCTGTAAGCATCTGAAGGACCGCTCAGTGATCTGGGGAAGTCAGCATGGTTTTGTTCCTAACAGATCCTGCCAGACCAACCTGGTTTCCTTCTTTGATCGAGTGACCAGCTTACTGGATCGGGGGAACTCTGTTGACATGATTTATCTGGATTTCAGTAAAGCTTTTGATAAGGTCCCCCATGACATTCTGATGGGCAAACTGGAAGACTGTGGAGTAGACTATAGGACAGTTCGGTGGATAGGGAACTGGTTGGAGGACCGCACTCAAAGAGTGGTGGTCAACGGCGTTTCATCAGATTGGAGGGAGGTGTCCAGTGGGGTGCCACAGGGCTTGGTTTTGGGCCCGGTACTTTTCAATATTTTTATCAATGATCTGGATGAAGGAGTGGAAGGGCTGCTCATTAAATTTGCTGATGATACCAAATTGGCAGGGGTAGCAAACACCCAAGAAGATAGAATTAAAATTCAACAAGACCTGAATACTCTGGAGAAGTGGGCAGCTGTGAATAGGATGCAATTCAGCAAAGACAAGTGCACAGTATTACATCTGGGCCACAAAAATGAGAAGCACAAATACTGGACGGGGGATACACTTCTGGGCAGTAGTATATGTGAAAGGGATCTTGGGGTAAGAGTGGACTGTAAACTAAATATGAGCAGTCAGTGTGATGCGGTGGCAAAAAAGGCTAATTCAATCCTGGGTTGTATCAAAGGGGCCATAGCATTGAAATTGCAGGAGGTCATAGCCCCTCTCTATACTGCCTTGGTCAGGCCACACCTGGAGTATTGTGTGCAGTTCTGGAGGCCTCAATTCAAAAAGGATGTGGACAAAATTGAGAGGGTGCAGAGGAGAGCGACGAGGATGATCAGGGGTCTGGAGACTGAGCCCTACGAGGAAAGGCTGAGGGCCTTGGGAATGTTTAGTTTGGAGAAGAGGAGGTTGAGGGGGGACATGATTGTTCTCTTTAAATATTTGAAAGGCTGTCATTTGGAGGAGGGCAGGGAGCTGTTCCAGTTGGCAGCAGAGGGTAGGACGCGAAGCAATGGGCTAAAACTACATGCACAAAGGTACCGACTGGATATTAGGAAAAACTTTTTCACCGTCAGAGTAGTTCAAAAGTGGAATCAGCTGCCTAGGGAGGTGGTGAGCTCCCCCTCACTGGCAGTTTTCAAGAAGAGGCTGGATGAATACTTATCTGAGATGCTTTAGGCTGATCCTGCACTGGGCAGGGGGTTGGACTAGATGGTCTGTATGGCCCCTTCCAACTCTATGATTCTATGAAACCTTTGCACCAGTAGTGAAACACACTTCAGTAAAAACACTACTGAGCATAGCAGCCGCAAGGAAGATGCATGTGGAGCATCTAGATGTGAAAACTGCTTTTCTACATTGAGAGCTGAAAGAAGACGTATATATGATACAGCCTCCTGGATTTGAACAGTCCAAGGGCAGAGGACTTGTATGCAAACTGCAGAAGAGCATTTATGGACTGAAACAGGCTACAAGGGCCTGGAACCAGAAACTGAACCAAATGCTCATCAATGAAGGATTCAAGCAAGGCAGGGCAGAACACTGCCTGTACTCAAGAAAGAAAGACAACAAATGGACTTTTATTCTAATTTATGTAGATGATCTTCTCCTTTGTTGTGAAAATCAACAAGATTGTGATGAAATAATTCAGCATCTGAACCAAGAGGTTGAGGTAAAGCGTCTTGGAAATGTCAATTTTTACCTCGGCATTCAGATAGAGCGAGGAAGATGGAAGCTATCTTCTCAATCAAAAGCAAAAGATCATGGATTTCCTAGACTACATGGATATGAAAGATGGAAAACCAACATGTACTCCAATGGAAACAGATTTCCTGAAGCAAGATGGAAACAATGAACCTCTGAGAAACATCAAAGTGTATAGAGAAGCAGTTGGAAAACTGTTCTACATAAGTACAGTAACCAGACCTGACATAGCAGCAGCAGTTGGAATACTGTGTAGGAAAAGTGCATCACCAAATGTGAATGACTGGCAAGCAGTCAAAAGACTGGCAAGATACCTGAGAGGTACTGCACAAATGAAGCTCAAGCTACCAGCAAGCGACAATCCCAGACTAGTGGGATACATGGATGCTGACTGGGCAGAAGACATTAGAGACAGAAAGTCTACCAGTGGACAAGTGTTCTTTTATGGTGGAGGAACAATCAGTTGGACAAGCAGAAAGCAAGACCTTGTAGCAGCATCAACTACAGAAGCTGAATACATATCAGCAGCAGAAGCATGCCAAGAACTCAAGTGGATTCTACAACTGTTAGAAGACTTTGGGATAGATGAACCCAAACCTGTACAACTTTTTGAAGATAATCAATCTTGCATAAAACTTGCAAATACAGAAATAATTGGATTAAGAACCAAGCATATTGAAAGAGTCACATTGTGAGAAATATGCAAGAAGAAGGGCTTGTTGAGCTGTCCTACAGAAGAAATGATAGCAGACGTTCTCACCAAGCCACTTGCCAAAGAGAAGTTTCAAAGTCTACGTGAAAGATTGACTTTTGTGGACTTTGTACACTAAACATTGAGAAGGGGTGTTGGAAATAGCAATGTCTGGTGTACTGCAGCAGCAAGAAAGAAGAAGAGCCTTCTATGCAGGGGGCAGCAAGGATCACTTAGTCATGACAGTGAGAGCAGCATCTCTCTTGTTTCCTGTGGTCATTTCCTTGTCTTGTCTCCTATTGGGATAAACAGGGCAATATTCTGCTTCTTCTCTCTCCTGCCTTATACACTCTCTCTGCAAGATGTAGTCAGATAGCAAGGAACCTATCTCTATCTCTCTTCTTCACTATCAAGTATGTATTTCCTCAAATAAACTTTTTTTGCCTCTTTAATCAGCACAGCGTAACTTCTCTGCTCTGTTTGCACTTAGCTAACAGATAACAAATTGGGAGGGGTAGCAAATATGGCCGAAGAAAGGGTAAGGATACAGGATGATCTAGACAGGCTGAGCTAAAACAAATAACATGAATTTCAACAGAGATAAATACAAAGTTCTCCATTTAGGTAGGAAAAATTCAAAGCATAATTATAGGATGGAAGAGACTTGTCTTGGCAGTAGTATATGCGAAAAGGATCTAGGGGTCTTAGTAAACCATACACTGAACATAAGTCAGTAGTGTGATGTGGTAGCTAAAAAGGCAAACATGATTTTGGGCTGTATCAACAGAAGCATAGTGAACAGATCACGTGAAATGATGGTATTGCTGTACTTTACTCTGGTTAGACCTCACCTAGAGTATTGTGTTCAGTTTTGGGCACCACAGTACCAGAAGGATAATAGACAAGCTGGAACATGTCCAGAGGAGGGCAACGAATATGGTGAAGGGTATGGACTCTGGAGACCAAGTCCTATGAGGAAAGGTTGAAGGAGTTTGGTATGTTTAGCCTGGAGAGGAGATGATTGAGAAATGGTATGATAACCATCTTCAAGTACGTGAAGGGCTGTCATATAGAAGATGGCACAGAGTTGTTTTCTGCTGCCCCAGAAGGTTGGATCAGAACTAACAGGTTGAAATTAAATCAAAAGAGTTTTTGGCTAAACATTAGGAAGAACTTCCTGAGAGTTAAAGTGGTCCCTCAGTGGAACACGCTTCCTCAGGAGGCGGTGGGCTCTCCTTCTTTGGAAGTTTTTAAGCAGCTGCTAGATGGCCATCTGACAGCAATGTTGATTCTGTGAACCTAGGTAGATCATGAGAGGGAGGGAAGTTACATCAGTGCTTCATTCTCGTGGCACCTTCTCACATGTCCAGGGTTATGCCAATCAGCACCTTGAGGTCAGGGGAAGCAATTTTCCCCAGGGCAGTTCAGCTAGGGATCCTTACGGTGTTTTGCCATCTTCTGGGCATGGAGCAGGAGTCACTCTGTGTGTCTATGGGGGTGTAATTGTGAATTTCCTGCATTGTGCGGGGGGTTGGACTAGATGACCCTGGAGATCTCTTCCAACCCTATGATTCTATGATTCTCCATTGTAAGATCGGCATCATGTGTTTGATCAGAATGTAATACACTCAAACATTTACGTAACATTTAGGGTATTTCCACACATAGCAATTCTATGGAAGAGCTTATTCTCCTCATGTTATCTAGCTTATTTGAGTCTATGTCCTCTTTGATACAAAGTCTTTGATTACTAACCATTTTCCCTTGAAAATTCCTACAGTACACGAGTGTTTTGCTCTTAGTGTGGTGATATTCTAGTCTGCTAATATTTCAAACTTTCTTTTAGCAGAGATGATGCCCCTGTACCTTATCATGATGTACTCTGTACCTCATCATGGTAATACTTGCAAGCAGTATTAATGGAATCCATGCAAGGTATCCTCATTCACAAGAGAACTTTCTCACATACTTGTGCTATAACACTGGAATCAGCTTATCTGGCTTCTATTCTTTCATTTATATAATGCAATGATTAACCAAACCCTGAGAAAAATACCAGAATGCCTGGGATCATCACAGAAAAGCAATTGATTAGCCAAATCTAACTACATACTTTTCAAGATTAGAAATGTACTTTAAAAATCTCCTCAGATTCCATCACAGGACACATGCACCAGAAATCTTCAGATATGATCAGAGGCAAACCATATAATGTGCAAGAGTAGAAAAATATATTAACTAATTATTTTCATTACATAATTACTCTAGTTTCATGCCTTCAGCCAACTAAAGTGTTTGGTCTGTTAAGCACCAGATGTTTGCTAGTGTCAAATTACCATGTAGAGTCTGCACCAAGATTCTCATCTGGACAGCACTAATTCTGAGCCAATGCACACATGAATAACAGGTGCATTAACTGTGACCCGGAGCCTGAATGTGCCCCTAAGGTCATCATCAGAGGTTCTAGAATGGTGTTAGTGGGATCCTGGCTTAATAGAATCATGGATCAACGGTAGAGCACAAATTACATATTATATACATAAGAACATATAGAAGAGCAAGATTTGGGTTTAATAACACCTTAAATACCAGCTAGATGTAATAGATTTTTAATTCTCAGTCCCTTAGGTATAATATCCAATCTTTTGAATTTGGTAAGAAAAGTGATATCAGCATGTTCCTGTGCAAGTTTTTTTTGTAAGGTTGATGGATTTCCACTTGAGGCCGCTGAATGTGGTGCCTTCCATGAAGATAGATTTAGTTGGGACATGCTGGTCTGCAGCAGAAAAGCAAGGTGCTACTGGACTTGAATCTTGCTCTTCTTCTACAGACCAACATGGTTACCCACCTTAAAATACATATATAAGGCTGCAGTTTCATACTGTAACATCTTCAGTTACAAGTGCTCATGTAGCAGGACTGGGATGTGCTTAACATCCTGGAGAACTGTTGTCAGCTAGAGCTAGATGGACCAATTGTGTGTTGTGTAATGATGCAATGTTATATGTTCACCTTTTCTATGGTGCAACACATCTCATAAGGCTTCTACCATTTTTCCTGCTGTCTCAGATTCAGAACAGCTGTGGGGTAATGTAGACCCACTGAATCTCTCTTTCTCCAACATTTCTATGTTATCTTTCTACCCAAATACCTTGTCATGTTCCCTCCTCCTCTTCCCCTCTTCTTTGTCTTTAAACAGCAGAAATGGCACCAAAGGGATTTTTAAAAATTCAAAAATAAGTATTTAATTTATTTTAGAGGGGAAAGGTCAGGTGAAATCAGGGGTTGAATTTTTTTTTTAAATTTTATTGGTGAGTATACTTTTCAAATTCAATACATTCATTCCCTAAATATCTAATTAACTATCCCCCACCCTTTTCCTCCCCCCTCTCTATCGACTTCCAACAGCTTTCTAACCCTTAACCCCTCTTATTACTTAATAAATCCCTTACTCTAAGCACATTCTAATTCCCCCTCCCCAGGTATTCTATCATATATATCAAATATCCTATCAATATAATATACTTCTATCAATTATGCTATCAAATATTCTATCAGTATAATATACATCTATCAGTTATACTATCAATATAGTATAGATCTTATACCCCTCAATATAGCAGACCAGTATAATATAGTATAATATATAACAAAAGTCTTAATTTAAACATATTCTATTTCTTTTAAACCTATATTCTATCAAATATACTGTCGTCATTATAATATGTATTAAAACCCCTACTGTGTGCCCTGCCACCAATGTGGCACAGCATACAACACCGTACTACACATTCATTATATAATATACAATCTGATCCACTAGCACTATAGTATATATAGTATACCCCATCAGTATATTTATTTAACTATTTCCTTATTCATATACTCTAAAAAAGATATTACTTATCCTAACCTCCCTATCTTATTCTTTACAAAATCAGTTCTAAATTTCACCCCTTTTCTACTATATTATAGTCCAAACTTAGATTAAAATAGATATAAATTGGTATAATGGTAAAGTCACTTCTCTCTTCTGTTTAAAATGTCTTGTTTTAAAAATTCTCAAACTGCCACAGTTCTCCTTTCACATCCCATTTTTTTTTCCAAAAATTGTTTCAATTTCGCCCAGTCTGCCAAATACTGTCCCGGATCCAGGTCTTTGAGTTTTCTTGTCATTTTATCCATCTCTGCCATGTACAACAATTTATAAATCCAGTCCTCTACAGTAGGTACTTCTTGCATTTTCCATTTCTGCGCATACAATAATCTTGCTGCAGCTGTCATATAAAATAACAATGTTCTATTTTGCACTGGAACATTCTCCATTCCCAAGTTTAGTAGCAGCAGTTCTGGGTTCTTATTTATTTGGGTTTGTAACACCTCATTAATTACTTCTATTATATCTCCCCAGTACTTCTTCGCTACTTCACAAGTCCACCACATGTGGTATAATGATCCTTCGTGCTTTTTACATTTCCAGCACTTATCTGACATATTAGCGTTCCCCAGCGCAATTTTCTTCAGTGTTAGGTACCATCTATATATCATCTTGTATACATTTTCTCTAATATTCGTACACGTTGTAATCTTAATTGTATTCTTCCACAAGTGCTCCCATGCCTCCATTGCTATTTCTTTATGAAAATTGATTGCCCACTTCACCATCTGTACTTTCACTACTTCATCTTCAGTATACCATTTTAGAAGTATCTTGTAGATCTTTGAAATTTGTTTCTTATCTTCTTGTAGCATTACTTCTTCCAATTCTGAGTTTTCCATTCTTATTCCTCCTCTTGAACAGTCCAATTTGTAAAGATCTCTAATCTGTCTGTATTGAAACCAGTTATAACAAGGAGACAATTCTTCTTCTGATTTTATTTTTGGCATTAAATATTGTATTTGTATTATCTCCTTGTAGGTTAAGCATTGCTGTTCGTTCTCGACAGTTCCCGGGTCTATTACTTCATACGGGACCACCCAAGATGGGATTTGATCTTCCAGATACATCTTATATTTCTTCCAGATTGTGAAGAGGCTTCTTCTAATATAATGATGCAGAAACAGAGAGTCCGCTTTTATTTTATCGTACCATAGGTATGCATGCCATCCAAATATTTTCTTATAACCTTCCAATGCCAGAAGTTTGAGATTTTTCAACGTTATCCAATCCTTTATCCATGTCAAACAAATTGCTTCATAGTACAGTCTTAAGTTGGGCAGTTGCAAGCCACCTCTTTCTTTCGCATCCTGTAACACTTTCATTTTAACACGTGGTTTCTTGCCTGCCCACACAAAATTCGAAATTTTTCTTTGCCATTTTTCAAATTGTTTAGAGTCTCGGATAATCGGGATCGTTTGTAACAGAAACATCACATGAGGTAGAACATTCATTTTTATTGTCGCGATTCTGCCTAGCCATGATAAATTCAGCTTGTTCCACTTTATCAAATCTCTCTCTATTTGTATCCACAACTTTTCATAGTTATTCTTAAATAAGTCTATATTTTTTGCAGTTAGTTCAATTCCCAAATATTTTACTTTGTTTGTTACCTCGCAGTCCGTTAATTCCATCAGTTCTTGTTGTTTCTGTGTGGTCATATTTTTGCATAGTATCTTCGACTTCTTTTTATTTACAAAAAAACCAGCCAGATCTCCAAATTCCTTTATCTTCTTTATTACCTTTGACATATTGTCAATTGGATCCTCTACAATCAACATTATATCATCCGCAAATGCTCTGACCTTGTAGGTAAACTCTCTTATCTTTATACCTCGGATTGTGTCGTCCTCTCGTATCTGAATCATCAATATCTCCAAAATCAATATGAACAGCAATGGAGACAATGGGCAGCCCTGCCTTGTGCCTTTGCTTATTTTCAGTTTTTTTGTCAAATCGTCATTCACTACAATCGCTGCACTTTGGTCTTTATAAATTCCTTTAACTGCTTGTATGAACTTTTCTCCCATTTGCAGCTTTTCCATGGTGGCGAACATAAAGTCCCAGTTCAGATTGTCAAATGCTTTTTCTGCGTCTACGAAAAAGAAACCAACCTCCTTATCACAATGCTTATCATAGTATTCAATAGCATTTATTACTGTTCTCAGATTGTCTTTAATCTGTCTATTAGGTAAAAATCCCGCTTGTTCATCTGCAATGAATTCCGACATCCATCCTTTAATTCTTTCCGCCAACACCTTTGCAAATATTTTATAATCATTGTTCAACAATGAAATTGGTCTATAATTTTTAACATTAGTCAAATCTTGTCCTTCTTTTGGAATCAATGATATATTAGCCGCCTTCCAAGAATCAGGAATCCCTTGATCCTGCATAGCACCATTCATCACCTCTTTCAGGAGAGGTGCCAATTCTTGGCCCATTATTTTATAAAATTTTGCCGTTAGTCCATCCGGGCCTGGCGCCTTCCCCAATTTCATTGATTGAATAGCTTCTTTTATTTCCTCTTCTGTCACTTCCTTATTCAATTTCTCTTTCCATTCTTCAGAAAGTGTCGGAAGTTTCATCTTATCTAAATATTCCGCTATTGAATCTTTGTTCACCTCTTTTTTTTGGTATAATTTTGCATAAAATTTAAAAAAAGGCTCTACTAATGGCGACTTGATCACTTAATAGCTTATCATCTTCTCACATTGTACTGATAATTTTCTTCTCCTTCCTCTTTTTTAGTTGCCATGCCAAATATTTCCCAGGTTTATTTGCACCTTCAAACGACCTCTGATTCATCCTCTTTAAATTCCACTCCAATTCTTTGTTGTTCATTGCCGATAACTGTTCTTGCAATATTTTTATATCCTGATATATTTTCTTTTTGCCTGGTCTCTTTTTGAGCTGAATCTCTTTGGCTTTAATTTTTTCCATAATTTCTTGTCTTTTCTCCTCCTTTTTCCTCCTGTCTCTCGCATTCAAGTCCATTAGTATCCCTCTGATCACGGCCTTATATGTGTCCCAAACCTTATTTGTCGATACTTCTTTATTCAAATTGTATTGCAAAAAGAACTTGGTCTCTCTTCGCAGCAACGCAATATTCTCTTCCATTTGTAACAGGTCTTCATTTATTCTCCATCCTCTTCTTTTACTATTCTTACCAAATTTCCACACAATTGGATTATGATCTGAGCCTACCTTTGGCATTATTTCCACCTCTTTAGTCCAGAGCGACAGTTCTTTGGAGGCCCAGATCATATCAATTCTTGATAGTGTAGAGTGTCTTGCAGAGTAATATGTATATTGTCTATTCCTGGGATACTGTCTCCACGGGGGACAGTATCTCTCTCCAACATTTCTATGTTATCTTTCTACCCAAATACCCTGTCACGTTCCCTCCTCCTCTTCCCTTCTTCTTTGTCTTTAAACAGCAGAAATGGCACCAAAGGTATTTTTAAAAATTCAAAAATAAGTATTTAATTTATTTTAGAGGGGAAAGGTCAGGTGAAATCAGGGGTTGAAAATTTTTGAGGTAACTCAACATAAAAACATCTGAGGTAAAATCAGAACATGCACAGACTTTAATTTCTTATGCTTTTCACAGCTACTTTAATTCTTATGTTTAGAGGCTTTTGTTGCCATGTTTCCCCCAAACACTCTAGTATACTTTTTTTTAGTATTCTCTGTCTCTTTTGGGTTTAAGAATGCTGATACTTACTTTCTAGTACCCCAAATTCCTTCTCTTCAGTGCTTTCCTTCAGTTTTTGACTGCATTTTAAGGTCTCTACTAGACATGGGCATGAACAGAACCCCCCCCCCAAACACGCTGTTTGTTGTTCATTGCCATCCACAAACAATGAGAACTGATGAATATGACCTGTTCACAAACATATTCGATGTTCATTGTTCATGGCCCTTTAAAGATCCCCTTAAACTATCAGCTGGCAGGCGGCAGGGGGGGGGGTTCCCAGATGATAGTTTAAAGGGCCCTGCCCTGCCACTTGAAAGCGGCAGGGCCCTTTAAACAACCTACAACCACCCACCACCACCCTTCCCCACCCTTCCCCACCCCAGTGCTGCCAGGCTGCTGCTGCCCAAAGCAAGATGGGCAGGGAGATTTGGCCATCCCTCTCACGCAGGGAGAGCTGGCAGCACCAGGCTGATGCTGCCTGGTGCAAGATGGGCAGGGAGATTCTCCCTGTCCCTTTCGCACCAGGAGAGCGGGCACCGCTGGGCTGCTGTGCCTGGTGCAAGAGGGGTGGTGAGAACCTCCTCATCCCTCTCGCACCAGGACAGCTGGTCCACCCGATGCGAGAGGTGCAAGGAGAACCTGATCATCCCTGTCACACCGGGACAGCACCAGCGCCGCCGGATTACTGCATCCGGTGCAAAAGGTGCAGGGAGAATCTCTTCATCCCTCTTGCACTGGGACAGCGGTTCCTGCTACACCCAGTGTGAGAGGGGCGGGCAGAATCTCCTTGTCCCTCTTGCACTGGGACAGCAGGCGCTGCCAGGCTGCTGCACCCAGTGTGAGAGGGGTGTGGAGAATCTCCTCATCCTTCTCGCACTGGGACAGTGGGCACCGCCAGGCTGCTGCACCAGTGACAGAGGGGCAGGGAGAATGTCCTTGTCCCTCTCGCTTTGGTACAGCGGGCACTGCTGGGCTTCTGCACCCGGTGACAGAGGGATGGGGAGAATCTCCTCGTCCCTCTCACACTGGGACAGCGGGCTCTGCCAGGGTGCTGCACCAGGTGCAAGAGGGGCAGGGAGAATCTCCTCATCCCTCTTGCACTGGGACAGCTGGTGTCGCCAGGCTGCTGTACCCTGTGCAAGAGGTGCAGGGAGAATCTCCTCATCCCTCTTGCACCGGGATGGCAGCGCCGCCGCTGGCTGCACCCAGTGTCAGAAGTGTGGGGAGATTCTCCTCATCCCTCTCGCACTGGGACGGTGGTGGCAGCGCCCAGCTGCTGCACCCGGTGTGAGAGGTGCTGGGAGAATCTCCTTGTCCCTCTTGCACCAGGACAGCAGTGGCAGCACTGAGCTGCTGCACTCTGTGCCAGAAGTGCGGGGAGAATCTCCCCGTCCCTCTCACACTGGGAGAGTGGGCACCACTGGGCTGCTGTGGTCCAGTGCAAGAGGGGCAGGGAGAATCTCCATGGGATCCATGGGTCATTTCCAGTCATTTTCTTTTGAGAGTGGAAAAAGGCTGACTGTCTGCGGAAGCTACTTCGAGGGGTTAAAGCCAGAAGGAAAGCCAGGAATTCAAACAGAGTTCAGACAGTCCATGCCTCTATTGCCAGGGGAATTGATTGAAAGGCACCAGACTGTCTGGCTTGACCAATGGCTGACAAACGAACGGCAATGAACAATGCTTGCAACGACCACTTGTTCATTTGAAATGGGGCCTCACAAACAGCTTGCTCATGAACAGCTGATCAGGCTGTTTATGGGTTTTTTCAGTTCGTAATGCTGTCTGTGCCCATGTCTAGTCTCTACAGGCAGTTTCCAACCATACTCGACCAAAGATCTCTCCACTCTCCAGAGCTACCTCCCTGTTTAACTGGGTTGGGAAAGCCACCTCTTCTAAGAAGATATATCCCCTTTCTTTGGTCTGAATGGGAGTCTTCATCTACTTCTCAAACTTCTTTGCAATTTTTTCCCTAATTCTTCTATCGGTGTTAAACTGCTCTCTGTTAGGATTCCATTTCCCAATCTTCACACTCAATTCCTCTCAGCTAGAGGTAAAAACTGACCCACCTCTTTCCAGCTCATGCTACCCAATCAGATTCCTTGGAATAGCCTGTCACTCAAAGCTCTCTGTGTGTGAGGGATTAACACTTAACAATCCTTCAGCTGTTTGTACAACACTTGCATGCTTTTAAAAAGTGCAATCCATCACAGTCCCCAGGGCAGCAAACATCTAACCATTAAAATATTTCAATGTTAAAACATTCAAGGCATTAAAACAGCATTTAAAATAGAGTAGATCCTTCCCACTAATGAAGGGTCACAGCTGTCTCATCAGCAGAAGCTTATAAAAGGTAGCTTTGGCCACTGCTGCCTCCTTTTTATCCAACAGGAGGCCTGGATTCACCGCCATGCTGTGAACCTGTTCCTTTCAGGGAGTGCAATCTCATCTGGAACAAATATCCCAGTTCCTGGGTCCAATCTCGCCTCCATCAGTAGCACCTCATTTTGTTGGGATTAACTTTCAGTTTTAAGTCATACTACTACTGTAGATCTAGAATTCCTCTTCACACATGCCCACACAGGTGGTGGGAAATGAGATTTAGCCTTTTCTGTCTGGCACATACTGTTTGCTCTTCCCTTCTGTGGATTGCTCATACTTGATATCTGATAGTATTTATCTTCTGAAAAGTAAAGGATAGGTATTGTGTTTGGACTGATTTCTCTAGCAAAAAGAAAAAGTCAGCTTTCATAATATTTGACTTGAAAAGCTGTGAATCTAAAAATATGGTCTTCCAAGACAATCACATAAAGGAAGGACAAGACTTCTTGACCAAATCCTTTGTTAATACAAAGCAGTGTCACTGTGACAGTTATAATACTTTGAGACCTAATGGGAGCATAGATTATAGGGAATTCAGGTGAGAACAGAGTTCTAAGACCCACAGAGAAGATGGAGGAATTGGAAGATCTTAAGTGTTGTGTGGATCCTCCGGATTGTCTATGCAGTTATTTTCATCTAGGTTATTTTCATTAGATCTCTCTAGCAGTATTAACCATGTGAAACTGAGAAAATGATTGAGCATCTTTCTGACATAATTTCGATTTGTATTAAGAGAAAAGCTTTCAGTCAAATAAAGTGCAGTTATCTACAAAGGCTAAATATGTCATGAGAAATTGACAAAATGATCAAGGTGTATAGTTCTCTAATTATATCTTCTTGTCATTCCCATAACAGACTCTCAAATTAATCAATAGCAACTACATAGTACAGAGTAATAGTACAGAGACAAAACAAAATTCTTCATTAACCAGTGCATCATTCTCTGCTTCTAGTCTACTTAAAGTCAGCACCTGCTGAGGCGTGATCATGACACTGAAACTGAATTTAAATCATTTGGCATTTACTATATTATTACTATATCTAGTTTTGAGGTCCTGGTCTCCATACATGTGGGAAAATTGGCACGACAGGGCCAGGAACCAAGGAGCAAGAGGGTTCTGCACATCTGGGATTACCCTTAGAAAAATCACATTTTCTTCCTTAACCCCCAAATTGAGGCAACTTTCCAAAGATTTCTGTTGTTTGCATAAGCTATTATTTTGCCTGATAAATTTACAGTCAACTGAAACAACACCTGAGCTCTCATGAGACTTTAGGAACCATTTTTTGGTTAGATGCTGAGGTTTTGGGCTCCCTTTGTACTATAGGTCCTTTCTTCATAGTACAGTGCTTGTGGCCAAGAATTATCACGTTAGATGCCCAATGCACGTTAGATGCCCAATGCACAGGGGTGTACACAAGAAAAGAATTAGGTAAATACAGTTTGGTAATACTGAACTGGAAAAAAAATTCAGTATTCCCCAAATACCAAATTAATTTTGTAGTTTGGTTCAATATTACAGAGCAAATTCGGTAAAATGAAGCCATTGTTTCCTACAGGAAACTCAACCAGTGCTCGGGGGGGGGTCCATTTTTGACTGAATTTCGTAAAATGTGCAGAGCACTTACTCCTGTCCTCTAATAGCCCCTCAAGTTTCATAAAGATTGGACCCAGGGGGGGCATTTTATGGCAGCCCAAAGAAGGTGTTCGCAACCACCTCCAATCTCCGTTATTCCCTAAGGGGAAATCTATGAAGGCTCTCCAGGTTGCTGGGGTGGCATTTTGCAAGCAGAATCCACCAAATTTTCAAAGAACTGCTTGTCCTCTAAAGACCCCTCCCCCAATGTTTCTGGAAGATTGAGCATTGGGTCCAATTCTGTGGGCCCCTGAACAAGGTGTTCCCAACCACTCCACTTGTTCCTATTGTGGGGGAAAACTCCAAGCTAACTCCTATGGCATAAACATATGGACTGAGGCTGCCATGGCCAGAGGTACACTCCTAAATACAAGTTCCACACCACACAGTCCAAGACAACCAAACTTATGCCCCCCGCCCAACCCAGCACCCCCTGACTAAGCTGACCAGCCACTCTCCACTGTTTCCAATGATGAGGAATTCCAAGGTTCTTTCCCAGGGACACATACACACAGGGCAAGGATGCCACAGCCAAAGCATGCTCCCAAATGCTAGCTTATCCCAGGGGAAGCCCAACAGAATCAAATTGATGACCCTCCCAAAAAACCTCAGTGCCCCCAGAGCAGGATGACCAATCACTCTCCATTGTTCCCTATGAGGTCCTACATCACATCAGTGAATTGCCCAAAACAAAATGAAGCAAGGGACAGTCATACAACAAGAAGCAAACTGAAGCAAGGAAATGGAATCTCCCTAGAACCAAAGTGAAGCCAGGGGATCAATTTCACATCCATTCCTCCCAAAACAAACTGAACCAAGGGACACTCTTGCCACTTAGCCCAAAAGAACTAGTGTCATTCACAGCAGTCAGGCACTGGGTTCAGTCAGTGAGTGAACACTACAGAACAGAACCAAACAGTACCCAGCTACAAGCACAAGGCAACAGTTGCATAAGATGGATCCCACCCATGTAGCCTCTGGATCCCCCTATTGGCACACCAGTGTGCACCAACCATCTCTGGAAGAGATGTTTGGTATCTCTTTCCTACAGGAAACTTGGGGTGGGGAGAACCAGAGGTGGTCACAGAACAACGCCCCACTGGCTTGCTGGCAGCCATGTGGTGCCAATCTTTTTCTCCTTCTGGTACTTCCTTATGTGGATCCTGAGGCTGATCATCAACAGATGATTCACATCCTTCCCTCGACTGAACAAGGTCCTATAGTGCTGCCACTGTGTATACTAGGGGTACTCCGTCTTCTGAAAATACTCCCAGACATTGTAGAACATGCCTGGCACTCCAGGAGATTCCTCCTGTGAGAGGCTCAGACCGGATATGCTGTGTCTAAGATGGGCAGAAGAAGATGAGTGAGGGCAAAAGGGTAGAGATGTGTGTGTGGGGTCACTCGTTTCCATAATCTCTTTCCACCACAATCCTGTCCTCCTGCCTTGCTCAAAGGCTGGCCTCAGAGGAAACTAGGGAAGGCTCACTGATGGTGGGCCCCTCCACCAGATCCTCCATCATCTTCTGGGTCCTTGGGGTGAGCACAAGGGACAGAAAACTCATGTCCCTCAAGCCCACCCCAAAAGACTCATCATTCTGCTCCTCCTCTCACAGCTGGGTCTCAACAGCTGGAGAATGACTCTCAGCAGCAGATCCATGCCCAGTGCCAGATCCTGCCTCAGCTCCTGTGGTGGGGGTGATGCTCCTGCATCTGCCTCAGGAAAGAGGGCCTTGTGAACTCCTGCTATCATCAGATGCCAGACTGGTGAATGGCAGCTGGGCTGGGGCGGGCCTCCTCTGAGCATGGGGGGGGGAGGGAGAGCCACAGCCCTCCCCCTCCCTCCATCCCTCTAGGCGTATCCCTTGCCTTTCCCCCAGGGCCTCTCTCTGGTCTCCTATCACTCATTTTTCTGCCACCAAAACCTACATTAACTAGTAACTAATCTTATGAAATAGTTAAATTATCAATCCACCCAAAGCACCTAATCAAAAATGAGTCTCTTTTAAAACCTACTTACCTACTCTGAAAGCTTGATTTGTAGGTCTAAACTTGGAGATGGTCATACAGATCCCTTTTCAGAAGGCCCTGTTTAGGTATGTGGTGCTAAACTAGCAAGTAGATTAATTCTTCTTCAGGAATCAAGCTATCCCTCGCCTGAACCCCAATCTACAAGTAAACATAAGACAAAAAATCTACTTCTAATGTACTTGGTCTGGCTCCAGGACAGCCAGAGATGGACAGGAAAGACCTAGTTAAATGTCACTAATGAGCAGTCTTTTTATCTATAGAATTTGACTAGAACTTGAACTTTTCTTAATTACTACCCAAGCCTATTAAAGGGGAAAAACTCTGTTTGTTCCCTAAAAGCTGCCAATTAAATTCTGCTTTACAAGACTTACAACTAGCCTATCTTAAAAACTCTTTTTAATAGTTCATGCAACCCACTCAGAATAGATAAATTACATCTAAACACCACTAGATAATTTCAGCTAACAAACACCCCAGCAAACAATCCCCTCTCCCAGAAGAAGAATAACCAACTAACAACAATTGAACACCAAAGCCAAGCTAAACTTCTATGGTCTCAGCAGGCAACACCAGGAATCCATTGGATTTTTAGCCAGAGGATAAAACAGAAAAGACTCTCCCGCCCCCCACCAAAGAACAAGCAGCAAAATGAATAGTCAATATAACCAACTTCAAACCAACACCCCCACAAAAGCCAAACCAAAGCTCCCACACACAGCAAAAAAGCAGTTTCTAAAATGCAAAGTTAAAAAAAACCCTTTCCCCTTTCCCCTCAACCCTATCCCTCCCAGACACCAGGCCAACCCCCCCCCCCAAAACCCAGTGATTCTATGACTTTCAAACCAGGCAGCAGAAGTCCTCCAGATGCAGCAGGAGATCTCAGCAGGAAGCAACAGGAATCCACTGGGTGGCAGGATCCAGTTGCAGTCAACACCAAACCCAAAGCAGGCCAGGCCCAAGCCAGAAGCTAGAGAGAGAGAGAGAGAGAGTCACAGCCAGTAGCAGGCAGAGTCTCTGATCTCTCAGAGCTAAGTCTCTGATCTCTCAGAGCTAAGCTTGATCAAGCGGAGCGCAAGTGAATGGCAAGTGAACAGGGAGGAATACACGTGAGTCTGTTCGCTTGCCAGACCAGTGTAATTTGTCACTTGTTGCTTGGCCCTCAGGCTACCAAAGCACACACACTACAGAACATGAAGGCTGCTCTGAGGCAAGCCTGCCTATTTAACTCCTTGCAGATTAAGAAAGGCACTCTCCTTATGAAGAATCCTATTGGCCAGAGCAGGAATGCTCCTGCAAAGATTAGCTACTCACTCCCCCCTCCCTTCTGCCTCTGCCGCATTCCCCCCTTCCTTCTTCCCTCTCCTATCTGTGAAAAAAGGCAGGGAAAAGTGTTTCTTATCAAAGGAATAGCAAAGGAACATCCCAGCCACAATTACCAAAGTTTATCGAATTAACTGAATTAATTTGGTAAACTTAAGTTTGAGAATACCGAATGTGATTTGGTATTTCCCTTTGAGTTCAGTAATATCAAATTTTACCAAATCATGTAAAATTCGGTATTTTTAAGGGAATACTGAACATAAAGTGCACATCCCTACTCTGATAATAGGCCCAATAGCACAGTGGAAACTGCACACTTCAACTGCCCAAAGATGGTTTGGTGCTGTGCCAGGTCATCTTATAAAACTTTGGGTGCCATTTTGGGCTGCCACCTGGCCAGATGCCAAAGCCTCTTTACAACCCAGAGTAGGAGGATGAGGAGGAAGATGAAAGAGAATGGAAAGAAGAAAGGAAAATAGGAGAGGATGGAGGGAAAGAAGGGAAATTAATGGAGGAGAAGGACCATCCCCCCCAAATCCCTCATAGTTCACTTATTTGTTATTTCTATAATTTGGGCTTGCTTTTCACCCTCATGAATCCAAAAGTTGTGTAAGGGACAAAGCTGTGTTGCTTGAGCTTCAGTTTTATGCTTACAAAGCAGGTTTGATGAAGAGATAGATTTACATTCAGCCTGACATTCCATTTGCTGCTAATGCCGTTATCACCAATGTTAATGTAGAGTGTATAAAAAAGAGCCACCATCCTTAAATCAATATTTCAGTACCCCTCAAAGGGCAGCAATGTTGGCAGTATACAGGGATTATGTGCTCCTTGAAACTGGCCCCTATGTTTATGAAGGTTGACCTTTAGGAAAACGCACAACATTTTGATGGATGCCTCAAGAAGGCTTTTAATGAGTGAGAGCACTGTAAGTCATTATCCACTGTAACAAAGATGAAAAACATGTAAAAGAATTGTGGAAAATATGTAAGAAAAGTATGAGCATGCCTATCTTTGTTTCTTTTCTTTTCACATGTTTGAGCATATTTCTTTCACCCAGGTATTGCCAATTATTGTTTCTTTTACAGAATATTTAGGGCTTTTCTAAACAATTTTAATATATTTTAATGTAATTTTACACCATTTCTATGCTGTTTCATTTCTATTTTATATGATATTTGTACAGCAGAATAATGCAAAATAATGCAAAAATTTGAAATAGATTAATTTTAATGGGAAAATTCAATGCAAGGAAACCAATTGGCAGGCAAATATAAGGTTACTTCATACAAGAAAAAACATACTGAAGCAGATTTTCAAATAGCAGAAATGCAAAAACTAGTAACAAATTTATGCTCAATGGAAATATTCAAGATGAAAAGGAAATTATTATTATTGATAACATTGCCCCTCAGTTCAAGAACCAGGAGGCATTTGTTGAACTATTGTTTCTGGAGTCCTCTATGCATTTGATCCATAATGCACATTTTCCCTCTTCAAGCATTTAAGCCCACCCATTAGAAAGAAAGAAAATCTGGGCTGGCACCTTACTCACAGAGAACTCCTATGCTTTCAATATCTGCCTGTCAGGGAGAAGTGAAGCCTACTGTATCACAGTGATGCGCATTGCACAGACATCCACAATCCCCTTTTTGACCTGTATTTGGTATGCAGTTTTGAGCCTCAAATGCTTCCAAGTTAAATCTCAGTTTAATTGGGACAGTTGGACTTCTTTAGAGTATATGAGATATAAACTTCTGGAACAATCCACAAAAATTCTTTCTGTTAACTAGTTTGGAGGTTCTACAGGGGAGTGCAGCTTTTGTATACCCTTGACCTTCTGTTAACTATAGTTTAAGACATCTAGTGCAGCCAACAGGTGGACAAAAGCATGACACCGGAAAACATACAGACAATTTGTTGGTACTCATTTGTACTGGTCCCCTGTTTGGTAGTGTAACATAATGATTAGTCTTGGGATTAGCAACTGGAGGCCCGAAGGTCAAAGCTGGCTTTCTGAGAAATGATGAGGCCCCTCACTGTCAAGCAGAGGAAAATTACTGACATGGAGGGAGAGGTGGCTATGTTCATATCAACCATTCACTTTAGGAAATGGAGCAGGAAGTCTGGACTAGAGATGGGCACGAACAGCAATACGAACAAAAAAAAGCCACAAACAGCCCAATCTGCTGTTCGCGAACAAGCTGTTTGTGAGGCCCCATTCTAAACGAACAGGTAGTCATTGCAAGCCTCGTTCATTGCTGTCCGTTGCTGCTCGTCAAGCCAGACAGTCTGGCACCTGCAATCAATTCCCTTGGCAATCAGAGGCAGCGATTGTCTGAACTCTGTCTAAACTCCTGCTGTTGCCCTGGAAACCCCAATCTAAGCCCAATTTAGCTTGATAGGCTGGTCTTTCTTTCAAGTGTGGAGCTCCAAATTTGTTACAAGGGAGCAAAGAGCAGGGGGGAGGGGGGCTCCCAGCTCTGGTTTAGTTTGCAGACAGAGGAGAGGGAGAGAGTTGCTGTTGGCATTTTGATAGAGAGAGTGCATTGGAGCTTGAATTTTCTTTGAGTGTGGTGGGATAGAGATCTACCCCTTCAAGTTCCAGGGCTGATGCCAGGCTCTGGGGCCAAGCTATTATTTATTATTGGTACCTTTCCTGGTGCCTGCTCAGGTCAGGTTTCTGGGAGTGGTGCAGTAGGGATCTTAACTTTGATGATGGCTGGAGGAGAGCCTGCTGGCCCCCACAAACAGCCAACCACGAACATGTTCATGAACAGGGCTATGTTTGTGGTTGTTTGTGAGTCCCTGTTCGTGGATGGCAATGAACAATAAACATCACGTTGATTGTTTTTTTTCTGTTTGGGCCCATCTGTAGTCTGGACCACCACCTTCCATCTCACCTCCAGAGGAGCTGACCAGAGTTCTAATTCCATATATCTCATGAATGGCATCTGCCAAGACAATGCCTTAAATATGATCCAGTGGAGTTCCTATTTAATAAACATTTCCTTTATAAGGAGAGGCTGTATAGAGTAGTTGCATATCACTGGATAAGTAAATGAATATGTAATCATATTGGCTGAGTTGCATAAACATTGAGAGATGTATACCAACCAGGTTCCGTGGCAGCAATAAAAGTGCTTACTCTTTGCAACTGCTTGGATTTAATGTAAAGGTACTCCTGTTACCTAGTTTCAGAGAGCTAACCTTTCAGTTAGATTTAGGGCCGCTTCTTACAATACTTTATGATTCATGCATGTTTCAAGACAGATGAAAATGTTGTGTGTAAATGAATGCAGATATCTATCTCTAATGGTCAATCTTTCTTCCAGTATGTTTGTATGGGAAGTAAGTAGTCTCACCAATCCAGTGGATCTCCTATATTTATCTATCACATTTTTATCCTGCTATCCCTCTGATGACCCTGACCTGGATAACCCAGGCAAGCCTGATCTCGTCTGATCTCAGAAGCTAAGCAGGGTTGGCTTTGATAAGCAATTGGATGGGAGACCTCCAATGAAGACCAGGCAATGGCAAACCACCTCTGTTAGTCTCTTGCCATGAAAACCCCTCCAGGGGTCCCCATAAGTCAGCTATGCTTTGAGGGCATTCTTCACCATTCCATCTTTCTGATGAGTTCAGGGTGGCAAACAAGACTCTCCCTTCATAACTGTGATGTGGGAGTATGTGTCTAATTTTAAGTGCGCCCTTGAGTTTCAATTTCCTCTATAAGACCATATAGGAGGAGCCTCACTTGAGTCAGGTTTTGGAGTTGAGGTTGTAGTCTCTCAGCATGTATTAGTGTTCTCTATCAGTAAGTGTTCCCTCCTGGTTGGAAACAATAAAGGGAGCTTTTGTGGAAGCTACCAGTGTCCTGTGTTCTGGCTACAGTGCAGGACTGAAGGGTGAATGAAAGACAAGATAGATAATCACACCCCATCCACCATGCCAACAACAACAACCCTGTGAGATAGGTTATGCACTTACTCTAGGTCATCCCGTGACAACTTTAGGGTAGATTTGAATCTTGGTTTCAACCTCAGCACCATGCAAGTCCTCATGTTGTATTGCACTAATATGAAAACTGTGCAGAAATGGCATTATATTACATAAAAATTGGAAAAAGTCCTATGTCTTTTATTTACAGAACTGGAATAGTGAATTTACCATTTATTGTGTACCCCTATGCTTCCCACACAACCTTGAACATGGCATGGAAAAGTCTATGCTGTCTCCATTTAATCCGTTTGATTTAAAAAATACACATGACTCTGTATTACAATGAATCAGAACAGGGCTAGATTAGCCATTATGGACACTGGGATGTCTTCTGCCCCCCCTCACCCATCCAACCCAAGTCAGACCAGTGGAAGAAAGGTTGTGTGTGGCCCACCTGATGTGGGGGAGTCGGTGCTGCTGAGCTTCACAGTGGCCCAATTTGGGTTGATTCAGCCCCGATACAGGCCCAGGTTGGGCTGCTGTGCTGTGCAAGAGTGCATCCATGAGGCGCTTTCACCCCATGCCAGCCAGGTAAGCTGGGGTGGGGGGTGGGGATTGGCAACCCTAGGCACCTACTTGGTTGGGTAGGCAGGCTGCCACTTCCTGCCCACTGAGGAGGCTGGGCAAGGTGGGGTAGGCAGACTGCCTTTTCTTCCCTCCTTTTGGGGACAGGGCTAGGGTGGACCAGGGGACCAGGGGAACTTCTTCCAGCATGATTTTTGCCTTTCAGTTTGCCCCTGAGTCAGACCATAAATCATCAAGTTAGTATTGCCAGTTCAGATTAGCAGTGGTTCTCCATACTCTCAGGCAGAGGTCTTTCACATCACCTACTGCCTGACCATTTTAAGAGGAGATGCCAGGGACTGATCTTGGGACTTTCTTCATGCTAAATAGATACTCTACCACTGAGCCATGCCCCCTCTCACCAGCTTTTGCATTCCACTGCTAATCATAGTTAACATTTTAAAAACACTTATTGAATATTCAAAGTGCTTTCCATGCATTCTCTAATTCTTGCATCAAGCATGGATAGTACACATCAGTAATATTTTAACCGTGTTGCAGATGGGAAGTTGAAGATGAAAGATAGTCGGTTGCCTAGAGCTGCCAAGTGCCCAAAGGAAAAAATATTCTGCCCTTTAATAGTGGTTTAATATGTAAAATTGGACAGTTTTCAGGGCATGGAGGTAAATAACCTCACCTGGTAAATAAATCCCATTAAACCTGTATTAAAGTGATAGGACAATTTTTCACCAGGCTTTTGGCAATCCTAAATTGCCTAACAGTGAGCTCACAACAGTAGTAGGGAGACCTCTTGCTTTCCCTCTTTCTGCCTGCCACCACCCAGTGGGGCAATGAGTAAAAAATAGTCAGAAAAGTGGTGTCACATAGCTTCCAGCAATAATAATAATAATAATGATGATGATGATGATGATGATGATGATGATGATGATGATGATGATGATTTATATCCCACCCTCCCCGCAAGCAGGCTCAAGGCAGGTTACAACAGAAGATAAAATATACAAGATAAAATCACAATAAATTAACACAGCTTTCTAATAAAACACCTGCTCACCGTATAAAAACCCTATAACATCTGATGGAGGTGGAAGTGTGGCTTAACCATGCGTGGTCGCTCATATATGGGGGGTAGATGGTCAATACCCCCTACAGACATAGAGGAGACCGGGAGAGAGGCTCATTTGGTGGAAATCCTGATGGCCTCAACCATACACCTGGCAGAACATCTCCATCTTACAGGCCTGCCTGAAGGAGACAAAATCTTGGTGGGCCTGGGTGTCCTCAGATAGAGAGTTCCACCAAGTCAGGGCCAAGACTGAAAAGGCCCTTGCCCTGGTCAAGGCCAATCAAGCCTTCCTGGGGCCAGGGACTACCAGTAGGTGCTTACTGGCTGATCTCAGCCACCTCTGGGGAGTATGTGGGAAGAGACATTCCCTCAGGTATGCTGGTCTCAGTTCGTTTAGGGCTTTATAGGTTACTACCAAAACCTTGAACCTGATCTGGAGCTCCATGGGAAGCAAGTGTAGCTGCTGCAGAACTGGAGTTACATGTGTCCTGAAAGGCACCCATCAAGACACAGGCAGCAGTGTTCTGGACCTGCTGTAATTTCTGGGTCAGACTCAAGGGAAGCTCTGCATACAGCAAGTTACAGCAATCCAATCTGGAGATGACCGTTGCATGGATCACTTTTTCCAGGTCATGGGTTGAGAGATAGGGAGCAAGCTGCCTGGCCTGCCGAAGATGGAAAAAAGCAGACCGGGCAACTGCTGCGACCTGGTCCTCCATAAAGAGGCATCCAGCATCACACCAAGACTTCTGACCAGCGAAACGGGCAAAAGAGGTGCGCCATCAAAGGCCAGAAGCTGGATCCCCCCCTCCAACTTCCCATGACCTAAGTACAGGACCTTCATCTTCGTGGGATTTAACTTCAGTCTGCTCTGCTACACCTGACCAGACACTGCATCCAAAGCTCTAATCAGGGCTTCTGGAGCTGAGCCAGGCCGACCATCAAACAACAGATACAACTGAGTGTCATATGTGTACTGGTGGAACCCAGTCCAAAACTCCATGCCAGCTGGGCAAGGGGGCACATATACAGATTGAACAACAATGGGGAGACAATCGCCCCTGAGGGACACCGCATACCAATGGTCGGCATGCAGACACCCTCTCTCCTAGTGCCACCCTCTGTCCCCAACTGTGGAGAAAAGAGACAAGCCACTTTAAGACAGTCCCTTGTATCCCCACATCGGCAAGGCAGTGGGTCAGCAATTCATAGTCAACTGTGTTGAATGCTGCTGAAAGATCCAATAACACCAGCAGCGCTGACCAGCCTCAACCCAGATGTCTACGGAGATCATCTGCGAGGCGACCAACACTGTCTCAGTCCCATGGCCTGGGCAGAAGCCAGACTGGAATGGGCCCAGGACCGATGCATCTTCCAAGAAAGCCTGCAGCTGCTCCACCACTGCCCATTCAATCACCTTACCCAGAAACGGGAAGTTCGAGACGGGGTGGTAACTGGACGGGTCGGTGGGGTCCAAAGTTGTTTTTTTCAGAAGAGGCTTCACCACGGCTTCCTTTAATGCCCTAGGAAAAAACCCAGAGCTCAAAGATAAGTTGATAATGGCCTCCAGTGAAGCCCTCAGACCATCCATGCTGGCTTTCACCAGCCATGAAGGGCAAGGATCCAAGGAGCACATAGTGGGCCTCACCCACTGCAGGATCCTGTCAACATCCTCCTGGGAGACCAGACTGAAGTGATCTAAGATCGGCCCAGAGGACAGCCAAGGGGTCTCCAGTTCCCTTACTGTATCAACCATGGCAGGCAGGTCACGGCGGAGAGACAAGACTTTATCTGCAAAAAAGCTCCCCAAACTCTCACAACTAATAACTGAAATATCAATTTGGCAGTCTCCCTCTAAGAGAGAGACCAGGAACCGAACTACTTGAAACAATTTTGCCAGGCATGAGCTTGTAGATGCTATGGAGGTGGCATAGTAATTCTTCTTTGCCACCTTCACAGCCACCTCGTAGGCTTTCATAAATGCTCTATAAGATGATCTTGCTTCTTCGACATGGCTTCGCCGCCACCCTCAGCTCCTGCTTCATCCATTGTAGCTCCTCCGTATACCAAGGAGCTAGTTTGGTGCGGGGGTGGAGAGGGCAATGGGGAGCAATTTCGTTGATGGCTTCAGAGAGACAGCCATGCCAGTCCTCTACCAGCTCATCTAATGAACTGCCAGGGGGCATTGGATCCCACAGAGCATTCTGGAACCCAATTAAATTCAGCCTCTGCCTATGCAGGGGGGAGCTGGTATTCCCAGACAAGCCTTCAGGACAGAGTGGTCCAACCACAGCACTGCTTTTATAGCATCGAGGTCCACATGAATCCCATTCCAAAGATCAAATCCAGTGTGCGGCCTGCATTATGTGTGGGTGCTGAAACAACTTGGGAAAGTCCTAGTGCTGCCATGGAAGACACTAGTTCCACAGCTTGTGAGGAGGCGGCATCATCGACATGGAGGTTGAAGTCATCCAGGACCAACAGCCTAGGGTGCTCCAAGGCCCATCCCGCCATCGCCTCCAATAAACTCGGCAGGGTAGCTACTGGTGCGTTAGGTGGTCGTCTACGCAGATAGCCAAACTTTCCTCAGCTTCCCACATCAGTCCAACACAATCAATGCCAGTGATCTTTGGTGTGGCCAGTGGCCTGAAGGAGAAAGACTCTGAAATGAGAATAGCCACCCCACCCCCACAACCATCTGTCAGGGACTGATGAAGGACTGAGAAACCTGGAGGGGGGGGGCAGCTCTTTCAAGGTGACTGTTTTGCCATCCCTCACCCAGGTTTCAGTCACGCACACCAGGTCCACATTTTCTGCCGCAATTAAATCCTGCAGCATTTTGGTCTTGTTATTAATGGACATGACATTACACAACAGCAGTGCCGGAGTGAGGTAATTCATTTTCTTAGTCCCACAACCAGCATGCCTTGGGATGAGATGCAGGTTGGAAGGACATCAAGCCCTACCACATCTCCGTGGCCTTTGATTCCTGGCCTGCATCCCACCACCATACCTCCCCCACCCCCAGAGCACTGGGATCCCAAACTCCCCTCTGGTCTCCTCCCTCGCAACCCCTTCACAACCTCCACCCCATATCATTGCCCACAACAATACAACACAACTGACCCAGCTGCCCTTAGTTAATCTCAATATAAAATTTCAATTCAATCATAACACAGCCCCCACCCACCCCAATAATCGGGCACACCTCCACTTATTTAAGGGGCCATACATTGGCCCAATTCCAGCCTCCAAAGGCTAGGTCCACCCCAATATAATTTCAGTTGACACCAGAAAATCCCAAAGAACTTCACCAGCTGCAGCCATTAAATATCTAGAAGCAACATCATGTTGCAGGCATGACACTATAGGATTCAGCCCAAACTCTGTGGTTTAACTAGAGTTAATCCTACAGCTTCATGATAGTGTAGTGACATCACTTGCAGCCATAGCTGTAAAATCATTTCCCCAGTCCCCACCCCTTCCTTCTCCAGCCTAGGCAGCAGGATGACTTGAACTGGTCATTTCCTTATTCACAGACCACTTTTTTAGCCATTACATGACACTCGAGGTTCTTATATAGCAACTCCACTTCCAGAGGTTGGGCTGGGAATGATACCTTCTAAAGGCTTGGGAAGCTGCTGATAGTCAGACTGGACAATAGTGGGCTAGATGGCCAATGCTCTGATGAGGGGTGCCAACACTGGGTTGGGAAATGATTTGAGGAGGGCAAAGTTTGGGGAGGGGAGAGATCTCAGTGGGGTATAATGCTGTAGAGTCCTCCCTCTGAAAGAGCCATTTTTTCCAGAGGAAGTAATTTTTGAAATCTAGAGAACAGCAATATTTCTGGGAGATGGGTAGGTCCCACCTGGAAGTTGGCAACTGTAGCTATGCCTCATAGGTTTGCCAAATTTAGCTTGGGAAGTTCCTGGAGATTTTGGCAGTTGTTTCTTGGGAGGGTGGGATCTAGAGCAAGGAAGGAGTTTAGTGGGGATATGATACCACAGAGTTTACCTTTCAAAGCTGACATTTCCTCCATGGAAATGAACACTGTAATCTCAAGGTCAGTTGTAATTCTGAGAGAACTCCAGGAGCCACTTGGAGGCTGGTAACCCTTCTGACTTGGTGTAAGATATTTTCATGTATTAATAGTCCTTCCTGAACTTAGTGTCTTGAAAAAAAATGCCTGAGAATAATTGTATTTATTGGTTGGTTTTTTTCTTCTAACACTTTCCAGAGCAAAGGGTATCCGATAGAAGTCTCAAAGCCTTTGAAGCAGCACTACCCATTCAGAGTTGTTCTCAGCTAGCCGACTGTCATTTCAGTTCCACTTCTATTTTGAGGCAGGCAGGCCATCATTCTTTTGTACAGCATTTTTTGCTCTCTCCTTCACAAGGCCCTTAATGAGACAGGCGAACAGCTGCTCCAAGTCCCTCTGTGTGTGAAGAGACAGGAAGCTACATCATAAGCAGCAAGGCAATTTCTGTGTTCGATGTAATTTCTGTGTTGTGTTTTGTTAATGGCACTTTTCATCTTGTTTCCCCCTCCAATCCCATCCTATTTTCTGTCATTTGTTTTTCCTTTGATCATGGTGTTTTATACATTGTTGTCTTCCACTGAAAGGCTGGTAGGCAGCACTTTGCCTTCATAGCGTATAACTTATAACATAGTATCCTTTGTTTGCAGTACAGGGTAGCATGGCCTCTCCTGTGAAGTATGTGCCATCATTAAGCCTCACATTTCTAATTCAGCAATTTTCCAGCTAGCTACCATGGGGCTGCTGTTTTTAAACTCAACTGTGAGAGTCTCACTTGCAGAGATCTGGTGGGCACATTAGTTGCTGATCACTTCAACTTGGAAGAGGAAGAGTCTAAGAATTCTTGTTTGTGAAGAAAACCTATATATGTCATAGCATCCACAGAGCTCAAAGCAGTATGCCTGCTTCTCCTCTCTTCTGTTTCAGCCTCCCGGCTACCTTGTAAGGTAGGTTAAGGTTGCCAGCTCTGGTATGGGATATTCTTTAAGATTTGGAGGTGAAGCCTGGGAGAGTGGAGCTTGCTTAGGGGAGGGGCCTCAGTGGGGTATAATGCTGTAAAGTCCACCCTCCAAAGCAGCCAACAGAACTCTGTAATCTGGAGATCTGTTGTAACTCTGGGAGAGCTTCAGGCCTTACATGGAGGCTGGCAGCTGTATTGGGCTGAAAGAGTAACGGATCCCCAACTACCCCCTGAACTTTGTGGTTAAGAAGGTTCTGAGTTCTTGTGCATGTAGCCAGGGCCGGATCTAGGGGGGGGCAGGGGGGTAGTCTGCCCCCGGTGCCGCCAGGGAGGGGGTGCCGGGAGCAGCTCCCAGCTGCTGGAGCGCGCAGGCGGCAGTGCGGGCAGCCTCACAGCCCCCCGTGCTGCCTTTTGCCTGCCCTGCAGGGCAGGGAGTGTGTGGCAAGCCGGCCGCCCCCTGTCCTACGGGGAGGCGAATACCACGGGCAGCCTCGCAGCCCCCTGCGCTGCTTTTGCCTGCCCTGGAGGGCAGGGGGTGCGCAGCAAGCTGGCTGCCCCCTGTCCTGTGGGGCAGGCAAAAGCAGCATAGGGGGCTGCGCTGCCTTTTGCCTGCCCTGGAGGGCAGGGGGTGCCCGGCAAGCCGGCCGCCCCCTGTCCTCTCCTGCGGGGCAGGTGAAAGCAGCACGGGCAGCTGCGAGGCCCCCCGCGCCATTCGCCTGTGGTGAATGGGGCAGGAGGCAGTCAGCCAAGGGTTGCCCCGGGCGTGGGCATCCCTGGATCCCGCGCTGCATGTAGCCTGTATAGGGATGTGGGGAGAATAAGGGGAAACACAAGCAGCACAGTTTTCCAGGGCCAAAGCTTTGAACCAGCTGCCAGTATTAGGTTTTGGAAGTAAGACGTCAAAGAGCCCTGTACAGATGACCCATCCATGCACTGACTGACTGTGCAGGGAGGGACACAAGGACACTGCCCTCCCCCCCACCTCCTCACAATTGCTGGGTGGTCTGCACAGTACAAGGAAATGTTCATGTATACAGTCATGGGGAGGGAGCATAAATGTCAACACTCTACCGTATTAGCACAGTGCAGACCACTCAGTTATCATGCAGAGAGAGAGGTGGTGGGGCCAGTGTTGTGGCCCAGTTTAGGCTCAGTGGGAGTGGGGACTTCTCAGGAGGAGAGAAGCCTCGTGTAAACAGCCATGACTCCTCAGGAGAAGAGGAGCTCTGTGTAGCTAACCCTAGCCCTGACTCAACAAAACCCAGGGATCAGGAACCACAGTCGCTGGCTAATCAGAGTTCACAGCCAGCTGCTGAGACGTACCACTGGGGAAGCTCAGCCAGGGACTTCCAACACCACTGGGGAAGCCCATACAGGAGCTTCCGCACCCCCTAGGTTCAATTACACCTAAAGAGAGCTGCAGACATAAGCAGAGGTAAAAGCTGCAGGAGAGACGGTGCAGTGCTCGCCTTCTGAGCTCACACCAGCTGCTGGAGAACAAGGACACGTAGCATCAGGAGTGAGCCCCAGCAGCTGGCTGCAAACCATGCCTGGCTATAAAAGCCAGTTGTTGCCAAGTAGGCCCCCTCCCCTGCTTTAAAGCCTGCCATGGACTGTGTTAAAGTTTCCTGCATTGCTGTTTTACTGCTACACCAAAGATTGCTTTGCACGTGTGTGTTCTGATACACGTGTCAGTTTCCTGCCTGCGTGTCAATTGCCTTGCTGCTGCTATAGACTGTGTAGTTTACTGACTCCATGTTTGGATAACTGCACAAAAGGACTCTCTTTCTGGGCAGCCCTGCCCTGCCCTGTATCTGGATTTCCCAGTGTGTGTTTGGACTCTGTTACAAGTGTGCCCCGTGCCTGCATTGCCATCTGCCACGGACCGTGCCTGTTCCCTGCTTTGGACTGTGTTTTAAAGTATTGTTCCCCCTGCCTCCATGGAAGCCTGCCTCATATGGGCCCAAGCCGCTGCTACCAGCCGGGCGCCAGCCGGGGAAACCTCCAGCGAGCCTGGCTAGGCGCTCCCTGGTCAGTTCTCGCCTGAAGCCTCCTGCGGGCCGGTCCCCGTGCTTGCCCTCGCTACCGGGCAGCCTGCAAACCAGCCTCAGCTATGCCCAGCCGGCATCCATGTTCTCAGGCAGCCAGAAGACCCTGGGAAGAAGACTGCTTTGGGAAGCCATTTCGGTGAAGCGGGCACACCACGTCCGCAGTGAGAGTACCTCGCCCCGCTCTGAATATCTTAGGAGCCGCCCCAGAGAAGGAACTAAGTGCTGACCATCCCAAGCACTTAGAGAATGCATCTCAAAGAAACCTCTGCATTCCAGAGCTGATGACATCAGGACAAGCCCTGTCCGCTGGAACATCCTTTCAGCCCACTTGGATTTCCCCCTCCCTCTTTTGTCCCCTCTTCCTGAGGTGTCACTTATCACGATCTGATTACCAAAGTGGCCCATCCAAGCCATTCAGTGACCCATTAGACCCTTTGTTTTAATCTGTGAGAACCACCAAGTACAGCACCAGCCCCAGGGTACATTTTGGGGTATTTAAGCTGGTCTCCCAGACCACTCGGTGCTTAGGCCATTCCTATCCAGACCCCCCCCCCCTTGCTGCCCGTGGCTTAGGCCATTCCTATCCAGACCCCCCCCCTTTGCTGTCCGTGGCCTCGGCCATTCCTATCCAGACTTCCTTGCTGTCCGTCTGTGGTCCCAGTGCTGGCATTGGGCCACCTCGCTGTTGTGTCTCTGCTTCGCTTCAGGATAAGTGAGTATTCCCCACCATCGTTGGGAACCAGCTAATGCGAAAGTCTCTGTATTTCCTACTCTGTATTTCTTAGATCTTGTGTGTTCTTTTGTATGCTTGTGCAAGTTTAGGCTTACGCCACATTGTTAGCAAATACACGTGATTGAAACTATTTGTAGTCTGCCTCTTTTTCACTAGAGTGTCTGGAATCAGGACCTCCGTAAACATAGGTTAAGATCCGCGCTAATTTTAAGTTACAGACTGCTATAGCTAATTCCCCATTATAATAAAGAGCAGTTCTGGTAACAGTTTACTGGTGGATAAAATGCGGGCATAACCCAGTTCGTGTGAATACACGTGAGTCGACACGCGTGTTTTCGGCGAACTGACTTAGAGGAAAATTTTCCAGACCTCAGTGCAAAGAGCGCAATTTAGCTTAGGGAATTAAAAGTGTGAGTGTGTGTGGCTCTAGTGAGCATTTCTATCTTGTGGGTTGGCTTTTCCCCATTTCCTCCTTCAGCCAGCTTTGGACTACTTGCCTTTTGTGGTGCACCGCGAGGCCCTCCAGCCGTTATAACCGGTGTACTGTGGGTGAGGACCTCTGAACTGGTGAAGTTCCTGGCCACTTTCCGGGCCGCCTAAACGCGTCTATGTGGGTGGGATCCCAGAAGTAGGCTATAGATATATATATCCTGAAGCAGCACATATAAAACTCTTTTCCGCCCTCCCCCGTCTCTCCTAAGTCCGTCCAAACCCCGTTCCTGCCAGCACTTAGGCTTCAATCCCCGCTCCGGAGGAAACATGAAGGGATCGATAGTCCGTTCGTTCAGTCAGTTTAGCTTTGGGAATCTGAAGCCAGGTTCCTGAAGCCCCGCGGCAGCCGGCCGCACCGTGCTTAAGAGTTTTAAGTTAGACTCTTGGGCGCCTTTCCGCTTGCGAGTTTTAAGTCAGACTCGTGGGCGCACCTCGCTTGGGAGTCAGTGGGACTCTTGGGCACACTTTTGCTTGGGAGTTGTTAGAACTCTTGAGCGCTTTTCCGCTTGGGAGTACAGTAAATTTACTCCTGAGCACTTTTGCTTGGGGACTTGCAGAGGCAGTCCTTGGGCGCTTTCAGTCTTTTGGTCAAGGCTTGGAGACCGTTTAACCGTTTGTCTCTGAGCGTGAGGCCTGGGGACACTTTGAGTTTAGTTCTTGGGTAGAGAGCTTGAGAGCATTTGTAGCTTCTGAGCAGAGGCTTGGGAGCATTTCTGGTTGCCTAAGCAGAGGCTTGGGAGACCCCTTAATTGCAGTTTCTGAGCAGAGGCTTGGGAACACTTTCGGGTTTTCTGAGCGCATAGGCTTGGGAGACCCCTGAGCTTTAGCTTCTAGGCAGAGGCTTGGAAGCACTGAGCGTTTTGGTTCTTGGGCTTAGAGAGCTTGAGAGCACCCTCTGAGCCAGTAAACTTTTCCTGGTCCCGTGGCTTGTAGGCAAGCTTGAAACGGGAAGAGGAATTTTCCCTTCTCCCCCGGTGGAGAAGAACCGAGTGTAGAACCCTTAAAAATACCCTTGTGAACCTAAAAGTAGGACCTTAAAACCCCCTGGTAAAAACCCTTGAGGACCTGAGGGAAGGATAAACCTCCCAAAAGGGACATAGAGAGGAAGAAGTTGTTAAAACCCTTGAGCAGCTTTAATCGCCCCACCCCTGGTGTCGCTGATCCACTCTTTAACCTCCCCGAGATCAGCCTTAAACGAAAGTAAGATGTACCGGGCAAACCCCACCATGCCCCGCCTGGAGAAGTGGCTAGTTAAGAAGGGAGATTGCCCTTGGGAAGCCGGTTCCTTCAAGGGACCCGACCCACTCCAGATAGTTAGAAGCGCCTTCCAGGACTTCTGTGACAAGGAGAAACCTAGGTCTAGCAAGAAAGATAGATATGGAGCCTGGGCACTTTTCACCGCCCTGCAGGACAGCGTGTCCCTAATTAGTAAGCTGCACTCAGCGCAGGAGGAGCTAGAGGAGAGGTCAGAACGAGAGCAGGACGCCTTGCGTCTAGAAATCCAGACCCTCAGGACTAAGCTAGCCGAACAGGAGAGAGACCATGAGGAAAAAGCAGTTGAGTGGCGCGCTGAATGCGTCAATTTCATATTGGAAAAACAAGGATTAACCACTGCCCTTCAGGACGCCCAGCACAAGGCTGAAGCGGCCTCCGCTCGTGCCGATATGGCTGAGCATGCAGTAACCGAAGGACAGGAAAGAATCGCTAAGCTAACCCATGCCGCCCAGTTCATGGCAGAGCATAACCACTCCAAGGTAACCTCCGCGGACCACTCCGCTTGTAAGAGGGAGCTAGAGGCCCTAAAGCAGCACCTGGGAATGCAGGAGGCCGTAATTTCCGCCGTGCATCCCGCAGCCCTCTTGGCCCTCCCCGAAGGTAGTACCGACAGTTGGTCACATCCTTCGCCCCAGCCCGAGGAAGCTCCACAGCCCCTCCATCCGATAGCTACCAAAGAAATTGTCACCACAGACGAGGATGGCAGGAAGACAGACTGGATAGTTAAAGAGACCCGCAATTGGAGGCCCGATGAGCTCCAAGCCATAGCGGACCGCATGGGACCCCTGAACCGAGACATGGCCATCCAGTGGTTCACCCATGTGACCACCTCTCAGCCCTCCGCTAGTGGTTCCGATGTAGCCCAACTGGCCCGCCAATGCGCCGCCCCTGAAATAGTCTCGGCCCTCAATGCCTATATTTCTAACCGAAGGCTAGCCACACGCAGCCAGTATGGAGCCATCAAGGAACTGTGCGCATTCCTATGGCCCACCAAAAGCTTAAAAGCCCTGTACATTGCAGAGTCCCAAAAGCCCGGAGAGGACCCAGAGGCATACTTAGCTAGGAAACAGCTCCTCGCTGAGCTAGCCGATGAAGTAGATTTAGACGCGAGCGACGTACCCGACTTCGATGAGCTAGAGTTCAGAAGTGCTGTTATAGATGGTCTCAATAGTACCACCCGCCTAGCACTGGCAGGAGTTGAACCCGGGAGCATCTCATGGGGAGACCTGGAAGCTCGCATCAGGAGCATTGCTGGCCTGTTGCGAGAAACCGGCGCCATCCACCATGTGAAGTCCCCGGCCTCCCATAGGAAAGAGAGTGAGCCCATCAACACAGTCACGTATGCCAACCATGGTCCCCACTCTCAATATCGGCCTCAAGGGCATAGCTCGTACTCAGAGCCTAGAGGTGGCATCTTGCGTGGGAGAAGCGGTAGCTTCACTCAGGGCCGCAGCCAGAGGGACTCCCGTCCAGGAGTAACCTTTGTGCCCACCCCCAGTCACTACCCTTCCTCCCCACAGGTACCCTCTGAGCCCTGGAGACCTGCGCTGCCCTCGGCACCCCTGCCCCCTCGGGCACCTCACCCCTACAATCACCAGGTCTACCCTCCCCCAAGTCAGGCTGACTCCTGGAGACTGCGGCCAAAGGACCATGAGGAGCCCTCTGACCTAGCAGAGCCGCCACCAGCTGGGAACCCCTTTTTCCAATAGGGATGCCCGGGGGTCACACATTATTCTCCCCACTTAACTGCCTGTGGGAGAAAACCAAAGGTTGAGGCTAGCCTTCGACCTCCGGGAACTAAAAATAGCTGGAAACTTAAAAGAGAGAAGGAAAGATTCCAAAGGGTGATTCGCACCCAGAACCCAGCACCAACTTTGCCAGACACCTCTGAAAGAAACCTGGCAGAGCTGCAAAATAAAATCCACGAACTCATAAGTGTAAACAGGGAACAGAATTTAAAAATAAATGATCTTAATAAAGAGAATGAGGAATTAAAAGAAAAATTAAATGCTTGCACAATAGAGAAAGAGCAGCTCCACAATAAATTCCTTAGCATGCAGACTTTGCTGGAGAACCAGAATAATGAAACTGCCACTTTAAAAACCCTGATGCAAAATCTCCTGGAATCCCAGAGACTCACTGAAGCCAGATTAAAGACTTTAGAGGAACAATCAGTGATTGAATCAGCACCCCGCCCCGCCAAAGGCAGTGAAACATGTAGCCAGTCACCTTTGCCTCCAATTTCTGCCTCAGCCCCCATGCCCAAGAAGCCAGAATTCACTTTAGCCTCTGAGCATGTGCAGAGTTTAAAAGTCATTCCCCAAGAAATTGTCTTGGCTCCCATAGACTGCCCCCAGCCAAGCTATACACAGCCCACCGTGACTGTGCCCTCTTGCAATGACCCTGAAAACCAAACAGACGAGAGTAAAAATGCAGTTCCTTTAAAAGAACTAAATTGCTTTGAGAATCCAGTGCTTGCAACTACACACCAAATAGCTTTCTCTCAGCCTTCCCTGACTAACACCCCTGAAGAAAACCTCATGTTGAGCCTGTGTGGTTTAGTAGTGCTTGAGCTAATTCAGAGATATTTGTGTATCTGTTTCCTCATTTTAAAATGCTCAAGCCCAAAACTTAATGAAAAGGTAGAGCCTCCAGCAGTAAGTGCAGTCAGGAATGTAATAATGCAAGTGAGCAAATTCCAGAAAGAATCCCAGTTGCTAGCAGCATCTAAAACAGACTGTTCCCACTCAGCGCTATACCCCCACCCCTCATTGAAATGGAAAAACTGGCCAGACCAGGATTCTGACCTCCTCCCAATTCTTCCTTTTGTCCTCTCCCAGGCTGAAGTAAGCCCAAATAAATGTAATCACTGGTTCCCTGTCAGGATTTGGAAGGGATTGGAACCAGGAGTGGAAAAGCCACCTTAAGGAGACTTGAGTTCAAGTCCCTGCAGCCCCTGTCCCTTTTCGTTGTGCAGTCTTAACTTTATGTGTGTGTGAACCTGAAGCCCAATTCCCTTTTGAATTTAGATGTAAAAGGCCAACGTAGCTTCCTATAATCAAGTAAAAGGCCAACTTAGCTTCCTATAATTATTTAATGTTTTTTTTAATTTCTTTTCGGTTCTATTCTTTAACTTCATTAGGCGGGCCCCACAGTTGGGACCCTAGGGGGAAACACGGCAACCAAAGCCAAATAGGACCACCACCGAAAGTGATTCTTGATTGGATTTCAGAGCCGCATGTTCGGAAAAAATTGCACAGGCAAAAGAGATTTGCTGTGTGTGAAAGTGTTTGGAGAGGCTTTAGCCCAAAGGTGATTGCAGCATTTCCAATATTGGAGACACACCAACAAAGGTGATCTCTGTATTTGAAAACATTTCACCCGCCGTGCTGGTGAAGATCCCGCATCTACGTAGATTCGGGGTCTCACCTGCCAGACCCACGCTTTCGCATGATGGTCGGCTTTGGCTTTGAGGGCCGTGCCTCCCCTGGAAAAGGATCCCCAAACAGCCCAATACCCCTCTTTTACTAATGTTCATGTTCGTCATGGTGAGTTGCTATACGGCGCCACCAGTCCATACGCTTTAGTGCAAAGGTAAAAGACCCGCCAGTATTTTGTAAATATGTTACCTCTGGAATGTGTTATTGGGGTGCGTTCGCCACGCACAAGGGGCAGCGTACCTCATTTACATAGCCAGAATCCCCCGCGCCAAGATGACCCCTGAATAACCCAGACCCAGTGGCGCCGGCAGATCTCGGCCGCCTCCGCCGCTTTTCGATAAACGCCGCAGAGCACCCTCGGCTCCACTTCGGCCCTTTCCGCCAGCAGCCGCCCGCCCCACGTAATCTTTTCCCTTGCCCGTACCGTATAAGGGAAAAGAAGGGGGGGGGAGACATATTGAAGTTATAATGAAGCCCTGCCAGGCCTTCCAAGTGAGGGCAACCTGAAAATAACCCACGCCCGTGTGCTTTTGCTTTGTGTGTTTCTTTCTTTTAACATGAAATTGGGGCCTCCCGAGGGAGTCCCTCCAAAAATTGATCCTAGGAAAAAATATGGTCCGCCGAAATACATACATGAGGTCCTGCAAAAAAGCAGAGGGAAAAAGGCAAAGCAAAAGCAAACCATCATAAAACATACCTTCAACCCTAACCACCCCTACTTAAAAATCATTTTAGAAAAATAGAACGAAGGTCTCCTTTAGCAGCAACCCTTATAGTTGCTGGAAACCGCTCTCTAGTTTTTTCGTTTTGAAGCGGCAAGGCCAGGCCGAGCCGGACCGACACCTCTCAGCCCGCAAAATAAAAGCAGCCCGCCACCGAGCAAGGAGCACCTGAAGGCCACATAGCCTAGGCACCCAGAGACCCCTGGGGCGAGTTTGCATAATCCCACCTAACGTTCCGCTGACCCTTGCCCAACGCAAAGACGTTCCCCCTTGAAATATACATGCTTTAGAAAGAAGCCTCCGCATAGGAGTTCCCCAGAGCAACAAGCTGGAAGGCTCGCTTAATGCTCCGGGACTTCTCGTTCGAATCCCGCCTAATAAACAGTGCTGGCAGAAAAACGCCCTCCCTTTTTCCCCACTTCGCTTCATTTATTTTGCTACAACAAACTCAGGGAACCTGTACTTATATCCACAGGTCTCCCCAGGATATTTTCACTACAGAAAGGAAAAGAAGGCCGGGAGATGAGACACCTGGCTACTCTGTGTTTGCTCGTGCTGGCAGGCACCCTAATAGAAGGACGCCCGTTCAAATTAATGCCCTACCCCCACTGGAGATGTATCAATACCCTGGCAGGAAATGAAATGATGGTCTGCAAAGTTGTGCAGCAGATTAATATGACCACCCCCACGGATCGCACTAACTTCCACAGTTGCGAAGAGCAGTGGATCCGACCCCCAGAGCTTGTTATTTTATGTGTAGGAGTAAAAACTCTGTCCCAAGAATTAGTATGTTACTCGCCTACTGATACAGTTTCACCACTTGCTCCGATTCCTTGTATGTTTCTCCCCCGCATAAGGCCAGCCCCCACCACAGTCCCGGTGGTAGACAAATATACCACCCCTGCCAATTTCGAAACCTCGCCATTTGTCACTGAGGCTTTCGGACCATACTGTGAAGTTATTTTAGTGTCGGCCGCAGTATGGAAGGCAGGAGACCCCTTTAGAATGACCATCCTACTAGGCACTACTACCACTGAGTCTGCATCAGTCACTATCACGCCCCCTTCAGGCACAGTTCTCTCCTTCACTATAGAACGCTGGGAGAACCTGACCTGGATTGTAAAGGAGGAAGACCTAGCCAAACACGGCCCACCCGATTGGATACTGGTTCAGCAAACGCCCGAATGCCAAACCAAGCCCCTAGTAGAGAAATTTCACCGGCTTGGGCTGCTCTTTGTAAATTTGACTCACGAACCAGGCAATTACTCCCTGCTGATCCGGACCCAGGAGACCCACGCCATCCAAATTGACCCTTTGATTGCTAGCAATGAACAATTAAGCCAAGGCGGCACGCATATAGTGGGCTCCCATGTTTTGAAAACTGACATTCGAGAGAGAGTTCTAGTCCGCCCGCAAATGTCTTTAAAAGAGATCCGCATAGACTTAGCTGAACTAAATGTAACCCAGAGGCTGCCGCAGTGCGCTCCCTATCTGGAGGCCGGTAGCAAGGGTTGGAATGCATGGCTACAACTGTGGATCGATCCCTCCCCCTCTCTCTCGCGTGCCAGATGAAGCATTGCCGACTGGACTGCTCCTGCAGCCGGAGGCTTAGCAATCATGGATTCGGTCAACATTGAGACTCTCGCTAATAAGTTTGCCCATGTCACGACTAGCATCTCCGACTTAGGTAAACCGGTGGTGCAGTCCCTAAATTCCATTTCAAATGGGCAACACGAGATCAGCTCCATTTTAGTTAACTGGGAGAGTCAAATTGAAAGAGATTTTTCTCTGCTGCTCAAAGGAACGCAGTCTTTCGAACGCAACGTGTCAATAGCCATGGCATGTATGCAAGCCCAACAATTAAATCAGGCTGTGGCCATGGGGCTAATTCGGCAAGCCACGGACGGGCACTTGCCCCTGGAAATTAAAAGATTGATTATGCCCAAATTGTCACCCCTAGAGCTGGAGCTTGAATCCTGGTGGTCTCTCGTAAATTCCTCATTCTCGCCGACCACCCAGGAGCTTAAATTATTTTTATTAACGGCCAGTGCGCACGAGTCATTCCACGTGTATCCAGTCGTGCCTCTGGGACTCCAAGTCAGCGACACCGAAGTCCTCTACGCCCGCCACCCCGACCATTGGGCCCGCTTCACCCCGACCGGATGGCAGCTCGTCAGCCTCCAAGGGTGCCAGCATCGAGACCAGACCGGCTTCATTTGCCAAGACTGAGCCTTTGCACCTCATCACCCCTGTGTAGCCCCGCAAGTCGACGCCCTCAATGAGTGCCCTTTCGAGGTCGTCCGGGAGAACAGCTCCGCTGTGGTCTACCTTGGGAAAGGATGTGCCTGCGTGCGAACGGCCTGCGACTTTGTGATCCTGAACTCGTTCCAGCTTAAGCCCGTGATCCCGGGAGTCAACCGCTGCTTCTGCAACCTGTCTTCGGTGGCAGCCTGCGACTTCACCTACACGGTACCGGTCTGGACCCAAGAAGAGATCCTGGTGGCACCCTCCATCTATCGTTATGTGAAGCCCATCTCCCTTGGCATCGGTCTGGAGCTAATCCACGAGCTCCTGACCCACCCGCAGCTCCACCGCACCCTCCAGAGCATCCAGAGGGACGGAGATACTACTGCTTTGGTTGTGTCCCACAACGGCAAGGAAATCTTGGACCTTGCCCAACAGATCAAGACCACCGGTGAGCACTCGTGGTGGGAAACCCTCTTTGGCTGGAGCCCCACTGCCACTGGAATTTACAATTTGGCTTTGCACCCGATCGTCGTTATTTTGGCTTTTCAAGTTTTGTTATGTGCCTCGCTGCTTTATTTGGGCTGTTGGAGCTGCCGACAGCTCCAGCAACTCCAGATGTCTTACCGCATGGATCGCTATAATCCTGACCTCATTCTGCCTTAATGGTCGTTCTTGGCGCCCCGTTTTCAGCCCTTGTTTGTTTTATTGCTTGTGCTGGTATGAACTATGCTTGTATTTTACTATGTGTACGGATCCTGAACCAGCCCCATGGACGCTTTGCTGCCGGACACCGCTCCGAGGCCCTCTTGTGGACTAGGGGGGGACATATTTCTCTGCCTCCCAGCCCACGGCCCGTCTACGAACAACTGCCAGCGGCACTACCTCCATGAGGACTAGAACTGTGTGCCTGAAGCCCTTCTTGCCGCCAGCCGACCCTGCTCTGCGGATTGACGCAGACAGCAAGGGGGGGGGTGGAAGTGTGTTTTGGAACACATGGACTAAGTTTGCTTGTTCCTGTATATATGCAACCCAGTCCAGCAGCTGTACTGCGGACTGAGCCGTCTGTGATCTTTGTAGCTCTATTGTTTTATGAATTTCTTGCCATTGCTTTTTATGAATTTTACTCCCATGAATTTAGCCCCGAACTAGTCCCTCCCTCTATTTGCTGCAAGTGCGCCCATGATCTTCCCATGAACTGGGACCCCTTGTATCACCCCCTATTAACTTTATCCCTATGAACTTGATTTTAACCTTATGAATTGCCTTTTAACCTGACTCCCTCCGCCGAGGTAATTCTAGCCTATTTATCATTTTATGAATTTGGTTTTAACCGAGACCCCTACTGAACGGTCTCTTTTAAAGGTCATTTTATTCCTGATTTTAGACTCTATGAATTTGGTTTTAATCTGGCTCCATGAGTTAGCCTTTTAATTGCGAAATTTATTTTTCTGCCCCCATGAGCCCTTCCGTCGCTTACCCTCATGAATTATTTCCTCGCACTTGCTTTTATTATTGCTGCTTTTATTTATATACTGGTTTTAATCTCTTATGAATTGTTCTATCCTATCGATTGCTTTTAACCTCATATATACATATATATTTATTATTTTAACCACCCATGAATTACTCCAATATTGTATCGATGAATTGATCTATGCCTTGCTTGCACATTTCACTTTTATCCTGTATGAATTGCTTTTACTCCTACATTCATGAATTGAACCATGAATTGTCTTTGCTTTTAAATCCTATGCTTATGAATTAATCCATGTATATGAATTGCCCCTGGTTTTAGTGTTTTAATCCACCATGAATTGCGAATGAGTTACCTCCAGTTATGAATTGATCTATGTACGCAAAATATGAATTGTTGCTGCTTATATACATGAATTGCTCATTGCCGCTTATACCACTATGAATTGCTATTGCCTATGAATTATTGCTATTTATTCTGACGGTTGCACTTAGCACACCCCCTGGTGTGAACCCAGAGACCTGCAGCCCATTGGCTGATCTAAATTGCACTTATTCGGTTATGTGGTTCTCCAAACTAAATTTTTGAGTGACGCCTCCCCCTCCTTCCCTTCCCACTCCTTCTTCGCTCGAAGCTCGACCACCGGACATTGCCGACCACCTCGCCTTTGAAGTCAAGTTCGGGGACCGCCATGCCTGACGTCCCGGAGTCCCCGAGGGGGGGAATTGTTGCCAAGTAGGCCCCCTCCCCTGCTTTAAAGCCTGCCATGGACTGTGTTAAAGTTTCCTGCATTGCTGTTTTACTGCTACACCAAAGATTGCTTTGCACGTGTGTGTTCTGATACACGTGTCAGTTTCCTGCCTGCGTGTCAATTGCCTTGCTGCTGCTATAGACTGTGTAGTTTACTGACTCCATGTTTGGATAACTGCACAAAAGGACTCTATTTCTGGGCAGCCCTGCCCTGCCCTGTATCTGGATTTCCCAGTGTGTGTTTGGACTCTGTTACAAGTGTGCCCCGTGCCTGCATTGCCATCTGCCACGGACCGTGCCTGTTCCCTGCTTTGGACTGTGTTTTAAAGTATTGTTCCCCCTGCCTCCATGGAAGCCTGCCTCATATGGGCCCAAGCCGCTGCTACCAGCCGGGCGCCAGCCGGGGAAACCTCCAGCGAGCCTGGCTAGGCGCTCCCTGGTCAGTTCTCGCCTGAAGCCTCCCGCGGGCCGGTCCACGAGCTTGCCCTCGCTACCGGGCAGCCTGCAAACCAGCCTCAGCTATGCCCAGCCGGCATCCATGTTCTCAGGCAGCCAGAAGACCCTGGGAAGAAGACTGCTTTGGGAAGCCATTTCGGTGAAGCGGGCACACCACGTCCGCAGTGAGAGTACCTCGCCCCGCTCTGCATATCTTAGGAGCCGCCCCGGAGAAGGAACTAAGTGCTGACCATCCCAAGCACTTAGAGAATGCATCTCAAAGAAACCTCCGCATTCCAGAGCTGATGACATCAGGACAAGCCCTGTCCGCTGGAACATCCTTTCAGCCCACTTGGATTTCCCCCTCCCTCTTTTGTCCCCTCTTCCTGAGGTGTCACTTATCACGATCTGATTACCAAAGTGGCCCATCCAAGCCATTCAGTGACCCATTAGACCCTTTGTTTTAATCTGTGAGAACCACCAAGTACAGCACCAGCCCCAGGGTACATTTTGGGGTATTTAAGCTGGTCTCCCAGACCACTCGGTGCTTAGGCCATTCCTATCCAGACCCCCCCCCTTGCTGCCCGTGGCTTAGGCCATTCCTATCCAGACCCCCCCCCCTTTGCTGTCCGTGGCCTCGGCCATTCCTATCCAGACTTCCTTGCTGTCCGTCTGTGGTCCCAGTGCTGGCATTGGGCCACCTCGCTGTTGTGTCTCTGCTTCGCTTCAGGATAAGTGAGTATTCCCCACCATCGTTGGGAACCAGCTAATGCGAAAGTCTCTGTATTTCCTACTCTGTATTTCTTAGATCTTGTGTGTTCTTTTGTATGCTTGTGCAAGTTTAGGCTTACGCCACATTGTTAGCAAATACACGTGATTGAAACTATTTGTAGTCTGCCTCTTTTTCACTAGAGTGTCTGGAATCAGGACCTCCGTAAACATAGGTTAAGATCCGCGCTAATTTTAAGTTACAGACTGCTATAGCTAATTCCCCATTATAATAAAGAGCAGTTCTGGTAACACAGTCTGGAGGAACTTCCAGGCATGGATGCAATGTGTTGAATGCCTGCAATCATGTCTGTGAACCTTGCACCCTGCCTTTGCCAGCACCTGGACTTGATCCTATTAAAAACTGACCTCAAACTGGACTGGACTTGGCTTTTTGGATTCTGGAGACACACCTGGCACTGCATTTGTGCTCTGATTTTGGACTGGGCTTTTGGATTCTGAACTCTCCCCTGGCTTTGAACGAGGGCGTTTACTGTGGACTGGACTTGGACTACTCTGCTTGGGCTTGCCTAGCCCGTGACAGTCAGCCTGCTTTCACTCCTCATGCAGTCAATGGTTGATCTAAAGAGGGTAAAGGTTTGTGAGCTGTTCATCATTCTTAAGTCATTGGAGAAAATCAGCAGATAGTATCCAATGGCCTAGTACACAGTCCGTGTCTCTTACCAAGGTATATCTTTGAGCTATTTCTTATGACATAGCTCTAAAATCTGGGTAGAAAGTCCAGACATCTAATAAACAATGTAATAAGACTAGAATTCAAGAAATTTGAAACAAGGTATAAGTATTAAAATGATATATTAGGCATTGCAAGAAATGATATTACATAAGTAGAAATATAAGGCAGTGAGATAAAGATAAAAACATACAGCAACAGATAGTACATATTAGTAGCATAGTCCACAATCCAGTTCTCTGTGTTGAAATGTCTTTCTGAATCATTTTGTTTTAATGCAGCCCTATTCCCTTAGAAAAATGCCCCCCTGAATAGTTCTATTTTACATAGTTTGAGAAAGCGAGGGAGCCTTCGTAACCTCCTCTAGCAGGCCATTCCCTTTTTGAACCTTCTGACAGCTCATGAACTCTATTTCCCCCAATTTGGCAACCCCCAGTTCCTTTTATTCTTCACTTTAACTGGAGAGCAGGTTAGTACTCTCCCAGGTCATCCCACTCTTTGACAGAGGAATGAAACAGAAATAATTTCCACTGAGATCCGGGGGAAATTATTTGCCTCCCCCCCCCACTTCTTTCATTTTTTTCATGTCATGTTTCTTTATTGCCCTTTTTTCATGGGGTCCATAATAGCTTTCCAAAGCTCTGGTAGCAGTTCCATCTAGCAGGGAATCTGACTATAGCCCTGGAGAGCTGCCTACAATTATGAAAATGGTGTGAGTTGTTTTTTTTAAAAAAATCTGAAAAGTAATGTATACAAGCTAAAACAAAATGTGTGTATACACATATCCCTCCTGCTGCTTTACATGACCCTGGTCTGTGCTGCCAAGTGCTCTGTTTCTTGGCCAAATTGCTCATCAACCTTTAATCAGAAAAACAGCTCTTGACTTCGTATACCACCAAATGTAGACTCAACTGCGGTAAACAATAGTGTGGTTTATACTTGTAGTGTACAATTCAGTTAGGAAAAAAAATCAGTCACCCTGCTCAAAAAAAGGGGGTCATTCAGTCTTCAAAATGACTGGCTCTATGAACTGGCTTAAAGATCTATATTAAAATTGCAGTAATAGAACCAACACCCTGACGTAGATAGCCCAGGAGAGCCTGACCTTTTCAGATCTCAGAAGGTAAGCAGGATTTGCCCTGGTTAGTAATTGGATGGGAGACCTCCAGTGAAGACTAGGGCTGCAGAGCCAGGTAATGGCAAATCTCCTGTGTTAGTCTCTTGCCATGAAAACTCCTCCCAGGGTCGCTATAAGTCAGCTATGACTTGAGGGCACTCTCCATCATCACTATACCCAGCAAGTATTTTGCTGCGTCTGCAATCAGTTCTCCTTTTCTCTGTTTCAGTCTGACAGAGCAATCCTTAGCAGAGTTAAACCCATTTAAACTTACTGACTTCAAAGTCACCCTTAAAAGGGTGTAGTTTTGGTTAGGGCTGCACTGTAAATTACTTAAGATCCAGAGAAAGACCTTGTGTCACAGGGACCTATAATTAACACCTTTTGTGTATTCTCTGTTCTCCATGTGTTAGACCCTCTTTTTGCAAAGAGAGTTGGGATTGTGTATATTTTTGTGGGATGGCAATGGTGAACTCTAATTGTATATTATTAAAATAATATGATTTCCCCCTTTTACAAGCTGCAAGCCTCCTTGAAATTTGGCACAGCTGGCTTTGAGTTGCTAAGGCTTTCCTGCAGGTGCTGCCACATAATCTTTTGACACTTAGTGTCAGTAATTAAGTGCACAATTAAAAGAATGTCTGCAATTAATTCAATCAGTCAGTCAATCAACTCTGCATTTCTAAAGGGCCTTTCATCCTAGCCTTTTTCAGAGAAATGCATAAAGTGACATGTCAAACATACTATAACATTGTATTTAAGCCTGAAATCAAAGAAAGTGTAATCAGTTCATCTCAGGCAAAGGAAAACAATCTGAACATTTACTAAAGCAACTCAGTACTGATCTGAACAGTTTTTTAAAAATGATAATTTAGAAGACAGGGAACTGTGTGGTTGGTATTAAAAGCTTGAGACTGTCTAATCTGAATCTACTTTTAAGATTATTTGCTTTCTTCCATTCATTAATATATGACATCCATCTGATACAATAACGAACACGTATCATTTGTCTGTTTCCACTGAGAGGGTTGTAAACTGCTTAGCAGATCTGCAACAACACAGTACCATTCAAAATTTTGTAGTATGTTACAGTATTTGTGTGGCCTAATATACTCATGGAGTGTATTGCTCATGGAGCTAGCCAAAAGCAGCCTACCATCAGAGACTTCAAAACGGACAACCGGTTTACTGCCAGGTAACATCACATCCTGTAGTCTGCTAACAGACTAGTTTCATTTGTTTTGTCACCTCTACTTCAGCATTTTACAAGCTGTTGCACTGGGCAGGAATTTCTAACACAGGGCATCAGGGCCTAGGTTTGGCAGGAGTAGAGGTGTGTGCTGAGAAAAAAAAAAATTATAATTTCAGATTTGGAATCTGTGATTGCTGATTTTTAGGTAGAACATTACTGGCTCAGGATTCAAATCTACGTGGGACCATGTAGGACCATTACTTTCAATAGAGAATCTATTGAGGGTCTCTGGAGCTGCTGTTTGTAAAGACAATGGTAGCAAATTTCCTTAGAACACAATCTAAAGACCTGTAAAATTTCAAGCTGATTGAACAAAGGACAAAATAGAAAACAGTGCAGTAAGAACCAGATTCCTTTTATAATGGAAGAGACGGCACTTTTATAAAAGGAATCGTTCTTACTGCACTGTTTTCGATTTTTAAATCAGTTTTTGCACTGTTTATTACATATTGTATCTAACACTGTTTCTTATATTATTTCTCATTTTTGTGATCCTCGTCCTATTGCATTGTTGCTCCAATGTCTCATGCTATTTGATTGTCTTACACTGTGTATTTTGACTTAACTCTTATTGAGAAAACTGGTCTATAAATAAAATACATAGTCAGGGCTTTTTTTGAGCCAGAAAGCCCAGGAATGGCATTCCAGCAGCTCTTTAAAATACCCACGTGACTGGTGTCATGTGGATATTTTTAAAATGGACTGGTTCGGGCCTGGTTCGGGCCCAAAACAGCCTGGATTGGGCCACTGCCAAGCGGGGTGCTGGTGGTTCCACTACCTGGCACTGGCCTGATCCTTGCCGTTTTGGCTCTGATTTGGGCTGTTTGGGCCAAATATGCCCCAAATGGACAAAATGGCTGGATTGGGGCTGATCCTTGCCATTTTGGGCCATAAATGGGCCCAAAACAGAGCCGAAGCAGGCCAAATCAGGGCCAAACTGGCCTGGAACAGGCCACTGCTCCAGCCCGATCCTGGCTGGTTTGGCCCTGATCCAGGCCATTTTGGGCCCTAAATGGGCCCAAAATGGACAAAATGGCAATGATCAGGGCCGAAACGGCCAGGATCAAGCTGGTGCCGGGTTGGGGAAGGTTCTAAATAGGCCCCAAATGGCCCAAATGGTGGCATAACAGCCCAGATCTGGCCAAAACAGCCTGGATCTAGCCGATGCCGGGCCAGGGAGGGTTCCATTGCCCAACAGTAACCCAATCCAGGCTGTTTCAGCCCCAATCCAGGCAATTTCAGTGCCATTTTGACCATTTTGGCTGCCCGTCAGTGAGCTGATCCAGGCCGTTTCAGCCCCAATCCGGGATGTTTTGGGCCCATTTCAGCCATTTAGAGCCCCAAACAGCCCATATTGGGCCGGCACTGGGTGGGGGAGGGTTCCCCTACCTGGCAGCAGCCCATTCCAGGCCAGTTCAGCCCTGATCTGGGCCATTTTGGCACCATTTGGTCAATTTTGGGCCTATTTAAATCCCGAAATGGCCTGGATTGGGACCAAAATGACAAGTATCAGTCTGGTACCTGGTGGGGGAGGGTTCCCCCCACTGCCAGCACTTCCATTGAGGTGGAGCCGGCCCCCACCTTGAGCGCTGAACTCTGAAGGAGACATGGTGCTGGCCCTCCAACGATCATTTGGTGTTTCCTGCAGTGTGCGCACTGCTCATGCAGGAGTTCTCTCTTGGTGCAAGGCATTTCTTCTGGAGTGCAGAAGGGCATCCCTGTCTTCCTGCTCATCCAATGCCCAAGGAGCTTTGAGTTCAGCCCCATCAGCAGGGACATTTCTCTCTCTGTCTTTTCCCTCTCCTCCCCCCTCTCTCTATCAATTTAAGCCTTGGGCGAAGCTTCTGTGAGCAAGAGAGACTCTAGCTGGCTGGGGAGCAGCAAGCTCCCATGTGACCTTTTGTCCTCTTGTTCCCTCCTTTCTTTCTTGCTCCCCCCTCCTCCACCATGTACTAAAAGGAATGACAGGAGAATTGCCCACTAGAAATAATAGGAGAGGCATGAAGGCCCATTGGAGATAATGGAAGCCAGGGCCGCCAATTTACTTGCCTGGGCACCATTGAAATGTATCACAACACAAAAAAAGTTGTAAAGAAAATGTGGAATGGATTTTCCATAAAGGTCTCCGGGACCAGATGGATTACTCTGGGAGTGGAAAGACAGCCCCTACAGTACAATGACGGTCCCTAGGAATAGAACCTGTGCTCAGGGTCGGGAATGACAGGTCGAAGAGTGGAACGACTGCTCTTGGGAATAGGGTCAGGGCTCTGGGACTGGAATGATACCCCCTGTCATTCCATACCTGCTGCCATTCCAGTCATTCCACTCTGGGACCTGTGTTGATAGATCAAGATGGGTAGCTGTGTTTGTCTGTAGCAGTAGAAAAAAGCAAGAGTCCAGTAGCACCTATAGGAGCCAAAACACACGTTAAGAAAAACCTAGGTTCGGCACGTGTTCTCTTACCTCAAGGTTTGCCGGGATCTGTAGGAGTCCTGGAAGCTTAAAGTAGGCGTCCTGGAAGCTTAAAGATCTTTGGGGTCCTGGAAGCTTAAAGTCCTGGAAGCTTAAAGGATCTGTAAGCGTCCTGGAAGCTTAAAGGCGTCCTGGAAGCTTAAAGCTTAAAATACAGGCGCCTGTATTTCCCTTTCCCTTTTTGCTGCTCTGTAAATGCTAAACTTTAAGCTTCCAGGACGCCTACAGATCCCAGCAAACCTTGAGGTAAGAGAACACGTGCTGAACCTAGGTTTTTCTTAACGTGTGTTTTGGCTCTAAGACTAACAAAATTTGTGGCAGGGTATGAGTTTTCATGAGCCACAGCTCACTTCTTCACTACTGGACTCTTGCTCTTTTTTTGTGTTGTAATGCATTTCAATGGAGCCCAGGCAAGTAAAATTGGCATTCCTGGCTCCCATTTTCTCCAATGATCCTTCAAGCCTCTCCCATTATTTACAATGGGCAATCCTGTCATTCCTTTTAGTACATCCCTTTCCCCCTCCCCGACTGGCATCAATACTATGTACAAATTGTTATTGTTTACTTGTTGTAGTTACATATGGCAACTAATTAATTTTTTTTAAAAAAAAAATACTACTCACCCTTCCTGAGGCTTTTAAGTGGGGGGGGGGGATGCTTTTAGTGGAAAGAGTGGCAGGTTGTGTGTGCACTGCCACAGAGGAAGGAGAAAGTGAGGTGAGACGCACCCAATTCCCTTTCAGTTCCTGTGTGACAGGTAGGAGCAAATCACTGTTGTTGGGTTTAAAGTTGTTGTTTTGAATTCTATTACTTTCCTCCCCCCTTCTCCCTTTTGTTCTCCCTCGCCCTTCTTCTTCTCTGATCTCAATGCTGCTCCTCCTTCACTCCAGCAGAGCAGCGCCCCACAATGCGCCCCCCTCTTTATCACCTTCCTTCTCTCATTCCCTAGTTTACATATATCACCCCTCCTTCCCCCTCTCCCCCAATAGTTTATTTCAATATTTATACACTATATGCTTAGCTGTCAGCTGCCATTCATTTCAAACCCGGGGGCGGGGGGGGAGAAGGATGAGCATGGATGGTAGTTCCTGAAAGGGATCTCCTTTCAGGAACTACCTTCCTGAGAGAGCCTTCCTTCTCTCATTCCCTAGTTTACATATATCACCCCACCTTCCCCCTCTCCCCCAATAGTTTATTTCAATATTTATACACTATATGCTTAGCTGTCAGCTGCCGATCACTTCAAACCCAGGGGGCGGGGGGAGAGAAGGATGAGCATGGATGGTAGTTCCTGAAAGGGATCTCTGACAGATGTGATCAATATTTTAAGGCTTAGAGAGGGTCAGAGAGAAAGAGAAGGCTTCAGCTCAGTCTCCCCCTTCCAAACATCTCTCTCCTCCAAGCAAGCCCTGTAAGAGAAGCCCTCCTTCTACTTCCAAGAGCCTCTGGGTTCAGAGAGAGGTGGGAAGAAAGAGAGAGGGAAACTTTTTTACACACACACAAAAGGAGGTGTGCTCAAAACTTCAATGCAAGTCACTGTTTCTGCTCACTAAATAAATTTTTAGCTTACAATAAGAAAAACAAAGATTGTTGTTATTCTCACACTTATTTTAAAAAGTAACATTTAAAATTTAAATTAAGAAATAAAACTTAAATAAAAAATGTAAAGTTTCAAGTTTTGTCTTTCATTTTTCCTACATTTCTTCTGTTTTTTAAAATTGGTTAGTGGGAGGGAGCAAGTAGGTATCTCACCTCAGGCACCAGAAACCCTGGCACCAGCCCTGGTTCCCCCACCTGGCAGTCGTCTGTTCTACGCCATTTCGGTCCCAATCTGGGCCATTTCACCCATTTTGGACCCACTTAGGGCCCCAAACAGCCAGGATTCGGCTGATGCTGAGTGGTGGAGGGTTCCCCTGTCCGGCAGCAGCCCAATCGTGGCTGTTTCGGGCCCAGTCCTGGCCCTTTGGGGTCTGAATTGGGCCCAAAATGGCCAAAGTGGGCCCAAAATGGCCAGGATTGGCCGGATCAGGCCTCTGCCAGGCAGGGGAACCCTTCCCCACCTGGCAGCAGCCCATCCTAGCCATTTGGGGCCCCTTTGGGCCAGTTTTGACCCAATTTTGGCCCAGAATGGCCCAGATCAGGCCCTAAATGGCCAGGTTTGGGTTGCTGCCCTGCGGGGAAGTTCTTTCTCGTGTGCCAGCAACCTGTTCCAGGATTATCTGGGCCATTTCGGGCCCATTTTGGCCCAATTTGATTCCAAAATGGCCCAGATCCGGCCGCTGTTGGGTGGGGGAGTGCTCCCCCGTAGCGGAGCCACCCATTCTGGGCTGAACTGAGTGCTCCTGGGGTGGCCATACCTGTGTGATAACATCACTTCCCAGAAGTGACATCATCACGCAATCCCGGGAGAGCGCGTGTTCATGTATTTAGAGGCACACCACCTCCTCCCGGGAGTTTCCCCAAGTGAGAGTTCCCCCACCTCTTCCCCCAGAAAAAAGCCCTGCATATAGTAAATACAGTAGGTTGCACCTATTCATGCAGTATGAAATGTCAGCAGATTGGCAGACCATTTATCAGGGCTCATGATGACCCACTGTTGTAGGAAGAACTGTTGTAAAAAGTGAATGGATGCAGGTGGCATTCCTGCCCCAATAAGACCTTTTCCTATTGTGTTCAGTGAGGGGAATGTTAACATGCATAAAGAAATATGCATGTGGTTTATGTCTCTTCTTTGAAATTCACAAGGCAACTTGCTTATACAAGAAGTACATGTATGCACATGCAGTTCTCTGGGCTGAATCCTTTGTTTCTAAATAACAGTTCTACACTGTAATAACTCTCATGAAAATCATTATTTGTAATTATTACCACAGGGGGCATAGCTCCACCATAATGATTCTGTTTTCTGGTAAATCTGATGCACTTAGGATAAACGAGAGAGCAATGAGAACAAAACTATCATTTCAGTTTAATTCTTAAACAGCATAATCTTATCAAATATCACTGATTCTTCTGTTTACATAATTAATGTTCACTCTGTGAAATTTGATCTAAGAATATCATTAGTCAAGCTGTTTGAAGAGACATGCCAGCTCGGCCAGTTCTAAGAACTAGGTATCTTCTGACTCTAGTCTTCTTTGGGCCAAAGCCTTCTAAACAGCCCCAAACAATAACAACAGAGGATTGTGCCAGATTTCCTTTCTCTTTAATTCTAACGTTTGCAACAATATCCTTAATTAAAATAAATGCAGCATCGCTAATGAACCTGAATATACAAAAATGGGCGGAGTAGGGAGAGAAAGATACCTCAGAGACATCCTGAATTTAAAAACATCCTTCGGGAACTTCTTTAAATGCAGTGTCAAGAAAAAATAATAAATTTGTCAGCATGGATGGATGGAAGGCGGTGGTAGTAGTATGAATAATACAAGGAATCTGGTCAGTAGAAAGCTGCAGAATTACTCCAGTCTAATCCCACTGAAATCAATGGGCTTTGATTGAAATAACTTTGCATAGGATTGCACTCAGACTACAAGTGGAGAGATTTGGGTTCTAATCCCCATTCTCCCATAAAACCTGCTAGGTGTCTTTGGGCCTACCTCTCAGTGTTGCTGTGAGGCTAAATAAGGGAAAGAGCCATGTACGCTACCTAGTGTTACTTAGATGGGTAGGATAAATTCAAATCAAGAAATAAAATTTGTCTGCCAGGTACTTTAAGACACTAAAGGTCAATATCAAGCATGTAGTGAAGAATCTGCATTGGTTTGAGCAAACAACTTTGCATAAATTGACTCCCATCCAGAAAGCAGAAGAGTTGCTGCCTTACAATATTATTTTGGAATGTTGCAGGATAGAATTCAATTATTGTGGAAAATAATTTCTTGTGGAACAAAACATAGGAGGTTTTTTTCCCCTCCCTGTAGGAAATCCAGATTTCTGCTTGATAAAAATCATCACTGAGTAGCTGTCAGGGGCTGGCCTGTGGAACGACTTGCTATTCTTGTCAGCTTTCAAAGGAGAATGGGCTCTGAATTAATAGAAACGCCTAATTGCCTCTGTTTCCTGATTGCAAGGGCTTGACATGAATGATTCTTCTCTTTAATTATTGTTATCATTTATATTCCACCCAAGCACTCTAAGTACTGCTCGGACACTGTCTGGCACACATTGAACTTTGACACAGAATTACTGGAGAGCAATTATACAAATTGATACTCTATCAGCAGTCATTTCTCTGCTTATGTCTATCTCAGATCTTGGCTCAGTAAAAAGTGGATCAGCAGCAAGTGTCAGGGTATTATTTTGATTAAGCCCATCATTAATCCACATCACAAATCCATTCCAAGGACAACCCCAAAGGACCCTCATTAGCCTCCTTTGAGGTGCCCTAAAGAAAGACATGCCCTGGCAAACATGTACTTAGAATATCTCTTTTGCTAAAATGGTATAACAGCCACAGGGTATAAAGGGGACTGACTGGATATAAAAATGAGGAATTAGGTGTGAGTGCTTTAAAAACACATTAAAGTTATGTCTATTGTCTGAAGAGAAGATTTTTTACTGAACGTGACTAGGAATTTTTTTTTTTTTTTTTTTTTTGCCAATGTTATATTTTTCACCAACAGCTGCAATTTAAAAAGTGTCAATAATTTTGAACAAAAAACATTTTTTTTAATTTTTAATTTCAATGAGCAAAAGTGCATTATCTCAAGAGATACAATGATTTTGAAAAAAAAACCTTAGAAAATATATCTTTGGATGAGCTAAATATACACACTGAATTTCCTTAACTGCACAATGTATATTTGTTTATTTAAAGGTAACTATGTTCAGTTGACTTTAGTATGCTGACTTAAAAGTTTGCATATTGTAATCAAAATCAGGGATGAGAACATCTGTATTCTTCAGACTTCATCCAGTTCTGGAATTATTCCACCCCTCACAGAAGATGAGGATCTGTAATAATGTTGGCAATGTTGGCTTCATAGTATGAAGAGCAAGAACTCTGAAAGTATTAAGTCATTCATGATGAAGGGTGGTAAACAAAGCATCATAAAAGACCCTTCAAGAAGTAGATAAGAAATGATCCTTTTGCTGTTCTATAATACTCATGAAATAGTGACACATTTAAATCAGAGATTCTTCATCCTTTTATTGGATCAACATACGGGGGAGAATGGATCAACATAACTAATAAAAACCATTTCACGTGGTGGAATGTTGCTTAATGACAAATTGTCATTTCAAACCACATTGAAGCTTTCAAATAAGTTCTGAGCCATATCTTGTCACCTGAAATACATTACCTGGAAGCCACTCATGCTGATTTCACTATAATATGCTTAGATGTGAGGAGGACTGTATCACATGTACTGGGCTGAAATTATACCTGTGAAGGAGCAATTCATACATACCTGCAGTAGTGTGATTGCAGGTAAAAACTTTTGTGTAATCAGGATTTTGTACACCTGTTTTGTCACTGGAAATTCAGGAAAAGTTCATCCTCAAATAGGTATAATGTGTTCTTGCCTTCCATCAACAATGTGCACTTCAAGTGTAAAAACTTTATACCACTTTTGTACCTGAAGTCACTTAACCCCAGACTATGGCTCCTTTTTGCCACACTGATGGGTGAAGCTAGGAATCATTCAGTTTTGTATTAGGTACCTGTGGCTTTCAGGTATCACATGTCCCTCCTGAATGGATACATGAATTTAATTTTTATTTATATGTGTGCTAACACAGTGGTTTATTTTTATTTACTTCATTTATACAACACTTTCTTCCCCAATGGGGACCCAAAGTGGTGCACAACATTCTCCCCTTCTCCCTTTTGTAGGATAGGCTGGGCTGAGAGTGTGTAAGTGGACAAAGACCAGTCAGAAAGATTTCATGGCTGGGGGGGATTCTGACATGGGCCTTCCAAATCTTACTGTGACACTCAAACCACTATAAAATACTACCTCTCAGACTATAAGTTTAGCCATGCAACTGAATAGAAAACTTGTCAGAAAGGTCAAGCCTTTAGGAGATGTTCAGAACTGATATCTAGTTCTACTCAGTAGTCACATGTGAGACTGGACTTGTAAGACAGTTTTTATGGTAAAGCCATCATGTTAATGTATAACAGACTCCTATTACACTGAAAGTGAGTGTTTTCTGAACAACAGAGGATTTGAATCCTTTCAAAATCACTCTAGAGTAAAAAAGAGAGAGAGAGTAGAGGGAAATAATATAGGCCTATACATTCTTGGAACACTGTGCTAAATCTGTCAGAACAAATAATGGACTCGACGGCAGAAGGGAGTTATTTGGTTCTGGTTGAAGTCTGCCAGTCTTTGTTTTTCTAACTGATGTCTCTATAAGATGAAAGCTATGAAAACACAATTACATCTGTTGAATGATTAGTGAGAGATGTGACATTTTTATGTGTCAAATATGTTTAACTGCATTAACCTTTGCAGGATTTATGCCAACACGTTAAATGATATATCTTACAGGGAACCTGGGAAATCCAAAATGTCCTTCAACATAAAGTTTATTTGCATTTGTTTTATTACGAAATAAATGGCCCTTAAATTTTAATGGAGTTTTGCCAGAAAGTTGATGGTGCTGATGCAGATGCAAGGAAAGACAAATGCAAGCAGGTGATCTCTTGCCTGCCTATTACAAAGGTAAGGCTTAGTTTGTTTGAGCACCACCCCCACCCGCATTGTGAGAGCACAAGAAAACAAACAGGCCCATCCTGGATAACTGATCACAGAAAAGACAAATTTAAACTTCAAACTCCTTGATAATTTTCTCCTAATGAAGTAATTAAGTTCCCAAGGAAGCAGCTTGCAGTCCTTTATCGAGTTTGTCTCCAAATGAAAGCAACAAACTTTACACATCAAGCATAATTTAAGTACATTTTCAAAATGGTTTTATCCAAATGTTTGCTAAGCACAATCAGAACATTAAAATGCCCACTGGCTGCTACTTTTCCGATTGCTGTCATCCCCCCACCTTCGGTTTTTGCTAGGACAGCTCACTTATCCAGTATACTTCCTTCGAATGCTTTTCTCCACTGGGTCAGAGTGATGGAGTTCCTCTTTTTCAGCTGATTCAACTCCATGTCTCTTGTGCTTCACTCCACTGAAATCTGATTAGTTATGAGACAGACTCCGGTGGAATGAAGGACAACAGAACCCATGGATCTTTCTTTCAGAATACTTGGAGATTCTGACAACAGCACATGTCAGGAGAAAAAAACACAGCAGACACAGCTGAGAAGTTCAGGTGAAATGTATAAAAAGAGACAAGGAACTTTAAAGACAATCTTTGTGTGGGCCCTCATGAACCGCTGTGTATTCAATCTACTCTGTGCTTTGGCATTTTCTTTTCTACTGCAAGTCATTTCACCACTAGACTATTTTTTATTTTAGTACAAAGGAAATTGAGGAGGATTTTTTTCTCCTCAGTTTTCTTCTGTTATAGAATCACCTTTTTGCCATCTATCAGCAGGAAAGAAATTGTCAAAGGCACAAAGGACTGTCAACATGCTACATTTATGTTTATATATATGATTATTATGTATAGGAAACCATGAGATTTCATTTGTTACACTTATCACATAATATAGTGGATCAAACCTTTCCCATCCTTGCATATAGGCTCATGTTTATAAAAATTCAATAGACAGAACCCAGATTTTGGAAATGGATGAACAACTGTAGATAACACTTGGTAAATACAAGCCCCAAAGGAGAATGTATTGGTTTATAATGCAAGAAACACCTTTTTCTTAGAATGAATTCAGAGGACTGCTGTTTCTGATTGTCCTATGATCTTTCTAATCATAGTAGTTCGGGATCTGTGTGGAAAGCCAAAGTCCAGCATATGATAGATCCAGCTGCTGCTGGATTTTCAGTAAGCTGCCAAAGTACTGCACGAGAATTCTGTTGCACAATGGCTGCTGCACTGAAGAGACGAGTGTGTGCATGTGTGTGTGTGTACATGTGTGTGCGTGCAAATGAGTTCATACAAAGAACATAACACTGGATAGATGTACTGATAACTAGAAAACAACACAAGAAAGCAATTATTGCCCTCCCCCCCACAAGTTGTTAAAAACAAGTCAACTGGTGTGGCGGGTCCCTTTTAACATTGCTTTTGTTTTGTGGCTATGCCTACAGCACCCAGTGACAATGGAGTTCCCATCATACTAGAACCTGTGGAAATAAACAAAAAAACAAAGACCTTACAGTGTATAAGGAGAGTAATCAAGAGAAGAAACTGCATAACAAAGGACTTTCAAAAAGCCATCATAGATATGGAAGTTCACTCATACAATGAAATTTAAAATGATGCTATTCAAAAGGATTTCAAAGAACCAAAACCATCATTTTCACATTTTGTTGAAGGATGAGTTTCCTTTATTTCACAGCATGTTGAATTAACTTTTATTTAACATTCCCTCTCAGATGTTACAGAGCAGCTTTCATCTAAAGGTGCAATTGAAGAGATTTTTTAAATATTATAAAGAAAAGAACAATGAAGAAGAAAGGAAGAGATAAAAGGGCACATTAAAATGATTTACAATTAGTCTCATACAAATCCCTGTGAAAAATAATGACTTTCATTTTACATAAAGGAAATTGACCTTACTATTGCCGATGGTTTTCAGTAGCCTTTTATAATTCCCAGTTTGCCTATGAAGTGTAGGAGTCCTATAAGTCCCATTTTATAGGAGGTATACTGAGGCATACTGAAATTAAACAGTTACCCAACATCCTACAGCAGATTACAAATTTCTCCCTGAATCTCAAGTGATTTCTTCTTTATCCATGGCTCTTGAGATACTCAAATAAAAGTATTTTAATGTCTCCAAGGACATTCCTTTTTCCAGTGCCTAAAAATGGGGCCAAGTTTCTATTTACCTGTTTTGTCCCATGTAAATCTTTTACCAAAGACCTTCTTAAACAGTAAAATCATTAAGGAACAAAACACATTTATTTGGAAATATATCTCATTAAATCAGTGGGACTTATTTCAGAGTAATAATGGTTTGCAAAAATGATTTGCAAAAGATGTTTAGTGAAATGGTTTAGGTAGAAGTGGGTTGGATTTCCCCTGCAGAGATCATGAGATATCATATCATGAAAGATGGTTCTTCAACTCTGAGTTACTAAACCGCACAAGTGCTGAGGTAGGACTTCAAAATGCTTGAAGGCTTTTATTTTAAAGTACAAACCTGCTCTTATGAGGCCTCTCCCTTGGGTATGTTAAGACTTGTCTGGAGGTTTTTGGAAACTTTTGGAGAACAAAAGGTCTGAGCAGGAACCTGTCTGCTGAAATTCCTCCATGCAAACATGCCTCCTTTGAAATGCCTTTTCATTATGAACATGTTCCTACGGGTAGTAGGTGAGATCAGCTCTCTCTCACCTCCCATTATGTTAACCCTTTGCAAAGCCAGGTTTCCTGACTGCATGGAATGTGTAAAGAAAACCAGGCTAAAGACTTCAGAAACTCAGTGTCCACCTGATATGTAAATTTCAATGTTTGAAAGAATCTAATGTCCACAAAGAGTTCTCTATGAAAAGAGCCAATATCCAAAGTAAAAAGAAATAGGAAATAGTAATTTTAATTTTTATGTACTATTTGTTGGCAGTCTTTAATTGGGCCTCTGTATTCAACTTACATTATTTCTAGCTGCAAAGAATTATTGTCTAATAAGCCTTCAACTAAAGATCAAATCAGATTCTACTACTGTGAACTTCAAATCAGTGTCCTGAAAAATATTTATAATTTTTCCCAGGAAGACTTAAAGAGTAAATGAAACAAATTCAAATCCGTAATCCACTGACTGTACTTCTGTGGATATTAGTGTAGCTGTATACAACAGACTTACAGATAGAGCTAATGCTTTCTGTTGAAAATCAAGACTGTTTCCTTTTGAAAGCTATTAAGCTGTTACTGGGCTATAAATGAAGGTAATATTTCACTGAAATGATTATTTCTATAAGAAACCAAACACTTGAAAAAACTGTACAAAACCAAAAAGGGTTCCCTGAACCAAGATCTTACTTGATATTAGATACACAAGACAGTATATTGTACCTCTGAAAACTTCAGCCCTTATGAGGACAAACTGACTCCAGTACCTAATGGAGGCATGTTGTTGCCTTTGTTTTTCCTGAAAACCAATTATTTCTACAAAGAATTCAACATAGAAGAGGGGATTGGGGTTACACCCATTAACTCAACCCCTACTTCCATATATTCAAGGTGTTGTTTGTATAGCAAACATGTCCTTACACACAATCCATAGCATCCGTTTGATCCATAGCATCAATTTGCAAAGTCTAGATTGTGTTTAGAGATCTTATGTGTACTCGCGTGCAAGCAAACATTACCTTGAATATGTAGAAATCGGAGGAGAAGCCAGTTGCTGAATGATCCTCCCTTTCTGGTATTCCTTTTTTCATGGAAATGAATGACTGCACATGGCAAAACATAATATATTAAATCATACCATGAGAATGTAAGCTTTTCCTTCGAAATTGGTGACTGTTAGTTTTCTGCAATGACCTCTTTCAGCTGAAGAACATGGAGATGGAACATGATTTGGGTGGACTCTTCAATGAGTCCAGAGCAATCATTCAACATACCCTTGAAGGTTTTTAGGCAGATTAGTGAAAGACCAAGTTCCTAAAGCATTAAGAATAGTCTGAGAGAGCCTCTTCCCATTCTTCATCATGGGAATACCATATAGACACATAAGGAAGATAGTGTGAAAGAAGACTCTCCCACGGAAAGAAGAGTCTTCTTTCACCAAGCCATATTACAGTATCAATGCAAACTGTAGTTGAGCACTATCCAAATTCAAGCTACTTTTAGGTAAGTGAATATGGATTTAAAATCCAGGCATTTTGTAAGATACAGTGCTCACCGGCTGCACCATTGCCGATCAGATAATAATGAAAAAGTTCCCATTTGTTTTCACAATGGTTAATACTCTACAGAATCCTGGGCATTTTCAAATTACGCTTCGTGTGCTGTCCTTTAATTAGTAGCTGGGATGCACTGGAAATCTTTCTCAAGCATCAAATCCAGAGGCCTCAGGAGCAAATCGCTTAACAGCAACAGTTGTTGCTGCACCTCAAAGGGGTGGGGGTGGGGATGGACAATTGCTCAAATAAGATACTTGTCACTCTACACTTGTATCACTACTGCTCATATTTGGTATTTGGATACAGTGGTGTACATCCACAGTAGTACTATAAATACATGAGCTGCTTCACTAATTAAAATATTACTGCACAGAATAGCAAAAGACAGTTGTTTTAAAATCTTCTGTTCACTGTTCCTTCTGTAGCATATCAGCTCCTTCTTTCCTATTGCAGCCAATATAGATTTACTTGGAAATCACCCAATGTTTTTAAACAGGGCTTGTTCCCAGTTAAGTATGTATAGGTTCACAGCCGTAAAGTATTAGTTCCAGTCTTGTGTTTGCAGTAATGTAATTCCCAACCACTCCTTCTGCTTAAGTATTAGTGAACCTTTAGGTTAAAACAACAATATAACAGGACCAGTATTCACTCACCTGCATGTTCTTCAGCTATGCATAGTTCCAGGGTTCAAGCAGCTTGATAAGCAAGCAAGCAAGCAAGCAAGCAAGCAAGCAAGCAAGCAAGCAAGCAAGCAAGCAAGCAAGCAAGCAAGCAAGCAAGCAAGCAAGCAAGAAAGAAAGAAAGAAAGAAAGAAAGAAAGATTTTGTTTAGCAAAAGTTGCCATCGAATGAAAACAGAATTAAAAACAGAAGGAAGCAAACAGCCTTTGATTAAACTTATCTTGCCTTTGTTGGTAGGAAAGTTGGAAGGACAGAAAACAAATTGTTTGAGTACTAGAAGAATAAAATAAAATCTGACTACTAATTTAAAACGGATATAAAAAACAACAAGCAGCATAGATAAAGAAGTAAAGGTCTGCCCATTTAAGGTGGTGTCCATCAGTTTGAGTCTTTATTCGTGTTATGCATCAGGACGGCTCCACTTACCTAAATAACACAGCCAATAGGGAATGGAATCTCTATACCTGGTTCCACCCACTCAGAGCCTCACCCTCTAGGGATAAGTACACCACTGCATATCTGATAGCAAACCTCACCTATTCTCTACAATCCATCCCTTTTAAAGTAAAGCCAAACCCACAGAAGGGGTAGCACTTTACAAAAATACTATGAGAATCTGCAAAAGCAAGCTATCTGTCTCTAGTGAAGTGGGGATCTTTTATTGGATTCTTCATCCTGAGCTTGGCAGGGATACAGAAATCCTAATGTTGCTGTGTTGGTTTCTCATCCATTTATCTGTGACAATGCTCCCTTACAGTGCAATTCTAAGAAAGGTTACTCCAGTCTAAGTCCATTGAAATCAATGGGCTTAGACTGGAGTAACTCTGCTTAGGATTGCTCTGTTAGTCTTGTGTGATTGTGTGATGCCTTCTTTACATTGATGGACACAAAAAGCTCTATGCTATAATTATATAGGCTTATCATAAAAGCCACAAATACCTATCAATATTGCCAGGAATGTTTAGCTTGAATTTAAATGGCAAAGTTCAAAGTCCCGATTGGCTGCTAAGACAACCAAATGACCATGAGCAAATGACATTGAACCTACCTTATAGGGGTGTTGTGAAATGAGAGGATTTATTGTGATGTTATTGAGACAGGATGATAAAAAACTGTAAATATATTATTTTTCCGTCTTTCTGCAAAGGCAATACAGGATTTAACTAACTAATTCAAATGTATGGAAAGTTATTAGTTAAAAATTCTACCTTCTGTCAAGAATATGCAGTGTACATTTCGTTTGAATTTTCCTGGCTTGGCTCCCAACCTGCTTTGGCTGATGGGTTGGGCTTGAAGAAGGATTGCTAGGTATGATCAATCCCTTGCACAACCAGTAAGTGCAAAACTTTTCTGATGAGACTTGAAGTTCTCACTATCATATTTGTATACCATCTTTTCTCTAATGTCTGTCTAGGGCATTTATATTCTACTCTTCCTCCAATGAGTCCATTGAGGCATAAACAGACCATTCCTCTTTTTATCCTTGCAACAACCCTATGAGGTAGGTTAGGCCAATAGGCAATGACTTGCCCAATGTAACTTACTGAGCTTCAGGGATGACTAGGGACTTGAACCTGACCCTCCCCAGCCCTGCCACTCTAGCCACTACATCACACTGGCTTGGAAACATTTTGTTACCCCCCAATCTTAAACGACTTCTCACTTACAATCATGAATCGGCCAGCAGAGTCACCAGCACAGGTACCAGGCCCTGCAACAGACCCAGATGCCAGCTCTGCCCCTATATCTACCCAGGGAATACAATTACAGGACCCAATGGCATCAACTACACTGTCTCTGGCTCTTACAGCTGCTCATCCTCCAATCTGATATATACCCTCATGTGCCAACAATATCCTTCTGCTCTGTACATTGGACAAACCAGCCAACCTCTACACAAAAGAATAAATGGACACAAATCTGACATTAGAAATGGAAACGTCCAAAAACCAGTGGGAGAACACTTCAATCTACCAGGACATTCCACCAAAGACTTAAAGGTCGCTGTGGTTCAACAGAAACCTTTCAAAAACAAAATCCAACGGGAGGCTGCTGAATTGGAATTCATATGCAAATTTGACTCTGTCAAGCTGGGACTGAATAGAGACTATGAATGGTTATCACATTATCACAGGTAACAGATTCTCTTTACAGAGGCGTGATCTGGGGGAGCCCAGTGACGCCTGGTGTGGGCTTTCGGGGACCACAGTTCTCTTTGTCAGATGCAGCTGGCAGGGAGAGCTGTGGTTATCGAAGGCTTATACTACATAGGAATTGGATACTTTCACTGCTACAAACTAATACGGCAAACTGACTGCACACCAAAAGGAGATGTTTACATTTCCAAGCAAAGGAATGTTTTGATTGCCTCCATGCTAATTGCATTCTGTCCCCTTGTGATTTATGTCCCCTTCTTTCCTCTCTCTCTCTCTCCCCCCCTCCTCTTCTGTATCGGCCCAGTTTTGATCAGGCATCTGACGAAGAGAACTTAATTCTTGAAAGCTTATGCTACAATAAAATTGGTTAGTCTTAAAGGTGCTACTGGACTCTTTTTGATTTTGTTACCTGAAATCAAAGAGTGCTCCTCAGTATTTTCTTGCTGGCTCGATTCTTAGAACTACATAGAAACAATAGCTGTAGCCAGATTGGCTGGGGCTAGTCTGGATGACAGTCTTTAAATGTAAATTCTATCTTTAGCTTTTAACATCTAAATACGTATCTACTCAAGTAAGTCTGCCTAAAACCATTTCTGCAATTGCCAGTGCCAATGTAAAAAGGTCGATAGCAAGACCATCCTAAAGTTTTGAGGAGGTGAAATGAAGTGCCCAGACATCACAAAACTGCTCCTGCAGTGCACACAACCTTTGTTGAAAGAAGGATGTCAAGACAGAAACATTCTTATCCATCCATCTCTCTCCAAGCACATTCCACAGCTTACTCTGCGGGGAGGGGAGCCTGTGTGGTCTCGAACCCTTGTCTCTCTCAGCCTCTGAATTGCTGCAGTAAATGAAATCAAATTATTTACATTGTCTTCAGGCTTGGGGCATCACATTGCATATAAGAAAACTCAGGGCCACTCTCTTGAAACTGCCCGCTGTAAAACTAGACACCAAATAGCTAGACAGTAATTACTTGAAGGCTTTTTATTCCTTTCCCCTTGAATTGATTTATGATGGGTAAAAAGCTGTCCTCCAAAGTAGCTGCCTGTTTGGCACAAGGGAGGTATTTGGGCCCACTGCATTGCCTTTGTAATGTTCCTCCCAGCAAAAGAATATAAACGTACTCAAACAGTTGCTTGCCCCGGGACCTTTAAGCCACATGAATGTTACAGTGTGTGCACATTCTTTTCTTACTGTCCTACAGCAAGGAACTCATTACATTCATAAAAGGAAAGCAACCCTATGGCATACCAAGAGGACTGAGCTGTTAAATCCACATTTAACCATGTACTGTTCTTTTTCATTATCCTGGATTTGCTGGAAGGAACACTGGCAGTATAGACCCATTGCTATATTTTTGCTGTCAGTTCTACAAAAATATGAGCTAATCAGTTAATCCTAAAGGTGGTAACACTGTTCTTAGTGATTTACAATGCCATCCTAAGCAGAGTTACAATCTTCTATGTCAACTGAAGTAGAAGGTGCAACTCTGTTTAGGATTGCATGGTATGCCACTTTCCTCTTGATTCTATCCCATTTCCAATAGCTACAGAAATCATTTTCTCCCATTGCCAAATTTAAAAGAAAACAATGTCCTCTCCCTAAGTTCCTACTAGCCCTCTGGCTACAAAAGAGTATTTGTAACTCCATCTGGTTTTGCAGTTTAGTTTGAATAAAACCCCTGATTCTTGGTGTTAACATGCTAGTCTTTTTGAAATCTTGCTTTTAACAGTGTTTCATTTGTCTGTATTTCTTTATTTGTTCATAGCATGATAAAATACAAGCAGGGGACCTGCAAGAACTTTTGGTGGGACATATCATTGTCCCCTTAACTGAAAGTCCCATAGCGTCTCCCTCCTTCCCTGTTTTCCTTCCTACCCATCAGTCAGCCTATCCTTATCTAATCTCCTGTCTTCAGCTTTCCCTCTTTTTCTCCTTCCTGGCAGTCTCTCCCTGAGAAAGCTCTGGCCCAGTTGCACAGTATTGGATGCAGGAGCCAGTTGTATAGTGGTGAACCTACTAGGATATGTGGAGGGACACTTTCTCCTGTATCCCCCTCCCCATACTATCCCTCTTTCTTCCCCCCTGGCAGCCCTCATATCCTCAGTTTCCCCTGCTTCCTTCTCCAACCAACCTATCTTTTATCTACCTCCCAGCCTCAGCTATATTTATGTATTTCATTTATAACACTCCTTTGTCCACAATGGGGACTCAAAAAAGCTTACATTATTTTCCTCCATTTTATCTTTACAACATTGTGAAGTAGTTTAGGCTGAGAGTGTGTGCCTGGCCCAAGGTCATCCTTGGGTGATTTGAGGGGTGATTTGAACCTGAGTCTTCCAGATTCTAGTTTGAAACTCCAACCATTACAGCACACTGGCTTTTGTGGAGTAGCTGCTGGTGAACAGTACCAAGCAGCTAGGCCTGGGTGAGTCAGGAAAGTCGGATGATAGGAAGTCACCTGCTTCCCTCCCCCTCCCCCCTGTCTTTTACTGACAGAGGCCGTTTTTCACACAGCCATTTATTCTGTCAGTTTGGCGCCATGAATTATTTCCTGCGATATTGCCATCAGAACAGATTCTCCCATCTTTTTATGACTTGTTGCGCTTCCACAAGTTCACATTTCACAGGCAGAAGTGCAAGAGGGGGCAGTCAAAGTACTTGTGACGCTGCACGTGAAAGCACATTCCAGTCCACTTTATTTTTTTTTTGTTATTTTTGCACACTTTTGCGCTATATCGCATTTTTGTAATACCAAATTTGCGTTCACCCATCCTCAAAGTTCCTTATGATAGGCAGCAGTTTTCCCGCCCATGAACTGCTGAAAATATTGGTTGAACCAAATTTTTGCCAAATTTGAATGAGGAACACTACATGGGAAATTTTTCAGGTAAGAAACATATCTGTATAATCTGCGGGATTATACAGTTGTTCTTTCCTAACAGTACATCACAATTGCGCAATACATATTCCCTTTAAAAAATGGCGGGGGGGGGGCTTTCTGGTGGAGTGCACAGTGGCTTGTGGGAGTCTTGGGCGGGAAAATTTGTATTAACTATAAAGAAAATTTAAAAGGTGGGATGGGTAACTTGGGAAGTGGGTGCTTTCGCGTTAGAAATTGTTCACACCCATTCCAGGGCGTTTACATGGAAGCTGATAATACCGACATGAAGAATCACAAAGTGGATTTGGAGGAGAATGGAGAAAATGTGACAAACTGGAATGAGGTGAGAATTCAGTGGGAGGTGGCGCTAGTTTAGTGCTAAATTTATGGCCATATGAAAATGGCCAGAAACAAAAGTTCGAAGGCTGGCAATACTGTTGTGGTTGCATAGCAATAGCCTCTGAGGTCAGAGGACATTTTTTCCTTAAAGCATCAGGTGCTGATTCTATTATTGTGAGGGGTAACCCCCAGTGGTTTGGTTTTTTTTAAGGATTTCAGCTTTTTCTGCAAACCTGGGGCTTTTTTTTAGTTTTGTTAAAAGTTCTCTCTTCCTTGTCCACGGCTCCAGTTTCCAGATCTACAGAGTGTGAAAACGGCAGGGACAGAGCTAGCTGCACGATTGCACAGGAGGGATTTATCTCTTGCACCAGCATTAGGTCCTGGTAGTTGATTTTATGTGTCTCTTCCTCAGCACAGAATCAGGCTGTTAAAATCCATTTGTAAAGGTTGGCGCCAATAATCTGATTATTCAATAAGAGTGACATTTACAAAGGGTATTGTGGAACCTGAAGATCGACATACAATGCCCTGCTTTCTGTGAGCTATAACTGAATATTATAAAGAACAAATCATAATGCTTAAAACACATTTTTGCAATTTCCATTCCAAAATAAGAATAAAATGGCAAAAGCTTTGGTCTGGGCTATATAAAAGCAATTTACAGCAAAAAGCTGTGAAATAGATATTCCTCTGTCTTTGATTAGATGCATTGTTCATCTAAGCACTCCATCAGGAGCAACTATAATCTGCATCTTTTTTATATCATCCCTTTTTATGTGTCATGGCTTGTTTCAACACAATCCTCTGGGTGAGTAAAAAGACAATGCTGGTGATGATACATTAAAGATATATCTCACCAATATTTATGGGAGAGCAAGGGATGGATCTACCTACCAACTTTCACGTGGGGCCATAAGTAGAGATGGGCATGAACCACATTTCGAACGTCAAAAACCCACGAAAATGGCGATCGCGTGATCCTGACCCAGCGGATCATGGTTGTCCATGGCCAACGATCCAGCGGTCGGGAGAGGACTGGATCGTAGTGTTCGGCCTCGGTTCGGGAATCCAGCAATCTATTCCCCTGGCAATGGAGCCAGGGGAATGCCTGAGCTCTGTTTGCCCTCCTTCTGTCGCCCTGGAAACCCCAATGGAAGCCCACCAGGCTCGGCTGCCACCAGCCTCAACCACGTTCCTGCCCTCGGTGGGAATACCAAGGCGCTCCACTTTGGCCTGGCGGGCGGGCACATGGGGGGTGCCGCCAGCGAGTGGCGAGACCCCCTGACCCCTCCCCGTGCCCGCCAGGCCCAGTCTGCACCGAACCATGATCCTCCGGATTGTTAATTTTTTTTGGTTTGTGCCCATGTCTAGCCATAAGACATCACTTTCTGCTGAAAGGGGGGAAATTTGAAAAGTTGTATTCTGTTGTGCTGTAGGATTGCCAAATCTAGTTGCCATTGGTTGCAAACACATCCTATGATTCATCAAATGATAGTTTTTTGGGTTTAAGAGCAACAACAGAATCCTTTGGCTTTGTATCCTGGTTCAATCACAGTTAAGTGTTATCTTCTGGTTTCTATAAACACAGAATCAAATAAAAGACTTATTTTAATTGCTTTGTCTCTCATAAAATTAGGGCAATTGGACATCAATATGGATTTGATTTAAGAAAACAACTAGTGGTTATATAATTGTTGAACCTGATGTTCTAAGCAATCCCAAAGCATTTCCAAAGTAATAACATCAATAAAGCTGGTGATTGTGGTGACAGTGTTAAGGTACTCAGAAGGGATCATCAGAAGGAAGAAAGATAAATAGTTTCAAAGTGAAACAATTAAAAAAGGGTTTGTAATACAATTGTAGAGCAATATCCTTGGGTTCTAAAAAGTCTTTAAGTTTTCGTTCTTCATTAATTAAAGATAAGCCAGGATGGTCGTGTTTAATTATTAAAAGATTATTTAAAGATTCTTTCCGATGCTGAAGGTTCTCACACACAAAAAGATTATAGTTGACATTTGAGTCCACATTACTTGATTCAAGCACTATTTGTATTGTTTTATTGTGTCTCTCTAGCTACATATTATTAATAAAAGTAATAGAGAGAGAAGATAATGCCATGCTAAGGAGCCAATTTGCAATTAAGGATGATAAGCAGAAAAAAGGATGATAATGGACCTGAGGTCCTCCTCACTGGTTTACAGTGCAATTCTGAGATCACTTTCTTTATTATTATTATTATTATTATTATTATTATTATTATTATTATTATTATTATTATTATTATTATTATTATTATTACATTTCTAACTCGCCCATCCCACAAGCAGGCTCAGGGTGAGGTACAACAGATTATAAAATATAATACAAATATTAAAACCATAAAACAACAGTTCATCATAAAATCAACAAACAGATAATAATTGTCCCAAAATGGGGTCAATTCCAGATTCCTACCCATCAACATACAGGAGGAGGGAAGCGGACAGATAATGTACTGCAACCCATATGTGGGTCAGCAATGAATGGGCACTACATAGCCCCGTGCTGTACCCATATGTTGGGCAGTCGGCCGGTGGACACTGTATAACCCCACACTTAGTGGGAGGCTGGTAGGAGGCTCAGTGAGGATCTCATGCTGGCCTCAACCATATGCCTGGTGGAACATCTCCATCTTACAGGCCCGTCGAAATTATAGAAGATCCTGATGGGCCCGGGTGTCCTCAGACAGAGAGTTCCACGAGGTTGGGGCCGGGACCGAAAAGGCTCTACTGACAGAGTGGTTGTTCAGTGGAACAGGCTTCTTTGGAAAGTGGTGGGTTTTCCTTCCTTGCAAGTATTTAAGAAGAGGCTAGATGGCCACCTAAATATGCTAATTACCACTTTGGAAGGAATTTTGCTCTGGACCAGATTGGCCAAGTATCCTGGAGTTTCCTCTGGGCACAGAGCAGGGTTCAACAGGGGAGGTGAGGGGGGACATAACCATGAATTCCCTGCATTGCGCAGTGGGTTGAAATAGATGCCCCTTGGGATCCCTTCCAGCTCTTTATTAGGGAAATGTTGGCCCAGGCAAGAAAACAATACAACTGAGTCAAATCCACTGTGCATAAGAGTTTTCCTTCTAGACTGATACAATTTTTTCTACCAGAGAAAATTTTCTTTTGAAGAAGAACTAAATTATTGTAAAAGAGATTAATTTGCAATAGTAGCAATTTTGTACTGCAGTTCAAAGTAATTGTACTTAATTACAAAAATGTGCACTAAGGTTGTTTGGATAGACAATTAAGGAATAACATGGCCTCTTAAAAGACTACCGTTTTTGACATAAACTGTAACACCAAAATAAATGTTATCTATGTTATTTTTGGAGTATATTAAGGGGAAAAAACCAGAATCAAGAATGAAGGCCAAGCTCTGACTTCATTTTTCTGATATATCAATGATTACTGAACAATTGGCAATAATCTTTTCACTGCCCCTAATGCCCCTGGCTTTCCTCTCTGTCCTGCTGGCTTCCAGGAGATCTTGTTTGACTCCTGTGATAAGCTGCTTGACAGCCTGTGATGTGAGTTCATTTGTGCTTGAGTTTAGGGTTGGTGAATGGCAGATGACTGGGATCCAAAAGAATGGTGCAATGAGTTTTGGACACTCAAAGGAAACTTGTCTCCCCTTCTGCCTGCCATATTGTGAACTGTTTGGGAAACAGATAGGGATTTCAAAAGCAGTTTATGGTACAGCATAGCTGTCTACTGTTGAAAGAGAAAACATCAAAAATCTGCCTGGGCACACCCAAGCCCTTGGGCATGCCTAAAGTACCTCTTTGGATCCTTGCCCATGCCTTTCATGCAATGGTTATTCTGCTACCCCCACCCCCATCATCATCATCATCATCATCATGATTCAGATGTTAAAGTGTGATGTTTTGGGACTTGATCTATCATCACACTCTGCAGTGACTCCCTAGTACTTTCTGCCAGTTGGAACAAGAATTAGAGGCCTGGAAACCTCCAGGTGTTCTTGGGAATCCAGATGATAATTGGTTCAAAGGCCACACACAACATCTTCCCACACTGTTGAGACCACGTATAGCAGTGATAATAGATTAGTATATCTTTTAAACCCTGACCTGTAAAGCCCAGGCTGGCCTGACTTTGTCAGATCTCAAAAGATATGCAGGGTCATCCCTGGTTAGAAGTACTTGTATGGGAGACCACCACAGAAGTCCAGGGTTGCTATATAGATGCAAGCATTGGCAAACCATCTCTGTTCATCTCTTCCATTGAAAACCCTATGGAGTTGTCATGGATCAACTGCAGCTTGATGGCACTTTATACATACACCACTTAAAAGATTTTTTTCTACCGATGACAGTCTCCCATTGCCTACAACATCCTGTGCCATCCTATTTAATGAGTAAATAAGATAATATAGGATTCATCTTCACAATTTAAAATAAATAACTTGAATTCATCGTTGCAACTTTATGGGCAGCAGCTTAATTTTGCAACATGTCAGTACATGAGTCAGCATGGTATGTTATTACATAGAGCTGATTTTGCCATTTCAAAAAAAATCAGCCTAGCTTTAAATCTTGCCACTGGTATGTAGAGAACTTGGAAGGACATGAATTACATACAAAGTTCACCCCTCCCTGTGATTAATCGCCTTAGAATTTTATATTTACCTTAAACCACAAACCTTGAACTATATAAAAAAGGGGTTTCCAGAAGCTGATCTGGTATACTATTCACACAAAGATGTGACCCATAGAGTGGGGAGAGGAGACACATACCACAATGAGATTCCATTCTTTATTCATAGATATTCTCATGGCTCTAAGCTTCTACATTAACCAGGCACTCTATTGGTACATCACTATGGATGTGGACTTATGCTGTGACTGTTTATAAATTCACTTTGCTATGATGATGCTTTTCCCCTTTAATATATGCTTGTGCATTTTTCTTCCCTGTCATACGTGCTCAAAGGCAATGGATCAAGTATTTCTGCTTGTCTAGTATGCATATTCCACTGGGCAGGGTATGAAGTTGGAGCACTCATCCATAGCTATTCAATATGTTCGCGTCTTTTAAAATTACCCACTCTTGTAAGAGTGAACCCAATACCAATGATGGTACTCACCCCGTCTAATGAATGGTTTAGAACAACATCTCAAATATGAACACTGGAGTCATTTTCTCTGGGGCAGGCATTATAGGGCAAACCAATTGCAGATGAATGCTACTTGCTAAATACCAACTGCAAACTAAATGTATATATGCTAAACTAAATGCAAACTATATATATTTATTTATGACACTTTTATGTCACCTTTTTTCCAGTGATGATGGCTTTCATCAATATTTTAAAACTAAATATCCCAATGACTTCTTAAACCAGCAACATTAACCAGCATAATCATACAGTTTGTTACACTATCCACTACCAAATGTCTCCAAAACAACATCATCCAATTACATATGCCTTTCAGAGCTTCCAAAAGACCAAAACAGAGAGTGCCTTCTTGATTCCCTCAGAAAGTGCATTCCACAACATGGGGACCACCACCATAAATGCATGAGTCCAGGGTACAGTGGCAAGAATGAACACATTGGTGCTGTGGCACAGGTTCATAATTTAGCCATGTGGACTGGCGAGATATGTGTCTAGCTTCTGGCCACAGACAAACATTGTAACCTTTCTTCAGTTACACAGACATCTGGAGAAACAAGAGGTGACAGATATTTTAGATGACCAACTCTCCACATCTCAGAGACAAATGAAACATTTTGGAAGCCATGAGATAAGCACCCAGTTCTACTTATCCATAATGCAACTTGTCACAGTGTGCGTTTCTCATCCTCAATCTGCATCATTGACTAACACATGATAGGATAATGCTATATGTTCTGTAGCTGGAATTGGCATGTTACCTCAGCCCAGGCTTTTGGTGGGAAAAGACACCAGGAATCTCCTTAGCTCCGGTGCCACAGCGAATACACCCATGCCAACCTCCTGGCTGGAGATTCCACAGCAGGTTTTTTTCCCTTTGGATGTATCCCTGCCTTTACAACAGGACTCTCCCCATCAGGTATGTATGAAGGGCACGAACTTGCATGTCTTTGAACCTTTTAACTTCCTAAGACTAACCACGAGGGAGGAAATATGTAATTTCTGCCAGGCTGAAACCTCTGTTAATAGTGGTGTGGTATCTGCCTCCTTCTCCCTCCATGGGTGAGGCTGTGGCTCAGTGGAAGAGATTCTATTTTGCATGCAGAGGGGTCCAGGTTCATTCCCTGTTAACTTCAGTTAAAAAGATCAGGTAGATGATGGAAAAAAACCCTCTTCCTGAGACCCTGGAGACCTGCTGCAAATCTGAGTAGACAACACTGACCTTGATGGACTGATGGTCTGAATCAGAATAAGGCAGCTTGTAATGTTTAACAGGCAGGAATCCCCCCTTGACTATAATGACAAGGAGAAGGAAGTAGATGCAGAGGAGTTAGCCGTGTTAGTCTGTGGTAGCAAAATCAAAAAGAGTCCAGTAGCACCTTTAAGACTAACCAATTTTATTTTAGCATAAGCTTTCGAGAATCAAGTTCTCTTCGTCAGATGCCTGATACAGATACTGGCCAAATACAGAAGAGCAGGAGAGAGAAGAGAGGCGGCAATTAGGGGGGGAGGGGGAGGGAGCAATCAAAACATTCCTTTGCTAGTATATGTAAACATCTCCTTTTGGTGTGTGTATCAGTTGGCTTCAAAGGAGTTTGCCCTGTTAGTTTGTAGCAGCCAAACAGCTAGACCATCCAATTCCAATGTAGTATGGGCCTTCGACAACCACAGCTCTCCCTGCCAGATGCATCTGACAAAGAGATCTGTGGTTCCCGAAAGCCCACACCAGGTGCCACTGAGCTCCCCCAGACCCCACCTCTGTAAAGGAAATCTGTTACCTGTGGTAATGTGATAACCATTCATAGTCCCTATTCAGTCCCAGCTTGACAGAGTCAAATTTGCATATGAATTCCAGTTCAGCAGCCTCCCGTTGGATTTTGTTTTTGAAAGGTTTCTGTTGAACTACAGTGACCTTTAAGTCTTTGATGGAATGTCCTGGTAGATTGAAGTGTTCTCCCACTGGTTTCTGGACGTTTCCATTTCTAATGTCAGATTTGTGTCCATTTATTCTTTTGCGTAGAGGTTGGCTGGTTTGTCCAATGTACAGAGCAGAAGGACATTGTTGGCACATGAGGGCATCAGATATGGAGGAAGAAATATCCCTCCAGAACAGTCAGCCCAGATGTCTGAATCTGAGGTCTACCAGTATTTACTACCTAAGACATTCTCAGCCTTAAGGCTGCAGGAATTACCCTCAGGGGAGGAGGACTCTTAGACAGGGAATACCAAATCCAGACCCAGGAAAACAAGAGTCTCTTAGGGAAGGTTCCTCAGAAAAGGTCCTCCCATTTCCAGAATATTTGGGGAGACTGTTCAAGGCCGAACTGATGGTCTAAACCATCAGCCAATAATCAATCCTCAAACATGGTCAAAAAACTGTACTCACTACCTTTTAATGCTATGAGATGTTGCAGGTACCTGTGATCAATGCTCCAGTGGCTACACTTCAGTCATCTGGGCTCCCGTCAGAGGACAGGCAAAGATCAGTCAGAGACATCTTAGACAAGAAGATTCTCAAACCTAAGCGCACCATCAGTCAGACCTGAACTCTGTATCTTTCATAACGATAAGGTTATATTTGGTACTGTCTCCACCTTTCTTCCAAATTCCATACGTTGCAAGAGATAAGGCTACCATATTTCTACCTGTACCCTAAATATCCTAGGGAGAAGCTCTGACACAACCTAGATGTTGGAAGGATGCTCAAGGCCTATCTGCCCCAAACAGTGCAAATCAGAAAGTCAGACTTACTGTTTATCAATATATCTCCTCTCAATTTGGGGAAGAAAATGCCTTCAGCAGCTGTAGGTGCCAATAGCAAAACATACACTATCAAAGCTCACAAAGAGGTTTCATAGAGGTTCCTAATGGAATAATGGCTCACTCTGTGAGGAGCGCTGCTACCAATGCAGCATTACACAGGAACACTTTTGTACAAGAAGTTTGCAAGGCAGCAGCATGGTCGTTGATCTCGACCTTGGTGAGACACTACAAATTAAATCTATATGATTCAGCAGACACCACCTGCAGTAGAAAACTGCTGCAGTGCATGATCTCAGACGAAGACCACATCCCACCCAGAAAGTGGAAACTGCTTTGGGAGCACCCAAGATGTCTTCCGCCTCAGAGGGAGAATGGACCTTTAGACACTTATCATGAAGGGTCCTTCTCCTCTGAGGAAAGGAGGACATCTTGCCCTCCCTGAGTCTTTGTCCTCCTCTTCCCTGCTGCCTCTTTCTTCTACCTCCTCTGGATTATGCTTTATTTACAGTACATATTAATGCAACAGATATTTTTTTCTCCCAGTATGTTGCTGAATGATACATTCAATTTTACTGCTTTGTGGAGTCACCTGAACTGAAGAGAGGGTGTCCCACATACCTGACAGGAAGAGGAAGAAAATAAGTTCCTGCCTCCCTGATTGGATAACAATCTGTTGTCTAGGAAGCTGTCCTTAGAATCCCTGGTGTCCATCTTGTAGGCTGCTGCCCCAAATGGCTGCTGTGATCCTCTCAGTAAGCCAGGGAGAGCAGTAAGAGACAGGAGAGGACAGCAAGAATATAGGGAGGAACTATGAAAGTTTAAGTCAACAGAGTTTGAAAGACAAAGGAAATATTTCAAGTAAGTGTAAACATGTTATGGAGCTCCTTTCTTCCAGTTTGGCTCAAAGTCACCTCAACTGGAAATCTCAATGTGGCCTAGTTCATGTTAATAAACTAGGGAAATCACCATTGTTATCTCATGTGAGCAAGTAATTGTGAGAATGCTGAAGACTAGGAAGCAATTGAGAAGCATGGTATAGGGATTTCGGTTTCGTTTTCGCGGCCATGTCGGACGCTCTTCTTGGCAGGTCCAGGAAGAAGTGGCCGAGCTGCCTGGCCGGGCAGCTGATCTGCAAAGGTTAGCCCCCAGACTCTCAGGCAGGGAGTCTGAGTCCGGGGCGCGGCGGGAAGAGCCCTCTGACAGATCGAGGCAGGGGGTAAATTGCCCGTAAGTCCCTATGGAGGCCGGCAGACGAGCGCGGCACCCAGTGTGCTGCCGGGCCATGGAAAACGGCAAGGAACAGGATTAGGCGAAAGCCTGCAAGTAAGCGAATCCCTTCTGTTACTACAAGCGTATGAGAGGAGTGGTGGGGTCTGAAGGCTAGAAGACTCGGATTTTTCCCCCCTCGTAGAGGCTCAGAAGACTGGTGGTTTCCCCCCCCCTAAAATGACAGCGAAAAAGCAGAGCCCTGCTCTTGGCAAGTCAGTTACGGCGGCCTTGCAGAGGGGCGAGACACTTGAGGAACTGGTTAAAAGAGCGGTTATGGAAGCTATAAAACCCTTTGTTGACAAGCTGAATGAAACAGATCAAAGGGTGGGCTTAATTGAAAGCGATGTGAAAGCCATTAAAGAAGCAGCGGGTGGGGGCAGAGAAGTCTGCCCGGGAAAGTGCGTCACTTATGAGAGCAACGAACAGGGAGCTGAAGCTGGTGGAAAACCAGCTGATCGGACTGCAAGTGGAGCGAACACAGACCATTTTGCGTCTCCAGAACGTTAAAGAGGAGGAAAACGAGGATTTGTGGGATCTCGCCTCGGAACTTTTAGCGACACCCGCGAGGGCAACTAAAGAAGAAGTGAAAAGCGCCATTTTGGGAGTCCGTCGGGCATCTTCAAAATATGCAATGAAGCGGCAGCTGCCTCATGAGATTGTTATTGAGTTTTCATCTAGGAGGGTCCGGGACAGTATCCTATATAATTCTTACAATGTGGAGTTGGACTTTCTGGGAAATAAAGTCAAGATATTGAAGGACGTTCCATTCTTAGTTCGGAAGAGAAGATTTAAGTACAAGAAGTTGGCAGCTCTTTTGAGGGAATGTGACATAAAGTACAAATGGCTACTCCCGGAAGGAATCGGGTTTAGTCATAAAGATCAAGCTTACAAGATTAATTCGGAAGATCAGCTAAGGGATTTTGTGGAAAAAAATCCAGAATTTGGACCAGATACCAAGCAAAAAGAAGAAGATCCGAAGCCTGAAGGGAGGGGGGAGGCAACGAGCGCTGCGGCGGTAGCTGCTCAGAGAGAATTGCGTCCAAGGCCCAGGGGAGGGAAAAAGATTTAACTTGAACTGTACTTTGTAATTTGTATGATCAACCACTCCTCTACTACTTTATTAAGCTATTTTCTTATTATGGTAGTATGAAGGGAAAGCATTGAAGTGTAGCGTTTAGTGTTTGTAGGCTACCTTCCCTTTTTTCCCACCCCCCCTTCCCCTTCTCTTTTTTCTCCCTTCTTTTCCTTCCCTTGTGCTATTGTAGTCTTTTGTAGTTACTGTTATTGTAGTTTTGTATGTTAGATATTGAAAAATAAAAAACTTTTTTTAAAAAAAGAGAAGCATGGTATAGGGTAATCTGTCTGTCTGTTTATCTATTGTCCAGGATTAGGCCCACCTCATTGCCAAAGCTGCTGCTGGATTTACTCAGGAATCATGTGGGAAGCCAGCCAGGACAAGGGCAACAAGGAGAAATGCTACAACAGCAGCAACACAGTAGGTGTTAGGGTTGCCAGCCTCCAGATGGGGCCTGGAGAACTCCTGGAATCTCCAGACTGCAGTCATCAGTTCTCCTGGAGAAAATGGCTGCTTCGGAGGGTGGGCTCTATACCCGTCTGAAGTCCCTCCCCTGCCCAAACCCTGCCCTCTCCAGGGTCCACCCCAAATATCCAGGAATTTTCCCACTTGGAGTTGGCAAACTTAGTATGAGCCCTTTAAAGGTCCAATTCAACCATAAGCGATAGCTGCCAAGCCTGCCTGGATAACAGCAACAGTAAGGAGGAATGTTGCAACAACAGTAACACAGTATGAGCCTTTTAAGGCCCTGCTTCAATTACTGTCAATGACTGCTGGCAGTTTAGTCCAGCCAGAGCAATGCCCCATACTCTTCAGTTTATAGGCCTTGCCCTGCCTGTCTGGCACAGTGGTGAATAGTAATTTACTATGATGACATCGAGTGATTATTCATTTGTCAGGAGACAAAGTGTAACTGTATTGTGGCTACTGCTTCCTTGAGAACCTGTTGTTTCCCATGATGAAATGTGCCTTGCCTCGTGGGCATTGTTTTCCCTACTACTCAGAAACTAAACGCACTCCAGCACACACATTGCAAGCTACAATGCTGACATAAAAGAGAAATTTTGCACCTTCTGCATAAGAACTGGGTGACAGCATCCCTAGATTGCAGGACAGGAAAGAGAGGACATCCTTTCAAATAAAGAAGTAGTAGAGAGACAATGTGCTATGCTACGTCATAGCATCTGTTTGTGCTCTTGGCATAGTATGTTGACTAAGTTTAAGATGGGAAGGGTTGATGTTTAAAAAGAAACTTCTGTTGTTTGCCAGCTATCTTTATTTGATGAGGACAAAAGGAGTCATAAAATAATAATCAAAATGGAAAATTAATATGAAACATCTGAAAATAATGGAATAATAGGTAACAGCAAATGGTGGACCCAGAGCCAAGAACTATTAGCCTCCAGTCCCCCTCATAGAAGAAATAAAAGGCATATATGTCAATAGAAGTACTATGAGGGTGAGGTGGGATCTATTCTCTCTTCAAATTAGGGCCAAGCTACAAGTGACGAATGACACTTGAACGGCAAGTGGATTGAGTGGAGCGCAAGTGAACAGGGAGAAATACACTTGCCGTTCAAGTGTCATTCGTCACTTGTAGCTTGGCCCTTAGTCTTCAGGTAACAACTAGTTGCTGACCAGGGTCTTCATCCCCGCCCCCCAGCCACACTCACTACCTTTAGTCATGGCATTTGTGGTACATTGCACTCTATGCAAAGATACACTTTTCCCCTGTTCCTGTCAATGGATGTACACTGCAGTAACCTGACTTTCAAACAGAAGAACATGTACATTATTGGCTTAATCACGTGCCATGTTTTTATTCTCCCCCAATAAAGAGTTATTCACACCAAGAATGGTGTACAACTTGACTGTCTGAAGAAGGGATCTCTGACCCTAAAAAACTTACACTCTGAAAATCTTGGTCTCTAAGGGCCAACCTACACATGACGAATGACACTTGAATGGCAAGTGGATTGAGTGGAGGGCAAGTGAACAGGGAGAAATACATTTGCTGTTCAAGTGTCATTCGTCATGTGTAGCTTGGCCCTAAGGTGCCACTAGACTCAAATCCTGCTGTTCTGCTGCACACCAACATAACTACCCATCTCAACTTTGCTGTGGTGTTGACAAGGAAACAATGCACTAACAATCTTGGAACAGCATTATTCTCAGGTTTACTTACACAAGAGTTCCCTTTTCTACACCTTTCCTACCATGTATTTCCATAGGAAATTAGTCCTGGGGGGGAGATCATAGGAGACCCAGTCTGTGCTGGGAAAATCATTTTGTATAGATGGCTAAAACTCTGTGTTGCCATGTGCATTTTTATAGGTTGATTTCTAATGCAAAAAATGCCATTTTCAGCAGAGAGAGTCTGGGAAAACCTCTACTTTCCATTCTTTAGTGTGCTTTTTTCCACTGGTTTGTATCTTCTCCCCCATTTGCTGTGGCGTCAGGACTGTTTTAATTGAAAGGATACCTCTAACAGCTACTCAGGGTCAGGATCAGGAATCTCATAGTGAACATGATCACATCATGTTGCATTGTCGTATTTGGCTCTTTGAGAGTCTCTTGCAGAACAAATGAGGCCCTCCCATTGCTCTGACTCTGAATGGGGGATAGACATGTCAGGGAACACACTGGTGCTCCCCTGCACTGTGCTGGCATTTTCATTGCCCAACAAACTTTCACTTTGATAAACATAATTAGTTGGAAACCATTAATGGAAATGTGTATACCTGAATGTCCATCTCAATGAAAATAAAGCTGCAGGAATGGATACAATCACATCCAAATGTGCAGCTCCATTGCCATCAAGCTCCCATGAGTCAACTACACATAATGGGATCAGCAAAAGGAATGCCTTCCCCCTACTGCTATTCCTTTGCAAGCTATTTTGCTCCCCTATAGCAAAGAAGTATGAAATATCACAACCATCAAGGCTCATTTCAGGAAGTGAACATATTTGTAAAGCCACTCCCTAGAAACAGTCTGGTTCAGCATTAATAATAACCATGGGAAAAGGCACCCAGGGAATGTTGTTGAACATTTATCATTGTTAACCGCCCTGAGCACGTTTTCAGGGAGGGCGGGGAGGGCAGGATATAAATCCAATGAAATAAAATGAAATAAATAAAATAGATATGAGAAAGCATTGACCACAAATGGTTTTAAAAGAGCATCATCAGTTGTATGACTAGACCCCATTGCCTTAGTCTGATTGGTTTCCTGCAACTGGGTCCTTAAGTGGTTGTCAGCTGACTGAAATCCATCCCTATCACACCTAGTTACACCTAGTAACTGAGTTATAGCAGAAGACACCCCCTCATCACCTCAGGTGCTCCAGAAACGGAAAGCTTTGCATGTGTTTTAAAACTACTAGAGTTTGCTCCACAGCAAATGAACACCCCGCCCTACCTCTTATGTGAAGTTCCAACTGTCCTGAGGACTCATTGCAATTTAGAAAAATGTAGCTAATTAGGAAGAAAAATTCAGGGCTATCCAATAACTTCTTGGCACATGGAAAATACTTCCTATCCTCATTTCATGTTGAAAATTAATTGGACATGAGTTTTCTCACTTTAAAGGAGGCACTTCTGTCCAACTGATTTTAAGAATGATTGTATAGAAAGAGTTGAACAAAAGAAGAATTAATTTGTTTTTGCACATCTCATAATCATAAGGAAAGATGACAAGAAAGCCAGAGTAATGCATTTTTTTTTCAAAAGTCTGTTGCTGTTCAAAAGTCGGTTGCTGTTTTTCAGAGCATGTAGAAACTTGCCCATCTTCTTCTGTCAGTACTATGCTAATAATGTTGCTGTTCTAACTAGAAGCAAAGAACATAATGAAATAAAGCATGGCTTAATTTTTTTTTTCTTTCTTGCTAGGGCCCTAAGTGACTTTGCCTTCAATCTTTTAGTGACATCACTTCCCATTTGTAACATTTCCTCCTTTTCTGTTTTGAACAGGTCTTGGGCAGAGGCCAACATTCCATTGGTCCATTTCCTGTACTTCTTACGGCAACAACCCCCTTTCTGTAAATTTGCTTCTTATAATGTGTTATAGCTTGCTATGCCACAGATCTTTTGTGGCTTTACTCTTGGCCGTCTCCTTATAATTTGGAGCACAACTGTACGTAAGCCAAGCCCTTTTCTTTCTGAGAACATGAAGGTACATGCTGGCTTATCAGAGCGGTGATTCCAGTGCCAAAAAAGGCGCACCTTTGGGAATGGCTCTGTCCTTGAGCTTCCTTCAACTCTAGATTGTCCCAACTTGTTTGGTGAAGCTGCCTTGAACAATAACATGTATATGAGCAAAGAGCAAATGCATGCATTCCTTACAAAGTAAGACACATGCAAATACAGAATGAACTATACTTCACAAGGAGTTTCAAATTATTTTCAGTGAGTTACAGAAATCTGTTGTGGCTGTGGAAACAAAATTCTAATCAACCAGCCTTATATTTATTTACTTGGAAGTAAGTCCTACTTTGTCCAGTCCTCCACGTTTATTTGCAGTGATAACTTATAGGTCACAAGATGCTAACCCAAAGTCCACAAATTCACCTATTTGCTTACCATAGTGAGCATCCTTCTGTGTCTATTTGCTCCAAAGCTCAGATTGACATCATTAGGAGGTGCAAACAAAATGGGGCTTCACTTTCAAGACAGGTATTGACATTCACAGGTGCTCCAAACATTTCTGAGAGCAACAGGGACAAAATCTGCCCCCTGCCAGTTTCTTTTTCAGCTTAGGGCCAAACTACAAGTGACGAATGACACTTGAACGGCAAGTGTATTCCTCCCTGTTCACTTGCCCTCCACTCGATCCACTTGGCATTCAAATGTCATTCATCACTTGTAGCTTGGCCCAGAATTGCCTCTGACTAACTAGAGACAATTCAAGTGCCTCCAAAGCTTATTGTGATGTTTGAAGAAGACCATACTTCTCTGGGAAAGTATTAGTAATGACCACAAATTCGGCTAGCTAGCTAGAGAAAATATACGGTAATCTAGGCTTAACCCTTCTAATTGTATTTATTTATATTTATATTTATTTTTAATTCATTTATATTCCACCTTTCCCCAAGTAGGGACCCAAAGCAGCTTACATCCTCCTCCTTTCCTCCTCTTTTCCTTCATAACAACTCTATGAGGTAGCTTAGCTGAGATTATTTGACTGATCCAAGGTCACCCAGCAAGCTTCCATAGCACAGCAGATAACCAGACCTGGGTCTCCCAGGTCCTAGTCCATCATTCTAGCCACTATACTCCACTGGCTAATTAATTACCTTACAAGTATTGGCCTCCTGCACTAGTATTAGGGCTTTTTAAAAATCAAAAACAAGAAGAGACAAGGGAATACACGCGGAAGGGTTACGGATAACTTCTTTTTACTTGCTGTCTCTCTCCTACAAATGACCCTGCTCCTTCATGCGTGTAAGAAAATGAGTTGTGGCTATAGCATGTGACAATTTTACAGATAATTGCAGTCCAAATTAGAAAAGTATTCACTTAATTAGCTACCTTGATAAGAAATTGGAAATGTGGGATGTAAATTTTTCAAATAATAAATTGATGAATCTTGTTGATATGGGTGACAATTTGCGTGAACTAAAGGATGATCTACTACTACTGTTTGATTCTCCTATATGCAGTCATGCAGCAGAATCTTAAACATGTTTATTTCCCAGAGAAACAATTTCTAATGAATTCAATGAGATCTGTACCTTAACCAGTGTGCTTCAATTGCAGCCTTAAACAACAATCCATATGAAATTTTAATCCCTCTGTTGTGTTCAAGACCACAAGGAGATGCTTAAGCTCTCCCCCCTCCCCCTGCAATAACTCTGGGAAAAGGATGATCAGATTAGAATAGCTCCACAATTTAGGTAGCAGACACATTTGTTGTGAATTAGTGATTTCTGCAGCAAACTTATAATTTCTGTGATTTCTGCAGCTAACCTCCATATGCACATATCTTTGAACACTAGTTTGATAACCCTGACTGAGCCAATTGAATATAACATGGATGTTTTTAGACATGTATTCCTCTATGTATATCATCCAGTAAAATAATGTAATGGTAGGATTTCTGGCCATGGAATAAGACTTTCTCACCTTCCCTTGCACTGCAGCCCCAAATGCCCCCCCCCATTCTGCTTCTGGAAATGGGGACAGGAACAACATTAAGGGGGAGCTTTAATGTTGTACATCTGTTTGGAAGAAAGAGCTAACAAGTGTCCACTTTATAAATAAAATCAGGGACCAGTATTTGGCTTTATTTCAGCTGTACTTGTATTGAATTTAACATGAGAATTCTTCAATGCACATATAAAGCAAAATCAAGTATATACAGTACATGGATTATATGTGTTCTCTGTGAATTAAACTACATTATAGATGTGTTCGATGTAAATTGTGAACAGGTCTAGTGTGTCTCAATATTCAGAGACTGAAGAAGGGAGCTCTGAAAGCTTATACTCTGAAAATATTGTTGGTCTCTAAGGTGCCACTGGACTCAAATCCTACTTGACTAAGACCAACATGGCTATTAATCTAATGCTTGTAGTCCAACAGCCAAAGAAGCCTGGCTGACAACAACCATATGTCTGATGGGTTTTAAAAACATCTTCTAGACTACTTAGGTGTTTCTTACGCATCTCTGGCAGTGGGATTTTTATATTAATCTCATCTCAATAGAACTTCAGTGGATGATAGACAGGGAATATCTAGAGGGAAAGCAGTGTCAGAATGTGATTGGATCAATGTGATCAAGAAAATAGGCAAATGGACAGGGTTGGAATAGAAAGAAGCTGTGCAGCCTACCACCCCCAACCCTCCAGCAAGATCAAAACACCTTTTTAAACTGATTTTTCAACATACAAATAAGATGACAGATGAGTAATGGAGGGAGTAAGTGAGAAGGCACCTGCAAGCAACATTTGGAATCTTTTTTTGAATGTTTTCTTTAAAACATTTTTTTTTCAAATGTTTGAGAGTGCTGCTTGGAATTTGTGAACAAACTGTGATTCAGTGCACAAAATAGTCCTTTTTAGGATTTAAAGAAACTCTGTTATTTGCAGTAACCAATTGAAATCCCTTCAGCTTGGTTCTAAGGTCAGACTTTCCCAAATATATATCAATATCTCCTCAGAACAAGTTCTTTCTTCTTTTTCCATATGTGGTATTTTGGATCCCAGCACTGCTGCTAATGTTTCTTTTTCTGTTTGAGCAATAGAACTATTGGGTACCTGTCAGTGCTATAGTAACATGTGTAACAGATGAGCCTTTCTGCAGCAATAAAGCAGCTAATCCTGTAGAACTGGCAGCTACTGACACAGCTACTGGTTCTTTCACATTGCAATACAGGTGCTTTTGTTAGTAGATCCTTTAATTCCTTGACTCTTGCTGTTTCATGGATTGGCAACGAGTAAAACTCACACAGAATGCAGAAGAGGGGCTCAGCAAAGATAGATCAAACAAACAAACAAAAATCAAAAATGGTGTATTGGGGAAAAAAATAGTTCTGTTCCATTATATTACCCCTAGACATTTTGTCTATGATTCCTCAAGGGGATCTATAAGAATTCAGCTTCTTGATTTTTTAAAAATATTATTCTACATCCCCCTGAAGAAGCATAGGCAAATAGGGACAGTATAATAGAACAAAACTCTTTTCCCCCCATGGCCCCATGTTTTTTAACTGTTTGATTTAGTAAAACTTATAATCTTGGGCCAATAAATGTATTCATGTTACCACTATTGCCATTTTTGGACAGTTGAGAGGGTTAATGAACACATGTACAAAGGTGATCCCAGCAGACACAATATACTTAAAGTTCTAAAAAACTTTTGACACAGTCACTCATCAAAGGCTGCAGAATAAATATAATAGTCATGTGATAACAGGATGAATGGTCTTGTGGATTAGAAGATGGTTAAACAATAGGAAAAAGAGTAGGACTAAATGGGTAATTCTTCTAATGAAGAAAAGTAAGCAGTGGGGTTCTACAGGAATTGGCATGGAACTAGTGCTATTTAATTTGTTTGTAAATTATCTGGAAAAGAGATCAGTTAACAAATATCCCAGAAAAAAATGATTTAAATTATGCAAGAATATTTTAATTTCTTTGAGGAACGTAGGCATCTCAGAGAATGGCTTCCATTGTACAGGTGGTCTTACACTCCAGTCAGACTGGCCAAAATCAATCAACCAGATCTTTGGCATGTTGCTGCAGACCTTGGCATATCTGAAATCCCCATACTAGTTAATGCCAAAATATTTCTGGAAGCTGAGGAGGAATAAAGTCGTGACCTTGCTTTCATCCCAAATATGCATGTGGTGCCTCTTTCTTTCCTCTCCTTTTGGTGCTAACCTGAACAGGCCTAGTGATCAGAAAGGTTTACCACAAATTGCAGAAAAAACCCTACTGAATACCAGTGTTAAGGAAAAGCAAAAGAGGGGGGCTTGGGTCGCCATTTCCTGCTTGTACACCTTCTAGGGGAATCTAGTTAGCCATTGTGGTATAGAGGTTGTCAGACTAGGATCTGGGATACCCAGTCTGAATCCCTGTTCTGCAGTGGAAGTGTGCTGGGGGACTTTGAGCTAGTTACATACTATCAGCCTAACCTACGGAGGAAAGGAGAACAATATAAGCGGCTTTGAGGCTCTATTGGAGGAAAAGGCAGGGTAAAAATGAATAAATAAATGGTGTGAATCATACTGAACTAGATAGACCATGAGTGTAATCCATCATGGTTGCTCTTACATTCTTAATCTTGTCCAAAACAATACATCAGTTGACCTACTCTAAAACTAATTCTTTCATATTTCCAGTTTTTCCATATAACTTTGAACTTTAACCCTTAATACTACTACATTTTTCTGAGGTAAAGAGCTTCAGTACTGCAGCCCAAGCTCTGCTCACAATCTGAATACAATCCTGGTGGAAGCCAGGTTCAGGTAGCCGGCTCAAGGTTGACTCAGCCTTTCATCCTTCCGAGATCGGTAAAATGAGTACCCAGTTTCCTGTGGGTAAAGTGTAGATGATGGGAAGGCAATGGCAAACTACCTCATAATAAAAGTCTTCCAAGAAAATGTCATGATGTGATGTCCCCCCATGGGTCAGTAATGACTCAGTGCTTGCACAAGGGACTACCTTTACCTTTACCTTCTGAGCTACATGCATTACAGATGGCAATTTTGGATTTAGTTTTATGGATAAGTATCTGATAAGCATCCTAGGCTTTGAAACACACCTTTGCAATCATCATCCCATTTATCTTCTCAATAGGTTTCTATTAAATTAATGCTTTGTACAAGATTTGAGTCCGGGTCCTTGTATACCTGGAATTCTAGCTGAGCTGTTTTTGTCTTTATATTTGCAATTCAAATGATCAAATACTTAGTCTTTTCCTAGAGTATATTAATATGGAATTTCAATATTCAAATGGTTCAGACTGATATGATTTCTAATGTTCTAAGGATATTACATTGAATAGTGGCCCTGTTTCAGTTTGAAAATTCATTGGTTTATAATCATTTATGAGATCACACATCACCATCAACAGCTAAAGAATGCAATAAAATCATTTTGTTCTTTGCCTTGATATTTTCTCATTCTAGTCCTATACATTCTAGCAAAAAATACTAGTTCTATACTGTCTAGCAAAAATACTATGTTCCCCATATACTAGATAGGAACTTACGGTAAGGCAGGCATCATACCATAGGCTCAACTAGACAACATGTGTGAAATGGGTCTGGATGGGGTTCTCCCAACACAATTGATGTCACTGGCAACCTTGGAGAACTAATGTTCCCAAGTGCTGCAGGGCCACATTTGGCCAGTAAGGGCAACAAGTGAGGTAAGGCCCCTCCCTCCATGCTTATGAGCCATATTTAACCCCACAGTGCTGGGAACATTAGCTCCCCAATGTTACAAATGATGACTAGGGTTGCCAAGACTCCTACTATGGTGGAAGATCTTCTGCGAGCTTCCTGCCACCTCTCCTTTGGGCAGAAGGAGAATTTTAAAAAATCACCATTATTCACGTGAAGTGATGTCAGTTCCAGGCCAAACCCAAAAGATATGTCATGTCTCTCAAGGAATTGCCAGACACCACTGATTCATAGAATGATATAACATCATTTCCACTTTCCCCCAAAGTCATGTCACATTGTGTGTGATGATGGTGCCTCCCTGTCCCCACCCCTCCATCTCCCATCAAGTGCCAGGCATTGGCTGGCAACATTAATGATGACACATGTCACATATATCATCTAGTTGAGTCCCAATATTGGGCCTTTTCCACCTCAATATGGCTGAGTGGCACTTCTTTCTGTATGGTGTTTTTATAATCTTTATAACTTCCTTAAGCCACAAGCCCTTATGATTTGTATTTCTGCTGCCTCCAGTTCTCTCAACTGCTTTATATCCAATTCACCCACCTTACATATATCCATTGCATGCTAAATCAGTTAAATGCATGCATGTTCAACCAGTCACTTTCAATAGTCTCAGTCTTAGGGTTGCCAACTTACCTGCTATGATCCCCCTCAATAAAATGAGGCCTTAATTTAATGTACACTTCTCTATCATTTAAAAAACTGAAGCCATAACTCCGAGAACAGTTCTCTGCTCTGTGAAATCCTACTTTACATTCTATGAGTCAGCAAACCAATCCCACTTTTATAGGCCACATTCGTATTTGCAAATCCCCCTTGCTGGTGCTCTATTAATGATTTAGCATTGGGGGTTGACTTACCCTTCCTGATAGATTATCTTGTATTTCATATCCCTGAAAAGTAATTAATTTTCTTTTGATATGAAAGGGACATATATTAAATATGTGTGGTTTTAAATGCTTCTTTTTTCTACATTGAGATAGGAAATATTTTTTGAATTATGTATAACCCATATTAATGTTTTGGAGATTGTGAAGATGGACTTTTCTTCATGTTGGTGAAACTCTTTAAATGGGTGCTTTAATTGCAAAGACCAATGCTTCAACAGAAAACTGATTCTCAAAACTGATGAGCCTTGAAAAAGAGAAGCATGCTCTATAGCAGTTATAGCATGCTCCTATAATAACAAAAAGAATGCCCACCAATGTGCTCACCAGTTTGGTGTAGTTGTTAAGAGCAGCAGGACTCTAATCTGGAGAACCAGGCTTGATTCCCCACTCCTCCACTTGAAGCCAGCTGAGGCCAATTTGGGAATCCCAAATCTTTCTTAATTGGGCCCGATTTAGGTGTTTATCCTGAATCAGAATCCTGAATCGTACACCCCTAATAATAACACACTGCATAAACCGCTCTAAGCAAGCATTAAGTTGTCCTGAAGGGTGACATATAAATGAATGTTATCATCATCATCATCATCATCATCATCATCATCATCATCATCATCATCATCATGATTTTGTGCTTTCCCATTGCTGGTATGGCTGCAGATAAGTACAGCAGAAATGGGGCTTACACATGACAGGTTTCTCCACAGTATCCCTGCCTCAGTTCACTGAGGGTGACCACCCCTCCTCCCCTGGGCCACTAGAGCTTTTACAATTTTCTTAAAAAAATGGCACTAGAATCTTTTATATTAATATACCATTGTAACAATAAGTGTGGCAGGTTTTCTGAATCCCAAGCTTTCATTTTTAAAATATTGTAAGACTCTAGCTCCTTCCACTGCAGAGAATGAGATATGCCTTTCTCCTTATATCTTTCCAAGGGGAAGGGCTTGAGACTTTTTAAAAATGAAAGCTGGAACTTCAAAGAAACTGCTACACCTATTGGTACAATAGTTATTGAGATGATATTCTAGTGCCATTTTTTTTAAAAAAGCACAGGGAGAAAAATGGCTGCTCTACAGCCGGGGTCAGGGACAATGGCTGTCACAAGGGCCAGAAAAATCCAAATTTCCCCACCAATTCATTAGCCATCTAGGCTTTACAATGATCTTTCCAAAATCTTTGGAGCAAAGCATGTTTGGGAAAGAACTCCAGAGGTCCACAAATGTACCATGATATTGTGGGAAAACAGGAGATCCCCCCAAAATCCCAAAAAAATTAAACTTGTAGCAGATAACTGGAAGACATGAAAATGTGAACTTATTCTGTTATGAAAACAACAGAGATTTCAACATTAAGAAAGATGAAGAATCAGTTGTTTTTTTGAAATTCAGTGAAGAATATTCTATCCTATCTTTGCCTGTGGAGAATATAATGTTCATCAACAATAAATGATCACTATCTCATTAATAAACAATTAATTGTGTTAAATACTGTTTTATGCTGCCCTGTACATCCTTTATGTGATGGGAAGAATAGATGTAATATCTCTGAATAAAAAAAAAAGAGTGGATAAAAAGTAACAACAGACACTTGTCTGAACTAAAGATGTTGATGAAGAGTTTTTGTGAATATTTGATGTGTTGATAACATTTTTTCTAAAGAGGAATATGGCAGATATATAATATTTGCACCATACTTCAGAATGAAACATCCGGACAAATGCATTGGATTAAACTAGGGTGTATTACATTACAGTTTAAACTATGCAAATAATTAACTTACACCCATACAGACATGGTTGTTGTGTGGCCAAAAGATTCCCCCAAAGGCTGCCCCATAGGTTTTACCAGCATTTGGGCCATTACACCCTGGCTCCAAGCTTTTTCTTGCCTGAAACAAATGTGCAGGGAGAAGTTGTCCATCACTTCCTTCCCCCCCATAGCCTGTGCAGTGCAAAGGTTCATGTGTTCATGCACAACACCAAGGGATTAATCCAGTCCCTGGGATTGTTCAGCCATCAGTGGCTGGTTTGGGTACTTTCTTTCATCCTTGGATGTCTCAGGATGCCTGTCAATTCAACTAACCCGCACAAATTCTATCAACCCCAGTCAGGCCTTGGTGACTCCTAGGGATCTTATATAACCGAACTCCACAACTACAAATGTGAAGTAGGTAAAGCAATGTCCATTATCCCAACCAATTGAACAGAGATCCCAACATTCTTACTTTACAGTGCCATATTGTAGCCACAGGGAGGGGAAGGTGTGGAGCTTTGCAGCAATAGAGATGGTTGGCTTTAAATTGCTTTCCCTTTTCATCCTCATCACTGGCTGCAGGCTCAAGGCAATAATTATATCTTCCTTATTTCAATGCCTTGCTCGGGAAGGATATACTGAAAAATTATCTCTGCCACTTTGGGGGCAGAAAACATACATATTGAAATGTGATGGAAGGCTGGAGCTATGCCATACAAGCAGTCATAATAACCATATTGCTCAGAAGTTAAGCCTCACTGAGTTAACAAGGATTTACTCCCTTGTAAGTTTGCTCTACATGGAGAGGCCCACACTAATAAACCAGTTTACATAGATTTTTCCATATATAATAAATGGTAGGCATTCCTTGTATTCATTCCCATTTCATAATTTGGCCACCCATTCTTCAGGATCTTTCTCCCACCAGGTTCTTCTGAATCAGCTCAGTAAAACTCTTCAAGTTTTGCAGCAGCCCATCCCTAAATCCTCAGAAAGAAAGGGGAAGGGAAAAAAAGAAAAAGAAAATCACCCTTGGATTTAAATTCCCTTCTTTGTTTAAGTAGCAAACATGACCTGACATGCTTTGCACAAGCTTTGCTGTAAGGAGGCATCAAGTAGAGCCTGGGGTAGCTGACATCAGTCACTGTCTTGAAGATGTATTTCATTTCACCATCTCACGCAAACCTTTCTGTGCCTGGACTTGCACATCCACGTAGAGTCACAGGATTCGCAAAGCTTGCATTCTCTCCTGCAATAGATCTAAACTGTCCCATACAGAACATTCATCTAAATGCTATTTATCTCATATAAATCACCTTTGAGATCAAATGGCATGTGGGCGTGAATTGTAGAGAAGATGTAGGGACATGTGTGAGATGCATATTACACTCACATTGGATTATTCTGACATTACAAAGATGTGCATATTTTGCTATTTTCTGTGAGCTTCCTTGTAGTCTCTCTCTCTCTCTCTCTCTCTCTCTCTCTCTCTCTCTCTCTCTCTTTCACTGGTAGCAAGAATCAATAGTGAAGCAGACCAAAGCTTGTAAGGAGGTATATTGCTTCTAAAATGGGGGCTCTATTTCTAGCTCATAACTGAAGATAGTTCCATCCTTCATAAATTTATCTGTTCTGAAAATAAGCTATGGTTTCATGATACCCCATGTCAATGAATTCCAGTGTTGCATAAGCAAATACCTTCTTTTTTATCTCGAATTTGCTGCTAATTAAAGCCATTGAATGATCTGAGTTTTAATACTTTGAAAAAAGTAAATAATCTTCCCTTGTGTTCACCTCTTTTTTGTAAGCTAAATCTTCCCAATTTCTTATACTCCTTTAAAATAAGGTGATCAATCTTCTTGATAATTTTACATGCCTTTTTTGTATCTACTCAAACTGCATTCTTTTACTCTTTCATTATGTACCTGTGTGTCTGTCAGGAGGGTCTCAAATGTAAAGTCATGCTGAAACTCCAAAAGGACTGAGTATGAGAGAGTCCCCCACCAGCTTTGGCCATCAATGGCACACACATACTTGCCCCTGCCAATAGGAAATAGTGCGGGCTACTAGTCCTGAAATGTGTATTAACAACTTTAAATCACTCGGGTTTGAAGGGTAAATGGTGCTGGCTTCAGGAAGCAAGTTGAGTCAACTTCCCTGAGTCAAAAAAGAGAGCTGCATATCCTTCCCTCCAACAAAGCTCTCCCTGTCCCTTCCTCTACCAAGTGACCATAGAAGGAAAAGGAATGGACTCACTGCTGTCTCTGAGACCAGGTTTCCTCCAGTTTCCTTTACATATCCTTCAAGGAGGAGCTGGGAGTAGACATGGACACGAACAGAAAAAAAATGAACATGCTGTTTGTTGTTCATTGCCATCCACGAACAACAAACAATGAACACTGGCGAACATGATCGTGTTCATGAACATGTTTGTTGTTTGTTGTTCATGGGGGCCAGCAAGCTCCCCTCCAATCATCAAGATCCCTACTGCACCACTCCCAGAAACCTCACCTGAGCAGCCAGAGGAAATGTACCAATAATAAATAATAGCTTGGCCCCAGAGCCTGGCAGCAGCTCTGGAACTTGAAGGGGTAGATCCCTACCGCACCACTCCCAGAAACCCTACCTGAGCAGGCAGCAGGAAAGGTACCAATAATAAATAATAGCTTGGCCCCAGAGCCTGGCAGCAGCCCTGGAATCTGAAGGGGTAGATCCCCATCCCACTACACACAAAGAAAATTCAAACTCCAATGCACTCACCCTGTCTCTCTAATAGTAGTTGTCTCTCCCTGAAAGCCGGAGCTGGGAGCCCCACTCCCCCCTGGTCTTTTCCTTTTGTAACAAATTTGGAGCTCCAGTCTACATTCGGAAGGAAGACCTGCCTATCAAGCTAAATTGGGCTTAGATTGGGGTTTCCAGGGCAACAGCAGGAGTTCAGACAGAGTTCAGAGAATCCCTGCCTGAGCTGCCATAGGAATTGGTTTCAGGTGCCAGACTGTCTAGCTTGACAAACAGCAACGAACAAGGCTTGCAATGATCACCTGTTCATTTAGAATGGGGCCTCACAAACAGTTTGTTCGCGAACAGCAGATTGGGCTGTTTGTGGGGTTTTTTAGTTCGTATTGCTGTTCATGCCCATCTCTAGCTGGGAGTGAGAGGGCTCAATCTCCCACTAAGGATACTGCTGTGGATGCATTTCTCTCACAGTTCCTTCCCAATCTCCCATAAATTTCACAGAATCCCGCAAAATGCCTAACACTGAAAATGCTTATACTGCCAGGATACAGTTGCCTGATGTTTGTAGTGACCTTAGTTTTTGACTATGTTTTCCCCCTCAAATACAACTTTGGTCAAGATGATGTGCGGATCCATCATAAATACCAAATGACTTTTCTGAATGTGAAGTTTGTAAAAAGTCTGCTCAATGTTCCTCTTTTCTGTCATGTTGAGTCAAGAGTAGAATAGCTCTTTACCCTTTCCATCAAAGGGGCATAAGGTCTTCCAATTTCTTTCCCCAAAATGCCTGGCAGTTGTCTTATTGTAAGTTGTCTTATTGTTTTGTAATAAACAGTTTTTTTAAAAAAATATGTATTAATAATGTACAAGGGCAAAAATTCTGTAGAGTATATTCTGATGTGAGAAGCTTATGTGAAAATAACAAAAGGGTATTTACAAGTTTCCAGGGTATGATTGAAGGACACCTGCTACACTAACTTTGATGAAGCTAAACATGATGGAGCCTGGATATTGCCTTGATGTGAGATCTTTTGGAAACTCTATATAAGCTCCTTTTGAATTCCATGGCTGAAGGAAAGTGGGATATCTAACAAACAAAAATACATAGAATTTGTCAATGACATTGACTTACTTATGCTTCAGATTGGTCTTATAGTTTCTCATTTGCTTTCATTCATCATTTCCCCCCTTTCCAAAGTAATTTGAACTTTATGTTTTTTAAATCTTAATGTAGGAGAACAAGAGTGAGAAATTGCAGGAGCTGTAAATCACCCACACTCCACTGAAGATAACTTTGAATCACACCAGCTGAGATTCTAACCCTTTTATTTGTAGAAAGGAAGCAGGTGTGTGTAGTTTCTGAAACTTCCATTCAGGAAATATGTGCCTGGAGTAGCACTTTCTGCCTAAAGAGCAAGGGAAAAGATTAAGCTTCGTATTCGTGTATGTGCTTCATTGCTCTTGATTTGAGCATTTCTTCTACCCAGTGGCTGTCTCTTGCAATGCCTCTGTCTTGATTAAAATTAAACATCACAGGTGGTTTTTTAAAAAATAAAATGCTCTGCTCTTTCAAGGATGATATGCTGACAAGAACTACCAAATTATTTCACTCATTCAGCTCTATACTTTCTGAGTACATTTGTAAGAGTTCTTCAAGCAAGGATGGGTTGGGTTGTGTAGTGGGAGGACAGGATGATTGCTAGGATCTGTTCAAACTTAGGTCTTTAGAAAATAATCAGATGTGAAATTTAACAGGAAACAGATAGCTATCAGAAAAGCTGTGGCTCAGCAGACGGTTTGCATGCAGATGGTCCCAGGTCCCGTCCTTGGCATCTCCAATTAAAGGATTGAAGGAAGGAGGGGCTGAGAAAGAACTTTCTCTAGCTGAGATTCTAGAGACCTGCAGCTAGCCTAAGTTGATGATGGTAAGTTAGATAGGCCAATCATTGGACTTGGTGTAAGGTAGCTTCGTATATGTTCATAATGAAATTCGGAAAGAAATTCAAAATTAGGAAGTATTAAAAAGTTCATTTTTTGTTTGCAACTTTGTGGTTCTACTGTAACGAAGCTGTGACAAACTTCTTGGGGAAGATTCTAATGTAACTAAAATATTATTTATAAGTGTTTTGTGATTCTTTTGAGGGTTTAAAGCAGCCTTTGGTGTTTTTAGTACACTTTCCCAAAGTGCCTCATGTATATTATTAATGTAATTTTCTTTGATGCTATTTATATAGTTTTTTTTAAAAAAATGGATTGTAAGCTGTCTAGTGGATCCAGAGATGGGTGGAAGGGGGAGGATCATATTATTTTAATAAATAATCTTCACCACAATCTTGTGAACTAAGACAAAGGGATGGGCAGAGGATAAGCAATAGAGGCTTAGTGAAGGCCACCAGTGAGGTGGTTATCCATTCAAATCTGATTTAAATCTCAAAGCATTTCCCCCATTCAGATGATATGGGAAAATGAAGAGTGTATTGTGAAAGAATAGCTAGACCTGTTAAGCAAGAGGTGGATCAAACTGCTCGAGGTTGTTAGATGCAAGTCTGAGGAGAAGATCAAGAAAACAAGGCTGTCTCCCCTCCTTATTTTCAAAGCAGAAATGCAGGAAGAACTCTAGAGACTATTTCCAAGTTCCAACTGTGAGTGGGTGGGTGGGAGATCAGATAAGGGAGAGTATGGATTAAAATAAAAAGGTAATTCTCTTTCTCTCTTTTCCTTTCTGAGTAAGGTCAAATGCTTCTCTCTCTAGTTGTGTTCATTTGCAATACATTTTTAAGACAGAGTCAGCCTGGGGCCTTGTAGTTACACCACTTACGCTGTAGCAGTTGGTTTTGGATCAGCCATTATAACCCCCTGTAGTATTAGGAAGAGTTTCTTTGGTTTATCTGCAACAACTTGTTTATGGCTGCAGACAAGCAAGAAAGGGGCATAGTGTTTCTTCTTAAAAGATGAATAAAACAGATTTCCCAGCTAGACTCACAAACCTAATGTGTGAAAAACAGTGAACAAAGCACTTGGTACAGGACAGAATCAGTGGATCCCTAGGAGGGATATTGCCAGATGTTGCTTTTTGGCCTTCCATGGTGGAGAAGTTGAATTTTGTACAGACGTTTCTCTTCTACACAGCCATTAAAGATACATAAGACCTATGCTTTATAACATCAGCAGACCAGCTGAACACTGACATAGGCAGAAGGAAACAATTTATGTATAACTGTAAAGGTCTGTTGCTTGTCTTCCACTGAGGGCCATATTTTATGCTTCATATAAGCTTTAGCAGTTCTTTAGAAGGATAAGTCTAGTTTATTGTCTTTTTCTTGACATCTGTTGTTTCTGCAAACAATTAGAGAACTTTTTGTCATGGCTTAGACTGCAGTAACTCTGCAAAGGATTGCAAAGTGAATCTACAGAATGTTAGGAAGGTCTTATAACACCTTCCTAAGTAGTAACACACTTCTAAGCCCATTGATTTTAGTGGATTTAGAAGGGTGTAACTCCTGTTAGGATGCCACAGTTAGTGGCTAGGAAGAAAGAACTTACTTTTTGAGAAGTCACTGCCCTGACATATGGACTGCAATCTGTAGCCTCTTTGGTTAGTCATCCCTCTTTCTCTTTACTAGTACAACATAGTGCTGTTTTGTAATATAGACAGAGCATGGATGGTACTATCTTCAGCTGGATAGGGCTATCTTCAGCTAGACTGCACCATTTTCAGCTTGTTTCTAACATTAAACTTTGAATCTCTGCCCTACTTCCAACTAGTTTTAGTGGCCACAATGGACATAATGAAGCAACATCTGTATGTATATATTTGTGTGTGTGCATGCGCACACACATGCAGAAATGTACAGCATTCTCTCTATAGGTAATTTGCAGCATATTACTTTCCTGGTCTTAAGTCCCTGGTGACACTTTTTCCCCCTCTGAGATATTGGATTAATTTGATAGAATGTCCTGTGGAATTGCCCTCTTCTGTTAGGGGATATACTGCCCTTATTATAATAATAATAATAACATTTGATTTATATACCGCCCTTCAGGACAACTTAATGCCCACTTAGAGCAGTTTACAAAGTATGTCACTATTACCCTGACAACAAAGCACCCTGTGAGGTGGGTGGGGCTGAGAGAGCTCCAGAGAACTGTGACTTCCCCAGGGTCACCCAGCTGGCTTCAAGTGGAGGAGTGGGGAATCAAACCCGGCTCTCCAGATTAGAAGTCCATGCTCTTAACCACTACAACAAACTGGGTCTCCTTGAAGACAAGGAAACTGCAATTGGTTCCAAATGGCAGTCCAATGATTGCCAAGGGCTAGTTGAGAGGAATATATCTTGCCTATTTTAAAACAGTCTTCTTAATGGGATCCTAGGATCCACATATTTAAAGGACTATGTCTCTGCATGGTTTGGATTTAGCCAGCTTTTTTGCTTAATTTATGCCAGTTCCCCTTCTTATTACAACCATAGTTCTGCTTTTGCCTATGTAGGTCCTATAATCCCAAACGTAACTTTAGTGGTCAAAGGGGACCCTTTCCTCCCCTTTTCACCAGTGAACAAACTTCTTGTCTCCAACTGCATATGAAAATAATCTTCAGATAGGCCATTTGGCATAAACTAGAACCTTGGCTTTTTTATATAGGAGTTCCTACCTTGTGGAAAGAGATCCATGAAGAGGTTAGCTGTCTTTGTAAGGTTTTAGGAGGTGCTGGTATTTTATTCAAGAGTGCTTTTAATGGACCGTAAACATTTTCTGGAGGAGGGGAGTTAATTAGAGTTTTATTCTTAATTGAGTATTTTTTAAATGTGGAATTGTACATTACTTTGAGCCACTAGGGAAAGAATACCATGCTGTGAGTGTGGTAGGAGAGCCGGTGTGGTATAATGATTAGAGTGCCAAATTAAGATCTAGGAAACACAGGTTCAAATCCCAGTTCTATCGTGGAAGTTCACTGGATGGCCTCAGAGCAGTCCACCCTCTCTACCTAGCCTACCTCACATAGAATTATTATGAGGATAAAACTGAGGAGAAGAGGATAATGTTGCAGGCCACTTTGGGTCTCCATTGGGGAGAAAAACAGGGTATAAATATCAAAATACTATTTAAGTACATACTTATATATATATGCATGAAAGCAGTGTTAAAAACATGCCATGTCAAAACAAAGGTCCGTTTTTGTCCCTGTAATCAATCTTTCTACTTTTCTGAAATTTACTAAATTTTATACAATGACAAGACAGCCAAATTCACACTTCTGCTTGGTCTTCTTCTCCAATTTTGATATGTACTTGTTGTCAGAACATTAGTGAATATTAATGGGAGTTACACAAATAGAGAAAAATGATAGAAAAACAAATTTCAAAATAGGGCATTTGAAATTAATATTGCCTGGTCTTCATTTTGAGGCAAGGTACAGATTGATAAAGTACACATTAGAGCCATGAATTTCAGACATTTGCTCTTGTGCTCAGATTTTTTCAAGGAAGTATGTGTGTGTGGGGGGGGGATTCCTCTCACAAAGAGGGCAGCTCTTTTGTTTAATTCTATATGGGTTTGGTAAGTGTGTTTGTGTGTGTGTGTGTATAAGGAGGGAAGGTAACCACTTCTTAAATTACTTACTAAACTAACTCTTGCACTTATTGGATTTACCATGCATTCCAAAGTTAAGCTCATCTGGCCTCTGGAAAGATAAAATCTGCCCGCTGCGCTGGGGAGTCCTGCAATCCATTGCCAGCTCACCTATTCAGCAGAACTCTAGCAATGGATTTCTAATAATGTTGTGTCAGGGGCGGGGTAACCTGAGATACACACTCCGGCATAGTTCTCTTCTTCCATGAACTCATTACTTTGTGTCTGGCCCCTTCAGCAGTGCTTTTCAGATGAGGTGTGTAAAAACAGATATTTTGACCATAGAAAGGAAGATCCAATCTTGAGAAATTGTATGCTGTGTCCTTGAATCTCCCCCTTTACATCCTACATGCACAATGGCCTAAGCCGCTGTAACCTTGCAAGTTTTCAGTGGTTGCCACAATTATCTGTTGTTAAAGCTCAGTGTTTTATAGCAACACTGACAACCTAAGGTAGAAGATACTGTTGCTAGGATGACAGCTGCACTGAGCAACTGGGCTCCCCTTTATCTGTCTATTAAATAGAAATACAAAGAAGGGACAGGTTAAAAAAAACTGCAGCGGCAAAAATAGCCTTTTCAACAAAACGATGAAAAGCATGAGCCCCATTCTGTCTTGTACCTTGTCACCTTGTGATAGGAAGCATTATGGATACAACTTATGCAGCACCAAAGGCAGGTGCAGACATCTTTTGGTGAGAAGAAGTTTAAAATAGTGTTATTTTAGGACCAATCTATGGATGACAGCGAAGACTAAATATGATTCTGCCCCAATTTGTAAATTTGTGGAGGAATGATTTAAAGCACAAAAGGCACATGAAGACAGGAAGTACATGAGCTGACAATTGTTAACTCAGGAAACAACTGTTTAGATCATTGCATCCTCCCACTGCCTCATGGGAACTGTGATTATTTGGGGGCATCACTTAGACAGTCATGCATTATGATCTGATCTGATTGGTTGCCTTCACAAACTAACTTTAGTAGTAGACAAAGTAATGTATGCAAGAAAGCCTGTAGATGTAGTTAATCTACAGGGAAAAACTGTTCAAAATGAAATTCCATCTGAACTAAAAAATATAAATTGAGGCGATCTGGTAAGAGGTTCAACTTGCATGTGCATGAACCTTGTGAATGGTAAATGAACATTTCATGGTAAGTTTAAATGTTAATCCTTTTCATGTCAAAGTGCTACCTTCTCTATAGCTTCTGTTTTTGTTCCAGCAGATCATTTTCAATTTTTCTCCATCCAGGTTCTAGTTTGGAAATGATCCTGGTTGCAAGAACAAGTGAGACTAGGGCAGTGGCAGTTTCAAAGGACGAGCTGTGGATGTTCTGCCTATCCACACCTTTTGCACATTAATTCTCATATCCATTTACCACAAGCCTGGGATAGACCCATGTTACAAAACTTGGATGGGTTATAAATATCATGTATAGTTTTGTCTTTAGGTGGAATAATTTCTTGGACAATAGTCATTCAACGAAGGGAATAAAAGCAAAATGGTTTTTAGGGTAAGCACCATAACTTAGCTGAGCCATTTGGAATGTGGAGCCATTTTCAGACAATCTGGTAGTGACTATAAAGGATCAGAATCTGTGAAATGTGATTCAGAGGAAGCTATATGAGAACTATGAAGCACAATAAATACCAAGATGAGCTTGTCATATGAGGTTGGAACCAGGTGCAAAGATTTCCGTTCACTGAAGTGTGATTTTCCTGCCTCTCCCCTCCCATGACTGGTTCTGTCTTGTATGGTATGTTTTAATTATAGTAATTAGATTAAGAAAATTCTGATTCACATTCCGATTTTGATATTTATTGATTTACTTTATAGGGCCTTCTGCTTTTTTATGACTGTTTTTCAATAAGAAGTTGCAAGAAAATAGACATCATAATTATGTGAATATGAATGGTGATTGTGTGATTAAATGTATAATGAAGAGATGTTGAAAATCCAGAAACATGCAACATTTGGTATTTTGATTTTCCTAAAGGTCACAGTCTGGTCTTAGCTATCAAAAAAAAATATTACTGTATTCTAAATCATGAATTGCATAAATGGAATTAAAATCTGAATATTTTTCTAGTGTATTAATTATGTCAGGTAAAAAGTCTAGTTCCAATACTCATTTCAGTGCTGGGCCAAAGCCCCTTGTAGTACAAGTGAAAAACAATGTATTGATGGGGATAATGAAACACAAATCTTTTCCAAATAAGTATTGCTTAGGCTGGTATAGTTTTCTCAAGATGAGGTGGCTATATCCCCAAATCTTTCTAAAATACATAGTGATCCTAGTGATCTCATCACTTTCTTTCTCCATGCTCCTTTTTATATGAAGTAGCAAAATCATATGAATGGAAATACTAACAAGCTGTTTGCTTGGTTCATGTAAAAATCACACACAGTTGTTTGCTTAGATAGGCAAAAAAATCTTGAGCTGTTTTCATTTTTCTGTCAGGAATGCAAGCTGATGCATATAGATGCAGGATAATTACTTGTTTTAACTCTGTGGTTAGTCTTGTTCGAATATTTGGATAGTTCTTGTAAAAAAAGTTTCAGTTATTATATTGTGTTTTCTATATTTTTCTAAATAAAAATATGAATTAAAATCCATATTTAATACCCTCAAAGGCATTAGGCTCAGACAAATTGTTTGTCCTATATTGACGAGACTAGAATGAATAAGATAGAATATAGAGTACAAAAATTAGACAAATGATTGTTATTATTAAAGAATATATGTCAGGAATGGAATATTTAGTTGATAAGTCAAGTGGGAAAGGGAATAGAGATAGCACTGTGTTATAGTAGATAAGCTTAGAAGAGAGTGAAAGTATATGTTTAAGAGAATAAAATAAGTTTGAAATGAGTAGGGGGAAAAATGGATAAGGGGTTGGAAAACTGTTGGAAGTCAATAAAAGGGGGGGAAGGGAGGGGGTTAGAACTGGAATATTTAAAGGAAATTGATTGTAATGGATATTATAGTGATTTCTAATCCAATAATTTTTTTTTTTTTTAAAGGCATTAGGCTCAGAAAAATCTTTAAAAGCGAACTGCACCACTTTGGCTAACATTCAGTTGACCTTCCTAACAGCAGCTGAATGATTCCTTTGCTGGAAAGCCTTTGACCGCCTTGGTTTTTGACTGATAAAAGCTGCTACTTTGCTCTTCAAGGTTTTAGTTCAGGCATTGTTTGAGAGTTCTCTGATGAAGATTCAGTTTTGACTCTACCTCTGAAACCCCAAGAGATTCTTTAAGAGTGAAAGCATTCTTTTAATTAGACACCAGACCTTTCAATGCATATTATTCTGTTGCTTTCTTGTCAAGAAAAAGAAATCCTTCACACAGAATTTAACTGAGGAACTGTGGCTGAGAAGACCTCCTGGGATTATCTTTGCCTTCCTGTCATTTTAGGACACTTTCATACCTCCTGTGAAAGGATTGCAGGGTGGAGTTTTGTAAACATTGTTCCCCCAACATGTCTTTCAGTATATCTCTGTCATCAGCACTGGGGTAATAGAAAAGAAAGAAAAAAAACTTCCAGGAAAAAAAATAAGAAAACACCTTTAAATTGTTGGTTCACTTTGCATCTGTTTAACTGTTATCTACACTAGTATCTTTCCGAGTTGAAATTTTGTTCATGAAAAATCTCCATGCAAGCTAGCATAGCACACAGAAAGGTACTATCTTCCCTAGTTGCTGGCATTTCTGGATTTTGTTTGCAGAATTTTGGGGGGGTTATAGAGAAACTTTACAAAATGTGATCCTCCATGATCATCCACATCCAGTTCAAAATGGATGCAGTCCATTCTACCATCTCATTCCCATACCATTCTTCTGCATATGGGAACCAGACCGAAGGAATCTACAAGCCAGACCCAAGGAATCTTCTGTAGACTTTGGGCTCTGTTGAAGAAAGCTGGACTATCAAAGTTTTACAATAAAATCCCGTCACAGATTTGCTTATTTGTTGTCTCTGAGTAGGTGCCCTTCTAACTAAGGCCAAATCTTTGTAATGAAAGGGGGTAAGGAAACCTGTAAGGTGTGTGGAGAAATGATTAAGAAAGTGTTCTGCTCAGCTGGGTGCAGGACAGAGAAGGGATGAGTCAAAATTTGGGGTATATTTTGAAAGATTTCATAACACAAGTGTGTGTCTCCTCCCTGCTATCATTTGTGGACTGTCAAAAGAGGGTGAAAATGTTTGCACCTCCCTCAACAAACTCAAGCAGCCATACTTCCCATCAGAGATGTCTGTCTCCATCATATCCTTCCCTTAAAAGAAGAATAGCCTTTCCATGATACCAGATGGCAGTGGTTATCCCATCCCCTCAGGCAGTGGCATTCCCAGAAATATCTTGTAGTCTATGAGATTTGGCTCTGCACACAGTGAAGTCACTGAAGACAAATTAAAATACTTCAGAGTGATGCCTTCAGTTTCATTTGCCTTTTAGAGACCTTGTTGCCAAATTTCATGACTGTGTATGCACTTCTCTAATTCTAGCAGGGACAGTCTAAGTGATTATGGGGTCTGGGCAATTTTATCCAGGATGGGGTCCCAGAATCACAGCCCCCCCATCATTGCCCCCTACTAGGGACAAACAAGTGCTGCCTGTCATCCCATGTGAGGTGGGAAGAAGTCACTGCTGCTGCTGGAAGCAACTACCCAAGCCCCAGACATGGGAGGTGCAAGTGGCGGCAGGAGCCTGCTCTTCTTCTTTCCCCTTCTTGTGGAGAGAAGGGCCATTGGTTGTTTGAGGCCCTTGGAAGCTGCCTCTCTTACACACACCTGGAGAATGATTTAGAAAATGGAAAGGACACCAGTGCAGCCACTTACTTGGCTGTGATCATCAGCAAACCAGAAAGAACCATTGATGGCTCTTTCCCAGACTCCGCTTTTCTGCCAAAAATATTTACCTCTGAACATTTGATTCACCTCAATTCAGAGTTAGGTGGCACACATAGGAGTTTAAAAACAGCCTTCAATTCTAAGAGATTTATGATTGAGAGATTCTGCTAGAAATAAAGAACCATTATTAGACGAGATTTAGTCTTAGAAAGTTTGGCCCATGAAAGTTTCTCACTCAGCAAAGTTGATTGCTTTGAGCAGTTATGGACCTCTTGTGAAAATGTTTGTATAAATCTCTCTGGAATTAAGCCCCAGATATATAAAGAGATCACTACTGCTAGGGAGATAGTGAGGAGGAATGGTTCTCAGAGAGGCTGAAGGATAAACCATATGAGTACTGATAAACCATATGAGTACTGATAGAAAAAGGCACTCCCGGAGCGCGCCTGCGCGCTTACCCGGGTGCCTCCATTTGCTCGCATGCACGGAGGGAGAGGCGACGGCTTTCCCGGGCATCCGGGTGCTTGGCTGGGGTGGGGCTTGCAGCCGTTATAGGCACACCCCGCCTTTTCCCTCCGTGCAGTGCTTGGCAAGCTCGTTGTGAGGAGGACGCGCGGCCGCGACTTGCTCCTTGGGCTGCGTCGGGCCCGCTCTCCTCGGCCAGCAGCAGCTCCGCTTGGCTGCTCCGGCTTTCCTCGGCCGACGGGAGTCGGCGCGGTTTGGTCTGGGCTGGGATCTTTCCTCGGGCGGCGGCCTCGTTGCTGGAGGCTTCGTCCCGGGGTTTGGCGTTCCGGGCGGGGGCTTCCCATCAGTGTGGAGCCTCGCGTGGAGCCTTTTTAGCGGCGGCGCGGCTTTCCGCCGGCCTGGCTGCTGGGTTCCCGCCTCCGCGCCGCGTTTTTTCCCTGTCCTGCTGGAATAGTCGGGCCTTTTCTCTGGTGGGGGGAAGGGGTGGTAGCGGGTTTCCATCCCGCTCTGGAAGGGGCATTCCTTTTTCTGCGGTGTTTGTCCCCTCTTTCCCCCCAAGCTTGGGATCGGTTCAACTGCCGCGTGGTGATAACCCCCCCCCCCCGCTTTGGGACAGCTAGTTGGGTAGGGGTTAAGAGCGCAGGACTCTAGGCTGGAGTGCTGGGGTTGATTGCCCCCTCATTCACTTAAAGCTAGCGGGGTGCCTTGGGTCAGTCACAGCTCTCTCAGAGCTCTCTCAGCCCACCCACCTCACAGTGTTTACGGGTTGGTGGTGGGTTCCAGGCAGGGTTTAGGCTTCAGGGCATTTCCTGGTTCCGGTGGCTTTGACTTGGGTTCATTGGGCGGCAGCAGCCCATTTGGGGACCTAGGGGCAATTGATTTGGTTTGGGTCCTTGGCCACTCCTGGACCATGCCTCCTAAAAAGGGAGTGGGTAATAGCAAGGGCAAGCAGCCCGCCAGGCGCCCTATTGCCAAGCGACCATTGCCGGTGTCTTCCTCGGATGAGGAAGATGTAGAGTCGGCTAGGCAGGAGATTTTGGCAAAATTGGCCGCTCTGGAATCCGCCAGAGGTGGCTCTTCCAGGCATGCGGTTGGGAGTAGGGCTGGCAGGGCTTCGAAGAGAGTTTCACAGGCCACTTTTCAGCGGGAGGTCCTCACCCGTCTCTCTGCTTTGGAAGGTCCAACAGGTGCCGGCGCTGGTGGCGGAATGGATCGGCAGGATGACTTGGAGGCTGCTGGGAGTGCTGCCCAAGTGGAGGAAGAGGTTGCTGAAGTGGCAGAGATTCCTCAGATCGCGGTTGCAGTGGATCAGCCCGAGCAGGAGGGTAGGTCTCCTGCACCACTTACACCACATTCTTGGCCCTGGGGGCCAGTTGTCCCAGCTGCCAACCCGGCTAATTGGGGATCACAGTTTGCGCACGCCCCTATTGCCGGGTCGGCTGTTTGGCCTGGGCACTCTTTCCAGCCGCAGTCGGTTGGCGGGGGGCAATGGCAGTCTTGGGGTCAGCAGGTTCCCCCAGTTCAGCAGGGATTTGTGCCCTCTGCCTCTACTCCGGGCACGTCTTCAGCCTCGGCTAGTGCTGGTTTTGGTGTGCAACCCTTTGCGCAATCCCAAGGCCTCTGGCCGCCTTATCAAGTCCCCCCTTACTATCAACCTACTCCGTTGGGGGTTTTGCCCTACAGGGCTACCCCGTTTGGGGATGCAGCGCTCCCATTGGGAGATCATCTGACCCCAGCCACCAGGGACAAGATACTCCGGGGCGAGTTTGTCGATGTCTTTACCCTTCTTTTCCGGGAGCTGGAAAAGAAGGATAAGGAGGACATGGACGATCACGACAAGGAGAGACTTAAAAGGCGCAAGGTGGATCGTACCTGGTCCAATTGGCTGCCCGGCATGCTGATTTATGCTGGGGTTATTGCACGGGCTCAACCCCAGCGGGCGGCTCCCTTGTTTCAATATATTGATATTGTTTACAGGGGATATACGGACTTCGTCGGTGCTGCTTGGATGCAGTACGACGAAGAGTTCCGGATGCGCGCGGCTGCCGACCCCACTTTACCTTGGGACCGGATCCATCAGCAGCTATGGTTGCAGTTGATGGCTCCAGCCAAGCCCAATCTGGGCGATAGGGCTGATAGCGGGCATTTGTTGCACAAGCTTAGCACCCCTTCTGGTACCCGCGCCTCAGCGGGGCAGTCGGTTCAGCCCCGACTGCTTTGTTGGGACTTTGCATATCAGGGTGTGTGTTCCAGGAAGGGGTGTGGGTTTAAGCACGAGTGCCCAAGGTGCAGGGGTTCCCACCCCTTTTCTGCCTGCCCTCGCCCCAAGCCTCGGGGCGGAGGTAAGCGCCCTGGGGGCGGGACAAGTCAGCCAGCTGTTGACAAGGGGTCCTACCCCCATAAATCTGAAGGCACTGGCTAGGGTCTTGCGGGGATACCCCGACCGTGCCTCCGCCCAGTACCTGTTAGATGGTTTTACGCACGGTTTTCGTATTCCCTTCCAGGGCCCTCGGGCCCCCTTCATGTCGTCAAATTTGCGTTCAGTGAACGGCTTGGAGGAGGTTGTTCGACTTAAAATTTCCAAGGAATGTGCTGACGGGCGGGTTTTAGGCCCCTTTGCAGCTCCCCCGGTACCTAACTTGAGGGTGTCCCCTCTTGGGGTTGTGCCTAAGAAGGCACCTGGTGAGTATCGATTGATACATCACCTGTCCTTTCCCAGGGGGGACTCCGTTAACGATGCCATTCCAGAGCATCTGTGTACTGTTCGGTACACGTCTTTTGACGAGGCTGTTAGGATGGTGAAGCGCAATGGGCTGGGTGCGGAGATGGCTAAATGTGACATTAAGTCTGCATTTCGCCTTCTTCCTGTTCACCCGGGGGACTTCGAGCTGTTAGGTTTTTCTTTCAATGGCCAATTTTATATGGATAGGGCGCTCCCTATGGGGTGTTCTGTTTCCTGCGCGGCCTTCGAGAAATTTAGCTCATTCTTGGAATGGGCCTTGGGTCAGAGGCAGCAATGCCATGACTCCGCCCACTACCTTGATGATTTTATTTTTTGTGGCCCCCAGGGAACGGGCCAATGCGCCCGGTTGCTGGCGGGCTTCATGGCCTTGGCGGATGAGCTTGGAGTCCCCCTGGCCCATGAAAAGACGGAGGGTCCAGCCCAGGTCCTTACGTACCTGGGGATCGAGATTGATACTGTCTCGCAGACTTTGCGTCTGCCATTTGTTAAGGTGGCTGATTTGCGGATGCACCTTGCAGCGCTTCTGGGCAAACGGAAGGCTTCCCTCCGCGAGCTGCAACAGGTTGTAGGTCACCTAAACTTCGCATGTAAGGCGGTGGCGCCAGGACGGGCCTTTCTGAGGCGCCTGTGTGACGCCATGTCGGGGCTACGTCTGCCCCACCATAGGGTTCGGCTGTCGCTGGGGGTCAGGGAAGACCTTAAGGTTTGGGAGGACTTTCTCTCGTCCTTTAATGGCGTTCTGATGTGGCGGGAAGAGCTGTTGTTAGAGGCAGAATTACGGGTGGCATCGGATGCCGCTGGGGCTACAGGCTTCGGTGTCTTTTTCCGAGGTCACTGGTGCGCTGAATCCTGGCCGGCAGCTTGGCACAATCAGGGCATCACCAAGGATTTAATGTTTTTGGAATTTTTTCCAATCTTGGTGGCACTCTGGTTGTGGGGGGATGAACTGGCAAACCGTGTTGTCCACTTTTGGTGTGATAACATGGCTGTGGTTCATGTTATCAATTCCCTCTCGGCCAGGTCGCCTAGGGTCATGCGACTGGTCAGGCCATTCACGCTCCGTTGCCTTCAGCTCAACATCCTGTTTAGGGCACGACATGTTCCCGGTATTGATAATGGCGTGGCGGACGCTCTGTCTCGCCAGCAGATGGAGCGGTTTCGTCAGCTTGCCCCCGAGGCCGATCCCATGCCATCCCTGATGCCTCTGGAGCTGTGGAGTCTTGGAGGGACGAAGTGCACAGAGCCATCCGTTTAGCCATCGCCCCTAGCACAAGAAGGTCGTATGATCGCGCTGTGCGGCAGTTTGGGGGTTTCCGACTGGAGGCTGGCTTGGAGCAGATTTGGCCCATTCCAGCTGAGCATCTTATGCAGTTTTTTATCAATAGGAAGTTAAGCGGCCTTTCTGTGAAGTCCATTAGAGGGCTTCTGGCTGCCCTGGCCTTTGATAGCAAGGCGCGGGGATTTCAGGAGGTGACAGGGGACTTTAGGTTGCGCAAGATGCTGGAGGGTTGGTCTCGGGAGGTAGGTTCTCGGCCTGACGCCAGGCAGCCTATTTCTCCATCCATCCTTAAGGGGTTAGGTGACACCTGGCAGTCGGTATGCTCTTCTGACTATGAAGCGGCGCTTTTCCATGCTGCTGCGCTCACGGCCTTCTTTGGGGCCCTCAGAATTGGGGAGTTGGTGGCCAAGTCCCGTACGGACTCATCACAGCGTGCGCTGTTGGTGGGAGATGTGCAGTTTGCAGGGGATGCAGTTTCACTTCGGCTCAGAAGGTCCAAAACCGACCAGCATTGCAAGGGGTCTGTGGTTCAGCTTGGATCCTGTGTTGACGCCGAGTTATGCCCGGTACGAGGGTTGCGCTTGTATCTGGAGAAGCGCGGGTCTGACGATGGTCTCTTATTTCGCCATCTGGATGCGTCCCCATTGACTCGGTACCAATTCTGGGCGGTTACCGAAAAGGCCTTGGGTAAGCTTGGTCTTGTGGGTTTCAAGTTCTGTACCCATTCGTTTCGGATAGGGGCGGCCTCTACAGCTGCTGCGATGGGCTACCCAGAAGCAGCCATTCGCAGAGTTGGGCGGTGGCGGTCGGCAGCGTACCGGGGGTATGTCCGTCCTCTGCCGGCCCCGTTATGATTTGTGGCTGATTGTGTTTTTTCTTCTTCAGGTGCTGTGGTTCGCTGTGGGAGGTGTCGGATCCTCATCTGCGGGCACAGCATGATCTTCTGGGCCGCCCATCAGGCTAAGAGGACGCATTTGGGGTCCCAGCTTGGCCTCAGTCGATGGGCGCAAATTGAGTGGCAGGGCCGTCGGGGCCTGCGGTGGCCGGGCCTGTTGCCTCTCTTGTTTGGGGGACGGTGTGCACCTCCCCCGCATTTCTTAGTGATACATTTAGGTGGGAATGATTTAGGTTGGGTCAAAGGTAAGGCCCTTACGCTGCAGGCACAGGCCGATTTAAAGTTTATTGGGCAGCGTTGGCCCGGGGTCCTGATAATGTGGTCTGCCATCCTCCCACGTCGTGTGTGGAGGGAGGCTTTGGATCACGAAGGGGTCGAACGGGCTAGGCGGAAGGCCAATAAGGCTATGTTTAAGGCTTTGGGTGCAGGGCTGGGGGTCTATTTGCCCCATCCCCAGATTAGGGACACTTATGCTGACCTTTACCGGGGAGATGGTGTCCATCTGTCCTTTAAGGGCAATGAGATCTTTTTGAATGACTTGCGGCAAGGGTTGTGGTTAGCCCTGCAGGAGATGTGGGGCGTTAGGGCCTAAGCAGAGGCTTGGCCCTAACGGTGGCAGGTTAGCCGGGGTAGGCAGAGCGGGCTGGTGAGCACCCGGTGGCACATCCCCATTGGTGGGGAATGGGGGTCTGTCTCGGATCGGCTGGCGGGCTTTACGGCTGCCAGCTGAGAGGGCAGACTGCCCTGGGACCCCCTGGAAAAGGCCTTCCCTCGGGCTTTACGGCTGGGGTGTATGGCGCTTTGAAGGGGGGAACCATTCGCCTGGCCGGCTGGGTTACAGCCATGCATTGCAGGGCTCGCGCCTAGGGCAGGGGGTTGCTCGCCCATGCAGTATCAGGAGCTGGTCAGTGTGACCTTCTCGCTCGAACTGTACTGCTAGTTACACCCTTGCCGTTACTAGTTCCTAGTTTAAATTAGATTTGTTTGGTCAATAAATGGCCCTGTTTCACCCAAGCCTTGTGTCCGTCTCTTCTTTCCGAATATGGGGGCAAAAAGGCACTCCCGGAGCGCGCCTGCGCGCTTACCCGGGTGCCTCCATTTGCTCGCATGCACGGAGGGAGAGGCAACGGCTTTCCCGGGCATCCGGGTGCTTGGCTGGGGTGGGGCTTGCAGCCGTTATAGGCACACCCCGCCTTTTCCCTCCGTGCAGTGCTTGGCAAGCTCGTCCCGCCCTCCACACCCCTGGGTTTGGCAGTACAGGTGAGTCCGGTCGCTGGTTTAGGGCCAGGTAGGAATTTTTTCGCCTCTCACCGGATTGGCTGTTGGTGAGGGGTGTTTTTCGCCTACCTTGTACTGCCAAGTTGTGGGAGGTTGGTTGTTGTTTAGGTTGCGTTGGCAGGTTAGCCGGGGTAGGCAGAGCGGGCTGGTGAGCACCCGGTGGCACATCCCCATTGGTGGGGAATGGGGGTCTGTCTCGGATCGGCTGGCGGGCTTTACGGCTGCCAGCTGAGAGGGCAGACTGCCCTGGGACCCCCTGGAAAAGGCCTTCCCTCGGGCTTTACGACTGGGGTGTATGGCGCTTTGAAGGGGGGAACCATTCGCCTGGCCGGCTGGGTTACAGCCATGCATTGCAGGGCTCGCGCCTAGGGCAGGGGGTTGCTCGCCCATGCAGTATCCGGAGCTGGTCAGTGTGACCTTCTCGCTCGAACTGTACCGCTAGTTACACCCTTGCCGTTACTAGTTCCTAGTTTAAATTAGATTTGTTTGGTCAATAAATGGCCCTGTTTCACCCAAGCCTTGTGTCCGTCTCTTCTTTCCGAATATGGGGGCAAGTGAGTCATAAATCAAAATAGAATATCCTCTTCCCTGAGGAAAGTGACAGCTGCATATATCACAATTAGAAGGAAGGAAAGAATGGGGACTTTGAGGAGTGGGCAAAGAGTTGTAGTCAGAAACTCAAATACTTGATACTCTTGTTTGTCTTCAAACTCTTTCAGAGAAACATTGTATTCCAGCTGCCTATGTCATTTCTTTTATGATATGTTGGTTCCCTTCTTTTCACTGGTTCAGCTTATGGTAGATGGAATGGAGAGAGGCGGAGGAGGGGGGAAATAAATCTTTACCACCTGCTGCCTAATGATCAGTTCTCCAGATAATTCTGTTTTAAGGTGCATTCCTAACATGAAGGGCTTGCCCAGACATAGCAAACAACAGCTTAAAGAAGTTCCAGTGACACAGAAGGAAGGAATAAAGGAAGAAGGAAAGATTTCAGTCTTCCCCCAAATGTTTTCTTAAGTGTTCTGATTCTAGACCAAAATAATCTCCATGTCTACTTGACAGCTAGTACTAGAAAGTTGAATTTACATGACCTAAAGCTGATCAAATATTGCACAGAAGAAAGTGTTGTGCTTTGGAATCTGAAGGGCTCAAACTTTCCTTTTATAGCATGCCAGTGAAACTCGACCTGACAGTGAAAGTAAATTGCATATTTGCTTGTCTGTGAAAGGCATAGATTTCCCCCCTCCATGAAGAACCAAAGGAGAATTAGGCTTCAGAAATCACTCAGCAGTTCTTGGTAAACACAATTGCTTCTTCTCACAAGAACAGTGGGTGGTCACTGAGTTTAGAAGAGTTATTTCTGGCAGGTACCATGGAGCAGAATAAAAATCACTCCTATTAACACTGTTGCCTGTTGGCATAGTTGGGTAGGAGCTGCATTTATTAGTCTGGCTTTCTGTCTTTTTTCAGATACTGCAAAATGCAGGGTGCGAGATTCAAGATAGTCCTATCCCATTAACTGATGTGAACCTGAAATGTCATCACACCCTAGTGTACACGAACCTACTCTTTAAGTACTACCAGAGACTACATTTCTAAAACACTTGCCACTTTTGTCAAAAGGTTACCCTATGGTGAATTTAGCACAAATATGCACATATTTTTTAAATCATGGCTATTAATACCAAATTATTGATTTGAACGAACTTCAGGTGCTTCCAAAATGGCAGACCCAATAAAACTGACCCAACAATTCTAACAAGTACAAAAATGAATACATTTTTAACAAAGTGTAAATCTCAATACAAGAGGGATGGTGTCATGGCATAGTCCGATCTCATCAGATATCAGATGCTAAGCAGGGTGACCAGCAGTCTGCAGAGGAAGGCACTGACAAACCACCTCTGCTTCTCACTTGCCTTGAAAGCCCCTGCTGGGGCCACCATAAGACAGTTGCAGCTTTACAGCACAAGCACACACATATCTCAATCCAATTCAAATAAAGAATTTTTATCAGGGGAATACGTAGGAATGTTATTGACTTGTTCCAAGAGTGCTGTTACCAGCTAGTGCCAGGTCTACCCTGCCTACCACTGCAGTTCACAGTCTGGTTGCCAGCTGCAATCAGCAGGGCCATATGCTTGGCAAACTGTTTGCCAGTCTTTGATCAGTGTACATATATTTGAACATGAAAAAAATGCATATGTGCAGTAGTATATTACTATTTTCCCATAGCTGTCCCCTGTCCATTACTATCACTGCCTTTCTCAATTTGCATTCTACTCTGCTGTGACAGTTTCTTGACCTTCAGGAACGACTTTTATGGGGCAAAAGAGGTAAAAGGGGAAATTGGGGAGATATCTGTTCCACAAATTCCTGCTCATGTGATTCAATCCAATGTATACAAATCTGCTCAGTTTGCAACAATATATTCTAGTTGAAGAATTCCAGGCCCTTTCAGGGTTCTACTAGTAGCAAATCTAAGGCCTGTGAATCATCATCAGCTGTGAAAATGAGTGTTCACTGCCTTTCCTTCATGGTGCTACTGAGTGATGATACACTACAAATGCCTTTAGTAGGGTACAAGGCATGCTTCTCTTTTTAACAGGTACAATATAAAATGCCTAATTCATTTAGATTTTTCCTGGTGAAATAGAAAGCTGGAACAATGTGTGAGGGGGGGGGGGAAGGTTGCTGTGATAAAAATAAGATCAACCCATAAAAATGTTGTCGAGCTCCTGAATATCCATTTCTACTTGTCATGCAAATCCAAGCAAATGTGCTCTCTTCTGGGTTATAAAAATTAAGTGGCAGGCAGGCAAGTTTCTTCTTGTGTGAAAGCCAAAACATATCACACTGCAGGACAAATGTACATTTGGACCTGAGCAGGATTTTTTTTCCCCATTCCCAAAAGGTAGTTCATTTCAATAAAGCGTCTACCAGAGTTTTCAGCTGCAATCTCTGCTCCCAAGCCTTTCTATGAAGAATATTGTTGAAAAGTGTTAAGTTCAGTAATAACAGCTTGTAAAATCATGCTGAATGCCAACCTGGATAAGAAAGCTAAATTGGAGGAAAGAACATTAACACTAGCTTAAATATATTTTCTCCCAGATCATCTGCAGTTTCTCTCAATATGCTCTATTTAATTAATACGAAAAGAAACCCTCTCCAATTTATTTTTAATCAAAGAACTATTTTGCTCCTAAGGATATGGTTGAAGTTTCCCTGCCTTTAGAGCTTCATTATTGGCTGTAATTAAACAAAAAATGAACACTTTAACATACATATGCACAGGGCTTTTTTTCTGGGAAAAGAGGTGGTGGAACTCAGTGGGTTGCCCACAGAGAAAATGGTCACATGGCTGGTGGCCCCGCCCCCTGATCTCCAGACAGAGGGGAGTTTAGATTGCCCTCCGTGCCACTTGGTGAGGTTCCAGAGGTTCCAGAACTCCGTTCCACCGCGTTCCAACTGAGAAAAAGCCCTGCATATACATAACAGTGAGTAAAATCTGGCTTTTGAGAAATTATAGTCATCATGGGGTTTTTTGCCAGGCACTGCTCCCCACAGAATCAGATGTAGGCATAAGCAGAATATCAGAAAATGCAACACTACCAATAACTCTGTGTTCTGTTAAAATATACTGCTTTTCTTGATTCCCATATGTCTGCATCAACGCTTTTTCATGTGACATATCCCATACGTCAAGATCGCTGAAGAATGTATCTCACTCTGGGGCCTGTGTCTGATTAGGCTTCCCATCAGCATTTTAATTAAAGACATTTAGGGGCCATTTTAAGTCCAGTCACATCCCTAGGCTGTCCATCTACCACCACGATAGAAGAAGGCCACTTCAGAACTTTGAGACCACGTTACAGGAATCAGGCAACACATGAATCTTCCTCCTTTCCAGATGTCTCCACTGTTCCACTCTTCCCTCTCCTGCCTCCCTTATCCATGTCCTCATCCTCTGCTCCAGCAGATTCCGTTGAGTCCCATCTGGCATAGCCCCAACTGCCTGAACATCCTTTCTGTTCCTCACCTTCAACAATCCCATCCCCCCTTCCCACCAAACTGCATCTTTGACAGGCAGTCCCCATTTGAACTAGCTGTGGTTAACACATCTAGTTTAAATGGCACAACTTCCACTAGGAAACATTCCAGTTGCCTTTTGCCTGCTTTTCTCCTGGTTTGTACAATTTATTAGCTTTTATTATTTGTTGGTTGGTTGGTTGGTTGAAATTTGTATCCCACCCTCCCCACACCAGCAGGCTCAGGGCGGATCACATTTATAGACATTAAAATTATGAGCACAATTTAAAACATAATAAATACAATATAAATATTTAAAAACAAACACAAGCAGCACAAACAGTTCATTAATCCATTTGTAACTGTCACTGAAAAATAATTAAAGAAGAAGGAGAGTTCTAATACGGGGACCCCGTTCTACTCTATTTTGGCTGGCGGGGGCCCTACCCAGCATCAACCAAATGCCTGGTGTGACAGCTCTATCTTACAGGCACGGCGGAATCCTGCCAGGCCCTGGTCTCATTAGACACAGCATTCCACCAGGTTGGAGCCAGGACCAAAAAGGCCCTGGCTCTGGTTGACGCTAGGCCAGCTTCCCTGGGGCCAGGGATCATTAGTAGCTGTTTATTACTAGATCGAAGCATCCTCTGGGGCACATATGGGGAGAGGAGGTCCCGAAGATACACAGATCCCAGTCTGCATAGGGCTTTACAGGTTAATACCAAAACCTTGAATTTGATTCAGTACTCTACTGGTAACCAATGCAGCTGGAGCAATACCGGTGGAATATGTGCATTTCTCAGCATTTCAGTGATGATACATGCTGCTGCATTTTGGATCAGCTGCAACTGCCGGATCAGAGTCAAGGGAAACCCTACGTAGAGCACATTGCACTAGTCTAACCTAGAGGTGACCGTTGCCTGAATCACTGTAGTTGCAGGTCGAGAGATAAGGGAGAAGTTGCCTGGTCTGCTGAAGATGGAAGAAAGAAGACCAGGCAACTGCAGCTACCTGAGCTTCCATATTCAAGGAGGCATCCAGGATCACTCCCAGGCTCCTGACTCTCAGGGGTGGTACAAGTACCACCCCATCGAGAACAGGAAGCCGGGGTCCCAAATCCATGTGCCCGTGACTCAAATACAGGATCTCCATTTTCGTGGGATTTAATTTCAGATGACTCTGTTTCAACCATCCAGCCATGGCCTCAAAGGCATGCTCCAGGACATCCAGGGTCAAGCCAGGCTGGCTGCCCACAAGATTTTAACATACAATACTGGTGTATATAAATGGGCTATGCAATAATATCGGAAGGAAAAAGTGATAAAAGGAGACCAGATAAATGGGCTATGCAATAATCTTGTCTCCTTTTATCACTTTTCCCTTCCGATGATGTATGTTCAAAGTTCAAATCTAGTTCATTCAAAGTTGCCATCTCTTTCTCTGTATGTCTTCACAGTTCCACCAGAGAGACTGCACCCAAAATTATGTATATGAACACAGATCCTGGGTTGTGAGGTGTATGTATAAAGGCCATGCAAGGCTAGCCTCCAGTCCCCTGAGACTCCTTTCTCAAAAGGATCCTATAATGGCATGCAAGAGTATGTAGGAGAGGTATGCCTGCTGCTTCCTAATGCTGACAGAGTGGCTGCAGTAGGGATAAGCAGGGTATACTTTGCCTTATATTCTTGCATAGCATTCTAGAATCCTTTGGGGGTAAGACAGTATGGCTGCAGTACGATGGTTGGTACACAGAACACCTATATATTTATTTACTTATTTATTTATTATGTAATTTATAGCCCTCCTTTCTCACTGAGACCCAAGGCAGATTACATAGTGTGAGATTAGTATAGTCAATATCAAGAACATTTCAATAAACAATGCCATAGGGTATATAAATGCAAGTTTATAAAGATGTAACATTAACAAAAATCCAATACAGGGTTGAAGAAATCTGAAACAGAGCATAAGCAATTCTAGGACCGACATTTGACAACACAGAACTATCTAGCAGGATCATACTTAAAGCAACAGATAGTACATAGGAACACATAGTTGAAGCAGCAGACAGGACATAAAGCAACATAGTGGTAAGGTCTATGGTTCCTATCTCACTAGTGAAGCATATCTTTGAGACTACCTCCCTACAGTACAGTTCACCTATCTGAATAAAAAAGCCCTTTTGAATAATTCAGTTTTGCATTGCTTGTGGAAAGCCAGGAGAGTGGGATCTCTCTTGATTGCCTCAGGCAGGGCATTCCATAGGGTGGGGGCCTTCACAGAGAATGCACGTGTATGGACAGCCGTTGTTTTGCCAATGTGCAAGGTGGCACCTGCAGGAGACTGTGTTCTGATTTGTGAAGCTGTTGTGGAGGAACATAGGGAGAGAGGCTATAGGTATGCTGGACCAAGGCCACGAAGAACTTTGTATGTGAGAGCCAGTACCTTGAACTGAGCACGGTAACTGATATGGAGTGACTGCAGGATGGGAGTGAAATTTGTAGGAATAAAACACTGTGGCCTAATTTGAATGTACAGAGTGCTTGCAGAGTGAAAGGCCTGATACTTTGGCCGTCGTCACACGGGCCCTTATTTAGTCAGTTTTGCACTAGAAATAGTTTCTTCTGTTATCGTTATTAGAACGGATTCTCCCATCTTTTGATGACTGCTTGTGCTTCCAGTCAGTCACATTAAAAGGGAAAAGTGCAATTCGACAGTCAGTCAAAGTGCCTCTGGAAACGGGGCCCAAAAAATCCTGCCCCTTAAAAAAAATTTTTTTCCGCATATTTGCGTTATATCACTCTTCTATTATAATGTTGTGCTGGGCCAACCCAAAAGCCAACCATGATAGGTAATCACCTAATTATGGGTTGCGCTGGGGCTTGTGGGAGTGTAGGGCAGGAGAATCAGTGTTAGGTGAGACAGATGATCAGGGAGAGTGAGCGTTTTGGTGTTGCAAAGTGTTCATAGTCGATCCAGGGCATTCACATGGAAGTGGATAAAGACGACATAAAGAGTCACAAAGCGTGAATTGGGGAGAATGGCGAAATCGCAAGAGAGCCGGAATAAGGTGAGAATTCAGCGGGAGATGGCGCTAGTTTGGCGCTAAATTTATGGCCGTGTGATGACGGCCTTTATATAGTTTGTTTATCTGTAGCTGCTGAACTAGCTCCTCCCTGCTGTGAGTGAAGATTCTGTTCTGTTCTGTGTCAGTTGTAAAACGTCTGTTGCTGAAACTGTCTCTCTCTCCTGTACAAAACGTGAACATTTCTCTGTTTGTTATTGTAAATAACAAATGAAGTTCTTTAACTAAACAAACTTAAATTATATTTCTTCTCACTGGACTTCACTGTGTACTCTACTCTCACACATATATATATGTGGAAAGGTGGTATATCCTGCACCAGGTGAGTGATGGGATGTTGCCCCACTCTGAGGATTCAGAGAGATATTCACACACACACACACACACACATATCCCCCCTCACAATATTCATGCTCATGCTTGCTCCTGATAACAACCAAGCCACAACATTTTGCATCAACCCAGAAAAAAATACTTTCTATATTTTTCTCTTCCACAGGATTTGGGGCTTGTGTTTTGTCTGCAGTTAGCTTGAATCAGTTAATTATAATAACAATAATAATAACATTTGATTTATATACCACCCTTCAGGATGACTTAACACCCATTCAGAGCAGTTTACAAAGTATGTCATTATTATCCCCACAACAAAGCACCCTGTGAGGTGGGTGGGGCTGAGAGAGCTAGAAGCTGTGACTGACCCAAAGTCACCCAGCTGGCTACAAATGGAGGAGTGAGGAATCAAACCCGGTTCTCCGGATTAGAGTCCTGCACTCTTAACCACTATACCAAACTGCCTCTTACACGCAAGTTTTTCCAGGAACACATCATCCAATGCAGCTTTAGGTGTACCCTTAAGCCCATTCAAATCAATAGTGATAATAATTGTGCTTAACTTTGGGCCTTGCCGTTTATTATTATTTTGATCGAATACATTTGCAATTAATTTATTTATTGTGAAACATCAGTGCAACAGAATCTGCCATAGCATAATCAACAGAGATGCCTAGCTGTGAATGTGTGAGGTTAATATTGAGACTAACTAGTTTGACCTAATTTGTCTAATATCACTAATGCAGGTATGGATTGAGAAGCCTTTCTACTCTTTCCTTGGACTGAGAAGCCTTTCTCCTCTTTCAAACTGGGGGAAAGGGATGAGGAAACTAAACTGCTCATACCACATCTTAGCTTGCTTTGTGCCCCCTGCCCAAGCATTTTTTCTTGCATCATAACTAAATTTCTGTATCAAAATCTTTTCGAGAGAAAATATGCTGCAATATACAGGGTTACAATTCTTTTGAATATAATAAAGATGTCTGAGAGACAATTGATCCTGAATCAGCCATTTCTTCTGGCATAGGGAGATGAGCAGATTCTTTATCATCACAGTCTTCTCTTAGGTCTCCTCTCTCTGTCTCTGTCTGTCTGTCTGTCTCTCTCTCTCTTTCTTGGCCGGTCAGTCTGATCAGTTTCCAAAACTTTCAGCTGCTTCCTTGCACTTCCTACCATTGAGGAAATACAGTCTGAAACTAAAGTTCTATTTCCCCTCTACTCTGCCATACAGTGTAAGCAAAGAAAACTTTTTCTACAGCTTAGTAGGCAGCACCACGGTACCAGGAAATAAAACAGTTCACATATATAAGCTTTATATAGAATCAGAAAGTCCTCTGTAAGCCAGTGAGTGGAATAATTTATAATTTTTTTTATTTTCATAACTACAAGACACTACACCAGACTATCACAAGGAAAGGGGAGAGGGAAGGGACAAAGGGGAGTGGAAAAAGAAAAGGGGGGGGGGAATGAACTACAAACACTAAACACTACACTTCAATGTTTCCCTTCATACTGTCATAATACAAAAATAGCTCCATAGAGTAATGATGGAGTGGTTAATCATACAGAGAATAAACATTTCAAATTCTGATTAAACTTTCCTCCCCCTTCTAGGTCCCGGACGCAATTCTCTCTGTGCAACTGCTGTTGCGATGCTCTCCTCCTCCTCCCCCCCCTCCGGCTCCTCCTTTTCTTCGTTCTTGGTGCAGCAGAGTTCTGGGTTTTTATTCTCAAAATCCTTTAGTTGATCTTCTGATAATATCTTATAGGCCTGGTCTTTATATCTGAACCATATTCCTTCCGGGAATAACCATTTGTACTTTATTCCATGGTCCCTCAGAAGAGCTGCAAACTTTTTATATTTAAAACGCCGTTTCCGGACTAGAAATGGAACGTCCTTCAAAATCTTGACTTTCAAACCCATAAAGTCCAAATCCGCATTGTATGAGTTATATAGGATGGTGTCCCGAATCTTTTTAGATGAAAAGTCAATAATGATCTCACGAGGCAACTGTCGCTTTGTTGCATATTTTGAAGAAGCCCGACGGACCTCCAAAATGGCGCTTTTAACCTCTTCTTTAGTCGTCCTCGCGGGTGTCGCCAGTAGTTCCGAGACCAAATCCCACAGATCCTCATTTTCCTCCTCAGCCAGTGAGTGGAATAATGATTGACAAAAAGTTGAAATATGGTGCATAGAAATGCCTTTCCAAATTAATCCTGTTTGGTAGAAAGATATGCTAGCTATTCTGGTAGGACTGCACCCATCATTCTCTCCTATTGTTGCCTTTTCTGCTGTCCAGCCAGGACTCGCAATAAATGGTCAGAATGGAAGTTCTCCAGCTATTGATGAATGCTGAAAATTATTCTGGTTGCATTCAAATCATTTATTTCATTTACATCTTGGGCATGATTTGATTTTTATCTTGGGTTGGTCACTATTACTTAGTCTAAAATAATTTCCATGATTATAGTGATGAAAAAGTGCCAGCACAGATGAATCAATTAAATGTGTGTTTAAATATAAAATAACCAAAGTGTTCAGAAACCTCAAATGGTGCAGAATGCTACCATTAAGCTGTTGACTGACTGAGTCACAGGGACCATATCACTGCAGTTTTGGCTCATCTACACTGGCTTCCAATTTGTTTGTGGGCATAATTCATGGTGTTGCTGTTGAACTTTAAAGCCCTGTATGGTTTTGGACCTGCTTACCTGAAGGACTGCCGCCTACTCCCTTATGAACCAGCTATGAATATCTTCAGAAGTCCTGTTTCAAATGCCCCTGCCTTCTGAGATTAGATGGGTGGCAACATGGGAAAAGGCCTTCTCACCCATGGCATCAAAACTATGGCACTCTATCCCCTGGGAGATTCATCGGTCCCCTTCTGTTGCCATCTTCTACCAGTGGATGAAGACCTTTTTGTTTCATTTGGCATTAATTTAATTGATGTTTTTGTGTCTTTGTATTTTAATTTTCATTTTAATTGTCTTTATGATGTATATGGGGTTTTTATTGGTAATGGTTTTAAAATGTGATTTATATTAAGTATATTTTAATTTGTTAGCTACCTTGGTGGTCCTTATCATGGCAGAAAGACAGGATATAACAGTTATTAATAATAAATAAATAAATAAATAAATAATACTTGAGGAAGAAACTGGAACTGGCAGACCAATAAAACTTTGTTGCTTTTATCTGTTCAACTATGTCAAAAAAGAATCTCAAGCAGAGCTACTTTATACTTCAATCTTAAAGAAAATTGATCTTATCTAACAAAAGAGTCTTTGCACAGATTAATACTCTCCAGGCTTTCCACAAACTATGCAAAATTGAATTATTTAAGAAGACTTTTTACTCAGATAGGAGGACTGTATTGTAAGGAAGTGATCTCAAAGAGTTGCATAAGTAAAGGGATAGGGACTATAGACTTTACTAATATGTACTGTCTGTTACTATAAGAATGATCTTACTGGATAGTTTCTGTGTTGTTTAATATGTCAGTTTCACGATTGCTTATTCTCTTCAACTCTGTACTGGGTTTTTGCTAGTTTTAAATCTTTGCAAATTTGCATTTACATATCCTATTATGTTGTTTACTGAAATGTCTTTTAAACTGATTATACTGACCCACACTGTGTAATCCACCTTGAGTCTCAGTGAGAAAGGCAGACTATAAATAACATAAATAAATTTAATGTGGGTGCAAAATGCACATCTGCATCATAATGTTCATCTAGGCCACCAAAATAACTGGGTGGGCTTTTTAAAGTTCATGTCAATGTACATCCTCATATGGGGCGATGTTATTTATGTTAACCAGCATGCACATTTTTTTGTCCTTTATTTGATGCATATGCCTGTGATAATTTATGAATATGAATTACATGGAGATAGAGAAAAAAAAAACAATGTAAACAATCCAAAGGACCAGAGAGCTATACTAAGAACAAACAGCTCCAGTTCCCAGTTCTAAAATTAATTATAGAAATTATCCATGTTAATGTATAAGATGGGTGGGTTGGAACACAGAGCAGTACATGCCTGTAGCAAAGCAACATAATAGAATGGGGAGAATCCACCCATCTTTAGTCTATAAAAGGTAGCAGCCTTACGTTTCAGGATTTTGTTGTCCACAGAAGGTGCTAAGGCTGAGATCTACAAACTAGTTCAAATCAATGAAAATCCATGTAAGATTAAACAGGCCCATTTCCAAAACACTCAGGCATCACTCATTTGTCAGTTGGCCGGTAAGCTATCTAGCAATAATAATCAGAAGTCCCCGAGATGCTGCTGCTAATGCTGCAATGCTACATAAATATTCAATGAGGAAAGTAATGAAATTGCAGGATTTACAAAGAATTAAAATCTCTGTCACCATCTTTCCTCCTGGCACTTCACCTTCAATAATAGATGATCTCCCCTTCCAAATAACTTGCTTTAAAATTAAATCCTTGTAAGTTTCCTTCTGCCCCCGAGTGAAAGAACTTTATATCCAAAGCTGGTTATAAAGTGAACTGAAATATCCATCATCCTCAACAGCAGTTTTGAATAACTTTAAGTACATGATTTAGACCAAACTCACTCCTATGTAAATGGCCCAATATGATGCAAATATCCATTGAAATCTCTTCTGAAAAAACACCAAAAAAACTACTTTGAAACTTCAGTGGGTTTTTTGCTTGCAGCTACCACATGTTGAAACCATAAATATCTCACATTTATTGACTGGGAGACCTGACAAATTTTGAAAGCCCTTGCTGTGTTCTGAGCTGCATAGGAATAGCAAACAATCATATGACCTGCATGTGGAGCAAAACTGTCTGAAGACAACTGAGCCTGGGCATCCATTTATGTCCAGGAAGGGGGCGGGATTAGAGGTGGGCAAGATCCAAAAAAAATTACTGATTAAGCTGATTGTGGATCAGTGCCGGCACCGATCCCGAACTAACGATCCACACTGATCATCTCCCATTTCCGATCCGTGGATCGGGGATCGGGGATTGTGGATCAGGGAGGCCAAAGCGGAGGGGCACCCCGCTGTTCCCAGCTATGTGGGAAGGTGGGTGGTGGCGGCGACTGCTGGACCTGGCAGGCATGGGGAGGTGGCGACGAGCCACCTCCCCTCAGGGGGCAGGGGGTCTGGCTGCTCGACGGTGGCACCCCCCATATGCCTGCCCACCAGGCCAAAAAGGAGCATGCTGGTGAGAAATGAACGGTGGGTGAAGTCGGCGGACATGGGGAGACGGCGACAAGTCGCCTCCCCTCAGGGGGTGGGGGGTCTGGCCGCTCGTCTGTGTTTGGCCATCAGAGCTGCCTCTCAGGGTTTGCAGGGATGAGAATGGAGTGCCCATGGCTACAGAACACCCCCTTCCCCCTCCCTCCCCTGGGTGTCTTCTCCGAACTGGTGAGTGCTTTGCTACTCCATGGTTGTAAGGAAGCCCTGGTAATCAAAGCAAGCTGGGCTTCCATTCAGGTTTCCAGGGCAACAGAAGGAGGGCAAACGCAGCTCAGGCATTCCCATGGCTCCGTTGCCAGGGGAATAGATTGCTGGCGCCTGTGTGTCTGGCTTCCCAATCCGAGCCCGATCGCCCCAATCAAGCTGCGATCAAGCATGCCCCCCCCGAGCGCTGGATCAGTCGCCGTGGATGGTACCGATCTGCCAGATCCCGATCACACAATTGCCATTATCGTGGGTATTTTTCGATCGTAATGCCAATCATGCCCATCTCTAGTGGGGATACTCCACTCTGGTGTTTGTTGTATACTAGGTGAGATTTTGTTGTCTTTGTGTTCCTGTCTTGTGTTCCTGTCTTGTGTTCCTGTCCAGATTCCTGTCCCTTGTGTTCCTGTCCCACCAGGTGGGAGGAAGAATCTGGACTATAATGTTAAAGTGTGGGTGACTATCCTAGCATCACCTGCTAGTTTGGGATGTTTTAGGGGAGCAGAACGGGACAGGGGATGGTGCCTCGGTCAATAGATTGTAGGGTAGGAGGAGATATGGTGGTGGGAGAAGAACAGATAAAGAGAAGGAATGACAGACATTTACGGGCTGTTGCCCCTTCTACTTTTGTTTTCAGCTAGGCTGATGCTAGTGACCATATTAACATCCTGTTGGTCTATATCTTGCTCTTAATTGCTAGACCCATTACAGGCAAACAGAAGCCATCCACTATTTAATTCTGAATGAAAAGGTTGACCTGGTATGTATCATTGAGACCAGAGGGAGGGACTTAGTTAACATCTCCCACCTATGCTCCTCCCTGGGATACTCAGTAACACATCAGCATATTCCTGGCAGGCAGGGAAGTAATGTCTCTGTAGTCTATCAAGATTCTATCACCCTGGATTGATGCCCTGTTCAGGACACTGCTAGTTTAGAGAGTGTGTAGCTAGTATTGGGAGTGCAAGGCAAGTTTGGGATTCTATTGGTGTACTGTTCTCCACTCCCAACCCCCAACCAACCATCTCCTTGCCTGAGCTAGTGAAGGTGATGTTGAAGACTTCTGGGATGCTTTTTTGGGAGGACTTCAACATCCATGCTGAGTCTACCTTGTCAGGGGCATCTTAGGATTTGTCTCTATGACAACTTCAGGTACTAACAGTTTGCACATACTGTATAGAGTCACATACTTGATCTGGCATTCTGTTCTGGGCAGGAGGAAGGTGATCTGAAGGTTGGAGAGTTAAAGACAATCCCCTTGTTAGGGACAGTTCACTGCTTGCTGGGGTTTAGACTTACAAGAATATGAACACTCTGCTGAGGTGGGGGATCAAATAAGATGATCCGCCCCTGTTGCCTGATGGATCCCACTGGTTTTCAGTTGGCATTGGGAATTTTCCTCCTGATATGGCCAGAGCTCCTGCCAATGTCTTGGGTGACCTCTGGACTGAAAAAATTAGCTGGGCAATTAACATGATCTCTCCTAGGTACCCTCTAAGAGCCCAATCAGCCCCTTGATTTCCTGAGAGGCTGTGAACAATAAAAAGACAAGGATACAGTTAGAGAGACTGTGGACAATGAGTTGGGATGAATCCAACAAGGCATGAGCTAAAGCTCATTTTAAAGTCTACTTTATGGTGGTGATGGCAGTGAAGAAATAATGTTTCTCTGCATCTGCACAGTGTGGACTTGTGAAATTCTTCCAAGTGGTCAGGATCCTATTGGGTTTCAGCCTACAGGAGGAGGACTGCTCTGCAGCTTGCTGCAAGCATTTTGCTAAACACTTTGTGGATAAAATCTCACATGTACTCTGACTTGGACTCTACATTAGCAGTGACAGGAACTGATAGTCCCAGGATGCTGATTTGTCTAGTTGTATGGGATAGCTTTCAGCTTGGCCAGTCTTTGAATGTGGACAGGATTTATGAAAGTTTGAGGCCTACCACCTGCTTATATGCTCCTTGTCCCTCCTGCTTGATTAAATCTGCTGGGAGGGAGGTGCTGGGTCCTGTAGACACTCAATGCCTCCCTGAGGGTTTCACCTGCATTGAAGTGGGCAGTAGTGTGTCCACTCCTAAAAAAACCTACTCTGGAGATCTGAATAATTACCATCCAGTCTCAAATATACCATTCCTGAGCAAAGTGATTGAATGAGTGGTGATTGGGCAACTTCAAGGATTCGTGAATGAAGCAGATTGTTTGGATCCACTCCAAATTTGGTTTCAAACCTGGTTGTAGAATTGAAATGGCCTTGGGCACCTTGCTAGATGACCTGCATTGGGAGATGGACAGGGGTAGTGTGACCCTGATAATAGTCCTGTACCTTTCGGCAACTTTTGATATCACTGATCATCGTTTCCTCCTGGACCACCTTTTGGGGTTGGGTTGGGAAGGCACTGTTTTGTGGAAGTTTCAGAACTATCATGAAGACAAGTTTCAGAATGGGGTGCTGAGGGACTGCTGCTCCTCCCCTTGGTCTCTGGCCTATGCAGTCCTGCAAGGCTTTATCTTGTCCAGCATTCTTTTCAACATCTATGTAAAACTTCTAAGAGACATGGAAATCTTGAACATGAAGCTTTGGGATGGATGAAGGCTAGCAAGCTGAAATTTAATTCCAACAAAATGGAGGTGGTATTTGTGGGAGGAAGATGTGACCCCAAAATTTGGATATCTCCTGCTCTGGATGGTGTTGCACTCCCCCTAAAAGAGCAAGTTCATAGCTTGGAGCTGGGATAAATAGGTGCATTGGTAATCATGGGTGTCTTACACCAGCTGTGGCCTTTCCTGGATGGGAAAAATGTTGCCATTTTCCATGTTACTGCCCTTGAAGAATATCTAGAAGCTACAGATGGTACAGGATGCTGCACCTAGAATGTTGACTGGAGTGGGTCGTAAAGACCACATCACTCCAGTTTTGTTCCATCTATACAACATCAATTTGCTTCTGGATTCAATTTAAGGGGCTCCTATTGACCTTTAAAGCCCTATAGAACTTGGGGCCAGCATAGCTGAAGGAACTCCTTCTCCCATAACAACCTACCCGCTCTTGTCCCCACTCTTGTCATTTTGGGGAGCCTTGTTCAGGTGCCCCTTCCACCTGAGGCTAAATGGGTGGCAACTCAAGAAAGGGGCTTCTCTGCCATTGTGCCAAAACTTTGGAACTCCCTCCCTAGGGTTATTCAGTTTTCTCTCTCATTGTCTTTAGCCAGTGAGTGAAAACATTTTGTTTCGTTTAGCTTTCTGCCAGCACCTCTTAACAGCCCTGAACCCTGATTGTGTTAAATGTTTTATGTATCCCTTATTTCAAATGCTGCCATGATGGACTCCCCTTCACTCCCCCACTCAATTTTCCCACCAAAATTGAATTTGCCTACTTTTGCTGAGCAACCCCAAGTAGCATGTTAATCTTTGTAGTTTGACAGTCTGTTTGTCCCACCCTGACAGTCAGACGTAATTTTGGCTTTTTAGCCCAGTCCAGGAACTTTATAGGGGGAAGCAGGAGCCCTCTTCCTTTTTGTGGGAAATGCCACTGAAGATTGTATAATATTCAAAAAGAAAATAACAGGTTTATTTAACAGACATGAATTGAAAAAGGAAAAAGTTTCAGAAAAAAACCTGAAATCTGAAGCAGCATGCCACTTCGGATTTGGGTTTCTAAGTCTCTTCGGTATGCTCTGCAAAGATTTGGAGCATACTGAAATGATGGGGAGGGGGGAGGGGGAGGCCCACCCCCACCCTTAAACTCTCACCCCACCCTTTAACCCAATCCCCCACCCCACCCCACTTACCTGGTCAGGCTCCAGCCGACAACACTGCGCTGGCCAGCTGGCTGGCAGAGAAGGCCTCCCCTGCCGCCACTGTGCAGCTGTGGCCAGCATGGCTGGCTGGCAGAGAGGGCCTTCCCTGTTGCTGCCGCCGCACAGCCATGGCTGCAGCAGCTGGCCAACAGAGATGTCTGCTTCTTCCGCCGGAGGCCAGCGGGGAGGGGGAGGGCCTCCTACTCCAGCCTGTGCCAGGTAAGTGGGGGTGGGGAGGTAAGGGTGGGGAATGGAAAAGTTTAAGGGGAACTGCTGCTTGTGAAAGGGCTCTTTAGACTTTACCTCCAGGGCCCCCGAAGCATCACGAAGCATTACAAATGCTTCAGGAAGCTTTGATTCAGAAATACTGAAGCTTTCTGAATTGGGCCCGATTTGGGCATTTTACCTGAATCAGATACCTGAAGTGCACACCCCTAGTTCTGAGTAGGATTCTAAATAGACATGCTTAGGATTGCTCTCTGGATCTCTTGCATTTATAAGCTTTTGACCTCATAGTTTGATCATCTTGTCCTGATTTCTGTTGGCAGCTCCTGTACTTAATCCATTCTCAGCTTTGAGTGCTTAAGCTAAATTACCCCCCCACCCTGCCACACAAGCAACAGCATTGGCCAGTTTGGAAAAGAGAAAATGCTAAAATCTGCTACTCTTTTGGTTATTTTGACTGACACAATTCATCCTGCATCAGAAGAACATTTCAGGGTTGTCCTCACACCACAATACATAATGGCATGTATCCTATCATTCTGCTCAGCAAAGGTTGAAGCCTTCCACCTGCCTAAGGAGCCTCCCTCCAGCTTAAATTGTTCTGCCACTGAAGGATGCATGCATGCTATTTCAATGTCTTTTTTCTCAGGGTATTTACATTTTTTGAATTGGTACATCACTATGAACACTACAAAGACCATGATGCAGTGTTATTTGACTGACACACACACACGCATGATTTCATTAGGACTTATATAAAGATCAACAACTATAACTTTAAACTGTGATCATATGGTCAACTTCAGTGTCCTTTTAGAGATTAATTACTGAGCTATATGGTCTTGAAGTCTCCATAGTGCAACTAAGGATAAAAATATCATGAAAAATCGGTATAGCAATAACTGTTTTCTCCACTGCTGTTTTACTTTTGCCTAGTGTCTTCACTTTATCTTTGCCATATATTTCAATAGAGAAGAAACTGCAGTAATTGAGTTGGAATTTCAATCAGGTGTTCACCTTTCATTCCTGAGATACAACCATGTTGATCTATCACAGCAAAACAACAGTCTTGTGGCAACTTCAAGACTAATATATTGTGGCATAAGCTTTTGTGGCCCAGATATATAAAATTTTTACCACAATAGATGTGTTAGCCTTTAATGTGCTCCATGACTCGTTGTTATGGCCTCTGATGAATTAATTTACCCTATATCTGTTTACAGCTGTTTTAAATTAGGTAGAATACAAATAATATACTTAAAATGAGCTGAAACCATTTTCATGCTTTGAAAATTGTAACTACTGTTTTTCAAGTGAGTCCCAAGTTGTCCATCTTCTCTCCTGTCCTCTCCTGAATTTAGCCCAATAATGAATGTTTGAATCTCATTTCCAATGAATGTGAAATTGAAAGAAAGGAGAAAAAAAGGAGAAAAAACCCCCCTATGTCTATAAATATTTGAAATACCCAGAGTGAGACGTGTGTGTGTGTGTGTGTGTGTGTGTGTGTGTGTGTGTGTGTGATTTTTCCAAGAGGTCAGCATTTTGGAGCTGACAGTTTAAAACATAATCTTTAAAACATATATATATATTCAAATAATTTCAAAAGAGACTGCAGACCTGATAAAGGCCATGCAATCTCTTTTAAGTCATTCATTCTAATTCTATTTTTCTTATCTCAGTGCTTTGTACAGCTTTCTGACCATTGAGTTAATTTCAATTCAGCTTTTGGATGCATCCTGGTAATTACCTGGCCCAGTCTTATTCCCTTAGGTCTTAAAATGCAAAGCAATACTTTGCAAGATAGTATTTGCTTTTTACTCTGAGCCTTTGCAAAAATAAGAAAAGGCACTGCCAGCACTGATGTGATCAGGCAGAACTCCTGTGCAGGTCTGTTCTGGATCAGAATTATATTTTGCTATATAAAATACATAAAGATCTTGATGAGGCTGTAAGATTCTTGCTTCTTCGTTCCACTTGAGCTGAACTTACATGTCATCTAGATTTTATTATTATCAATCAATTCAACAGTGATCAAGTTTTTTTACTCATACTCCTCAGTATGACTTCTTTACCTTTTCTGCTGTTACCCTGAGAAAATGGGAGCCACATACCAGCAACTCCCCTCTAAGAACTCTGCAACACTGACATAAGGAGTTACTATGGCGGCAACAATTTCTATATGATTTTGGTCCTGACACTATGTAGGAAAGAGCCATGACTAGACATGGGCACGAACGGAATAAAAAACTCGAACTTGCTGTTCATTGTTTGTTGCCACCGACGAACACGAAGGCCGATTCCAGATGGCCAGAAATAGCGTTTTTTCCGCGTAAATAATCGCTTACCGGCCACGTGTGTATTTTCGCCTCCATCCGCGTTGTCTCGTCTCCATCCGCTTTGTGCTGTGCCGTCCCGCTTCCGGATGTTCGCACGGCCAACTGAGGGACCCGGGATTGGTTCTTTCCTCCCCGCCACAACTGACGTCGGGGGCCTTCATTGGTTCGCATCTCGTTTTTTTTAAAAAAAAAATTTCTTGTTTTGCGCAAACGCGCAAATGTGCAGGTGAGCGAATACGCGGCGTCGATGATGCGGTCGATGACTGATTGGGAGAGTCTCGCGAGGTACATTGGTTGACAATTCTACTCGAGATTCTCCATTGCTAATTTGGTTCGTGGTGAGTGTTAGACCCCGAAATGGCGCCCGGGAGAGAGCTCTTTCTCATGATGGCGCAGGCGATGATTCTCCTGCTGCAGAACACGATGTCACTTTGCCATGCGCATCTGCGGCACATTTTGAGGAGGAGAAGGGCTGCCCAGCTGATTTTCCAGAGCGAAAATTCGAGTTCGGCTTCACGTCGGTCCACTTTGCGAAGAATCCATCTGCGGCAGCGATGGTATGCGCTGGCGGAAATCAGAGAGCACAGAGACTGCTGGGTATACCCCCGCAGCCGGGACTGGTGGGAGCGCATAGCACTACGTGTTTGGGATGACACACATTGGATCCAGTGTTTCCGAATAAGCAGGAGGACCTTCAATTAGCTGGTGGATGTGCTTAGGGCAACCTTGGAGCGGCAGTCCACCAACATGCGTGAGCCCGTGTCCGTGGAGAAGAGGGTGGCGGTGACCTTATGGTGCCTTGCTACTGGTGCATGCTACCGCATTGCGGCGGATCACTTTGGTCTTGGGTTATCCACTGTATCCAATGCTGTGTTGGAGGTCTGCTTCGCAATTGAGAGGGAACTGCTCTCAAAGACGGTGTGCCTCGGGGACCAGGTCGGGAAGGTGAGTGATGGCTGCACGCGGACACTTCATGTACCTGATGGTAATTTTGGGGCTTTCCTTGATTTGCGCTGCTGCGAGATACAGTTATTATAGCGGGCCACAAGGTTTGTGCAGGCAGGGACACAGTGGTAGTTGAGAGCGCAGGAAATGGTGAGTAGTGTCTACAGGGTGAGGCAATCCCGGGACCTGCCCACACAGGAGCGTTTGGGAACACCTTGCCTTGGCTGAGGACGGCGGGGAGGAGGCCGGATGATTGCCCCCTCTTCCACTTCTCCCTGAATCAGTGCTGGAGTCGCGGGGCCATTTGATTCTGCCGCAAGGGGTGGCCGCTCTGGAGCTGGTGCAACCGGTTGCTGCATCCTGAGCATGGCCTCTCCAAGTGTTTGCAGAGTGCTGACGGCGGCATGCATCACCTCCAGGTTCTGGCCCCAAGTGTTCTGAAACATTGCCTGCTCCTGACGGGTCACCTCCATGAACTCTTCGCGCCACCTCTGAGCCTCGGAATGCTCTCTCCGCCACTCGGCGATATCCTCGTGGTGCTGAGTGTCCGCCTGGCTCATCATCCTATCCGCGGCCTCGGTACCACCCTGGGCCCTCCGTTTGCGGTTCCATATAGCCAAAAGACGTGTCCCGGGGGACAGCTGGGCCACATTTGGGGGAGGGCTGCCTGGGGGAGAGGAAACAGCACCAAGGTCAAGTCAAGGCGACACCATTTCCCAGCCATGGGCCATCCGTCGTGCCTGTGGCCCCCAAAGGCCCAGGCATGCGACACGGGGTGTGTGCAGTACCTGGAGAGCCGATGCCTGGTGAGGGCGGGCTGTTCTCCTTATCAAGATTGTCCTCCGTGCTGCTTCCAGAGGCAGCCTCATTCTCATCTGCAAATAAGACAACATTTTTAGACCTCACTTTGGCTTGCTGGCAGAGGACATGGCATTACTGAATGCTTCCCCCCCTCATTCATGTGGGCATCGGGGGGTTCTGCATGTAGAAAAACTAATGTCAAGGAGAAAACTGTGCTTTCCCAAGAGGCATCTCTCAAAGAGCCAGTTGTCTGTGTGCTGGCATTTAAAAAATATACAGAGGGAGAGACTGTCAGCCATGCCATTTCCCCCCACGTAAAATGGCACAGCATTTTTACCATGTAAAGCTGAAACTTGCCAGCAGACACTACTTCTCCCCTTCCCAACACACCATGAATTCAAGCCTTGCCATCACTTGCAAAAGCCATATTGGAATGAAATGACTGATTTACTCCTGACTCTTAAACAAACATGGAGTGATGGTCTCTGCCTTAAGATAGAGTGGAGCAGGAAGAGAGAAAAAGTTTTATAGGCCAGAATAACAATGGGGTGGTATTCTCAGAAGCACAGCATGGTGTCAGGGCTTGCTGCGGCTGCCACTGGGCGTGGCACTGGGCAGTCTGCTCCTGACGTCACAGGGGGGCCAGGGACTCTGCAGGACCCTGCTCTGTGGAAGGAGGGGTGGTATACCTCACCCAGACTCCCTCTCAGCCCACTCGCTGGCCTGCTCAACCTGGCCTGCTTATCCTCTGCATCCTCCTTCATCTCCTCCTTCCAGAACTCTCCTCCAAGCCACCACCCTTGCATTCTACTGCTCTCACTCCACATCATCACTCCTCACTCACACCCACCACCTCAGAGCTCTTCCTAGCCACCTTATATAGGGCTTCCTTTCCCCGCCCTGCCCTCCTTCTGGGCTTGTTCCCTCTCCTGACTTGGCCCAGCTGTGCCTTCCCTCAGGTGTTTCCCTCCTACCACTAATCCCTTCTTGGCTTCCTTGCCTTGCTGGCAGGGTGGGGTTGAATGCGAGCCATCCCCAGCTGAGGTCTCCTTGGCCTTGCTCATGAGGAGCTGCCCCAGCCGGCTTCTGTGCTGCTGAGCCTGCCTGGCCTTGCTCGCGAGGAGCTGCCCTGGCCAGCTTTTGTGCTGCTGAGCCTGTCTGGCCTTGCTCCCGAGGAGCTGCCCTGGCCAGCTTCTGTGCTGCCTGTTCATTGATGCTGGGAGGGGCTACCCATCTCCTCCCCCAGAATGCCTGTGGCAGCTCCACCTGGAGGGGCTTGGCTCCTAGCACCTCCTGAGCCAGGCTGCTGTCCTCTAGCCAGGGTGTGGCTCTGGGCTGTGGTGGCTGCTTCTCCTCCTTGGAAGGTAAGGGCTCTGTCTGGGCTGTTGCTGTGTCCCTGTTCCCCTTGCCTTGGCCCTTTTCCTCTAGCCTGCTTAGCCCCCTTTCTCCCCCATGGTGGGTGGGACTAGCTGGCTTCTCCCTGCTCCCTCCAGCCTTCTGAGGCTTTGGCCTTTTGCCCCTTCCCCCTGGAGTAGGCAGGGTCTGGCTCTGTTTGCCAGACAGAGCAGCTGAACTGCTGTCTCCCGGCTGCCCCCTGCCGCTGTCTGCCAGCAAGTCCGGGGGCTGGGCTGCTGACCCCGGACACACCCCCCCTCTTAGCCTGGACGCTGGCTCGGGGGGGTCTGGCTCGAAGAGCCGTGACATGAAGTCCGCATCCCTATGGCTGGTCCCCCGGCGGTAGGTAATGGTGAACCGGTATGGCAGTAGAGACAGGTACCACCTCAGGATGCGAGGGTTGTGCTCTTTCATCCGGTGCATCCATTGGAGGGGTGCATGGTCTGTCACCAATGTAAAGGGGTTATTCGCCAGATAATACCGCAAAGCCCCCACGGCCCATTTGATGGCAAGGGCCTCCCTCTCAATGGTGGCATACTTCTGCTCCGCTGGCTGGAGCTTGCGGCTCAGGAACAAGACGGGCACCCTCCCTCCATCTTGCTCCTGCATCAGGACCGCCCCCAGGCCTGAGGCCGATGCGTCAGTTGCCAGTACGAAGGGTTTCTCAAAGTCCGGATTCCAGAGCTTGGTGGTGTCCGATAGTGCAGTGCGTAAGTCCTGGAAGGCAGCCTCCCGCTCCGGCGTCCAGCTGAGGCGACTAGGGCTGCCCTTCTTCAGACAGTCCGTCAGGGGGGCTGAGCGGGTCGCAAAATGGGGGATGAAGCGCCCGTAGTAGCCAAGAAGCCCCAGAAACCTCCTGAGCTGACGCTTGGTCTGTGGTTGGGGCACATCCCCTATGGAGGCCACCTTTTCAGGCGGGGGTCGGATCTGTCCACCTCCGATGACAAATCCCAGGTACTTGAGCTCCTGGAATCCCAAGTGGCTCTTCTTGGGGTTGGCCTTCAGCCCTGCCTTCTGGAGTGCGGTGAGGACTTTCTCCAGGTGCTGTAGGTGGGAGGGCCAGTCGGGACTGAAGATGACAATGTCATCAATGTAAGCCATTGCAAAGTCCCGACAGTCCCCCAGGACTTGATCCACCAGCCGCTGGAAGGTAGCCGCTGCCCCGTGGAGGCCAAAGGGCATGCGGCGGAACTGGAAGAGGCCCCGGGGGGTGGCGAAGGCCGTCTTCTCCCGGTCCTCCAGGCGCACTGGTACCTGCCAGTACCCTTTCGTCAGGTCGAGGGCGGACAAGTACCGGGCCGGCCCCAGTTGCCCCACTAGGACGTCCGCCCGCGGCATGGGGTATGCGTCGAACTTGGCCACTTTGTTCAGTTCCCGGTAGTCGATGCAGAAGCGAGTCGACCCGTCTGGCTTTGGCACCAACACGATGGGGCTGCGCCATTCACTTCGGGACGGTTCAATCACCCCCAGGCGCAGCATTTCCTCCATCTCCCGATCCACCGCCTCCCACTGCTTCCGGGGGATGGGTCGCCAGGTTGCCCGTGCAGATTGCCCCGGCTGGGTGGGGATGGCATGGTGCACCAGGTTCGTGACCCCGGGGCGTCTTGAAAAGACCCCGGGCGCTTGCTTCCACAGGGCCTGTAGCTGGGCCTTCTGTGCAGGGTTGAGCTGTGGATCCACCTTCGGCTCCTCGAACTCTGGGGCGTCAGCGGTCCATGGCAGCTCGCTGTCTGGGAGGTCTAAGGGGTCTTCGGCCAAGGCGCACCCATCCTCTGGCCGCTCATGCCACCGCTTGAGCAGGTTCATGTGCAGGGTTCTCCGTCGGCGTCGGCCTGGCCCACACTGCAGCTCATAGGTGGTGGGGCCCAGCACCCTCCGAATTTGGTAAGGGCCCCTCCATGGGTCCCCCTCCTCCCGTGGGAACACCGAGTGGTGTACCAGGACCTTCTCTCCGACTTGGAAGGTCCTCATCCTTGCGCCCCGGTCATAGGCCGCCTTCTGCTTTGTCTGGGCGTGGGTCAGCTGGCGGTTGGCCTCAGCCTGGGACTGCTGCACCCGCCCACGGAGCTGGCTCATGTACTCCGGTATGGGGGGAGCAGGGCTGCTGGTGCGGGGACCCCACTGTTCCGCCAGCCGAGAGAGCATCCCCCGCGGCTTGCGCCCGTACAGCAGTTCAAAGGGGCTAAAGCCAGTGGACGCCTGCGGGGTCTCCCTAAGGGCGAACATGAGGGGGTCGATGTATAGGTCCCACTGCCGAGGCTTGTCCCGTGTCATCTTCCTCAAGGCTTCCTTGACGGTCTGGTTCAGACGCTCTGCCAAACCGTCAGTCTGAGGGTGATATGCCGAGGTGAACACCTGCCGGATCCCCAAATTCTGGCAGAGTTGACGCATGGCTTTGGCCCGGAACGGCCCCCCCCGGTCTGTCAAGATTTCATCAGGCAGTCCCACCATGGCAAAAAGCTTGGAAAGGGCTCGTATCATCCCCGGGGTCTGCATCGTCTTAAGCGGGATGACCTCAGGGAATCGTGTAGCATAGTCCACAATCACCAGGGCAAAGCGGTGGCCCCGGGGCGTGCGTGGCAGTGGGCCGATAAAGTCCATAGCGACGCGCTGGAAGGGCGTCTCCATGACGGGCAGCGGGGAGAGGGGGGCCTTTGGTGGGCGCCGGGCTGCCACCCGCTGACAGGTGGGGCACGAGCGGCAGTGGGCCTTCACGTCCGCGTTCACAGAGGGCCAGAAGAACTGCTCGAGGATCTTCTTCAGGGTCTTGTGGTGCCCCAGATGCCCGGCCCAAGCGTGTTCATGGGCCGTGCGGAGGACTTCTGCCCGGTAAGCTGCCAGCACCAGTAGCTGGCGGATCTCTCCCTGGCCGTTTGGGGCACGGGCTAGGCGGACCCACACCCCTCCTTGCTTCTCAATGCGGGGAAGCCGTTGGGACCTCCGCTCATCCTGCACTCGGTCCTCTTCACGAGCTGCTGTCTCCCGCAAGCGCTGTAAGGACTCATCTGCCCCTTGGGCCTCGCAGAAGGGGCGGTCGGCCAGGGGTCCCGCTGGTTCCTTGGCCTGCGGGCCTGCTCCTGGTCTGGTAGAGGGACCCTCATCCGGGTCGGGGGCCTCCTCCACTTGCAGCGCTGGGGCAACCTGTGGGTTTGCCAGTCCCTCGGCTGCCTCCCTAAGTAGCCTGGAGAACCCTGGGGCATCTCTCCCCAGCAGCATAGGGAGCGGTAAGTGGGCTACCTTGGCCACTTCCAGGCGGCGGAGCGCTCCCAGGTATTCCACTGTGATCCAGACCATAGGGTACGGCTGGGTGCGGCCCATCACGTCTGTCACCGGGACCCAGCGATGCACTGGGGTGTCAGCTGGGATAAGTTGGGAACGAATTGCTGATACTGCGCTCCCTGAGTCCAATAGGGCTTGTAGGGTCTGCCGTCCTATTCTCACGGTGGCGCACAGCCCCTGCACCGCCTTGCCGGCTGGTGGGTTAATTTCCCACGCGAATGCGCATACCACTGGTGGAGTGGCTGTGGGGGTGCAGGCTTGTATCTGGTGTTCCACCGCCTGTGCTAGCTTCACCTGAGCTGCTTGGAAGGTTGCCTCCAGCTTCCTCCACATCTCGTCCAGGTGTGCCTCTAGCCATGGTCTGAGCTCTGCAGTGGCATTGGGATGCATCCCCTCGCCTGGCGCCTGCGTTGGAACGACCTTCCCCGTACGGGCCACCAACTTGTCAGGGCTTGCTGCAGCTGCCACTGGGCGTGGCACTGGGCAGTCTGCTCCTGACGTCACAGGGGGGCCAGGGACTCTGCAGGACCCTGCTCTGTGGAAGGAGGGGCGGTATACCTCACCCAGACTCCCTCTCAGCCCACTCGCTGGCCTGCTCAACCTGGCCTGCTTATCCTCTGCATCCTCCTTCATCTCCTCCTTCCAGAACTCTCCTCCAAGCCACCACCCTTGCATCCTACTGCTCTCACTCCACATCATCACTCCTCACTCACACCCACCACCTCAGAGCTCTTCCTAGCCACCTTATATAGGGCTTCCTTTCCCCGCCCTGCCCTCCTTCTGGGCTTGTTCCCTCTCCTGACTTGGCCCAGCTGTGCCTTCCCTCAGGTGTTTCCCTCCTACCACTAATCCCTTCTTGGCTTCCTTGCCTTGCTGGCAGGGTGGGGTTGAATGCGAGCCATCCCCAGCTGAGGTCTCCTTGGCCTTGCTCATGAGGAGCTGCCCCAGCCGGCTTCTGTGCTGCTGAGCCTGCCTGGCCTTGCTCGCGAAGAGCTGCCCTGGCCAGCTTTTGTGCTGCTGAGCCTGTCTGGCCTTGCTCGCGAGGAGCTGCCCTGGCCAGCTTCTGTGCTGCCTGTTCATTGATGCTGGGAGGGGCTACCCATCTCCTCCCCCAGAATGCCTGTGGCAGCTCCACCTGGAGGGGCTTGGCTCCTAGCACCTCCTGAGCCAGGCTGCTGTCCTCTAGCCAGGGTGTGGCTCTGGGCTGTGGTGGCTGCTTCTCCTCCTTGGAAGGTAAGGGCTCTGTCTGGGCTGTTGCTGTGTCCCTGTTCCCCTTGCCTTGGCCCTTTTCCTCTAGCCTGCTTAGCCCCCTTTCTCCCCCATGGTGGGTGGGACTAGCTGGCTTCTCCCTGCTCCCTCCAGCCTTCTGAGGCTTTGGCCTTTTGCCCCTTCCCCCTGGAGTAGGCAGGGTCTGGCTCTGTTTGCCAGACAGAGCAGCTGAACTGCTGTCTCCCGGCTGCCCCCTGCCGCTGTCTGCCAGCAAGTCCGGGGGCTGGGCTGCTGACCCCGGATACATGGGAGATGAAGGAAAGACGGGAAGCACATAATAATAATAAATGGAAAACAGCCAGAGCACCCCTGTCCCCAAGAATCCCATGGTTTTTGGCCTGCCCTGCAGAGTGGCTGTTGCCCTTGACCCCCCCCAGGACCCCCTGCCAGGGAATGCCTGGCCTGTGCCTGCAGCAGTCTCTCAGAGCACCCCTGTCCCCAAGAATTCCAGGGTGTTCGGCCTGTCCTGCAGAGTGGCTGGTGCCCTTGCCCACCCCCCCCAGGACCCCTGCCAGGGAATGCCTGGCCTGTGCTTGCAGCAGTTTCTCAGAGCACCCCTGTCCCTGAGAATCCCAGGGTGTTTGGCCTGCCCCGCAGAGTGGCTGGTGCCCTTGCCCACCCCCCCCGGACCCCCTGCCAGGGAATGCCTGGCCTGTGCTTGCAGCAGTTTCTCAGAGCACCCCTGTCCCCGAGAATCCCAGCGTGTTTGGCCTGCCCCGCAGAGTGGCTGGTGCCCTTGCCCACCCCCCCCAAGACCCCCTGCCAGGGAATGCCTGGCCTGTGCTTGCAGCAGATTCTCAGAGCACCCCTGTCCCCGAGAATCCCAGGGTTTTTGGCCTGCTCCACAGAGTGGCTGGTGCCCTTGCCCACCCCCCCCCCAGGACCCCCTGCCAGGGAATGCCCGGCCTATGCTTGAAGCAGATTCTCAGCGCAGTCCCAGAGAATCCCAGGCTCATCCCGTTGCCCGATTTCCCCCCTGCCACGCACCTGTTCCCGCCAGTCCACTCAGGGTCTCTTCAGGATCTCCACCGTTGTCCAAGAGATTATCGTCCATGAAGCCACTATGCCTTGGCAACAGAAAGAGGACCAGCCTCGTCATATTGCATCTTTTGTTTACCCGGCCGAATCACCACCCCCATAACAGCTGCGTTTGGACCCAGCCCCCCACCTACCTGATGGAAAAGAGGTCGATGTCCTTAGATGGTTCGCATTGATGGTGACGAGGTCATGGCTGAAAAGCTCCTCCGAGACCTCCAGAAGCTCCAGAGGCCCTTCCTGCGCCTTGCCCTCCACCTCCAGCACAATACTTCTTGCCAGCCGCTTGGGGTTAACGCTTGCATCCCCCCTCAAAATTCTGTCCAGCTCCCTGAAGTAGGGACAGGTTGTTGGCGTGTTCCCAGAACGGCCATTGTGCGCCATCACCTTCTTGTACTCCAGCCGCATGGTTTTGGTCTTGGAGCGGCACTCTGTAGCCGACCGCTTGTGGCCCCTCTCAGCCATCTGCCTCGAGATTTTTTGGAAGTAGTCCAGGTTCCTGTGGGTGCTTCGGAGAGCTTCCTGCATCTTCTCCTCCCCCCAGAAGTGTAGCAGATCCATTGTCTCTCTATGCCGCCAGGACACCCCCCACTTCCCAGCCACTTCCCCTCCACCGGCCATGCTGCTCCCGACAAGCCGATATTGCACGAGCACAAGCATGTGTGCCTGTGCCTGCGTGCTGTGATTTCTTGGCAACCGAGATTGCCCCCCCCAAATGCCCCTCCAATCGGCACACAAGTATGCAGGGCAAAGGTCAGCGATACGTCTCAGGGTTGGATTCTCTGTGGGTGACAAAATGGCGGCCGATAGTAAAGCCTCAAGTGCGCATTTCAAGAGGGCCACACCAATGCAATTGCGCACATGCGGAAAATGAATTGAAAAAAAACCCTTGGCCACGCGTCCTTATGCTGATTATGCATCTGTGCGCATTTGCTCAGTTCTATGTTCTCAGACGCGTGACTGCGCAAATGGTGCCTGTTTTTTTAAAAAAATTAAGGCGATATTGTGGCCGGCCGCCCAGCAAAGGAAGTCTGGAAAGGGGAGTGCCTCTCCGCCGCAACGAATCGTCCTGAAGTGTCCAAACCTGCCATACCACGTTCACACCATCCGCTTTTATAGCGCAACTGAGCGCCATGGACCGCAGGTAAGCCGGGACGGGAATTTGCGGGTTTTTACGAGTGCTGTCACTGAAAAAGCGAAAGCACTCGCTTTATTTGTGCCCATCTGGAATCGGCCGAACAGATGAACAGAAATGAATGTGTTCAGTGTTCATAGTTTGTCGGCACCAGAGCGGCCCCCGTTAGACTTAGAGAGCCCATATTCATAGGGAGTGTTCAGCAGGCTCCCCTCCAGCCATCACCCAAGTTTGGTCAACATTGCAAGGCGGATCTTGGAGTTATACATTCCCAAATCAGACATCCCCAGGAAACTCCAATTTGACACAATGGGAGCCACCAATTGTCTTTTGCCCCATGTACAAGCGGTGGACTCTCAGGGGCGGGGGCTTTGGCCGCTCACTGGTGGCAACCCCCATGCATCGCCCGCCAGGCCTAAGTCTTTTTATTTCTGGTGTAGGCCAAAAGGTGGTTGATGTCGGTTGCTGCTGGGCCTGGCGGGCTAGGAGAGGTGGTGGGGGGCCACCCCCCCGGAGGGGGCAGGGGTCTGGCTGCTCGCCAGTGGCACCCCCCATGGGCCCGCCTGCCAGGCCTAAGTCTTTTTATTCCTGGTAGAGGCCGGAAGGTGGGTGATGTCGGCGGCTACTGGTCCTGGTGGGCTAGGGGAGGCAGCAGGGGGTCTGGCCACTCGCTGGCAGCACCCCCGATGTGCCCACCCATCAGGCCTAAGTCTTTTTAATCTTGGCATAGGCCGGGTGATGAGTGTGGCTGCCGGGCCTGGCGGGCTGGGGATGGCAGTGGCGGGCTGCCTCCCCCATAGGGGGTGGGGGGTCTGGCCACTGGCTGGTGGCACCCCTCATGTGCCTGCCTGCCAGGCCTCCTGGAGGGTACCTTCTGGAAGGTATAAAAGGTGGGTGATGTCGTTGGTCACTGCAGACCAAAATGACCACAGACCAAGATCTGCTAAGAAAATCCTCCAGCAAGACAAGTTGGCATATGTGGAGGCCTCGTACACACAAATACACGACCTGGCAGGTCAGACACCGACATACGTTCACCAGATGGGGTACTTCACGGCATTGGGGCCGATGGTGTTGTCCACACCTCGTGTGGTGTAGAGTCCAGAGAAAACACACCAGCTGGACATGCATGGAGAATTGGACACCCCTCCAGTGTCAAAGCAGAGGCTGCCTCCAAGATGACCCACTACCCTGCCTTTGTGGAAAGGATGGCATTGTGGTACCCATTCCCCCTTCCTCAGCGGGAACAGCAGGTGCCATTGATTGGGGCCACCATGCAGGACAACCACACGTGCCAGTTCCTGAGCTGCCCCTGGTGCCCAAACCCGGTATCTGTGGACATGAACCACCTTCCTGCCTTCATGGAAAGGACATGAGTCATGGTGGGACCCATTCCCCCCAATCAGAGGGGAGAGCCAGCATCATGGACAGGGGTCACTGTGTTGCATTACCATCTGCACAACAGCAGCTGAGGTGGACCTGTTGCTGAGAAGTGGCAGCGGTAGACACCAACCACCTTCCTGCCATCTTGGAAAGGAGGGGACGAGGTGGGACAAAATGTTGGGAAGGGTCGTGACAATACCTAAGAGGGAGAGGAGGAAAGAGGGGAGATGGTCAGGAAGAGGGGGACAAAGGGGTTCTGGCCACAGTAAGGAGCTGGACCTGGAAGACCCAGTGACAGGAACGGGTAGACCCCGACCCAACAGCGGCTGTTGACATCAACAGCCGGGGATGGGGCAGGACAAGTCTTTGGGAAGGGTCGTGGCAGTACCTGAGAGAGAGAGCTATGGACTGGGAACTGGAATGCTCCCAAGCATTGTGAAGCCTCATCTGCAGAACCCACAGAGGTACTCTGTGGCAGCAGCTAACATCACCCATCTTCCTGCGTGAGCGGAAGGCATGGGATAGACGGGACAGGAGAGGTACTTGGGAGGGGTCAGAGTGGTTCCAGGGAGGGAGAGGAAGAAATAGGGCAGTGGCAGCAGCTGCCATTGCCCACCTTCCTGCCTTTGCGGAAGGGACAGGAGCCGCAGGACACATTCCCCCCTGGCTTAAAGGGGTCAAGTCAATCCCATTGACAGGGGAGCCACCATACTGTGCAACCATGCTGTACCACAATGCTCTATAATTATATGTGCAATCTCAGCAGAGCTGTCTCTCATGACCAAAGAGGCAGCAGTAACATGGTAGTCCCTCGTGAAGTGGTGGCTGACATGACCCACCATCCTGCCTTCGTGGAAAGGAAGGGGATGGGCAGGACAGGAGAGGTCATTCGGAAGGGTCAGAGTGGTTCCACAGAGGGAGAGGTAGAAAGAGGGACCAACAGCCCCAAGAACTGAGGGGGGTCAGAGCAGTTCCACACCACTCCAAGACAGCTCACCTGAGCAGGCAGTACAGGCACTACTGATAATAGTTTGGGCAGCACCGCCAGACACCAGACACATTCCTACCTTCGCAAAAAGGATGGGATGGGCTGGACAGCAGAGGTCCCCAAAGGGTTCATAGAAGGAGAAATGGGGACTATGTGAGTGATGAAAGGTACAGACATGAACCACCTTCCTGCCTTCACGGAAAGGACGGGAGAGAAAGGATAGGAGAGGTCACTAGGAAGGGTCAGAGTGGAAGCAGCCCCGAGAACTGAGGGGGGGGGTAGAGTGGTTACCCACCACTCAGAGACACCTAAACTGAGCAGGCACTACTCACTACTGTGAGCCTTTCCTGCCTTTGCGGAGAGGACAGGAGTCGAGGGACCCATTCCCCCTTGTTCAGAAGGGACAGCAGGTGCCGTGGATAGGGGGCACCATGCGGCACAACTACATGTGCAACAGCTCTTGAGCTGCCTCCAGCCTCACCCGTCTGCCTGCCTTTGCAGAAAGGAGGGGATGGACAGGACAGGAGAGGTCGCTGGGAAGGGTCAGAGTGGTTCCATAGAGGGAGAGGAAGAAACAGGGCAACAGCAGCAGCTGACATCGGCCACCTTCCTGCCTTTGCAGAAAGGACAGATTTGCGGAACCCGTTCCCCGCTGCTCGGAGAGGACAGCAGGTGCCTTGGATAGGGGCACTGTGAAGTTCAACTTCATGTGCAACTGCAGTTGAGCTGTTCCTCATGGCCCAAAGCAGCAGCAGCCAACAGCACCCACCTTCCTGCCTTTGTGGAAAGGACAGGAGTCGAGGGACCCATTCTCCACTGCTCAGAGGGCACAGCAATTGAAATGGATAGGGGCACCATGCGGCTCAACTACATGTGCAACAGCTCCTGAGCTGTTGCATGAATGTCCAAAGTAGGCTGCCACAAGCATCACCCACTTTCCTGCCATTGCAGAAAGGAGGGGATGCGCGGGACAGGAGAGGTCATAGGGAAGGGTCAGAGTGGTTCCATCTGGAGAGGTAGAGGTAGAAAGAGTGACGTGGAACTTTTCAGGGAGAGGAGGACAATGGGTTACCAAGCAGAACAGGATCGAGAAGACCCAAACCTATGAGAGCCATCAGCTGAGAAACCCACTGAGCTTGCCTCTGGAACTTTGCAGCCCCGGGATCTCAGGGGGGCTAGAGCGCGATACCAACACTCCCAGATACCTGACCAGCTCAGGCACTAATAGTTATCTAGGTGAGCCATCAGCACAGGTGCCCCTGGCCTGGAAAGCTGTGGTGTCACAAATGCCCACGTCTTGATGAGTTCTCCTGAGCCCTCAACCTCACAGTTCTAAATGGCACTGGACCAGAAGCTGAGGCTAGAGCCCTAGCCCAGCACACCCAGAATCCTGACCACCAAATCAGGCACTGGTATTGATAATAATAATCATCAATGTTAGCCCTCAACCGAGGTGCCCACAGAGCTTGGCCCCAGAGCCTGGCAGCAGCCCTGGAACCAGAGGCTGAGGCTAGAGACCTAGCCCAGCACACCCAGAAGCCTGACCACCAGATCAGGCACTGATGATGATAACAACAACAACAACAACAATAATAATCAATGTGAGCCTTCAGCCAAAGTGCCCACAGAGCTTGGCCCCAGAACCTGGCAGCAGCTCTGGAACCAGAGGCTGGGGCTAGAGCCCTAACCCAGCACACCCAGAAGCCTGACCAGATCAGGCACTGATACTAATAATAATAAGAATTGGGTGAGCCCTCAGCCTGAGGTGCCCACAGAACTTGGCCCCAGAGCCTGGCAGCAGCCCTGGAACCAGCGGCTGGGGGTAGAGCCCAAGCTCAGCACTCCCAGAGGCCTGACCAGATCAGGCAGTAATAATCAGCATGAGCCCTCAGCCAAGGTGCCCACAGAGCTTGGCCCCAGAGCCTGGCAGCAGCCCTGGAACCAGTGGAGAAATAGATCCCTATCTAACCACACACAAAAAAACATAACTCCAATACACTCTCCCTGTGTCTCTCAAAAGGCTAGCAACAGCTCTGTCCCACTCCACTGCTTGCTGAAACTGAAAGCCAGAACTTGGAGCACAGTGCCCTTTTATAACCAGAGGTCTCGTTGACAAAAGCAGGAGGTCTGTGGTTGGCATCAGAACTGCCTAACAGGGTTTGCAGGTATGAGATTGGAGTTCCCATGGCCACAGAACACCCCCTCCTCCCTCCCTCACCCCTGGTGTCTTCTCCCATGTTACCAATTGTAACCAATTTGCAGCTGCACACTTGGAAGGAAGACCTGCCCATCAAGCTAAGTTGGGCTTTGATTGGGATGTCCAGGGTTACAGGGGGAGTGCAGACAGATTTCAGGCAGTCCCTCCCTCCGTTGCTGAGGCAATCGATTGAAGTCGCCTGAGTGTCTGGCTTCACAAACAGCAGACGAACGCAATGAACGAGGCTTGCGACAACCACTTGTTCATCTGGAATGGTGCCTCATGAACAGCCTGTTCACGAACAGACGAACGGCCTGTTTGTGTGTTTTTTCCATTCGTAATGCTTTCATGCCCATGTCTAGCTATGACAGGGTAATATCAGAAGGTCACTCAGAAATGAACAATAGACGAAATGAACTATAATCTCTTAATTTCTGATGTATAAGGGAAAAATTTGAATAAAAACCTGTTTATAATCACACATTACAAAACTCTACCACCGAGGACATCTCTGCATCTATGACTAACCTGCAAATAGATCACCAAACAGCCAATCTTGCCTTCTTAACAGTGCAACCCTAGCAAAATTGATTTCAATGGACTCAGAAGGGTGTAACTCTTCTTAGGATTATATATTTGATTGGCACATGTCTATGTTATTTCATACACAGAAACAGTTTATGAGCAGCATATTAATAAAGTGAGCATATTAATTAAGTGAGCTTTGCCTATTGGCAAAGAATATCCATGTGGAATTTAGTGATAGCTACCTGATTATCAGGATTGTGAGCTGAAATAGTTGCTGCTATTTCATAAATGATTTTGTTCAAACATAACAATGAGCTCCATTTAAACTCCAGTGAAATTCCAATTGGGCGTGAACACAGAGCCGAAACAGACGAGACGAGTTCCCTCAATTCAACCTGGGTTGAATTGCCTCAAGGTTTGATGGGAAATGTAGGCATTTCTCCTTCCCGTCGCTCAGAGGAGGAGGGGGGAGGAGGGCTCCTCTCGCCCGGCCGCCGCCGTTCCCAAGCGCGAGGGACTCGAGGAGCCTGGAAAGTGGCGGGGGGATGCTCTTAGGCTGGGGCGCGGCGGCGGCGGTGCTCTTGCTGCTGCCGCTCGCCGCCGCCACCTCTCTCGCCGCTGGAGTAGGAAGCCGAGAGGATGAGGACGAGAGGAAGAGGCTGGGCGGGGGGGGCGGGGGGCAGCTGCAGCAAGAGCGCCGCCACCACCGCACCCCAGCCTAAGAGCATCCCCCGCCACTTTCCAGGCTCCTCGAGTCCCTCGCGCTTAGGAATGGCGGCGGCCGGGTGAGAGGAGCCCTCCTCCTCCCCCCTCCTCCTCTGAGCGACGGGAAGGAGAAATGCCTACATTTCCTGTCAAACCTTGAGGCAATTCAACCCAGGTTGAATTGAGGGAACTCGTCTTGTCTGTTTCGGCTCACAGACTGTGCTATGCTCCCATGTGTTTCTCCCTCATCACTTCTAGTCTTGTTTCATCTCCCATATCCCTTTGTGCAAAAAGAACTTCCTAGACTGATCAAGCTTGAGTTCACTATGATGTCCAAATGCAAGTATCTTGGCAAACTGGCATTTCCTTATTCCACACAAAACAAAATTCCAAATCTCAATTTAATCCTAATTTAGAATCTCAGTTTAGGTGGAATCCCTGTTTGACAAAACACCAGTGTTATGGTAAACTGGCTCTTGTTCAAGCCAATAGTTTATTTTTGCATGAAGGAAAGAGCATGGGATATGTACAAATACAAAAACTGTTTTTGCAATTGATTAGAGTTTAATCGTAGTTTAAATGAAGCTTTTTGTGATGTCAGTGTGGTTTTTGTTTGTTTGTTTTATAATAGCTGAAAAGAGACCCAGAGGTAGACTGGATAGTGTTGGAACTATTTGCTAACCTGGTCAAATCACAAACTAGATGTTGTTCAGGAAGGTCAGGGCCAGGAAAGGAGAGTCCAATTTAATCCTTGGAAAGTTTTGTCTTTTCAGGTTTTTACTTTGGAGACACAAATTTACCCATTCAGGATATACAAGCATAGTGTATGATATGGGCTTCTTCTACAGCATTTATAGAAAAGTGTAGTGGTGTGTGTATTTCTTTCCAAAATGGCACCACTGAATGGAGATAGCAGTACTATTTCATCTGAAACTTGCTTGCCACAGAGGTGATAAAAATTAAGCAAGCTAGTCAAAGAAGCTCATCAGTTTGGAGTTTGAGCTGAACTGAGGTATTTATTATTACATTTTCAATTGCACTGAATTTAACTGATTCACATTTTTTTTATTCTGAATACAAAGATTAATGGGTGAAATTACTGAACCAAACAGTAAAATGAAATAAAATATATCAAAATAAGAAATTTTATTGGCTGATAGTATAATGTAGTTTCATCAAAAGATAATATCAATGAATGAATCTAACCAAGTGAACTAAAACAAGTTAGTGGCTGAGAATGGTTATGTATTCAAACTGTTCAAAAATGTGAATAGAATTTAAGACATGGAAAAGCAAGCCAGTTTTATTTGAGCCTTGCTGAGCTCCTTCTACAGATTTGTCTCCTAAATCTTTCCTTCCTACACTGGCTTAGTTCCATACACAATCAGCATCTTGAAGATGCACTACAGTGCTTCACCCATGCAGCAAAGAATCAGGGCTCCCATCCAATGATTAAAATAATTTGGCTGCCATGAGACTTCATTTATCTTTGCTGAAAGAAATTTCAATATTTTATGAAAAGCATTTGAATACAGACGAAATCTTTTGGCAAACACCAGCATAATTTAGCTATGATTTAACAGCTCCTTTCACTGACTTGTTAAATTATGCCATTCCATCATCTACCCTATGGTCCTTCCTTTTTCGTCCATTACTGATTAAGTCCCACACAATGTGTGGAAGAAGCAGAAATGGGCAAAACATTCTGTCAGAGGAGTGATTTAATAGCCACTTGGTGACTAAAGCAACCTATGATAAAACATATGCATTCGATATTTCCTTTGAGCGTATGTGTTCTCTTGGTCTAGAAATGTTAAACAACATATCCAGTTCCTGGGCTGAAGGAGGTTCCTCCACCCCCTTTTTAATATACTATTGTGCAACAAGTGGTATTTTGCCAGTTATAAAGCCTTCTTTATTATGAACTCATATTGGCAACAGTTTTTCCTAGTCAACACACTTCTTGTTAACCATCATTGTCACATTATTTCAGCATTTCAAAGAAGATCCAATGACCTGAATGAGCAATTTAGTTATCTTGTATCTTACATCTGTAAGTGAATGTATTTAAGATCTTCAGGAAACAGAACAGTTGACCTGACTTTGCAATGCATTCTATGGATGTGACAAACAGACAGACAGAATTCAATAGAGGCACAGCCATCATTGCATTATTTTCTCTGCTGAAAATGGATATATTCTTTATTCCTAAGTGACATACAGTAAAATCTATACTGGATATTTCTTCCATTACCTATGAAGGGCTAGACCATAATCCTAAAATGGAACCTTGCATTTAATTACCCTAATAAGAGCCTAGGGTCTGCCTGCAAAGAAAATTGGGAGGGGGGGGGTATGTGAACTTGGCCAGTTGAAGCCATACTCAAATTTCCGATTCAGATCAGATTTATGGCCCATACAGCATTATCTCCAAAATATCAACACTTAAGGCTGTATATTAGAGTTGAAATTAATTTGAGAAAAATGTTTGCAGCATAAACTGGACAGACATAGAACCACCCCCCAATGGGGGGAAAATGGAATAAGAATGTTTCTCATGATGCATTTTGCCATTCTTAAAATAGTCTGGTTGGATACAACTTGTTTCAGACCTAGCCAGAAATGCATTATTTCCCACCATGATATCTAAATTTTGAGCTGAATAGAGTTCAGATATGTGTAAAAATATGTGAGGAAGAGATTCTGTGACAGTCAATGATGATGGCGTTAAGGATGTTCTGCAGTGATCAGGAGGAGAAGAGGTGCCTTGGATTGAGCAGGATGTAAGCTAATCCTTTGGTTAATGATCCCACCTTTCTGTGGGAAAGAAAATGCTTAACTCCCCAGATGGAACCTTGCTACTCAAATTCAGATACATATTGATTGATTTCCGTATCCACATATGTACAACCGAATCTTGTTTAGTTGTCTATAATGAGTAGGACAGGATGAATGTCACTCATTTCATGCTATACTTGTTGCATAATTTTGCAGTATCACATGTTCCATTCTACATCCTTCTGTTTATCTACCATAAATTTATTTGAATATTCACCTTCCCAAATTTGGAACAAATGATCATGCAGTTCTATTCTGCAATAGGGATAGCTCTGATGAGAATGGCATTTCAGGGGGAAATTTCTTTTAGGGAACATCCCATATATATGGACAGTACCTAAGTTTACTACTGGAAAGGGTTTATAGGATTAAAGATTTCAATGTTTGCATTTCACAAAATTTATGTGAGTCTGTCATAACAGGTTGACTATAGCTTATAGGAGACTGTAGTGTGGAGGCATATGTTCTGTTTCTAGTGCCAATCAAGTGGTCATCCATCATGAAAGTAAATTGATGTTTCATAAATCTCTGCTTACCATTACCTCTGGCAGGCAGTTATTAGAGGGGAAAGCATGAGGTTTCTCTTAACAACAAAGGAAAATGAGGTTTTGCTACTGAAGTAGAAGCATTAGTCACACCTTCAAATTATTGCTTTGATTTATACCTTTAAGAACAAGGGATGGGCCATCTAGTTTAAAGAAAAATAACAGTTACCTGAATCTCTGCCCATTTTTGGAACTTTCTTATGCTTTTTTTAAAAAAAAAATCTTTTAATGTTTTTGAAATACTCAAACATAATTTATGCTTCATATTTCCAGAAATCCCACCTTGGTTTTGGAAATTTCTACAAGAGAAACGGAAGTTTCATAACCAGAAATATCTCATCACCACACACAGGTTGGATGTGGTGGTAGCAGGAACCCTTGTAACCCTTCAAAATGAATTTCACCATTAATTCCAATGATTAGCATGGGAGCCTGAAGAAAGGTGATTGATAGTATCTTTCTTGCTTCCTCACATTTTTTTCTTGTGACTCTGGGATGCTTAATTAACATAGGAAGCAAGCCTGAGCAGCTCTACTTGGAAGTAAGTCCATTTTTTCAGTGGGGTTTAGACTAGAGATGGGCACAATCTGCATTACGATTGAAAAAAACCCATGATAATGGTGATCACGTGATCGTGACCCTGTGGATTGTTATCATCCACGGCCAACAATTCAGCAATCAGGAGGGGCCTGGATTAGGGCAATTGGGCTTGGATCGGGGATCCAGACACTCAGACGCCAGCAATCTATTCCCCTGGCAACGGAGTCAGGGGAATGCCTGAGCTGTGTTTGCCCTCCTTCTGTCACCCTGGAAACCCGAATGGAAGCTCGGCTTTCCTTGATCAGCAAGGCTTCCTTCCAACCACGGAGTAGCAAAGCAGTCACCAGTTGGGAGAAGACACCCAGGGGAGGGAGGGGGAAGGGGGTGTTCTGTAGCCATGGGCACTCCAATCTCATCCCTGCAAACCCTGATAGGCAGCTCTGACAGCCAAACACAGACGGCCAAATACAAACACAGATGCCGCCGGCATCATCCACCGTTCCTGTATCGCTGGGAACAGCGGGGCTCCCCTCCGCTTTTGCCTCCACGATCCACGGATCGGGAACAGGAGATGCTCGGTGCGGGTCATTAAATCGGGATTGTCACCGGCACCGATCCACGACCAGCTTGATTATTGATGGTTGTTGTGGGTTTTCCGGGCTGTATTGCCGTGGTCTTGGCATTGTAGTTCCTTACGTTTCTCCAGCAGCTGTGGCTGGCATCTTCAGAGGTGTAGCACCAAAAGACAGCGATCTCTCAGTGAGAGATCTCTGTCTTTTGGTGCTACACCTCTGAAGATGCCAGCCACAGCTGCTGGAGAAACGTAAGGAACTACAATGCCAAGACCACGGCAATACAGCCCGGAAAACCCACAACAACCATCATTCTCCAGCCGTGAAAGCCTTTGACAATACAGCTTGATTATTAATTTTTTTTGGATCGTGCCCATCTCTAGTTTAGACTCTCAGAGAGTATTCTTCAGATTGCAGCTGTGGCCTCTCATTGGTTTATATTCTAACCACATGGGAGCGCTGAGAAGTTACATTGAAAAAAAGGCAATTTAAAACAGACCTGAATTGATCTATATGTTACTTTGACTACAGAGACTGGTATCTAGTACGGCTTTTTTCATCCCCCCCACCCCTGAAGCAATCCCTTATAATTTATTATAACTCACCACTGTGAGTTATCACTGAGTGAGTTTCCCTACCGCTGTTTGGATGATTATGAAATTTGAAAATTGTCATGGGCCTGTAAACAGTAGTTTATAGATTAACTCTTTTCCTTAGTTTGGCTACTTCAGCCTGCTAATTTGACTTTGAGGCCAAGGTACAGCAGCTCCGCACCTGTGGTGATGTGTTGAGGAGTAATCCAGTTTCCAAGGCAGCTTCCAGCTCCAATAAATGACAAACTCTAACCACAATCCCACAATATTAAATATTAAAAAGCATGAATTAACTGCATAGAAAAGACATGGAGAATAAATTTAGGTGCATCCTGGTGGGGCGGATTCAACTAGAGTGCTGTTCCACAACAATGAAGTGACCACAAGAAGTCAATCCCCTGGCATCCCAGAAATACCATACTGTTGGCTTAATGATATGATTGCTGAAATGTTTGAACTGTTCCCAATAGGATATCCATTGCAAAAGCTTTTGTAAACATAAAAAAATATGACCACATAGATGCTATTATATCATTTCTTTATTTAAGATTTTTTTTCTAGAAAAACAATTTAAAATCTAAGGTCCTGTATCTGAATTGGTTCAATTTACTCATTTATTTCAATTTCCAGCTCATATATCTTGCAGGAAGACCACCCCCGTGAGTGTCAAAAACAAAAAGGAAAAATGAAGACAATTACAATGCGTGAACTGGCCTCAGCCAGGTAAGAAAACACATTCTGTATTTGTTTGTCAGAATGCCCTGTGTAGAGGCTCTTCTTTAATGTACAGAGTAATGGCAAATGTCACTGTGGTTGTGCACCTGCCAAGGAAGCCCAGCAGAGGACCAGCGAAAGGTCTTTTGACCACCCTTTGCTGATTTCCTGATAGCTGGAGGACCTGTTAGTAACAGATGCAAGAGAGCACAAAGAGATGACATTGTTCTCCTTTAAGCCGCAATGGCACTAATGGAGCTTAAAGGAGTGCAGAAAATAGTGTTCCCAACCTCCAGATGGGGCCTAGACATCTCCTTGAATTACAGCTTATCTTCAGACTACAGAAATCAGTTCCCTTGGAGAAAATGGAGGGTGGACTATTGAATTATATCCTGCTCAGGTCCCTCCCCTCCTTCAAATCTGCTGTCCCTACCTTCCACCGCTAAATCTCCAGGAATTTCCCAACCTGGAGTTGGTAGCCTTAGCAGGACACTTCCTTCCCTTTGGTGAGTCTGTGACTGGTGGTAGGGAGAGTATATAAGCTGCAAAACGGAGTACAGGAGTAAAGAGAAATAAGGGGAAAACTGAGGAAGGAGTTGCAAAATAAGAGGACGCAAAGAGCTGTGCTCCAAAACCGTTAATATCTGCAGCAGTTTCTGGAAGGATAGAAGTCATTAATATGGTTCACCCTCAGAGAATTTTGGCCACTGGATTCATGCCATTGTGACATTGAGATTAAACTACTGTAATTCATTCTACAAAGGTATCTCCTCAAAGTCAACTTGGAAACTCGAGCTGGTCAAAAAAGCTGCAGCTCTTCTACTTTCAGAAGCTAGACAGCCCATGCATAATACTCCTATTCTGCAGGCACTCCATTGGCTACCCATTAGTTACTGGGCTCAATTCAAGGTCATAATTATTATATTCAAAGTCCTACATGACCTAGGCCCCTAGAGTTCCTAAGTGCCCCAGCTGGGGTGGGGTATCCTCTGCTCCCAGCTCCCACTCCCTACTGCCTCTAACCTGGCCGGTGGAAGGGAAGTTGCGTGGAATGGGAACGGGAGCTCCGGAGCACAACTCTGCACACTCCAGATCCTTTGTTGTCATCCTGGGAATGACAACATTCCTGTTGCAACAAGGAAGAACAGCCCCACCTCGTGTGGGGGGGGGATTTTCGCATAAAATTGACCAATTTTGATAAGTTTCTCCTGCACATAGTAAGTTTCCCCCATGTGCCTCCCACACACCCCCATCCCCTGAGATGGGCCCTGGAGGACCTGGCAACCCTATAAGCCCTCACATCTGTGAAACAGCCTCTCTCCCTATGTTCCACCACAGCAGCTTCACTCATTTGAATGGGAGCTTCTGCAGATATCACACTGCAGTTGGGCTAAATCAGAAACTTCCCATACATAAGCTTTCTCTGTAGTTGCCCACATCTTTTGGAATGGCCTTCCTGAGGCGGTCAGGAAAGCCCCCATTCTCCTGACTTATGCAGGAGGGCTTTCTACCCAGATTATAAGACTGTGTAATAAGACATAGCTCAAAGAAATAACTTAGATAAACTTTGATAAATACAGAGGATTTATCTATGTATTCAGCTTTATGCTAGTTTTCAAATTTGTGGTTATATCATACCCTATAGTACCTGTTTTCATTGAATGTCCCAACTGTTGATCATGTTGTATTGTTGTTCTGTGAATGTCCTAGCTATTGATTATATTGTATTGACTTGCAGTATGTAATCTGCCTTAGATCTCAGTGAGGAAGGTGGATGATAAATCAACAAGAACAACAACAACAATAACACCCTCAGAGAGTTCTGCGCTCTCTGCTACTAGATTCTGGAATGCTTGAAGGATATGGAGGAGAATCTCGAGGTAATCTTCACACTCTGGTAGAACAAATGACAAGAAAGAAAATAACTTTTATTTTCACATCAGTGAAATTATCACAATATAGCCTTCTAAATTTTGCTCAAGAGTCCAAGCCTCTGGATTCTTTCCGAATGGCTAAAACTATTGGGAATTTTCTGTTTTATGCCTATTTGATCTTATCTTTCATATTTACAACATCTTTTACTGCCCCACATAGGAACGCTGGCAAATATTCCTTTTTGCCTTCATTACTACCCCCATAGGCTTAGGAGGAACTTTGAGTGAGCAAGCCTTTACTCATCATGCATAAAGCCTTTACTAAAGCAGTTGGTTGTATCAAAGCCAATAGACGCAACTGGGAAAGCAGGATTATTCACACAACTAGGAGTGTAAAAATTGGGTCTCAACTTGTTATCCCTTCAGGATTTGGCTTCAGTCTCCAAAATCTGGCTCTTGTTAATCCTTCAAATGGTGTAGTTTAGGCCTGTTTCTTACAAACTTTTTTCTGAAAGGCCTTTCACTGAAAAATGAGGGCTAGTAAAGAAAGATGTAAGCACTTCATAGAAGAAAAAGATGCTAATCTCAGGGAAATTCTCTAACATGGTGGAAATCAGCAAAAGGCCTGCAGGTTTGCCTGAGTTGCCAGAACTCCACCCAAACTATTCATCATTCACAGTACAGCATGTAAGCATTTGTTTCCTCACTATATCCATTTTATATATTGAGGTGGAGGGTGAGAAAAAGGATGGCTGTTGGCTCACAGGCCAGGCTTAGTCGATCCTGATGAAACAGTAGAGGAATAACACAGTCATTCTATGGTTTAGTCTCTATGGGGCAGTATAATTTATTATTGCAATTCAGACTGAACTAGGGATTTTTCTTGCTTAATATTTCTGTTTCTTGATAACAATAAAATAGTATGAGTGCCATTCCAATTTCTCTGAGAATGTTCTCACTTAGTGCTGGTTCAGATGATACTCCATCCTGTGTGGTGCTAGAAGAGATAAGGAGAATGCATCTCCTCCATGTTTTCTGGCACACTTGCCCTGCCTCCAATGCCGGTGGCCATCTTTGTCACATTTAAGCTTTCTACGTACAGTTGAAATCCTGCATATAACCTAAAATTTAACTGCATATTTACACTCTATTCATGATAAATCAGACAATCATAGCAATGTGCCTAGCAGTGGTGAAGTCAGAGCACCACACCGGCATGGAGGTACATTATGCTCTCCACCTCCTCCTCTTGCTCACCACATGTAGGGTTAGCTTACTGTTCAAACTGGTTTATTGTTAAGCAGGGAGGGCGGAATATAAATATAATAAATTAAATTAAAATTAAATTAAATAAAAGTTCTTCAGTATGCTATTGTTGGTGCATTTTGCATTTATTTATTTATATCCTGATTTTCTTCCCAGTGACTAATGATCATTAGAAAAGCACATTACTAAATATTTCTGTTCTGCAGAACAGCTAAATAAAAACAAGTAAGCAAATTAGAATAACAAACAGTATGCATAGTTACAAAAGGAACCAGATATAATTTGACACATTCAAATAAACAAAAATCATTTTCTCTCGGAGAGAGACTTCAGTTGCAACAAAACTACAAACAATTCAGCCATCCCAGCCAATGGCAACAGCCACTCAGGCTGGTGGCTGCTCTTTGCCTCCTTGGAAGGAGGAAAGCAGAAGGCACACCCTGGCATCCAGGGCTTAGCATTGGGGGCGGAGTCTGTAGCCTTAGCTGGCTTCTCTGCCCCATTGCCTTCAGTTGTGCCTCGTGCTCGACCCACCCACCTCACCCTATTGCAATGCAGAATTAGCCGGTCGCCTTTTGGGGCCAGGTAGGAATTTTTTCGCCTACCTTGCACTGTGAGAAGAGGAATGTAATTGGCATGGTGGGACTGAGGTAATTCCCTGGTGGCAGGATTGAAGTTAGGGGGAAATTTGAGCGGGCCGGTGAGCACTCCTGGCACCTCCCCATTGGTGGGGAATTGGGGTCTGTCAGGAGCGGCTGGCTGCCATATGGCTCAGTTGCGAGGACAGACGCCCTGGGTGGGGAACCCCTGGACAAGCCAGTCTCCCCCCGCTGCCGTACGGCCAGGTGGGGGAGCTTTACAGGGGTGAACCACTTCGCCTGGTCAGACCAGGTCCCAGCCATACCATGGATGGCTTGCACCCGGGGCAGCGGGTGTCTCGCCCAGACAGGTCAGGGCGGGGTCCAGGAGTGACCCCAGGGCCTGACCTGTACCACTAGTTAGGGCCTTGCCATAGTTTATGTTTAATTGTTGTAATTTTAATAAAGCAGCCCATTTTAGAACCCAAATACTGTGTCTGCCTTTCATTCCGACTGAGGGGGCAAAACCTTTATGAATACATCCTAATTTCAGCATCCAGTGATGTCTCTCAGTCAGCTTGTGTTTTCATTCTTGATATCTTCTGCACACTTCTCTGAGATAGCGAGATAGCGAGCTGCAGTCAGGCTCTGGGACCAAACTTATTGGGTTTCCTTGGCTGAGGGCTCACCTTTCTGTCTCATTTCCCGCCCTTTCAATTCTTATTTGTGGGGTTGGGATAGGGCTCTGTCCCAACCCAGTCTCAGAGCTGCAGTCAGGTTCTGCGTGCAAGCTTATTGGGTTTCCTTGGCTGAGGGCTCTTCTTCTACCACCATGAGGGTCGAAATGAGGAGGAAGGGTGGCTGTGGGGGAGGGGGGAGAAGTGCCAAGGTTGTCCTGGTTGCCCATTGTCATCGGTACCCAGCACCAGCTGTACTAGGGACTGGGAGGTCTCAGAGGCAGAGCTTCTTTATACAGATCCACTTTTGGGGATCAAGGAGGAGACAGGAGAGCTCTTAGCATTGCCAGAGGAAGAGCAGCTGCTAAAACTTTTTGAGGAGGGATCTCAGAGTGCATCGGAGTTCTTGGAGAAACTTCCAGCTCCTCCACATCCCAGCTTCTTGGGGCAGCCCCTGCCTGCACTCCATCCTCCCAGTCCAGCCCCACACTTCAGCAGTTAAAGCTCCATCCTCCCAGTCATGTGAAAAAGGGACGACCACCATCCCAAAGACCCATCTGTTCCAGGTGGCCATCTGACAGGCACTGGGGGAGGTGGGGGTATTCCCACCCCAGGAGCCAGTTGCCCCCGCACAGCTGACCATCAAGGTCACAACCAAGGACCAGAAGGTGTCTTGCAGGATTGGGATGGGAAGGGTGAACTGCACTGTTGCACAGCTTGCTCCCCCTCTTGAAAGTCTTCTAAGGGCCTCTTGCTCCTAGAGAGAGACGCTGCCTCTCCCCACCAGTGCAGCCTCCATGCCTCCTCGCAGAGGTCCAGCTTCTTCCATTGGTGGAGCTCCTCATTATGGAATGCAATCCCAAAGTGCAATGGAGACCTGCCAATTCCTGGCTGTCCACATCTGCCTTCTCCCAATTTTGATCTTTCCCCCACAAAATCCTCACTTTCATCCTCCTTTCCACATCTGTCCCCTCAAGATGTCTGCTCCCCCAAGAGTCCTCCTGCCTTTTAGCCTCCCCATGCCCAGGTCTGCCTCCTCATGATTCTTCTCCCTCCCAGAATCAGAGCTTCTAGCCTCCCCTTGGCCAGCCCGATGGGGAGATTTCTATTCTCCCAAGGAGACTCCCTTTCTCTCCAGGATCGCCTCTGACCTGTCCTGTACAGGGATATTCCTGTCTCCTAAAAAAAACATCCACTCCCTCCCCCCAAATTTAACCTTCTCTCATAGATTGTCTCTGTTCTCGTGTCCTCTCTCTCCAAAAACATCTTCTTGACTGTCCCCTCAAAGAGTACTTTTCTCCCTCTGCATTCCAGCCCCAGAGCAGGTTTTCTGCTCCCAGGAACTATCATTCCACTCTGGGGGCCATCATTCCATTCTCAGAGGAAGATTATCCAACTCCATCTCATGTTTTCATTGCAATTTTTTGGTGCTGCAAGCCAATTGGCGATTGCAGCTCCTATTCCGTCGACTGGAAGTTTCCTGGGGGTGGCCGAACGTCCAAACTGCAATCTTGGGAAACTTGGAGGTTGGCTGGAAGAGAGCCTCCTGAAGACTCACTGTGAGTTTGGCATCTCTGAGTGTGAATGGGGGTGGTTCTATGGCCCCCGTAAATGATGGACAACAGACTGCTGAACCGGTCTGCGAACTGGGGCAGGTCCTTGAAAAGTTCATGGTCCACAAAACATGATGGTCCACAGACCAACGGTCCATGGTTTTTTACTGGTCCATGCTCATCTCTATTTAGCACCATTTGTAGGGGGTTTAGCTTCTCACAACAATACCATCCAAACAATGGTATTGTTTATATGCTTTAGAATTTTGGTGCCCTTCTGAAACACATCTGATGCCTGGTTCAATATACTTTAACTGCTCCTTGCCTATTTTAATGCAGTATGGTGGAGTGATTGCACACAGTCTTTATAGATTTTTCAATCCAGGAGAAGTTTATTCAGTAATAATGCTGGTCCCCTTTTCTCAATGACAGATGAATTCAGCAGCCATTTCTTATTGTTAATAATGGTTTCTTGGCTGTCCTTGGCTTTTATTCAAATTTGAAATGTGATCCTTCACTGTTCAATGTGGGTTTATTTACAATTGTTTTTATTTATTGCTGTTTTATTAACTGCTTTGTGTGTTGTTGTTTCAATTTCTTGTTTCATCTCCTAAAATTCTGGTTTTTTAAGGCATTGGATGTTATTGAAAGTTCCTGTATACTTGGTTGTTATAATTTGACTGTAAACTGTTTTGGTAGATTTTATCTGAAAGACTAGATATATGTTTTAGATACCTAAATAAATCATTATGCTTTATGTTGACATATCTTATACCACATGGACACAATCTTTTCTTCCATTCTTTTTTAAAGCAATAGTAAATGATGTCTCAGTTTTGTGTGGGGGGGGGATGCAAAAATGGTAGCTCTCTGGTCTCTATCCCAAACACTCTGTACATACTCTAGTATTTACTTGCTATTTTTATTTTAATTATTTAGTGTATTTATAGTCCCCCTTTCTTGTTGAGAATCAAGGTGGATTACAGTTGAAAGAACAACAAAAACTATAATATATATAACGAACAATTAATACATTTGGGTTATACAGTTAAAGAATAATGGAATACAAATCATATGACATATTAGCCTAGATTTCACAAATTACAGCATCCAATAAACTGAGTTTCACAATTAGAGCAGAGTATATTAAAGCCATTACAATATATCAAATAAACAATGCAATATAAAGGTAGAGATAAAACAGAGGTGCCTGAAAGATAGAGATAAAACAGAGGCACTGACTCTCTGCAGCTACGGACTCTTCTTCCTTCGAGTCTTGGGTGTCCCTTGTGGATTATCCTGCCTGACCATGTCGGAGCCCTCCGCTAGGCTGGATCCACTTTGAGGAAGAAACAAGTAAAGGCAATAAGGAATTATTTTGAACTATGAATGACTATTTATTCTCGACCCCAAGTCTTTGGACTATTTTGCTTGCTTTCTTTGCTGGTGTTCCCATTTTGTTTGACCATTTCTATACCATTTATACATTATATGTCCTCTTTTGAAGTTAATACACCAAAATAAGCATCAATTTAAACATAATTTTACAATCAAATTTTGGGTTTGATTGGAGAAATGATAACTATAATTTTGTTCCAAGTGCTGAGAAATCATATAAGAAACTAGTTTTCAGACTGAACCAGAGTAGTCACAAAATTCAGTAGCGTCCCCATTCCTATGGTTTGGACTTGTCTGTATCCTTGTAGTAGCAAATACTTTTTGAATATGTCCTTTATTGCATTTCTTCAATATGTGTTTTTAAAGTTTCTGTAAGTAGCTGGATGAAATTGCTTTCCAGTTGATAATATAGGACTGTTTTGGGCAAATTGCCTGTCCTTCTGTTTAGCAAACATGTATATTTCTTTATCTTTATTCTGCTGTGTCCCTTGCTGCTTTAGCTTCTGGATCACATTTGAAATGTTGAGATTGTTTTCTTCAGTTAAAAGTTTGTTGGTATAGTCTCACAGTATTGACCACTATAGATGGGCATGAACTGAAATACGAACCAAAGTTCATCACGAACCAGGCAGTTCATGGTTTGCAAACTGGTGGTTCACCAGAGCCCATTTCTGACAAACCACGAAAAACTTCATGATGGTTCATTTTTCATTTCATCACTACAGACAGCCTGGCACCATCAATCAATTTCCTAGGCAACCGGAGATGGGCTTTCTGCAGTGGAGGTGTTCACCCAACTGCTTTTCAGTTGATAGGAGGAATTTGAAAGCAGCAACACTTTTCTTGCCTGCAAGAACACTTGCCTGCAAGAAAAGTGTTTCTGCTTTCAAAGGGCCTGCCGCTTTTTTCTGCTGAGAGGAGGGGCATCCCCCTCCCATCAGCTGAGGCACTTTTTGGACTGGAACATTTATTCTGCTTCCCATGTTCACAGGAGTTTGCTTATTCCCTGCTGGCTTTAAAAGTCAGGAAAGGGTTAAATGGCTGATCTTTCCCTTCCTCCTTGGGGGTATGCACAGTCTCTCTTTTTTTCCCCAAAGGCAAGAAAGGGTTGTAACATTGTAACATTGCAACATTGAAATGTTACTGCACATTTCTCCTGGCTTTAAAAGCCGGGAAAGGATTAAATGGCTCCTTTTCCCTCCCTCTCAGGTATGTTTCAGGCTTTGAAAAAGAGGGGGGGGAACCCAAGTGTTTTGCACAGTTCTTTGGAAACAAAGTGGCAGGGAAGCTCTTGCTTCATCCCCTCCCAGCTTCCCAGCATCCCTACTACTTTGTTTCCAAAGGGCTGTGCAAAACACTTGGTTTTATTCTCTCTTTTTTCAAAGCCTGAAACATGCCTGGGGGGGAGGGAAAAGGAGCTATTTATTCTTTTATTGGCTTTTAAAGCTGGGAGGAATGTGCAATAATATTACAATGTTGCAATGTTACAACCTTTTCTTGCTTTTCAAAAAAAAAAAGAGAGAGAGAGAGTACATACCCCAAAACAGGAAGGGAAAAACCAGCCATTTAACCCTTTCCTGGCTTTTAAAGCTGGCAGGGAATAAGCAAATTCCTGCAAATATGGGAAGCAGAACTGATATTGAAACACCTTAAAGTCTCCATGTGAAAAGGACCTCAGTTGATAGGAGGATGCCTCTATCCTCAGCTGAAAAAAGTAGCAGGAGTTTGAAAGCAGCAACACTTTTCTTGTCATACAAGAAAAGTATTGCTGCTTTCAAGCCGACAGCTTTTTTCAGCTGATGGGGGATCTCCCTCCCATCAGCTGAAAAGTGACAGGCATTTAAAAGGGGGAACTGGAAGCACAAATCTCTATTCTACAGACCTTCTGCTGCCCTGAAAGTGACGTTTTCCCAAACCTAACTAACTAGTTCACAAACCGGGGTAAGTTCGTGAAAGTTCGTGGTTCGTGAAATGTGATGAACCACAAACACATGGTTCAGATTTGTCCTGGTTTGTGCCCATCTCTACTGTTAACATAGACATTTCTCTCTTAGTGTGCTATTAACTTAGTCCTTCATTTCATGGTTGCCAACTTCTAGTAGGGAGCTGAAGTTCTCCTGGAATTACAATTGATCTCCAGATTACAGAGATCAGTTCCTCTGAAGAACATGACAACTTCAGATGGTGAACTCTATGACATCACATCCCCATTAAGTTCACTTCTTTCCCCAGATTCCACCCTCACCAGTCTTCATCTCCAAATAACCAGGAATTTCCCAAAATGAAGTGAGAAGCTTTTTAATTTTTCCGCGAATCATGGAAAAGATTCACATTTATGGAACTTGGATCCTTTCTTTCTGAGCAAATGTTACTGCACACTGTTCACACTATCTTTTTCTAAAACCTGGAGCAATCACATTGCATACAATCAGATGCCATGTACTGCTATAATTTTTAGTGGTGCTGCTACTTACTTTTATGGGAGAATCTCTCTGCCTTCAAAATATTATTCCAGAGGTGATGCCAGTAGACTCAATTTATTAAACCCAGTGTGTGTGTGTGATAAACATATGATCTGTTAAACAGTTCTTAAACCTTTTCTTACATTAACACCCCAGGAGATCACTAGGAAGATTATATAAGTGTCCAGCTTTACCTCTCAGACTAAAGCTACCATAAACCACCCTATAGCTGCTAGGACCTACTAAGTTAGAGCAGTAGGACTCTTAGTAGGGGGTGAAGATTCTATGGGGTGCCAAGCTACAGGTCTTCCAGTTTCCATCTCAAATAATATATTCTTTTTAAGGTTGCACGGTCCTCCCTAGCAACTGGTAGGGAGTGGGGAGTGGATTTAACAGGTTGTAGCAAGGGGCTTACTATGTATGTTGCTGCCAATGCACTGAAATCACTCCCTGTGTGCCTGCTTAACCATACAGTTTCCCCAAAATACTAGACAGTCTGCAGCATCCCCCAGCAATGTGCCAATGTCACTTCTGGGAACATAGGGAGTGAGGTCAGCACACTGGAATGCTGCCTATCCTCCCCTGAGTTTCCTGCCCCCCCACACCAACTAGCTGAGTAGCATTGGGAAGTGCTGACTGGCAGCCAAGGATACCCTGCCAGTACAAGAGGAATAGAAAGCCTCATTCCTTTAAAAAGTTAGTATGCACTTCTTCAATACCTAGGCTTTAATACCGGGCAAGTTAAGAGGAAGTAGAAAAATAATAAATACAATTGTGACATTTGAATGTAGCCACTATTGAATACCCAAGACCACCTTTCACATACTTTGGTAAAGTCTTTGTACAACATTTCCATCAGCTGCTCTGATGGATGTCACTGTACCTCGAAATTTTCAGTTCTATGTAATAATGATTAAGTATGGTTGTTTAGAGTACATTCATACATCAGACTTCTCTGAAGTAATTAATTCCAGACACAGTTCTAATGACTATCTACTCCAGACTGAGGAAAAGGACATTAGGAAATCCTAGTTGAAAGCTTTTGCCTCTCTAAGGCAACATTATGTTTTATTTGGAACTAAAATCTTTCCACATCTCCAACAGTTTGTCATGTTTTTATTACATGAAAATCCAATTTTGTACATCATAATTTCTCTAAAGTACTGGAAACCTCACAATGAGCTCAAGTCTAAGAAAGAAAGAAAGAAAGAAAGAAAGAAAGAAAGAAAGAAAGAAAGAAAGAAAGAAAGAAAGAAAGAAAGAAAGAAAGAAAGAAAGAAAGAAAGAAAGAAAGAAAGAAAGAAAGAAAGAAAGAAAGAAAGAAAGAAAGAAAGAAAGAATCACAGGCCAAGAGACAAGGTTTTCAGAAAGATGGAATATTTCTCTCATTGCATAGGCTTGTTCAGACCACAGGAATGCTTGCAAGATGCTACATGCTTCCTTTGCTATTGTCTGGCTTCTTATACCACCCCCACCCCCCAGGCTCAGGCAGCAGCTGCTGCTACTGCAGCTCTGAAATTTTAATGTGACACTTTTCTCATTATTATTATTTCTTTTCTGCTCATCTTTCTCCTTGCTACTTTCACCTCATCTCTCTTCTTGCCACTTCCTAGAACTGCCTGCCTACACAACATATGAATAAACGTTTCCATCCTTTGAAGAGAGAGAGAGACAGAGATTTGTCAAGACAAAAGAACATTGGTGAAGTAAAACAACTAGGCTTTTGTGACCTCCTCTACTCTCTTGTTTTATTTTTTGCAGACACAGGGAGCATAAAAAGCTTTGTTTTTCTCTAAAAGTGTGTTTTCTCAGTATATTTTACTGTCAAGCTAGATTCTCTCTACACTTACATTAATTGGATATGAGGGCAACTTTGGCTGATCTCTCCAGTGTTACACTCATTGTGACTGGGATAACAAGGCACAGAATCAGGGATAATGAGCACTATTTTGGAAAATCAATTATCTTTGATAACACCCCCTTAACTCTAACCTTGCAGCTGTTCATGCAACAAGCAAGGTTAAAGAGAGGTAAGCATGGAGATATAACTTTGCTTTGAATCTGAAGAAACAAAACCTAGATAAGTTACTTACTGCATACTGATCATGTAAATTCTAAAAAAAATATGGTTGTTGTGGGTTTTCCGGGCTGTATTGCCGTGGTCTTGGCATTGTAGTTCCTGATGTTTCGCCAGCAGCTGTGACTGGCATCTTCAGAGGTGTAGCACCAAAAGACAGAGATCTCTCAGTGTCTCGACACTGAGAGATCTCTGTCTTTTGGTGCTACACCTCTGAAGATGCCAGTCACAGCTGCTGGCGAAACGTCAGGAACTACAATGCCAAGACCACGGCAATACAGCCCGGAAAACCCACAACAACCATCGTTCTCCGGCCGTGAAAGCCTTCGACAATACATCTAAAAAAATAAGCTCTGAAATAATTAGTGTTTATATCAAGGGCCAAAGTAAGCATGATGGTGTATCCACATGTATTCAGACGTCCACCTTTTTCATTTGCACCTTGCAATCCATTTTTAAAGCATTTTCTTCTTAGCCTAGCTAGCTTCAGTATCTAAACACTTGAAGTTGCCTTATACTGAGTCAGACCATTTGTCTATCAAGGTCAGTATTGTATACTTTAATTAGTGTAGGCCTCCAGGGATTAAGGTGGAGGACTTTCATATTACTTACTACTTGATCCTTTTAATTTAAAATATTAGGAATTTAACCTGGAACTTCCTGCATGCCAAACAGCTATCTTACCATTGAGCCATGACACCCCCACCCCCACCACACAAATATGATTGAAGTTGCGTGAAAAATGCATAAAGCAACAAGAATGCAGTGGAGTTTGAAGAAGAAAGCAGGGTTTGCCCTCATACTCTGTTTTGTGTAAAAAATAGACTTCCCTGCTTTATATGTAAATGTGCAGACATGCAAATAAACACTTGTCCTTTTACCATGATTCTAGTTGGGCTCTAAGATTACCATGATTAGGCCAGCATGTTCCCATCTATAAAAATGGAACAGTATTGCAGTTTACCATTTGCTTCCATCTCCTTCCTAATATCAGTAAAAATCAGTGTGGTATATGGGACAGATTTGGGGCTAGGGAGATTTGGATTCAGCCATAACATCTTTAGGGCAGTTATAAGGTTAAATTTGGAACACTTGGGGCATGTATGTTGCTCTGAGTTCCATAGAGGAAGATGGAATACAAATGTCCATGTCCGTATGTGTGTGTGTATGCTGACGGAAGAGAGATGAGGAAGAGGGATGAGGAGGTGGTTTCATTCGCTTTCTACAGTAGTCTCCTGACTCACATGATTATTATTAGTCCATGTAAGTCCCATGACCCTGGGAATAAATTTTTCCAGGGTTGCTGGGGAGAGGACAATGCAGGCAAGTCCCTTTGATACTTGTGTTCTTGAATCATGGAATCTAACCTGTCAGGATCTGGTGCAGATCATTTTGAGGAGGGGTGGGTGGGCGATGGATCCCTGGAAGAATGGTATGTGTGTTATGAAAGATCCCTCCCGTCCCCATCCCAAACTCTCGGTGGTGTCCCCGCCTGCAGTCCACCCCTCACCCTGTCATCTGTGTCCAGCTCCACAGTGCAGCCTGTAACCATTCGTCCTCCTTCCCCTGGGACAATTAGTGGTTGACATTTCAATGCCTCCATATGGAGGCACTTTCGGGCACTTCCTGATAACCCCCATGTGGTGCGGTGCCGTGCCTGTGATGTCCTGGTGCGCAGAGGCAAAAACCCGAAGCACTTGTCTTCGATGGCCCTGACTCGGCACCTGAAGAGGCACCACCCGAGCCTGTCTCCCTCCACACTCAGTGTAACATCCATTGGGGGGAGAAAGGGGGCCACTAGCTCTTCTGAGTGGGGGTTAATGGGAGGGTCACTTTGCCCTGAGGGTGATGCTGGTGAGAGCAGAGTGCTTCAGCAGGCCGCGCTCGCGGAGTTTGTCCCCTCAGGGTCTGGGAAAGTGCCACTTACAACCTCGAGGCTGATGGCTCAGGAGGCAGCTGCTGCCGCGATGTTCCTCAATGTGACTCTTGGGTGTGGACCTGCGGTGGCTGGGGGATCAGGCCCCAGGTCCGAATGACACGTCCTCTCCCTCCCACGCTGGGAATACCAGCATGCTCCTCTTTGGCCTGGCGGTTGCGAGGACCCATGACAGGTCCTCTCCCTCCCATCCTTTCCAGCAAGGCAGGAAGGTGGGTGATGCTGATAGCAGCCTCCTTTGGGCATGTGTGCAGCAGCTCAGGTACTGTTTCACATATAGTTTAGCCACACGGTGCCCCCATCCATCACAATTCTGAGCCCTCTGAGCAGGGGGGAATGCATCGCTCGACTCATGTCCTTCCTGCAAAGGCAGGAAGGTGGCTGATGTCTGCTGCTGCTGCTGCTGTCACATTTCCGTCTCCCCCTCTCAGGAACCACTCTGATCCGTCCAAACAATGTCTCCTGTCCTGCCCATCCCCTACTTTCTGCAAAGGCAGGATGGCAGATCAGATCAGCCCCTGCTTCACGAGGGACTATCTTGTTACTGCTCCCTCCTTGGTTACACAGCTCGGTTGCAATCGCACAAGTGATTGTATTGCATAGGGATACAGTTGGTTGACAATGTGGTGGCTCCCCTGTCAATGGGACTGATGGGACCCCTTTCAGCTGGGTGGGAATGTGTCCCGCAACTCCCATCCTTTCTCTAAAGGCAGGAAGGTGGGTACTGTCGGCTGCCACAGTATTACTCCTCAGTGGGACCCTTGGGTGAGGATCTGTGGCTGCTGGGGGATCTTCCCCCTCCCCTTCCTCATGATGACATGTCCTCTCCCACCCACTCTGGGAATAACAGCACACTCCTCTTTGGCCTGGAGGTTGGGGGAGGATCTTCCCACTTACCCCCCACATGACAGGTGCTCTCCCTCCCATCCTTTCCGGCAAGGCAGGAAGGTGGGTACTGTCGGCTGCTGTTGAAATTTTCTTCAGTGGGACCCTTGGGTGAGGACCCGCAGTTGCTGAGGGTTCTTCCCCCTCCCCCTCCTCATGATGACCTGTCCTCTCCCACCCACTCTGGGATCTTCCCACTTACCCCCACATAACAGGTTGGGGGGGATCTTCCTGCTTACCCCCCACATGACAGGTCCTCTCCCTCCCATCCTTTCTGGCAAGGCAGGAAGGTGGGTACTGTCGGCTGCTGTTGAAATTTTCCTCAGTTGGACCCCGAGGAGAGGACCCACAGTTGCTGAGGGATCTTCCCCCTCTCCCGCCTCATGATGACATGTCCTCTCCCACCCACTCCTGGAATACCAGCACACTCCTCTTCTTTAGCCTGGAGGTTGGGACCCCGAGGTGAAGACCCACAGTTGCTGGGGGATCAGGCCTCATCAGGGGGATCATTGCAGCTTCCCCATGCCCACCAGGTCCAGCCGCCGCCACCAATACCCACCTTCCTACATTACTGGGAATACCAGTGTTCTCCTCCTCGTCCTGGCGGGTGGGCACATGGGGGGTGCCGCCAGTTAGCAGCCAGACCCCCCACCCCCTTTGGGGGAGGCGGCTCATCACCATCTCCCTGTGCCCGCCAGGTCCGGCAGCCACCACCAGTACCCACCTTCCTACATAGCCGGGAATACCAGAGTGCTCCTCCTCAGCCTGGTGGGTGGGCACATGGAGGGGTGCCACCGGCGAGCGGCCAGACCCCCCCATCCCCTGAGGGGAGGTGGCTTGTTGTTGCCTCCCTGTGCCCGCCAGTTCTGGCAGCCACCGGCAGTACCCACCTTCCTACATAGCTGGGAATACCAGCGCGCTCCTCCTCACCCTGGTGGGCGGGTACATGGGGGTGTGCTGCCGGCAAGCAGCCAGACCCCCCACCCCCTGAGGGGAGGCAGCTCAACACCAGCTCCCCGTGCCTGCCAGGACCGGTGGCCACCATCAACACCCACCTTCTGTACACTGGGCCAACGTCAACCAGTGGCTCTAATTGTATCAAGTGGGAGTTTCCTGGGGGTCTTGGATTGGAGAGGGTGTAACTCCAAGATCCCTTTTGCAATCTTGTCCAAACTTGGGTGATGGCTGTAGGAGAGCCTGCAAAAGACTCCCCACAAATATGGGCTCTGTAAGTTCCACAGGGGCTGTTCCGTGCCCAACAAACTGTGAACCGGTTCGGCAATGGAAAATGTTCGTTGCGGTTTGCGATCTCGGGATCGTCGGCGGCACCGAACCGTGAACTGCTGATTTGTTATTTTTTTTTTGTTCGTGCCCATGTCTAGTCTCTACCCCTGACTTATATGTGTTCATGGGAATGTATGTAGAAAGTCATCCATGGCTGCCTCTGTATAACTCCTTTCCTGGGTTCCTGTTCACTCAGAGAGAGTCCTAGATATGTACATGTGTCGACTCTACACGTACCAATGAAAGCTTGGTTGACCTTGGGCCAGTTATACACTCTCAGCCTCACCTACTCATTGATTTTTAATCTGGTCCCTAACCTTGATTCTAGAACTCCAGAGAAGTCTGGTCTGATTACTCTGAGAAATCTTTGAGTCCTGGCTATGATGGACAAAAATAATATTTTGCAAATAAAAGCAGCCTAACCATGTGATCTCAGGAGTTAGAGATGTGATGAAGGCTAAATTAAGATGAGACTGTAACAGTCTGCTTAACGAAAGAACAGAAGTGGCATGTCTTGGCTGTACATAAAGCTGATGAACCACAAGTTGCTCATAAGAGCCAACAACCTTGAATGCACTTCTTCATGGGGACTGAGACAGGATAGGCAACTGAAAGAGTTCATTTGATGAACCAAAGGTCAAGAGAGGGTGTAGAAGAAGAGAGTTTTCCTGTAAAAGACCAGTCCCTGCAAGAAACCCCCCCCCCCAATAAAATTGGAGATGCAGGAAAAATGTGTTGCTTCTCTTAAGCATGGGAGGTGCTGTCTCTGATCAATTAAAAGGTGTGTGTATCTGATGATACCACTTTACTATTGACTGAATCCAAGAGCAAGTAAGTGGATTTCTACTCATCCACAACTTCACAAAACATAAACATGGGAATTGTCATTTTTCATTGTTTATGTTTAAAATGGAACACTACCACAAAAGAAAAAGAATATATATTATATATTAAGCATCATTTAAACACCATAGGCTGCATATAATCACATCTTTTCTCTGTTCTAAAACTAATAACTATTTGTTAATTACTCAGCATGCTCTCAAGCTATTTGACATGCCCAAAGCTCACTTGGTTTTCCTTGCAAGAGCTCCACACTCACATGGGTTGCCCAATCTTCTTCTTTGCCAGAGAGTATTCCATATAATATGGTCTGCTGCATCATTCAAGGCCTTCCTCTACTGTTACAACAGCACAGTCTCTCCAGCAGCAGGATTGCCAACCTTCAGCTGGGCCCTAGACTTCTCCTGGAGTTACACAACTGATCTTCTGGAGGAAATGGCAGCTTCAGAAGGTGGACTTTGTGGCATCACATTCCTGCTAAGCTTCCTCACTCCCTAGGCACCATCCCCAAATCTCCCCAAACCAGACTTGTCCGTGGAAGAGTCTAATGGTATCTTTCATCCCCATACATACTCAAATATACTAAATTGTGGGAAAATTAATTAAGATCCATTTGTACAGCATAAGAAGACCCTGACATATTTTATTCAGCATATGATTGTTCTCTCACACAAAAATGTACATTATTCAAAAATAGAAAAAAAGTGTATCCTAAGGCCAAATCCTTTGTTTCTAATTATAATATTAAATTATGTTTTCTGATTAAATTATTTACAACTCATTTTTTGTAAAACAAACAAAAATTTAACAATCTGTAGAATGATACCTTTGTGAACTACAAACCTTATAATTAAGTTGTTTCAGAAGCTTTAATTTCATTGGATAATTAAAAAGAATAATGCTACGTGCTAAGGAAGAGAACAATGCCATTGAGTGTTGTGGGTCTTATGTTATCAATGGAACCTTTAGCCAAAAGATTTTTCCATTGATTACCATGGTTTTAAGTGGTAATCCTTTTAGTCAACAATCATTACCAGTAGTTAATGACTTCTCTCATAAGTAGGATCAATAGTAACAACTCACCAGAGGGCTCTAGTGAGAGCTGCCAGTTTGGAAGAGATTTATTAATGTCTCACAATAATAGCATGTTGTTCTATACAAAGATGTGAGGAATGGATAAATCAGATATTCTTCATTTTGGGGCAGGAGTGCTGGAAACTAGTTAAAAGTTTTCATTGATTTCAGTTCTGCAAGCACAGACTGTGTTACAGCTTATAGTGAGTTATCTGTAAGGAGGGACTGGCTTTCAAATTAACATTTCCACTTTTCCTTCCTAGTCTTATATCAGTATGGGAGGGGGAATAAGATGAGATGCAAAGCTGGACCAAAGCTCTGGCTATTTTTCAGATGATTTTACTGCAATCCCAAGTGCAACAATGAAAAGTATGCAAGTTGTGCTACAAATCTCCTTCACACCCTGGTAACCTCAAAAGTAAGGCAATAAATGACCTGGAAAATGCATCTCAGCTAACTATGTTTTGAAAATAAGCACATAGGCTGTATTTATTGCAGATGATTAGGGAAAATATTTGGTTATCGTTGCATCATGTGCATCTAAGCAATTTACAAATCGTAATGAAGTCGGAGCACATTTTATGAACTCAATTAAGGTAGCTCACCGTGAAGCGTGCTTGATGTTATTTAGTATCACACTATAAACACTGTTTAGTAGTTGGATCACTTGGTTAAATCAAGTGCATTAATAAAGCCTTATTATTAAGCAAAACAGGTTTGAAACAAGATTCCTTCTAACAGTTTGAATTTTTTATTTTGCCATATCATTGATTTTCAGTACAACATATGGAATTTAAATGAGGTGATTCATACGATATTAGAAGATCATTTTCCATTGTTTCCTTTGTGTACAAGAAGATTGGAACACAGAACTGAAGAACTCTTAGCATGCTGACAATTCGTTTATAGTTGCTTATATAGAAAATAGCCCAGGAAAAGAAACTTCAGCATTCACAGGCAAGGTGAGACAACCCCTTTGACCTTCTCATCTCCATATACTAGATGGAGTAAACACATGCAAAACTTTCTTTCATTTGATGTTCATCAAATCCTGAACTTACATAACCTCTGCAGAAAACATAAGAACTTTTTTATGTGGACAAGCATTTAATGGTGAAAAAAAGATGAGATGAATAGAATTTAATGTGGCTGTCAAAATGTATATCATCTTTTATATGTTTTCATCCATTTGTAATCCATAGGTTGTAGTGAATACTTGTTTTTTTACTAGTGGGAAGGCAATTTAAATAGTGAAGGGTGGCTATTTTCAACAATTCTGCTTTGCATGACAGAATCCAATAGCATGCCCAATTTTGTTTCATGGACAGTGTTTCAGGGAGCAGGAAGTGGGAAGGTCCTATTCTGCAGGTGGAGTTCTGCTTGCAGATACAATCCTTTTTTAAAAAAAATATCTAAAACTTAGAAGACAGGAGAGATTGCTATCTTGAAGTGAATATACTGACATTTCACAGTTCAGTACATGCTAATTAATTTAGGAAAACAATACTTTAACATTGGATAGATGATAATTCTGCAATAACCATGATTAGTATATAGCGGTAGCTGTTAGACCTCTAATAAAACTATCACTGGGAAATGTGTCTCTTGAAATTTCAATATCATTGGAAAGATTATTGTTGCATTCCTGTGAAGCCATAAAATGTATTAAAATAATAAATCTCCAATTGCTTCAGAACAACCTTTTCCCTAATAGATTCTTTCTGTATGCATGCAGGCATGTGTGTGTGCGCATATGTTGTATGTATAGGAAATAGCTCAGACTTAGCTGTTATTTCACTGCCAGAAGGCAAGTGTTGAGGACATACTTTTCTGTGACACTTAAATATAAGATGGCAAACAAGGTGACATTTGCATAACAGAGAAAGAAACAAGCTTCCTGATAGAAGTTGTGAAATATGCTGTGCCTTACACTGCCAAGTATCCCCGATTTATTAAAAGCATACAAATAAACAGAAGTACTTTATAAGGCACCTTAGTATGAAATTGAATGTCTTTGCTAATTCTTTAAAAAAGTTCCTTTCATGCTTTGGTTTCTAGAACTTGACTAGACAAATAAGACATAGGGACTAGGATCTCGGCTAGAGTTTCTATGGGGGCAAGAATTTCTGCTTGCAGAGCTGGACCATAATTTTTCAATTTCCAGCTCCCACTGAAGCCTGAAATGCCTTCCTGGTCAGAAATTCTTGCTTCTGAACTGCTCGTGTGGTTCCAAGACAGGCGATTAGTGATTCTTGAATCTGCTATTAAAAACCATGTGTGATGCTATGGACTTGGACTCTATATCTTAGTATACATTGATTATTAAGATTCTGTTGCATAGGAATCCATATTATTAGGTCTATCGGCAGCCTTTGATACGGTCAGCCACTTGATTCTACTGACACGCTTGAAAACTGGAGTAGGGCTATTAAGGACAAGTTAGGAATGATTTAATTCTTTTCTATCTAGCCATAGTCAAGAGGCTGTGATAAAAGTTATGCTTGTTGGAAAATCTGGAGCCTTGGAGGGGTTGTGCTGGCCACATTAGATGCTTGTCCCTGTTCGGCTTAATTAAGAACTTGGGGTCTCTTTTAGCTCTGGCACTTTTATTGAATAATTAGATTGAATGGATAGCAAAAAGCAATTCTTATCAGTTACGTTTAATTTGGAGTCTGACATCCTTATTGGGCTTATCAAATCTGGCCTTAACATACGGGGACCAACATACCTATGGGGCCACCTCTCACCATATATTCCCTAGAAGGCACTTCATTCTGCTGACTTACTCTTTCTTATGATCCCTGGCCCTCAGGACATTCACCTAGCTTTGACCAGAGCCAGGGCCTTTTCAACCCTGGATGCAGCCTGGTGGAACTCTCTCCATCGAGACTAGGGCCCTGCAGAACTTGTTAAAGTTCCATCAAGCCTGTAAGATGAAGATGTTTCAAGCTTACAGTAGTGGTTGAGACATGGGCAAAACTGCCTGGTCGGCCTCTGCTACAGACTTTGGCCTGCTTGTTTTACATTCTAGTGTTCTGTCTGCACTACCTCCATGATACTGGTGTATGGGATATATTATGGTGAACCATCACATGCTGCATCTTAGATTGTGGTTTTAACTTCTGCATTGAAATTATGTATTTTATCTTTTATTATGTAGCATTGTTTTAATGTATTGTACTACTATATAATGTTGTAACCCCCCACCTTTGCATGTTTGTGGGGAGGGCAGGCAAGAAACCTAATAAATTAAATTAAACTAACCTCAGGGTTAGTCTGCTGTAACATTTTGTGCATGGGGCAGCCCTTGGAGACAATTAGGAAAATTCAACTGGTAAAAAATGCAGTAGGCCACTTACAAGCTGGGGCCAGCCATATTACATATATTACACCAATTTTGAGAGCTCTGCACTGGTTGCTGGTTCATTTTTGAGTTTAATTTAAGATACTGGTTGTTACCATTAAGGCTTTCATGGCTTGGAATCCATGTACCTGCATGACTTCCTCAGCTATCAATCCATGTGACGGCTCTGCTCCTCTGACCAACACCTACTGGTTATTCCTTCCTATAGGGTAATTAGGATGGTGTATTTTTTGTCCAGTGGTATCTTAGAGACCTGCAAGATATTCAGAGTGTAAGCTTTCAAAAGTCAGAGCTCCCTTCTTCAGACACCAGTAGGAATGGAGATCTCTGAGCCTTTATATCCCAGCCAAAGATGGGTGAGGTGTTACAAGGGAGGCCATCAGGATATAAAGGTACAATGCAGCAAGATTAGGTGGGAGGGGTGTAGCAAAAGAAGAAGGCAGTATATAAATGTACAATGAAACTTGATTAGAGCAGGAATAAAAATCCTAAGTCTCTGTTCAGTCCCACCACCAGGAGGGGGGTTGTCCATTGTTCTGAATTTGTGAATAAACTCCATTTCAGTAATCTCATGCTGTAATCACCCCTTGAAGTTGCTCTGTTTGAGGACAGCGACTTTTAGTTCAGAAATGAAATGTCCTGGAACATTAAAATGTTTGCTCACTGGTTTTTGAGTGTTGTGATTTCTAATGTCAGATTTATGCCCACTTATTCTTTTGTATAGGAACTGACCTGTTTTCCAGCGTAGAAAGTAGAAGGGCATTGCTGACAGGCTCAGGGATTTCCATTCCTACTTGTTTCTGAAAAAGGAAACTCTGACTCTCGAAAGCTTACACTTTGTAAAACCTTGTTGGTCTCTAATGCCTAAAATCCTGCTGTTCTACTGCAGACCAACATGGCTACCCACCTAATCTATCTTCCTGCATTATCTTCTAAATAAACTGAGCATAAGTGGCTTCTTATTCTCTTCTCCTCCATTTGTGTAATTTATTTATTAGAGTATTTTTACGTCTCCTTTCCTTGTAGAAAAAGCATCTTACTATAGTAGATTTAAAACATTTAAAGTTAGAACAATTACAGTCGAGAGACGCCGTTATCCTTGACCCACAGGCATCACAACTAGGGGAAGAGAATGTAGCACATCTCCCTCAGCAGTAAAGAAGGCTTTGCAGGAGCATTGTTAGCAATCAGACCCATTGTTAGCAATGGGCAAAACTACTATTGTGACTGATGTGGCAGCCTTTCTTCCATGGTTCTTTGAATATACTTTTGCAAGGATGATCTGAATATTACATAAATAGTACAGCAAAAACCCTTCCCAGAGTTCTCATTTAAACCACTGTGATTCCTTTGCAATGCATTTTGCAGATGAAATTGCTCATATCCACCATGACTTATATATCACAATTGGACTGGTTCAGTCTCAGGAGGTTATTGGCACACATTATGGTCCCGGTTGTATGCACCATGTCAAGTCTTGTCCCTTGCCCCAATGGTTAACTGTATTATGCTGCACTGCGTTGGTAAGAGGCAATTGTGAGACTTTTCCTGAAGAAGTCATCCCTGAACTCAAATGATCTAAAAACTACTGCTTAGGGGCTAAAATTACGTTCTGGGGCAAGGCTGGAGGCTAGTGTTTCAGGCAATCTTGGAGAAGGCAGATTATCTAGACATGTTTCAATCTGGATTCAAGCCAGGCTTTGAGATGAAAAAGGCTTTGGTCATCATGACTGATGAACTTTAATAGAAAATGAAAAGGAGGAGTACATCCCTATTGGTTCTCCTGGGCTTCTCAATGGCTTTTGACACCATTGGCCTTGATATCTTTCTGGAGACGCTGGCTGGGCTGGAAGTAGGGGGCAGTGTACTTCAATGGTTCTGCTCTTACTTGACCATTCAATTCCAAAAGGTAGTTCTGGGGGATTGCTGCTTGGCCCCATAGTGTCATGTCTGTGCCTCATCCATGCCATGCTTAATGCTGACCTGGTGTTCTGAATCAATGTTTCATGCTTGATGCTGACCTGTTGTTCTGAACCAATGTTTCATACTATAACCTGATGTCATATTGCCAATTCCATAACTAGTTTGCTTTCATCAGCTATGATGAGCAAGGGTCCAGGGAGCATGTGGTGGGCCTCACCAGCCACAAGATCCTGTTAACCTCCTCCTGGGAGATTGGACTGAAGTGATCTAAAGTTGAATTGGAAGACAGCCAAGAGTTCTCCAGTTCCCTTTCTGTATCAACCATGGACAGCAGGTCACGATGGAGCGACAAGATTTTATCTGCAAAAAAGCTCCCAAAATCTTCACAGCTAATGTCTGAATTTTTGATTTGGTGATCTCCCTGAGATAGAGAGGCCAAAGACCGAACTACTTGAAACAATTTTGCTGGACATGAGCTTGTGGACGCTATGGAGGCAGCGTAGAAATCCTTCTTCGCCACCTTCACAGCCACCTCATAGGCTTTCATAAACGCTCTCTAAGATTATCTCGCCTCTCTGTCTCAACTCCACTGCCACACTCATTCAAGCCATCTCAGCTCCCATTTCATCCATCTTAGCTCCTCTGTATACCAGGAAGCTAGTCTGATATGGGGACAGAGAGGGTGACGGGGTGATTTTATCGGTGGCTTCAGAGAGACAGTCATGCTGCTTATGTCCATTGATTGGTTTTTAATGGCTTGTGTTTTAATATTGTGGTATTGTAAACCACCTTGAGCAAGATTCTGAATAGGAGGCATAGAAATGTTTTAAATAAATAAACTATCAGTCTCCCATGATCACAAGTCTGAGGGCCAATCAGCATGGTACTAATCCCTTGTGGCTGCATGACAGTAGTCTATTCTGGGGATTACTAAACTGTGAATTACTGTAAGTAGGTCATTTCTATCTAGGAAAGGGAATAGCTTACAAACCACTTACAAACCATAGCTTACAAGCCACCACTATCATCAGCCAGTGAAAGGCTGTATCCAATAGCACAACCAAGCTTCATTCATTCATTCATTCATTCATTCATTCATTCATTCATTCATTCATTCATTCATTCATTCATTCATATTTGCCCCTTAAAGAAGAGAGCAACACCCTCTAACTCAAGCCACAACTTATCCCTGGGTCAAACATATTCCCAAACAACCATACGTTGCATCTTGTCTAGATTTAATTTTGAGTAATGAGACCTTGATCCAGGCAATCATTGACCCCAGACAGTGATTCAGGACCTCCACTTCCTCCCAAGAATAAGAAGGAAAAAAGATATAGCTTTGTGTATCATCAGCAAACTGATGAATTCGTTACATGAGGCGGTATTCAGACACATAATCCCCCACTGGGGACTACAAAGGGATACTATGCAGGAAGATGACACATAGTAATTTTTACATCTTTGAATAAGTTATCTCATAAGTTAGCTCATTGCAACTGTAAAAAAAAAAAAAAGCTTGAGGCCTTCAGCATTTCTTATTTCAGAACGTGATTATTAGCAGAGGGCTCCTTCGTGCTTTTTATTTCTTGTTGAGCAAGAGAGATAAACATGCTATCTTACAGGCCTCCAACTGTTTATAGTCTGCTTTCTTTCATCCTTAGTGCAACAACTCCTTCCTTCCTTATCAGCAATCTTCTGACAAAGATCTGTCACTGATCAGGATGATGTTGAAGTCATTCCTGCCATCACCAGCTTTGGAAGTTAGATTCCTACTGACCTTTTGATATTTTGTCTCAGTTATCTGAGAAAAGCAACAGAAAGTTTTGAGAGAAGCAGAAATAACCTGGCCTGTTGGGAAAGTTTGGTGGAATGATGAATTTGGAAAGAACAATTCATTCATTCATTCATTCACTCACCATTCAGGCACTTCTATCCCACTTTTCTTCACTCTATGTAGATTTGAGCTGGCTTACATTGTCAAAAAGACTACACAACAGAAAACTACAAATATTTAAACTGCACTTAACAACAAATCTGTTTTCCATAAGACTAATCCACAAGAATGGAAGGAGGAAGAGCAAGTGATCAGCACCTCCTCCCATGATAGAAACAATCTCTACCCAGGCAGGCATTCACTTCATTCCTTTCTTTCAGGTGGCTGCTTTTCTTTGTGCTTCTAGGGGCCGGAAGGAGGGGCAGAGCAGATGGTAACTGCTCTGCTCATGACGGAAACCATTTCCCTGCAGGCAGGCAGGCTGACATTTACTCCCTCCTCTCCCCAAGCATCCAGTGTTTCGTATCAGCATGCATCATGTGGTCTGTCTTTTTAGTTTTTTTAGGATATCTGAGAGCATCCTTAGTTTATGTTAGTGAGTGGTTATGCTGTTGCGAAGTAGCTTTGCATTTAATCATTCCTTCCTTTCAGCAACCAGTTATACTTCTCTATTGCTGAAAGTTGCAGAAAGGCACCAGAAGAAAACAGTCTGGAAAGGAGAAATAGATGCATGTGTGTGTGCAGGGAGGTGTTACTTAATTTTTCTTATCTGATTCTTCTCCCCTGCATACCCTACCCTAGCCATATTCCCCCAACTGAGTTCCCAGGTGAATTAATGACATGTTTTTTTGAGATCTGGCTCTGACTGCTTCTGCCATCATATGTTCAATGAGGCCCAAACTTAGTTCTAATGATTCAAAAGAGACTTCCCTGCAAGTAAGCACTATTGAATAGCATGGGACTTACATCTCAGTAGACCTGTTTAGGATTGCTTCCATAGTCTTTCAGGTTTCTCTCTTTCTGAATCAAATGGCAAACATGTACCTATCCTGCCCTTCCAAAAACCATTCTGAGTGCTCCCACAGCAAAAGGAAAACTTATGAGAAAAACAGGGCTGTTTGGGCTGGGACAGGGTTGGGATTCAAACAATCGTTCTGCCTGCCTTCCTACATTTGGACAATGAAAAATATTGGCAGTGAGAACACCTCATTTTGCAGCAGAATTCTGAGCATCAAAAGGAAGGCTTTGTTTTTCTATAGTGCCAGTAATTTACTACATTCTGCTGTTGCTGTTAAAAAAAAAACAGCAACTGCAGAATGCAAAGGTAGTAAATTATTGGCACTATAGAAAAAGAAAAAAGTGACCATAAAGCAGGATTGTTTTTAATGTTGCTGCACTGCATTGGTTAGAGTGCTCTCCTGTTTGGGAGTGCCCCTCTGCCACTCTCACACCCACTGCCACTCACCTTCTACAGGTCTCTTGTTGTTGTGTGCGTTATTGTGCTTGAGGAAAAACAGTGGATCAGTAGTGTAGACTGGGAAGGGGACTGATGGTCAATGTATTTTTTGGTTAAGTGAGAAAACAGTTGCCCTAGAGCCTTGTATCTGCCCACCCCCAAAAGAACAATATGCATTTGTGTGTAGCCAACACACTCACAACAGGCCAAAACACATTAAAAGCTCACACCAGCCCACCTGGAAAAACTAGCAATGAGACAGAATTATTCCAGAACCCCCTGGAACCAAAACTGAAACATAAATTTTCTTGGTGCACACTTATAGTTGTCAGGTCCCCTTACCTTCCCAGCAAGAGAGGAGACTCGGCACTCAACATCTCTTCCCTTGTTGTGTCCTCTTCATGTGTGCCCTTGTTAGAGGCCACTTTGGACTCCAAGTGGAAGCACTTTCAGGGTGGCACAATGATGTCACTCCTAGGAATGATGTTGTTACGTTGCCTTGGGAGCTCACCCAGGAGGCTTCCCCCCCACTGGTGGCAGGGGGTTGAGGGTTGAAGCAGGAGATCTTCCACCCCCACCAGGATACCTGGGATCCTTATGCACACCCGTAACTGTCACCTATCTATCTAACAGTAGGCCTAATAGCACCCCACAGACTTGAGACCTGTTCCTTCAATGGAAGTGCAACCTCTAGAATGCAACCTCTAGACCTTAAATCCTATACCAGACCGTCCTCTCACCAGAAGCACCTCCATCTAATAGGGATAAAGCTTCAGTTTATTAGCCCACATCCACTCCAAAACTGCCTCCAAGTACTTTCAGAGTTTCTTCAGCCTCCCTGGGATCAGCTGAAAGCACAAGTTAGAGCTGAGCATCATATGCATATTGGTGACAACCTAGTCCAAATCTCCTGGTGACTTCACCCAGCAATTTCATGTAAATGTTAAAAAGGAAGGGACAAAATGGAACCTTGAAGAACCCCCCAGGCCAAAGGTCAAGGGGCTGAGCAGGAGTGTCCCAACACCACATTCTAAAATCTACCCTCCAGGCTGGACTACAAATGGCACCTCCCTATCCCAGCCAGAAAGGTGGTCCATATGGATATTGTGCATGGCTTGGCCAGGCACCTCTCTCCCCATGTTTGACAGGGCCAGTTGTCACCTTGCCCTCAAGTTCACTTGGGTTGGATGTCATCTTCCTCATGTGGCTCACCTGGGCAGGGCAGCACCTTTCCTGCCACTGGGCTGGTTCACCCTGGGGGCAAGGGGAGCAGGCCATCAGCTCACTGGAAAAAGCCTATGTGATCTGCCCCTGTATGTTACAAATGGGCAATTCCACTCAGAAGTTCTTGCCTATACAGGCCTCACCCAAGGGACCTTCCTTGGAAAATTTTAAGCAGACATGAGAAAGGGTCCCAAATTTATAAGCAATTAAGGTTTTAACATCCAAGTTTTCAATCTAACTGGAATTAAATTTTCTGGGAGTTACAGAGGAGGAATAGGGCAGCATTTGGTAGTACAAGAAAGGCAAGCTAGATTGCAGAGCCACCATATCTGCTTTGACATTGATCTTGGTCTTGGGGACAACTCACAACATCTTGCTCATGGTTTAGTGATTATGTATGTTTGGTGGCAAACAAATACTGGTAGGAACTACTTGAACTGTGCGTGCATGCAGTATTATCACAGACAAACTGACAACATGCAACTACTCAGTACAGAATTGAATGACTCGTGCTACTCTAGATTAGAAATAATCATGGCCAGTGTGGTATAATGGTTAGATTGTCCAAGTAGGATCTAGAAGCCCCTACAGATCAGAGAAGCTTACTGGATAACTTTGGACCAGTCACACTGTCTTAGTCTAACCTTTCTCACAGGGATAAAATGGAAAAGAGGAGAATGCTGTATGTCGATATGGGCCCACATTTGGGAGATAGCCGGGGTATAAATAAATAATATTAAAAGGAAACGGAATATTGGACACTTCTGCCCCAATGGCTAACTAATAACACCATCTCACACACTAGCAAAATTAGGAAATGGGTCACTCACTCTTACACAAGATCCCTCTATGAAGTTTGTAAAACATTAACATCTATAAATACACACTCCTAATGGGAACATGCAAAATAACTGAGTACTGATGCATAAATAGCATCTAAAATCACCTTCCCAAGCAATCAGTGATTGCTGGAAATGCTGAAGAAAGACTTATCAAAAGAATCTTTTCTATTGCTAGATCACTTTTACTCTGCTGATTGTAAAACTTTGTCATTTTTTATGATAGGACCCCTTCACATGTTCATAATATGTGATTGTCTATAAAATATCTTTGAAAGCTGAGATTTGTGTAAAGATTTAAAGGAAGACAGAGTGGTCTTGATAGATAGATTGTGTGGAATGCTGAGAACTTTGGTAGGAACATGACCACTATCTTCAGTTATTTTCATCAAATACCTCATTTATACTTGAGTTGAATCTCCTCCCAGATCAATTCTGTGTTGATTGTTACTCACTGTTCAACTCAAAAGGTGCAATAAGCAGCTTTATTCCCTTCATCTTGATTCAGGAGGTTGCCCATGAAATGATGGGTCTTCATAGAAAAATAATTATGACTCATATAAACAGTACAAGAATTCTCATGTGTGCATTTATTCTGAATAATGACAATTTGGCTATGTTTCTTGTCAGCTTTTAGTGTGGGGGATGAATACCCCGAATAGTACATCATGACAAGTCCTGAGAGGCATCTTGTTTAGTAGTGTAAAAGCCATTTTTTAAAAAAAACTGTGGATGTGGAGTGGGAGAAAAACCACAGTTCCCATGAGACAGCATGAGAATATGCACGCTCAAATTGCTGCAGCAACAACTAAGTAGTAAGTTTCATCTCAACAATGTCAGCTGAGTTTTTTTCTTTTACTTTTAACAGTTTGTCTCTTAACAATTGTTGTTGGTAGACACAATCAAGAAAAGATGACTATAGCAAAGCAGTATGTAAATGAACATGCAACATGGTCTTTTTTCTCTTTTTACATTTAAACACATTTTTGCTCTTTGGATGTAGCCAAACAGGGTGTTGAACATTCAGCTCCAATGATCACTACTTTTAGGCAGGATGCAAGCTCAAACCACTAAGAATTCAAGCATTCCTGATTGCATCAATTATAGGAACAGATCACAGGGAACATGGCAAATAAGGAACAAAGTTCTTTGAGCATGATAAACTAATGTATCATAATTGTAATTAGCAACCTACTGTTTACATCTCTCAGCCGTTCTACTATCACAGAATCACAGAGTTGGAAGGGGCCATACAGACCATCTAGTCCAACCCCCTGCCCAATGCAGGATGAGCCTAAAGCACCTTGACAAATATTCATCCAGCCTCTTCTTGAAAACTGCCAGTGAAGGGGAGCATCCCAGCATCTATTCCAGCATCTGAAACAGATGGTATGTTTTATATATTGTATATTTTAACCTAACTTTCTTCCTTAAAAATTGGCCTTCAAGCTAGAGCACAATAGGTTAAAAAATTAAAATAATAGTATTTAAAACAACATTTTAAAGTGGATGAAGCATGGAACTTTCTGCTAAAGGAAGCGGCTGACTCACCAGCAAGCAGGGTTGGCACCTGGGGCCGGACGGTGTGGAGGCGGGACCAGAGCGGAGGCGGAGCGTCCACCCCATGAGGGTCCAGCCGCACGGTCAGCGCCATTGCTGAAGGGGGCAGTGGGCAAATGAGGGAAGGGTTGCTCACCCCAGGGGGGGCCAGAGCGGAAGGAAGCCAGGCGCCCAATGCATAGGAGCCCGTCGCTGGAGGCCAGGGACATGATCGAGGTGGAAGAGGAGGTGGACAAGGCAAGCCCGGAAGGCACGTGGGAGAGTGACTCAGAACGAGGATGGAACAAGGGGCGGTCCAGGGCCTCAGGTCGACGGTCACGGAAGTCACGTTGTAGGAGCTGGAGCCGCAGCGCGTCGTCGTCCGGGGAGTCGAGAGGTGAGTCCTCCGGGGATGAGGATTGGGAAAGGAAGGCAAGGGACTACTGGGAGGCGGCGGCCTATGTCCCGGGGCTAGCTGAGTGGGCCCGGCGCCGCAGGCACCGGGGAAGAGCCCATGTAGGGGCCCGGGTGGCATGGGAGCAAACCCAGTCAGCCCGGCGCGAGAAGTCCCCACCACAGGTAGGGCCGGGGGAGGCCCCCATTGGGTACCATTTGCCAGTTCGCGTGAGGGAGCGGATCTTAAACGGGTACTACGTGGATGTTTTCACTCTACTGCAAGCTGAGGAGCCAGTAGGGGACATCGGATCCCCCAGAAAGCGCAGGCGTCAGGACAGGGAGAGGCCGGCAGAGCGCACTTTCACAAATTGGGTCCTGGGGTACTGCGAATACACGGGGGTAGTGCAGGCGGCATACCCCGAGCGCGCTTGGCACCTCATCATGCACATGAGAGAGGTAGCACACATCAAAGCCACATCGGGCGAGAGGGAGGCGCTGAAATACGACGAGAACTTCTGGAAGAAGGCATCCAGCAACGAGCTCACTCGTTGGGACCAGCTGGACAGCATGGGTTGGCTGCGGGCGGTCAACAGCAAGGGCATGGGGGAGCGTGCCAGGGCCGAAGCTTCGGGATACAGGTGCCACACTAACAAACACCCCTGCTGGGAGTTCAATGTGGGGGGCTGCCACAAGGCTAGGTGCCGCTTCAACCATGTATGCGAGGACTGCCTAGGCCGTCACCCTCGGCGGGACTGCCCCAAAGGCTCCGGATCGCAGCGGCCCTTTCGGGGAGGCACAGTCGGAAACAGAGCCAGGGGGGAGGACGGGGCCAGAGCACCAGCTGCTGGGGGCCAGGGCACCACCACGGGCCCAGGAAAGAAGTGAGACAGCCGGCGTGGGGGACTGGCATTCTCTCGCCCGGACGCCAGTCTCCCCAACGGCGCTACAGCCTTGGCTGCAGTGTTATACCAACTGGGCGGCCGCCACATTGCTTTGGGAGGGTTTCACCGAGGGCTTCAGGATTCCATACATGGGCCCTCGGGTTGCCACAGACGCGCCCAACCTCAAGTCGGCGCGGGACATGCCAGGCGTGGTGGCGGCTAAGATCGAAAAGGAGGTGCGGGCGGGACGAGTGGCTGGCCCCTTCGACGCACCCCCGGTGAACAACTTGAGAGTGTCCCCGCTGGGTGTAGTCCCCAAAAAGACACCGGGGTAATTCCGACTGATTCACCACCTGTCCTACCCGAAAGGAGCATCAGTGAACGAAGCAATACCACCAGAGCTCTGCACTGTGCGTTACGCATCGTTTGACCAAGCTGTGAACCTGGTCTGGACCTGCGGCCAGGGTGCGCTGATGGCCAAGTGTGATATTCAATCTGCCTTCCGGCTGCTGCCGGTCCACCCGGAGGACTGGTGCTTCCTGGGGTTCAAATTCCAAGAACAATGGTACATGGACAAAGCCATGCCGATGGGCTGCGCAGTGGCCTGCGCGGCCTTTGAGACCTTCAGTACATTCCTGGAGTGGGCGCTGAAGGATCGGGCACGCTCTCCATTCATTTCTCATTACCTGGACGACTTTATCATGTCGGTGCTGGCAGAAGGAGGGGAGTGCCAGAGGCTCCTAGAGCTGTTTCAAGGGTTGGCCAGGGAGCTAGGCGTCCCGCTGGCCCAAGAGAAGACTAAAGGCCCTACTACTCGCTTGTCGTTCCTGGGGATAGAGATAGATTCGATGTGGGGCACCTGCAGGCTGCCCCCAGAGAAGTTGAAAGGCCTGCAGGAAAAGGTCAGCTCGGTGCTCAAAGCCAAGAAGAAAACACTGCGGGAGGTGCAGTCACTCCTGGGGAGCCTTAACTTCGCCTGCAGGGTAGTGGCACCGGGGAGGCCATTCTGCGCACAGCTGGCCAGAGCAACAGCCAGGGTTACAGCACCACAGCACCACATCAGAATAACGAAACAGCTGAAAGCAGACCTGTGTGTCTGGGACACCTTCTTGAGGGACTTCAATGGGGTGTCCTGGTGGCGGGAGCCCCTCGATCTGGGGGCAGCTCTGCAGGTGCACTCCGATGCAGCAGGAGGCATGGGTTTCGGAGTGTACTGGGCGGGATGATGGTGCGTGCAGAGGTGGCCCACGGCCTGGCTGGGGGGGGACATTCTCAGAGACCTCACGTTACTAGAGCTTTTTCCCATCCTGACAGCCATAGAACTCTGGTCTGACCAGTTTAGCAATAACAGGGTTCTCTTCTGGTGTGACAACCAAGCGGTGGTGCGGGTAGTGAACAGGCAGACATCACGCTCAGAGTGCGTCATGCGCCTGGTGCGCAGGTTGGTTCTTCGGTGCCTGCAGAATAACATCGTGTTCGGGGCTCGCCACATTCCCGGAGTGGACAACGACATAGCAGATGCCCTTTCTCGCTTTCAGGAGGACAGGTTTCGAGAGATGGCACCAGACACAAACCAACAGCCAGACCCCTTCCCGGAAGAGCTGTGGGAGCTTCAGAGCATCGGACAGTACAGGGAGTGCTTGATTCATTGGTGCCTGCGACTAGGCGGGCCTATGGGACTGCAGTCGCAGCGTTCACAACGTTCCTCTCGGAGAGGTTAGGCCGGCCAGGACAGGGCGTGCCGGAAGAGGCCCTGTTGGAATACCTGGCTCGGATGGACGAAGCGGGATACGCACCCAAGACCATTAAGATGCACGTGGCAGCCATTTCATTCTTTTGTAAGGCGACCGGGAGGGCAGACCCGACAGGCAGCTTTCTGGCCTGCAGGGCCATGGCGGGTTGGGCCCGACAGGGGCCGCCACGCAGGGACACCCGGCGGCCCATCATGGCTAGCATCCTGCAGGGCCTGTTACAACACCTGGGGGAAGTATGCCACTCACCCTTCGAGGCCACGTTGTTCGAGGCGGCCTTCAGCCTGGCATTCTACGGGGCCTTCCGCGTCAGCGAGCTGGCGGCGGCCTCTTCTGGGGATCAGTCCAACAGGGCCTTAGCATGAGCAGACGTATCAATCAAGGGGGGCACACTTAAGATCAGGGTCCGGCAGTCCAAGACTGATCAGCTGGGGCACGGAGCGATGGTTCAGCTCCACGCCGTGGGGCGGGGGGCCCCTTGCCCAGTGCGGGCGGTCAGGGCATACCTGGACAGGCGTCCGGCCACACCAGGCCAGTTCCTAGTGCATGCTAACGGCAGGCCACTCACCAGGTACCAGTTCACAGCGGTCATGCGGACCAGCCTGCGGGCGGCAGGCTTCCCACCAGAGGTGTACGAGTCCCACTCATTTTGCATCGGAGCAGCCACCACAGCAGCAGAAGTGGGCCTGTCCGCTGACAGGATAAAGCGTGTGGGCAGGTGGACTTCCAGAGCCTATTTGGGCTATGTCAGGAAAGATTGTACTAACCTTGTGTGATTCAGTTACAGGCACGGTACCCACCCCCGACCGGAGAGATGCTTCATGGATGTGAACAACTGGAGGAACAACGAGAGAAGCTCAGGCAGGGGGGTGAGAGTGGGCCCCCTGGAGGGCCCTGGCGGGGATCCCCAGGGCTGTTTGGCCGGTCGCTTTCGGGGGCCAGGGAGGAATTTTTCCCGCAAGGGGCCAGATAGGCCGAGGCCACTTGGGTTTTTTTCACCTCCCTCTGGGCATCAAAGTCAGGCCCCCCCTCGGGGATAGGGGGTGGCTCCACCTTTGTAGTTACAGCAGCTGGAGCGTTGGCGGGAGGCGGGCCTCCGGCCTGCCTCCGGTGGCGGTTTTGAGGCATTGGGCTGGATCCCATCAGGGTGAGCTGGCCTGCGGGACTGCTCACCCTGACGGAGCCGGAAGCAAGGATCACCAGGTGGAGCCCGCGACGGAGCAGGATGAGCCGGTGGGCCAGCGGGAGGCTGGCGGGGGATGCATCGGTCAGCAGGAAGGCCTACAATGCCAACGGGGATCCAGCCCAGATGCCAGGCCAATGCTCCATACAGCTGTAATCAATAAAGTTGTGGCCATTTCTAACCCACGCAAGTGTCTGGTGTGATCATTTAGCCGTAACGCAGACCGTCATAGCCCCTAGGTGACAAGTGAGAAACCTTTCTACAAAGGTCTCCTTACTTAGTAGAAGGAAATGATAAGATAAGACTGTAGCATAAGGAGCATAACCAAAGAGGTTGGAACTGAAAAAAAATGAATTAAATATAATTAGTTATTCACTTTTTCTGTTCCAGCCTCTTTGGTTATTCTTCTTTTGCAGGGTTGTTTTCTCTCTTTTTAAATCATTAATACAGATAAGGCATGAAAAGTACTTTGAACTTCCAAAAATACTAAAAAAGTGTTGATGATAATAATGATAATGATGATAATCTGATTTTTTGTCTCCATAGTTAAATTGTTGCTTTTAAATTCAATGATGTTCTATAACAGCATTCACCACAGATTCTGTTATATTGCCATGCATTAAGTAACAATAGGAATAAACATGACAATCTGACAGAGAGACAATGAAATGATAGCTGAGGTCAGTAGCCATCCTTAAATAATGGGTCCAGGGGCTTCAGAGATACCTTTTCTGTCAACACTGGATTTGAATTATGCCTTCAGTCAAAAAAAAATCAAAGAAAAGAAAAATGTTTCTACAAATATCTGGCAGCTGCTACAGTCATGAACCTACTAGCCATGCATTCTATAACCCAGTAATTCAGGCTTTGACAAGCTGGATCTTGACAATGGAAACATGCTCTGACAACATTCATATACATATATTTATATAAATATTGGGCAATTGGTTCCATATTGCCACTAATGCTATCTTTGAATGTGCTAAAAATATTTAAATTATTTATATTGGATTGGAACTTGGGATCAAGTACTGTATGTTGTAAAGTTCCTTGAAAAATAGATAATTACTAATGCTATAACTTTCCTAAAGATTATTGGCAAAGAGTCGAGTAGCACGTTTAAGACTAACCAACTTTACTGTAGCATAAACTTTCGAGAACCACAGTTCTCTTCATCAGATGCATGAAGGGTATGAAGAAACTGGCCAAATATATATAGGTGGTGAGGGGAGGGGGGAATAGATGCAAAACAGTTGTTTCTGATAATGAGATAACCATTCATAGTCTCTATTCAATCCAAGTCTGAATGAGTCAAATTTACATATGAATTCCAATTCAGCAGCTTCCCATTGGATTTTGTTTTTGAAAGGTTTCTGTTGAACTATGGTGACCTTTAAGTCCTTGATGGAATGTCCTGATAGATTGAAGTGTTCTCCCACTGGTTTCTGGATGTGGTTTCTGGATGTTGTTTCTGGACACAAATCTGACATTAAAAATGGCCACATTATGTGTGCATACGTGAAGTCTTCTGGTACTAATGAAACATTGAGGATGGAGTATGGCGGTACAGCTGGAAAATGGTGTTGCAGTTTCTCATATTTGACTTATAAAAAAATTGCTTCAGATTCTTCCAAATTTGTTTTCATAATAACTGCTGAAAGAATAAGACAGATGAACAACAAGAGGGGAAGCTGCATTAGATACCTACCTGAATTTGTAGGGACAATGTTTCAATTGGAATATGTGGCTGTAAACGGTCAGGCAAAAGCAACTGGGAAGGGTTTTAAGAAGAATGGTTGGTCAATGATCCATGTTAATTCCTTTCATTTAAGACCCAATGCAGTCTCTGTCCCGCAGAGTCCGTACAACATTTCATAGTATTAGGGATCTGCATTTATTTCTAAATGAGTGAAAAAATAGTTGTTGTGGGTTTTCCGGGCTGTATTGCCGTGGTCTTGGCATTGTAGTTCCTGACGTTTCGCCAGCAGCTGTGGCTGGCATCTTCAGAGGTGTAGCACCAAAAGACCGAGATCTCTCAGTGTCACAGTGTGGACTGTGACACTGAGAGATCTCGGTCTTTTGGTGCTACACCTCTGAAGATGCCAGCCACAGCTGCTGGCGAAACGTCAGGAACTACAATGCCAAGACCACGGCAATACAGCCCGGAAAACCCACAACAACCATCGTTCTCCGGCCGTGAAAGCCTTCGACAATACAGTGAAAAAATAACCCCCCAAATGCTTGTTCACTCAATTTGTTTGGACAATGATAACAAATTATAAAAGCAATAGATGAATGAATGCTATTCATTAACTCATTACCTGAAGCCTCCCTCCTTCCTTCTCTCCTGCTGCCTACCCACAGGTACCACCTGTACATCTCTGCATGTTAACAGCACTAGGGTATGAGAGAAAAACAAAGCGACTCCCTCCCCCTCAAAAAACCCACAAGGTGACAAAGGGCATTGGAGCAGAGTTTTTTTTTTTAAAGGAATGGTTCAAGGCACCATAGAAACTAAGGCTCTGTAGCAATACAGCAGAACCATGGGAAAGCATATGAACGATATTGACATGGTTTATTTGCAAGCTACAAGAATGAATCTAAAGGGGGGGTGTCAAAATGTAGTGATTTTTAAGTCTGGAGATTTACTTCCAGTAAAGACTGAACCTATTACAACATGGTGCAACTCCCCATATAGAAAACCTATTGAAAAATAATATGCTTAGGGACGATATGATAATTCAGGAATAGATGCTAAGTGAAGAAAACATTCTATGATAACATTACCAAACAGCCTTATACATTATGGTTTTAAAATCATTATCAGATGAACATTAAGACACCAGAAGCCCCCTTAGTGCACTTTTGTAAAGGGTTGTCCTGCAAGATCATGTACCAAGACTGAGACCACAGACCACAGACGATAATGAGGGGCTGCTACTGGCTCAGCATTTGTAGTTTAGGGTACAGTTGGCTTCTGGTTTGTAGATTCAATTTTTGTCAAAATTCACAAGTGTTCTCCCACTGGTTTCTGGATGTTGCCATTTTTAATGTCAGATTTGTGTCCATTTATTCTTTTGCGCAGAGGTTGGCTGGTTTGTCCAATGTACAGAGCAGATGGGAGAACCAGTGGGAGAACACTTCAGTCTACCAGGACATTCCATCAAGGACTTAAAGGTCACTGTAGTTCAACAGAAACCTTTCAAAAACAGAACCCAACTGGAAGCTGCTGAATTGGAATTCATATGTAAATTTGACTCAGTCAGGCTTGGATTGAATAGGGACTATGAATGGTTATCTCATTATCAGAAGTAACTGATTTCATTATCAGAAGCCAACTGATCCCATTATCAGAAGCTACTGATTGCATCTACTCCCCCCCTCCACCTATATATCTGACCAGTTTCTTCTTATCTTCCACGCATCTAACAAAGAGAACTGTGATTCTCGAAAGCTTATGCTACAATAAAGTTGGTTAGTCTTAAAGATGCTACTAGACTCTTTTCGATTTTGCTACTACAGACTAACATGGCTAACTCCTCTGGATCTAGGAGAAATCTTGAGTATAATACACCTGTGGTAGAAAATTAAATAGTTTATGCAACATTATGATTACAAACTGCATAATGGATTACCCGTCAAACCCCCCCCCCACATGTGCAGAAACCATCAAAGCCTGTATCGATGCAAGAAACTGACAGTATTAAAGGACTGGCAATGCAAACCAACCAGCTGAAATTTTAATAGGAAATCTGCTGCTTGGGCTTGAAAAATGCAATAGGAATTTGCATGCAGAGTTTCCATGTTACTATTTTAAATTATTTCAAGTATATTACTGATTTCTCTGTAGTCTCATTGAAGTTATAGAAGGTGCCTGAGTTTAGGATAACAGAGCTACCAGAAGTCATACTTGTCTTTGGGCTTATTTTAGTATTTCTGAAACCCTGTACTCTGTGATTGCTGTACAATGCCTTTATTTGCCCTCTGAGCCATACTTCTTTTTTTTTTTGCTTCCATAACCTTGTTTCTCTTTCACTTTGATTTTTTGTAGCCTACCACAGACTGACACTAGACTATCCCTGAAAAGTGCCCTCTGATTCACTGACCCTTACTTTCTATCAGTTGGTGACAGCTGGAATTCTATTGCCATTTTTTTCTCAGCAGTGCCTCGCAATGCCTAGTTCTTGAACTTCCTTTCCTTGACAGTTGTACTACAGAAAAAGATGATTAAAGTAGTGCTAAGTCTTTGAAGGTAATTCATATATTGGTTAACAGTTATAGTAAAAGGATCAATAGTTGCAGCACAGCTCATGACACTAAACATTAAAGACCACTGCATTTTATAAAAACCAATACATTGAAATTCTTATATGTTGAAACTTCTGGTTAGAATCTAGATAATTGGTGCAGCTCCCTTCTCACAAAGAAAGCAAAAGATGGACTATTGAAAGCATTTTGATTTTGTGAACCTATTGTTATTTTTAAAAACGAATATAAGCAAGTTCAGTTACTGACTCGGTACAAACAATACTCAAACAGGAACCGGCTCAGATCTGTCCTCTCTTATGGATAGTGGGTGATCTATCAAGGTGGAACAAGGAAGATGCAAGCTTTTAACCTGACTTAAGTTTGTGATTTATTCCATCAAGCAGTTCACCTGTAAAAGACCCCAAGCCTTTCAATATGAACATTACTAGCAATCAGATTCTCTCCACTCCATAACTACCATATCCTTCTTAATCGTTTCAACTTAAGCAAGAGATGACAGCTTCGCTCATCTGAACCGTGCTTTCTGCAGATACCGCTTTGCAGTTAGGCAAAATCAGCAGCTGCCCATACACGTGCTTTCCCCCACCTCATGGAGAAGCTTGCCTGAGGAGGTCTCACTCTCCTGGCTTTCCACAAACTATGAAAAACTTTATTATTCAGGAGGGCTTTCTTCCTAGGTCAGGGCTATGACGTAAGAAATAGTTTCAATGGAATGTACTTCCAAGTAAGTTTGCTAAGGATTTCAGCCTTAATCAGGGTTCATATGTAGAGTTCAGGGACCAAAATCAGTATAGTAAATAAAATGGAATCTAATTGTATCTTACCCTTTTGAAAAGTCCTGAATTTCAGCTCTGAGCCACCTCTGACATCTGAAATACTATTGCTACACACATTAATCTTTTTAGGAAGCAACACCCAAAACGCCTCCAGTGATTTAATTAAAAGTAATGAAAGACATCAAATATAAAAATCAAGTCCCAAGAACAGCTTGCATACCACTCTGACAACTCCTGATGCATAGCACAAGAGCAATTCCACATTAAATAACACCAGCAAGAAAACAAGATAGTTATGATTTATCCTACAAGACACTCTGGGACAAAACTGAAAATGTAGTCAGGTTAGGATGGATTTCTGTGCTGGCATGGAAGGATATGAAAAAGAGGTTTCATCTTTTGTTCGGCTTGTTTCTCTAGCACAATGATTCTTAACATCACACAAAGCACAGCTGGAGACACTTGGTGATGAATGATGCTTTTCAGCATGACAGTGAATCAACTGTGCATGCACAGGAGCATCCAGGGCTCTTGTGCAAACTATGGCCGATATAGAACAGATTGAGTATTTCCTGCAAAACAAGATGTAACTTGCAGTAAAGATTCTAAACACTGACCAATGGCTTGTACTTGTTTCTGTTGGAGTATAGTGCTGTCTTGTGTACAGAGAAAAAGATAAGATGATCCTGAAGTAGAGAACAAGGTCCATTTAGACAAGACTGTAGTGGAAGCACTTCTTTCTAATAAGGGTTTTTCCGCTTGTCTGTCTGCAGAATGCTGCTATCAGGGTAATCTCCTCCTTCTGAAAATTCTTAGAACTCTCTCAGGGCCAAGCTACACATGACGAATGACACTTGAACAGCAAGTGTATTTCTCCCTGTTCACTTGCCCTCCACTCAATCTACTTGCCGTTCAAGTGTCATTCGTCATGTGTAGCTTGGCCCTCAATTAGCAAGGCAGCAAATTTGTTTTCTTCTCTTTCCTATCCAGTTTGATAGTTCCATTAATAAAGCTTATGTTATTCTTAATCAGTTCAGTGTTTTGACTGTTGCACAAGCACTTGGCAGAGGATTTATGTGCATCAGTTCCACTAGAATTTTATTTCCAATGATGTACAGGCATTATGGAAGAAGGCCTCAGGAGCACCCAGTATCTCTGGGGCATATTGCAGTCTGCATTATGCCAGTTGGCCCTCTCCACCAGTACCTTTCTTGAGGATTCATTCAGCAGCAGTGACCATGAAGGCATAATCCAAGTTGTGTGAGCTGTAGCCTATCCAAAGGTGTAGGAAAATGATGTCAGATGTGTATGCAGGTATTTAAAGATGACTGTATGGCACTGGGTAAACAGATGCTTGAGGATTTTGATAATTTGGCCCACAACTCTGGTTTTGGGATGGTCATCAATTCAATGGATTCTCAGATTTGAGGCCAATTCTACTTTTAGAAGAATTCAGAAGCAACACTATAACACTACTATGAATATTTTCAGAAATAATTAATAGTAATAATAATTAGTACTAGGGATGCTCAAAACTCACTGACTTAGGTCACATCTTGGTTCCAAATAGAGAGCCAATCCCTTGGCAGGCTTTTATCTTGGTTGCACGATGCCTGGCTTTGTTCATCAGGCTACTCTGCACATGTTGCATGGTACAGTGCAGTGCAAGATGGGAGTTATACTCTCCTCTTCCCCTACAGACCAGCCAGTCAAGAGTTCCCCACTCCTCCCCCATATACTCACTACTACTACCTGGCAGCCCCAGCCATACCTCCCCCTCCACCATTTGGCAGCTGCTGAAGCCCAACTGCCACAAGGCAGGGAGATTGAAGAATCAGCCTGTGGGAAGACAACAGTTAAGCACAGCATGATCACCTGCCAAATCCATGCAATGCTCCAGTCATACCCTGGTTCACAGCATTTCCTACTTGAAGCTTACATAAGTGATTTCAGGGTTGATTGTCCTCCCCCAAAATTATTTTATTGAAATCTTTAAAGCAGGCTACTATTAGTATCCCCAGACTGATGATGCAAGGGCTGAGGGTTAAGATAAGAGTCACTAGCATACACAAGTTTTGAACTGGGAAGTTCATGGATCAGAGCTAATTCTCTTAGAAGGAAATCCTGAGTGGAGTTACACTTGTCTAAGCTCATTGACTCCAGTGGATCTAATACTCTTCTTAGGATGGCACAGTTATCACTACTCTACAAATGCTCTTTAATGTAAATAATGGTCACAATATTAACAATGCTGTACAAGCCTTAGTGATGGAACCCTTCGTTTAGGTCCTATTTTTCTCAGTGAAGCTAAGCTGGCTGGTGAACTAAGAAAATAAGCTTCACTCCTTTGGCAAAGCTTAGTGTGTTTTTATTGATCCTTTGTTAAAAGAAGGGGAAAGCAAGATATTAATTCTGTACTTATCTAGCTCTTACATTTCCTAATTTGCCTTTTGCTTTATCTCTTCTCTGGCTTTATCTGGGGTGGTGGTGGTGGGGGGCAGTGTAAGGTCAAATCTTTGAAGTATTTTTAAGTAACTATATGAATTCCTTACTGGAAATCTTAGATTATCTTAATCTAAAGGTTGTCAGTGAAACCAATTTGTGCAAACTAACAGCTTTGTTGGCACTTCAGATACAAAGCTAAAAATGCTGGTAAAAAAACCCACCCACAGATGAATGAAAATGATTAAAGCTATAAGCTAAAGACACAAATTATTAGTTAACTGGAAGTCCTTGGAATTGCACCAGTGTTTCATTTAATGAATAACTGCAAACTATTGCCTATTTTTTGAATTCCTAAGATTTTCATCCCCTGCAGGGTCTCTCATTACCCTTATCTGTCAGCAAATTGTTTGCTACATCTACTGTACTGAACCCAGATTGAATGTAAAAAAAATTCCTCAGTGCAGACCAGTTGTAGGTTTAGAAGTAACCTGCTCAGCTGAGCTCAAAAATGGATGAAAATGGAATGTGCAGACTGAAGGTGATTTACTTGCCCATCCTTTATGGCAACATTCTAACTCCTTTTCATGCTTATGTGATTAACTTATGTGATTAATTTGTAACACATTACCATTCCTTCCATTATTGACCTTCCTCCATTATTTTCTTGGGGCAGAAGTTTTTGTTACATCCGGTGTATGGTCACTCCTAATTTAAGCATACTCTGAGAAAGATTCACTTTTGGTTGTTGCTTACTATATGATTAGAGCTATCACAGAGCATGAGAAGAAGCATTCTTAAGAAAGCTTCACCATGGGGAAATGATAGGGAAAAGTCAGACTGTGGTGGCTTTTCTTTATATCAACAGTGAACTGACTGCACTGTTCTGGGAGATGTGACATAGTATGAAACCTGAATTTCTGCTGGAAAATCTGTTTCAAGGATGGAGCAACAGTGCCAATGGCTAATGTTGCACTTGTGGAGGGGATAAAGCTATTTCCTGTTATGCACGCAAGAGCCCTTATTCCAGTAGTGTTTTATGTGCTGAAGTTTTGTTTTATGTGCTCATATGACTGCTCATAATAGTTTATAAAATAGTAAGTCCTCTTAGTAGGGACCAGCTTCTTGCATTCCTTTGAACTCATGAAGCTGCATTATACTAAGACAGACCATTGGTCTGACAAGGTCAGTATTGTCTACTCAGACTGGCAGCGGCTCTCTAAGGTCTCAGGCAGAGGTCTTTTCCATCACCTACTACCTGATCCGTTTTTCTGGAGATTCCCTGAGCTGTATCTGGAAACTAATGAAGATACCAAGCAGGAGTTGTTCTTATGAGCCACAGAAATCAAATGATGGGTAGAACCAGCACCCTCCTATCACTGCGGAGTGGAAAAGCCATTTAAGATAAAGTGAAGATGAAGAATATACAAACAGGTATGGTCATGATACTCTGGTCTGTCACACTACAGGCAAGCAACTTTGAGATCCTTTAATCTGAAGACCAGATGGAGGAAACCATACAAAGACTGACAGATTTCCCTTATAATGTGGAATAAGGAATCATGATGAGATATCATGAAAATTGTATAACAATGATTAGGGAAGTAGTTTAGCAACACATGTGCTACGCCTTTCACTTTGAAACCAATGGAAGTACAACTTGGCTAATGAGTGTGCCAGCAAAAATGAGCTATATTTAAAGGGCATATGGATAAAAAAAATAGTGACTTCATTCTGAAACTTATCCCAAAGATCTTCCCTTCTAATCCTGAGGCTCTAACAGTTTGACAATAAAGAAGAATGCACTTTAATTTTCTGAGAAAGTATATGGGGTGGCAAATCCTTTTTACAGTCATTTTTCAAACTGTAACAAGACTTCCGTGTCATTTGAAAAATGAGATAACAACATCAACCTCCCTAGGATGCTGAAAAGATTAATGAAGTAATTATTGTTAAAATGTGTTGGCCTCAAATTGGAATATTGGTGGCCAGTTCTCATGTATATTGAAGGTAGCACTGTACTTACACCATCCTGGTAGTAAAAGAAAATGTTATATGGAATTTATATTATGGGTTAGCTCCCCAAACCCTCAATTAGAAATTAGTCCAGACTATTCTATGATTTCAAGAGGGGTTCACTTATGGAAGAAGTAGAAGTGCTAAAGCAGTTATTACTTGTCATTTATTCACAGTATTCACTAGGCTTATTACCCCTCAATACATTATATTTTAAAAATGACTTATTTTCAAATTATATGTTGTTGAATGAGATATTTGGGCTTTTATTTAGCATAAAGTAGTTCAGGTATCTGAAATTAATTTTGAAAGGGAGAACAAATTTATGACCCACAAGCCTCTGAACTAGGACACATTCTACCAAGTATGGGGCATTTCTACACTTCAAGTAATAAGGACATTTATCTAGCAGTTATATGGCACTTTTTAAAGTGTTCCAAGGTCTTCACATAAGTAACTCCTTACATAGTCCTGTGGGTAGGTGGTGGAGAGTGACAGAATATAGATTGCTTACAGGCATTTCTGATAGATCTCGAGCATTACTCTGATGCAATTATATCACTCCCATGGTCACACTGGACATGACCTTATGGCATTAGAATGTCACCTATTACCCCAGTAACCCTCCTGCTGATCTTCTAAGCAGCAGTGGAAAACTAGCCCTTGGTAAACTAAAAAGTAAATGGGAGAATATCAGGGCTACTTTAAAAAAAAATTGATTGCAGCTTTCAGGGTCTGCCTTGTTTTTTTTTTTCTGAAGCATTGTTGAAGGGAACAGACTTACAATTCCACTGCTGGCAGAGGCGAACCCCAATACCAGTTGGTTCTTTTCACCATCACTCAGGTCTCTGGTGGGGGGGAGGGATGCCAGAAAATTTGGGAACATCAGCAGCATTCCAACATACTGACATCACTCCTGCACACTCAGAAGTGAAGTCAGCATTTTGGTGAGGGATGCCAGGGACACTCTGGTATTTAAGCAAACACTGTGGGGGACCTGGCAACCCTAGAGGGGAGGGATATTCAAATCTTTCCTCTCTGCCATTTTCCGGTGGTGTAGTGGTTAAGAAGAGTGCAGGATTCTAATCTGGAAAACTGGGTTTGATTCCCCACTCCTCCACTTGAAGCCAGCTGGGTGATCTTGGGTCAGTCACAGCTTCTAGGAGCTCTCTCAGCCCCACCCACCTCACAGGGTGATTATTGTTGTGGGGATAATAATAACATACTTTGTAAACTGCTCTGAGTGGGCATTAAGTTGTCCTTAAGAGCAGTATATAAACTGAATGTTGTTGTTGTTGTGTTGTTTCTAATAAAAATGTTGCATTGGATTTAAAATCAAATCTCCTTTCAATTATGAAGGCCACTGGGTGATCTCAGGGCAGTGTCAGATATGCCCTCAGCACATCTGCCATGCTTCAGGTGTATTGTGATGTAGTACTGTGCTGTAGTGCCTCTGAGTCAGTGCAGAATGGAACAGAGGTCTGTTGCTTTGTTGCTAACTACTTATCTTCCAGGCAGGGGCGGCGCGCCTATTGAGGCCAGGTAGGTGATGGCCGCAGGCGCGGGGTGCTGGAGGGAGCGCTGGAAGAGGCACGGGGGGCGAGAGCGCCCCCCCCAAGCAGAAGCCTCCTATTCCTCCCACCCCACGCCGCCGCCGCTGCCAGCACAAGCCCCCGGCTGGGCGCAGCCACCGCGGGCAGGCATCTGCTGCAGCGGAGGCAATCGAGCGGGAGAGCTCGGAGGCCGCCCGCTGCAGCGATCGGGTCGACGGCGGCGCGTGCGCTCCCGTGATGACGTCACGCATGATGTCATCACGCAGGCAGGTGTGCATGTGCTCATGCGTGCGCGGGGGGGCACTTGGCCGGCCAGCCACGAGCGCGGCAAACCCTAGCGCCGCCCCTGCTTCCAGGCAAGGTGTTTTGGTTACGAGTTCCTGCCAAAGCCTGAGAACCTGACCTTGGACTTAACACAGAGACTGAACTAAGCTATTTCTTCCCCCTTCCTTCTTCCCAGGTGATGCATGCCAAAACTTCTAAAGGCTCCTCCTTTCCACTCGAGGGGGGGCGGAGACACTGACCTATAATTGATCCTGTTTTCCTACCTTTAGTCATTCCAGTCAGTTCCTTTGTTATAGTATCTTGAAACTGGTATTTACTCTAAATAAACATTTTTAACTCATACACTGGAGCGATGCAGTAAAATATTTGGGAGAAGTATCTGGCGAGACCTGACAGGCAGTCACTCTCTCATCCTAACTTACCACAAATACTGGCTTGGAGGATAAAAATCATAGAAAATACTAATGTATACCACTATGAAATCCTTGGATGAAGCGAGGGTTAATAAAAACACAACAGATAATTAGATATCATTAAAATAGTCCCTCAGACTGTTTTTTGCCCATTCGGGAGAAATACAGGTACCTTCTTACTGTTGCAGTATATTTATTTGAATTGACATAGCTGTGCTGATTGTCTTTGATCAACTGGCAGTACTCACTTGTCTTTCTCCAAGGCTTTGCTTGACCTTGCTGAAACATGCTTTCTCCAAGAATACCTCCTTTGAATCTATTGTCGGTTTGTTATACCAGAGATAACTCCTCCAAGTACTCATCCTGTCTCTTTCTGTAGGTATCAAGGCTTGCAATGACTCACTTTCTTCGTAGGAAGGTTTGTAAAGGTGTAAGACTAGACCTCAGAGAGATGAAGGGAACAAAACAGAGGCCTGTGCGAACATCCTATGTAGTGCACACAGGCCCTGATCCAACTGTCTATACAGATAGCAGCATATGATATTTATGAATATCATAAATTTTCTCAGAGGCGGGAAAGGTATGGGGGAGAACTAAATCTAGAGCCAGGGTTACCCGCAGGGCTGGAAAAAAGTGTCCTGTCCCTTTAATAGTGGCTTGTGGAAATGGGGAGCAGATGCTTTTCAGGCCATGGAGGTAAATAACATCAAGAGTTAAGTAATATCTAATGAAGCCTCTATTAAAGGGACAGGACTTCTTCTTTTCTCCAGACAGTTGACAACCCTGTTTAAAGGTTTTTTGAGGATGCTCATCTGTCTTATGGCACATGAGTGTAGCAAAGTAGGGACATGCAGAAAGCTGAGCTCCAGGACCATTTCAGACTTGGAACAATGATGTTTACAGCTTCAAAGCAATGTGTGCTCTTCCTATCCGGCCAGGGACTTGTAGTATTTTTAGCAGTATTTTTAATGGGCTGTTACTTTCTAGGATTTAAAAATCACATACAGCCAGACCTGTCCTTGGAACTGCCTTCTGAGAACTTCCTTGTGACATTTTGCATGAGAAAAAAGTGAGTTGAACCAATGATTATTTCCACCTTAAAAAAGAATCAAACTCTTGAAAGAGGCTTGCAAATTTTCCTTGATTCAAAGACTATAAAAGGTCCTTTTGATTCCTTCCCCTGATCCTTTCTCTCTTGCAACTGATCCCCCCCTCCCCCAATCTTTCTAATTCTTGCCTTCCAGGCAGAGAAAGCTGAATTTTATTTAAAAGAGGAGAGGCTAGTATTAATGGAGGCCAAGTAGGAGGAGCTTAAAATTCTGCTTCAAAACATATAGTATTGGCAATCAGTTGACCTATTTCAAAACTGGTGTTATATGCTTCCACTGGCAATCATCAGTGACTAGTCTGGCTGAAATACTCATGGTATTTTCCACACAGGGACAGGCTTGTGTAGTGTTCTATTGCTGTTGTGGCACAGCAGTGACAGGACTTCCATACAGAAGGTTTCCTTGGTAGGTTTTTTCAATTGGCGATTTAATAGCTTTATATCAAAATGCTATTATGCTAAAATATGCATCAGTTTCTCCGTGTTCCTGTCATTATCATAGTCCCTAATAAAAGATTTCTAGAGCATACACAACAGTGGTAAATTCGTTCATTTCTAAGAAGGGTATATCTACAATATTTAACATGTTCACTTGTACCATAGGCTCTACCTGGTGGCTCAGAAGGAAATCTGGATCCCAAAATGCTCCCTGGCAGCTAATTTGCTCTTTCAGGAGAACTGTGTCCCATCCAGAAAACCACTGCTTCACGGACCACCCACCAAGAGCAACTCCATCTTGTCGGGATTAAGCTTCATTTTATTCACCCTCATCTAGTCCATTACCGACTTCAGGCAGTCATTCAAGAATGAACCACCACAGCCACAATTACAACTCCCAGGCACAATTAAAATTCCAAGCTCAGCTCAGCGACATCCCAGTTGCCATAGCAATTCCAGGAAATATATTTTGTGGCCACTGGTTATTTCTTTGTGCTAATGAAATGACCATTTTTCTTCAGTGAATTGAATCACAACTAATTGAGTAGTAATCAGTGCAGGCCCCAAAGTTCAGATAAATGTTGCCTTCCTAATGCTTTGTAGAAATGCAGAATCCATTAACTATCTTCAAATGAGATTTTTTTTAATTAGTTGAATCTTAGCAAACTATTACAGGCAGCATTACCGCTATCTCTCCAAACTTTCCCATTTGTTTAGCACTGGGAGAGAGAAAAAATATTTTCAATTAATTCAAGTACTGATAGTGTTTATGGTTTATTTTCCACTCTGAGAATAAATATACAGAACTGATGAGGGAATGGCCTTGTCTCTTTTTTAAAAAAGCACAATCCATAATTCTTTCCTAGATGCTTTTGGAATGGCTACTCAGATGTCAGCTGCATACAATCTCTCTCTCCCCCTCCTCTTTTGAAGCAACACTTTCTGTACTATAGAAACCACTGCAATCTTTTAGGGAGCCTCTTTTAGCCTGCAGATATAACAGATACACAGAGACAGTTCTTTGGACATTCCTTCCATTTACCCAGACCACAGTGGCATCCAGGCTGAAAGTCAGACATTGATCACCAGCTCCTCCTGCTGTGCATAGATGCAATAACAGAAGCATCAGATAATACTCTCCACTTTCACCTACTACACCTACACATTTGTTCATGCCAGAATTATTGTAGCAACTGCACAGAACATGCTTTTACCTTTGCCATAACAGCAAATACCGGGCAGGGATTTTCTACTTGCAGAAGCCCATACCCATTGGGCAATCAATGAAGCCTAATTTTAGATTCAGAGATTTCCCAAGATCAAGGATCAATGGATTTGCCCCAGTCAGTTTCTTTATTGCTCACTGAATATTCTCTCTGTCTTGGGTTCAGTTCTTCCTGCATTACACTTTAACTCAAAGATGTTCTAAAATTAATTCCAAAAACTGGAGCAGTTTGCCACAGCCTTCAATACTTTTACTTTATTTGGAAATGAGCAAGAGTTCAGTAGCACCCATAAGATTAACAAAATTTGTGGTAGGATATGAGCTTTTGTTAGTCACAGCTCACTTCTTCAGATACACCTAGAATGTGAGTCCATCTGTCCTTATGTCTTAGAGAGTGGAGTGATTTCAGATGTCGAATGACAGTAGTCAGTGAATGACAATCGCCAGTGTGATTGGATTAGGTGGGGTATGCAGAGAGGGTGTGGAGAAATTAGTATTGGTAAGGAGACAGGAAAATTAGGTCTCAAGTCCATCCAGGTGGAGGCATTGTCTTGAGCTTTGTTATCAGTTGCAATTCAGCAGTCTCAGTTCCCAATCTCCCTTTGAAATTCCTCTGCGGGATAACTGCTATTTTTAGGTCAGCAATTGAATGTCCAAAACTGGAAAGTTAAAATGTTCCCCCTGGTTTAAAAAACAAATTAGGCCAGTGACATATGCTCAGCCTAACCTATCTCGCAGGCTTGTTGTGAGGATATTGTTGTGAAGATAAAATGGATGCAACAATGCAAGCCACTTCGGGGTCTTCATTGGGTATAAATGAAGTAAACAAATGAACAGCACATTCACATTATGACAGTTTTTTTTAACAAATATGCAAGCAGATTGGTAAAGGGAAAAAGATAGGTGAAGTAATTATATCAAGAAGCCGAAACCTTCCAAAAACCATGTGCATGCATATTGTGCTGTACAAAATTCTGAAATTAAAAATGAAGTCAGTAATAAACTAGATGAAGGTGAATAAAATGAAAGGGATTATGGAGGTGTTTTTCTATCTTCTGGGCATGGAGCAGGAATCACTGGGGAGTTGTTTGGGAGAAACTGGAGACTGAGCCCTACGAGGAAAGGCTGAGGGCCTTGGGAATATTTAGTTTGGAGAAGAGGAGGTTGAGGGGGGACATGATTGCTCTCTTTAAATATTTGAAAGACTGTCATTTGGAGGAGGGCAAGGAGCTGTTCCAGTTGGCAGAAGAGGGTAGGACCCGTACCCATACTCTGCAGCGGCTTGGATTGGGGGCCACTCCTGTGCTCTGCAGCAGCCCAAAATGGGCCAGTTTCGGCCCAAATCGGGCTCATTTTGGGCCTGTTTTAGTGCGGATTGGGCCCATTTTGGCCCAGAGTGCAGGAGCGCTCCTATGCTCCACAGTGGACCAAAATGGGCCCGATCTCACCAAAACAGGCCTGAAACAAGCCCAATTTGGGCTAAAACGGGCCTGTTTTGGGCCACTGCGGAGTGCAGGAGTGCTCCTGCCCTCTGCAGCGGCCCTGATCCAGGCCAAAATGGGCCTGATCCAGGCCGCTGCTGTGCACGGGAGCACGCAGCTCCACAGATGGTGTGCCCCCCCCGGTGGCCAGGTAAGTGGTAGCAGAATGTGGGGGCTGGGAGCAGGGATCTCCCACCCCCGCCGGGGGTCTGGCATCCCTATATTTGACTGTTGTGGCACAAGAAGACATACTACTCATACTGTCAAGCTCTTGTGCTAAGCTGAGACATTCAACTCTGTGCCACACTTTTCTTGAGGCATATAATTTTATGCCATCACCGCCCTGCTCCCGGGCTATAATGGTGATGTTCTGGTTCAGAGCTAGAGTGCCAAATTGATAACTAAAGTAATTCAACAAATGCATAAAACTACCTTTCTACATAACAAAGATGTTCTGTTTTCATTGTTAGGGTGGTGGGGGGATATCTTTCTTATCTGGAAAGCTTTAAGAAATTGAGTCTTTTATACTTTGAAAAAAAGATGATTGAGTAGAAAGTGAGAATATGGATTCTTTCTTGGGCCCTTCCCTGTCAGGTATCCCTAAACTGGCTCTTTAGGAAATAGTTGGGTGGCAGATTGACTACCTTCCTGCTGCTATCTTGTATCTTTTAAATATTTATACTATATTGGCTGTTTGGTGCTGTTTTAAATTGTTTAAATGTAAATTTTATGGAAATGTTTTTATTGAATGTAATCCACCCTGAGCCTGCCTGTGCGGGAAGAGCCAAATAAAAATAAAAACAAATAAAAACAAATAAAATAAAACATTGAAGTCAGCCAATACAATTGATTGGCCAGAAGTTCAGGCTCCAAAGAAGAAAAATAATGAACATAAAGAATTCAGTATGTTAGAATGATGCAATGGTGGATTTTAAAGGAATTAGATGAAATTATGAAGGATATATCAGTGGGTTTTGGCCTATATAGCTAAAAATTTAGAGATGAAAAAAAATGGGAGGGGGTGGCTTCAAAGATAGCAGAAACAAGGAAGTCCGAGAAGCCACAAACACAATGATACGACTTTATTGGTTCTATACCTTCAGAACCCACGTTAAAGGCACCATGTACAAACAAAAAGCCAGTGAGTCAATACAAATAAAGCTCCTGGCTGGAGTTTGCAACGGGCTGGCCAGCTGAGGCTTTAATCCCGTTTCGCACTATTTGCTACCTCAAAAGCCACGTTATATCGGTCCCAGAATTTGGATCTGTAGGATCTCTCTGCTACTCTCTAATGTCTTCCAGGTAGTTTATTTCTGGGGCAGATTTCTGGGGAAATTTTCTTGCCACTTCTGACAGCCTACGTGCCTTGTAAATAAATGGAGGAGTTGAGCCCCAGGGCACCCAATCTGGTACCATTCAGCAGCACTAAATTCACTTTGAAGAAAAAAAAATCTCTCTCCATAATTCCTCAGCTTTCCAGCCTCTGTGATTCACATTAGCATTTCCTTAAGGTAACATTAAATTGCAGGGCCTTAGAATGTCTGCCAACAAAGGAATACCTGCCCTGCCTTCCCCAACAGGCATTTAGGTTTTTCTATCCAATCATACCTAGCACCAGCACTGCCAAAGCAGATACTTGAAATCATCTCCATGGCAACTTCAGAGAGTGCAAGGAGTAGCTAAATATTAAGGGGTGGAGGCAAGAGTCTCTGAGTGTGAAATAAACAAACAAATGCAGTGATATATTCTAGCAGAATGGATTTATGGGTTATGACATTCTTAAAATATCTTTATTTAATAATGAAAACTTCATTATCCAGTCCTGTGCTCAAGTGTAGCTATGGGTCCTCAGTAAATCCCCTGGAAGATCTTTCATCTTGACAGAAGTTCTAAATTACAGCATTAGTACTTGAACTAAGAAGAAGTTACAGTCCATTTTGCTTGTCCAGGGAAATAAGACTCACGTAGCTACCGAGTTAGTTATTGAAATCTAATGACTGGGGATATTAAAAATGGAGTTTGAAAAAAAAACCCTCTCTGGAAGCGCTGGGGGATAAATTAAGCGATAAACCTTTAATGTTTACTGGAGTTTCATTATTTTATGAAAAAGTAATTCATCTTTATTACAGTTGAGACTATTATGTTTCACATCATTAAGAAAGCAAAGCATGGAGACCCTAAAGCTAATTTTCAAATCCAACTATAAGAACAAACTATATTTTTAATTTTTTTTATAGCAGGTGTAACTCTGTCCTCCTTTGGTTGTAGGTTCTGACCTCTTAAAATGCCTGGTAAAGCATGATTCAGTGAGTTAGATAAAACCAGCCCTCAATGAAGAACTGACAAGAAACTTACCTTGGTTGATGGTCATGGCTCATTGCTGCTTTACAGTAATTTCCTGGGGCAAAATTATCTGTGTGTGGATATATATTTTTGGTAGATTGTTGAAATTATGTAGCCACTGCCCAGAAGGCATCCAGTCTTGGGATCTAGCACCAAGGTCACTGAAGAGACACATTTTTTGGTATCCAAAAAGAGCACTGAACTTAGTGGGTAGGTGCTGTAAAATTTTGCAAAAATGCAATATAGAGTTGAACTCTTTGCAATTCAAAGCAAGTTGCTCACAATTCAAAACAAACATCAAAGACATAAGCTATGCTAATTTCCTTGTATGATCTGGAAACCACCTCTTTTGTAAACTGAGATTTCTTCAATTTAGGTACATTGGGCAAACAGATGGGAGATGAGGACAGGCAGGGCAAAAAATTTCTTATCTGGCTCCTGATGAAAGCCATGCAGCTCATTTCCCTCTTCCATAAGCAAGATTGAAACACCTCATTTTAATTAATTTTTTTTTAAAATAAAAAAGATACATGAACTTGTAAAGCTGTGGATGGATCTTACCTAGGCTGAGCTCATGTGCTCCTGCCTTCCTCTGTCATTTTTTTGCCTTCCTGTATGCTGGTTATGTATGCTATCTCTGGCCCTTGGGTTTCTCAGAGAAATGATCCCTGCCTGCTTTTAACTTCATTTCTAGCCATTGGACTCTCATTTTACTCAGTGAAGAACAGGTAAGTATCAACTTCTGTCCTTGCCTCTTGCCACCTGACCCTTGTTCTTTGTGGTCTGAAGCTTGGTATCCTGACAGAGGAGAGTGAGCTATGTGAAGTATTTTGAACACTCCCAAATCATTATATCAGTGCAAAATGTTATTTAAATGCCCTATGAAACCTTTCAGAGACCTTGCTAATAGGGTCAAGCAGTAGGTTGGTTAAACTCCAGGTGGGGCCTGGAGAGCTCCCAGAATTTCACCTGATGTTCAGACTACAGAGGTTAGTTCCCCTGGAGAAAATGGCAGCTTGCAAACATTGTCCATCATTGATGTCACTCCCCTCTTCAACTTCCCCACTCTGACTTCTCAGGAATTCCCTGACCTGGAGTTGGAAACATTAGTCATGAGGGTGGGGGACAAAGCAAAACTTTTCTTTCATCAATAGAGGCAATCTACCTGGTAAACCTGGGTTTATTGCAAAGGTATATTTTACAGTATTTCAAAAAATATAACTCAGGTAGCTCTGAGACAAAAGATAATTTAATCAAGACTATTAATTAGTCTCAGTTCATTTGAAGAAAGGGATGGCATTCTCCTACAGCTGGAAAAAAACTTCAACCAGCAATGTGTGACAACTGAATTTTAAAATTTACTTTGGATGTGTTCTCCTTCTTGTGAAGTTCATTTTCAACAGAATGGGAAAACCCAAAGGGAAACAGTAGAATAACTCAGTATGGATGTATGATTCAGGTTGGTATTTTTTTTAAAGTACTGAATTTTACCTGATTCAGTAAAATTCAGTATTACCAAACTCAAAAGGGAATACTGTAATGTTGTAACCCGCCCTGAGCCCGCTTGCGGGGAGGGGGGGATATCAATATCAATATCAATATTGATGATGCTGATGATGAATCAGATTCAGTATTCCCAAACTCAAGTTTACCAAATTAATTCAGTTTAATTTGATAAACTTTGGTAACAGTAGCTGGGCTGTTCCTTTGCTAAGGAACAGCAAAGAAACACTGTTCCCCACCTTTTTTACCAGATGGGTGGGGGTGAAGGGAGGGGGAAGGAGGAAGGGATGGAGGAGTAAGTGGAGAATCCTTGCAGGAGCTATCCTTCTCTGGCCAGTGGGATTCTCTAGAAGGAGAGTGCCTTTTAAAAAGTGCCCTGCATGGAATTAAATAGGCAGACTTTCCTCAGAGCAGCCTCCATTTTGTGTGCTTTGCCTGCCTGAAGAGCTCTGAGACCCTGCCTGCTGCTGGCTGCAGACTGTCTTTCTGGGGTCTGGTCTGGACCCGGCCTGCTTTTAACTTGATGTGGACTGCGACTGGATCTTGCTGTCTGGTGAATTCTTTCCTGCTGCTGCCTGTTGCAACCTGCACCTGGAGGACTTCATTTGCTGCTGCACCTAGAGGACTTCTGTTGCTGCCAGGTTTGAGAGTTGTAGACTCACATGCTTGCCGTGCACATCCACTTCCCACCAACAGAGTTAATTCTAAGGTCTCAGTCTCCCTGTTTTGGATCCAATTGGTTAGATCATTGATGAGTACGGACAGGCTTGTCATTAAGGAAAACATGATGTTGCTGGACCCCCTGCCCCCAGCCTGCATGTGTGGCCTCAGGAACACACAAAATTTTCAGCAGGTGGACTTGTTACAACCCTGTTCCTTAAATTTGTACTGCCATTCTAGAAGTTGTTTTAATGAGCTGAACTAGCAATTCTGTGTGTATTTTTGGCTCATAATTTCCATTCTGTACACCCCTAGAGTGTATCTACTAGTGGTATGCATTTTAAAAATGTTCATGATGTTTTTGAATCTGTGGCTGCTGAATGAAATGTTTCTCGTGATTGGGTAGTTTTCCAGTGGGATGTTGTCAGGTCAGATTCAAAATGTGTTAGTTTTTTTTCTTGATCTGATTGGAAGGGAGAAATAAGCTAGTGGCCAAGGAAATACAAACAGAAAAACAAGGTGTGCCTTCCACCTACAGCTGTGTCAATTGGCTGATTTTTCAGATTAGAAGGAATAAAGGTGATTGATTTCCTGGTAGGAAAAAATAAAGGGGGGCACGATAATTGAGACGCACTTCTGCACTGCTATGATGAGGTGGAACATTCAAAAGCATTCAAAATCAAAAAAATCATGGAATATTCAAGAGAAGAGTTTCTATGTCTACCAAGTAGCTTAGTACAGCATCTCTATTCCAGAGAGTTACAAGTAAGGGTCAAAAAGTTGTTTTCCAAGGCTCAGAATTTTGTTTTTGCACACCTTTAGTATCTACCAATATGGATATTCTGCTACTGCATATGACCACATCTAAAGATCAATTTGATACCCTAGCACTATCCACAGACTCATTAAATGGACTTGGGAAAGTTGCTACCCCATAAGAATTACTGTGAAATGCAAACAATGATGGAACTCATATTGTGACTAGAAATGGGCATGAACAGCAATATGAACAGAAAAACCCATGAACAGCCCATTTGTCTGTTCACGAACAGGCCGTTCATGAGTCCCCATTCCAAATGAACAGGTGGTCATCTCAAGCCTTGTTCGTTGCGTTCGGCAGCCATTTGTCAAGCCAGACAGTCTGGCGCCTTTCAATCAATTCCCTTGCCAAAGGCAGGGACTGAACTATGCCTGAACTCTTGGCTTTCCTTCTGGCTTTAACCCTTCAGCTTCCATCAGACGTCCAGTTTTTGCCACTAAGAAGAGAAATAGACATTGAAAGGGGGGGACCCATGGATCATACCATTCCCAGGCTGAAACTTAGGGGGTCTTCAGAGGACAGTGAGGACTATGTCCCCTGCAAATTTGATGGGTATTGGACATTGGGAAGGTCAGTTTTGTAACCCCTCAAAGTAGCATCCAACCGGCTGTACAGTTTTTGCCACTGTGAAGAGAAAATGACAGCAAAGGGGGCAGCGCCAGCTCTCCCAGTGCGAGAGGGACAGAGACAATCTCTCCGTCCCACGGGCACCGGGAAGGAGCAGCCCCGCAGCGCCGGCTCTGCCCGCTGTCAGAGGGACAAGGGGAGTCTCTCCTCGTCCCTCTGACAGCGGGCAGAAGTGGCCCTGCAGCGCCACCGGCTCTGCCCACTGTCAGAGGGAAGAGGAGATTCTTCTTGTCCCCCTGACAGTGGGCAGAAGTGGCCCATGGCACCAGCACTGTCCACTGTCAGAGGGAAAGCGTCCCTCTTGCACCCAGCAGCAGCAGCATGGCGACACTGGGGTGGGGCAGGGGGGTGGGGGCTAGGAGTTGGGGGGGTGTTTAAAGGGCCTTGCCCCTTGCACGTAGCAGGAAAGGGCCCTTTTAACTATCAGCTGGCAGACAGCAAGGGGGAATCCCCCCTGCACCTGCCAGCTTATGGTTTAAAGGGATCTTTAAAGGGCCATGATGAACACCGAACATGTTCGTTAAGGGGACATCTTCGGTTCTGTTTGTTGTTTGTGGATGGCAACGAACAAAGAACAGGGTGTTCAGAATTTTTTTCCCGTTCGTGCCCATGTCTAATTGTGACTGCAAGCATAATAAAAATTGCAATATGCTTCACCAGTGCTATAAATTGTACATCACAGTAATAGAAGAAGGAGAGATTATTGTCAGTCCTTCCTTCTCATTGTTCATTGTTTTCCCCCACATTGTTCTTGAGGGTCCCCTATTCTTGAGGAGCAGCATTATAGGGAGATCAGTGGGCTGCCGTGTGCGGGGGAAGCGAGGAGAGTTGCGTCCCCCTGGTGGTAGTGGCTTCTATTGGTGGGAAGCAACCATAGGATCCAATTACATAGTCATTCTTCAATCATAGTAGTTATACTCTATTGAATCAACTTTTTGTATCTTCTATAAATCTGGACCAAATACATGTGCTGATTTGCACATACTCAGGAGATGCACCGCACTATACATTGTGACATTGCTTAGTCACATAGATGTGTATCTTATATTATATATTGCAGTTGAACCCCCACTCCCCACCCCATTATCTACTGTGAGATGACCAAGATTGCTGGTATTGTATTTGGTATAGTCCTATTCCAATACAATACTTTTATATCCTGCTTTACCTGTGCTCATCTTTTCTCTTCTCACCCCATCCTATGCATATGCAGTGATTTCTACTTGAGTATATGTTATGTTTATTATTAATATAAATTCTACTCCATGACCTCTCTTTAATTGTGTGTTTGTATGAGCAAAAAGTTAGTAAAAGCATAACAAGGGGTTAATCTGCTTCACTAGAAGAGCAGCAACCCATCTGAATATGAATCATCTTTACTCTACAGGTCATCTTATTACCCTTTTTGCACCAAATTTTGAACAGTTCATAAGCAGACTTTTTAGTCAACAAGTCGTTTGCAATTGGCACTGTTTTTCCAGTCCTAAACTAAAGGTAGGAAATGAGTTACCTAGTTGCCCAGTACTCAAAGGAATGCCGTAATTAAAAGGGTATGTGACTATCTTCTCAAATATAGTGCTCCATTTAGAAACCTACACAGAGTAATGTGTGAAATGACAGATAATCTCTCTTTCACTGGCATAGGCTATATTGAACAAATATTTTTAATTAGCACTCTTATATTTTAATAGAGTTTATGCCCTTGTTATGACTTTTCATCAAAGTTCTGAGAAATTGAATACTTCCCAGTTCCAGTACTTGGTTAAAGATCTTTGGGTCATCCTAATTTTCTGCTTTGGGAGGAAGGAAATAACTAAATGCCATTGTTAGTAAGAAAGAAGTTTTTGAAAAGATGTGGTGGTCAATGATGTTATATTAAACTGCTTTATATGGCCAACAATTGGCAAATCTAGCCCACTATTCTCTATTCTTATAGGAAGGAAGACAACTAGGGATCTTTCCAAGCCCTGTTACCCAAGAACATTTAAGCAGAGACCAACCCAAGGACCTTCTTCATACAAAGCATGTGGATAGCAGTAAGCTATGTCTTCTTTCAATTCTCATTCTCTATGTCGGCTATTTTGAGATAACATAAGATGAAACAAAGCAAATTTCCTTTGAGGGAATGAAACAAACTAATTTCCACCCACCATTAGCTGAGTGGAAAGAAGGGTTAGAGGGCCACTAGGTGCAGTTTCTGTCATCACTGCAGCAATGTAATGTAACACAAAGCATATTTGGTTTAATTCTGTTATGAAAGAGATTTCAACCTCAAAATCCTCATCAAAACATAGAGATTGTGGGTAGCAAAATCCTGACATATGAATATAATACTTGAACATGTGACAAGTTAAAGTTTCCTGTAAGCGTTACCCTGTTACCCACATTGGAGGTCTCCTTAATTGGTTGAGGGAATTAGCATTAAGGGAGACAAGCAAGAGGTGATAACTGGAATTCTCCACCTATGTATATGGAGATTGTTCCCTTATAGAACTCTCAAATGAACAGGCAGATGTTTAACCAAAAAAAGTTTATTTATTACCATAGGAATAAAAGGCAAACATACAGAAAACACACACATCATGCACACAGAGCAGCAAAATGACCAGCATTTCATTGAGATAAGAAGGCCAAAGGGATTGGGAGTGCATGAACAGGTACCAAGGTGCACACATACTGAGCACCCACACAGAGCTGGGAAGCCCAGTTATAGGGCAAAATGTTCCCTGGGGCAATGCTGATATCTTGCTCCCAAAACCAATAACTTAATGGTTTGTCTGGAGGTATGACAATAAATTGGGAAAGGTTTGATCTCATAAGAAACACAAGTGTAGCAAGACTCCATCTTAGTAAGGTCAAGGAACATTAACTGACTTTTAGAGGAAATGAAATTTAATAGAATGCTATTTTACAATGAGGAAACCAGGAACTGGGATACTCCTCAGCCTAAAGGCTGTTCTTCACTCCCTGAGGTGGTTCCAAATCCAGACTAACAGGATGAACTGTGCTTAGGGTTGCCTGGTCTCTCAAATCTCCTGGGGGGAGACTGGGCTGCTGGCGCTTACCCTGTGGCTGCCTGTGAGGGTCTGCCATGCACGCACAAAGCACACACACTCCCGGCATGCGTGACAACGGCACTTCCAGGAGTGACAACGGGCGCCCTGCATGACAATGTCATGCATGCCAGAAAGGGGCAGAGAGAGCAGGGAGCTCGCTCTTTCGCCACTGCCGCACCCCTTGTCCCTGCCAGCGTGGGCTGCACAGGGGTGGTGGTGGCTGCGATGGTCACAGCGAGAGAGCAGGTTGTGGCGGCCATGGTGGCGGCAGTGAGAGAGCAGCCCATAGCGACTGCAGTGCTGAGAGTGGCCTGCTCTTGCCACCGTCATCTGCTCTCTGCTACTGCCACCTGCTCTCATGGTGCAGGAGCGTGCCCCGCACTCAGGGGTGCGCCGCACCACCCGGGGAGGGAGCACTCTAGGGAGTGCACCCCCCTGCTGCCCAGGTGAGTGGGCGTGGGGGGAGGGGGGATCAGGGGATGGTAACCCTAACTGTGCTTATGAGACATTAATAAATATTCCAGTACATGGACACGCATTCAAATATTTCTGGTACAGATATATACTCCCCAAATACCTTATGGGTATTTTGGGGTATATTTAGGTATCTCTTGGGAATACTAATGTTTGTATCCTGAATATTTCTGGAAATATTTAGGAAAATTTTGGAATATCTGCAGCTGGCATTTTAAAGATCTCAGGCCCAGCTCCCCATTTTATAGTTTTCCTGGCTAAAAGGAGGGAGTGGGAGGCAGGTATTTATTCCAGACAAATGGGATCACAAGTTAGGGGGAGTGCAAGATCTATCTGTCTAATCACAATGATTCTTTCACAGCCTATAGATTTCTGAGCATGGGCAAAGAGGATAACAAGCAGGCCTAGCTGTAGGTGGACTCCATTTCTTGAGCTAATTTACAAGCATATTCCAGTCACAATGATATACAATTAGATGCCACAACTGCTCACACTTAGAAGCAATATGATCAAAATGTTCCTGAACTGCATTTAAATTTGTTCTCTTTCTTTCCTTTTCTATCCCCTTTTGGTAGTCAATAAATTAATCTTATTACTTTTTACTCTTATGCCTTAATATTGCTCCAAGATGAGCTGGTGTACAATTAAGATCTCAAATATCATACTTAATAGAGAATATCATTAGCAAAGTAATCAATTATATAAACTTGAAATATTTGTGTCTGCACTATTTAATCTAATAAGTCTGGGGACCCCATTTGGGATATGGAAATATGATGGAGGAAGGTTTCACTTTTAACTGGAATAGCAGGCCAGATTTGGATAACAAGCGCACAGGTACAAAGCGCTTGTTTAGAGTTGTTACTGTTGTTATTATTTTATTCATTTATAGTTCCCCTTTCTCACTGAGATCCCAGGTGGATTACACAGTGCACGTGAGATTCAATGTAATAAACAGCTACGACATTCAATGAACAAGTACAATAATGAACAACAGTTCAGATATTCGCTGAATAGATACAGTAGGGTATGATAGCAGGAAATTTGAAAACAAGCATAAAGTATTGGGACCTCTTCTCCTAATACATCACCTGGAGAGCCTTGCACTCGGCGGACTAGCAGCTACTGGTGGTCCCCTGAGGGACATTTGTTTGGCCTTGATCAGGGCCAAGACTTTTTCAACCATGGCTTCCGCCTGGTGAAACTCCCTCTCACTGGAGACCTGGGCCCTGAGGGTCTTGTTACAGTTCCACAGGGCCTGTAAAATGGAGTTGTTCCACCAGGCCTGTTGCTGAGGCTCGATGATGTCCCCTCTGACTGCCCATGCCCCACTGTGCCACCCTGAGTATGATTGATCCATCTTTTTACTATCTGCATTTTATGGATTCAGTACAGCCTCTTATGTGAGTATTGATGCCGGTTTCTTCTGATTGGTTTTATATGGTTTACTGTGATTTAATTGTATATTTAAATATTTGTATTTAAATGAATTGTATGCTGTTCAGAGCCTGTGTGCGGGGAGGGTGGGATAGAACAAGAAATAAACTAAACTGAAGTTGAGCATAGAGATGAAATCTTCTGAAATAACACTTAACTAATTCACATGACATGTTAAGCTATGTGGAAACTCCCTAGTGGTGCTGCTTATTTGCATCAGCAGACAGTAGTACCTAATAGCAAAGCATATAGTCCATGTCCCTACCAAAGCATCTCTCTGAGGTATTTCTTATGACATAGCCCTATAATCTGGGTAGAAAGCCCTCCTGAATAATTCAGATTTGCATAGTTTGTGGAAAGCCAGGAGAGCGGGAGCTTTCCTAACCTCCTTAAGCAGGCTCTTCTGTAAGGTGGGGGCTGCCACAGAGAAAGCACGTGTGGGCAGTTATTGATTTTGCCCAGTTGCAGGAAAGTATCTGCAGAAGGCCCTAGTTAGATGAGTGAAGCTGCCATGGTGAAGCATGGGGGAGATGTAGTCACACAGATATGAGGGGCCAAGGCCATGAAGGGCTTTGAATGCCCTTGAACTGCCCTTGAATGACCTTGAAGTGAGCCTGATAACTGATGGGAAGCCAATGGAGTGTTTGCAAAATGGGAGCAATATCCATGCTCCACCTATCTCCTGAGAGTAAGCAAGCTGCTGTGTTCTGCAGCAGCTGGAGACTCGAAGTCAACTTTGAGGGGAGACCTATGTAGATTGAATTACAGTAGTCTAGTCTTGATGTTACTGTGGTATGTATCTAGGTGGCCATGTCAAGGTAGGGAGCCATTTTCCAGGCTAGTCTGAATTGAGAGAAGACCCTTTTTTTGCAGTTGCATTTACTTGCTTCTTTAGCAACAAGTAAATGATGGATCTAGTATAACCCCTAGACTCTTAACTAAGTCAGCCAGGGTCAACTGAACCCCATCAAAGGTTGGGAGCACAATGCTCTTCAAGATCTCTGCTTTACCAACAAGCATCACTTTTATCTTGTCTGGGTGTAATTTTAATTTGTTTGCTTTCAGCCAGTTGATGACCACTGTCAGGAAACAACTTAATAAGTCTACTGAATCACCAGAGGATATAGATCTGAGTATCATCTGCATATTTTTCTCTTGAAATACTTTTATTTTATTAATACGATTAAAAGCCCAATAAAAGGGCAGATAAATAGAAAAAGAAAGTAAAGAAAAAAGAATACAAAGAGGGAAAAAGAACAAAAATTGAAAATAACAAAGAAAAATAATACATATTTCATTTTCCATTTTTCTCTACAACACCCAGGGCTCATTTTGAGGGGGAACATGCCGGAACACAGTTCCAGCAGTTCTCTAAACAGGTCACATGTCAGATGGCCCTGCCCACCTGATTTTTGGCCATTTTGGGCCCATTTCAGCCAGGATTGGGTCCAAAACAGCCAGGATAGGTGATGTCAGGGGGTGTGGCATATGCAAATCAGTTATGCTTATGACACACTTCCAGCAATGCCAAGGGACGTAGCATATACTAATGAGTTATGTTAATGAGTTATGCTAATGAGTTCCTCCAGCTCTTTTTCTACGAAATGACCCCTGACAACACTTGTCATATTTTAACAAACATTATACTTTTAGTTTTAATATCTCCAAAATTTACCTTTTCGATACTGCCTCCTTCTATTTATTTTTCCCAAGTTTATCTTCTTAGAAATCAAAACCACAAATCATCCATTTATTTTTCCTCGTCTCATGCAGCAAGTCAATAAGGGGTAACCAGTTAACCATAAATTTTATAGAAATTTTCTTTAAGTGTGGAACTCAAAATATCATCTGCATATTAATGGCATCCAATTCCATAGCTACGAATGAGTTCTCCCAGAGACTTTACATAGAGTTTGAATAAGATGGGGAATAAGATTGTGTCTTGTGGATCCCCACAAGATAATTCTCACACTGAGGATAGTTGGTATCCAATAGCAACTCTTTGAGTCTGTCCCATGAGGAATGACTTAATCAGTATAAAGCACATTCCCTGATGCCTACTTCTGCCTCCAAACACCTCAGTAGGATGGTGTGGTCTAGTGTATCAAAGGCTTCAGATAGATGCAGAAGGAGCAACAATGAAGCATGGCCTTTGTCTACATTCAAGTATAGGTCATCAACTAGAGCCACCAGGGCTGTCTCCATCCCATAGCCTGATCTAAAACAAGACAGAAAAGGGCCCAAGGCATACTAGTTGTCCAAGAAGGCTTGGAGCTGGTCAGCTACTGCTCTCTCAACCACTTTGGCTTGAAAGAGAAGATTAGAGACAGGGCAATAATTGGCTATATCATTTTTGTCTAAGGGTTTTTTTTAAGTAGTTGGTGGATGACTGCCTATTTGAATAGACATGGGCACAAACAGAAAAAACCCCAAACATGGGCCCTTTTCACACTACATTCCTGCTTCCAGAACATAATTAAATGCAGCACAAAAACCGTGGAAGATAGCTTCTTCTCGTGAGAGTTTTGTGCAGTCACACAAAACTCTCACGGGAAGACACTATCTTCTGCAGTTTTTGCGGTGCATTTCGTGATGTTCTGGAAGCAGATATGTAGTGTGAAAAGGGTCATGGTGTTTGTTGTTCATTGCCATCCATGAACAATGAACATTGATGAACATGACCTGTTCACAAACATGTTCATTGTTTGTTATTAATGGGGGCCAGCAGGCTCTCCTCCAGCCATCAATATCCCTACCACACCACTCCCAGAAACCCTACCTGAGCAGGCAGCAGGAAATGTACCAATAATAAATAATAGCTTGGCCCCAGAGCCTGGCAGCAGCCCTGGAACCTGAAGGGGTAGATCCCTACCGCACCAGTCCCAGAAACCTTACCTGAGCAGGCAGCAGGAAAGGTACCAGTAATAAATAATAGCTTGGCCCAGAGTCTGGCAGCAGCCCTGGAACTTGAAGAGGTAGATCCCTATCCCACCACACACAAAGAAAATTCAAGCTCCAATGCACTCTCCCTGTCTCTCTCTCAAAATGCCAACAGCAACTGTCTCTCCCTCTGCAAAGCCAGAGCTGGGAGTCCCCCTCCCCCCTGCTCTTTGCTTCCCTGTAACAAATTTGGAGCTCCACACTTGAAAGAAAGACCAGCCTATCGAGCTAAATTGGTCTTAGATTGGGGTTTCCAGGGCAACAGCAGGAGTTCAGACAGAGTTCAGGCAGTCCCTGCCTCCAGTTGCCAAGGGAATTGATTGCAGGTGCCAGATTATCTGGCTTGACGAACAGCAATGAACAGCAACAAATGAGGCTTGCAACAACCACCTGTTCATTTAGAATGGGGCCTCACGAACAGCTTGTTCGTGAATAGCTGATTGGGCTGTTCATGGCTTTTTTTAGTTCGTATTGCTGTTCATGCCCATCTCTGTCTTTGAGAGGTTGAGGGAAGATGCCTAGAGCTAGTGACTGGTTCATGATAGACATGAAGGGTTCCTTTATGTGGTCTTTACAAGATTTTAGGGCAAGGATCTAGCTTTCAAGTAGTAGCTTTCACAGATGCTAGAATTCTGTCAATATCCATCTCTACAACTGGGTCAAAATAAGGTGTCACTCACAGTTTGACACTCACAGCTTAATTGTTCTTGACTTAGGGGTCAAAAGATGTCAATATACCATAAACAGTTGAGATGGATGTTAACTAGCTGATGTAACGGTTGCAGAAAAATAATGTTTCTTTGCTGGTATCCTCACAGCTTCATAAGTTTTCCATTGGGCTCTGTAGCATGCTCTTTCAGATTCAGCGCAAGATTTCCACCAGTGACAGATCTCCAGAGTAAAATTTAGTTTGGTCCTTTTTTATCAAAATTAATCTTTGGGCCAGATGTGGTAAAGTTTCATCCTATTGTCCATGGTTTCTATTCACAGGGATAGAAAGCATGATCAAATCTGATGTGGTCTATAGTTTAATTTATTGTACCCTGCCCTGAGCCCACTTGCAGGGAGGATGGGCTAAAAATCAAACTAATAAATACATAAATTTGCCCACTGTATCTGTCTGCCCCCTTCAGTTTTACTTAGTGGTGGAAAATGTGAAAGGAAACCTATAACAGGAGCCAGACTCCCATTTTTAATGTATTTATATTGCTTAGTGGTGGGGGAAAGGCATATTTTATTAGGACCAGGGTTCAGGGGAATTTGGTCAGAACTTCATGCCCTTATGGTCTACTTATAACATTTCAGATATGCATCTTTCTCTCAGATTTTTACCTTGACGTGGAAGACCAAAGCTAATCTAATCTTGGTAAATCTCAGAAGTTAAACAGGGATGGTTCTGATGAGTACTTGGATGAGAGATGACTTTTAAAAAGTCCAGGGTCACTATACAGAGGCAGGCAGTGGCAAACCACCTCTAAACATCTCTTGTATCGAAAACTATATGGGGGTCACTATAAATCAACTGTGGCTTGATGCCACTTTCTACCACCATAGATTTTCATACGAATATGGATGTAACATGTAAACGTACCTGTTCCTAAGTAACGTCATACATACATGGATATGTGTTCCAAGGTACTGAGTTTATTGTGGGGCCACAAGGGGCTAAGATTAAGTATCAAAACACCTTTTTGATTCACAGATAACTGTCTGGAGGTGTGAGCCCCCCAATAAATATAATTGTTGGCAAACCCTAATGTATAGTATTTGTTTTGCATCCATTTTGATGTTCTTATGTGTGCGTATGAAGCAAACATATGATGCAAAAATGTTTCATATGCTTGTCTTATAGCCCTGGGTGAAATTCTGTATCATCAAAAGTCAATGTGAGAGTTTTTATTGATTTTTTTTTCAAGATAGAATTTCTACTCTTGTGCTTCTGTAACATTGTTAAGTGTTGTGCAGTACATGGTAAAGGAAACATGAAAACTGCTTAATGAAATTAGCTGAAGAAAAATATATTCCCACAGAACATGAACATGTATTTTACTATTAGGCTCCATGAAACATCTATAAAGGGATCAATTGTAGAATTAACAAGACACTCTAAAGTAACAACGGCAAAGAAGGAAAAGCCTTAGCTAGGAGCTTTCAACAGAATTGATAATAGTGCCTCCACAATAAACCCAAAATGCAATAAGGAGAATATACTATTCCTGGCATCTGGCTAATCAATGGCTTGTGAAGAGAGGGAGGTCATAAAGTGCCTAGGCGGCATTAATTTTATGAGAGATGTTTATAGTATTAGATCATTTAAAAATAATTTTAACTGAACTGCTCTAAATGAATAGCGGTTCTGTGCCTATTTAGTTTCGGCAAATGGACTAAGGGGTTGGGAAGTGCAGGAACATGTCGATACTGGGCATACGTAATGGAAAAAATCCCATTGATAGAGTATTGAATACTGAATAATGAGTTCATTAGTTAACAGATGTTTTCATTTGCAGCATATTCATTGATGCTAGTCAATGTTTAGGTATGAGGCCATCACAGCCATCTAGGCTCTGAGAAGGAGAAGAAAGGGACCTGCAGCTAGAAGAGTACTCTTGGAATATACTTGGAAGGTGATGATGTCAACAGAAGGCCCCTTTCCAGTCACCTGCATGGAGTGTGCCATGTTTGTTTTCCTCCTGGAAGAGAAGATGGACTTCACTTGTCAGAAGCGTAAGCTGGTCAGGCTTTTGGAGGAGAAGATTCAGAGCCTAGAGGAGAGGATCACCACCCTTCAGGAAATCAAGGAAGGGGAGGATTTTATTGAGAAGAGCCTGGGGGCTCTGCACAAGCATGAAGAAATAAGTTCAAGAGAAGAAGGAAGAGTCGATCTCCCTTTTGAGCCTCCTCTCAGTTCTGCAGTACAAACCGGAAGATGTGGACTAAGGTGACGCTCTGGTCCACTGGAGTTCAAGGATTATTTTGCAGTGCTTGATATGGTTATGGAGACAAGAGTGGAAGGAGAACTACAAAAACCTGGAAGAGGGAGTGAAGAGGGCATGGGGCCACACGGAAGTGGAAGAAAATGGAAGGTGGTGGTCATCGGGGACTCTCTGCTCAGGGGTATGGAACATCATGTGTCCAGGCCAGATCCCCTATTCCAAGAGATGAACATAAGAACATAAGAACATAAGCAAAGCCATGTTGGATCAGGCCAGTGGCCCATCCAGTCCAACATTCTGTCACACACAGTGGCTAGAAATCCAGTGCCATCTAAAGGACTGTCAGTGAGGCCAGGACACCAGAAGCCCTCCCACTGCCTTCCTTCCAGCACCAAGACAACAGAGCACCACCTCCCCACAAAGAGAATACCATCTATCTCCTGTGGCTAATAGCCACTGATGGACCTCTGCTCCATATATTTGTCCAGTCCCCTCTTGAAGCTGGCAATGCTTGTAGCTGCCACCACCTCCTGTGGCAACGAATTCCATGTGTTTATCACCCTTTGTGTAAAGTAGTATTTTCTTCTATCTGTTCTAACCCGACTGCTCAATAATTTCATAGAGTGCCCACGAGTTCTTGTATTGTGAGAAAGGGAGAAAAACACATCTTTCTCTACCTTCTCTAACCCGTGCATTATCTTGTAAACCTCTATCATGTCTCCCCTCAGTCGTCTTTTCTCCAGGCTAAAGAGCCCCAAGCGCCTCAATCTTTCCTCATAGGGAAAGTGTTCCAACCCTTTAATCATTTTAGTTGCTCTTCTTGTTGCTTGCTAGGAGCCAGAATTCAGGATATTACAGACCGACTGCCGAAACTGATCAGACTGACTGATCAGTACCCGTTTGTGCTGGTTCACGTGAGAATGAATGACACAGCCATGAATACCATTGCAAGAATTAAAGAGGAATATGAAGCTCTTGGAAGGCAGTTGAAGACAGTGGGGGCACAAATAGTATTCTCTTCTATCCTTCCTGTCAAAGGAAGAGGAATGCAAAGGGAGCAGACCATACTCGAGGTGAATCGTTGGCTGAGGTGGTGGTACCGGCAAAGGCGCTTTGGGTTCTGGGACCACAAGATAAGTTACCTTCTAGCACATGATGGGCTTTACCTTTCAAGGTCAGGGAAGAAACTATTTGGAAAGAACCTGGAGAGCTTCATCAGAAGAGCTTTAAACTGATGCTGCAAGTGGAGGGGGATGATCAACAAGGGGATTTCAATGAAGAAGTGATAACAGTGGGGGCCCACCTGAGTAGGACAGATCAAACAAAGGTACAAGTGCCTATATACCAATACCTGAAATATGGGTAATAAGAAGGAAGAGCTTGAGTTTCTCTTGCAAACAGAGGGCTATGATATAGTAGGAATTACTGAGACTTGGTGGGATAATTCCCATGACTGGAATGTGGTAGTGGATGGGTACAAGTTGTTCAAGAAAAACCGGAAAGGTAGAAGAGGAGTGGCATTGTATGTGAGGAGAGGGCTTGATTGTCAGCAAGTTCTGGAGAATGTGGTTGACAGCCCAGTGGAAAGTATAGGGGTGGAAATAAGGGGAGGAAGGACAAAGCATATTGTTGTTGGAGTCTGCTACAGACCGCCTGACTAGGGAGAGGCAATGGATGCTGCCCTCCTTGAACAGATTGGTAGATTATCCAGACATCAGAACCTTATAATTATGGGTGACTTCAACTTCCCCGATTTGTGCTGGGAGACAAGCTCAGCAAAGCAACAAGACTCATGCAACTTCCTGACCTGCCTGGCTGATAACTTCCTTTTTCAAATGGTGGAGGAAGCTACAAGGGGCTCGGCCATACTAACTTAATATTAACCAACAGGGAAGAATTGGAGATGGGGTGAAGGTGATGGGGACCTTAGGGGGAAGTGATCATGTCCTCCTTGAATTCCAGTTGCTGGGGGGGTGGGGTCAAGGAAGTTCGTAGACAGACTTGTAGGTTAGATTTTCATAGGGCCGACCTCAATGAACTCAGAGGCTTGATGACAGTCATTCCGTGGAGGAGTGTGCTGGAAGGGAAAGGAGTGAGTGAAGGGTGAGCTCTTTTTAAGCATGAGATTTTGCAAGCTCAAGCCCTCACTATTCCAGCAAGATGGAAACATGGTAAGGGCTCCAAGAAACCGATGTGGAGAGCTCTAGAATAAGCTAAGGGAGAAAAAGGAAATGGAGGGAAATGGAGGGAAGGACAGACCTCTGAAGAGGAATATATGAAGGTTACTAGGTACTGCAGATCAGCCATCAGAGAAGCCAAAGTTCAGTATGAGCTGGGTCTGGCCAGGGAGGCTCGCTACAATAAGAAAAACTTCTACAGATATGTGAGAAACAAAAGCAAGGTCAAAGAGGCAATTGGACCGCTGTTGGGAGTGGAAGAAGAAGCACTGATGGAGGACAGAGAAAAAGCAGACAGGCTTAATGACTTTTTTGCCTCTATTTTCTCCCTGAAGAAATTGAGCCCATCTAGAGATGGTAGTAGACACAACAGGACACCTGGGGGGCTAGTTGGGAGGATATTAGGGCAGATTTTAAAAGGATCAATCTGTAAGCATCTGAAGGACCACTTAGATCCGGAGAAGTCAACATGGTTTTGTCCCCAACAGATCTTGTCAGACCAACCTGGTATCCTTCTTTGATTGAGTGAAGAGCTTACTGGATCATGGGAACTCTGTTGACGTATTTTACCTGGATTTCAGTAAAGCTTTTGATAAGGTTCCCCATGACATTCTAATCGGTAAACTGGAAAACTGTGGACTGGACTATAGGACAGTTTGGTGGATAGGGAGTTGGTTAGAGGACCGCACCCAAAGAGTGGTGGTCAATGGTGTTTCATCAGATTGTAGGGAGGTGTCCAGTGGGGTGCCACAGGGCTCGGTTTTGAGCCCAGTACTTTTCAATATTTTTATCAATGGATGAAGGGGTAAACGGGCTACTCATTAAATTTGCTTATGATACCAAGTTGTGAAGAGTGGCAAACACCCAAGAAGATAGAGTTAAAATTCAACAAGATCTGAATACTCTGGAGAAGTGGGTGGTTGTGAACAGGATGCAATTCAACATAAATAAGTGCATAGTATTACATCTAGGCCACAAAAATGTGAAGCACAAATACAGGATGGGGGATACACTTCTGAGTAGTAGTGCATGCAAAATATATCTTGGGGTAAGAGTGGAATGTAAACTAAATATGAGCATTCAGTGTGATGCGGTGGCAAAAAAGGCAAATTCAGTCTCGGGTTGTATCAAAAGGGCCATTGCATCGAAGTTGCAGGAGGTCATAGTCCCTCTATACTGCCTTGGTCAGGCTGCACCTGGACTACTGTGTGCAGTTCTTGAGGCCTCAATACCAAAAGAATATGGACAAAATTGAGAGGGTGCAAAAGAAAGCAACGAGAATTATCAGGGGTCTGGAGACTGAGCCCTACGAGGAAAGGCTGAGGGCCTTGGGAATGTTTAATTTGGAGAAAAGGAGACTGAGGGGGGACATGATTGCTCTCTTTAAATATTTGAAAGGCTGTCATTTGAAGGAGGGCAAGGTGTTGTTCCAGTTGGCAGCAGAGGGTAGGACTTGAAGCAACATGCTTAAATTACATGCAGTAAGGTACCGGCTGGATATTAGGAAAAACTTTTTCACGGTCAAAGTTCAAAGGTGGAATCAGCTGCCTAGGGAGGTGGTGAGCTCCCCTTCACTGACAGTTTTCAAGAAGAGGCTGGATGCATATTTGTCAGGGATGCTTTAGGCTCATCCTGCATTGGGCAAGGGGTTGGAATAGAAGGTCTGTATGGCCCCTTCCAACTCTGTGATTCTGTGATGTCATTTTTAGGAATACAGGTTGAACAGTGTTGTAATAACTTGTAGTTTAAAGAACTGAGGAAGGAAAAGGTAAAGTGACTATGAGATTTTTAAAATGAGGTTCTAGAAATGCCTGCAAAGGAGACAGGCTTGGAAGTGCTTGGAAGTGTAAAAAGTGAAAATTAGAATGAAAGCTGTTGTTTCCAAACATCTTATCATGGGGATTATCTAATAGGGTTTTTTCCCTTTTGTTCTGGGCTAATCTGTCAATTTTCCTGATCTAGAATTGAACCTTTGTTAAGACCAGTCCCATAAATATATGTTGAAGAATGTGAAAAATCAATTATTTAAATCTCTTTCCAGATCAAATGCTTGTAACCTGATGATGAATTGCTGTAGACTCCTAGTCACAAATCCATAAGACTCCACGTTGTAAGAAAGAGGTGCGAGCTTCTGTCTCTTTACTGGGTCAAGCCACCTCATTTTGGGTCTTTCTCTTTCCTATTGCCTTGCACTTCAGCATTATTGTCTTTCCATTGAGTCTTGTCTTCTAATAATGTGACCAAAGTGCAGTTTCATTTTTAGCTTCTAGGAAGAATCTGGATGGATGTACATAATAGAAAAAAGAACCAAAAATAAACATAGACATTGCTGGTTCAGCTAGTTAAAGTGACTTCTGGAATGGTGGAACAAATTCAGGAAATGATGCTGTAACACCCCCCCTCCCCCCTGCACACCGGCTGAAAAGTTTGTGTGGTCTGTTTCAGTTCTTGCCACACAGAAGTCACACATGCAGGCCAGACAGTGGGGTGGACCATCCAGCAGCATCTTTTTTTTTTCCTTAACAAACAAATCTTTCTGCTCCCATCATACAACCAGTTGGATCCAAGTGGACGAGACTGAGCCCTTATAGTTAACTCCATTGGCGGGAAGGGGATGTGCACGGCAAGTATGGGTGAATTTCTTCTTTAATGATCCCTAGGCAATGGCATTGACACTGAGTGGCTCGTAGGAATCAAATAGCAAAAAGTTTGCTATTTGCCGACCGCACCATTCAATGATGGCACTGTCGCTCAGCCCCAGCTGAGATCCAATAGATCCAATGTTCACACCAGGGACTTCCTGGTGTGAACAGCCACCCAGAACACCATACTGTGTCCTACAATGAGGATCTGCTTCCATTCGGGACGCCCTGCCACACCTAAAGAAAAAATCAATCAGTAGAAAGTCCACACATCAGCAACGGCTGTACATACGACCGATAGGCAGAAGAACGCCATCTGCCCACCCTCTGAATAGCATCACATGAGTACCCCATTACAGCTGCAGTGGAGGCAGCACCAATTAGAAAAGAATGGGTGCCAAACCGGACCCCATCTAAGCTTAAGCGCTGCAAGGCTCTACTAGTCACCGACCAAAATTGGTAACGTGTCAATGGGGAAAGATCCTCATGACGGAACAGTAACCCAGGGCCTTTGCTTCGTATGGCTAAATAATGCCGAATGGCTTTTATGGGGCACAAACCCTTTTCAGTACAGGGCCCCAAAACAAGCTCAGATCCCCTTCCCTTCTGGTCCGTTTTGGAACGCCTAATCCTTATAACCACTTTCCCGCCAAAAAACATTATGTCCTGAGCCTGAAGGGCACGACCTGAATCATCCTGCCTTGACTGGGCGACCAGCTCGCTCACCCGCAGGGCCCCGAAAAACGCAGCAAGCACAGCTGAGTGAAAAAGCCGTGTTTCAAACTCAGAATTACAGACCACTCCCCAGACCGCTCGTAGGCCCCTAAGGATTGCAGGGGAGATAGGCTGTCTCTGATCCTTAGGAGCAGAAGTCTCCCTAACCCAGCCCTCAAAGAAGTCCTCCAACAATAGCAGATCAAGGAACAGGAAGAATTTCATCTTGCCCAGAAAGCCTTCTGGCTTTTTGAGCTTTTCTGATTAAAACTGTTAACCCAGGATTAATTGATGGGGAAGTAGCAGGCATGTGCATTGCACACTCACACATGCATACACACCCAAGTCTTTCAAGATCAGTATTCCATGTGGAAGGACTAATCTGGTCAGGTTTTTTTCCTTTCTGCTTATCTTCCTGGGATTTCTCCTTTTTTCTTTTCATTCAACTCTGGTTAATGGTTTCAGTTGGAAAGGAAGACTGGCAGCCAGCAACTTGTCCAGTCTCCCACTTTTACTAATAAAAAGACATGGAAAAGATGTCCATCCTTCCTCTACTTCCCATCCTGTGAAGGAAAAACAACAACACCTAGCCCTCCATTTCTGTGAACTTTTATGCACAAGGCCATGACAGGCTGCTGCAAAGCCGATTAGGCTAAGGAAGATTCTCCACACATCATGGAAATGAAACTACAAGGCACAGGGAATCATGGCATAATAGCAGGATAGTAATTTATTGGCTTTATCACTGTCATAAAGAAGCAATTTTTAAAATTTTTGCTATATTGTGTTGGCTGGCAATGGAATGCTTTCCTGCTTACACGCCATGGTGGCATGCTGTACCAGTGCCACTTCGTCAGTAAGTTTCCCACCATTCTATTCGACTGCCAATATTTGCCTTCTTTGGGGTCCATTGTTGTGTGAGTTTTCATGTGCTTAAGGAAAAACTTATTAGATTGATGGGTTTGGGGACAATATGATTTTTGGTTAAGTGCAAATAGAGCCTCATTTCCCAACTCCTCACCTTGAAAGAAACAGTGCATGCATACATGCACAGCTGCCCAACATTCAACTTGATGTGTGACTTCCCCAAGTATTCCTCAGAGTCTATACACATGGAACCCTGTTGTTGCATGCTCTCAAACTCAGTTTATAGGAAGAACTGTGTTCTGTGCAGTTTTGGTGCCATTGTATGAAAAAACTGCTACTCCAGAGTCTTGTTTCCCCCTTCCTTGTAAAGATTAATGTGCATTTGCACATGTGTAGCTATTGCCCACCTTGCATGTGCAACAGGCAAAAATTCAGGGAAATGAAAAAAAAAACCAGTAATGGATCAGATCCAAGCTGGCACCACTTTGGCCAGATCAAACAGTATTGGAACAGAATTATTCTGGGACCTCCTGGAACTGAAATTGAAACAAAAAAATTCACAGTGCACTTCCCTAGAATCCAGGCTTGATTCTGTCTAGAACCCACTTATTTGTCTTTTTAGCTGTTCATGGTATCTGTAACGCTCTCATCCCGCATCACATTTCAAATGAATTAATTTTCTTCCTGTCAGCTTTCTTCATTGTCTAATTTTCACATACATACATAGTAATGCACAATACTATACTACAAATCATCTTGATCTTGGTAACCAGCAATAGATCCTTATGCTTAAGGATCTTTTCTAATTCCTTCCAAGTCTCAATTTCCTTTTGATTTCTTGGTTGCAGTCTCCCTTTTGGTTGAGGATTGAGCCAAGGAATAGAATATCTTTAACAATTTCAGTTTCTTCATTATCAACCTTTATGTAAGTATTTAAGAAAAGATTCTAAAATGAGGCTTTCTATAAAGGGAGGAATGAATCAAATCAGTATGTTTGTGTGTTTACGTGTGTGGGGGGGTTGTTATTGTCACAAGGCTTATTTAAAGAAAATTCTGGATTTATTGAATATATGAATGAGAAGTTTTTATATACATTGAGTAGTTGGTAAAATAATTTAAATAACCCTTCCTGGCCTTAAATTCTATGCTGAGTATATTGCCCTCCCCCCAGTCGGAATAAAGAGGCAGGCACCAGTGTTGAGAATTAAAGAGCTGCTTTATTAATTTATAACAACATATTTCTAAAGACGGCAAGGGCCTAACTTGCAGTACAGGTCGGGCTCTGGGGTCACTCCTGGACCTCTGGCCTGACCTGTATGGGTGACCCCCACATCCCTGAGTGTGAGCCATCCATGGTATGGCTGTGGCCCAGACAACCTGGCTAAGTGGTTCACCCACTTAAAGCTCCCCCACCTGGCTGTAAAGCTGTAGGGGGGACCAGCTTGTCCAGGGTTTCCCCACCAGGGCATCTGACCTCACAACTGGGCTGTACAGCAGCCAGCTGCTCCTTACAGACCCTGATCCCCACCAATGGGGATATGCCAAGGGTGGTCACCGGCCCGCTCAATTTCCCCAACTCCTAACCTGCCAATGCTAAGGCCAAGACCCTGCTTAGGCCATAGTGCCCCACAGGGGGCATAAAGACACCCAAACCCTTGATGCGCCTCCTCCAAACGGTTGTTCCACCATCCCCTCAATAGAAGTAAGCAAATGTGGCCCTGATTTGCAGATGGAAGCTCCTTGCTAAACACACAACTCCATGACCAAGCTCTCTACACACACAGAGCCGTGGATTAACTCAACACGGGGCTCAAGCTCCTTGCACACCCCTGGCTAGGAAGCCCTGGGCCCCAACAAGAACAGAACTTCCTACCCAACAGGCAGGGGAACATGCACACCTAGGCACCCAGGCCATGGGCACCAGACCAAACAACTCCAAGCTTCTTGCACACACCTGGCAGGAAAGCATTGGACTTCAGAGCACCCATGGAATAGGTCGAGGGCCCGAAACAAAACCATCTCCAAGCTTCTTGTACAAACCCTGCCGGGAAGTCTTGGCACATACAAATCAAGGTCTGCCACTGTGAGAAGCCCCAGGTGCAGGTGGACCTGCAACAATAACACACTCATAATGTTCAACAATGTATCAATGCCAAAGTCATCTGCGTCCCCCTAATGGCCGCACCTGGAGAAGAAGACAAAACACACAACCATTAACAGCCAAAGTAGGTAAGAAGTTAACAGGACCTGCCCACTCCCTCATTGTAGTGACAGTCCCTTGCCCTCGTGCTACTGGGAAGACCCAGAACCATCCAGTCCACACCTGTTGCCCAGATCAGATCACCTACATGTCGTGAAGACATGGGAACCCAAACAAACAGAGCACATGTGGTGGAACTTGCAAGGCTCCCTAGAACAACCCCCCTGGGAAGCAAACTCCCAGTATAGCATACAAGCCACTGCAGCCTGATCCTCGGGAGGGTGAGTGCCGGCTTGCGTGGAGGACCATTGGACAAGGTGATTGCTGTCAGAGCGATCTCCTGCATTGGGCTTAGCTGGGAACATGACCTGCAGCCAAAGCTGCTGTTGGACTTGATTCCAAGGCAAGGACGGGTTAAGAGTGGCACGCATGCAGAACTCTTCATCATATTGCAGCCAAGCTGCACCAGCAAAGTCCGAATACCCCCTCTATATGATATCTATAGCTGGGAAAAGGGGGGGTGCCCTCCAAGGCTGGGCACGGGCTATGACGCCTGCATATATAAGAAATCCAGGCAACCAGTTTGCCCAGGTCCTATTCACCTTGCGGCGCTTCAACTGTTCCTTATCGCGCTCGTCAAGGTCCTCCTTGTCCTTTTTTTCCAATTCTCTACAAGGGAGGGTGAAGGCATCCACGTACTCCCCTCTAAGAATATTGTCCCTGGTCCTGGGCATCAAATGGTCCCCAAGGGGCACGGCAGTATCCCCAAAGGGCAATGCCCTAAAAGGTACCGACCTGTAGGTCAACCACAGGGACCCATAAAATGAGCCACTACACCCATTCCCACTTGTGATTGAGGTGGCATGGGCGACCAGCCGGCCACCCCAGGCAGCTGTCCCATAAAGGATGGCTGCCCCCACTGTGGCCATAAGCTACCAGTACCCATTGCCTGTGACATGCTTGACTGGGTGTATGGTGTATGAAGCATGCCAGAGGGCACGGAGGCAGTGGCCTGACCTCAGGACCCCCATGGCCATGCACACCCCTGCTGGGGCAATGATGACTGACCATCCACTTCTGGTGTTTGTTTGGCTATTGCCATCTGCCTAGCATCCTTTGACCAGCTGATGTCATCCACGGCCATGGCCGCGTCCTCATGAGGCTGTGCCCCAGCCCCAGATCCATAAGATGCCATTAGGTCACGTGCTGCCGAGGTGCCTCCCAGGCCGGATGAACCCTCCAGGGTGGAAATGCAAGACAATACATTATTAAGGAAAGCAGTGGTAAAGGTTGCCCTTACTGGCCTCTTGCATTTGGCCCCGGGGTTAACGTTGCCCCCCCCACCCCAGTCGCAAGAAGGAGACAGAGACAAAGCTTGGAACTTGGAAAGTACAACAAAGCTTGGAAGTACAACATCAACTAACAACAATCAACTGCTGCAAAAGCAACTGGCAGTACAAGTCAAGCCACGGGGTCAACCTCAGACCTCCACCTCGACCAGTCTGGGCGAGCCTCACTGCCCCGTGTGTGAGCCATTTTTAGAATGGCCTTAACCTGGCCAGCCAGGAAAGGGTTCCCCCTACCAGCTCCTAAAGCCTCAGTGGTACAGTATGAGGGAAGGACTTGCCCCAGGGTTCCCAGTAGGCGATCTAGCCAGGTGGTGGTAGCCGTGAAGCATACCATCTGCTCCTGTCAGATCCCTTTTCCCCACCTATGGGGAATTGCCAAAGGGGTGCTCACTGGCCCGCTCCCTACTCCCTAACCTCCTCTTGCCCAATGGATCTCTAACAAGCACCACCCTGGCCAATTACCTCAAACCACTGGCTACAGTGCAAGGTAGGTGAAAAACTGCTTCTCCAATCCGGCCAATTTGTGGAAAAGCAGAAAAAAAATCCTATCTGACTCTTCTACAGCAGCCAGCTAGTCCTGCACTGCAAGAGGGCGAGGTGGGTGGGCCGGTCATGTGGAGTAACTGCTGCCCACAGGGGCGGAGCCACCTTATAATGCCTCTTGCTTCGCCCCTACGGCAAATCCCTGGATGCCTGGGAAGGCACTCTGCCTCCTCCTGTATCTGAGGCGGCAAATTCCAGCCCCCGGCTCAAGCTGCTACGCAGCAGCCAGGAATGCTGCATTAGAGACATCCCGGGCCTGCTCCAATGCAGCAATTTTTTCAAGCAGTTCCTGCCAACTGGGACCCATATCCTCCTCATCAGAAGATGACAGGGCCACCAGGGGCTGTCGGGGGCAGGTCTTTTGGTTGGCTGCTTGCCCCTAGAGGGGCCAGAGCCTTTTTTTGGGAGGCATCCTAGCCCTACCGCCAACAGCCCCACTGTTCTTAACCACAAAACCAAATCAAAATGGCCACCAAACCCCAGCACACAAAATGGCTGCCTCACCAACTCCCAAAATGGTCGCCACTTAACCACCCGAGTCACCAGATACAGCCCAAGCTGACACAGGGAGCCCCCAGTGAAGCAAGGTGGGTAACAATCTCCCTGCCCAATAGAGGATGAAGTGAGAGAGGCAAAGGCAATACCCTCCTAACAATTTCCCATTTGCTGGCAAGACTGATGAAGGGGGGGGGAGGGGTCGCTGTAGCCATAGCAACCTATTAAGGCACCCATTAGGGGCACAGCAGAAGTTAGCACTGGCCTCGCTCCCCTTGTTATGGGAAGGCTTGTCTGGGCATTTTTTTCCTTGAACACTGCACATAAAGCTGCCATACCATTTTTACATAATGTGCCCAGTCTCCATTGATTTGCTACATGTAAAGGTCTTCTAATCAGTTTTGTACTCCAGTGTAGAATCTTCACTTCTAAATCTTTTTTCTGAGACCATTACCAGCCTCAAAGAGATTCTACGTTCTCGAATGATTGGGGAGCAGACTTTGACCATCTTAAGAATTTCATTATATGCCATGTTCCTTGGAGCTCAAGTCATTCCTTTAGTTATTGTTTACTGGCATGGAGGGAGAAATGAAGAAACAAAACCTGTAGAGAAGTTCAAATGAACAAAGTGTGTTTTTGAGCATTAAGATGGTATTCTTACTCCAGTGAATGATAAAGTCCAGCCTTCTGGATCTGTGTAAAAGACCCGAGTACAAAAATACAGTGACCATCATGGAGTTGTTTTCTCCTGCTTTTGGTGTTATGTGACAAGCTAGGAAGCTATTTTCCTCATCCCTTATTCATCATTTTCCCAGCCATATTCTCCCAACAATTATGCTCTATTTTATCTGCATTCATCCAGTATTTTGTTGTTATTGTTTTCCTGTTTTCATTTGCAACATAATAGCAAATGGCAGTTGACTGGCTCCTGACCAGGTTTGACCGGTCCCTTTCCTGTGTCTATTTCTTGCATTGTTTCTTTCTTTTCAAACCATAAAATGTTACTGTTGTCATTCTTGTCACTTTGGCAGACAGAGGACAACATCGAACAGATATTGAGCCAAGTGCCAAAAATGTTCACATAGCCAAGACATTCCCAAACTGCTCTTTTATCTCTAGTGCCAATTCTCAATGGAGGTATTAGGAAATTCAGAGATCTGCACATCCCATCACCATAATCACTTCTGTTCTATGATGAATAGATTGGCTTTTGCAGCTGTCTGATTGATGGATGAATGTTCAAATAGTCATTTTATGACTTCTGCAAATAAAGACTTTACCCCCTCCCCGCCCCCCACAAATGTATGAGTCAATCATGCTCTCTCAACAGTGGTTGTTGTTCTTTCTTGGATAAGCTTCTTGGAACTGTCTCTGTCTAAATGTTTATGGCATTATCCAGCTTTTACGTGTTTATTTGGCTGGCTTTGTGGCACCAGAGTATCACATCTTGATCTAATTTTGCTACATACGTTATCATCCATAGAATACTTTTTTGCCAAATATTTTACCAAATATTCTGACGATTTGATTTTGAGGCCAAAAATACCTGTGTGTGAGTATTTAGAATATCTAATAATCATTTAAAAAGCAGCAAAGCTACTCCATTCACAAATAACTAGAGATCTCCCAGAATTACAACTGATCTTCAGTCTACAAAGATCAGTTCCTCTGGAGGAAATGGCTGCTTTGGAAGATGGCTTCTATTACATTATATCCCTATATGGTCCCTCCTCTCCTCAAATTTCAATTTACCCAGACTCCATCCCGAAATCTCCAGGGATTTCCTAACCCAGAGTTGGCTACCCTACAAGCAAGACACAATTTACTACATACCTTCAAGGCTCCCCAAGTATGCACAAAAAATGGTGGTAGAGAGTGCACCCAAGTAAGAGTTGACTTATGGCGACCCCTGGTGGGGTTTTCATGGCAAAAGACTAACAGAGGTGGTTTGCCATTGCCTGCCTCTGCAACCCTGGTCATTCATTGGAGGTCTCCCATCCAATTACTAACCAAGGCTGACCCTGCTTAGCTTCTGAGATCAGGCTCACTTGAACTATCCAGTTCTAGGCATGCACAAAAATATGACTTTGTAAATTAACAAAAAAAGAAGGTGGGAAACCCCAAATGGCCTGATGTGATGCTTCAGAACACTCAGAAAGTTAAGACAAGTCAATCAAAAGAAACTAAACTGAAGGAGAGAAAGGGGCTTGCAAAGCAGCACTTTGAAGCATATACAGTCCTAAGCAGGGAAATTTGGGTGGTAGTAATAATGAATTTACACACTATTTTTCCCTTCTTGCGGTTCCTCAGGGTGTATTATCCTTAAAATGTAAATATTCCCCTTTAACTGACTATATTCAAACTTTATTTTCCCAGCTGCAGCTTCCTTTCTCTTCTTTCTCCTTCTTGGATTAGTCACATGATATATTCAATGAATAGCATACTATATTGGTCTTCTTGACTTGCCATATTAGGAATATGCTGGAATTAGCCTCTCATAAGTCCTTAAGTAGTATTTGCAATACTAAGTTTAATTAATTGTGAGCCATAAGAACTGTGGGCTGAAACCAGAAATATTATTAAGGAAGAATGTGCAAAGACTATTCCTGTAGCCAAAAGAATGGAGAAGCCTAAATGGATGACTGAGGAAACTCTTAAAATTGCTAAAGATTGGCGATAACTATGGCTAGGAGTTCAATAGAAAGGGTAAAAAGCAATGACGAGAGCGGACAGCCCAGTCTGGCACCCCATGACAGCATGAAATCTTTCAAAGATAGGTTGTTTATTCAGATTTGGGCTACTGAAGACAAATAGAGGGCTTAGATGGTGTGCAAAAAACATCCCCCAAATTCTATGTGACAAAGGAGTGAGGTTAGGTATTTAAGCTCTAGTTTGTCAAAGGCCTTTTCTATATCAGTTGATAGTATAAGGGATTCAATTTTCATTTTTCTGTTTTAATTTATGTCATGTGATTTACGGATATTTTCCACTATATTTCATTTTGGCATGAACCCTGTTTGGTCTTGTTGAACATAATGTGTGATGAATGAGTTTAACCTATTAACGATGGTGGCTATAAATAGTTTTGCATCATGATTTATTAATGAAATTGGTCTGTAAGAACTTGGGTTAGTTAGGTCCTTATTCGGTTTTGGTACAACCACTATTCTGGAAAGCACGATTGAGGAACCCTGCCAGAGAATAAGACATCATTGCCTACCTTGGCTAGGATATCTGCATATTTCTTGTAAAACAGGAATCAATCACTGCCTGGGGATTTATTATTTTTCAAGGATTTGATAGTAGATAGAAGTTCTTGAGCTGTGATGGGGGCTTTCATTAGGTCTCTGTTCTTCTCTACGTTTTGGGATGGCTGATTTGGAGATCAAATATTCCCCAATCTGATGTGAGTTTGGATTAGAAGAGTATATAGATCCTTATAGTAATTAACAAATATGTTCAAAATTTGAAAAGATTTTGTTACAATTTTTTAATTAGGGCCAATAATGTGGTTGATTAAAGTTGAGGATTTCCCCCCCTGACTTTCCAGGCTAAAAGGTGCAAAGACCTGGGATGAAAATGCCAATGCTTCTGTTTCAGGAATAAAAAGTATTTTTGGATCTTAGAAGTTTCCAAAATTTCCCCCTCAGCTTGTAGCTTTTCCTCTAAGCTTGCAGCTTTGTATAGGGTTTTTTTTTACTTCCTGTCAATTTATGCTTTTGTTCCATATACATTATTTTGGAGATGATTTTCCCTCTCACACTTCCATTCTCCCTTTTATATGAAAAGGCCAAAGATATGATTTCCCCCCAGTCACTACCTTCATTGCCTCCCATATTTTTGCAGAACTGACTCCACAGTCAGCATTATCTTTAAAATATGTCTGTAGAGGAGGCAATTTTTGAACTTATAGTGTTGTTCTATAAGAGTTAAGTGTTTATTCTCTATCCTGCAATATTAATATCATCCTTGTCTATTTTTAGTACACAATCTAACCAGGAATGATCAAACCATATTGATCATATTCTTTGACCAGTTTATGTAGAATAAACTAGATCAACTAGATTTCTAGAAATTAAGATGTAATCTATTTTGGTATGAATATCATAGTGTGTAGAATAGTAGGTATAGTCCCATTCCATACTAGGAGAACCATATTCAGCATTCTCAGTGGTTGTTTCAACAACGGTATAGTCATATTCTTGTTCTTTAACTGCTTTTTGTGTACAAAGGTATTTCCAGAAGAACCCCTCTTGCCTTGCTTGCTCCTTAGTTCTTTCTGCCTTTCATTTGAAGAACTGAGATCCAGATGGTTGCTTTTTAGCAGCTATAGATCCCTAGAAAAATAACTAATTTCCTAAATTAGTTGAAGATCCGTCTAGGGATAAGCCAGGACTGTAGTTAGCACAAACCCACTTAGTCCAAGCCAAGCAGGAGACAATTTGGTTTAGGGTGGAGCATGATGCATGGGAATGAAGCTAGCAGTAGTGAGCAATAGTGAAGTTATATTAGTATGTCAACCCATGTCATGTGACCCTTCACTTCAGGCTTTGCTGCTGGTGGAACAGATCAACTAGTGGACTGGAGGATCCTTGAAAACTTTACCACAATTGTATCCTGAGTAGAGATGGGCACAAACAGCAATACGAACAAAAAAAAAAGCCACGAACCGCCCAATCTGCTGTTCACAAACAAGCTGTTCGTGAGGCCCCATTCTAAACAAACAGGTGGTCGTTGCAAGCCTCATTCATGGCTGTATGTTGCTGTTCATCGAGCTGGACAGTCTGGCACCTGCAATCAATTCCCTTGGCAACTTAGGCAGGGATTGTCTGAACTCTGTCTGAACTCCTGCTGTTGCCCTGGAACCCCCAATCTAAGCCCAATTTAGCTTGATAGGCAGGTCTTCCTTTCAAGTGTGGAGCTCCAAATTTATTACAAGGAAGGCTCTGGTTTTGCAGACAGTGGAGAGGCAGTTGCTGTTGGCATTTTGATAGAGAGAGTGCATTGGAGCTTGAATCTGCCATCTAGCCAGTTGCAGCTAGGGCTGTTTCATGTTGGATCCTTTGTGTAACATCTTATGAGGCACCTGAAAGAGAACAGATAAAGGAACATGAGAAGAATTTAAATACTGTCATAAACGGACATAAACTTACTGTGCAGTACATACCTGGAGTGTTTGTTTGTCACTGAGAAGACTTTAATGGGACAGTGAGTCTGTGTAGAAACTTTTACATTTGTAGACTTTTGAATGTATTATGTTTAGATATTATCAAGACTGTATGAATACACTTTCTGTATGACTGTATGAATGCTGGATATATTCATGATCATTTTGATTTGATCATATACTATTACAATATATAGAAATACTTTCTAGTTTCCCGGGTAGGTTTCCACTTCTTTTTCCAGGCTCTGGGGCCAAGCTATTATTTATTATTGGTACCTTTCAGCTCAGGTCAGGTTTCTGGGAATGGTGCAGTAGGGATCTTGACTTGGATGATGGCTTGAGGAGAGCCTGCTGGCCTCCACGAACAGCCAACCATGAACATGTTCATGAACAGGGCCATGTTCGTGGTTGTTCGTGAGTCCATGTTCGTGGATGAACAACGAACAATGAACATCATGTTCATTTTTTCCCTGTTCATGCCCATCTCTAATCCTGAATATTAGTCCGCCTTCTGCTGCTCCTTCCCATTTATTAATTTAGCTTGTGGCTGAGACCATATATTGGAGCCATAGTTGTGAGTTCCAGGGATTGTTATTGCCTATTTGTAAGTAGGGCATTCCTATAGCTTTAGGGAAATGTATGGGAGCAGTTACAAAATTCTTAGTCCCTGCACTTGCTCCTCTGCAGCAAGTATGCTCTGCACATTGATACGGCAGAATTGCCTTACTTTCCTCCCCTTTCTTGCAGCCATGAAACTGACTTTCTGCCCATTTCTTTCCAGACACAGCAGAATAGTTGTGAAGATTATAGTATTTTCCACTCTGCCTCTCCTCTTGGTGTTGCTGGGATACAGTTTGCTGTATAGTTTCTTTTCTTAGCTCTAGAGGCAGTTTCCCACCTTTTCCACTTTGTTTTCCTTCTCCCTTCTTGCTTTGCTTCCTCAAGTTGCTGAAAAGTTTCTTTTTGCAGCATTGAAAGCTATTCCCCTGCCTTTTCCCCTGGCTTGCATAACAGAGTATCTTCTACTCCCTATCCCCTTCTCATGTTTGGTGTAGTGGTTAAAAGTGCGGAACTCTAATCTGGAGAACCAGGTTTGATTCCCCACTCCTCCACTTGAAGGTAGCTGGGTGACTTTGGGTTAGTCATAGCTTCTAGGGGCTCTCAGCACCACCAACCTCACAGAGTGGTATTTTTCTTAAAATAAAAAATATAAATCATCAGATGCATTTTTTCAAGAATACACAGAACAGATCCAAATAGAACATGCATCTTTTATTCCTTTCAAGCAGTACTAACTTGATCTGCTCCTGTTCTACCTCCTTGCTGAATGTCAATCTATTTCTTAGCTGCTGGTTTCCTCCCTCTGCTGGCTCCTTTTTCCTGAGACTGCTCCTGCACAGGTGGCTCTGACTCCTTCTTGGCTGCAGCACCATACTTGGAGGCTGGAGCCTTGCCTGGCTTTACTGGAGACTCTTCCTTGGAAGATTCCTCCATCTCTTCATCTTCTTGGGACTCTTCCTCCTCCTCCTCTTCTTCCTCCTCCACAGTATTATTCCATGGGCTGACAGCTGTCACATGCTGTCCAGCAAGGTAGACTGGCCCACTCCCTGACCTTAGTCTGAATGTGACGGGTGGATTTAGATCAAGTCCTTGTGTGGTGACCATTGGGAGAACTGAAATTTTCAAGTTGGCTATGCACACTGGAGCAGATTCCTTGCTATTCTTTGGGGGCATGATCGCCACAACATGAAATTCTCACATATGATGTTGGGAGTCCCAAATTCCACATCATCAGTTATGGTAAGATCAGAGTTGGCCTTGCCACCAGTAATGACAATAGTGCATAAACTTGTTATATATTTTTGGTTGAAGATTTTTTTTCTCCCAAGCATCAATGGTAACAATGATATACGAAAAGATGAAAGATACAACATCATGGAAATCCCAGGTACATTCTCTATTGGCTAAATTAGGACTATCCGAAGAATATTTAAGGAGTTACGACTATATTGCTGCTAGATGTCTAATTAAACAAAGATTATTGGACATAAGTGAACAACAAGATCGGGGTTGCTTGGTATTATGAGTTCAGCAACTCTATATAAACATCTTATATCCCATCCTATAACCTGGCCAGCTTATTTTGATGACCTAATGGTCACAGAATATAGGACATTGTTTACTAGGGCTTGGATGAATATACTTCATTTGGCAGTACTGAAAGGCTGTTATAACAAGACATCATTTGCTGATTGTATGTGTTCCTGTGATCATAAATCCATTGAAGATATGTCCCATGTTATGTTTCAATGCCCGAGATTTGTAACTATTCGGGAGAAATATCTTAGAAATATTCTGCAATGGGTGCCAGGGAGGTCAGAGCAAGGTAAATTGGTGGTGGTGCTGGCAGATAAGGATAAATGGATTACAATGCATGTGTCAAAGTTTGTAACATTGGTAAACAAAATACAGTTAAGACTGTGGAAGTAAGTTTTATTTTACTTAAAGGTATTAATAAGTTCCTTTTAGTAGTATTATATTATATTATATGCTGTTATGGATTTTATGGATTTAAAGATCTTGATGGAGTTTTGTCAATTTCAGTTTAAATTTTATGATGTATTAATTTGTATAAATAATATTGTACTTCTCTTGTTATTTGCTATGGCTGTGCTGAAGCAACAAAGTATTGATTGACTGATGGTTTTTTTTTCAAGAAACTAATCCATATAAAACTGTGCCTCTCCAGTCAGTTCTGCACCCCTCTGAGGTCTGCACCCTAGGCAGCTGCCTAGTTGGCCTAATGGTAGCACTGGCCCTATCTATAGTTATGGCAAACAGAAATGTGGGAAAGGGGCAGCCTTGTCTAGTTCCCCTTACTAGTTGGATATTTGTCAAATGTCTGTTGCTAGTCTTAACCGTAGCTTTTGGAGAAAAATAAAGAGCATTAATGGCATTTTAGAATTGGTCACCAAAACCCATTTTTTGAAGTAAAAGTTTTAGATATGGTATTTCCAATTTATCAAATGCCTTTTCTATATCAAAGGCCAGAAGTAATGCAGGGGTTTTGTATGCTTCACAGAAGTTAATTATACTTAAATTTTACATTTTGTCCAGTGCTGGTGCTGGACTTAGGGAATGCCACAGGGACACCCACCCCAGAAACAAGGCTTGCAGCCCCCCAGTCCAGCCCTACCAACCTTAACACTCACCCAGCCAGGAGAGGACAGACATCAGAGACATCAAGAAGGGCCAAGAATGCCAAAGAAGCCCCAGGTGCAGAACGTTCAGGCAAAGCTCCAGGTGCAAGAAGCTCAGGCAAAGCCTCAAAAACAGGAGGCAGGCTAGGCGATGTCTCCTGAGTCCTAACGACTGCCAGTTACCCAGTCAGGGCTCCAGGGCAGCCTCTTTCCTCAGCCTAGGGGAAGAACAACAGCCCAGCCAGGGGGAGAAGAGGCAGAGAACAGAGACAGCCAGCCAGCACAAACTCAAACAGCAGGCCAAAGGCACCAAAGAGTGACCAGGCCGCACTACCACCCAGAGGCCAGCAGGAGAGGTGCAGCAGCACAGCAAACCAACAGACAGGCTAGAAAGGGCGGGGAGTAGCCTGGAAGAGCCAACAGTAGAGCATCCACAGGTGTGGCATTGGTTTCATTTCTATTTTTTTCTTTTTTCTTTTCGTGATAGGAGGTGATGGAGATTAATTTCCCTCTAAGCACCACTTCCATAGCTTCCCACACATGAATTTGGTGTTTTTGTTTCTAAATATTTTTTAATTCCTAAAGAGACTTCAGAAGAAATTTATTTGTTAAATAAAAGTGATTTACTTAATTTTGAGTTTGTTTGATGTCATTTATTGTCAGTGTACATTCTGTCCAAGCATGATCTGTCCACAATTTGTCACTAATGCTTGATGTAAGAGTTTGACTAATTAATTTAGAAGATAAAAATATGTAACTAATCCTTGTGTATATATTGTGGATGAAAGAGAACTACGTATAGCATCTTCCAGTGGGTTTTGAAGATGCTGGATATTGTAAAAATCTAGGATAGTCATTATGTTTGATGGTTCAGAGGTTCCTTTTCTCATTTTTGGTGACTTTGTCATTTCTGAGATTGATCTAAACATAATTCATGATATAGTTAAAATTACCAGCAATAACTATTTCCCCCTCTACAAAGGAACAAAATTTAGTTATTTTCAATAAATTGCAGCTGATTTTGGTTTGGAGAATAGATAGCTGCCAATGTGATAATTTTTTGTTCTAGATGGCCTTTTAGGAACAAAAATCTACTTTTCTTGTCAATTAAGGAGTCTTTCAAAGAAAACTAGGTGTCTCTTGAAAATTACCATCCCACCTAGTTTTGGAAGAGCCAGGGGCTTGGTACTGCTGATGAAAACCATTTTGAACTGGGAGTGTTGAATTGTTTTTATGCATTTCCTGAAGAAACAAGAGTGAGAGTTGAAATTCAGTCAGAGCAGAATTCACTCTCCTAGTTGTGTTCTGATAATTTAGCTGTCAAGACTGTTCCCCACAGCCCCTCCATTCTTGTTTGCTCTGCAATAGGGCCATTGTGTTGCACTGTGTCTTGCACCTGCCTAACTCTTGCATTCCAGCTCCCAAGGCCAGGGAACAGTTATCTTCTTGGCCAGCTCACCACCGCGGCCTTCAAACATCTACACCAAAGTTACTCCCTTCATCCTGTTCCTACTTCTATGCTCTGTGGTCTAGAGGGAGAAGGGGAATGGGAAGTTTGAGGGGGTAGTGTATTGCTTCTGACTATTCTATGGACATATATATATGGCAAAGCCAAGATATCTAATAAAAACCACTTACTCAAGAGCTTGGATTTCTTGCTGAAAGGGTCTAGAGTATGGATCACCATATCCTATCTTCCATAGCCAATAGATTCACTTTACAACCAATGTAGATTAGCCAACTGAAGTAACCTTTTTGCACTAAGATAGGAGATGTCAATAACCTGGACATTTTAATAAGTAATTGTTTTGCATCAGATATAGCACTATTTCTGGCTTGGTTCCTTTAAGAATCAAGTCAGCTAAAAAACAAGAAAAACCAGTTAGTAAATGTTCTACAATATCTTCCATGATTAATCTGCAAGAGAAGGTTTATAGTTCTACTAATAAACACAGTAAAAAAAAGATTTTGTCTTTTTCTTGTTTATAAGAAACCTTACCCCTTTGACAAAAGGAACTTGTTTGGTAGTGATTACGTGACATATTTTCTTTTTAGTGGTTAAATTGGGTTGAGAATCAAAGTCCTGCCCCTTGGGATGATCAAATGCTTCCAATAGATAGATCCGCTCCAAAATATGCCAAGACTGTTGGGGAAGATAAAAGAATTTGGAGAGTTGGCAGGATTTTATATAAATAAAAAGAAATCTAAACTACTTTGTAAAAATATGTCTAAACAACAACAGCAAGAGTTAATGAAGATAATGGATTGTGAAGTGGTTCATAAAACAAGGTACTTAGGTATTGAGTTAACTGCAAAAAATATTGACTTATTCAAGAACAATTATGAAAAGTTATGGCAGCAAATAGATAAAGACATGATGGTATGGAATAGGTTAAATCTGTCATGGTTTGGTCGTATTGCCGCAATTAAGATGAATGTCCTACCAAGGATAATGTTTTTAATGCAGACAATTCCAATAGTGAAAGACAATAAGCAATTTGAAAAATGGCAAAGGAATATGTTAACATTTGTGTGGGCAGGAAAAAAGCCTCGAGTCAAGATGAAGGTGTTATATGATGCAAAGGAGAGAGGTGGACTGCAGCTACCAAATCTGAAATTATATTATGAAGCTATATGTTTGGTTTGGGTGAGGGATTGGATGCTGTTGGAAAACCATAAACTATTGACATTGGAAGGGTACAATAAAACCTTTGGATGTCATGTATATCTATGGTATGAAAAGACTAAGGCTGATATGATGCTTTTGCATCCTTTTGTGAGGCGAAGTCTATTTGCTGTATGGACTAAATATAAGAGATATTTGAATGAAAAAACACCAATGTGTATTGTACCAGCGGAGGTTGTCAATCCAAGGACTGAATACGAAGGAGAGGAGTGGACGACATATCAAAATATCCTTAGAGTGGACCAGAATTTATATAGTATTAAGAACAATGAAGTATTGCTATTTCGATATGGTTGGTTTCAATATATGCAGATAAAAGATTTGTATGATTCTGATCGGAGGAAAGCAGGTTTTAGGACAGAAAATTCAGAGCTGGAACAGTGTTTACTTCAAGGGGGGAAATTGATATCTAAAGCGTATAAAATTTTGTTGAAATGGTTTACAGAAGACGAGATAGTAAAGGTTCAAATGATAAAATGGGCAACAAATTGTAATAAGGATATATTGATGGAAGCTTGGGAGAAATTGTGGAAGAATACTATAAAGATATCAACATGTACCACGATAAGAGAAAATGTTTATAAAATGATTTATAGATGGTATCTTACACCAAAAAAGTAGCTAAGGGAAACAGTCAGATGTCAGATAAATGTTGGAAATGTGGGAAACATGAAGGTTCTTTTTACCATATGTGGTGGACGTGTGAAAAAGCTAAACAGTTCTGGGGGGAAATAGTAGACGCTATGTCAGATATATTACAGAAAAATGTTGTTAAAAACCCAGAATTGTTATTGTTATGTATGAACCTTGAAGAATTTCATAAAATGGACAGGATAATGGTGTTTTATATGATTACGGCGGCTAGGATACTATATGCTCAGTTGTGGAAGACAAAGGAAGATTGTCTCCCACAAAGTGGAAGATTGGATCTTGAAAACATTGAATCTGGCAGAAATGGACAAACTTACGAGCAAACTACAAGAAGAAGTTGCGGAAGAATATATAAGAAGCTGGGAGAAATTTAAGAATTATATGGGGAAAAAGTGGGACATTAAAGGGAAAGTGTGGTCTTTGGATACCTTTTAAGGGGAGGATAGTGATCTATTACTTTAACTGAATATAGAGATAGAAATTTTAACATTATATTGGAAAAGGATAATATAGTTTGTGATAATATACCAGGTTATAGTGATGTATTTTGCTATAATACATTAGGTCATAATAAGACAAGATTTATAGGGTATACACCAGATTATGGTATATTGCAGGACATTATATTAAACGCTTAATTTAAGTTATAAGAGGAAAAAATGAGACAATATATCTTAAAGTAATACTGAAAATAACAATAAATTTGAATGTTATAGATATGGTATAGTAGATATATATTATTTTGGATACGGAATATTATAGGTTATACTATTATAGAGTATGTTATTATAGAGAGTGTATATGTTGAGTAATAGAATATATGATTCATTGCTAGAATATACTGGATATTATATAGTATTAAATATATGATACATATTGTTAGAATATATTATATGTTATTGGATAACTATGTTATATAGGGTTTAGGATAGTTAAGGATTATATATTAAGAGGTATTAAAGTTAATTAGATGAAGGGAATGGAAAACTGTCAGAAGTCAATGGAAAAGGGGGGAAAGGGTGGGGGATATTATTATATGAGGGAGATAAAATGTGTTGTATGTGTGAATTGATATAATGACCCATCCAATAAAAATTCTTTAAAAAAATGCTTCCAATAGATAAGAAAGCATAAGAGCCATTCATTGAGCTTAGCAGCTTAGTAACTATATTGTTAATTTTAATTGCTTTGACACTATAGGCAGTAAAATTTAAAAGGTCACTTGGAGGGGAGTGATACAAATGTTCACCATTGACACGTTGATTCACCCATGCTGAACAAAAGCAGAATCAAAAGCCAAGGGAATCAAGTGCACTCTGCATGAAGACAGAGCACCAGGTTGTTTTGATCTACAAGCAGCTCTCCACACTGAAAGCAGTGAAAGCAGCTTTCTCAGTAATCATGCTTTGCAGTATTATCCAATAAAATTTTTAAAGCTTGTATATGTACACTCAGGCATTGTACAATGCACTTATATTTTGTATCATTTTTATATTGATCAAAATACAGGTCAAAGGAGAGTGTCATTAAAGCACATTATACTTGGTGATACATATATATTCTAAATAACTCTGTATGAACTTTATTGTAGTTTTTTCTAGTATGTTGTATAACTAAACAGGTGCTCTTTTATCTTTGACAGCCAATAAAAAATAGTGTACAGTATGAGATAAATGTTCTGTAATTGTTAGCAGGGACCAATGATGATCTGGCCATGTAGCTTTTCCTGTCATTTTTCCTGATTTATATCTCTTATCTTGCAGCTGGACATAGTGTCACTTTTGGCTAGGTAGAATGACATATGATTGGAAATATGAGTAATTAATTAAGTTATGATTGGTTTGAGATTTATCTATGTTATCACATGAAAAAGATCTTAGATTTCTGCATAAGATAACATCAGGGGTTTGGCTGAAAGAAATCTCATGAAGATCTAGGGGGGAAACTTACCTTGTAATGTGTGCTATGGGAACTAGTATGCATTTCATTGACTTAGATTTTGTTAAGAAGTGTTAGAAAACGTAATTCTTGTTGTGTTTATCTGTTCTATTTTTGTTGGTGTTATTTAAATAAGCAGTTTTTGTGATACCTCACTTTATGAAAAAGCCTAGAGTTTATGTTAATGAAAGAAATCATTAAACTCTTAGAAGGAGTCTCTGGGTCTTGGTTGGAAGAGTACAAGAAAGAGGTCCATCCCATTTATTTTGTACTGACAGTTTCTCTACAAGAGAGAAAGTTGTTTTTAGTTCTCGCTTGAAGGTTTTAAGCTGCTCAGGATTTAAGATAAAACTGTCAGCCTATCCCCATCCCCACTGAATATTTTACTTAATACTTTTGACTTAACCTTTAAACATTACTATTAAACATTATATTTAATAATTATACATAATATGGATGATTATAGAAGGTATACTGTTCAGATTATCTATATACTTATTCAATTTTGAATGTTTGTAAACTTATGATTATGTTACATTTTTACAATTTTATAACATTACAACTTTGTACCATGGAAGTTTTAAGTTTTGTGTAGAAACGTTTACCAAACATAAAATCTATTTTTTCTAAATAAAATCCCCATCCCCATTGCCAGATAAAGACAAAGATGGAGGGGCTGCCACTCCCCGGGGCCCTGCCTGCTGGGCGTAGGCCAGAGGCTCTAGGTTGCGGCTATGGGCAAGCTATGTCCTGCTTTTCAAATAAGTTCTGCTGGTTTCCCCTGTATGCTTGAATCATCTCTCCACGCGCCACCTACCCTTAGTCCAATCTCTCTTCTAATACAAGTGCTTCATGCAGTTTTCCAACCAAAGTGTCATCAATGTTTGCAACATTGGTTTTGTTCACATTGTTCCACTGTTCTTTTTTTTGAAAGTTTTTTTATATTTTTATTACCTACATCAACTACTTTTATACTTAAATCTTCTTCAGTATCTTAACTTTATTACCCAGAAAGTCCAGATCCGCATTGTATGAGTTGTATAGGATAGTGTCTCGGATCCTCTTAGATGAAAAATCGATGATGATCTCGCGAGGCAGCTGACACTTCGTTGCATATTTTGAAGAAGCCCGACGGACTTCCAAAATGGCGCTTTTTATCTCTTCATTAGTTGCCCTCACGGGTGTCGCCAATATTTCCGAGGCCAGACCGCCTAAATCCTCATTTTCCTCCTCTTTCACATTCTGGAGGCGCAAAATTGTCTGTGTTCGTTCCACTTGTAGCCCGATCAGCTGGTTCTCCACCAGCTTTAACTCTTTATTCGTTGCCCTCACGAGTGATGCATTTTCCCGAGCAGACTTCTCTGCCCCCCCCCGCTGCTTCCTTAATGGTTTTCACTTCGCTCTCAATTAAGCCCACCCTTTGATCTGTTTCATTCAGCTTGTCAACAAAGGGCTTTATGGCTTCGATAACCGACCTCTTCACCAAGTCCTCGAGCGACTCTCCTTTCCCCTGCAGGGCAGCCGAGATTGACTTGCCCAAAGCGGGACTCTGCTTTTTCGCTGCCATTTGGGGGGGGGGGGGACCGCCGACCAAATTCTGAAACTCAGCGAGGGGGAAGAACGAGCCTTCTTAGCTTCAGATCCCACCACTCCTTCGCGTGCGCTTGTAATAACAGAATGGATTCGCTTACTTACAGGCTTCCGCCTAGTTCTGCTCTTTGCCGTTTTCCATGGCCCGGCAGCACTCGAGGTGCTGCGCATGTCTGCCGGCCTCCATAGGAACAAACGGGCAATTTACCCCCTGCATCAATTTCAGGGGACTCTTCCCGCCGCGTTCCGGACCCTACCTCCCTCACTGGGAGTTCTGGGGGCTAATCTTCGCAGATCAGCCGCCCAGTCAGGCTGCTCAGGCGCTTCCTCTCAGACCTGCGGAGAGGAGCGTCCAACATGGCCGAGAAAACGAAACTGAATCACATTGTTCCACTGTTCGATGCTCACACATGCACCCTTTCCATCACTGTTGTACTCACCTTCATTTTAACCCACTGACTGGATTTTTCTATAGGGAGCAATACTTAAAGCAGTTTCCTTTTTTCGGTTGATTCTATATATTAATAGGACATCTCTTTTCGATTGATAGTTGGAGCCTCCAGCCAGGCGACCACTATTGGCATGAAGTCATGTTTTAAGTCCCAGGTTACCTCCAGACAATGGTGAGTGGCTGCTTAAAACCTGGTCTGGGTGCACTTAAGGCCCTGAGCCACTGCAGAAAACCCTGCTCCCTGCTGTACCGATCTAATTCTCTATTGTTCTCCCCTCCTGAAAATCTGGCAAACTATCCTTTCTAGAACTCACCCATAGCTCATCCCTCCCTTTTTATGGAACGCCACAACCCCATATTTCAGACAGTTTTTGTGCAACGTCTGAGCAAGTGGAAGAAGTGATGCCTAGTTTAGATGGATTGTAACCTCCATGTTTAGTTCAAGATTTTTCTGCGAACAAAGGTATACCTCATATTTGTAGGAATATATATCCTGTCTTTAAGTGGCTCCTAGCCACTCCATACCATGAAAAGCTCCAACTTCCCATTTTCTCTATTATAGGGACAAGAGATTTTTCTCCAGAACTGTTGGTAACCATAGCTCCAGGCCACTTTGTCTTTAATGTTTTACCTTTAATGCTTCCTACATTTTTTTGTGGTACTAGCATTTCTTTAGTGCCCGTTCTAGCCTGTGTTGTGCTGTTCTGAAAGCATTTTGGCAGAGATAAGGTTAATAAAACATTATAGTTCAGTGTTTTCATTTCTAAAATATTGTTTTCTGGTTTCTTTAATGCTTCCAACTGTTTTTTTTTGTGGTACTGGAATTTATTTAGTGCCTGTTCCATGGTGCTCTGAGAGCATTTAGGCAGAGAAAGCATTAATGAAAGCTTGATATTTCCATGTTTTCATGTATAGAATATTGTTCTCTTGTATCTTTAATCCTTCCCACTGTTACTTGTGGTACTAGCATTTCTTAAGTGCCCGTTCTGGCCTGTTACATAATGTTCCATGAGTATTGTCACAGGGAAAGGGTTAATAAAAGCATGCCCCGTTCAGTGTTTTCACTTCTCAAATCTTGTTTTGCAGTGTCTTTCATGATTCCCACTGTTTTTTTGTGGTCCTATCATTTCTTTAGGGCTTGTTCCAGCCTGTTTTGTGGTGTTCCAGGAACATTTTAGCAGAACATTTTTTGCAGTGAAAGGGTTAGTGAAATCCTGATATTTCCATCTTTTCATTTCTTTAATATTGTTCTCTGATGTTTTTAATGCTTTCCATAGTTTTTTTGCTTGTTCTGTGGTGTTCCAGGAGTCTTTTGGCAGGGAAAGAGTTAATGAAACCTGATATTTCCATATTTTGATTTATAGAATACTTTTCTCTTGTATCTTTAATGCTTCCTGCTGTTTTTTATAGTCCTATCATTTCTTTAGTGCCTGTTCCGGCCTGTTCCATGGTATTCTGGGAACATTTTGACAGGGAAAATGTTAATAAAAGCATGCCAGTTCAGTGTTTTCACTTCTAAAATCTTATTCTGCAGTATCTTTCATGCTTCCCACTGTTTTTCAAGGTCCTAGCATTTCTTTAGTGCCTGTTCACGCCTGTTCTGTGGTGTTCCGGGAGCATTTTGGGAAAGGGTTAATACAAGAATGCTATTGCCATATTTTCATTTTGAAAATATTCTTCTCTGGTGTCTTTAACACATCTCACTACTTTTTGTAGTGACTTTTTTGTTTAATGTCCGTTCCGCCCCGTTCCATCTTCTTCCGGCTTTTACTGTCCTGTTCCATGGTATTCTGGGAGCATTTTGATAGGGAAAGGGTTAATAAAAATACACCAGTTCAGTGTTTTCATCTCTAAAATCTTCTTCTCCAGTGCCTTTAATGCTTCCCACTGTTTCTTGTGGTCCTATCATTTCTTTAGTGCCTGTTCTGGCTTGTTGTGTGGTATTCCGGGAGCATTTTGGCAGGAGAAAGGGTAATAAAAGCATGATACTGCTGTGTTTTCATTTCTAAAATTCCTGTTTTTACCCCTTCCCTATTTAAAGACTGGCATGGCCTGCCTTTTGTCTTCCTTCTTCCTTCTACTCAGCTTCTATATTTCTACATAAACAGCTAAACACCAGCACTTTCCAGTACTCTCTCCTGAAAGAGAAATGACTCTTTAAAGGGCAGCCTTCCATAGTTTCTACAGCTCAGTGAAGTGGGAGTGTGTAACCCTGGGTTATTTCTGCTAGATCTCCAGTTGTACCTTGGAGTTCAGATTGGTTCATTGAGCTCCAGCCTATGTCCATGATGTCAGGGCTGGATCTTGGGTTGCCGGTACCCGGGGCAACTGCGCTCATGCGCGCTCCCGGAGCAGCAGGTGACATCATCATGTGGGGCACCAAAGGCAGTGTGTGGGACTGGGAAGCCGCCGGCACCATTCGCTTCTCTGCAGGTGAATGGCGCGGGCGGCCTTGCAGCCCCCCACGCTGCCTTTCGCCTGCCCTGCGGGACAGGGGGCGGCTGGCTTGCCACATGCCCCCTGTCCTGCAGGGTAGGCAAAAGGCAGCCACACGCCCCCTGTCCTGCAGGGCAGGCAAAAGGCAGCATGTGGGGGGCTGCAAGGCTGCCTGCGCCATGCGCTTGCCCTGCAGGACAGTGGGCAGCTGGCTGCCCCCTCTCCTGCGGAGCAGGCGAATGGCATGGGTGGCTGTACTGCCCTTTGCCTGCCCTGCAGGACAGGGGGTGTGCAGAAAGCCTGCTGCCCCGTCCCACGGGGCAGGCGAAAGGCAGCGTGTGAGGCTGCCCATGCTGCCGCCTGCATATGCCAGCAGCTGGCAGCTGCTCCTGGTACCCCCTCTCTGGCAGTGCCAGGGGCAGACTACCCCCCCTCCCCCCCTCAATCCATCCCTGCATGATGTTACCACTGAACAGAGACTTCTTTGCCACTCTTTGAACCACAGAATGACATTCTTGGCTTAAGGAGCAAGATATATTCCATACATTAGTGAGCTGGTAGTGTTTGCATTCTGAATAAGATAATAATTATCTCCAGGCATTAAATAACCACTCTGACCTGGATAGTCCAGGTAGTCCAATCTCATCAGATCATGGAAACTAAGCAAGATCAACCCTGATTATTATTTGGATGGGAGATCACCAAGAAAGGCCAGGGTTGCTACTAGACATGAGCATGAACCAAAAATAAAATTAATGAACCTGCAGTTCGTGGTTCGGTGCCACCAACAAACCCGAACAAATGAATTGTAATGAACATTTCCCATTACCGAACCAGTTCACAGTTTGTGGTTCGTGTGCGTCGGAACGGCCCCCATTGCACTTAGAGAGCCCATATTCACGAGTGTTTAGCAGGCTCTCCTCCAGCCAGCAACCAAGTTTGGTCAATATTGCAATAGAGATCTTGGAGTTATACCCTCTCCAATCCGAGGCCCCCAGGAAACTCCCACTCGATACAATTAGAGCCACCAGTTGATGTTGGCCCCGTGTACAAGGGTTGGTTGTCAGAACTGCCTATCAGGGTTTGCAGGAATGAGATTGGAGTGCCTATGGTTACAGAAACCCCCCCTTCTCCCTCCCTCCCCCAGGTGTCTTCTCCCATGTAACCAATTGTAACCAATTTGCAGCTCCGTGGTTGGAAGGAAGACCTGCCAATCAAGGTAAGCTGGGCTTCGATTCGGGTTTCCAGGGCAACAGAAGGAGTGCAGACAGAGTTCAGGCATTCCTCCAGCTCCGTTTCCAAGGGAATTGAGTGTTGGTGCCTGAACCGCAGGCAAACATAACAAACTGGGCTTCCTTTTTTTTTAAAAAAAAATTTTTTTATTGGGTTAGAACATTAATATTTTTACATTACATTCAATTTTCCCCTAATTTTTCGTTTCTAACCCCCTCCCTTTCCCCCCCTTTTGTTGACTTCCAACAGCTTTCCCACCCTCTGTCCCTTTTCCCTTACTTCTATTAACTTCCTCTGTCTAAAACAAATATATATTCTCCATTATATTAAGCAGTACATCTTTAACTCTTTTACCTATTATACATCCAAACTATACTTCTTTAGATAAACAATTTATCCCATTTTCCAGTTTTGAATATTTCTATATATCATAAACCATGAAAGTTTCCCACATTTAAATCAAACAATTTGATTTATTCTCTATATATTACTCATTTCTTCTTTTTATAGTATTTCTATATAACTCATCACATAGTCAGTCATTTTAACTCTTCTATACATTCAGTTTGGTGCATATAAGTAAAGAAAATATTGTTAATTACTCAATCCTCATGTTTAAACCGTTAATTATTCTCTATCAATATTCTATCAATTAACCTTTGCATATCTATATCTATCTCAATCAATTAATTAATCTAACTGCTTATAAATTCACATTTCTCTTCCTCCCCCGGTAAAGTCACCCCTCTCTTTTATACTTTTATTGTACTTCAGTAGTTCTCAAACTGCCACAGTTTTCCTCCCACCTCCCATTTCTTCTCCAAATATTGTTTCAGCTTCTCCCAGTCTGTGTTAAACTGCCCTGAGTCCAGATCTCTCAGTTTTCTTGTCATCTTGTCCATTTCAGCCATATACAGCAATTTGTAGATCCAATCTTCAATAGTTGGCACTTCTTGTACTTTCCATTTCTGCGCATACAAAAGTCTAGCTGCTGCAGTCATATAAAATATCAACGTCCTATGATGGGCTGGAATTCCCTCCATTCCCAAGTTTAGCAGCAGGAGTTCTGGGTTCTTATTTATTTGAAACTGTAAAATTTCACTCATTTCTCTTATTATTTCCCCCCAGAACTGCCTAGCTACCTCACACGACCACCACATATGATAGAGGGAGCCCTCATGCTTCCTACATTTCCAGCATTTATTAGAAGTGTTCAAGTTCCCTAGCGCAATCTTCTTTGGTGTCATGTACCAACGATAGATCATTTTAAAAATGTTCTCTTTAATATTAATACATGTCGTTGTCTTCATTGTAGTTTTCCACAAGTATTCCCATGCCTCCATTGTTATTTCTTTATTGAAATTTATAGCCCATTTCACCATCTGTGTTTTAACTGTCTCATCCTCAGTGTACCATTTCAACAGTACTTGGTATACCTTGGATATTCTTTTCTTGTCTTCTTTAAGAAGGGTCTGCTCTAGTTCCGAGTTCTCTGTTCGTATGCCCCCTTTTGCAGAGTCCGAATTGTATAAGTCTCTAATCTGTCTGTACTGGAACCAATCATAGTTAGGTGATAGTTCCTCTTGTGTCTTTATTCTAAGTTTGGATGCTTCAGTTTTAGTTATTTCTTTATACGTTAAACATTGTTGTTCATTGTCAACAGCTCTCGGATCTATCACCTCGTATGGAACCACCCACAAGGGGGTTCCTTCTTGTAGGTAAATTCTGTACTTCTTCCAGATTGTATATAAACTTCTCCTTACAAAATGATGCAGGAACATCGAGTTGACCTTTACTTTATCATGCCATAGGTATGCGTGCCATCCAAAAAATTTTTTATATCCCTCTAGGGCTAATAGTTTCTTGTTCTTTAATGTCATCCACTCTTTTAACCAAACTAGGCAGATTGCATCATGATAAAGTCTCAGGTTGGGCAGTTGCATTCCGCCTCTTTCCTTTGCATCTTGTAGAACTTTTACTTTCACTCGAGGCTTCTTGCCTGCCCAAACAAAATCTGATATTTTCCTCTGCCATTTTTCAAATTGTTTAGAGTCTCTGATGATTGGTATTGTCTGTAGCAAAAACATTACTCTTGGTAACACATTCATCTTAACTGCTGCAATCCTGCCCAACCATGACAAATTCAGTCTATTCCATTTGATCAAGTCTCTCTCTATCTGAGTCCATAATTTTTCATAATTATTCTTGAACAAATCTATATTTTTTGCAGTCAGCTCAACTCCCAAATATTTCACCTTACTAGTTACTTCACAGTCCGTTGTTTCCATTAACAATTGTTGTTTCTGCTTAGTCATGTTTTTGCATAATATCTTTGACTTCTTTTTATTAATGAAGAAACCTGCCAAGTCACCAAACTCCTTGATCTTATCTATCACTTTTGGCATGTTCTCCAATGGATCTTCTACAATTAACATTATGTCATCTGCAAATGCTCTAACCTTGTATGAATAGTCCTTTATTTTTATTCCTCGTATTTCCTCATCTTGTCGTATTTGTATCATCAGAATCTCCAATACTAAGATGAACAACAATGGAGATAACGGGCAACCTTGTCTTGTTCCTTTACTAATCGTCAATTTCTTGGTCAGTTCATCATTCACTACAATTGCTGCAGTCTGGTCTCTATAAATTTCTTTAATTGCTCTGATGAATCTTTCACCCAGTTGTAGCTTTTCCATAGTGGCAAACAAAAAATCCCAGTTTAAATTGTCAAACACTTTTTCAGCGTCTACAAAGAAGAAACCAACCTCTTTATCACAACGCTTGTCATAGTATTCAATAGCATTGATCACTGTCCTTAAATTGTCTCTTATTTGTCTATCTGGCAAAAAGCCTGCTTGTTCTTCCTCTATGACTTCCGAGAGCCACCCCTTCAGTCTCTCCGCCAATATCTTCGCAAAAATTTTATAATCATTGTTAAGTAATGATATAGGCCTGTAATTTTTCACGTTAGTCAGATCTTGGCCCTCTTTTGGGATCAATGATATATTCGCTTCACTCCAAGTGTCTGGAATTCTTTGATCCCTAAAAACTCCGTTCATCACCTCTTTTAGGAATGGTGCCAGTTAGGGGTGTGCAAGGAAAAAACTTTCGGCTTTCTTGTTTCGGGATTACCCGAAACAAGATTCTCTACCGGCATTAGCCGAAAGCCGAAACAAGAATCTCTTTCGGGATTCGGGATTCGGGATTCGGCATTATTTCGGCATTCTTTCGGGATTCTTTCGGGTTTTTTTGCTGGGAAAATGCCTCCGTCTTTCAGGACGCCTGGAGGAGGCATTTTCCCACCAAATAAGCCCAAAATTGGTGGGGACCTTCCTCTAACCCTTCTCTAACAACTACCCAAGTTTCAGACAGATTGGACTTTGGGGGGCCATGTTATGGCCCCCCAAAGCAGGTCCCCCCATCCTCCCCATAAGAAAGCAAAGGAGCAGCATATTGTTAGCATGCTGCTGCTGATCTCTCTTCATTATTTCCTATGGGGAAAAAATGAAGAGGCAGGCTTGCTTTGCCAGGGGTGGCATTTTGCATGCAAAATGCCCCCCAGCCCTCAGGGGCCCTTCTACCACCCCTCCTCCCACCCCCCACCAAGGCTCAGCCTGCTCCCACTTGGGGGGGCCATTTCATGGCCTCCCCAAGTAGGTGCTCTAATCTCTACCACTGACAGCTGGGGGAGGCTTGTGTTGCCAGGGGTGGCATTTTGCATGCAAAATGCCCCCCAACCCTCTGGGGCCCTTCTCCCACCCCTCCTCCCACCCCCCACCAAGGCTCAGCCTGCTCCCACTTGGGGGGGGGCATTTCATGGCCTCCCCAAGTAGGTGCTCTCAGCCCCTAAAGTCCACCCCTCACAGCCCCACACAAACCCAGTTCCCCCACCCCAGCTGCCACACACAGACCCAAATCCCCCCAGTAGCCCCTCACAGACCCAAATCCACCCCCACCTGCCCCACACCCACCATAACCCCAGGAACAGGCTGGCCTGCCCTCCCCTTTTGGGAACCCCTAAACTCTCTTTCCCAGGGCAGTTCTGCACAGACAAGGGGTGCCACAATGGTGGCAGTGCCAAATCGTCCCTGGGAAAGAGCACCTGCCCTGGCACACAGACAACCACCCCCCTGACCCCCCCACCACCCGCAGAGAAGGCTGGCCAGCCTGCCCCATTGTTCCCTATGCTGGGAACCAACCTCCCATCAAAGAAGGGAACACAGACACACAATCATTAAGTTTAAAAAACCTTTATTTTCTCATTTTCAAATTACAAGTGGTCAACAAATCACAACATATTACACTTATTGTCCCTCATAGCACAACACAACACAATTAACTACACATCAGAGAATCTTAAACACAATTTTTTTTTTGAAATGGACAAACAGTAAAGTTTTGAACATTACAACAGGTCACATAGTGAGCGGGCACAACAGGGCATGGAAACAGAAGATGATCATAATAACTACCAGCCTAATACAACTCTCCCTCCATAACATGACTTAATGGGGGGGAACCACAGCAACAAAATCCCCCCCCAACCCTCTGGGGCCCTTCTCCCACCCTTCCTCCCATCCCCCCACCAAGGCTCAGCCTGCTCCCACTTGGGGGGGCCATTTCATGGCCTCCCCAAGTGGGTGCTCTGCTCTCATCTCTACCACCGACAGCTGGGAGAGGCTTGTCTTGCCAGGGGTGGCATTTTGCATGCCAAATGCCACCCTCACCCTCAGGTGCCCTTCTCCCACCCTTCCCCCCTACCCCCCACCACATGCATTCCTTGACAATCAAGAAATCTGGAGTTAAATATAATGTGCATGTAAGTCCCTCAAAGACAGAAGCAATATGGAGGTAATGACCCATTTGATTTCCACAACCTCAGACACAATTAGGGATCCGTTTCCCCTTGGTGGGGGATCCCCCACTCTCACCTATCACCCCGAAGGGGGAAAGTCAGTGAATGAGCCTTCAAGGTACGCTCCAGGGGCTGCTGCCGTGATGTCACTGATGTCATCTGGCTGCCCTGAGAGTATGCCTGTGCTTTGCAGTGGGCTGATTTGGGCCCTACAGGCCAAAGCAGGATCCCTTGTGGCCCAAATCTGCCTGCTGTGAATTGTGCGTGCTCCCCAGCCTTGTGTGATGATCACATCACCTCCTAGAACAAACATCATCATGCCAGAGCATTGCCATTAAATGATCATGCGTGTGTGAACAGACCCTAAGTATCTTGTAGGCTTCAGTGATGGTATAGTAATGTTTTCACTCACATTATAGAGAGAGAGAGAGACAGAGAAGGGGGGGAGGCACTGAAGCTAGATTATTTCTTCTATTTTACTGTCCCCTTCCAAAGCCAGGGTGGCATTGGCACAATGCCCCCCTCCCCCCGGCCAGAGCCTTAGTACCAGTATGCATTGACAGGCCCATGCATCATAGTCCTTTTTGAGACCCAGCCAAGTTGTGCCTTTTGGAGAAAAATGTTCAAGTTGCTGGTGGGGGTATGAACAGTTTTTAGATATCCACTGTAGTGCAATGGCTAGAGAGTTGGTCTAGAATCTGGCAGACTCTGATTCTGTGCCTTGTAGGCTTGATGGATGTTCTTGGCTCAGCCTAAGTAAACAATTGTGTTGTGTTTTCCAGAGGCAGTCTACGTGATTTTGGGGCCCTGGACAAATGTTCTGGACGGGGCCCCAGAACCAGTGCCGCCCCACCACTGGCTCCTTGCCAAGGCCAAGCAATTTGGTCACCTAGGCCCCAGATAGAGTGGGCAGGAGTGCGTTGTTTCCTTCCTCCCCCCCCTCCACCCCCTCCAACAACTAAGAAGGCCATCGGTGGAGTCACTCCAATGTGAGGCATGGAGCAGCTGTCTATTGTTAGCCTGGTTGTGATGAGGGTGAAACAAATCAAGGGAGAACAGCAATGTGTAAACCACTCTAGGTTCCCATGGGGGAGAAAACCGGGGCATAAGATAAACCTTTAATTTGGTGGGGAGGGGGTATATACATTTTATGTGTATGTGTCTGTATGTTTTATGCATTCAAATCACTTGTGGTGTACTTTAGAATTATATTGAGCTCCACAGTATCCCAAAAACCTTGTCCATGTATTGCAAACCGAAGTCAATCTACCACATCTAGGGTATTCTTCTTTTCCCTACTGCCTTCAATTTTTCTTAGCATTATTGTCTTTTCTAGTGAACCTTGTCTTCTCATGATGTGACATAAGCACTATCATCAATTGATATCTTCAAGGGAGAAAGCAGGCCTGATTTGGTCTGGATCCCACTTACATGTCTTTTTCGGAGTCCATGGTACATGTAAATTGAAACTTTCTTCCCACTTCACAGTGTGAATGCTTTTTCCTCCTATGAGCTTAGTCTAAATTTTACTGTACTGATACTGCTCATTTGGCCAAAAGGCCTGCCCTTGATCAATGCCACATTAAATACTTCATAATAAAAAAATGTTTTTAGAACCATTTAAAAGTGTCCTTAAGTGCCATACGCTGATTTAAAAAAACATAAGCTAAATGTTTGGGAACACAACCAGATATGTGAATGACTGAAATGCAGCCCAATCCCACTGCTACTTAAAATCCATTTTTGATGGAGGTCTGGATTGTCTTACATTGGTGTCATTGGGCTTGGAATCAGGAACCTGGAAGCGTTCCATGGGGGCTACAACTTTCATGCCAAGGCTAAGAGGGTGGGAACGGGATCTCTCTGGGGTGGCAAACTCTGGCCTTGGAAGTTACTGGCAATTTGGGGGTGGGACTTGTGGAAAGGAAAATCTGAGTAGGGATCTCCCCCAGAATCCATGGTCCGCATTTGCCCTCTAAAGAGATTGCCCTTGGAAGCAGCCAGTTTCTCTGTAGGGAACTACTCTCTCTAACCTGAACTCAAGCCCAACCAGGAGTTTGGCAGCCCTAGGAAAATTTCAGAAAAAGATGGCAAAGGAGGGCCAGCAACTGATGGAGGCATGGAAGCCCACACCAGGACAGTAGCAGGGGCCTACTTGGGCACAAGGGACAACCAGTGCTCTCATCCCCCATAGTCCACTCCTTACAGCCCCACACAAACCCAGTTCCCCCACCCCAGCTGCCACACACAGACCCAAATCCTCCACTCAGCCCGTCTCAGAACCAAAACCACCCTCAGCTGCCCCACACCCAGTACCCCAGGAACAGGCTGGCCAGCCTGCCCCATTGTTCCCTATGCTGGGAACCAACCTCCCATCAAAGAAGGGAACACAGACACACAATCATTAAGTTTAAAAAACCTTTATTTTCTCATTTTCAAATTACAAGTGGTCAACAAATCACAACATATTACACTTATTGTCCCTCATAGCACAACACAACACAATTAACTACACATCAGAGAATCTTAAACACAATTTTTCTTTTGAAATGGACAAACAGTAAAGTTTTGAACATTACAGCAGGTTACATAGTGAGCGGGCACAACAGGGCATGGAAACAGAAGATGATCATAACTACCAGCCTAATACAACTCTCCCTCCATAACATGACTAAATGGGGGGGGAACCACTGCAACAGGGTCCAGCAGAACCTATGTCATTTCCTGTGGCTGTGCTTTCAGTTCAGACACACAAAGCTGAACTGGGCACTTCCAAGGCACTGGACAATGGTATTTCTGGAGCGGTTCTGCAGAGGTCTCCCCCCACCCCCACACCAGCCTCAGAATTTACCTGGGAACATCTGTGAGAGATCATCATTGGCCGGTGCCCATCCACCACTCTACCCGCATCCCCCAACCATGCAAACCCAACATTAACATCAAATTTTTTTTTTTTAAACATGAACATTCAATCAACTTTTAAAAAACATAATCACAACATTTTTTTTTGGTTTTTTTTCCTTTTTTTTACATGAACGGAACATCAACTTTTAAAAAACATAATCACAACATTTTTTTGGGTTTTTTTTTTTTTTATGAACATTCAATCAACTTTTAAAAAACATAATCACAACATTTTTTTTTTGGTTTTTTTTCCTTTTTTTTACATGAACGGAACATCAACTTGCAAAAAACAGTACAACAATTCTTCTACAATTTTTTTTTACAAGGAGTTCATCTGATAAAAACACCTAAGCAATCCCTATCTAACCTGTTTCTCCCTCCAGTAGCAATCCATGTTTCTGGGGCATTATTTCTCATAATAAATTTGGTCCCACAGGGTATGTCTCAGTGATGGGAGATGTTTTGAATACCCTGGGGGGGGGGCTTTCAAATTGCTGGGTGTTTTCCCTTTGCCACTGGTTCCTAACCACCCTCCCTCTACTGGCCGGTTTTAACTGTATATACAGGGTTTTATACAGGGGAGAGCGCGATTCCAAAGGATTGGACTCATAGAGGATGCAGGCCACAAGTTGGGCTCACCTCAGTCACTCTGGAAGTCCAGTCCTGAGAAATCGAAGAGGCGAGAGTTGACCTTCAGGAAGGTCAACTGCTCGACTCTCCATGGGAGAAGGCGAGTGCGATGTGGGCCGACAATGTCGCCCGCATGTGAAAAGACGCGCTCGCTCTCCACGCTCGTCGGAGGGCATGAGAGCAGCCGCTGCGCCTCGAGGGAGAGGTCCGGCCAGACCGACTCCTTCCTGGCCCAGTAGCTGAGCGGATCGGTGGAGAGCGACTCGCAGGGCTCCGCGAGGTAGTCCCTGACCATCGCCTCCGCCGGATCCTCTCTCACGGTCCTCACGACCCCAGAGGGGACGAGGGCCCACCGGAGCATCTCCATCTCCATCGGCACTCCGGTGGTGGCCTCGGGGGGGGCCTGCGCAGAGGGGGCGTCAGAGGGACCCGCACGGCAGGGCCCCTCTTGCGTCCCCCCTGTCGACAGGCGTCCCCTCTTGGCCTGCCTGCGCCTCACCCAAGAGCAGAGCCCGTCTCTGGCTTGGGTGAGGTTCCCGTCCCGCTCGGCGAAAGTGCCCTTTATGCGCGGGTCACACATGGTCGCCAACATGTATGACTCTTCCTTAGTGAGAGGAGTTAGCCTGGCAGCTATGCCCTGCTGCAGCCTTCTCACTAATGCGCGCACCGCTGGAACAAGGTCAGCACGGGGCGCGACCCCGGTCTGCAAGGGTGGCCAGATTCCTCTGGAGCGTGTGCACCAGGGGAATGACCAGACCGAGGGTCGCCGTGTCTGACGAGACCGCCACAGTGAAGTCCTTGAAGGGCTTCAGGACCTCCACTGTCTGGGTGATGGTGAGCCAATCCTCCCGGTTGAACTCACCCACCTGACTCGCACCGCGGTGCTCGGAGAGCCACGCGTGGAGTGCGGCCTGCTGCTCCACCAAGCGCTCAAGCATGGCGCAGGTGGAGTTCCAGCGAGTGCTGACGTCAGTGATCAGAGCGTGCTCTGGCACACCTGTCCTGACCTGTGTCTGGCGCAGTTCGTGCGTGGCCTTCACGCTGCGCGAGAAGTGACCCGTGAGCCTCCGACATTTCTGGACAAGTAACTGGAGTTCACGGGTCCGGGTATCCACGGGTTCCTTCGAGGAGCCCAACCCCGGCGCATCTCTCACCACTAGGTGAAGCTTGTGAGCGGCACAGTAGACGCTCTCTCGGCTCACTAGATGCGCCGCTGCCCTCATGTTCTTGCCACCGTCCGTCACCATGCATCCCACGGTGGCGGGTCCCTGGCCTATCCACTCGTCCAACTGTCTCCTTAAGGTGGCAGCGATGTTCTCCGCCGTGTGGGACACGTCGAGCACCTCGGCGTGAAGCAAGGCCTTGCAGTAGCCGGCCTGGCGGTCTCGCATCCTTCCCTGTCTAGCTGTGCTAGGCACCTCCCCCCGGCCCCCACCCAGAACCGACTCGGGTTCCCACCAGTGAGCAGTAAGCGAGAGGTACGCTTGCTGCACACTTGGGCAGGTCCAGATGTCCGATGTGAAGTGCACAGTTCTCCCGGCAACCCGGGACAGCTGTGCCTTCACATGATCCCTGGCAGCCCTGTAAAACGAGGGCACCACCGATCTGCTCAACGACGTGCGAGCAGGGACGGCGTACCAGGGAAAGCAATCTTGGAGCAGCCCTGAGAAGCCGAAGTCTTCAACTACGGAATACGGTTGCCCATCCACTGCTATCATGTTGACGATGTGGCGCGTGATGCGCCTGCTCGCCCTCCGGATCCCCTCTCTGGGCACACTAGCGCCCTGCATACCAAGCATCTCCGGGAGAGAGGCTTGGCGTCCCTTTCCTGCAGGTACCCTTGGGGGGAGAGCACCAGAGGAGCCTGCCTCCTTCTGGCTAGCTGGCGGCCGTGCGGCGCCACTCGAACCCTCCTCCCGAAGAAGCACCGCCTGGTGGTGCCTCTTCATATGGTACCTCATCCCAGACGTGGAGAGATGCCACACATCTTTGCCACGGCTGACGCGCTGCCTACAATGCAGGCACAGGGCTGCTCGGGGATCCTCCGTTGTCTGGAAGTGCTTCCAGATTTCGGAGGAAAAGGGCATCCCACGCTTCCCAGGAGAAGCGCGTTCGGGACCACCCTGCGGCACCTCCTGTGAGGTGCTCTGGCCGGACACACCGTGTCCCACTCTCGGCCGGGCAGGTGGGGATGGACGAGGCTGAAGGGGCAGAGATGTGGGCTCTTCCACCACAGTCTCTGCCTCTTCCTCCCGCGTCCTCTCCTCCTGCACAGCCGCGAGAGGCCTGCTGCTGGCCTCAGAGGAAACTGGGGTGGACCGCCCCAGGGGGGGTCTCACGGGCAGTTCCTCCAACATCCTCCGGGTTCCTGGGGTGAGCGGGAGCGCAGGGAAAGTCATGTGCTCCGCGCCCATCCCAGGAGACACCACATGCTGCCCCTCCTCCAGCAGCTGGCTCGCAACCACTGGAGGAGGAGGAGCCTCAGCAGCAGGCCCCTGCCCAGTGCCAGCCCCTGCCTCACGCACCCGGGTTGGGGGTGGCCCTCCAGCAGCTGCCTCAGGAAAGAGAGTCTTGCGAACCCTCTTCCTGTCACCAGAAGCCAGGCTGGTGAACGGCAGCAGCGCAGGGGAGGGCCTCCTCCGCTCAGATGGAGGGGCTGCCGCAGCAGTCCCCCTCCCCCTCCCCTCCTCCCCTCTAGATTTCTCCCTAGCCTTTCCCCCGGGTCCCCTCTCTGCTTTCCTCTCTGACATACTTTCCCCTCCCAAATTCAACCCTAACTAATCAGAAAAGATTTAGAAAACAAAGGTCAACTTTGTTTTCAAGACCTAACTAACCTGCTATAAATCTGTGTTTCTAGTGGCTCTGTGACTTGGAGATGAACAATCAAGTGCCTTTTTAAGCAACCCTATTTATGTCAGGGAACCTGAGCCTGCCAATCAGCTGAATTCCTCTGGAATTGAGCTGGCCCTAAACCCCAATAACAGGTGACAAAGCCTTAAACACTCACACACTAGTATGCCCGGGCCGGCCTGGCACCACCACGGGTGCCAGAGATGGGCAGTGGAACCCTAGTTATGGGGGCACTAATGGGAAGCCTATTGACAGCTATTACAAATTTTTATATATATATATATATATATATATAGAATTCAAACCTAACACTCACTCACTAATGCTTTCCCTGCTGAGTCCCTATTTAGTTTTTTAAAAATAACTAGGCTCGGTTTCCCTAATAATTATGTTGAGGGCAATTATCCACTGATCACCTACCAACTGGCCTACCTACCTAAGAGACACTATTTAGCGGGACCGATGTTTCTGTGGTATGTCGGTGTGGGGTGTGGATGTGGTGTTTTGAAGATGAGCCTCCCCCCTCCCAAGCTAGCAAGAACCCACCCCCAAGGCCACCCAAATGTGAACCCGGACTCGCTCACAGTAACACCAGTCCTGCAGTCCAGCGATGTTCAGGCGGTCTTGCAGCTGGTCCTCCTCTCCTCCACGATGCTGTCAAGAAAATTGGAAATGTTAGCAGAGTCAACACCACACGCCGCACACGCAACCCCAAAATTCAAGGCCCCGTTGCACAAGCCAAGTCAGCCCCCCCCCCTTAAAGGCTAGGGCCAACCAGCAGCAAAACAAAACACATCCACCCAGCAGAGCTTCTGGCCTGTGCAGGCCAGAAGCTGGCACACTCATTTTTTAGTCCTGTGAAACAGCAGTTCATGCCCACCCCACACTCAAACTTGAAAAATGAAACATGAAAGAAAGCAGGCACTGCGATCAATGCTGGCCCCCCTAACCCCCAAACAATATCCTCTTGCCCAACCAGAAAATGCCCCCCCCCCCCGGCCCAAGCCATAAAGACAGAGCCAAAGCATATGCTTGCAGGTAGGCACAGCAGCAGACATAAGCTCAAAAACCAAATTTAACAACAACCCTACCAGTCCACCAGTGCAGATGTCCAGCAATGTTGATCCTCCACGCAGAGATCTGCAGGCCGATGTCAACCAAGTGCAGTCCAGTCCAGAAGAGGTCCACCAACGATAAACAACCTGAATGTGAAGCAAAACAGTGAGTGCCAGGCCAGCAAACGGGAAGGGTTACCAAAGCCGGAGCAGCAGGCCTGTGTGTGGGCCGAAGGCTGGCACAGTTGATCAGGACGGAGCCTGTTGGGAATCCTTGCAAGCAGGGGACCAGACACAGAAACGCAAGCCACACCATTCCAGATTGTGGAGCACAACTGTGAGTGCCAGGCCAGCAACCAAAAAGGGTTACCTTGGCCAAAGCAGCATACCTGTGTGTGGCCCACAGGCTGGCACAGTTGATCAGGACGGAGCCTGTTGGGAATCCTTGCAAGCAGGGGACCAGACACAGAAACGCAAGCCACACCATTCCAGATTGTGGAGCACAACTGTGAGTGCCAGGCCAGCAACCAAAAAGGGTTACCTTGGCCAAAGCAGCATACCTGTGTGTGGCCCACAGGCTGGCACAGTTGATCAGGACGGAGCCTGTTGGGAATCCTTGCTAGCAGGGGACCAGACACAGAAAAGCAAGCCACACCATTCCAGATTGTGAAGCACAACTGTGAGAGCCAGCCAGAAGAAAGGCTTCTGGCCTGTGTAGGCCCGAAGCTGGCACACTCTGGTTTTAATCTTAAAACAGTGGATCAAGCTTAAAGAAGGCAAGCACAACAACCAATGCTGAACCCCCCCCCCCACCATCAAAGATTGTCTGCCCAACCTGTCCCCCAGGCCATACCTGTGTGTGGCCCACAGGCTTGCACAGTTGATCAGGACGGAGCCTGTAGGGAATCCTTGCAAGCAGGGGACCAGACACAGAAAAGCAAGCCACACCATTCCAGATTGTGAAGCACAACTGTGAGAGCCAGCCAGAAGAAAGGCTTCTGGCCTGTGTAGGCCCGAAGCTGGCACACTCTTGTTTTAATCTTAAAACAGTGGATCAAGCTTAAAGAAGGCAAGCACAACAACCAATGCTGAACCCCCCCCCCCACCATCAAACATTGTCTGCCCAACCTGTCCCCCAGGCCATACCTGTGTGTGGCCCACAGGCTGGCACAGTTGATCAGGACGGAGCCTGTTGGGAATCCTTGCAAGCAGGGGACCAGACACAGAAAGGCAAGCCACACCATTCCAGATTGTGAAGCACAACTGTGAGAGCCAGCCAGAAGAAAGGCTTCTGGCCTGTGTAGGCCCGAAGCTGGCACACTCTTGTTTTAATCTTAAAACAGTGGATCAAGCTTAAAGAAGGCAAGCACAACAACCAATGCTGAACCCCCCCCCCCCACCATCAAACATTGTCTGCCCAACCTGTCCCCCAGGCCATACCTGTGTGTGGCCCACAGGCTGGCACAGTTGATCAGGACGGAGCCTGTTGGGAATCCTTGCAAGCAGGGGACCAGACACAGAAAGGCAAGCCACACCATTCCAGATTGTGAAGCACAACTGTGAGAGCCAGCCAGAAGAAAGGCTTCTGGCCTGTGTAGGCCCAAAGCTGGCACACTCTTGTTTTAATCTTAAAACAGTGGATCAAGCTTAAAGAAGGCAAGCACAACAACCAATGCTGAACCCCCCCCCCCCCCCACCATCAAACATTGTCTGCCCAACCTGTCCCCCAGGCCATACCTGTGTGTGGCCCACAGGCTGGCACAGTTGATCAGGACGGAGCCTGTTGGGAATCCTTGCAAGCAGGGGACCAGACACAGAAAAGCAAGCCACACCATTCCAGATTGTGAAGCACAACTGTGAGAGCCAGCCAGAAGAAAGGCTTCTGGCCTGTGTAGGCCCGAAGCTGGCACACTCTTGTTTTAATCTTAAAACAGTGGATCAAGCTTAAAGAAGGCAAGCACAACAACCAATGCTGAACCCCCCCCCCCCACCATCAAACATTGTCTGCCCAACCTGTCCCCCAGGCCATACCTGTGTGTGGCCCACAGGCTGGCACAGTTGATCAGGACGGAGCCTGTTGGGAATCCTTGCAAGCAGGGGACCAGACACAGAAAGGCAAGCCACACCATTCCAGATTGTGGAGCACAACTGTGAGAGCCAGCCAGAAGAAAGGCTTCTGGCCTGTGTAGGCCCGAAGCTGGCACACTCTTGTTTTAATCTTAAAACAGTGGATCAAGCTTAAAGAAGGCAAGCACAACAACCAATGCTGAAACCCCCCCCCCCCACCATCAAACATTGTCTGCCCAACCTGTCCCCCAGGCCATACCTGTGTGTGGCCCACAGGCTGGCACAGTTGATCAGGACGGAGCCTGTTGGGAATCCTTGCAAGCAGGGGACCAGACACAGAAAGGCAAGCCACACCATTCCAGATTGTGAAGCACAACTGTGAGAGCCAGCCAGAAGAAAGGCTTCTGGCCTGTGTAGGCCCAAAGCTGGCACACTCTTGTTTTAATCTTAAAACAGTGGATCAAGCTTAAAGAAGGCAAGCACAACAACCAATGCTGAACCCCCCCCCCCCCCCACCATCAAACATTGTCTGCCCAACCTGTCCCCCAGGCCATACCTGTGTGTGGCCCACAGGCTGGCACAGTTGATCAGGACGGAGCCTGTTGGGAATCCTTGCAAGCAGGGGACCAGACACAGAAAGGCAAGCCACACCATTCCAGATTGTGGAGCACAACTGTGAGAGCCAGCCAGAAGAAAGGCTTCTGGCCTGTGTAGGCCCAAAGCTGGCACACTCTTGTTTTAATCTTAAAACAGTGGATCAAGCTTTAAGAAGGCAAGCACAACAACCAATGCTGAAACCCCCACCCCACCATCAAACATTGTCTGCCCAACCTGTCCCCCAGGCCATGCCAAGAATAAACTGCAACACCTTTTTGCAGAGGCAGGCCACAGCAGCACATTGCCCAGCATCAAAAAAATTTACAAAAATTTTAAAAAGGCCTACCAGGTGTCCTCTCAGGATGTCCAGCACAGTTGATCCTCCAGGCAGATGTCCTCCAGGCTCCAGGTGCAGTCTCTCTTCTTCTCCTCTCTCGGTCACAGCTCAGCAGCAGCAGCAACAGAAGTGTTCCAGACAGTCTTGCTCCAAATTTAAATCCCCTGCTGCAGCCTCAGCCAAAGATTTAAATCTATTGGCTGGCATGAGAATGCAGCAGTGGGATTGGTGACTCCTAAAGTCCCCAGTCCCCTGCCTTTCCCCACCCACACTCCAAGAGCCACCCTCCTCCTGCTCCCCCTCCCCTACCTGTTAGTTTTGGCGTGAATCTCTGCTGCTTTGCAAATGCAAAGTGCAATGCAATGCTTGCACCTTGCATTTGCAAGGCAAAGCAGGATTCCCTATCCTCCTTTGCAAGAGGGGTGGGGGGTGACAGAAGGAGTGAGTGATTCACTCCTTCTCCCCCCCTCCCCTCTTCTAAGAGCCTGCAGGAAGCCTTTGCTTCCAGCAGGATTTTGCTAGCCGCTTGCTAAGGCAAACGGCTAGCAAAATCAAAATGGCGATTCTCGAATGCCGAAAGAATGCCGAAAGAATCCCGAAACGTTTCGGGTTTTTCTTTCGGCAATCCCGAAACGTTTCGGCATTCCCCGAAACGTTTCGGGATTCTTGAAGAATGCCGAAACACTTTTGTTTCGGCATTCTTTCGGCATTCTGAATGCCGAAACGCACATCCCTAGTGCCAGTTCATTGGCCATTGTCTTATAGAATTTAGCCGTAAGTCCATCTGGCCCTGGCGCCTTTCCTAGATTTGCGGATTGTATTGCCTTACTTATTTCCTCATCAGTTACTTCACTGTTCAGCTTATTTCTCCAAGCTTCCGAGATCTCTGGAAGTTTGGTTTTCTCCAAATATGATGCTATTGATTCTTTGGTTACTTCTTTTTTATTATACAGCTTAGCATAGAATTTATAAAAGGCTCTACTAATGGTAGTCTGCTCCAGGTACGTTTTATTTTCTTCACAGATTTTATTTATTGTTTTCTTTTCCCTTTTCTTCTTCAATTGCCATGCCAAATATTTCCCAGGTTTATTAGCACCTTCAAAAGCTTTTTGATTCAGTCTTTTAAGGTTCCACTCCAATTCTTTATTACTCATTGCTGTTAACTGTTCTTGAAGAATTTTGATTTCCTGATGTATTTTCTTTTTCCCTGGTCTCTTTTTTAACTGTGCTTCTTTGGCCTTTATTTTCTCCTCAATCTCTTGTCTTTTCTCCTCTTTCTTTTTCCTTGCTCTGCCATTTAAGTCCATTAGTATGCCCCTTACAACCGCCTTGTACGCGTCCCAAACTTTACTGGTTGGTACTTCTTTATTCACGTTGTATTGTATAAAAAACTTTGTCTCTCTTCTCAATATTTCCATATTCTCACTTTCCTGTAACAAGTCCTCATTTATTCTCCAGGCTTTCCTTTTTCTCCTTTTTCCAAATTTCCACATAATTGGATTGTGATCTGAGCCTACCATCGGCATTATTTCTACCTCCTTAGTCCATAACGCTAAGTCCTTTGAGGCCCAGATCATATCAATTCTTGATAATGTAAGATGCCTTGCAGAATAAAAAGTAAACTGTTTGGTTTTAGGATATTCTCTCCTCCATACGTCTTCGAGAGTCTCTTGTTGAATCAACTCAAAAAAAAGCTTTGGCAATAGTCCTCTTTTCTTTTGTGCTGTTGTAGTCTTTTTGTCTAGTTCCAAATCTGTCACTCCATTGAAATCTCCAGCAAGAATTATCTGGTCATATACAAGATCGTCTAGATGCTTCCTTAAATCCTCAAAGAAGCTTTCCTTTGCACCGTTAGGTGCATAAAGTCCGACTACCAACACTCTCTTTAAATTCCAATTACATTCCACCGCTACAAATCTAGCTTCCACATCTCTCATAACAAATTTTGGCTGCAGCTCCTCTTTTATGTACAACACCACTCCTCTTTTTTTCTTGTTAGAGGCCGCTACAAATTCTTTGCCCAATTTTCCAGATTTTAAATATTTTACATCCTGTTTTCTAATATGGGTCTCCTGCAAACAAACAATATCACATTTTTGTTTTAGTAGCCAATGAAAAATATTTTTCCTCTTATTCGGTGAGTTTAGTCCATTTACATTCCAAGATAATACTTTACACTCCATATTCATGATTTTGTTGGTAAGTCTTTTTCATTGTCCTTGATAAATCTCTCCATCTCCCGCTCAGATCTGATGCGTTTTTTTGCCCCTCCAAACTCAAAGGACACTCCTTCCGGTAACTCCCACCTGTACCTGATATTCATGTCCTTCAGAGTCTGAATTAGCACTCTATATTTTTTCCTGTCCAGTAACACTGATCTGGGCAGTTCCTTCATTATGATAATCGTCTTGCCATCAATCTCCAATGGATCTTGAAATTGTTTTGTCACAATCCTCTCTTTCATGTTTCTAGTTGTAAACTGCACAATCACATCCCTTGGTAGTTTCCTCTGGGTTGCAATTCTCGAATTCACACGGTACGCCACATCTAGGATAGCCACAATTTCCTCCTCCTCCTTCCCCAGGTAATCAGCCAACACCTCAGTCATCTGTTCTTGCGCTGACTTCCCTTCCACTTCTGGCAGACCACGAAAACGAAGCTGCTTCTCCATGTGTTTAGTTTCTGCAACTGACATCCTCCCCTTCACCAGTCTCATCTCTGTTTGTTGCGTGTCTATTAAATTCTCCATCGCGTCTTCTACTGTTTTAACTCTCTGCTTCGTTCCTTGTAATTCACTACTAATCATTTCCACGCCTTTTTTCACTTCTGACAGCTCCGACTTTACTGTCTGTGTAACTTCTTTGACCTCTTTAATAAGCTCCAATTTCGTGTCCTTAAGTTCTTTCATCATGTCTATAAGTTTTTTGTCCAAATTTTCTATTGCCGATTGCCACTCTTTTTTTGACATCGTGGGGCTTGCTTTAGCTCGCTCCCTCGAATCTGCTCTCTTCCTTAGCTCCGTGGCGTATATTTAAACGTTTTCCTTTTTTTCAAATGTCCCAATCTTTGCCAAAATTAATTTTTTTGTATCCAAAATGCCGGGCGTCTTTTCTCTATGGTTTCTCTATGTTATTGTAATCCAAGATGGCCTACTTCCTCTTCCGCTGAAGCCGCGACCCTTCCCCTTTCAAAAATGGCGATTCCCTACTTCCTGACCGTCGGCAAGGGCCGCTTCCCTCCAGCCACTCTATCGTTGTTACGCACTTCCTGTCTCCCGTCTTCCCACAGCAGGTCTCGCGATGGTGTCTTTTTCCCACAGCTCCAAAACCACAGGTATTCAAAACAATAGTCCGATTTTTGCAATAACTTCTTTAAATTTAGTCTCTTTTAAAATACAACTCCTGCCGAGTCTTCACCTCCTTTTCGCTAGTCTGTTGCAGTTTAAAAATCTACTTTCTTTCCTCTCTGTTTTTATCAATCTGTCCCGTTTCAAGAGATAGCGATCTTTACCTTCTCTTCAATTTTCTCGGGTTGTAATCGCTGTTTCGATCTTAAATTCTCCTCTCAACTTCCCTCCCCGATCGAAGCTTGGGTATGTAGGTCTTATGCCAGCCGAATTGGCCCCAAAACTGCCGCAGAGATTATAGCCGACCCGTCGCAAGGTGGGACCTCAAGGATCGGGGGGGAGACTCCTTGAGTAGAGCCCCCCCTCATCCGAGATCTAGCTCACCCTAGGGTCTTGAGCGTTCTTTGCCTGCTCCCCGCCTGAGAGCAGTCGGCCGCGGGTTATTTTCACCCCTCCGGCCGGTTAAAACGGCAGTCCGGTCAGCTCCGCAAATGGAGCTGCGTTAGACCTCCATGAATCCCAAACCGGAAGTCCCATAACAAACTGGGCTTCCAATGAATGCTGGTTCGTTGGCCATGGATCCTCACGAACTGCTGGATCATGAACTAATGATCAGGAGGTTCGTGGGGTTTTTTTTGGTTCATAATGAGGTTCGTGCCCATGTCTAGTTGCTACAGAAAGGTTGGCAATGGCAAACCACCTCTTGCCTTCCCTGTAAAGTCAGCTGTGACTTGATGGCACAAAAAAAGCAACCCAGAGTACCCTATGCCATCATGGTTGTTTAATATACCAAATGTATTTAATTAGTCAAGGATAATTGGAATCAGAATAGCTATGTATTACATCAAGGATTACAGGATCTTTGCTTTGTAAACATCTGGTGATATCAACCACATTAATACTGCTTTTAAAAGCTAAGTTAGTATAATTTTATAAGATATTTCCACTTCTAGCTAGAACAGCAGAAGCTTCCCTTGTACAAAATTACAACTTGTTTTCCTGTAGAATCAGCTTGAAAGGAATTTTCCGGATTGTCCTGTCCATTGTTTTTTTTTAAAAAAATATTTATTGATAAAGTAGTCAGAATCCTTCAGCACTGTGACTGTCCATACATTTTATAGTCCTCTTACCCTCTCTGTTCTATCACTGCTTTGATTAATATTGGGTCTGTTCTCTAATATGGACTCCATGCGGAAAAGCTGCTTTGTACTTCAGCTGCTTTCCAGCTGACATGCAGAAAATTCAATGAAATTAGGCAGGTAGGAAGCAAGATGATTGCAGGGGGAGAGAGGAAAAGTATTCAATGTGACATTAATGCTAATGGGGAAATGGAATGGTTGTGATTTATATTTTAAAAGCTCAATATTATAAAAGTAATCCTCTTGTTTAATTTGAAATGTATAGATTTCTTCTATTGCCTACACTGGGAAGAGAAAAACTATGCCTACTAGTATTTCCAGTCTTATGCTGGAGCTGGCAATGGGAATCTCATGTGCACATATGCCTGTGGGTTATGGCCCCTTTCTATGCATAAATATGATAAACCAGGAGCTAAAATTAACTGATGCTAAAATTAACTGTGGCAAGATATCATTTTTTTCATAGAGTTGTGCTAGTATTCGGTCCCAAAATCAGGAATTCAATGTAGGGTAGATTGATGTGCCATTCTAAAGGCATTCTGGCTATATTGGAGAATTCACTATCTTTGCTTCATATCTTTGCATATATATCTCAGACATGCCCAGGAGCATAAATAAGACCCTCTCATTCCTCTTCCACTTCCAATACATAATGTGAATTGGACACAGGGGGAGGTCCCATCAAGGTTTGGAATACTGTGGGTTACAATGGAGGAGTTTAGACCTCAGCATGCTGCTATGAAACCGCAATAGCCTAACACCAAAAAGCTCAGATTAACTCTGACAATTCCATAGGTGTATGTATATATATTAACTCAGGATTATCTTCAGATGACTGTGGATACATGTGAATCCAAGACTGGGAGAAGGCAATTCAATTGTGCCACTTGTACGTATGTATGTATGTATGTATGTATGTATGTATGTATGTATGTATGTATGTATGAATGAACTGGCCATATCATAAAATGAATGTGTCCATTTCCTTTCCTTGAAATACCATTCTGACTATGCCAGTGCAAACAATTGTCTGTTCCATCACTTCAGTCTTTAATGTAACAACTGACTGCCAGACTAATGCTTCTATATGTACCCAGTGTTCTCTAGGAAATCCTATGAATTCCAGTGGTACGGGTAATGGTATGCAGGACTGAGATTCATTCTTCAACAGTGTTCTTTCCTTCTCCCATTCTTACAGACTTGCAAACACATTTTAGTATTTTGGTATTGGTATGTAAACTATTTACTAAGTAAAATACACAATAATCAATAGCATATTACCACTTATCAGTGCCATGTGAGCTGTCTTTTGCTAGAATCACACTTTGTTAATTGCAAGCAGTACAAGCAAACTTTCAAAAACACAATCATGTTTTATTGAGCACCCAAAATTATTCTGAATTATATTGCAAGTGTTTTACAGTATGCACATTCTTACATTGTTTTCCCATAACTATCCCTGTTCCTTATTTGCCATCTTCCCAAAGCAGGCATCGGGAGAGTGGGAGACAATTTACAAAAGCAGCGCTCTCCTTGATATCTCAATAGTAGTGTTGCATAGGATGAGGTGAAGCCACATGGTTTGCATTTCCAGTAGTGCAGCCTTTCTCATTTTGCCTGGCTGATTTGCAAAGCCAAGAATGTTCACTGAATATTTTAAATCAAACTGTGAATATTTGATACATTCTTGCAGCACCATCTAGGAATTGTAGCTTGAACCTGTAGGTTATGAGCATGCACCAATATGGTGAATGCTGCTAAGTGTTGAATGTTCACAACTGGACAGGCACAGGAGCAGCACACAATATAGAGATGATTTACAATTATGCATGATCTGCTCATGATCAACGCTCTAGGGAAGTGAATTCCAATGCAGCCCACACCTATTTTTTTCTTCCACAAAGCAAAAAATTAATCCTTGCTTTCCTTCAGCTAATTGAAATAGCAAGTAATTCAGAAAAGGCAGGACTTTGCGACTGTGGGAAGCACTCATTTGGAAACAGCTTCCTTCATCAGTGAAGGACTCTTGGATTGGAACCTCCCAATATTTTGTGACTGGCTCAGCCTCATGACCAGCAATTTTGTGGTTGGCTGTTTCTCCCCATGGCAACCATTTTGTGTAACCATTTTGTTTTCAAAATTATGAAAGTGCCCACAGGTATAAGAAGTTTGAGGACTTGCACACTATGACATTCTTAATCCAAACAAGCTATGAATTTTGAGAATGTGCCAGCAACAGCTATCCAGCCAGTTCCAACACTGACTTGAGCCACTTGTACGAGTGTCCCACTGTTACTGGAATGGGTCTCCTTGTGAATAGAGGGAATTAGTGGCAAGGAGAAAGGCTATACGAGAGGGGTAACAATGGGATACTCCACCAGTATTTACCGGGTCCCCTCCCCAAGGCAGCAGATGAGACTTGATGCTTAAGTAAAGGAGTATTTTTATTAAAGAGGAAAAACCAATACACACAAGAGGCAAATAAAAATGGTTTGATACACACACACACACACACAGAGAGAGAGAGAGAGAGAGAGAGAGAGAGAGAGAGAGAGAGAGCTAGGAAGTCAGTCAGAGCTTTGGGACAGAGTGAGGGAGGGGGTATATTTACCAATCAGAGGAGCAGTGTAGTCTACGGAGGAAGAAAGCTGCAAATGTCCCCCATTTTCAGCCAGGAGAGGCAGGCTTAGGGAAAACGACCCTAAGGGTACAATGCTCAGATTTGAAGGTGCAGTGTGCACCATTTGAACGAGGCAAAGCCCTGGTTCTTATAGGGCAAAATGTGTCCCAAGGCTGGGGAGTCCCCTCAGCTGTTAGAACAACGACCTTAAAGGTCAGCTCCTGGGAATGACAAAGGTTTTATTACCTTTGATTGGTGTTGCTGGGGTGTGATAAAGGAAATGCAGAGTGTTCTCCTGGTGGTTTGAAAAGAAGCAGTATGCTAATCAATGTTCCTGGAGCTGAGTTGATGAATTTAGATAGGGACGGTACTTTCCCAGGGAAATTAGAAACTTCTCAGTGCTGATTGATAACTCTTGATCTTGGGGTGAGTATTTAATCAGGGAAAGAGGATATCGGAATGTGTTTAGTGGGGTGACTCAGCAAGACCCTTTCTTGTCATAGCTCTACCTGCAGCTGGTGGGGCAGTAAATCAAATCACCTCAATCCACAGCATCTTGCATGAACTTACCATTCATGGCTTAATTTCTCCAGCGGGACTCAGCAATGCTAGCTGAAGTTTCCCTGCTGCAGATCAGGCCGCATTAATCCAGGGACCTTGAGATTTTTATATCACAGGCATCTATCAAACAGCTTATTACATGTGGTGGAAGCCAGGGCCGACTGCTTGCACCACATGGAAGGACCGATCTGGGGAACTGGTTATTACTTTCTCAGTTCTGCTTGCCATTTCTTCTTCTTCTGTCATTAACTCTGGATTAACCATTTTAGTTGGAAAAGGAGACTGGCAGCCAGTAACCTGTCCAGTCTCCCACTTTTACTAGTAAAAAATATGGAAAAAAGAGGGCCATTCTCCCTCTACTTCCTTTACTGTGAAGGAAAAATCCTATCCCTCCCTTTATGTGCCATTTTACACACAGTGCAATGATAGGCTGGTGGCCAGTAGGTTTAAACAGGGAGTCTTGTCCAGGCATGGGTTTCTGCAGCAGACTAGAAAGGAGGATTTGCCCAAATAGCCCCTCCTTGCGGAAACAAAATTACAAAGTACAGGGAAAATATATTTGATTTCGCTGTGCTGTGCTGGTCTGGTTGGCAATGGAGTGCTCTCCTGCTTTTGTGCCATGCTGTCACTGCTTGTTTCCCATTATTGCATGCACCTGGCCACCACCAGAACTTACCTTCTTAGGGGTCTATTGTTGATTGAGTTTTCATGTGCTTGAGGAGAAACTCATTGAATCAATGGGGTTTGGGATGATGCAAAAAGAACAGTGTGTGCATGTGTGCACAGCTGCTCAATAGACACCTTGATGTGTGCCTTCCTCATTCTTCAGGGTCTATAAACACAAAACCCCATTGCTGTATGCACTCAAACTCGGTGGGTCAATTGTTTAAAGGGAGGACTGTGTTTTCTGTGTGATTTTGGTGCTGCTGCATGCAAAAACAGAACCTCACCCCCTTGAAAAGAAGCATGTGCATTTGTGCATGTGAGACCAATAGATGAACATGCAGAACACATGCACAACAGGCCGAAACTCTTGAAACAAAAATGGATCAGTTCCAAGCTGACACCATAACGATATGCAATTGTTCTGTAACACCCAGAACCCAAACTGTGAAATGGAAACTGACTAGATGCATACCCCTACATAGGAGTCAGTCCTTAGGACCAAGTTAAATTTGTGCAAAGGCATATTAAAGGAATTGGTTTTGATAGAAATAAGAGCAAAACCTACAGTAAAATAAGCATGGACAACTATGAATGAGCTTACCCCTGTTGAGATGGATAGGATAGAGGTGCTGAAAAAATTGCTGCTGCAACAAAACTTGACATTAGTGATAATATAAGAGTAGGCTAAAGCTAGGAGATCACTCCAGTCTGCTGGATTTCAAATGCTTAATCAAAAGTGACTTCTGCTATTGCAACTGAAAAAGCAATGTTTTCAGCCTCCCATTAATTTCCATACAATAACCATCTAATGGGGAGCTGCTGGGGAAAGGACGGAGATCAATCTGCTGTAATGACACGCTGGAGACCGGAGGGGAAATGCAAACTTGGAGCAATTTCATGGCAGGTGCAACCTTGAGAAAATGGCCATTTTCCGGAGTTAATTTGTTCCCTTGACATGTTTTGAAATCCATATTTGTACTTTAAAGGTTTAAAATGCAAACTGATTAAAAACATGGCCAGCTATTTCTAACTATTTCAACTGCATCCAATGATATATTAGTAACATCTCCCCAGTGACAGGACAGCTGGTTATCTTTTGTCTCATACTGCCAAAAGACAAAACAGGATTGTTTATTTCCTCTTTTGGCCTCCTATCAATATCCCCCTCCTTAAAGTTATTTGGAGTTGAATTGATCACAGGGAGCACAGAACAAGATAATGAAATAATGATCATGATGATGATAGCCAGTCTTCTCAGAGAAATGCAAAATAATTTTGTTGCTTGATTAGCAGAAATTTTTGTTGAACACTCAGTAGTATTCATGAGATATTTCAGCTCTCACAGCACCCCTTAGATGCAAGAACTTTTGCAGCTTTTGCAAAAGCTGAGAAACAAATCAACTTTCTTCACATCCCCAGGTAGAATACGGGAGCTGTAAAAGAGAATGCACTGAATCTGGACCTTTTCATGTATACCTGATGAATGGGTTTGCTAGTTTGCTAGATCTTAACTGGACCTTAAGTTTATGTGGAGGTCTCAAGCTTTGTATAGCTGTCCTATAGCAGGTGTTCCAAGGTGACCTTCAGATGTTCAATTATAAACCCTCTCTTCTGTTAGAATATGGATGCTGTTTTCCTGTCTCAGTTATACTGACCAGTCCAGTGAATATTTAAGTTTCTTTGTACTGCATCTTTATGTTATCATTGCCTGCCACATCTCTCAGCTGCTGTCAGTAGAGGGATGAACCCAAACCTCAATTTTTCATTCCACCCCAACTGCTACCAGCAGAGGGAGCAGTCAAGACTCAAGAGCAGATTGGTATATATTCCCTATTGCTGGCCCTGGGAACATCCCCTGCAGCTGCAGAATGCAAAACTAAGTGGCCACCCACCAAATGGTATTTTCTTCTAAAATAAGTGGAACACATCAACTGCCTATGTTTCCATTGTCTTACTGAGGTAGCAATTAAAAACAGTTATAGTAACATGTATTGTCGAAGGCTTTCACGGCCAGAGAACGATGGTTGTTGGGGTTTTTCCGGGCTGTATTGCCGTGGTCTTGGCATTGTAGTTCCTGACGTTTCGCCAGCAGCTGTGGCTGGCATCTTCAGAGGTGTAGCTACACCTCTGAAGATGCCAGCCACAGCTGCTGGCGAAACGTCAGGAACTACAATGCCAAGACCACGGCAATACAGCCCGGAAAACCCCCAACAACCATAGTTATAGTAACAGTTACAATAAGATTGTTATATATGTATGTATAACTGTATGTAGAGTTTTTCTATGCTACCTCTCCAGGAAACCTCTCTGAGGTAGCTTACTGCAAGAAATCTACAGGTGGGGGGATAGAGTAGCTGCCACTGCCACCCCTCATGGCTTTCCTTTCTTGCCTGCCTTCTTTCCCTGTAGGAAAAAAACACAAGGGCACCGCATAGTATGCAAAAGACAAGAGAAAAGTATCTACTGCGGCAACCAATTACCCACTCTTAGTTATGAAAAACCGTGCAACCGAAATCAATCTCAAAGAATTATTTACATTAAAGTGCTAGGTGCTTAACAGCTTCAAAGTTCATAAACAATGTATACATAAGACCGATAGGTTCACGTCCAGAACTCAAATCTGTTATGTGAGCTACAATTCTTTTTTGGAAGCACCTTTTTACTTCCAACCACAATGTAAGAGTTAGCAAAGCAACAATGAAGAGTCTTGGAGTCCAAGGTAAGTTTTTTCTCTACAATAGTCCAAAGTAATGTACCAGTCTATGTGTTTTTTCTTTCTTCCAACTGTCCTTTATGATGTAGATCCAAGCGGATGGAAGGCACCAATGTATCAGCCACCTCCCAGGCGGGAGGATCCAAAGGGACCCCAAGGCTTGTAAGGAGTAATCCACAGCCAGCAGAAATGCTCAACAGGGTGCTAGCTGTTCTCTTTTTTCAGAAGCTTTTTCAAGAGTGTTTTAGGATGGCAGTTACATTCCTAAAGTACATAATCATATGTGATACAAAACTAATTTCCTCTTTACGCAAAAATAAATAAATAAAATTGTCACACCATACTTAGAGCTCCAGTTTGTTCATACTTCTTACTTGCTTCTCTGTCCCAAAATGGGAACCCAGATACAGAGAAAGAGCAAGGAGCCAGTACTTAACATATATATCCACATGAAGTGGTTCCAGCTATATTCCTTAGGAATTTAAAGGTACATGCAGTTTAAACAAAGGCAACCAAGTCCTCAATCACAAATAGCAGGACCAGTCTGTCACTTGATTTAGACCCTTTGGAGTAACAGTATCCAGTTCAAATATCCAAAAAGATTCCCTTTTTAAGAGTTCACATTGTAAATTGAAAGTGCTGGATGGTCTAATTACTGGTAACACAGAAAATCTGAATTCTCAAGGATCTCTATGACAGTTCAGGAAGTGCTGCACTAAAGGTGCTTCAGACATCTTGTTTCTAAACCTAAAAACATGTTGGCTGACCACAGGGGGGGGGAAATGCAGAAAAAAAAATACTGTTGCTCGATGGTATGACGATGGTATGACATTTCAAGAGCAAACCCTGAAGTAATGTCATGCCTTCAAGTGACAGTGCCTTCCATGTCTCCACCCCCCAGTTTCCTGTGGAGTGCCAGCCATCAATTAGCAACTCTAGCTGCTAGTGGATGAAGGACTGAGAAAGGAGTGCCAAGTTGTTCACCATGCAGGGTAGAGAAGATAGAAAAACAAGAGTATCTCTGCTTCCTCCCAGCCACTGCTGCTTGCCACGTTCTCTTGCAATAACCTTCCAAAGAAACTTACCTTAGTCTTACGATTAGCCATGATCACAGTTGTACTGAATTCTTTAGCTACTGCTTGTAAGTTAAAAAGGGAAGGAAGGACAGCACAGCCAATGAAAACAACCAGTCAAATATGGGAAAACAGCTAACCAATTAAAGGCCAGACTGATATACAAGATATAATTAACTACTGAGCATTGAAGGGAGGGGTAACTGATTGAATGATACAGTGCAGGGCTTTTTTTCTGGGAAAAGAGGTGGTGGAACTCAGTGGGTTGCCCTTGGAGAAAATGGTCACATGGCTGGTGGCCCCGCCCCCTGATCTCCAGACAGAGGGGAGTTTAGATTGCCCTCCGTGCCGCTTGGCAGTGCGGAGGGCAATCTAAACTCCCCTCTGTCTGGAGATCAGGGGGTGGGGTCACCAGCCATGTGACCATTTTCAAGAGGTTCTGGAACTCCGTTCCCCCACGTTCCCCCTGAAAAAAAGCCCTGATACAGTGTATGCACAAATGGATTGTTTGATAGGGTGCACAATTACAATAATGCGATAGCATGTGCATGCGCATGTGCATGCACACACACACGTATACCAAAAAAATCTGCTGCAAAATGAACAGTCTATAAATTAAGTAGGCCATATACATGGGGAAGGTCCACATAAAAACCTGCAGGATAGAAAGACCCTCCCAAACATGCTGTGATTGGAGGTGCCACAGATGTGAGGAAAACCCCAATCAATACTGGTGTCTGGAAGATACCTAAGAAATATTTTCCTATACTTTTTCACCTCCTCCCAAAATGTTCTTCTCCCCTAGTGTTAAAAATATATTTCTCCTTCTAAGTGTTAAAAAGTGCTTTTTCTCCCCTCAGAAACATTTTTCTCCCTCAAGTGTTAAAAAGTGTTTCCCCCTCCCTTCAAAAATTGTGAGGAGCTACTCCTGAAGTCCCCCCCCCCACCGTCTGAACTCCTGCTGTCAGTAATCTATTTCACTAATGGAAGAGACAGAGAGATAATACCAGCTGTGCAGCTACCCAGAGGCTGAAGCTGTTTTCTGATTGTCGTGTCATAGGAATCAATGGTGCAAAGGCATCCTTCACAACGCTGCTGTGGGTTACAAATGTTGACTACCTCCTGGTTCTTTTCAGAAGTTGTAAAGCTACCCATATCAAGCTCTGATTTGGAGTTCATGTCTTTTAATTGAAAACAAACTGTAGCCAGCACATTTGAATTCTTTTCCCTCAGGGACACCCAGGGAATTCAAAGTTCTACACCTCATACAATTCCTTTTCATCTTCATGCTCCTTCAGTGGTACACAGTAATTTGTTGGTGGTTTGTAAAAGCACTGCATGATGAAGCTACTGTTGGTAGATCAGCTACATTAACCAACAAGCACAGGACCCCTAAATTCTTTCAGACTCTGACTTCTTAATAACATAACAATAATAACATTTGATTTATATATCACCCTTCAGGACAACTTAACACCCACTCAGAACAGTTTACAAAGTATGTTATTATTATCCTCACAACAATCACCCTGTGAGGTTGGTGGGGCTGAGAGAGCACTGGAAGAGCTGTGAGTCACTGGCTTCAAGCAGAGGAGTGGGGAATCAAACCCAGTTCTCCAAATTAGAGTCCTGCCACTCTTAACCACTGCACCAAACTGGCTCCCTACCTTTTCTATTTTTGTTGGCTCCTACTACTTATTGTCTCGTATCCTATGCCTTGCTTTTGACTGAATGTGAAATCCTAGTAGTTTATTTAAACTGTAGTTACTTTGTGAAAGCAGAATTCAGCTCACAGACAACCACTTAAATCCTGTTTAACCTCAAATGCTAGTTTCATTGCCTGGTCACTGTAGTTTGAAAATCTGTCACTGAAGAACAATAGGGGTGTGAGTAGACAGGTTTCTTTCCGTCTCCTCCTTCTTGGCTGAAGGTAGTAACTCCTGGCCTCTCTGTTGTCTCGCCTCTTGAATGCAGCTCACAGTTCACTGCCCTTGAACCCAGCACCACAGCCGCGGTCTGGGCCCATAACCCTGTCAAGGACGTCTTCCTTGGTGTGGACAGCAATGCCGGGTTGCAGGAAACTGTTGCTATAGAGGCACACACACACACACACACTATGAAAAGTGTATGAAGTTTATTTACAATGACTATATTATAAGTTATCGCAAGACTGACTGGCATAAGGCTCTGCCAGACTTGTGTTACCAACAGAGGGCAAAACATAATAGTATTACAACCTTTAAGTACACAGTTGCTTAATCACAGGAGATTACACAAATGGCACCAATTAACCAATCATGGAATAGTTGCTGACTCACCATGACTGAGTCTAATTATCCTTGTGTATCACCTGACATGCAGTCATGTGACTTAGTACCTGTCAGGCTAGATCATTCTCATCTAGCCAGCTGTCACTGCCAGTAAACAGCTTCAACAGTATATCCCCCCCATGGGAAATCTGCATCCTGGATTAAGGGATTCCTCCCCCACACAAATTGAATTCCTGGAATTCAGGACAGATTTAGCTATATTAGAGCAATTCGGTTTAATTCTCCCATTAGTCCCTATGGAGAAATCAACCAGAGGGCTATCCGGGGGGCTGGGGGAGGTCATTTTTCAAGGAAACTTCACCAAATTTTCCAGTAATCTACTCCTGACTCCCCAAGTTTGATGAAGATTGGAACCTGGGGTCCAATTCTATGGGCCCCTGATCAAAGGCCCCAGTTACTCCATTTCTTCCTATTATGGGAAAAGTCAAAGCTGACTCGCACTGCAGGAACACACTGGGGTAAGGGTTCCATGGCCAAAGGCACACTCCCAAATGTAAGGTCCACGTTTGCCCGACAGAACCAAGCTGAACACCCCCTCACTACTCAAGTGCCCCTGAACAAACTGCCTACAGCCACTCTCCATTTTTCCCTATGATAAGAAATTTTCCAAGCTGGTAGTTGGGACACAAACACTCAAGGGCAAGGATGCCAGTAGCCAGAAGCACACTCCCAACATAAGCTCATCCTTGGGAACATCCAACAGAACCAAAGGAGGTATTTTTGCAAGCAAAATTGAATTAAGGAGAATTTCCTCCTCAATTAATTACAGCACTATCATTCACAGAAAATAAAACTAATCTAGGCCTTCCTCACCCTGGCAAACTTAGTGTTATCAAATCTCTTGTCTTTTCTTGAAATTCCATGGATCTTTTGCCTCAGGAGGAGCTTCAATTGAGGAGGAAGCTCAATTCTAATTTTGGTTTTGGCAAAATCCAATTATGACCCAAAGATATATGGGAACTCCCCTCCCTCCAGAAAATTCACTACTTTTAACAACACAATGTATTGTCGAAGGCTTTCACGGCTGGAGAACGATGGCTGTTGTGAACGATACAGCCCGGAAAACCCACAACAGCCATTTAACAACACAGTTTGGGTAGTCCCTGAAATTTCTCAGATCTATTACCTGAGGAGGAACTCCTAAATTTGATTCAAAACTCTCTCCAGGTGACATTTTAGAGGCAACTCAAGAACAGCAATAAGATGCAAGACCTCACCACTCATTCTATGATTATGTTTTAAGCTATTATTAAATATAATTAGTTTTCTATTGCTACAATATGATTAGATAGCTCTTTCCCAAATGCCACCCTTCACACCAGACCTCTTTACAGACTTCTGTTTTCTTTGGTTTTGCTCCTACTACAAGCCCCTTCAGTGACAGGTGAGACAGGACAAGCCTCCAAACCAGGGCTTTTTTTCTGGGAAAAGAGATGGTGTATCTATTATCACATGTGCATATGTGAAGTGCGTGTGCGTTGCCAGAAAGGCATGATGATGTCACTTCCGGAAGTGACCTTACTTCCCAGAAGTGACCTCACTTCCCGGAAGTGACCTCACTTCCCGGAAGTGACCTCACTTCCCGGAAGTGACCTCACTTCCCGGAAGTGAGGTCATCATGCAGGGTGCAGCCACCCCCTGGAGCGCTCCCTCGATTTGGGCCTGCTTGCCTCCCTGCCCCTTACCACAATTTTCCCTCTAAGAGGTGCAGTGTTGTGAGCCAGAAATCTACTTTGTGAGCAGCAAATTGCAAGTTTGGTCACGCCTTTTCCAAAACCATAATCCATTTGATTAAAAGACTTTTGAATTAGATTGTCTGAGGCATTGGTATTGGATGCCACCAATATTTTTCATGACACCCACTTATGCATGTGGTTCTTAAAAGCTTATGTCTCAATACAGTTGCTTAGTCTTAAAGGTGCTACTGGACTCTTTACTATTTTGCAACTACAGACTAACACAGCTAACTCCTCTGGATATTAAAGAGTGCATCTGTAACATATAGAGTTCACTGCCACATGAAGTGGAAACTACTGGAGGGTATTAGGGACTTTTAAAATGATTAGAGAAATGTGTGAATGAAAAATCTATTCACAGTTATTTTAGCATAAGAGTTAACTGGGACAGTATAGCCAGGCTAGCCTGATCTTAAATCTCGGAAGCTAAGTAGAGTTTTTTTTTTTATGATTGCTTTTCCAGTGCTGCACTTTTGCTGGTACATAAATGAGAGTGATAATTAAAGTATTGCAAGCTACCCTGCCTTTGGGATTGGGTGGGATAGAAGTCCAATAAGGGAATAAATAAAGACAAAGCTACGGTGCTTTGTATTATTGCACTTTTTCTAAGTGAAAAAATATTGCTTTGCATTTCTATTGCAATTTCATTATCAGAGAGCATTGCAGATATTACTGGTAACCCTTACAATGGCCCTGTAAGGTAGGCCAGTGTTTTTCTTATATTGCAGATGGCTGGTTGAGAGTACCTAAGGCCACCTTGTGAGCTCCTGGCAGAAGTGAGATTTGAACCAAGGACTTCCTGGATCATACCCCATAGCCATTTTGTTACTTCAGTTTAATAGGAAACCTTGAGCAACAATATCTCATGGTTTAGATTGGCTTGTCCAGCTACCGTAAAGGATATAGCCACACATCACTAGTTTATGACTTTCCACCTAAATCTGACCAGCATTGGTAAGTTTCTTCCTGAGTCATGACTCAGGAAGAAACTTACCAATGCTGGTTAAAATGCTGTTTGGAAAAGATTATGCAATAGAGGAATGACTTGATAAAGCAATACACTGTGAAACGGGCTGTCTAAATTGCTAGTGCACCCGTTGCCAACAGCTCGGGAGCTTCCTTATCAACTTTCTGGCTCACATCGGACCCTCTTCGCCCTTTATTGGCAGGTTTGCCTGCAAGAAAGAAGAACCAACCCGTTGGAACCGTACATTTTGAAAGACGAACTTTGCATTTATATGCATGTTATTATACATATGTTGTATGGACTGTATTCCATGCATTGGGGATTCATGCGAGCAGATGGATAGTCCCTAGTATTTTTGGAGTATATATATTGGAATACTTATCTTGCACTTTTTGCACTCATTGCATTGGATTACAGTGTAAGACAATGTGATCTATGGCTGGGACATTCAATAATACAATAGGGCATTTTTGGAGTCAGCAGAATGCCAAAAAAAAAAAAAAGCTGTTTAATTAAATTAAAAAGGATGGACTGTTTTAGCAGAGATCACTTCATGAGCTGATGTAAACCTCTCTAAGTGGGAAGCTTCATTGGTCAAGTGGAGTCTGTGTTCAGTCAATGGGGAAATTGGAAGGAGATGGTTATAGGGGATCTTTACCTCCCAGCTTTTTTTTTTTTGGCATTCTGCTGACTCTTCCATGCAGTCTTTTGCATAGCATGACTTAAATGGTCAAGAGACTAACAGTATGTCATAGTTTTTGTTTTGTTTTGGCTGTGTATCGCTTTCTGCTTGTTTTCAAATTTATGCAGTCCATGCCCTATTGTATTATTGAATGTCCCAGCCATAGATCATATTGTCTTACACTGTAATCCAATGCAATGAGTGCAAAAAGTGCAAGATAAGTATTCCAATATATATACTCCAAAAATACAGAATGCCAAAAAAAAAAAAAGCTGGGAGGTAAAGATCCCCTATAACCATCTCCTTCCAATTTCCCCATTGACTGAACACAGACTCCACTTGACCAATGAAGCTTCCCACTTAGAGAGGTTTACATCAGCTCATGAAGTGATCTCTGCTAAAACAGTCCATCCTTTTTAATTCCAGGTTTCTGCGTGTTTTCACTTTTAATTTTATATTGTGACCATTTTTTCTCTTACATTTTCTCTCCTAAAGACCCCCCACCCCAACAGGGGGGCTCATAGAACACCACTCTCTACCAGGAAGAGGGGGGCTCATAGATATCTTCGGAAGAAGGGGGCTCATAAAACAACTCACTCTTTCCCTTGTGGGACTGGCTGGCCGGACAAACAAGAGCCGGCAAGCTATAGCACTGTGGCTTGCCACTGGCCTCCATGGGGGAGCCTTCCGAGAGGCTCCTTCACTCCCAAAGACCAGGGTGGGGAGGGGGAGGGAAGTGGCAGCCTGCCCCATTAACCCGACAAGTGCCAGCCCAGGTGGTTGCCTCACCTGCCCCGTGCAGGTAGCAAAGAAGCCCCAAGACTCACCTTCGCCCTGCCTCACTCCATGCAGCCACTCTTGGCTTGCTGTTGCTGGGTGCTGCCACCTCACCTGCTGTGGTTCCCACTGCTGAGCTCTTTACTTGGATCTCCCAGATGCGGCAGTGGTGGCTGTCCCCCAGGCACTCCCCCTCCCCCTTAGTGGGTGCCTCCACCAGCACCACCTTGAAGTTGGTGGGCAGGATGGGAGCCCTTTCCCTGTGGGGTGGCCGAGGGGGGAGCGCCCCACCAAGCTGCTCCTTTGCTGCCACCTCCAGCCAGCCACATGCCTCCTTCCTTCTTTTGCCTCTTGCTTGGTGTGGCGGCGGCAGTGAGAAGAGCAACAGGAGGATGGCTTTCTCTTCCTTTCTTCTCCCTTCCAGCCTGTGTCTCAGCCAGCCAGGCAGCACCTCAGCAAGGAAGGTAAAGAAAGGGAAGAAGAAAATATGTGGAAAGAGAAAGGGATGGAGGGAAAGAAACAAGGAAGAAAGAAAGGAAGGAAAGAAAGAAAGAGAAAGGAAAGGAGGGAGGGAAAGGCTGGGGAAGAGGCTGGGGAATCAGGCAGCCCAGGAGAAGCTCCACCCGCAGAGATGGCCCATGGGTCTTTGGGTGCCGGAGTGGTGCCACCAGTCAAGTGATCTTTTTTCAGAGGTGCTGGATCTCAGATCTGGGGAGATCCTGCTGAAAAAAAGTCCCGCTCCAAACCAATATCCATTGTAATCAAAATTAGGGTTCTGATTTTTGCTGCATCATGTGCCTTTTAATTGCTAAGTTTTGAAGTATCTTCAATAATTCTGAAAATTGAACTTACTTTAGCTTTTTGTTACACCTTCATTTACGTTTTTGCTTAATGTGTTTGGCCCAAATTGCTTCCCAGTTTTTGTCATGGCATTTTTTTTTTTAAGATCGCTGATACTGTGAGTTCTGGAATAATTTTACATTCTTTCTTCAACATAAATAGTAACAGCCAGATTTTCATCCCCGATAAAGTAGACTTTCAGTTCAACAAATGTATGCATGCTAGCTTGTCAGTATTATTAATCCTCTCAAGTGCTGATCAATGACTTTGCCTTCTCTCTCAGCCCACAGCCCATTCCCAATGCTTGGAGTAGAGGAGCAGTCTACAAGTCTAGCTGACATTCAAAGTCTTTTTTTTAAAGAATCAAAGTCATCTACTAACACGGTCACTTCCTTCACAGTGTCTACACAACTTTAAAGAATGTTATCTGTCACTTTTCCTTGTTACCTATATTTTCTGGTTTCTTCCTAGTTTGTATGAAAGTACACAATCTTCCCTCCTGCCACATCATCTCTCTAAACTAAAGTTGGGTTTTAAGTGCTTTATTGAGACCCTCATTCAAACCTTGAGTTTCTTTCTTGCATGGAGGGGCTTACACTATTTTTAGAAGTGTCCTCATGAGACAACACTGCTGTTCATAAAAAATGTATCATATTGGACAGTTTTGTTTGCAAGCAACCTAAATGATGGGGCAGGTTTTTCCTTAAGGTAGGGGTACTTTCAAATATAATCTTCCACATAAAAATTGGAATACTTCAGTACCATGTACACATTTTATCATCTCAATTTTATCATATTTGAATAGGCCTTAACGTAGTGGTGAGTGACCACCAGGGATGCTTGAACATCCACCATTTGAGCTTCACATTCTACTTGCCAATGACAAGCTGTGGTGATAGAAAGTGGCACCATCAAGTCATAGCCCACTTATGGGACCCTGTTGGGTTTTCAAAGCAAGAGGCTAAAAGAGGTAATTTGGCATTGCCTGCCTCTGTATAGCCACCCTGGCATTCTCTGGAGGCTTCCCACCCAATTACTAACCAAGACAGAGTCTGATTAACTTCTGAGATCTGATGAGACTTGCCTTAGCTATCCAAGTCAGAGCAAGTTAGGGAGCTTACAAATTATATACATTGCATATATTATTGTATGCGAGAGAGTGTTTATATGCAAGTGTATTATGTGCTATTACAAGCTAAGGAGAGATTTTTAGATGGGTGGTTTGCTAGCAGTGCAACTCTGTTCCTCTAGTTAGTTTTTGTATCTTGTAACAAGTACAATGTAATTAGTAGTATTTCATGCATCCACATTGTCACACAGGCCGCTGGGAGTCCTACTTCTCCCTTCCCCCATAAATCTGTTGTTGCTGCTTGCCACTCAGTAGCCAATTATAAATAAATCGTGAGCAAATTATAATCACCGACTAATTATGAACACACTATTTTTTAAAGTCTTACTATTTATGTTTTTTTCTGTCTGTGTTAGCATTTAGCACATGCACCTTTTTGCTCAGCCTTATGGGAGTTATGGTACCCCCTCATGGCATTTAATTACTGGACCCAACCATTTATGACCCAGGGATGGGAACTGTTTTAATCTACTGTGCAGGTGCAAAAGCCGCTTGCAAGACAGAAGGAAATGAAAGGGAAACATACTGTTACTGTGCAGCTGCAAAGCTATTTGGGAGCTGCTCAAGATGAGTGGACAGGGTGAACAGATCTAGGTCAAGCATAGTATGCTCACTTGTGGAATGTTCATGGCATCCTTAACCAAAGAAGAAAAAGATACAATAATCAATCACCATACAAGGAGACATCTTATTTATATCTCCCCTTTTTATGGGAACAGACACCAACGGGCAAAAATACAACAAAAATTTAAAAACAAAAAAGAAAATCAACATCTTTATAAATAACTGGCCTGAAGTTTTTTGGTTTTGTTTTAAATCTTACACAACCATACTGATGTCCTCCAGAGATAGGTGACTTTTCTTCCTTGGACACTGACACAGAAATGTTTGAGAGGGTGGTTTTGCAGGATATAGAGGCAGCTGAGAGTAAGGATTCCAGGGCCTGGCATAATCTTACACACAAGGAGAGGCGGCTATTAAGGATCTGACCCAGGAGGACACCAATATTACCATCAAGCTTGCAGACAAGGGAATTGTTATCCTAAATACATAAGATTCCATGCAGGAGGATAACCACCAACTTAGTGATGCCAATAGTTATAGACCTGTTGCCAGGGATCCCACAGGGCATACCACAAACCTCATTAGAATAGTACTTGACAAAGGCAATGCTGGTGGGGGATATTACCCCAACCATGCATAGAGCACTTATTAATCAACACCTTCAGGTGCCAACATTTTACATTTTGCCTAAGATCCACAAGGCAGATTTCCCTCCTAAGGTTAGACCAATAGTCTCTGGTAGTAGTAACTCGATTTTGGAACCACTAGCACAAGTCTTGTATAGCTTGTTACAACCAGCTGTTATTTTTTTTTTCCACCCTGCATACATCAGGGACACTAGCCAGTTTATCACTTAGTGGAAGACACCATCATACCCTGGGAAGCCACCTTCATGACCATGGATGTCACATCCCTGTACATGTCAATTCCACATGAAGATGCTAGGGCTGTGATAAAAGAGATTTTGCATAGCCATGAGATCGATTCCCTTCCCAATCATTTAGTGCTATCCTTAGCTGATTTAGTCCTGGAGAAAAAATATTTCTGTTTCCAGTGCAGCTTTTACTTACAGAACAAAGGGGTGGCAATGGGCTATGCGGCTGCCCCTAGCATCACCAACCTCTTCATGGCAGGATAGAGAGAGAAGTGATCCTTAACAATACCTGCAATCCCTATTATGGCTATATCTTGTTTACTGACGCTTTATTGATGACATTTTTAATTTTTTTTTCTAGACAAGATCTGGCAGAGGAGTTTGGGTTAAGGATGAATTCCATAAATAAATACATTCAATATTGAATAATTAACAATATTTTCTTTCTTTGATAAGACTTATATATACCAAACTGAATGTATAGAAGAGTCAAATTGATTGACTATGTGATGTGCTGTATAGAAATACCATAAAAAGATAGAATGAGGAATATATAGAGAATAAGTCAAATTGTTTGATTTAAATGTAAGATTTTTATGGTTTATGATATATAGAAATATTTAAAACTAGAAAAGGGGATAAAATTGTTTATCTAAGATGGAAACAAAAACTTACAGTTTGGGTATATAAGAAGAAAAGTAGTTAAGGATTTACTGCTTAATATAATAGAGAATATATATTTGTTTTAGATAGAGGAATGTAACAGAAGTAAGGGAAAAGGGACAAAGGGTGGGAAAGCTGTTGGAAGTCAACAAAACGGGGGGGAAAGGGAGGGGGGTTAGGAATGAAAAATTTGGGAAAAATTGAATGTAATGTAAAAAATAATGAATTCTAACCCAATAAAAATTTTTCAAAAAAAATAAAATAAAATAAATACATTCAATACACATGGCATTGTGATGTGAACCAGAATAGTTATTTGAATGTAGTGGTCTACAGGAAAACTAACAACCATCTGAGTGAGAGGCCATTTAGGAAGCCCACCAATCAGAACTCCTACCTGCATTACACATCTTACCATCCCTCCCATTTAAGAAGGAATATACCCTAGGGGCAATTCCTATGAATTAGACACCCTGGCACCGACGGGATTGAATCAAGAACTGGACCTAACATATTATTTATGAGGGGCTGTGCTGTTTCATGGAGGCCATTGATGGCTATGATACAGACATCCATGCTTTGAAGCTTTGGAATCTATGTGAGTCTCTTCCCCATTGGGGATCTTATTTCTATCTAGTATGTATGTTACAAAATGTAGTTTTATTGGCAGTCCACTTTGGAGTCTAGCACTTTATTTTCCTTATTATATTATCAGGTTGACTGTTATTTAATACACCCTTGAGAAAGAAAGACTGTCAAAACTGGCCTCAGCTAGCTGCCTGTTGGGTGATATCTTCTTGACTCTCCTGGATCTGTCACCTGCAACATGAAAAGGAAAGCAAATTGATTATATAAGCTATTAAGGACTTGTTTACTCACCTGATGACTGGGAACATCTTGACAGGAGCACACATCGGTGACCTGTGGAATAAATAATAGGAACATAGTGACTATAGATTCTGATCAATATTTTTGGAGCCCAACCTCTTGGGGACCATCTGAACTTTGTATTGTGCCTTGGATGCCGCATCTATGATTATTTGTGTACAGGGCTTTTTTTCAGCTGGAACATGGTGGAACGGAGTTCTGGAACCTCTTGAAAATGGTCACATGGCTGGTGGCCCTGCCCCCTGATCTCCAGACAGAGCCACCATCCATGTGACCACTTTCTCTGCAAGCAACCCACTGAATTCCACCACCTCTTTTCCCAGAAAAAAAGCCCTGTTTGTGTATACTTATCTCAGTAACTGCACATATTTATTGCACCTTGCACTTTAAACTTGAATTTATATGTAGAGGTGGGCATGATCCAAAAATTAATAATGATCAAGCTGATTGTGGATCGGTGCCAGCGATGATCCCGAAATAACGATCCACACCAATCATCTCCCGTTCCCAATCCGTGGATTGTGTAGGCCAAAGCGGGGCACGCTGCTATTCCCAGCTATGTGGGAAGGTGGGTGGTGGCAGCGACCGCCAGGCCCAGCGACCAAGGGGAGATGGCAACGAGCCGCCTCCCCTCAGGGGGCGGGGGGCCTGGCCACTCAACGGTGGCACACCCCGTGTGCCCGCCCACCAGGCCAAAGAAGAGCGCACTGGTGAGAAAAGAATGGTGGGTGATGATGGCGGCTGCCGGGACCGGTGGGCACGGGGAGATGGCAACGAGCCACCTCCCCTCAGGGGGTGGGGGGGGTCTGGCTGCTCGATGGCGGCACCCCTCATGTGCCCACCTGCCAGGCCAAAGAGGAGAGTGCTGGCAAGAAAAGAACGGTGGGTGATGACAGCGGCCGCCGGGACCGGTGGGCACGGGGAGACGGTGACGAGCCGCCTCCCCTCAGGGGGCAGGGGGTCTGGCTGCTCGATGGCAGCACCCCCATGTGCCCACCTGCCAGGCCAAAGAGGAGAGCTCTGGCGAGAAAAGAACAGTGGGTGATGATGGGGGCAACGCAGGCGGTCTGTGTTTGGCCATCAGAGCTGCTTATCAGGGTTTGCAGGGATGAGATTGGAGTACCCATGGCTACAGAACACCCCCTTCCCCCTCCCTCCCCTGGGTGTCTTCTCCCAACTGGTGACTGCTTTGCTGCTCCCCAGTTGGAAGGAAGCCCTGCTGATCAAGGAAAGCTGGGCTTCCATTCGGGTTTCCAGGGCGACAGAAGGAGGGCAAACACAGCTCAGGCATTTCCCTGGCTCCGTTGCCAGGGGAATAGATTGCTGGCGCCTGAGTGTCTGGCTTCCCGATCCGAGCCCGATCGCCCCAATCTGGGCCCCTCCCAATCGCTGAATCGTTGGCCATGGACGATCATGATCCATCGGGTCACGATCGCGCGATTGCCATTATCGTGGGGTTTTTCCGATCGTAATGCAGATCATGCCCATCTCTATTCATATGTAATCAAGTACTATGTGACTAGGGACTGTATTGAGTATACTCTCCAGAGGGTTCTCTTCCCGCCTTTGCGCTGACTTTTCTTACTTCCTTTACCACTACTGTTGTCTGTTGTCTCCAAAATTGTGCCCCCCTGGGTCAATGGAGCCCCAGGTACATAGATGGGTCTACGTTGGTAATCTCCACATTGGATATGATGCTCCCCCTTCACTCCCCTCACAGTGACAGCAGAGATAATGATGCTTCTTGAGGAAACTCCCAGCCTAAATATCATCAATGCCTTCCGTGCTTTCCCTCACCTATCTAACCTGACAGCTTTCTCATATGATATTTACCAGGTCATCAAGCAATATTTTTACCTATAGCCCATTCCAGATAGTCCTGTCACACTTTCCCCAATATATTGTTCCACCTCTGGACAAGCTGTTAAGGCATTGTTTTTGGAAGCAAAATGTCAATTTTGTTGCAGGGTACATTTTGCTCTATAATTGGGCTGTCCAGCCATGAACTCAGTGTGTGTGTGCTCTAGGACTCATCCATGCACCCCCAAACTTGTTTTGGCTTCCTCTACTCCTTTTCCCCCATGTAACTCTGGTCACTTTGCTGCACCTTCACAATCTTCTTCTTTTAGAAACTGATAAATATCATCCTTTTCCCGAATCTGCTTTCCCGTTTCCTCGGTTTTCCTCATTAGCACTGTATGCTGTGTGTGTTTTCTCTATGCTTGCCTTTTATTTCTCTGTTAATAAAACAAACCTCTCCTGTAGAACATCTGCCTGTTTATTTGAGAGTTTAGGAAGGGAACAATCCTGATGCACATAGCTGGAGATTTCCCAGTTACCCCCTCTCGCTGTGTCTCCTTGAATGCTAATTCCCCCAACTTACAAGGAGATCCTCCATTAGGGTAGCAGATTAATGGTGGATCACATGGGCATCATCCTGCACAACTAAGTATCGTGAGTCAGTGCATGAGCCTTAAGAGTGCTGATGTATGGAAACTTCCCTAGAGAAACTCTTGCAGGAATGTGTGTTAGTACATGTGTGCAAATCTGTGTGTGATGTTATAAGAACAATGATTTGGGTGGGACTATTTTCTCCTTTCTAGGATTCATATGCCCAAACTTACACCATTATATCCTCACCCGGGTGAACATGTGACCTGACCTTAGTTGTAGAAATATATTTTACCTGTATCTAAGAAACAAACAATGGGCTTAAACTCATGAAAACAAAACAAACAAAAAACCCCAAACGGATCAGATCCAAGCTGACACTGGCTCAGCTGGAACAAACTAGTAATGGAATAGCCCTCGGAATGGAAACTAGAACAGAAATTTTCTCAATCCACATCTCTAGTTGTGACTATACCTTATGACATTCCCTTAATAGCTCATCATTATCTCACAAACCAAAGCTTTCTGGATCATTCAAATATTTAATTAGGTAACAATTCCCACCTCTGTTCTCAATAGTTAAGTCATTTTTTCCTCCTGGGAGATGACAAACCTGAATCATGAGTATATTTAAGCAAAATGTATTGCTTAAAGTTGGCAAGTCCTTAGTTCATGACTTTCCTTTTACGGCTCATCATTATCTCAGCCCCTTAATCATGTGATGCATGTTAAACAATCAACACAGAGCTAGCAAAGAACTCCTAAATAAGAAGAACGACATGCATATATACACAAACCACTTTTTAATTATGAGAACCTGCTTCAGCAAACTTCCAAACTAGGCTTTCCCTTTTAAAAATAGAAAATCAATTCAAATACATTTCAAATCCAAATGTTCAATGGTGACAAAACTAGAAATTTGCTTTGAATATTTGCTTAAGCATGAAATGCAAAGAAGTAATCTAAGTCCTGATAATAAAAGAACACAAAGGATTATACCACAAGAGAGAAAGAAGCCTTTGTCTGGTAGCAAATAGGAAAACTCCTTTAATAGATTTACCTCAAGTGAATGAAGAAAGGATTTTGCCTTTTATCTGTGTGGCAGAAGAGAAATTACACAGAGCAGTTTTGAGAACAAACGGTGGTTGCTATTTCTGGGTCTTCTATCATGGCACTGTCAGCTCACCTATCAAGTATAAAAAGAAAACACCTTGATTTATCCAACCACCATCTGTTTGTTCAATGTGCTCACTTGATCTATGCAGTAGATATAGGCCTAACAACCATCTTGGGTGTACTATATCAGAGACACTTAGGACATAATGAGCGAAAGTGGATATATGGGCAAGCTTGGAAGTAGAATGGGGATGGGAGAGAAACTTCATAGAGTTTCCAGCTCTGGTTTTGCACTACAGCTTCCTCTATCTAAGAACCACTGTACATTTAGTCCACTATAAAATAGACACTGAAGAGTCAGAAAATTTGTTTGGTTATGCTGTTCCAGTTACAGCCTTATAAACCAGCTATCTATTTCCCTGAGGGGCTACTTTGGGGAATAGGGACTTACTGACATAGTGAGTAAAATATGCAATTTTTGGTGACCAAAAAAGGATATTCCAATTTATTCTTGGATTCAGGGCCAGTGTTAGAGCTTGGCATCATTGGACAAGTGCAAAGGCCCATAGCCTAGAAGAGAGCTCACCATGGACTGGAGACTCTGAATCAATGTGTAGTGGGAAAAGTGCGTGATAGCAGTGAAAGGAGCAACAAATAAGAGAATTACACTTTGTTGCCTTTCCAGACTCTTGTCTCAACTGGCCCAGAGAGCCCTATAATAGGCGCACCAATAAAATTTCTGTTTCAGTTTTGGTTCTGGGGGATGCCAGAATAATTCTGTTTCATTACTGGTTTGTTCTGGGTTGGCCAGTGCCAGCTTGAAACCGTTCAGTTTGATTTTTTTTTATTTTCATAAGTTTCAGCCCATTGTGCGCATGTTGGCCAAGCATATGCAAATGCATGCTCCTCTTTTCAAGAGATGAGGGTGGAGAAACAAGACTTTGGGGCACCTGTTTTTGCACATATCTGCACTAAAATTGCACAGAATAACGGCCCTCTCTCTAAACCATCAACTCACCAAGTTTGAGAGCATTGTTCCATGTTTATGGACCCCAAGGAATGCTCGAGAAAGGCATGTGTCAAGGCAAGCATTGAGCTGCACACACATGCACACTCTGTTATTTCCAGGGAGGGGAGAGTTGGGGAAACGAGGCTCTATTAATGCGTAACCAAAACCCCTTTGATTTAATGAGTTTCTCCTCATTAAAATTCACACTACACCCAAAGAAGTTAAATGTTGATGGGCACACACAGTGGAGGGAAACTTACTGGCACAGTGGCTCTGACATGGCAAGCTAGCATGGCTTGCAAGTAGGAAGCACTCCATTGCCAACCAGCACAGTATAGCAAATTTTTTTTAAAAAATGCTACTTTGTGATAGTGACAAAGCCAATATCTTTGAGTCCGACTGTTATGCTATATTTCCCCATGCCTTGTAAATCCTCCTCATCCTAATTTGCTTTTCAGCAGCAGAGGACTCCCCTATTCAAACCCACCTGTGCTGGTGCAGACAGATTTGCTCTTAAGGAAAACAAGATGCTGATGGATAGCCTCCTTGCTTGGCCTTACTTGCATGAAAGAAAACACACAAACTTTTCAGCGGGTGAGAGAGAGAGTTGTTGCAGCCTCGTTTTCCATATTTGGTACAGTGCTCCCAAAGTTGCTTTAATGAGCTGAACTACTGAGTTCTTGAAGTAATTTCATCTTGTTTTTCTTGTTATGCACACCCCTGTCCTGTAACACGGCAGCAACTCTTTTATCTTCTTTTAGACCTGCTTTATTGATGAGGCTAAAAGGAGTGCATTGTCGGAAGGGGCATAAAGGAGCCACAATTGGGGAAGAAGAAGGGAGAAGTAATGGACACTGTGTCCCCAAGGGCACTTAAAACACATCCAACTCTGTTTTGGATTCTTCATGTTGTACATGCATTAGAGCTTTGTGGGAGCTTCTTCTCTATAGTTGAATGCATGCAGCTATCCTTCTGGTGCAGCTAATTTTGAAGTCTTTACCACCTGATTTAGCAGCTGAAACAACTGGTGAGATTGGTCCTCACCTTTGAGGTTCTTATAATTATAATATTCCAAAGTGCTATTAGATAGCATCATGGATAGGTGGCTACTAGACTGCAGTGTACTTATAAGGGGATTCTTTGAGATGTGTTATTGCGGTAAGAAAATAGGACAGGGTGCTAGCACTATTGCAATCTGTTCCATTGCCTGAGAGGATAGTGGTTGCTGATGAACCAGACTTGGGAAGAATTCAGATTTCTAAAAGATTTTCCCTAGATCACGTGTTTCCCAACAGGGTTTTATGGCAGCTTTACAGCAGTTTTACTACATTGTGAATCATCAATATAATTTTACTTTCAAGAGTAGTCAATTGCTGTTTTATCATTTAAAAACACAGGAGAAAAAAGCACTATAATGGTATCATGTACTTACCAGAGCTTTTAAGAAGCATTCCAGAGGGGTAATTTGTAAGCAAGGAAATAGGGTATAATGTATGTTAAATTCCCCTTGCTCAGCACCCCAAAAGTAAATTGCTTTTAGGATCAAATTATATATATGTGGAGTTACAGTCATGGAATTCTGGCATCATGGGTACTTTGGCCTTCAGACAGCCCATAGCAATTGCAACTGAACTACTCTGTGGAAAATATTGCAGTCTGCATTATGGACACGAGTAATTCCACTGCAGTGCTAATATGTCATTGTATATAAATGACAGATATACTGATCATCTGGAAAGTTCTTTAAATGCTTTGGTCATCAAAGTTATCAGGTAGGGTTCCCAGATGCCCACCAGTGGTGGGCAAACTCCTGGGGGTTTGCCACCTTGCCTAATATCCGACAGTGGTCAGCAGGAGGCGGCGAGCTCCCAGAGGTTGGTGAAGTGTGCCTCGAGGTGGTGTGGTGGGCTCCTGCGCACTCTGCAGCTGCCCAATTTGGGCCCAAATTGGGCCACTGTGTAGTTCAGCAATGCTCCTGTGCTCTGCAGCGGTCTGATATGGGCTGAAATGGCCCAAAGGGGCTGGATTGGCCCAGCTTGGGCTGAAATCAGGGCTGAATCAGCCTAAATCAGGCCTCTGCAGAGTGCAGCAGCACTCCTGTGCCCTGCAGCAGCCTGACCCGAGCCAAATTGGCCCAGTTCAGGCTGAATCAGGGTCGAATCAGGCTGCTGCAGAGAGCAGCAGTGTTCCTGCATTCTGCCTAGATGTTGGAGGACCTGGCAACCCTATTACCAGGTCTTCTGTTATGGCAGGAGACCTCCAGCTGACAACCCCGTCTTCCTTCCATTGCTCTGAGCAGTGAAGGAAGCTGGTGTCATGCAGTGTCGGTGCCCTCATGCCTCCACCCCCATCTCCTGGCAGCTGCCAGCCATCTGCTGGTAACTCAATTTGTTCTCATTGTCTGAAAATCCAAGACAAAGTTAGAGGCAGGGTTCAGAACTAGAATGAGTCAAAGGAAACTCAGTTGGCAGGGGAACTTTAAGTGAAGTTAAGGTTCTTGAAGATGAGAGAATGAAGAAGGTAATTTTGCATCTATATTATCTCATCCAATGATTGTGACATCAGGAGCCAAGGACAATTTTGTAGGTTTCCAATCCATCCCTGTGTTATTTTGCTTGAAAAAATTCAATCGAAGACTGCAGCTCCACCTTTAATCCACCAGATGGCAGAAGTAATTAAAACATGCTCTGTATGAGCACGTTGCACCCCTTTCTCATTGCAATTGTTTGGAACAGGATGGAGATTTGGGATTTATCTAGTTATAGCTTCTAATGAAGTAATCATTTCAAATATCTAAGAAGGCCTCATAGACCAGCATCTCATTTGCTCCTTTACACTATATTTCATTGTTTGACCTTCACCTCAGAGAAAAAAATGTTTGAACTTGAGCTAGCCTTGTGATGTAGACCAGAAAGTACTGGAAATTCATTTATCATCAGCATACACAGGTCTAGGTGGTTATGGAGTACAGGTTATTAGAAGTAATGCTGTATTAGATTTATTTACACGCTAAATGAGAAAAGCACCACTTGCTTTGTTGTGGGATAACAATGGGCTGTCCTGTCTTCCCTTTCTCCTTTCCATGCTGGGAACAAAGGACAGAGGGAAGGTGTAAAATAAAGTAGAAGACTATTTATTTCATTTGTACCCCACATTTCTTCCCAAGGTGAACTCAAAGCAGTAACATTGTTCTCTCCTCCGTTTTATCCTCACAATGACGCTGTGAGGTAGCTTAGGCTGAGTGTATGTGACTGGCCTAAGGTCATCCAACAAGCTACCATGGCTGGGTGGGGATTCAAACCTGTGTTTTCCAAATCATAATCTAAAATTCTAACCACTACACCACATTGACTCTCTGACTAAATAAATGAGGAATGGTTTAAAACAGCTTTTATATGAACAGCGACTTAAACATCTTGTACAGCCATCTCTAAGCCTTTCTCTAGAACAAACTAAGGGCATGTCTGAGGGCAAGTCCAAACATTCCCAATTTCCTATTAAATATAAAGGAATATCATTCTATCACTACAAAAGATAGAGCGTAACACAACTATGGGGTCAGCTCTTCTCTGCTTTCCTGGTTTTAAGCATAGTAACTTCATGTCTATCCTACTATCTACAAAATCTTTTTTCTTTTGGTAAGTAACCATATGTTTCTAGGTCACATATCAGGGGCTATTAATTTGCATCTTACAGTAAGGAACAGGCTATGCATGGACAGAAAATTCATCAAAGAAATCAAAGGGCAGCAGGAGATAGTGCAGCAATAAGGAAAACAAGTGAAAGGTATCCATTAATTGCTTTCCTTATGTTTATCCAGCTGCTTGAAATAAACTGTGATTCACTTCTTTATTCTTTATTTATTGTATTGATAATATAGGAAAGGTTCTATATGAGTCTAAGTGCCTAATCCTGTGACAACTTGGGCATATAGTTGCCAAAGAAAAAGCTTTGCTTATATTGGATGTTTTAGCCTTTATGGAGCCATGTTGGTGGGCAGTAGAGGAACAAGATTTAAGCCTAGTAGCACCTTAAAGACCACTGAGATTTGTTAAGATTTAAGCTTTTGAGAGTCAAGTTCCTTTAATCACTTATGGGGAGCTGATCATTGAGAATAAACTGACAAGCATGCAGTAAATTCAGATTACCTCATGCCTCCATGGTGATGTTTGCCTCCAGGAACTCTGTATAGGTTATGAAAAGAAAAAGTGGAATCTGCATAAATAAAGGCAAATAAATGCATTTTAATGAGGTATCATCTGTTAATAGCAACTGGGAAAATCCCATTTTCCCATTAAGGCATCCCTAATAAATTGGAGAATACATGCATGTTATGCAAAGCACTCTCATTTATTTTTCTGGAAACTAATTTTCCCCAGAATGTGTGAGCACAGTTCTTCACACTCCTTTAATGCACAGAGAAATGTGGCAGGGTGTTCTGGATTGACATAGTGTGACTTAAAGGAGAAAAGTATGATGCTAATGTGTGAGACTAGGTCTCTTTCACTGTCATCAATATCACAGTGTCCTGTGCAAATCTGGAGGAAACAGGTATGACAAGTTGACACATAAAGCAGGCTACCAACAAGCAATAAAATCACCCTCTTTTCCTTTGAGAGAATTACACACCAAATTAGAGCTTTATGTCTTGGCTATAGACATATGTCTATATGTCTACATTCAATGGCTATATGTCTACATTCAATGTTGAAAGCTTGATATCCAAGAATATGGTGGGGTTTTTTATGATAACATTTATTCCCAAGGGAAGTATTTTTTTCCTGGACTATAGTAGAGAAGACTGACCATCTAAAGGACATTATAGCACAGATTCAGGGCAGAGTCACAGTGGATACAGGAGGAATACCAGTTTTAAATCACAAATAATTCCAATGAGAAGTAAAAATGGGAGGAACCTAAAGAAGCCAGGGAGGCTCCGTAAACAGCTTTCTACAGATCTGAAAATTTTTAAAAGACACATTTAAGAAATGGAAAGAGGACTGTATAATCTTGTAGATCAAGTCCTATGAGAAAAGTTGAAAGAGCTGGGTGTGTTTAGCTTGGAGAAGAGGAGGCTGAGGTGATATGATAGCCCTCTTCAAGTACTGGAAGGGCTGTCACATAGAGCATGAAGCAGAGCTGTTTTCTGTTGGCCCAGAGGCTTGGATCAGAAACAGCAGGTTTAAATGAAAGCAAAAGAGTTTCTAGCTAAACATTAGGAAGAACTTCCTGACAGAGTGGTTCCTTGGTATAACAGGCTTTCTTGAGAGGTGGTGGGATCTCCTTCCTTGGTGATATTTAAGGAGAGTCTAGATGGCCACAGGGCAGCAATGATGGTTCTGTGGCTCAATATGCAGATTGGGGAAAAGAGGGCATGAAGGGATGAGCCTGTGCTTGGCTCTTGTGGCCCTTTCTTACAAAGTAATGCTAATTGCCACTTTGGGGTCAGGAAGAAATTTTCCTCCAGGCTAGATTGGACTGAGATCCTGGAAGGGTTTTTTTGCCTTTCTCTTGGCATAGAACAGGGTGATTGGGGGAAGTGGGGAGGGAGATATCTGTGAATTTCCTGCATTGTGCAGGGGGTTGGACTAGGTGACCTTTGAGCTACCTTCCAGCTCTTTGTTTTATGTTTCTAAATGTAATATTCTAGCCCCAAGTAGCAGTGTTATGGAAAATCCCTCTGCTCAGATGGGATGCGATAAAAAAGTCTAAGGCTCATTAGAGTAAGAATAGTAACAATGAGCACATGCTCCATGTCTAGTACCATGTCAGGTACACTTAACTAGACATGGCCACAAACAGCATTACGAACAGAAAAAAAACATGAACAGCCCATTCTTCTGTTCACGAACAAGCCGTTCATGAGGCTCCATTCTAAATGAACAAGTGGTCATTGCAAGCTTCCTTTGTTGCCTTTGTCAGCCATTTGTCAGGCCAGACAGTCGGGCGCCTTTTAATCAATTCCCCTAGCAGTGGAGGAAGGGACTGAACTCTGTCTGAACTCCTTCTGGCTTTCCTTCTGGCTTTAACCCTTCAAAGTACTTCCAGCAGAGAGTCCCATTTTTGCCACCGTAAAGAGAAAATGACAGCAAAGGTGGGGACCCATGGATCATGCCTTTCCTGGGGTGCAATCTCTCTGAAAATTCAGGGGTCTTTGGAGGACAGTGAGGACTATGTCCCCTGCAAATCTGGTGTGTATTGGACATTGGGAAGGTTAGCTTGTAACCCCTCAAAGTAGCTGCCTTCCAACAGGCAGTCCCGGTTTTGCCCCCTGCAAATCTGGTGGGTATTGGACATTGGGAAGGTCAGTTTGTAACCCCTCAAAGTAGCTTCCAGCAGAGAGTCCTGTTTTTGCCACTGTGAAGAGAAAATGACAACAAAGGGGGGACCCATGGATTGTGCCTTTCCCAGGGTGCAATCTCTCTGAAACTTGGGGAATCTTCGGAGGACAGTGAGGACTATGGCCGTTTCCACACACGTTGAATAATGCACTTTCAATGCACTTTAGTTATCCTTTAGAAGTGGATTTTGTGTTTCACACATGAAAACCCAGTTCCAAATGTTCATTAAAGAGCGTTGAAAGTGCATTATCCAATGTGTGTGGAAGCAGCCTATGTCCCCTGCAAATTTGGTGGGTACTGGACATTGGGAACATCAGTTTGTGGGGTGTTTAAAGGGTCCTGCCCCTTACATGTGGCAGGAAAGGGCCCTTTACGCTATCAGCTGGCAGGCAGCAGGGGGGAATTCCCCCTGCCACCTTCCAGCTTATAGTTTAAAGGGATCTTTAAAGGGCCATGAACAACTAACAATGGACATGTTTGTGAACAGGGTCATGTTCATTACTGTTCATTGTTCATTGTTCGTGGATGGCAACGAACAACAAACTGTTTGTTCGGGTCTTTTTCTTCCATTCATGCCCATGTCTACACTTAACCCTATGCCCAAATCTGTATTGAATTCTAGCCACTGTAGATAGTGGATTCCTCAAAAATATATGCAAGATGGATTTGGCCAATCTTTTTGATGTAGAAGAATTCTATCCAAATTTATTTTGCAAATTTTGGCACCAAGTCTATTCCAATCTCAGTACTTTGCATTGATTTTCACAATACTATAACCTTTCAGGTACAAATCAAACGGTTGTTACTGCCTTAAAGGTTCAGGCCCTAGATATCTCCTATCCTATGGTTTATCATGGTCTTGAGGACTCTTAATTTTAATGTAATTTAATTTATTACATTTATATTCCGCCCTCCCCACTTTCACGGGATCTTAAGAAGATGGTTTTCAGAACCTTCTACTCCATGTTTCTGGAACACTTTTCTACTGTAGGGTTCACAGATCCATAATCTGAGCCTAAACCAGAAGCATTACAAGACTTTTTTTTCTGTGGCTTTGGGGTCCTTTAAGAAACCTTCCCCTGCAATCTCAAGGGGACCCTCACCAAACTGCAGTAGATAGGTAAACACCTCCAGATTTACCACAGGGACTAAATACAACCAGAGTCTCTTTCTCAGCCTTTCTGGCTGAAAATGCCCAGCAAACATTAACTTGTGCTAATTTCAGATTGAAGCTCCTTCCTTAACTTTCCCGTATATTTATAAAAACCTTGGATATGAATTGATTCTGAAGAGCCCTCTCTGAGGCATGAGTTTAGAAAGTAAGGGGGTTATCTGCCTTGATCCTCAAGGACAAAGTGAGATATATACTGAATTAAGAAATTAGCAACAAGAAATGTGAATAACAATCCATGCAAATGATCTACCCAATCACTGGGAGAAAGTACACAGTGCTCAGATAATATAGCATCATTTTAGACATCATATATGCTTATGACAGAAGACAATAAAGTATCCATGGTGTATTAGCAGTGACATGTATTTTGTTGTATAAATTCAGGTTTTTAGTTATAGTGGCAACCTGCTGTGTTCTACTGGAAGACTCTGCATGAATTTTCAGTTGATATTCCAGAGCTCCATATGACCATCTGGAAGAGATCAGAAACAGCTCCACAAATCAATCTTTTCCATCTTCTTTTTACATAATTGCTTGGAGCTAGGGAAACTTCCAAAATCCGCCTTATTTAGAATTTCTCCCCAGATCTGAGAGTTCCAAATTACCTGGTCTTATTTCTGATTAGGAATCTTCCATGCTTAGAATTTTTTTCTGAATTTTTGAAGAGCACACACTAGGGGTGTGCAAGGAAAAAACTTTCGGCTTTCTTGTTTCGGGATTACCCGAAACAAGATTCTCTACCGTCATTAGCCGAAAGCCGAAACAAGAATCTCTTTCGGGATTCGGGATTCGGCATTATTTCGGCATTCTTTCGGGATTCTTTCGGGTTTTTTTGCTGGGAAAATGCCTCCGTCTTTCAGGATGCCTGGAGGAGGCATTTTCCCACCAAATAAGCCCAAAATTGGTGGGGACCTTCCTCTAACCCTTCTCTAACAACTACCCAAGTTTCAGACAGATTGGACTTTGGGGGGCCATGTTATGGCCCCCCAAAGCAGGTCCCCCCATCCTCCCCATAAGAAAGCAAAGGAGCAGCATATTGTTAGCATGCTGCTGCTGATCTCTCTTCATTATTTCCTATGGGGAAAAAATGAAGAGGCAGGCTTCCTTTGCCAGGGGTGGCATTTTGCATGCAAAATGCCCCCCAGCCCTCAGGGGCCCTTCTACCACCCCTCCTCCCACCCCCCACCAAGGCTCAGCCTGCTCCCACTTGGGGGGGCCATTTCATGGCCTCCCCAAGTAGGTGCTCTAATCTCTACCACTGACAGCTGGGGGAGGCTTGTGTTGCCAGGGGTGGCATTTTGCATGCAAAATGCCCCCCAACCCTCTGGGGCCCTTCTCCCACCCCTCCTCCCACCCCCCACCAAGGCTCAGCCTGCTCCCACTTGGGGGGGGGCATTTCATGGCCTCCCCAAGTAGGTGCTCTCAGCCCCTAAAGTCCACCCCTCACAGCCCCACACAAACCCAGTTCCCCCACCCCAGCTGCCACACACAGACCCAAATCCCCCCAGTAGCCCCTCACAGACCCAAATCCACCCCCACCTGCCCCACACCCACCATAACCCCAGGAACAGGCTGGCCTGCCCTCCCCTTTTGGGAACCCCTAAACTCTCTTTCCCAGGGCAGTTCTGCACAGACAAGGGGTGCCACAATGGTGGCAGTGCCAAATCGTCCCTGGGAAAGAGCACCTGCCCTGGCACACAGACAACCACCCCCCTGACCCCCCCACCACCCGCAGAGAAGGCTGGCCAGCCTGCCCCATTGTTCCCTATGCTGGGAACCAACCTCCCATCAAAGAAGGGAACACAGACACACAATCATTAAGTTTAAAAAACCTTTATTTTCTCATTTTCAAATTACAAGTGGTCAACAAATCACAACATATTACACTTATTGTCCCTCATAGCACAACACAACACAATTAACTACACATCAGAGAATCTTAAACACAATTTTTTTTTTGAAATGGACAAACAGTAAAGTTTTGAACATTACAACAGGTCACATAGTGAGCGGGCACAACAGGGCATGGAAACAGAAGATGATCATAATAACTACCAGCCTAATACAACTCTCCCTCCATAACATGACTTAATGGGGGGGAACCACAGCAACAAAATCCCCCCCCAACCCTCTGGGGCCCTTCTCCCACCCTTCCTCCCATCCCCCCACCAAGGCTCAGCCTGCTCCCACTTGGGGGGGCCATTTCATGGCCTCCCCAAGTGGGTGCTCTGCTCTCATCTCTACCACCGACAGCTGGGAGAGGCTTGTCTTGCCAGGGGTGGCATTTTGCATGCCAAATGCCACCCTCACCCTCAGGTGCCCTTCTCCCACCCTTCCCCCCTACCCCCCACCACATGCATTCCTTGACAATCAAGAAATCTGGAGTTAAATATAATGTGCATGTAAGTCCCTCAAAGACAGAAGCAATATGGAGGTAATGACCCATTTGATTTCCACAACCTCAGACACAATTAGGGATCCGTTTCCCCTTGGTGGGGGATCCCCCACTCTCACCTATCACCCCGAAGGGGGAAAGTCAGTGAATGAGCCTTCAAGGTACGCTCCAGGGGCTGCTGCCGTGATGTCACTGATGTCATCTGGCTGCCCTGAGAGTATGCCTGTGCTTTGCAGTGGGCTGATTTGGGCCCTACAGGCCAAAGCAGGATCCCTTGTGGCCCAAATCTGCCTGCTGTGAATTGTGCGTGCTCCCCAGCCTTGTGTGATGATCACATCACCTCCTAGAACAAACATCATCATGCCAGAGCATTGCCATTAAATGATCATGCGTGTGTGAACAGACCCTAAGTATCTTGTAGGCTTCAGTGATGGTATAGTAATGTTTTCACTCACATTATAGAGAGAGAGAGAGACAGAGAAGGGGGGGAGGCACTGAAGCTAGATTATTTCTTCTATTTTACTGTCCCCTTCCAAAGCCAGGGTGGCATTGGCACAATGCCCCCCTCCCCCCGGCCAGAGCCTTAGTACCAGTATGCATTGACAGGCCCATGCATCATAGTCCTTTTTGAGACCCAGCCAAGTTGTGCCTTTTGGAGAAAAATGTTCAAGTTGCTGGTGGGGGTATGAACAGTTTTTAGATATCCACTGTAGTGCAATGGCTAGAGAGTTGGTCTAGAATCTGGCAGACTCTGATTCTGTGCCTTGTAGGCTTGATGGATGTTCTTGGCTCAGCCTAAGTAAACAATTGTGTTGTGTTTTCCAGAGGCAGTCTACGTGATTTTGGGGCCCTGGACAAATGTTCTGGACGGGGCCCCAGAACCAGTGCCGCCCCACCACTGGCTCCTTGCCAAGGCCAAGCAATTTGGTCACCTAGGCCCCAGATAGAGTGGGCAGGAGTGCGTTGTTTCCTTCCTCCCCCCCCTCCACCCCCTCCAACAACTAAGAAGGCCATCGGTGGAGTCACTCCAATGTGAGGCATGGAGCAGCTGTCTATTGTTAGCCTGGTTGTGATGAGGGTGAAACAAATCAAGGGAGAACAGCAATGTGTAAACCACTCTAGGTTCCCATGGGGGAGAAAACCGGGGCATAAGATAAACCTTTAATTTGGTGGGGAGGGGGTATATACATTTTATGTGTATGTGTCTGTATGTTTTATGCATTCAAATCACTTGTGGTGTACTTTAGAATTATATTGAGCTCCACAGTATCCCAAAAACCTTGTCCATGTATTGCAAACCGAAGTCAATCTACCACATCTAGGGTATTCTTCTTTTCCCTACTGCCTTCAATTTTTCTTAGCATTATTGTCTTTTCTAGTGAACCTTGTCTTCTCATGATGTGACATAAGCACTATCATCAATTGATATCTTCAAGGGAGAAAGCAGGCCTGATTTGGTCTGGATCCCACTTACATGTCTTTTTCGGAGTCCATGGTACATGTAAATTGAAACTTTCTTCCCACTTCACAGTGTGAATGCTTTTTCCTCCTATGAGCTTAGTCTAAATTTTACTGTACTGATACTGCTCATTTGGCCAAAAGGCCTGCCCTTGATCAATGCCACATTAAATACTTCATAATAAAAAAATGTTTTTAGAACCATTTAAAAGTGTCCTTAAGTGCCATACGCTGATTTAAAAAAACATAAGCTAAATGTTTGGGAACACAACCAGATATGTGAATGACTGAAATGCAGCCCAATCCCACTGCTACTTAAAATCCATTTTTGATGGAGGTCTGGATTGTCTTACATTGGTGTCATTGGGCTTGGAATCAGGAACCTGGAAGCGTTCCATGGGGGCTACAACTTTCATGCCAAGGCTAAGAGGGTGGGAACGGGATCTCTCTGGGGTGGCAAACTCTGGCCTTGGAAGTTACTGGCAATTTGGGGGTGGGACTTGTGGAAAGGAAAATCTGAGTAGGGATCTCCCCCAGAATCCATGGTCCGCATTTGCCCTCTAAAGAGATTGCCCTTGGAAGCAGCCAGTTTCTCTGTAGGGAACTACTCTCTCTAACCTGAACTCAAGCCCAACCAGGAGTTTGGCAGCCCTAGGAAAATTTCAGAAAAAGATGGCAAAGGAGGGCCAGCAACTGATGGAGGCATGGAAGCCCACACCAGGACAGTAGCAGGGGCCTACTTGGGCACAAGGGACAACCAGTGCTCTCATCCCCCATAGTCCACTCCTTACAGCCCCACACAAACCCAGTTCCCCCACCCCAGCTGCCACACACAGACCCAAATCCTCCACTCAGCCCGTCTCAGAACCAAAACCACCCTCAGCTGCCCCACACCCAGTACCCCAGGAACAGGCTGGCCAGCCTGCCCCATTGTTCCCTATGCTGGGAACCAACCTCCCATCAAAGAAGGGAACACAGACACACAATCATTAAGTTTAAAAAACCTTTATTTTCTCATTTTCAAATTACAAGTGGTCAACAAATCACAACATATTACACTTATTGTCCCTCATAGCACAACACAACACAATTAACTACACATCAGAGAATCTTAAACACAATTTTTCTTTTGAAATGGACAAACAGTAAAGTTTTGAACATTACAGCAGGTTACATAGTGAGCGGGCACAACAGGGCATGGAAACAGAAGATGATCATAACTACCAGCCTAATACAACTCTCCCTCCATAACATGACTAAATGGGGGGGGAACCACTGCAACAGGGTCCAGCAGAACCTATGTCATTTCCTGTGGCTGTGCTTTCAGTTCAGACACACAAAGCTGAACTGGGCACTTCCAAGGCACTGGACAATGGTATTTCTGGAGCGGTTCTGCAGAGGTCTCCCCCCACCCCCACACCAGCCTCAGAATTTACCTGGGAACATCTGTGAGAGATCATCATTGGCCGGTGCCCATCCACCACTCTACCCGCATCCCCCAACCATGCAAACCCAACATTAACATCAAATTTTTTTTTTTTAAACATGAACATTCAATCAACTTTTAAAAAACATAATCACAACATTTTTTTTTGGTTTTTTTTTCCTTTTTTTTACATGAACGGAACATCAACTTTTAAAAAACATAATCACAACATTTTTTTGGGTTTTTTTTTTTTTATGAACATTCAATCAACTTTTAAAAAACATAATCACAACATTTTTTTTTTGGTTTTTTTTCCTTTTTTTTACATGAACGGAACATCAACTTGCAAAAAACAGTACAACAATTCTTCTACAATTTTTTTTTACAAGGAGTTCATCTGATAAAAACACCTAAGCAATCCCTATCTAACCTGTTTCTCCCTCCAGTAGCAATGTGAACCCGGACTCGCTCACAGTAACACCAGTCCTGCAGTCCAGCGATGTTCAGGCGGTCTTGCAGCTGGTCCTCCTCTCCTCCACGATGCTGTCAAGAAAATTGGAAATGTTAGCAGAGTCAACACCACACGCCGCACACGCAACCCCAAAATTCAAGGCCCCGTTGCACAAGCCAAGTCAGCCCCCCCCCCTTAAAGGCTAGGGCCAACCAGCAGCAAAACAAAACACATCCACCCAGCAGAGCTTCTGGCCTGTGCAGGCCAGAAGCTGGCACACTCATTTTTTAGTCCTGTGAAACAGCAGTTCATGCCCACCCCACACTCAAACTTGAAAAATGAAACATGAAAGAAAGCAGGCACTGCGATCAATGCTGGCCCCCCTAACCCCCAAACAATATCCTCTTGCCCAACCAGAAAATGCCCCCCCCCGGCCCAAGCCATAAAGACAGAGCCAAAGCATATGCTCGCAGGTAGGCACAGCAGCAGACATAAGCTCAAAAACCAAATTTAACAACAACCCTACCAGTCCACCAGTGCAGATGTCCAGCAATGTTGATCCTCCACGCAGAGATCTGCAGGCCGATGTCAACCAAGTGCAGTCCAGTCCAGAAGAGGTCCACCAACGATAAACAACCTGAATGTGAAGCAAAACAGTGAGTGCCAGGCCAGCAAACGGGAAGGGTTACCAAAGCCGGAGCAGCAGGCCTGTGTGTGGGCCGAAGGCTGGCACAGTTGATCAGGACGGAGCCTGTTGGGAATCCTTGCAAGCAGGGGACCAGACACAGAAACGCAAGCCACACCATTCCAGATTGTGGAGCACAACTGTGAGTGCCAGGCCAGCAACCAAAAAGGGTTACCTTGGCCAAAGCAGCATACCTGTGTGTGGCCCACAGGCTGGCACAGTTGATCAGGACGGAGCCTGTTGGGAATCCTTGCTAGCAGGGGACCAGACACAGAAAAGCAAGCCACACCATTCCAGATTGTGAAGCACAACTGTGAGAGCCAGCCAGAAGAAAGGCTTCTGGCCTGTGTAGGCCCGAAGCTGGCACACTCTGGTTTTAATCTTAAAACAGTGGATCAAGCTTAAAGAAGGCAAGCACAACAACCAATGCTGAACCCCCCCCCCCCCACCATCAAACATTGTCTGCCCAACCTGTCCCCCAGGCCATACCTGTGTGTGGCCCACAGGCTGGCACAGTTGATCAGGACGGAGCCTGTTGGGAATCCTTGCAAGCAGGGGACCAGACACAGAAAGGCAAGCCACACCATTCCAGATTGTGAAGCACAACTGTGAGAGCCAGCCAGAAGAAAGGCTTCTGGCCTGTGTAGGCCCAAAGCTGGCACACTCTTGTTTTAATCTTAAAACAGTGGATCAAGCTTAAAGAAGGCAAGCACAACAACCAATGCTGAAACCCCCCCCCCCCCACCATCAAACATTGTCTGCCCAACCTGTCCCCCAGGCCATACCTGTGTGTGGCCCACAGGCTGGCACAGTTGATCAGGACGGAGCCTGTTTGGAATCCTTGCAAGCAGGGGACCAGACACAGAAAGGCAAGCCACACCATTCCAGATTGTGAAGCACAACTGTGAGAGCCAGCCAGAAGAAAGGCTTCTGGCCTGTGTAGGCCCAAAGCTGGCACACTCTTGTTTTAATCTTAAAACAGTGGATCAAGCTTAAAGAAGGCAAGCACAACAACCAATGCTGAAACCCCCCCCCCCCCACCATCAAACATTGTCTGCCCAACCTGTCCCCCAGGCCATACCTGTGTGTGGCCCACAGGCTGGCACAGTTGATCAGGACGGAGCCTGTTGGGAATCCTTGCAAGCAGGGGACCAGACACAGAAAAGCAAGCCACACCATTCCAGATTGTGGAGCACAACTGTGAGAGCCAGCCAGAAGAAAGGCTTCTGGCCTGTGTAGGCCCAAAGCTGGCACACTCTTGTTTTAATCTTAAAACAGTGGATCAAGCTTTAAGAAGGCAAGCACAACAACCAATGCTGAAACCCCCACCCCACCATCAAACATTGTCTGCCCAACCTGTCCCCCAGGCCATGCCAAGAATAAACTGCAACACCTTTTTGCAGAGGCAGGCCACAGCAGCACATTGCCCAGCATCAAAAAAATTTACAAAAATTTTAAAAAGGCCTACCAGGTGTCCTCTCAGGATGTCCAGCACAGTTGATCCTCCAGGCAGATGTCCTCCAGGCTCCAGGTGCAGTCTCTCTTCTTCTCCTCTCTCGGTCAGAGCTCAGCAGCAGCAGCAACAGAAGTGTTCCAGACAGTCTTGCTCCAAATTTAAATCCCCTGCTGCAGCCTCAGCCAAAGATTTAAATCTATTGGCTGGCATGAGAATGCAGCAGTGGGATTGGTGACTCCTAAAGTCCCCAGTCCCCTGCCTTTCCCCACCCACACTCCAAGAGCCACCCTCCTCCTGCTCCCCCTCCCCTACCTGTTAGTTTTGGCGGGAATCTCTGCTGCTTTGCAAATGCAAAGTGCAATGCAATGCTTGCACCTTGCATTTGCAAGGCAAAGCAGGATTCCCTATCCTCCTTTGCAAGAGGGGTGGGGGGTGACAGAAGGAGTGAGTGATTCACTCCTTCTCCCCCCCTCCCCTCTTCTAAGAGCCTGCAGGAAGCCTTTGCTTCCAGCAGGATTTTGCTAGCCGCTTGCTAAGGCAAACGGCTAGCAAAATCAAAATGGCGATTCTCGAATGCCGAAAGAATGCCGAAAGAATCCCGAAACGTTTCGGGTTTTTCTTTCGGCAATCCCGAAACGTTTCGGCATTCCCCGAAACGTTTCGGGATTCTTGAAGAATGCCGAAACACTTTTGTTTCGGCATTCTTTCGGCATTCTGAATGCCGAAACGCACATCCCTAGCACACACAGTGTAAGTATTCTTTTTCTGCATTGTTATCAATGCTAAATCAGTGCATGTCAGTGCTGTAAAGAAGAAAAATGAAAATGAATGTGATCACCTGAAGAAAGCTGTCGCAAATGACACATGCTTCAACTTCAGATTGACTTTCAGAAATCTTGTAAATTTAAAAAGAATTGGAGAAGAGTGTGATGCAGCACAGAGAAAACATGAATAGAATGGAACCATTGAAGTCTATTGTAAATCAATCTCTATCTCAGGGCATCTTCCCCCAGCCATTCCAGCAGGCAATTATCTGTCCGTTAATTAAAAGACCATCCCTTGACAAAAATAATGTGGCCAGTTATTGCCCAGTCTCTAATCTGCCCTTTCTGGGCAAAGTGATTGAGAGAGCAGTAGCTGACCAACTCCAGGTCTTCTTGGATAACTCTAGTGCTTTGGACACTTTTCAGTCTGGATTCAGACTAAATCATGGAACAGAGACGGCTCTAGTAGCTTTAGTGGATGATCGTCATCTGAATATAGACAACGGCCATGCCTCATTACTGCTCCTCCTGGATCTGCAGCCTTTGACACAGTAATCTATGCCATCCTGTTGAGGTGCTTGGAGACAGAAGTGGGCATCAACGAATGTTCTTCAGACTGGATTAAATAGTTTCTTATGGAATGGATTCAAAGGGGGATCAGTTATCTCCAGAATGGGAATTATCCTCCAGGGTTCCTCAGGGCACAATCCTATCTCCCGTGTTAGGCAACCTCTATGTAAAACCTTTAGGAGAACTTATTCTCAGCTATTAAGTGGGATGCCATCAATATGCAGATGACATTCAACTCTATATCTCACTGTCCAAATCACCATAGAATGTAGTAGAAATCTTGGGTTGAGGCCTGACAGCTGTGGTCAAATGGTTGAAAACTAACAAATTGAAAATGAATCCATATAAGACATAAATGATCCTTGTTGGGAAGGCAGAAATCTTGAAAGACATTGCCCTTCTCTCTTTCAAAGGAATTTGTTTGATCCTTGCAGATTCTGTTAAGATCCTAGAGGTTATACTGGATCCAGAGCTACTGTTAGAAAAGCAAGTTAAGGCAGCTGCAAAAAATGCTTTCTACAACCTCACTCTAGCCTAGAAGAAGGCTTCCTACCTTGACACATTTAATCTGGCCATTTGGATCCCCACACTATGTTAACATCAAGACGACTATTGTAATGCATGATAATAACGGCTCCCAGACTCACCTGGGGGCCTGAGTTGCGGGCGATGTGGGGGGAGGCGAGCAGGGAAGCAGCATGGGGGCTGCCATGTTGGGGAGGGGTGGGGAGTGTCCAGGGGCCAGGTAACTCTACCCAGGCACATCCGGCGTGGGCCCCTGGTCAGGTGGCTGATCCCCACCCCTCAGCACTTGGCCCGTGGTGGCATGGAAGGAGGACACACCAGGGCTGAGCAGATGCACAGGGACAGCTAGGTGGCCTGTAACCCGTGGCAGCAGAGTGCAGGCCAGGCGAGCCTCGGCGGTAAGTGCATCTCACGAGGCAACGCTGCTGGCGAGCGGGCCTCGCGGGCTCGGCAGTAAGTGCACCTCGCGAGGCAGTGCTGCTGCCAGCAAGCAGGCCTCGCAGGCCTCGACGGTGAGTTCACCTCGCAAGGCAGCGCTGCCGCCGGCGAGTGGGCCTCGCAGGACTTGATGGTGAGTGCACCTCGCAAGGCAGTGCTGCCGCCTGCGAGCAGGCCTCGCAGGCCTTGGCGATGTGCGCAACTCGCGAGGCAGCGCCGCCGCCTGCGAGCGAGGTGCGCAGGCCTCCGCGGTGCATTGGCTGTGGAAGACAGTGCCAGTGGGGAGCAGGGCTTTGTTGGCGGCAGCAGCGCATGTCCCCGTCATGAGGCAGCTGCAGAGGGCCTGTGCCGTCAGCGGGACGGTGGTATGGAGGCTGCACGAGCCAGCAATGGCATGAGGGCCGTGGGCTGCACAAGGCTACATCGCGGGGCAGCGGCAAGTAGCCTGCATGGGCAGTGAGGCGGCCACATGGAGTCTGCGCTAGATGGAGGCAGCGGCAACAACAAGAGGGCTGAGCTGGAAGCCCAGTGCATCAGTGAGTTGGCAGCACAGGTTCAGCATCAGCAGAGGGATTCAGGTTGGGCTAGGCTTGACTTCCGGTTTGGGATCCATGAAGGTCTAACGCAGCTCTAAGAGCTGAGCTGTCCTTGCCACTGTTTGGAAAGCTGGAGGGGTGCAAATTGTCCACAGCCACCTGTTCTCAGGCGGAGAACAGGTGAGAATGCTCGAGAACCTGAGGGTGCGTTGATCTCGGGTGAGGGGGGGTTCTACACAACAAACTCCCACCCACCCTTGAGGTCCCACCCAAAGAAAGGTTGCCAAGAGCTCTGCAGTAGCTCTGGAGTCAAATTCTGGCATAAGACCTACATGCCCAAGCTTCAACAAAACAGCAAAGGGGCTGGATTCGATTAGATAACAGAAGCAGTGACTACAACCCAAGAAAAACGCTAAAGGAGGTAAAGATCACTATCTCTCAGTACAGGACAGATTTTAAAAAGAAATAAGAGGTTAAAGTGGATTTAAGAACTGCAACAGACTAGTTATATAAGGGGGAAGATTCCAGCAAGAAAAAATTTGAAAAAGTAACTTTGCAAGGAGAAGTTAGCGTGGAAATTGGATTATTGTTTACATACCTGTGGCAGGGAAGAGATAGTGGACTGTGAGAAAGCTTAAAAATTGTGAGAACTGCTGTGCAACGTAGAGGAACAGGAAGTACGTCAGAACCATAAAGAGACGGGAGAGAAGGGCCCTTTTCTCAAACGCCGGAAGTAGGACGACGCCATTTTGAAAGAGGGCAACTGGCGACTTCAACGAAAACGGAAGTAGGCCATCTTTAAAGAAGGTGAGGGCGAGCGCTTCCGCACAAAACCATAGAGAAAAAACGCCCAACATTTTGGACAGTTTAAAATAGCGTCTAACAAAAACAAACTGGAATTGGACTTTTAAAAATAAAAGAAAGTATTAAAATAGCGTCACGGAGTTAAGGAAAAGGGCAGACTTGTGGGAGCAAAGCAGAGCTAGCCCCACGATGTCGAAGAAAGAGTGGCAAATTACGATAGAAAATTTGGATGAAAAAGTCTCAGAGGGAAATAAACAGCTTAAGGACATGATGCTAGAGATGGTGAAAGAACTAAAAGACTTTAAAGAGATGCTTAAATTGGAGATGGCAGAACTGACAAAAGGTATGGATAAAATACAAAATGACCTACAAGCTACACAGCAGAGAGTTAACGCAGTAGAGGAAATGGTGGAAACTTTAACAGACATGCAAAAGACTGAAATGAGAGGAATGAGAGACAGAATGGCTGTTGCGGAATGTAAACAGATAGAAAAGCAACTTAGATTTCGTGCGATCCCAGAAGTAGAGGGAAAATCAGCCCAAGACCAGATTACAGAAATTTTGGCAGAATACCTGGGGAAAGAAGAGGAAGAGATTGCAGCTTTCTTGGACATGGTGTATAGAATCAATTCTAGATTTGCAGCTCAGAGGAAGTTACCAAGGGATATGATTGTTCAATTTACGACTAGAAACACAAGAGAACTAATTGTGAGCAAACAGTTTCAAGATCCATTAGAAGTCGATGGAAAAGTGGTGAGAATCATGAAAGAGTTGCCCAGATCGGTGCTATTCGAGAGGAAGAAGTATAGAGAACTGGTTCAGATGTTAAAGGAGCTGAAAATCAGATACAGATGGGAAATACCAGAAGGATTGACATTTGAGTTCAGTGGAGTCAGAAAGAGCATCAGATTCGGCCACGAGATGGAGACTTTTATTAGGGAAAATGAAAAGGACTTATCAAAAACTATAAGAAAGTGATCATGGAGTGTAAAGTTATATCTTGGAATGTTAATGGACTAAATTCACCTTGTAAACGTAAAGCTACTTTCCACTGGCTATCAAAACAAAAATGTAATATAGTCTGTCTGCAAGAGACACATATTAGAAAGCAAGACGAAAAATATTTGAAATTTGTTAAATTGGGAAAAGAATTTGTTGCCGCCTCTAAAAAGAAAAAGAGGGGAGTTGTATTGTACATAAAAGATGAATTGCAGCCCAGACTAGTTTTAAAAGATGCAGAAGCCAGATATTTAGCAGTGGAAATTATTTGGAACTCTAAGAAAATACTGATGATTGGGATCTATGCACCTAATGGTGCAAAAGAACTTTTTTTTAATGACTTAGAGAAACAACTAGACAAATTGACCTATAATCACATAATCTTGGCGGGTGACTTCAATGGAGTTACAAACCTGGAAGAGGATAAGCAGTCTAAAGCTGCTCACAAAAAAAGAGGATTATTACCAAAGGTGTTTTTTCTGCTTAAGGAACAATAAAGTTTAGAAGACGTGTGGAGGAGACAATACCCTAAAAGTATTGTCCTAAAAGATGGAATTCCTTCATGGGTGGTTCCGTATGAAGTAAAAGATCCAAGAACTGTTGATAACGAACAGCAATGCCTAACTTACAAGGAGATTACACAAATACAATATTCAAAGCTGAGAATAAAGACAGAAGAAGAATTGTCTCCTTGTTATGGATGGTTTCAGTATAGACAGATCAGAGTTCTTTACAATGCGGACTGCCTGAGAGGAGGTATAAGACTGGAAAATTCGGAGTTAGAGGAAGTGATATTACAAGAAGGCAAGAAAGAAATATCTAAGATTTACAAATTACTTTTAAAATGGTTTACGGCGGACGAAACAGTAAAAGTCCAGATGGTGAAGTGGGCAATAAATTTTCATAAAGAAATAACAATGGAGGCATGGGAGTATCTATGGAAAAATACAGTGAAGATTTCAACTTGTACGAACATTAAAGAAAATGTGTACAAAATGATTTACAGATGGTATTTAACACCAAAGAAAATTGCACTAGGCAGTACTAATATGTCAGACAAATGCTGGAAATGTAAAAAGCATGAAGGATCATTATATCATATGTGGTGGACATGTGAGGTAGCCAAACAGTACTGGGGTGAAATAATTGATGCAATTAATGAGATTTTACAAATACAAATAAACAAGAACCCAGAACCGTTGTTACTGAACTTGGGAATGGAGGCAGTTCCAGCGCAGTATAGAACATTGTTATTTTACATGACTGTAGCGGCAAGACTTTTGTACGCGCAGAAATGGAAGACACAAGAAATACCAACTGTAGAAGATTGGATCTATAAATTGCTGTACATGGCGGAAATGGACAAATTGACAAGGAAACTTAAAGATCTTGACCTAGGACAATATATTGTTGACTGGGGGAAATTGAAACAATTTTTGGGGAAAAAATGGGATGTAAAAGGAGAACTGTGGCAGTTTGAAAATTTTTAAAAGAATAATGTTGTAATGGGAAGAGAGAAGGGATCTTACCACTTAGGGGGAATGTAACAATAATCTAAGCAAATATAATATTTAAGGGAATTTTACATTGAACATATGGGACAACGAAAATGGTTAAACAGATATATTAATGAGGTATACAGTACGTAGTATATAGTATAAAACAATAAGGTAGCGTATCAGACATATTATAATATATTATGTGGTTGGGTTATATTGGGTTGTGTGCTGTGCTACATTGGTGGCATAGCATACAATCTAAGTTTTGTGATATATACTATATTGATAGTATATTTGATGGAATATATATTTAAAAGAAGAGAAATAGAAAATGTCTAAAGTAAGAGACACTGAGAATCTGGCTATATATTATACCATACTGTTGTGTTATATTGTTATAATACATACTATATTGATAGTATGCTTGATAGAATTTATGTAAAAAAATAAGAATGTGCTTAGAGTAAGAGATATTATGATCTAGAGGCGGTAGGAAAATATAAATGAATTAGATTTAAGCAATAAGAAGGGTTAAGGGTTGGAAAGCTGTTGGAAGTCAATAGGGAGGGGGGAGGAAAAGGGTGAGGGGATAGAGCAAGGGGAATAATGAGATTATATGTGTCAAACTTGGGGAAAAATTCTTTTGTTTATTCGCTCACCAATAAAATTTTATTAAAAAAAAAAAGGTTGGGCTAGGCTCTTCGCCCTCACTTGGGGCCCTGGCGGTGAGTGTGGAAGCTGAGGCCAGGCGGGGTAGCCTTTGGGCATGGGCCTCTGCGGCCTGCGCTGTGCAGGTAGGCTGTAGCAGCGTTAGAACCTCCGCAAGTGAGCGTGAGAACCTCACGTGCGCACCGGTTTCTCAGCCTCTGGAGTTGTGGCATGGAACCGCACGGTCTCTCCAGCTTCACCTTCGTCCAACAGGGCTAGCATCGCCAGCCCCTTTCCCCCTCGGGAGATTGGTGGCTGTGCCGCAGCAGGCTGTTTAACAAGGGGGAGTTAAGAAGAGAGGAGCAGACGTAGTTAAAAGGGATTTGGTGCTGGTTCCCCCTCGCCCACCCAGACACCATGGCAGTTGGGAGATCTCCCAGCGAGGGGAGCAGAAGCCAGGCACCTGAAATCTCCCCCCCCCCCCAAGAAAGATGGGCTATTCATAATGGAAATATTTAATAAAGGGTGTGCATGTGTGTTGCTTCTCCCTGAGTGGACCTTCCTATGGCTTGGGAAAGCTATTGTTTCAGGGGCAACCTGAAGCAGGGGAGTGGGGGAGAATGAGGGAGCTTGGGTGCAGTCAAGTGGAGCTGTGGCATGCTTCTCTGAGATCTTGGGTTTAGGTAAATACTGTGCCTGTTGGGGCTGCCCAGGCCTGCCTCTCCTCCTCTGTTCTATTCTTCCCTGCCCCTTGTTGGTAGGGGGCGGTATGAAAAGGGAAAGGCAATTCAAAGAGGAGCCATTCATTGCCGAGAAGCGGCCACTGGCTTTATTGCAGTGGGACTTTATTCTACTTATGGGGTCAGGCAGTTCCTAGGTAGTGGCTGCACTTGTATTACAACTGATCTCCAGAGGGCAGGGCCCGTTTCCAGGAAGATTACTGCTTCTTGGCTGTAGGGCACTGTACCTTGCTCAGCCTCAACTTTCATAGAGCTTAGTATGCCATATATTTCAGATACATTGTGGCAGTATTTATGACACTAGTCACATTAGAGAGATCTGGCACTCATGCACAGGCAGGAAGAGAGCTTTGCATCCCAGACTAAGGAGGCAGGTAAACCATGGTTTCCACATGAAGGGGGAAGCACTCAGACTGCTTTGTCAGGATGGGTAGCTGTGGTACTCTCTGCAGCAGTAGAAGGAGCAAGAGTCCAGTAGCACCTTTGAGACTAAGAAAATTTGTGGCAGGGTATGAGCTCTTGTGAGCCTCAGCTCACTTCTTCAGATTTGCTATAATGTGAGTTAACCCTGTAACCAGCATCCAGAAGGGGCTTACTTCTCAGGCTCACCAGCAGGGAAGGCAGGCAGAACAGCATTTGTTAAAATACTCAATCTGCAATCATGCTGCCCAGGAGTTTTAAATATGTATAATATATTCTGTTTAAGCATATTGCGTGTCAAGGATGTTTTGTTAGTTTTTTAAACTGTTTTAAAACTGCAGAGATAAAAATGAAGACATAGTGTACAGAAAAATTGAACTGGATGACCAGCGGCACTTAAAATCTTTAACTTCCAGCATGTGAATGGGAGAGGGCAGCTCAATGAAGGGAGTCTTGAGTTGGACAAACAAAACAGAACTCAGACTTATACGGGAATGATTTTGTTGTGGTCCATGGTGCTGCTGGACTTTGGTTTTAAATTGGCAGCTTCAGATTAGCATCTCTGGTGTGTTCACTTAAATGTTGGGCATAGTTTCTCACCAGATTTGGCAGCTGGCTAGAAAAGAGAGTCCAAGCTGGATAGCTGCCTAAGAGGTTCAGTACAGGTATCTGAGCTACTGTTCGGTTCCCTGGCTACACTAACTATCAGCCGGGAAAAGTGCAGGTGGCTATGTTCGCAATGTTTATCTTGTACTGTTAGGTATGGGACTCATTGCAGAGCAACCATTTTAGTGTCTTAGGCTAGGCATGATCCCCTGCCTGGTGGCATTGGCAAGGTGGACCTATCTCTTTCTGTTGCACCCACTGCCATATTCCTGCACAGAGGAATGGTTATAGTTTCTCCAGCACACATGCCCGTCACTTCTCTGCAGGTTTCACAGTGACAAGAGTCCTTCACTTTTCTACTTTACAGTATAATACCGGAATAGGTAGAACACGTCTAGTGCTGTGCAGTTAATGTATGTTGATTAACTCTGTCACCCTCGGCGTGCATTGCTGGATTCCTGGGGCGCGGAGGTGGCCAGTAATGGCACACTGCAAGTTTCCCAAACTGGAGGGGAATGCTATGGTAAGCACCTATGCGGGAATGGCACAGCATTTGCTGCTGTGGTAGGGTTTGAAAACCTCATGACCATGCCTGGAAGGGAGATTCTTCCTCACAATCAGAGGCAGCATTCCTGGCCTCTGTATAAAATAATGAGATAGCACATCCAACACCCTTTTTGGAGATTCAATATCAGGCGCTCCCCTCATCTTGCTCTGAGCATAAGTAAATAATCCCCTCACCTCCTGAGTTTCCTTTGAGGATCAGTCTAATACATTTGTATAGATAGATAATTTTAGAGACGGATAGGTATAGAGATTCAGCTGCAGCATGTACTAAACTATTCGTTTCCGAAATGGGATATAGCCACTGTGATATGCGCCTGGAGGGGGCAGGATCTGGAATGATTTGATACGGTTCAATGGTACGTTGCAGCACTGCAGCCTGACCTGCTCGCAACCTGAGTTCGATCCTGGTGAAATCTGGGTTCAGGTAACCGGGTTGACTCAGCCTTCCATCCTTTCAAGGTTGGTGGAATGGGTGCCCAGTTTCTTGGGGGTGAGGTGTGCATGACTGGTGAAGGCAATGGCAAACTACCCTGTAGCGAAAGACATGCCAAGAGAATGTCGTGGTAACATCCCCCGAGGTCAGTGATGGCTCAGTGTACAAGGGACTACCTTTACCAAATGGTGTGCACGTAGTTCACCTTGTGTAGTCAACTAACAATTTTTCTTCAGCCCAGTATGCTGCAGGACGTGGAATCTGCACTATGGAACCCTAGGGGACTGGTTCCATCCAGGTTAGATCCGGGATGGAATTATGGGCCGGACCTGTTGCCAGCGAACTGCGGAAATTGGTAACCACTCATGGGTTCAAGGGAGCTCTGGGACTGTGTGCTTCCTCCACCCAGCAGCCCTCTCAGATGGTGCTCCAGTGGTTGGCCTGAGTCACCCAATGTCCATAGCCTTGGCTGTACATATGCTGATCTTCCTCTAGGGCATGGGGCCTTGCCCCCAACATCTAGTGGGGTATACAGGGTCTAGCTCCGTGGTCCTTTCTCATGTGCCCAGGATAATGCCGATCACCAATTCGGGGTCAGGAAGGAATTTTCCTCCAGGCCTGATTGGCTCTGGGGCCTTGGAGGTTTTTCGCCTTCCTCTGGGCATAGAGCAGGGGTCACTGTGCCATCCAGGTGCCCCCCTGGAATGCGTGTCCTTGCCATTGGTGTGGTCTGCCATCTCCCCCCTCCCATTTCTTGGGGAAGGTGGTCCCCAGCAGGATGGTCCAGGGATTCCCTGCTGTGGATGGGGGTGTTTCACGCAGCCGAGGTGCTGGGCTACATTGTTAGATCCTAAGCTCCCTGCTGATTCTCTCTTTTTAGCTGCAGACCTGGTTCTGGTACGGACTTGCCAGAGGGACAGTGACGGCCACGTCCTGGAGGGGATGTTCCAGCACAGTGGATCATAGCAGTGGCCATGTGGGCATCCCGCAGTTCTTCAGGACCACCAGGGGGTTTCGGCTCAGGATGAGCCTCCTTGAACAATGGGCTAGAAAGTTTCACGGTGCCCTGCCCTGATTGAACAGGAGGCAGAGGCTGAGGGGCGACCGGTGGAGTCCCATGGGGTGATTGTTCCCTGGTCAGCTATCATGGTATGGCGATGGTTTTCGCCTAGTGATGCCCCTTCCAACTGGGGTCTGGATGTGTGGCTGTTGGACACTGAGGGGCCCACTTGTTTTGGTTTTGCAGCTCTTGGAGCGTTGGCGGTGAGCCATTTTGTGGCTCTTGTGGCGGATTGGGGCACTGGGCACCGATCCGTTTGGGGGGAAATAGGGCCCTCAGGCTCAGTTTCCCTATTATGGGGATCCCCATAAGGGGTCTGGGGAGTGAGGAATGGCCGGTGCATGCCCAGACGGGGGCTGTCAGTCCGCCTCACTCCCAGGTGACAGGGGATGATCCACACAGGGGTGTACACCCACCTGGCATCCCACTGACTGTCATCCCATGGTTCCCCCCCTCAGCAGGGGTCTGAGGGGGTGGGTGGTTCATCGGCTTGGCAAGCGGGTCAGCCGATGCCCGGATCTGTGCCCTATGCGCGCCTTTGCTCCCTGAGCTGTAATTTCAATAAAGTTGTGGCCTCTTTACCTCCAGCACTGTGTCTGAGTGTTTCTTGTCGCCGTGCCCCCTCCCCACTCTCCTCCCCCCATTTAGCACTCTCCTGCAACCTAGGTCTCCCATCTAAGTCAACTAGAAGACTCCCATTTGTGCAGAATGCGGTAGCCTGGCTCTTATCCAGAGCAAGCAGAAGAATGCATATTACTCCCATTCTGCAGTCTCTCCATTGGTTTCAGGTCTCAATTTAAGGTGATGGCTATTACATACAAAGCTTATCACAGCCTTGCCCCATAGGGTAGCCATCCCCCTACCTATGGGACCACCTCTCTCCCTGTGTTCCTCCACAGCAGCTTCACTCATCTGAACAGGGTCTTCTGCAGGCGCCACCTTGCACATGGGCAATCAACAACTGACCATACTTGTGCATCCTTTGCAGTGGCCCCCATCCTATGGAACAGCCTGCCTGAGGAGGTCAGAAGATCCCCCATTCTCCTGGATTTTCACAAATGATGCAAAACTGAATTATTCAAAAGGGTTTTTTAGTCTGCTCTTCAAGACTGGCAATTATCACCCTCCTTGAAACTGCTTTCTCTTGCTTTCCTGCATGCTTTTTCTAGTTAGACTGTATGTATGCTGTGTGTGATTTTCTGTACATTTGCCTTTTATTTTTCTTTAATAAAAAGCCTTTCTGGTTGAACATCTGCCTGGTTTATTTGAGAGTTCTTTAAGGGAATAATTCCTGTAGACATAAGGTGGAGAATCCCTGTTACTCCCTCTCACTTGCCTCCTTAATGCTAATTCCTCCAACTAATTAAGGAGACCTTTGTAAGGAGGTGGTCTCAAAGAGATGCTTCACTAAAGCGACAGGGGCCATAGACTATCTGTGTTGTTTAATGTCAGTCTCAGAATTACTTATGTTCTGTTTCAGCATTTCTTCAACTTTGCACTGGATTTTTGCTGATGTTATGTCTTTGTAAATTTGCATTTATATACTGTATGGCATTTTATTGAAATGTCTTTGATATTGACTGTACTAATTGCACACTATGTAATCCACTTTGAGTCTCAGTGAGAAAAGCAGACTATAAACAAACAAACAAACAAAGAAACAAGGAAATCTTTATTTGGAGGAGCAAAAATATGAATCATGGTTGAAATATGTTCATGTGTACATGCCACCAGTGGCTGAAGACATGTTGTTCACTGGGGTATTTTCTGGTGAAAAAAAAGCAGATCTATAGTGCCAAAATAAGGAATGGATTCTTTTTGCAAAACAGCTAAGTTTCTAACAGCATCTCAGTCAGCTCTTATTAAAATTTAAATTAAAGCCATCTTCTGTCACATTCCTTTGCGCATCAAAGGGAGACTGATATTCAGATGCAATGAACTTCTCCTTTCTCCAGCATTCTAGCAACTGTGCCATCTAACTACTAGAGTGGGGAAGAATGAAACATAGATCTCCACTAGTCAAAGTTAAGTGGATGCAACAGTCTCACACATCTTCTACACATTAGACAAAGATAAGTTGCAATGTAACCAAACGGGATAGTGATGAACTGTGCATTGACTCCCCTGTGCTAAAAAAGATTATCCTGAATTTCTGAGTACTCGTGCATGCAAAAGTTGCATATTGGCAAAACCCTGCAGAAGGAAAAAGTGCAGACTCTTCCAGCATGATCTCATCATTCTAGTGTATGACTCAAGAAGAGGTATTTCTATGCCCTATAACTCTAGATGCATTCATACTTATCATTTACTTCTGTAATAACTTCATCAATAATGTATGTAACTTCTGCATTATCTGCTCTGCCAGCTCAGTGAGGAGTGAGTGAGGGAGCAGTGTGATCAGTACAGAAGTAAAATACTCTACTGCTGAAATTATTAGTGGAGAAAACTATCATTGTTTGAGTGTGTAAATGTGCACTGCCTGGCAAAGAGAAAAAGTTACATAAATTCCCTACTAAGTTCCAGTCACATACAACAGCATCATGAGTATTCAGCTTCAGAAAATTGCCACAGCTAGGAAGAATATCTAATTAGTCCTTCATATATAACCCTGAATTATTAGGAGAAAGTGGCTTCTCTGAGGGAGACAGACAGAAAAGTTCAATAGATTGAAGAACTAATTTGATGTGGTAATTCCTTACTTTAGTATCTGGCTTCATTTATCCCCATTTTCTTCCCTTCTGCTTGATACACTTCTTCACAGTGAATTAATTCATTTAAGTGAGGAGAATAATAATATATCAAGCAGGAGGGAGAATGGGGTAGCAGAATTGCTTAGGTGAGGAGAGTGAGAACATCTGAATCATGACTCCTGCAGCTCTTGAGCTCCTATGCCTAGAAAAATATCTCACTGCTATGAGGCAAATATTTCATTTACTGAAATAACAAGAAATGAAATTTGAGCTCTGTAGCACCAAAGAGCTACAAGCCCAACCTGAATTAGCTATAACATTTCAAAAAGAACCTAAAGCAACACACTTTGAACCTATGCCCTCATCCTTCAACCCAAAATATCTTTTTCTCTCTTGCAACAAGCAGTGTTAAAAATAAACACATCACAATATGGGAAGATTAGTGGATGTTTATGATTTTAAGAATATGTCTTCATATTGTTTTTTTGGAGAGTGAAGTAAACATGTTTTGCACAATTCACATGCACCCAAGAAATATATAGCTCATTGTGACTACCCTAACCATGTGAGAGATCATGTCGTGAGACCGTGGTGATACATTCTTCATTGTGACATTATAGTGGTTTTTTAAAGGTATAACCTGAATACACATTAGCACTATAGGCTAAACCTGTAAAGTTTTAAACTTCCATACAAATAGCCACAGATAAAGCATTTCCAGGCTCTTTGATGTTCTACTTTTTATAAAAGGACCAAACTGAGAGGATGATTTTTAAATGACTCCTTTTTTTTACCACTAAACGATGTGCCCAGGAGACAATGATATTGATTGAACGTCTTTTTGAAGGGATAAAATGAAGCCTTACAAACACTTCTCTGTTGTAGAGTTTGAATATTTTCAATGTACTCTTCCTGCTCCTTTTCCTGTCCACATGTTAGGTAATGCTTCATAAGCCGTTAGGAGAAAATGTGAACCACATACTTTTCAATAGGATGTTATGCTATTTTAATAATAGACTAAACTCTGATCCATATTTCCCCCCCAATTCATTATGCACACAACATTTCAAAATGTCTTATATTAGCCAGTCTGCCCAAGCCTTCCGTCAGACTACAGCTCAGATTTTTTTAAAGAAACAATGTTTTCACCTAGGTTTCCTTATGTAGCTATGATGATGACAAACAGTGTAGCCTGTGCTGATGTAATTATGGTGTGCTTGGGAAATGGGGAAAATCTATCCTGCTTTGTAATGTGTCAGAGACAATCCTGTTTTCAAAACAAAACAACCCCTCTGCCAAGCATAAAACACTAATGCATCTGGCTCTATGGCAGCAGTAATGCAACTTAAATGCTACACGAGTAAGTCATTGTCTGTCTCATCTTTGCCATGCAATCTCCATGCCCAATCCCATGTGCAATAGGTTTGCATGATGTGGGCTAAGGGAGGTTTAGCAGAATCAACCTGTACTGGTGTTCCAGTATTGCATTGGTTTGTAACACCAGTTAGGTATTTATTTTATTTATTTTACTTCATTCATACTCTACCTTTCTCCCCAATGGTGACCCAAAGTGTCTTACATCATTCTCCTCTCCTCCATTTTTCCCTCACAACAAACTTCTTAACTTTATGACTTGGACCAAGGTTACCCAGCAAGTTCCCGTGGCAGAGTGGAGAACTGAGCTGGGAACACCCAGATCCTAGTCTGTCCCTCTAGCCACTACACTGTACTGGTTCTCATGCATGCAAACTGTTTCCAATGATTGCCACAGATTTCTCTTGCCTTGCTAAACACTGATATCAAAACGTTTGATATTAATGTCAAAGTTGATAAGCAGTTTTTATAAGGATTTTCCAAAATATTTTTTTGCATCTCAGGGTGAGGGCCCATCCTTACCCACTGGAAATAACCTACTATCCACATCTTGCAAAATGCCATTGCTTTTATATGTGGATCTGTGATAATTGTTCATGCCCTTGGCTTTATTTAGGACACTTATTCACAGCTTCAGATATGCTAATTTTGCCCAGGGAGTAAAAAAAATTGCCTATTCACTGCAAGAATGATATTTACTGTTGCTATGCCCCTTTCTTGAACATGCCTTGTACATAGCTAGACCATTGTTTCATCAAGATAAATATTTTCTACTCTAACTGGCAATGGGTCTCTAGGTCTCAGGTGGAAGTCTTTTACCTCGCCTCTTCCTAAAGTTGTGTTTTCCAGTTGTGTCCCCTGCCAGTCCCCAGCATTAGCCTTAAACTTATAGGGTAGGGCTTGGTGATGCCAGGTGTTCGGGCCTGGTGATGTTACATGGAATAGCAACACTAATGGGATTCAGTTTCGTTTTCTCAGCCATGCCGGACGCTCCTCTCGGCTGGTCCGGGAGGAAACGACCAGGCACCCTGACCGGGTGGCTGATCCGCAAGGATTAGCCCCCAGGACTCCCAGGGAGGGAGCCAGGGTCCGGGACGCGGCGGGAAGAACTCCCCGAAATCAATGCGGGGGGGGGAATTGCCCGTTTGTCCCTATGGAGGCCGGCAGACGTGCGCGGCGCCTTGAGTGCCGCCGGGCAACGAGAAACGGCAAGTAAAAGAAACAGGCGGAAGCCTGTAAACAAGCGAATCCCTTCTGTTCTACAAGCGTTTGTGAAGGAGAGGTTGATCTGAAGAAGACTCGCTCTTCCCCTTCGGTGAGTTCCAGAATTTTGTTGGCGCCCCCCCCCCCCAAAATGGCAGCAAAGAAGCAAAGTCCCGCTCTCGGTAAGTCAATCTCGGCTACCTTGCAGAAGGGGGAGTCGCTCGAAGAGTTGGTGCGCAGGGCGGTGGTGGAAGCCATAAAACCCTTTGTTGACAAGCTGAACGAAACTGATCAAAGGGTGGGCTTAATTGAAAGCGAGGTGAAAACCATTAAGGCAGCAGCGGGGGGGGGGCAGAGAAGTCTGCTCTGGAAAGTGCGTCACTTGTGAAGGCTACAAAAAAGGAGCTGAAGTTGGTGGAGAACCAGCTGATCGGGCTACAGGTGGAACGAACGCAGACAATTTTGCGTCTCCAAAACGTGAAAGAGGAGGAAAAAGAGGATCTGTGGGAGGTGGTCTCGGAACTATTGGCAATACCCGCGAGGACGACTAAAGAAGAGGTTAAAAGCGTCATTTTGGAGGTCCGTCCGGCTTCTTCAAAATATGCAACAAAGCGACAGTTGCCTCGTGAGATCATTATTGACTTTTCATCTAAAAAGATTCGGGACACCATCCTATATAACTCATACAATGCGGATTTGGACTTTATGGGTTTGAAAGTCAAGATTTTGAAGGACGTTCCATTTCTAGTCCGGAAACGGCGTTTTAAATATAAAAAGTTTGCAGCTCTTCTGAGGGACCATGGAATAAAGTACAAATGGTTATTCCCGGAAGGAATATGGTTCAGATATAAAGATCAGGCATATAAGATATTATCAGAAGATCAACTAAAGGATTTTGAGAATAAAAACCCAGAACTCTGCTGCACCAAGAACGAAGAAAAGGAGGAGCCGGAGGGGGGGGGAGGAGGAGGAGAGCACCGCAACAGCAGTTGCACAGAGAGAACTGCGTCCGGGATCTAGAAGGGGGAGGAAAGTTTAATCAGAATTTGAAATGTTTATTCTCTGTATGACTAACCACTCCATCATTATCCTATGGAGCTATTTTTGTATTATGACAGTATGAAGGGAAACATTGAAGTGTAGTGTTTAGTGTTTGTAGTTCATTTCCCCCCCCTTTTTCTTTTCTTTTTTTTTTCTTTTCCACCCCCCTTTGTCCCTTCCCTCTCCCCTTTCCTTGTGATAGTCTTGTGTAGTGCTGTGTAGTGTTTTGTAGTTATGAAAAATAAAAAATTTATTAAAAAAAAAAAAAGGAATAGCAACACTAATGGTAGTATTTCTACACATTTTTCGGAATTTTACCATACGTGGAGAGGAACTAAACTCTAAATGTAAAATGTAGTTATGGTGTTAGGGTATGATTTTAATTGCCTCTTATTTCCAGTCTGCATGTGCAATACCAAGTAGGTATGCACTGAAGTCCTAGAGGACGCCATCAGCTGCATGTAGCTGATAGCTCTAAGATTTCAATGCTGTCCTGGGAAACAACCAGAGTCTGAGACCTGGCAACTCTCAGTACAGTAGTTCATAGATATGAACTGTAGATTACATCCAAATAAATAATTGCTGTCACCTCCACCTTCCTCACAGGCATAAAAATGGATGGATGGATTTCTCCTTAAAGAAAAGAATATCCACTTACGTATTGTTAACAGTTCCCAGTGAGCTGAATTCCTTATATATGAACAGCTAGTATATTTATTTATTTACTTTATACCCCATCTTTCTTTCTACCCAAGGGGGACCCAAAGTGACTTACATTGTTCTCCTCTCCTCCTTTTTTATCCTCACAGCAACCCTGTAAGATAGATTAAGCAGAGAGGATGTGATTGTCCCAATGTCACCTAGCAAGCCTCCATGGGGAGGATTTGATCCTGGGCCTCCCAGATCCTAGCCCAACCCTCTAACCACTATGCCATGTTTTTGCCCCTCAGCATATCAGTGCTGGTTGAAAGGACTGCTCACAAAGATCTGTGCATTCTTCCTTCTTTTATGGAGCTACTGTGAGCCACGATGATTTTACTAGTGTCAGAATGGGACATTGAAGCTCATGTGGCTTGCCCTCTCTCAGTCTAAAGTACCTCACAGAGTTGCTCTGGGGATGAAATGGAGGCAGGGGGAAACAGTGGTTTGGATCCAGTCTCGTGTTTCTGTAGGCAAACATTTGTCTGCCATTGGAGCATGATTTTCTCATTCCCCACAGTCCTACCTATGGCAGCCTCAATTGCCCCCTCAGATTCTGTTTCTGAGGGCCAAGCTACACATGACGAATGACACTTGAACGGCAAGTGGATTGAGTGGAGGGCAAGTGAACAGGGAGAAATACACTTGCCGTTCAAGTGTCATTTGTCATGTGTAGCTTGGCCCTAAGATACAGAAGACCCCTGTGAACAACTGTGAGTGGTTGTGTGAAGGAGGCTGGATAATCATGCTCTACTGGCAGAAATACTAGTCTAAGAAGGTCAAGATAAAAATGTGAGATATAGATTTAGTCAATTCTGGGACCATCAAAGGAAGATCAGAGACCTTGATCATCATTAACAAACCCAAGCATGGGGAATAATATCGTACATGGATCATTAACCTGTTATGAAATACATCAAGACAACATTTATTTGCAGTATAATGCCATTGTTTCCTGTGCTAAGGGTCTGTGAAATTAAACAAATGAGCTGGAAACACACACAGAAACTGCTGTTTCAATTTGTTAAAGCGACTTCTGGAATGGGGAACCAAATCTGGGAAATCAAGTTATAACAAGACCCTTCCACCAAAAAGTTTGTATTTAGTTTCAGTTTTTACCAAGCAGCAGCAGCAGGCAGCAGACAGGCAGGCAGGCAGGCAGGCAGAGCGCCAGTAGCACCTTGTTTTCCTTATCAGAATTGCCTACCAATCAGATCCCAAGGGG